>NC_045559.1:136029887-137292387 GCF_009819795.1 Aythya fuligula
GAAAACAAGTGAGGGAACCAGCCCTGAAGACCCCAAGGTCAGTGCAGCAGGAGGGCAGGAGGTGCTCCAGGCACACAGTAGCAGTTCCCCTGTGGCTTGTCCCCCTGCAGCCCATGGGTCCCACATGGAGCAGATCTCCATGCTGCAGCCTGTGGAGGAGCCCCCGGTGGAGCAGGTGGATGAGGCCTGGAGGAGGCTGCGGCCCATGGAGAGCCCCCGCAGGAGCAGGCCCCGGGCCGGAGCTGCAGCCCGTGGAGAGGAGCCCACACAGGAGCAGGGGGTCTGGGGGGAGCTGCCACCCACCTGTGGGGGACCCGTGCTGGAGCAGTTTGCTCCTGGGGGATGGACCCCGTGGTACAGAGCCATGTGGGAGCAGTTCTTGAAGAGCTGCTGCCTGTGGACAGCCCCCACAGGCTCAGTTTGGGAAGGATGGCATCCTGTGGGAAGGAGTGACTGTGAAGGAGCGGGGAGACGAAGCATTAGGGACTGACCACAGCCCCCATTCCCTGTTCCCCTGTGCTGCTCAGGAGGTGGATGGAGGGAAGGTGTTTTTAGTTTTTCTTTGTTTCTCAGTTCTCTATATTGTTGGTAATAGGTAATAAATTTCTCTAATCTCCTTACTATGCATCTGTTTTACCAATGATGATAATTGTTGAGTGATCTCCCTGTCCTTAGCTCAAACCTTGAATGCTTTTCATCATATTTTCTCCCCCTTTTTTTTGAGGAGGGGGACTGAGAGTGGTTGTGGTGGAGATTGGCTGTCCACTTCAGTTAAACCACTGAAGTGAAACCACATCAAGTGTCTACATGAACTTCCAGCAGTCTGTACTGGTGTGCGTGGGCCAGATGTGAAGCACAGGTGTGAACACCAAAACACAGCAGATGACAATATTACTAGACTACAGAGAGATACGAAAGAGTGACTACAGAGCTGCTCCAGAGCAGCCCATTCTTCTATCCCATACATCTTGAAGCCCACAACATGTATGTATTAATATGTTCTCAGATCACAGAATTTCTAGGTTGGAAGAGACCTCAAGATCATCGAGTCCAACCTCTGACCTAACACTAGCAGTCCCCACTAAACCACATCCCTAAGCTCTACATCTAAACGTCTTTTAAAGACTTCCAGGGACGGTGACTCCACCATTTCCCTGGGCAGCCTGTTCCAATGTCTAACAACCCTTTTGGTAAAGAAGTTCTTCCTAACATCCAACCTAAAACTCCCCTGGCTCAACTTAAGCCCATTCCCCCTCGTCCTGTCACCAGGCACATGGGAGAACAAACCAACCCCCACCTCGCTACAGCCTCCTTTAAGGTACCTGTAGAGAGCAATAAGGTTGCCCCTGAGCCTCCTTTTCTCCAGGCTGAACAAGCCCAGCTCCCTCAGCCGCTCCTCATAGGACTTGTTCCCCAGGCCCCTCACCAGCTTTGTCGCCCTTCTCTAGACTTTATTTATTTTTTTTGTTCGAGTACCTCAATGTCCTTCTTGTAGCGAGGGGCCCAAAACTGAACACAGTATTCAAGATGATGTATTCAGCCATTCCTCTCCTTCCCCTGTGCCCCATTCAAGGTTCACAAGTCACCTGCTGCTGAAATGTGTTTTGTTGAACACATTGGGTAGTGAACAATCGTTGCACAAGGGCATGTAATACTGCTCCACCCACTGTTCCAGATTATACACTAGGTAAGTGTTTACACCCAAGAAATGCTTCAAGTGGTATTAGAACAGCTTAAACATTTGTTATACTTTGTTCTGCTCTGCAGCAACAACTCACCTACATACTCCTTATACATTGATAGGATATCTCTTCTGTTAGTCTGAGTTTTGTACAATTAAGTTCTAAAAGGCAAAAGCTGCTAAAACCCAAGATTCCATGTGATTTCGTATCCAAAACAGACCACATGACAAGCTGTGTCTGATTTCTGCACAGAAACATGAAATGTTTCTTTCCAGCAAGGCATGAAACCAGGCGTGATTCACATGGCTTATACTTTCGTTTTGAACTTTTGCAGAACTCTGCTCTGTATCTCATTACCAGTCCCCAGGAGACACCCCGGTCTCTAGCCCTTAAATGGGGATTTTGTCAGGAAGTGTCTCATATACCATAAAGGAAGGTTTCAGTTTTGGCAAATCAGATATCTCAAGAAAAGTGGATAAATGGTGTCGGAGATGAGCTTTCATAAACAATTTATGTGTGTGCATTTCTCACAAAGAAGCTATGAGGAAATAATTTGAAACAACATAAGAATAGATCTCTGAATGTGTTTTACAAGATTATAAAGGTACAAGCATTAACCCATTTTAGACTAAACAGCAGTATTAGGGATATTTATTGCCTGGCTCTTGCCATAGGACTGGATGTTTTCTCTTTTGCTAAGCTAATTAGATGCCACTGAGATCTTCATTTTTTCATGGCCAGTTCTCTACATTTTTCATCTTGAAAACATCATGCTTTACATTAGGCTAACACCACTTCAAGTTGCAAAGATAAGATGTCTAAAATCTCACACTTCTGAAAAATCTGACTGCATTTTGCAATTGGAGTTGCATATTTTTCTGTGGGAAAATAATAAGAAAAGTATAAACTCATACTGTGTTCAAGCCTATTAGCATTATGTTCTACAAAGTGGAAACAAACACTACTTTAAAAAAAATAAAATAAGAATCCCATGTCTTGCGATCTTAAATGATTCCATGTCTACAGACTTAAATTGAATACTTTATTTACTAAAAGGGTTCCATTGTATTCCTCAGATATTTTTTTTCCAACCCAGAGGTTCAAAGAACATCTGACCCTATTACAGTCACCTGCCAGTATCTGAACCCATTACAGTCACCTGCCAGCTATATGTGCTGGGTACAGTCAGGTTCTCCAAGCATCTTTTGCATTCCTCTTCCATATTTCTCCTTTTCTTATTATCAAAAGACAATAGGTTCAGACTTTATATGGATATACACAAATTCTGTAGTTGTGAGTCAAACTGAAAGTCATAGCCATTATTTCAGTATTGCCTTTATTTGAACAAAGATAACACAAACTGGGACGGAATTTTAGCATCCTAGGAATGTAATGCTAACTCACCACTACTAGAGTATGTCTTCACAGTATTTCCCATACAACAAATACCTATCCAATCCAGAGATAAATGTGTTACACATGCCTCTTTGCCACTAAACTCTGCAACACAAATTTAAGCTGTGATCAAAGCAGAACACTCTTCTTTTTATGTGAATTCTCTCTGATTCAATGTGGAAAGGAATTTTCAAGATTTCTGAATTCTTTCTTGCAGGACTTCCAATATAGAACATTTTATGATCCTGCTTTCTCTTGCTCCTTCTTCCCTGGGGAAATTCTCTTTCAATTTATTATAGCATATTGTAGTTCCAGCAATATTGGACCCAAACTTATGCTGCTCTCATCTCCCATTGCCTGTCAGCTTTCAAAATCTTCAGTGACCTTCATTTTAAACAGTGCTTCTTGTAACAGCAACCATGTGTATATTCAAATGTAGTGATTTCAAACATACCTGATTGAACGGGACAAAGTCATATACTATCCAAAATGCTTTCTGATTTATTGTTAGTGTTTGAAGACTACATTTATCAGCCTGATTGGGTTAGTAGAGCAGCTAATAAACCAATGTACTTACTCTTTGACAGCCTCAGGTAAATATGTATGGTTGAGAAGAACCAAGATTAAAAACCTTATATGTAACAGAGGCAGAAACTAGTTGAAAGCAAACATTTAGGGAGAAGTAATTGCAATTATGATAAGGCAGATAGCCTAACAATTATTTAATAGTTTCTTCCACAGAGAATGCACAGTAATGTTGCATGTCCTGAAGTGATTAAAAAAACTCTATACCCTACACCAACCACTGAAGTGTTTTCTGAAATTCAATGACTTTTCTTAACAGTTGAAAATAACAGTTGAAAATAAAATTAAATTAAATTAAAAAAAAAAAAAAGAAGAAAAGAAAAGAAAAGAGAGAAAGAATTATATAATTTCTAGGTGGTATTTCAGAGACTGTTGAAAATTATAGCAATAGATTTTGGACAAAATACCAACAGGACAGGCAAAGTTCAAAATTATCCAACTTACACTGTGTTGGAAATCTTCATAACCACAAATGTGTAGTATATATTTTTTTACTTGTTAACCCAAACTCTGTCTAACACTTCAATGTCTGTTTTGTGGAAACATGGATGAATTGAGTTCAACACAGAACATATAATGCATCTCATCTAATTTTACATGGTAGCATATATATATATATATATATATATATATATATATATATATATGAGCTATCCATCTGTAGGTCTTTTAGAGCTTCATTGGAAACAGACACTTCTGTTATATCATTCATCAGACCTATGTCTAGCTAGGTATCTTCCAAGTATGTCCTCTTTATGTGCTTTTACACAAATTTGGCCAAGTCAGCTTTTCTAATACAGAGTTGTGATTTACGAGATGTAGGGTGATATTTTTGAAGGGTGCAATACAGAATGATATAATTTCAAAGGCTGTATACAGGGATGAGGTCTTACAGTACACATAGTGTATAAAACTGAACCATTTTTAGATAAGATTTTGTTTTTCAGCCAACATTTTGAATCTTTATTGCTGAAGTGCATTTTTTCATATTTTTGATTACAAGTATTTCAAAAGTCTGGGAATGATTGAATATTTCTCCCTGTTCTTTCTTTCTTAATCCTTTCCTCCTCTTTAAACATTATAAAAAGCCCAAATCATGACATTTGCAAATATATTGTCATTTTTGGTAAATGTGCCTTAAATGTCAAAATAACACAAGTTCACAGTTGCGTTAGACTTCTACATTTAGATATGTATAATCTCTAGAAGACACAGATGGATATTTGAATTCTTTCAGCTTGGTGGAAACTTTATACCTGCAATCTTCCATATGCATCAGAATTACTATAACTTAGTCAAAATTTAAGTGAAAGATAAAAATTACATTAGGGACATTGATCCTACAAAAGGACCAAGGATCACAATAGTCTCAGAGAGCAGTCTGCTCTTCACCTTTTGCATCACTTAGTTGCTAGGTGACTCTCTGACTGCTAAAGAGTAACACCAGTTTCCCCAAGACAAAAGCTGTGGATGGTTGGAAAGACAATTCTCATCAGCAGCAACATTCAAAAATAAATATGGAATAAACTGCAGCAGTTTGGATCCCTCATTCTCTTTGGCTCATTGACACTATTTCAGGAGGTATTGTATTTGTAAGACACCCAATTTCTCCATGCCACACCAAGAACATATAATGCATCAGTTTAATGCTAGAGAAATAATACTTTGGTGAATTGTGTCATATCGTATGCACTATCACAGATACCCTGAACTGAAAAAATATACAAAATAATGTGTTTTACAGTCACAAGGTCATTGGATTTGATTGAAAAGAAACCCAAGGTCAAGTTCTCTAGGGTGTGGACAACCCCTAGTGTAGACATTCTAGGTTATCTATGGTAGAAAAAGCCAGCCCTAAGTAGCATGCTTTACCATTTACTCTGTAAATTATTGCCTTATAGATGTAGCCATGAAGTCTCTATTTGGTAAAGGACGGCTAAAGTTGGTGTTTCAACGGAAAAGATCCAGGACAACAGAAAAGTACTGATTCTCTATCCATATCACAGAATCACTGCAAGATTCTCAATGTAGCACAGGGCAAGGGCTCTAAAGGGTATGAGCAATTACTCTGATCTCCTGCCCACCCAGTGTTCTGGCAGTACTGAATTGGTGACCCAGAGAAATGTGTTCACAGAAGTTCTCTTTCTGAATAGGAGGGCAGCCTTGTTTTATGCTACTTTCAGGAGACAAAATTCTGTTCCAAGTTAAAATGAGTTCAAGAATCCTGCCTTAACATCACAAGTACATTCATTGGCTTCTAAGATCAGATCTGTGATGAAGTGGATGGAGCACAATCTTTCAGGTGGAATTGTGTGGTTTATTATTTTATTTTATTTTATTTTATTTTATTTTATTTTATTTTATTTTATTTTATTTTATTTTATTTTATTTTATTTTATTTTATTTTATTTTAATTTTGCTTTTGTGGTCATTCAAGAATCCAAAGGCATGGAAGTAACTAAAAAGAAGAGGTAAGCACTTGTGTAAGTCTGAGATATACATGACCTAATTGCATGACATATTGCAGAGTCGGTATGTCCCTGATAATTGCCTATCATATGAAAACAGTTGCTTCCATAAAGAAGATTCAGAGATGGACATCAGTTGCCAAGACTGGGCACTTATGCCTCTGTTTTCTAACTGCCTGCTTAGTGATTTCCTGTACATAGCAGTTGGCATGGGCAGAGGACCTCTGAGGCACAGGAGCAATTGATTCAATAAACTCCACAAGTCAGTCTCAGAAGAACCACAACTCTTTCTCGGGGCTTCTGTTTGAGCCTGCTGTTTCCTGAACTGGGACATGTGTGCCTGGAGACTGGCAGCAAGAAAATAACTTATTTGAAGAGCACAAATAACTTTCTAGGTGAAGCCCCTCACTACAGGCTGAAGAATTAGCCACATCATCTCCATTTTCAACCTGAACTGAGGATGAATGAGGCTGCCCCCTCTTCATTGCTCCAGTGATGTTTCATTTCTTGTCAGCTTGGGAACTGAAATTTTGAGTCTGGAGTTAATATTGCATCCTCAGCTTCTACTCTATGTACATCTGTAGAGAAGTGGGAGCAGTCTTCATGCTAGCAGAGTGCTCCATCCAGGCTAAGGAGGGGAGAAGGATGCATTCACTGAGAGTCTGCTGCACTCATGTGGTGAGACAGCTGCTGGTGTTTGAGATAACGGGTATCTGTGTACAACACTGCACTCTTCCAAGTAGACATCCATGATGCTTGAGCTCTACTCAGCCTGCACTGCCAAACAGCTTTTATGTCTTGAGACATTTTACAGAAACACCATCACAGAAAACAAGTACCCAGCATGCAGATAGGCTTAACACCTCACTGTGTTTTTTCCAACTTCTCCAAAAATTCCAGGAGCTGGGGAAATGACAGAGTAGAAGGTGTCATCTCATGGTCTTGAGGGTTATTTCATTTTCACACCAGCAAAAGAAGCCTTTTCTCAGCATCACAGATGAATCTTGTGTTTACCTTATGACTATTTTGTATGTAGCCCTGCAGCTACCCAGAAGCAGCTATGAAATGAACTTTGGAAATCCTAGCACTGTGATAACTGCCATTCAGATCTCCATTCAACCACACAGTAACTGCTGGGAAGGATACCTTGTTCTTATTCAATGATTTTCTTTTGAACTGGTGACTTATAGATGAATTATCATTCTGCTGAGCTATCCTATGCTCTGTTTCATTTTTAATGGATACAGCCTCGTCCACTCATTTAGCTGGTTTTTATTTTCACACAAAAAATACACTTAGAACTTAAAGATCCCTTCTTTCTTGCTAGCTAATAAATATTCTTGATTTCCTTTTCCCTCACTAATTTATTTTCCTTAACAATCCCCACCCCTTTTATCTGTTTATTCAGAATATTCCCCAAGTTAACATTAATTTATATGGGTTATCCAAATATACTTCTAAATATACCTCTATACTTATATTCTAAATAGATTAGGACTCCAGTTCTTTGAACTAGTCATAATATTTGTCAAGAAGCTTTCTCTTCTCTCCCCACCCTGACTTCCCAAATGGATGCAATGCTTTTGGAAAGTGCTGGGTTCTCAACTGTGTTTGAGGGATGAAGGAAGACATCTGTAGGAAGACATATGTACATATGCATAGATACACTAACAGATTTGTATATGCTTGTGTGCACACATATATAGCCGTTCTGAAAAGCCAAATGATTCAGGGAGTCAAATCAGCACAGATCTCCTACTGTACTGTGGAGCCAGCAGGCCTCAGCCCTGACCTACAGAGATCACCTCCATAGACATGAAACATTTGTATCTTATTAAAAAAAGCAGATACGCTACTTTTCTAGAACAGTGAAGTTTGTGCATGAAATAGTAACTAATTTGTGAGCAGGAAAAGAGAATAACCACATTCTGTCAAGAGAGGGGCAGAAAGGAGAGAGGTACTGTATATTATTAAGCTACTTGATCACATATGTCTTTTCAAAGGAGAGAAGGAGACATTAGCAGCAAACAGAGGAACATTGTCATCTGCAAACATAAATATTTCAGATTTCAGGTACACTGGGAATGTCATTAATGTAAAAACTGACAAGAAGGGGCCCTGGAGTCAGCAATGACCGTGGGAGGCACTTCAAGAGACAGAAGAAGGGGCTCTGACAACAAGCACTGTAATAATAATAAACTCCTTTGAAAGCCACACAGGAGATGGGTATAAAATCAGGACAAAGAAGCTGTATTGCTGTGTTTTGGTTTCAGTTTGGATGGGCAGAGGAGAGGGGAGAGAGACCCTACCTCCATACAGTGTTAAGTATTTTTGTTGCTGCGGTTAAGTTAGTGTCTGTGGCATGGTCTCAACCCTATGGCCAAGAAAAGGTGATCAATATGTTCAAGCAGAGCTGTGCCAGTGAGGTGGTTAGGTGAAGAGGGGATATAAAGGGAGCAATTAGTAATAATTTAGATTTAGAGTGCAGACAGATGATATGACTTGCCAGCCAGGTCAACAGGTAGAGATTAAACAGGATCTTCATTTCTCTATCAGCTGGAATACTGTCCTGGAAGGCCAGAGAGGCAACAGAATGAAGGGGGTGAAAGGGTCAGCAACTGCTGTTGGAGAGCAGTTGGTTAATTCTCTACTGAACAAACATCTAAGTAGGATTACCAAGGTATTTCTTCCCGATCACATTTCACATCAAAAGTTCTTCTTTTAATGAACTAAACAGATGCTAAACTGATTAGCAAAATTACAATAAAATAAAATAATTGAAAAAACACAGTAAGTTTTGCAACAAATTTATTTTCCATATGTGAATGTAAGTTGTGCTTACATGTGAAGCTATTTCAGAAGAATCCCCATATTTTTCACCTGCAGGGTTAACAAGGATTATTTATTTCATATCTATGTTATGGAATTACACAGAAATCCCTTTGTAGTTATTGGAGGTTGTAGAACTATAATTTAAAAAAATAAAGTAATCATAATAAGAAATATTTTTGGCAGCTGTCATTTAGTTTTTCATTATTTATGATGAAATTACATCACATACTAGTAAATGTGCTTTAGTATATTTTTAATGAAGTCTTAATGATTCTGAATCTCAGTGTGACACCCTGCTACTATATCTTTACTGAGAAATAGAAAGAAGCAAATCAAAACATTATAGATGCAAATTACCTCATGGTAGGGAGTGAGGACCTCTTGTACTATTATTGCTATTTCTTCAAGCAAGAAACTAATCCATTTCAAGAGGATAAAATAAATAAATAAATAAATAAAATAATAATAATAATAATAATAATAAAGGAAGGGAAAGAATATGAAGAGAAGGAAAAAAAAAAAAAAAAAAAAAAAAGCTTGTTGCTCTTTCAATTTGTTCTTGATCCAAAGCAGAAGCCCTAAAGAACTTCCCTTGTCTAAATTTCCAGACTGGAACCAATCGGTTGACCTTTGGCCTTTTATAACTAACTGCCCTAGAAGCTCTAAGTATTAAAGGAAATATATTTAAAAAGCATGTCTTCATTTGTTTTAATGTTTTGAAATTTACCATGCTAATCAGTAATTTAGAATAATCTTGAAATATTAACTGGCCATTTGTAATCTTTTTATCAACTACAAAGAACACATAAATGGATCCCAGGTTTCCTCCCTGGGGGAGATAAGAGGTTTTTCAACTGATACCTCCATGGCTGGAAAGCCTGGGATCACTCCACAACACGTGGAGACTTCCAGACATTATTACATTCACTGAATGAAGAATGTTTGTCTTTATTAACATCCCCTCTGGACAGAAGTTACCCAAATGTAAGCAACTAAACTTGAAAATAATGCAAAGATTCAAGACAAAAATGTGAGTCAGCCAGCAAAAATAGTGCTATATAGTTCAGCTTGATTCTTGCTAGAGTGGTTTATACAGATATCTGAAGGACTGAAATGAAAACTGATGGCAACAGTCTGACGTGATAGTTGCCTGGCCTGTCTTCTGTGGACTGATTAATCTCAAATGTGCCTAATCCAAATAAAAACTAAAAGAAGCCTAGAGCAGAAGAATAACAGAAGCAGCATCTTCCTTTAGTTCTTGCATCTAAAGAGAAAAAGACACATATCTAATATACAAAAGAATAAGCTGAGACTCAAGAAAGCTAATTTTAGGGAAGAGAACAGCTGTATATCTCTAAACATTACATGAAGCAGAGGGGCAAAGGTAAGAGAAAGATTTACTTCCTCAATAAGTCGTAACCAACATGATTTCATTCAGCATTGGAGGATATTAACACAACTATTTCCATTCAAATATGATAAAGGCTACCAAAAATGCATTAAAAGAAAAGAATGCATGTTCTGATGCTGTTCTACTGGCCAGCAGTCTCCGATCTGGGCTATTTATCTAATCATGATTCTGTAACTATGACTGGTGATTTTTGTTATGCATTATATTGGCAAAAAAAGAACAAGACAGTGCTTGTTTCAAGTGCCAACTGCTTTTTGAAAGTGAAACCTGACATAATCTCATTGATGTTTCAAAAAGTCACAATATCTACAAGTGGACACATGCATACATTAATGTAACTCTCTTATGCCACATGCTTCTCAAATGAATAATGGTGTGCACACTACTAGAATGTGCACACTAGTAACAAACTGGAAGAAATTTTTTAAAATCTACTAAACTACAGATGGCCACAGAGGTGTTCTGACAAGGACAGATTAGAAGAACTGAATAGATAAAATCATTGTGCAGCTCTTACAACATCCAGTACATATGAAAGGTACAAGCATTAAAAACGAAAAATGCTTTCCTTCTAGAATTACAAAATATGGGACAGTGTAAAAAGGCAATACCATCCATGAGATGTGATCTTCCTCCACACCCAGTGCTACCAAAATCTGAATGGGAAAAGGAAGGACAGGTTAATTCACAAAACTGGTTTTATGTCTAAATATGAATATGAATAAATATCTATGTCAGTGGCATCATAGCTCTCAGGCTGAAAAGAATAAACATAAATGAAATTAATTTTCTGTTTTGTTGTTGTTGTTGCCTTCTTTTTTTCCTTTTTGTTATAATAATCTTTCTCTGTTTGCCACCAGCTCTACTAGTATCTCTTAAACCTATTGGCCAGTCTCAACCCCCTTGCCATGGAGCAATATTTTAGGTATATTATGCATGAGTACACATTCTTAAAATGAGTGTTCACATAACAGAGATACTTTAATAGTGTCCTTGTTCTGGAAAAAATAAAATAAAATTATAGGATGAGTCACAGAAATTAGGACACACAGCAGAAAGATGTAAAATGTAAAAATGTAATGTAAATGTAATGTAAAATGTAATGTAAAAAACATGGAAGAAGAGCTTATAATTTGACCAAGGCTATGTATCTTATTAGATACTAGAGACCACAACTGCAGGACACTAAATAGTGTGAAAAAAGGAAGGAAGGAAGGAAGGAAGGAAGGAAGGAAGGAAGGAAGGAAGGAAGGAAGGAAGGAAGGAAGGAAGGAAGGAAGGAAGGAAGGAAGGAAGGAAGGAAGGAAAAGAAAGACAACTTCAGACTGAAGAGTCTATAGAATCACAGACTATTCCAAGTTGGAAGGGACCCACAAGGATCATTGAGTCCAACTCTTGGGTCCCTAAAGGACCACCCAAAATTCAGACCATACATCTGAGAACATTGTCCAAATGCTTCTTGAACTCAAAGAAAATGAGTCCAAGACTTCTTTTCAGGAGTAGACATCTATATAGAGAAGAAGGTTTCTAAGCTCCTTTAATAGTCAATGAAGATCTAGTTTATTCTTTCCATAGTCTGGATAGCTATGCAGCTGATCTCCAGTAGTCTCATTTAGACTAAGCTGAAAACATCTTCATGCTCCTTTGGCTTTATTGACTAGATCTTCACAGACTATAACTGGAGTGGTCTTTAGTGGCATTAGATATATTTAAGCAAACTGAGCCCTGAAACCTATGTTAAACTTTATTAGTTCCACTGAAACAGCTAGCATTTCTGTGGTCCATTAATTTTATTTTATTTTTTGCTATCATCATTCTGCGTTGATCAGATAATCACTGCAACAAGAACATCTTTAAATGCCATCTTTGTAGACTGTCACTCCTCACTTTATTTTATTTATTTATTTTTTTTTTTCTTGACCTGCCTCATTTTCTTGCATGGTCATGTGCACACAATAGCCATAGCCATAGTCATCCTTGAGCATGTACAACAAAACAGATCATTGGAGCTTTAGAACACATGTGAATAAGATTACATTTAATAAGGTGTTATTGCAGCCAGAGGGTTTGTTAAAAATACATGTGAAACTTCATAATCATTATGATACCACAAATAGTAATTAATATATCTAGGATTTTGATTTTTACCATACATTGTTACTTTGCTCATTCTTTAATATTGTCATACGCATCTACTCATATCAATATTCTTATAAAAACATAACTGAAATTTTCATCAACCCCCTTTAAAGATTTTTGGAAGACCAGCTTTCATGACAAAGATGTAGAGAAAATATTTTTTTCAATATGCATTTTTCCAGTATGTTCATATGCGTAGTAAGAACACAATTTAAACAGTGAGCTGCGACAGAACGCAAAAAGTATTTGAACAAAAACCCTTATGACTTATAAATAGCTTAAAAATCTACTTTCAGAATGAAGACTGAAGAAGCCACCAAAGCTCCTCCCTCAAGTTAGTGAAGTTTTGGAAGCTTAAAAGCAAGTTCCAACCTAAAAAGAGCAAATGATGTAACAAAAAATGGACTTCCTTACTGACCAAGATCAACGGGGGCATTTATGTCACATGCCCATTCATTGGTGATTGCCGTGTGGGAAGTTTTAAAGTATACATGGGCCTCATTGAGATTCTGTACCTGGAGCAAAGCAGCAAAGTGTCCCTTAAGATGGCTTTAAAGATGCATTGACATAGTCATGCAAAGAAAGACAGTGACTTGGGATGGAGACACAAGTACATGCTTGTGCACATACCATGGTTTGAACCTGCTGCACAGTGAGACAAGACAAATAAATGAACCCAAAGGTTGCATTATTAGAAGTTATATTGCCTAGATACAGGTTGGCAAGATTAATCCTTTTTCCCCATCCATCCTCAACCCTCACACAATTCACCTACCCAAATTCTGCTTATTCAGGCTTTGTGCCAAGACGAGAGGAAGCACTACCGATAGGCAGACTTCAGGCTTCATGGATTTATAAACACAGAGTAAGAAAAGAATCTGAAAGATACTTCAGACTTCTCACATAACTATTAAACTCATGTGGAACATAGTGTCACCCCCTGAATGTACTGCAGAAAGGAAGCATTCAATGAAGAAAATTTAATAAAAACAAACATATTCTGATAGGATTACAGCATCAAAAGTGCATATGTTCCACATGTTTTTATTTCTCTTTAAAATTAGAAAAAGTATCTTCGGTTGATGTATCCTGTAGGGCACTAAGCCAGAAAACACTATTATACTATTTCTTGCTTCATAAAGAATTTCATTTAAACTATGAACCTTGTGATAGGTAATTATATGCAGGAAGCAGAGCACATATGAATTTTATATTTATGGTCTACTCTGAGGTCACAATTTAAATTCTAAAAACTGCCTTCAGAAATACCAGTTAGTGTGTCGTTTTTATTTTAATTGCATTTCCTCCCCTCTGGTACAGCATGATCAACTGAAAATCAGAACACATGTTTTATGTAACATATTTAGAATCTAGCAATAAACTATTACCATCCATATAAACATTAAACCCATTTGGAATGCTGCTAACGGAGAAGGGGGGAGGTGCTAGTAGATCCTTTTGCCCAGGAGAAGAAAACAACATTGAAAAATTTTCACATGCTCCTCATAACAACTGCTGCTAATGAACTGCTCTCCATCTCCCTGCAGTTCAAGCACTATATCTTTATTTCAAACTAAAGATATCTTTTCAAAAAGATTTTTTTTATTTTTATTTATGGCAGCAAAATACAAATATATCAGTCCCATTCATTGCAGAAAATAATGGCACCAGATAATCATTTGGGCCCCAGAGGTTATCTAGCTCCACATCCTGGAATATGCCAGCATGGGATTACTGATGCTGGAGACCAGGATTGTTTTTGGTTGGTTGGTTGGTTTTGGTTTGGTTTGGTTTGGTTTTGGTTTTGGTTGTTTGCTTTTCCTGACAAGGTTTTGTTTTTCATGGTCTGATACAGAATATGCTCTCTGGTTAGACAGACAAACTTGGATCCTACTGTTGTCCTTATCCTGGTAGGATACAGTACCCATGAAGCATATGTGAGGTTCTCTTTTCTCACCAACTTTTGCATCTGGGCCGTGACCATTCTTCAAAATGTTGGCAGTGATTAGTCTCACCCAGGATGGTTGTGTGGTTACAGCTTCCTTGTGGCAAGGTATGTTCTGTCTGCACCGTAATGAGTCTTGCTTAGAAAACTCATCTCCTGGTCTCTTAAAACTCATCTCCTTGTCTCTTAAATCACAAAACTCCAGGTTTTAATTGCCTATTCCACAAAAAGTGGGTGAGCAGGCTACAGCACTGTGCTCCTTCTGTACTCAAGGAGAAACACAAAATCCACTAGAGGGAGATTCAGCCCATCCTAAAAACTGATTACACCCCAGACAAGTGTGATAAGTCACCATAAAGAGGGTTGCCTGTTCACTCCATTGTATGCACAGGACAATAACCAAATCCCATGCTAAATAGTTAAATAGCTAAATAAACATTTTTTCAGACTATCTCTATTTATGTCTCCAATGCATTTTAACTCTGACTTGGAAGAACAACCTCTAAAGACAAGCAGTTTAACCTCTGTGATCCATTTAGACCTTCAGCTCTTTACAGGGAGTGATGACAGGACTAGACATTGGAATGACACTTTTACGTGACAACTTTTTCATTTAAAATGCAGTGAAATGCAGTGAACAGTCACTGTCTTGTGACAGTTCATGTAGGCAATCAAACAGTATATAGATGGCCAGACAGTTTCAGATCATTTTAATTTTTTTACAAAAAAATAAAAAAATAAAAAACAATAATAATAAAATTTATTTTTAGCACCTATTCCAAGGAAATGTCTGGATATTCAAAACTTCATCACCATGATTTGAAGAGCATATATACCTTTGACCTTGAATTTTAAAATCTCTATATTACACAACTCCCTGCCATCTACTTCCTATCATGCCTTCATCATTTGTCATAGAAAATTTTTTGATTGACTTAACATAGATACTTTCATATGCTGGAGCTGAAAGAGACAGTTCTTCAACTGGTACAAGTCAGCCTAGTTCTATTAACATAAATTGAAGTTGACTGATTTATACCAGCTGACAAAAGAGTCCAGTATCTAATAAAAATCAGAAAGGACCTTAGATTTTACCTGACACTTACAGAGGTTTTAATCAAATTCTACATTTGCTTGTTTGATTTTGGCATAAAAGATTATTTTTTTGTTAGTATTTATTGGTATTCTGGATTCAAAAACTGTGGCAAAGCTTTACAATTCCTCAGTAATATATTTATTGATAGTTAAAAGCAAACAAACAAAAAAAGAGCTGCAACCAACAGCCAAATCAAACTGTCAGCCAACATACATCTAAAAGCATTAACGTCTTAGTATAAAGAGAGATTACATATTCACTCCCTGCTCAGTAGAAGAATTTTCATGATATGGAGATTGACATGTATTTATACAATAGAATTATATACCCAGATGAAAATATATGTTAGCTCTTTCAACAAACAAGCAAACAAAACATATTTTTGAGACATTATTATCCATATTTCCTGATGCAATTTAGGAAGCAATGAAAAATAATATCCTGATTCTTTAAACTTTCTATAGTCTTTTCTATAGTCTTTTCTATAGACTTCTATCTATGTTAACACTGTGATGAAAGGTTGAGATATCAATTCAAATATGAAGACACTTCTGGCAAAAGAAGTTCCAGAGTCATAAATCACTAAAGAAGGACAAGAGGACATTCTGAAGAACAACAAATAACAGTCTTATTCTCAGCTTCTTCCCTAAACATCTGTTACAGGTTTGGGGTCGATAAGGACAGTGAGCTCAGTGGACCTTTGCCTGATACAGCAGTTATTCCTGCATTGTTCTGCTCAGCTGCACTCAACAAGACAACATGTGACTTCATAGGCTGAAAACAAACCAATATAAAAATATTGAAATTGGATTTAAAAACAATTTATTAAAATTTTATTTAAAAATTTATTATTATATTTATTTTAAATTATATTTTAAAAAAATTATTTTTTACATAAGAGTATTTCTATAAACTTTTCTGTTAGCATTAGCCGAACTTCATAGAATTTCATTTTAAAGTCTTTGATTTTTCAATGAATTTTTCAAAGAAATCCAGAGAAATTAAAGAAAATAAAATAAGGAAACAATGCAGTTGGAAACACTAACACAATTTTAGCATTTGGTTTGTTTTCAAAGGCATAGAAAAATAGCATAATTTCACACTGAATATTTTGAAAAGATAGTCCAAATTCTGAAGAACTAGCCATTTTCGAGAGTGAAAGAAGCACTGATGGATCAGTCTAAGCAGAATCTGAAATATCCATTTTTTCCCACACGACTTTGGTATTTGCACAACAGCTGGCAGTATAGGCACTTTCAATCTGTAAAGTGACTGGATCTCTGGGAGTCTTATGAGTCTCATAAATCTTCTTAGACAATAGGATAACATTAGTTTGTTCCCTTGCTCTCCACCCAGCATAATATTAGGGAAGTATCAAAGTATGACATCTATACTCCAGAAAGCGTGCTTAGTAATTTGTGCAAATGTACAAATGCAAACAATAGAGAAGAGGGAATCCCATGAGGCAGAGTAAAGACTATTTAAAGGAACGGTACCTAATTCATATATAGTACAATTTCTTTTTATAGCCAAACTGTAAATAAATTCTCGTTGTAATATGTCATGAGGCACAAGAACATATGCTGTGCTGAATTCCAAACATATGACCTCTGCTGCATTCCTTTCATCTACTCATTACATAATTCTGTCAGCAAGAACAATCGAGTTTGATGTGCATAAGTGTTCACAGGATTGTGTTTAGATACTCTGAAAGTTCATTCCTTTAATATTGGTTTCATTATTTTTCATGGGAAAGTAGTTAATCTCATAGAATAGTAAGTATGAGGATCATTATTCTCTCTCTCTCTCCCCCTCTTTTTTTTTTTTCTTTTTTTTTTGGGGGGGGGGGGAGTGGTAAAATTGCTATAATAATTCAATTATTTAATGTTAACCATTACATTCTCCAGAAAATAAATAACCAGCAATACTAAAATTTATTAGTTAATTTCCATAGTAATTGAGGATATTCATTTGTTGGCTGAGCTGAAAGAAATGGAAGTTCCTGGAACTTCCCAGCTGCCAATGGAAGTTGGTCAATACAACATCTGAAGAAGAGCTGTTTTTTCAGATCCAATCTTTCCACAGCTCCCTTCATACACACCAGTTACAAACATAACACACAGCAGAAGTAATCCTAATAGATTCAAGTTGAGCATGAAAGACATTTAAAGATAATCCAAATTTCACGCTGATCAGAACATCACATTACAGAAGTCAGCATGTTTGAAATGAAGTTATATCCCTGCTGTATTTTCAACACTTCTGAAGTGTTAGACAACACTTTTTAACTTGAACAATTAACACTTAGCTAAAACACTTCTAATAGTGAATGCTCATCTGACCAAGGGAACAAACAATGCAGATGTCTACAGCTCAGTTACTTACTCCAGGCTCCTGTTATAGTCAACAGAAAGAAGCAGACATTGTTCTTTTCTGAACAATGTCTAAAATAGATCACACGAACAGTAATTTCAGTGTCTATTCCCCTCCATTGTGATATGTAGCATAAAAATGCATCTCTGAGTTTCACTGTTCTTATTGCATTCTCTAGAGTAAAATTTTCATCCATGTTTTGATCTGTTTATCTAAATAATAAAAGTAAGCTGGCCTCCTCTCTTAGACATTGTCATTCATTCCTGATCTAGCAGAAGGTATATCCATGGCAGGAGAGTTGCAACTAGAATATCATTAAGGTCCCTTCCAACTCAACCCATTCTATGATTCAAAAACTTAAATGACTACTACCAAATATATCTTACTCTAACACTTTTTTTTTTCTTTTCAAATAGACCGTCCTGCAGGACATCTTGCTTTTCACTTCTATTTTTCCTTTGGAATAATAAACATCTTGTCTGAAGTATATGAGAGCTAATGACTCATAACTTTTATAAAATTTGTAAAAAATTAAATTGAATTTGAATTTATTGAATTGAATTTATTGAAAAATTGAATTGAATTTATAGTCCATATCTCAGAGAGATGGAACTAAAGACAAAAATCCTGAAACATATGTGAAACATGCACATGTATTGCTTTGTAGCCAATATATTTGTACTGGCAGAAAAGAGAAGATAATCATGATTGTGCTGCCTGTGCCCTGGTTTCTGACACTTTCTGATACATCCATATATCTAATTAAATATATGATTAAATACTTGTCATTTAGAAGATTTTCCACTTCATATAAGAACAGCAAGAACTATTTAGGATTTGAAGATTTTTCACTCTTGAATAATGGACTATTGACAGCACTAAGGAGAACAACAAAAACAAAACATAGAAGCAGTCATCCAGGATATAGATAGATGAGTCAGGTCCAAGGCCAGTTTCAGATGTACTGCCTTATGCTGACTGCAGTGGATCCAACACAAAGAACAACTTTTCCTAGGCAGGAGTAGGAACTCAGTCATAAGGTCTCCCTAGGAATTACCTAAACTAACCTGAACTATTTAAAAAGTAGCTTAGTAAGCTTAGTATGCTTTCTTCTCTCTCTCTTTTTTTTTTTTTTTCATGAAAAACATAAAATATTTTTAAAAGTTTTGGAATGGAAACAGGAACTTTCTTAAAGTCTTGGAATTTTTATGGAATGGGAACATTTCCTCTTTGGTTTTATGAATAGCTGCATTTACTTTTTTAATTACAGATTTATAATTGATACAAGCAAGTATAATAAAATAAATTGTATACTTGATGAGTTACCAGCATCAACTATGAAAGCAAAATTCACTTTGTTACAGGAAGAAGTAAAAGACTAGTAAGTAAAACTTGCTTTCATTCTGAGATTCATCAAAATGAATCTGAAATATCAAAAAGTGAGGATGAATGTATTTATGTTTATATAGCCAACACTAGAACCAATGTGCAGAAGAATCTAGTATTGGTGATCTGCTGGCAACAGGTTCAAAACCTTCACCAGCATGTTTGCACTCCAAACTGATTTAGTTATTCAGGAAATCCTCTCTAGAATAAAATTAATCCAAACATTGAGATTTGATACACAGGAAAAAAGAATAAGGTCTGCAGCTCTCATAAAATTTCAACACATGAAGGTGGGGGTGAGGGCTGTCCATTTCTTAAAACTAGGAACAACTTTAGTTCTAAAATGCAGCTCCAAGTAGCTTTTGATTTTCATTTGGTGAGAGTTTGAAACTTGTTATATACAGAAATACAATTGAAACATCTACTGTAAAAGCTACTTTAGTGCTGTACTTAATTTATAACTGTCTGCAAATAGGTTTTCATCCAAAGATGAATGCACCATGCATGTAAGTTTTGCATCCAAGAAAATTTATTTTTTCCACCTCTAAAACTTTACATTCTCATTCACAGCTACTGCCCTTCCAGGTTGCAATCATCCTCTTTCACACTAAATAAACCAATGTTACTTGCGTTTGTTCATTTTGAAGTTCATGTAGATACATTTTCATCTGACCTGTGCTAGGCAGTCCTTCTGCATAGTGTGTTGCACTACTGTAGTGAGGGTTGGCTGCTCTGTACCTGTTTGTCTTTGACTGCTGTGCTGTAACATGGCTCAAATCTTATGCAAATGTTGTCAGGCAGCATCATATCTCCCTTTTGATATCAGAATCACCTACCTATCAGAGCAATTTTAAGTTGCCAGATTTCCTGCAGAAATCCAAGCTCCACTTTTTCCTCCTTGGAAAGCTGCATACTTAGCCCAAATGGCCTGAGGAAATCCCAGGGTTCAGATGTAGAAGACCCTGTTCCTTTAGAGAACTTCTTCAGAGACATATCATCAGAGGTTATTTGATGGAAGCTGAGAAGAATAGGGCTCCCAGTAATCCCCCACTGCCTGCCTGTCCAGTACACTGTCTGCCAGGCAGAAAACTGTGGGAAGATAACACACCTCAAGCCATTTTTTCAAAATGAGGCACAGCTGCCAATCACTTAAGAAAACCACAAGCAGAAGACAATTCTTCTGGGCGGCCAAGAAGCTGCTTGTCAGGACAGATTTGGAAGCAACTCCTGCTTGCAGCTCTGCTCCTGAGCAGCAGCATCGGTTGGACTGACATCTCAGCAAAGAGGAGCTCCCTTCCTCACGCCCCAGTTTAGGACACAGCATAACAGCAGAAACCAGAATGACCCATTTTGCCTACCTAACAGACAGACATCTGCCACCACTTGGGGCAGAAGCAGGGACTTTCTTCTGCTTTCCATCTTCTCCACAGCACTCTGGAAGTACTGTCTGCTCCAGGCACCTCTCGAAGGGCAGGCTGCATCCTTCTGGCACGCAATGATGTATGTCTACATGTGTAGCCTCTCCACCTTCTGGTTGGGCTGTGGGTGTACTTGTTGTCCATTATGGCCCTGATCCTCCCTCCTTACAGACCCCTCACTCAAGATATCAGTATCACAGTGTTGAAAAGTCAAGTGCTTTACACAGCAGGCACATTTACTCTAACAGAAGCTACAGAAAGAGTTGAGAAGGGAAATATGGCTTTAATCACATAGTTGTAGGAATGTGTTGAATTGTAGGCAGAAGTAAATATTGCAAGGTAATTAACTAAAATCCAGATGCCTTCGGGCTTCAAAATATTTTTAATAATTTCCATAGAATCCTTAACATTTTGTGTTCAAACTAATCATTAGAAATGATTATTTGTTTTCCTGTGGCCTTTGTAAATATCTAGCCATGTCACATATCACACAAGTGTGGAAGACCATGTCCTTATAAATTGGACAACAGCCTGAATTTCCTTCTCCCAAACCTATTTCACCTATGCTAGAGGAACCTCTTTAATATACAGCTCAGCCAGAATTTACAAGTAGTGAACATCTCAGGAGAATGCCAGATCTTATCAGATGTTCTGACTAAAAAGGTTTAGTGAAGTCTGGATAAACAAGCAGTGTTTTAGATGCCTTACTAAACTATATTTTCGAAGTTCACCCATCACTAATCATAGTCTGATAGCTTGTCAGAGATCATTGCAAAGAATTCCCCACAGTATATAAAAGCTGTATGAACACAACTAGTTATAATACTCTGGATTTAAATGGATGTATTTTTGGCAAGAGGGTTCTGTCAACATTTATCAGGGAGATGGGCATACTTTTTATGTTGTTTTGGTTCCACAGCTAATTTGGACAGCAAAATGAGATTTCCTTGTAATGAGTACAAAGCCACCTGCTTTGTCTCTTCAGAGGAATTTAAAATATTTAGCATATGAGGTATAAGTAAACCAGAAGAGTTCTCATAAATATCAGCAGGAAAGCTGTCTAGGCATAGAGATCTCCTGAGTAAAGGAATCAGTATTTAATAGCTCCCTTAATCTCACTTAATGTTAATGGACAATTGGAGGAAACTACTCATCTGGAAATTACTTTAGCAAATTAAACGTGGCCAAACATCTTTGCTTAAGTGAATCTGAAAGCAAGTCATCCATCTTACCCAGGATTTTAGAGAATACTCCAAACTCTGAAGACTGTGTGTCAGTTTAGTAAATGAAATTCACTTATGAGCTCACATCCACATATTGCATGTTTAATCTATGCCTAGCCTGAACTCAGCAACCAGTCTCTTAGCCAGCTAACTACACTTATAAGCACTTCACCTCATAAATAAATAAATAAATAATAAAATTGTGGCAAACAAAAGATTTTCAGTGTTATGCTGACTCCATAAATGTTGTTTTACAAATTTTAAATTAGTTTTCCCTGATGAGACTTGTTCAAGTTCATTGACAATGCTTTGTACAATGCCATGATACCAAGTGCTAATTATTATGTATACTGTGTCATCTTCCACTTCCACAAGGACTTCACTAAATTTCACAAATATTTTCATCCTTCAGTTATAAAATGTTACAATGCAGAATAAATGTGTACTTAGCCACCTTCTTTACTACTTAGTATTTCTTAAAATGTTTTGGTAAGCTGATTAAACACTACTCAGCAACATTTTACTAAAAAAGAATCTGAGGTGCAATGCAACAGCCCACTTTGCAGAAGGTATCTACAAGAGTTGTTCTGAATCCACTGTCTTTACATTGCACTTTCAAACACAATGGACTAATAAGAGGGTCATGTAATGATCACATTACAGGTTTGAAAAAATTATGAAGCTCATAATTTGTCTTCATAAAGAATGACTGTCAGGGAAGGAACTGACACAAGACACTGCAGGCGCCAAATATTATATAGATACATGGAGGATATGTTCATTGGTGGCTATTAACATCGTGGAGATGGTATGGTCTCTGTCTCAGGAAATCTCTACACCATTGTTTGCTGGGGGAAAAAAAAATGTATCAAGGAGAGATTACTGTACAAGTGGACTGCTTGAAACTCTTTGATTCAAATCTGGCAACTGCTGTTGGCAAAATATTAGACTATCCAGAAAAGCCATCCTTTTATAAACTTCTATTAAAGAACCAAGCAGATCAGTGGAAATGTTGCAGACAGAGAGGATGTAATTTTAGGAAACATTTATTTCATGGTAGTCTTTTCTTCCCGTACACCTTCTTCATCTTTTTAAGGTTCAGTTCTTTCAATTCAATTAAATGCACAATTTGTGCAATTAAGATCTTTGTAGGCTTATTATTATTATTATGTAAATTAAATGAATGCTTATATAACCCTTTATTTCCTCACTGGTTTTAGCCCATTAACTTCTTTCTGTATGAAGGTTTAATTAATGACTGAAATTCAGCTCACAAAGTAAATCAGAAAACATTTTTGACAGTAGGAGACCACATTTGTGCTTAGCAAATTCCAATCACTTTTAGTTAAATTACACTCAGTGTGAGTTTGACTGAAGTGCTTATTGACTTTGAAACTGATAAACAAAATTTAAGTGCCTACTAATAACTCTGCTTATGTATCTGATGATAAATTGAAACTTTGTGAAGTTCTGTTGAAACCAGTAGGGATGAATTTGATGGATTTAATTTCTGTGTGAGAGGA
The DNA here is from genome assembly GCF_009819795.1 of Aythya fuligula. Classification (NCBI taxonomy): domain Eukaryota; kingdom Metazoa; phylum Chordata; class Aves; order Anseriformes; family Anatidae; genus Aythya; species Aythya fuligula. Next base: position 136,053,364 of record NC_045559.1, read on the forward strand.
ATGGTTTGGATCCATAATTATAATAATACCTATTGTTTTCTAAATGTTTTCCCATATTTTAGTACTGTAGTTAGTATAAAAGAATACTGATATGTTGATTATATGATAGAAGAAAAGGGTTAACTAAGGTATATATAAAAAGGAATTGAGGACATACACAAATTAATAGAAAGAAAGCAATTTAAATGATTTTTTTTTTTTTATTTCTGATAGGTCAGAATAAATTTGAAATGTTGAAAAGGATATGTTCTTCTTCATTTTTCTGACAGGCTAAAAGAATTATTGGTATCCTAAAAGTTGGAGGTTATCAGTTATCCCAGTTGGGTGTTAAAAGACCAAGTTCAGCCCTAACATAAGAAGTCTAATTCCACCACAAATCAACAGAATTAGATGCATTTTATAAAATTACATCATGTAGATTACTGACTCCCAGCTTCACAGGTAGACTGCACACTAAAAGGAAATGTTTGCCTTGTAAAAGATAAAAATACACCAAGCATCTACAGTAATGATTTCCTAGTATTATTGTTGTGTATATATAACTTCAAACACATTTTTAAAATGTCATAGCTGCGAGTACATAAAATATTTTACTTTTTCTTAGCCAGTCATTCTAATACAAAAGTTCATGTGTTTCTAGGTTTCATTATTGCCATCCTATTGCAAAGAATCTAGAAAACAGAGCTAAGAATGTAAACAATGAATTAAGCTTGAACTTCTCATTTTTCCAGAATTCATCAGATAAATTTAAAATCAGATTAGTATCATATCTATGGACATTTGGTTCGTGTTCTTTACAATTCTTATGTATTTATCATCTTTTCATTGAAAAAGTCTCTGGTGTATTTTTAATCTCTTTTCAGTTCATATTTTTTCAATTTTCAGTTGATATGAAAGATAGATACTTAAACACAGTTTGCAGTTGAATTTAAAGAAGCTGTTTCTCTTACCCAGACTAAAGTCATGTAAACATAAACCACTGTTCTTCAAATTAGGAACAGAACTTCTTAAGTAGAAAAAAGACTGAAATCTAGAGTATGTCTTGAAGAAAGATGCAAACAAGTTAAAATAATTGCTCTGATTCATGCAAAAATATCTCACATCAAGTTTTAGTTTTCACTTACCACTTAGTAAACTTATCCTTTATTATATATATTTTTTGCTATGAAATGAAGAATATTTGACATGCAAGAAAAAGAAATGTATACATCACACTGAGTAGTTTATGATGTAATCAGGAAAATCTTACTTAATGTAGAATCATGCATGGCTGAGTAAATCATAATCTAATCATATCCAGTACAATATAACTTCCCTTTTTGATGGTAAATAATTCAATGTGGGAAGAGTAATGAAGAAGGGTAAGCTGTTAGAATCAGGCAAGTATTGCAGGGGAACCTCATCTGGCTTCACCCTCACAGGACTGCAATTTCTCACAGCAATGCAACGCCAACAAAAATAACTAATTCACTCCATAAACCTTGAGTAAAGTTTTTGGTGAATCAAGTCCAAACATCTTTTTGTGTGGTAAGAAGACTCATGATAGTAGTCGTTCTCTCAAAAATTATTGGCACATAAAGAAGTATATCTAGGATGAGGCATTATTTTGCTTACACGGAAAGTGTCCTATTTTACTAATACATAAACAGTATTAATTTCCTATTGTTTCCTTCTTCCCTTTCTCTCTTCCCCCCCCTCCCCCCCCCCCCCCCCCCACACACACACACAATTTTTCTTTTTTTCATGTTCTGAATCTCAGGGAAAAGGAAAAAAAAAAAGGAGGATTACGTTAAAAAAAATAATCTGGACTGAATGCTGTACTTCAGCTGTGGCCGTGTCACTATTTTACTACCAGAAAATACACCTCACAGTCATGGTTCAGTTGCTACTTCCTCATTTCTCTGCAGGGGAAAGTTAATCAGGTTTCCTGGCACAATTTCTTTCCTTGCTCTGCTCTGTTGTACTGACCACAGTGGTGGCAAGCTAAGGTTTACTCACCTGCACAGCAATGGAAACACTGGCTAGACTGACTCTGTTCCCTTCCTTACATTGTAGTCTAAGATATATGTATGCTGTGCAGTGAGGAAAGTATCTTCTACCTGTAAAAGCACTCCTGGAGTTCTGATGGATGCCACTCTTGTGTAATGCAGCAGAGGAGGGAAACAGTGTGCATCCAGAGGTTTTGGCATAAGTCTAGACTGAGCATGCAGACTCATTTTATCTTCTCTGGATTAGCTGACCATAGCATATCTGGCCCACTGTTTCCCCTTGCTGGCTGAAAATCATAATATGTGAGGCATACCAAACACGTCATAAAGCCTCAATGTGATGTAGCAGGCTTCACTTCACCCAAGAACTGGAAACAGAGTAGGAATCCTCCATCAATAAATGTCACTAAAGCTTGTGTTAGAGACCTGATGACAGCAGTTGCCCCAAATCTTCCATGCATCATGCATGGACAAGTGTCATTTAACTCGAGTTGTAGCTCACACACAAATTTCAGGGAGTTCATGTCTAAGCCCTCACCAGTTTAAGAACCAATTACAGAGACAAAAGCTCTCTTCAGAAAAAGGAACTAAATATTATGCCAACCCAATTTGCCCTTCAAGGAGAGCAGAGAACTATGCAACTGTGTAATAGGTCGAAATAGAAATTGCTATTCAGTATGAAATAGATTATAAGCAGAGAAATGTTGCAGAAAAGAAAAAAAAAAAAAAAACAAACAAACAAAAAAAAAAGTAATTCTAAATGCTGATGTGAATGAGCTTTTGGTAAACTCATGTGATATCTCTGCTATACTGTCATGCTTGGTCTGACAGCTGCCATTGCCTGACAGTCATTTCAGTAAACATGATTATTATTTTTTTTTCTCCTAAGAGTAACAATAATGTTTTACACTTACAGTGTAGACATTTCTTTTTCCATTTATAAAAATAATACAGATACCTCTTGAAGAAATACTACACATATTTAAAAAGGGGAAGAGAGAAAATGAATTTAAAACACTAATATCTGTATGACCAATGCCAAGATAAAAGAAACAGAACATTTTTTATTACAGAATTTTTTGTTTGGTTGTTTTTTCACAAAAGGTTCTAACAATTTTTACAGAAAAATGAAAAGATTTATCAGTCACCACTCTTTATTGCAGGAATTACAACATATGCTTAAAAGTTTTAGACTGTTGGAGTGGAATATACTCCAACTACCTTTAACATCTAAAATATAACCAAATTGTTCTTCATAATGAATAGTCCTCATGCTCAAGGTCTCTAGATCTGCACTGGGAAGAGGCAGATGCCTCTAAAGGCTATCTTTTCAGCCTAATTAAGATGGACTAGATTTCATCCCCGGGTTCTTCATAGTATTATCACAATAACACATCTGCCCTACTCTGATCTTGGAAGCAATCTAGGCCATGTTTGAGAAATTATTTGGGAGCTATAAAGCCAAAGACTACATACAAATGTCCTGATCAGCTTGCAATTAGGAATGGGAGAATCAATATTTTTGTATTAGTTGCTTCTAGGGCCACATATATCCTGGGACGAATATGGCTGTATCATGGGCGCCACCTTTTCCCCGGGTGTGCAGGAGTCATTTACAGAAATTAATACAGACACCACCCACTTCCTCCCAAAAGATCAGTTCCTGCAGGAATCTGACCTACTTGATACCAAAATGATGCTATGGTTCAAGACACATGCTCTGACACGCAAAGAAACATGTGTGGGTTTTGGTTGGTTGGTTGTTTTTGTTTTTTTTTTGTTTGTTTTGTTTGTATGTATGTATGTTTATTTACTTTTTGCTTGGTTTGGTTTAGTTTTTAATTGTTTAATATTGTTGTTTGTGACTGGACTGGAAAGGGCGATTATAAATCACATTAATGGTGTCTAAAGAAAAGACATTATTTGAAGCCATTCAAATGAAAGCAAGTGCATCCTGCTACAGTGTGCCAAGCAGCACATGTTCTTGACTCCAGGAATTCCCATTTCAGTACATCTGAAATGTAAAAGACATGTATAAGCTCTATTAAGAGTTAGATCCTCAGCTGATTAAAAGAAAGGAGACATTTCACTGAAGTCTGTGCAGCTGCAATAATTTATATTAGCTCAGAACCCAACCCTAAGCTTCTTTAATGCATGTGGTTTTATTTCTTAATAATTTATTAAGCATGGTTTAAAAGACAAATCATTGATGGTGATTCCTGTCAGAGAGAAAGCTTTCATGCTAGCTGCATTGTGTCTGACAAGGCAACACATACGGTGGTCCAGCCCCTATTGTACACAAAGAACAGGATTCAATTGCTTAAACATTGGCATCTGTTGCCACTTGAGACATCTCAGACTACTCCACCTGGTCTCCAGCTGCCTGTCTAGGAGGACACAGGTCTCTTGTAAGTCCTGTGACATACCTGTCAGTCCCATGCGGATGCCTTGGGTGTTCTGGGGCATATCAAACAGCACTAGACATTTATGTTCAAGCTACTGAATCCCTCCCAAGGTCTACAACAACAGCCAAAATAATATGTATTGCAGAGCTCCTCTTGATTTGTTCTCTGCTCCTTTTAGTATTCTAAAGCACCTTTGCTATCAGACTTGAATTTGATAGCAAATTTAGTCAGGTATATTTATAAAGCAAAACCTTTGTTGCTGTCATTGTTTTGAGGACTTATTTTAGGGTGATGTTTTTTTTTTATCATTATTATTTTCATTTTTTTAACAATGCTTTACCTGTGCTGGGGGCTATGCAAAATACGTGTATCAAATATTACGCAGCTCAGTAGGTCAAAAATAAAGCAAACACATATCTCAGTTTCCTAACCCTGTTTCAGACTATCATCTGTAAAAGCAAAAGCTGATGACAGATTTTATTTACAAATGTACTAACAGTGGAATTAATTCCCTCTATCTTTGGGAAAATGATTCAGCACCAGACAGCAAATATCTAAGAACCAAATATGGGTAGGTGTCCACATCTGAGACAGGTGTGAAAGCTCTCACAGTAGTAGATAGGTTCACTGAGTATGAAGTAGCATACTCCACCTCTTGCCAAGTGGTGCAGGTCTTCCACAGACCCATTTTATATCTGATAGACAATGAGCATATCTCTTGTACTTCAAGGCATCCCCTGTGGTAGAAGATATTTGTGTTTAGATAATTGTAACAAGCCCAGGCAGATGAGTATTAAGTCTAGAGAACTATGACCTCATCCTCAGTAGATACCTAAGGCTGGATTCGCTCACAGGAAGTCAGTAATATTTCATTTGTCTTGTTGTTTCTCAGACATCCACAAGGGCTAGAAGATATGACACAGGACCTTCAGATTATTCCATAGCTGGGGTCAGTCTGGATTACTTTGGTCAACTTAAAAATGATTAGACATCATGTTTAGCCAACAAATGACTACACATGTCACCCTGGGCTTTCTTTATAATCAGTGGACAAAAGTAAGCACTTCCAGGATTCTGTTCATCAGAGGTAAAAGAGATGTGCACAGTACAACAATGTAAATCATGCCATTACAATGCACACTTTCCATCACTGACTGCAAGACAAGACTAAGGTGACTAACAAAGATGCAGATATTCACAGTGCCGGCTGCCTTTGATTAAATGAACTCCTCTAATTTCATATTAAAATAAATAAATAAATAAATATCTAAGGGATTTTATCTCTTGGTGTAGTCTTGACTTACACACTAATAAATAGATTTGCTCATAATTTTGTGACAGGTCTGGCTAAATGTTTCTTAACATTTTAACCATGAAGGGTAGAAATAGTCGTGCTTATATTTATAGAACTATTTTAAATAGCTTTTTAAAAGAAGGATTTGCATTATAGGTTCAATGTATCATTAGTATGTGGTTTACCTAATCACCTGATACAAATAGTTCTTTTTGGTATAGTATATTGGCAAAAGAAAACTTAACACTCTGCACTATGGAGACCCACTCATCCTTAACTCCAAAAGCCACTGGGAAATCCTTGAAAGATCTTCTCTACTTCACTTAAATGTGATACATTTTCTCCTGGCATTTTATAAGTTTTTATAAATGTAGATGAGATATTACTGTGGTCCATCTTCTGTCTGCCTGTTTTCTTCTCTTGCTTACATTTTTGGATGTAAAGCTTTCATAGTTCATTGAATAGAAAACATTCTTAGAATCACTGACGCTGTACCTCCATGCTCACGCACCCTTCTGAAGAACTACAAACCTCTAGAAAATTAATGTTTTGTTTTGTTTTGTTTTGTTTTTGAATATTTAGATTATCTTCTTGTGAAGCTTTTTGGTGAGCCCAAACTTTCTAACGGAGTCATCTGTATCTCTCAGTGCAGAAAAATCAAGTTCAAGTTGTTGTCTTAATAACCAAGTCAGTATAGTTCTGAAAAAAATAAAAATATATATTAAAGAATTCCTGTGGGCTTGCTGTGGAAGAGGTGTTGGATTTAAATATTAAAGACTCAACAGTATTAAAGGCTACAAAACAACAATATCATTGAATTGAATAGATTCTAGAGAGCATTTTGATATATAATTTATATAGGTAAATTATTTATTACTTATGCAAATTAGTCTATTATGAAGCACCCCTGTGCTGTGAATGGCACTTCTGCCCATGGACCCATCAACTGGTAATAAAATAAATATTGAGGTAAAATTTATTTTTAGTTTAAATTTATTTATACTGATGGCATTAAGCTATAAAGTTTGAGAGCATGGTGCTTACTTGTAGTGAAGATTTCAGAAAAAACTCATCTATGTTTTTAATGAAAAGGCTTTAATAATGTGAATGTTCTGAAAGAAATCTCAGTCAGGGTTACAATATATACCATTATGGGCTTCAAATTAACTACGAGGATTTTCTGTACTTAATGTTGTACATAAAAAGTGTTCGCTTCTATCCTAAGAAATCTTGGCATCTAGATAGACAAATAAAAAATAAACTTTAAGCCACCACTTAAACACAGGTAAAGGCTCTCAGAATACCAGACATGATTGAAAAAAAAAAATATATTTATAATAATAATAAATGAGAACCACAGCCCATCCTTCTCTTTAAAACAGCAAGGAATAATGCTTAGTTTCCGTAATTAAAAGAAAGGAAGGAAAGACAGAGCTCATCAACACTAAGCTGTCATGATTACCATAGGTTTAGCTGAGTACTCTCATGGTTCACTGTTTTAAAACAGCAGGACTGTACCAGTGTAACTTAAAATTCTTGCTGGAAATTACATCCTACTCATTAGGAGGATATTTCAAGGAACTGTGAACAACATCTGACTCTGGGGAGTATGTAAAATTTGCAAGAAACTGAACTAGTATATGTGTTGGCAGCCATCAATTTCTATAGAGAAAAAAAAAAGGGGGGGGGAGGAGGGGGAAGAGGGAGCAAAATAGACCTTCCTATTGGTGTGATTCAGTTCATGCTTGATATGATGAAGGCAATGCTATTAATCTGGACTAAAACATGGCTTTACGACACAGAGATGAAACAAAGGTCAAATATCATTTGTCAAGCCATTTTCTTATTCTGGCCCTATGAGGTCACTACTAGGTAAACCAAGAAAAAAAAAATCTCCTAAACTGCATGTATTTTAAACAGAAAGCTTTAGACAGAATGGTGCACCAGAGGGGATTTAATGGATCATCAAGTCTGCTCCCAGCTGTCTAATTAGGGTTTTCTGTCTTTTCTACTGGAATAACCATTCAAAGCTATTCCAGAACACCACTTCTGTATCAGGACTTTCTTTTACTCAATGTTATTCATTAGCTTAAATGTTTCTCCCTTTCTACTCCATGTTTCCTCATGCAGATTTCTATTTCTATGCTTCATTTCTATTATCTGGAGTAATCAAATCCTCCTTATGCCTCCTCTCTGCTAAGCTCTGCAAGTTACATTTTTGCTCCTAATCAAAGCTTTCATCCTTTGACCATCTTATTTGACCCATTTTAAGCTGAACTTAGCACTTTTGAATGATGGCAGTAGTTTGGCATTATTGGCAATACATTGTGAAGCCTCATACAAGAGCATCAATGTCTTGCTACCAGTACTGGAAATTTTTTGTCAGCTCTAACAGAAACACGTTTTTTGCATCCCAGCATCTTTCATATCACATTTCTTTATTTTACATATGATCGATAAGACTTTTTTCCCCATTCCACAAATGACTTTGAAAATGTTCCCTGGATCTAGGAAACAAGCTGAACTTAGTTTGGACTTTCTTTGTGTTTTAATTTCAGGAAGAAGGATTCAAATGGCCCAACATACAAGAAGAAGGGGAAAAATATATGTATATATATTTCTGGCAGTAGCTGTGTACAATAATTATTTAATCTAATTCCCAAAGCTACTCACAGCACATATGGAATTGAGCTTGAAATCACTGCCATAGCAATAACAAAACAGTGTTATGACCCTTCTAGACATCTTCAAAATGGCTGTTGGAGATTTTAATGAATGGCATCCAGAATCATTGACAAAGCAACATCAGATTTACATCTCTTTCAGGAAATCAATGCAATAGTGCAAAAATGGCAAGAAGAATACCTCCTAAGAAGAACTTTCCATACCAGCTACCTGGTTTTGCTTCCAGTCATGAATATATTCATAAATAAAGTGCATTAAAAAACCTAGATTGTAGTTATCTCTGGGGATGGAATTTGGTCCAACATACTGAGAGGTAAATAAAACACACACTAAATAATCATTGCCAGCTATGCAGTTGAGGGCACTTCTGTTTCAAGACAGAGTTGGAAAGGGAGAACTTATTCAGACAAACTTAACTGAAAATAAACAAAGAGACTATTCCAAACCTTACATTTTTGATTCCCTCTTTTACAAAATGAATATCCTAATTGTGCTGCTTTTCCTTTCCGTGTCTGCAGCCAATGTAGGAAACAGAAGTGCTAAACTAAAATGACACTCCAGCTTTGACAAACCAAACCAAAACCAGGACAAGATGGAAATCTTTGACAAAGACTCTACTTGTGCACTCTTTCAGTTTCCTTTAGATGATGGAGAAGCATTCCAAAATTAGTTTCCTCATCTCTAACAAAACAATCTGTAAGGGTCCAGCTGGGCAAGGTCAGAACACAGATAGATTTGCATAGGACAATATCTTGCACTGTTTGGTATTCAACATGTTAATTAACAATCTAAAAATCTAATTAATCCTGTGTAAATAAAACTAAGAACTACTCATGTTTAGAATTTGGCCAGACAACTTCTAGGTTTAATTCTCATTTGTTTGTAGACCAACACCTTAATATGGAAGAAGTAATAGCATGGGTTGACTTTCTTTTTAGTCCTGATCACTGTGCAGAGCTTTGATGTTCATTACATTAACTCAAAAAGATACATTTTCTCATAGATTTAAAATTTCAATGAGTGATAAACAAAACAAAACAACAAAAAAAAATCTATTAAAAAACTGCAGTCCAAGAAATCAATGTCTGAGTCAGTGAAAGGCTGTTTTGGTTAAGGTAGGTGGGATTTAGCAGCACTGAGTACTCAGGAGGACTACAGTTGTTGGTTTCCAGACACTGTAATATTCATAGTAATATTGGCCTGAGAAAATCTCACCAAACTGTGAAGATTCAGCCAAAAGAAGAAATAACTCTTATATTACACAGGAATATGAGGTTTTATTGCCATCATTTTCTCTGTATTACCTGCCCTCTCTTCAGACAGCCAGATACTGGTAGCAGCTTTAAGAGTGAGAGCTCTTCTTTACAGCCAAATTTAATGCCCAGCTGCAAACTGTTTTTCCTCCAAGAAAATATTATTTCTGAAGAACTAAAATACACCCCGTTTTATTAGGAGTTTATTGTTTTGGTATTAGGAAGAGGAAAAATGATGTGTCTTTAAACTTGATATCTGAGCCAATACTTTTCCTGGCATGCACTTAAAGCCAAGCTTAGATGTTTGCCTGAGATCCAGAAGCTATAGAAAAATAACACCAGCCAGGAAATGCACTTGGAGCCAACTGGAAGTCTTTACAAACTCACTGTATACTTCAGTCTGTGTTAGTTGTTCTGAAATGATGGAACTAGATGAAAGTCATACAAAAATGAAAACATCCAAGAGCGAGTATAAGAACTACTGTGTGGCAACTTAAGATAATTTACCATTTACAATGGGTGTGCTTAGTTAAAAATATAAAAATAAATAAATAAATAATAAAATAAATAATAAAAAATAAAAGGCCAGTGTGAAATTACATTTTTCTTTCTTTTTCCTTAGTTTCTCTTCAGTTACAGAATCTTCCAAGTAGTCCATACAAAAGAAAAGAAGATGAAGAGGGAAGAGAAATGGAGAGATAGTGAGCTTTATCTCTCCAGACGAAAAGAACTGTTTTTCCAAGATTCATTCTGTGTTTGAACAGTGACTATAGCATACCTCCATACAGTGTATTTACAACACAGCATAAAACAGTAATGCTGAGCATTGGCACATCCTTTTAGGGTCTTTCCCTGAGAGCAGATTTCATAAAATCCCATTGTTCTCCCACTATCCAGGTTGTCTGGTTATTTCTGTCTGGATACTCAATACTTCTGAGTCGTATTCACAGGTAACAGGAGTGAGATGGAGTAACTAACTCCATGATTAACAAATATCAAAGAGAGAGGAACAGCTTCAGTTTCAAACTTTATCCATATCATCTAAATTTGATGCTTCTGTGAAATGGGGATTAGAATTACCAGCCTTTATCTGGACCAGGAAGGAAATCAGTATAATCAGGAAATCAGTGCTGATGGAGACGCATCTTAACAGTCGAAGGTCAGGTGAGACCACCAGATCCCACAATAACACTAGACTCCCATATTTTATGGGATCCAAATCCTGATCGATATCTTGCACTGTAAAGCAAAATCAATTTATAAATTTGAAGCTGTTAAGCTATAACATAATGAGTTAAATATTCATCTAGGCTCTTAAGAAGAATGTGAGCTAACTGCATACATTTTCAAGTGAAAACTTTGATGATTAGAGACTCTGAAGTACTTTCCCAGTTAGGTGGGTAGATCACAATCTTGAATGCAGACACTTACATTCTGCCTAAATATTATCTCAGATGCTTAGACATTTCTTATCTAGTTTCCAAACAGTTACTTATTTAATAGAATAATCATTCATTTATTTAAATACACACTGCAAAATGCAAGAGGTTTGTTTGTTTGTTTGTTTGTTTTTAATAAAATGGTTGTATTGTGTTGTTTGTGTTTTTTTTTTTTTTCCAAATTATCAGTGTTTTTTTCTCCTGACTCAAACAAAACACACACCAAAATAATTAACATCAAAAAATAACCCACATGGAATAGAAAGAATTATGAAGAATGAAATGTTGTTTGCTTGTTTATTCATTTAAAGTTCCTTTCCATGTAATCAACTTTTGCAACCAGGTGGAGAAATCACTCTGACAAAGCTGATTGACTGGGATGGAGAATTATCTTTTTTGCTGCCTGGACATCCTTTTAGGAAACTAAAACCACAATGTTTCGGAAGAAAACTAATAAATTACATTGCAATTAAAATGATGTCTTAAAAAAAAAAAAAAAAAAAAAGAAAAAAAAAAAAAAAGAAAATTAGCCGTTTGCTCCTTGAAATAATCTTGGGTCTTGTCTGTATCTCATTAAGTCTGTCAAAGCATGGGCAAAAATGGGATTCATTTAATCAAAAGTACCTTTCTACACTAGATTTCCTTGCAATAAAATCAATCTTTTTTGCAAAGATTTATTTTAACTTCTTCTCTGTATGTGTGTTGTGTGGTTTTTTTTTTGTTTGTTTGTTTGTTTTTTATTACTGCTCCTATCCTTACCAAAGCAATAGTTGTGCTAAATAAAACCAATGAAAATGACACTTCAGTTAAGAGGAAGGTTATTAAGAGAGCTAAAAGTATTTATGATACACCTCTGCTGGGTGTTCAGAAAACTCTTTAATCAGCATCTTATATAGACTGTTACTGGAAAATAGATAAACTATTGAAGTGATACCATCTGTCATATCCTATGCTCCAAATAGCAATTATCAGTTAAATATATTGAAAGGTAGCTACATTGTTGGCTTTTTTCCTGTGGAGTTTTGTATAAATTATATTTTTTATTAAAAAATAACATAAAGCCCAACAGAATTTAACCTGTAGGATTATTTTATTTTATTTTATTTTATTTTATTTTGATCCATGTCAAGGACAACAAACTACTGACTGATTACCAGAAAATATTGTAAGACATTTCCCTTGTGTCTCTTCTTTCTTTTCTATCTGTATTTGTAATTACTTTCTTGGCTTCCTATCTGTTTGGTAACCCAGCAGTTGTATTTCATTCAAACCATACTTGCATAGTTTTTAGATTGTTACATAATGTCGAGTTCCTGATTTGCAATGCATTATGCCCTGTCTCCTGTGATAACTCTGTCTGCTTAATGGGACAGATGATGTCTATGAAAGCCATAAGCAGCCAAGGTGGAGCAACACTTCTTAATTTTGCTTTTATTTTTCATAGTCTTTTAACTGTTAGGCTCAGGAGAGAGGAAACACACATTGCTGTTGTCACCCTGTTATATTGCAGACTATAACTTTAAACCTAAGAGATGGAAAATCAGGAGCAGGTCTGCAGAAGCTCATGTTCTTCAGGAGAAAGATAGCTGAATCAAACACTGGGTAAACATTTGTTTATACATCACACTGAGGGTCACTGGGGGAGGCCTGCAGTTATTTAGAGACACAGAAGATGCAACCAGTATGAGACTTGGACAAGTATACAACTAAATTGGAGAACAGTGAGTATCTAAGGTCAGGAACCTGGAAAAGAGCCTTAAAGCTAAGGCAAAAGATTTTGAAGCAAAAGAAGGCAGAGTGTGTTAACAGTTACCTGTGACAGATCAGCATAGCCAGAACAATGTTCTATACAATTAAAATATATATATATATATATACAGAATCACAGAATCACAGAATTTCTAGGTTGGAAGAGACCTCAAGATCATCAAGTCCAACCTCTGACCTAACGCTAGCAGTCCCCACTAAACCATATCCCTAAGCTCTACATCTAAACGTCTTTTGAAGACTTCCAGGGACGGTGACTCCACCACTTCCCTGGGCAGCCTGTTCCAATGCCTCACAACCCTTTCGGTAAAGAAGTTCTTCCTAACATCTAACCTAAAACTCCCCTGGCTCAACTTAAGCCCATTCCCCCTCGTCCTGTCACCAGGCACGTGGGAGAACAAACCAACCCCCACCTCGCTACAGCCTCCCTTGAGGTACCTATAGAGAGTGATAAGGTCGCCTCTGAGCCTCCTCTTCTCCAGGCTGAACAAGCCCAGCTCCCTCAGCCGCTCCTCGTAGGACTTGTTCTCCAGGCCCCTCACCAGCTTCGTCGCCCTTCTCTGCACCCGCTCAAGCACCTCCATGTCCTTCTTGTAGCGAGGGGCCCAAAACTGAACACAGTACTCGAGGTGCGGCCTCACCAGAGCTGAGTACAGGGGGACGATCACCTCCCTAGCCCTGCTGGTCACACTGTTTCTGATACAAGCCAGGATGCCGTTGGCCTTCTTGGCCACCTGAGCACACTGCTGGCTCATATTCAGCCGACTATCCACCATCACTCCCAGGTCCTTCTCTGCCTGGCAGCTCTCCAACCATTCCTTTCCCAGCCTGTAGCTCTGCTTGGGGTTATTGCGCCCCAGGTGCAGGACCCGGCACTTGGCCTTGTTGAACTTCATGCAGTTGACCTCAGCCCATCGGTGCAGCCTATCCAGATCCTCCTGCAGAGCCTTCCTACCCTCAAGCAGATCGACACATGCGCATACCTATTTATGGAAAGTTTTATAGAAATATTTTGTAAGCAATCTTGTGGAACTCATGCTTTATGCACTGAAATAATGGGAAAGTTGTCAAAAGATGACACTTTTTTCTCCTTGATAAAATCCTGATTAAAGCCCAAAAAGAAATATTCAGAAACATCAAAGTCACAGCTTCATCTTGCTGAGGAAGAACTGGAAGGATCAGGCTGTGTCCAACCATTTTCTGGCACTTGTTTAGTATGTGTTCTGAAATTCCTTGACTTATTTTCAAGGAGTCTGGAATGTAACCACTGTTCCAAAAATCATCCGTTATCTTGGATAGGAAGGACTTTGTTTAAAGGTGAGATGGGTTTTGCTGCTTGTTTTATCAGCTACTGTGCTAATTTCGAAAGTATTTAGTTGACTGAAAATTATTTACTTGATTATAATCTCAGTCACCAGTAGAGTGCATACATTTTATTTGTGACCTTCCTTTCAGTTGTAACCTGATTTCCTAAAAGTTTATGCCTCAGTGTCTGCTAGTCTCCTTTTAATGCCTTTCATATTTTTAGTCAAATTCAGCCAAATTCAAGAAGCAATAAAGGTCTCAAATATGGCAAAATCTCATGAGGTATGGGGACTGGGTAAAGGAGAGAAAGCTAAATTCTGCATCACTGGAGGAAAGACATTAATGGGAACTAACATTTATATGTTATGTGATGTCTCTTGCCATGGGACAATTGGCAGGTGTAAGGATCTGTAGCACCCTTGGACTGAGCTGGCATCAGGAAGGAGCTATTCCTATTTTCTATATTTACTTGCTTAGAGCAGCCGGTGTGCTTGATACAGGCTGTGGGCAAGACTGCGGGATCAACTTTGGCTTGTCTCACTCAGAAACCAGGTAGGAGAAGCAGCCCAAATGGGTGGCTCTGCCCTTCTGCCCTGAGGGCTAGGCCCCAACCCCACCTCCCTCCTGCCCAGCCCCACCAGGCTCCCTTGGTTGCCTTCGCAGTATGCCAGAGCCATGAGGACCCACACCCTCATGCCAGGGTTGGGACATGTTACCTGAGACATTCTCAAGTGGAGGTGGAGACCCAAAAGTGTACCCAAGAGGTACAAGTAGCCATTTCTGGCCATAGACCTGGGAGAACCAGAGTTTTCTTCTAACTACATTAGTGCAGTGCAACTTCCTTGTCCCTTTCCTAGTAGCTTTTCTGTCAGCACAGTATTCCATGGTTGTAAAGCTTACCCACTTTAAGACAACAACTGATAAGGAGTTTAGCTAATTATAAAATGACTGCAGTCCCTGAAATTGGTAAGTGGAAAACCATGTCCCAAGTTAACAGCCCTGCTGCTGGGAGAATCATTTTATTTACACTAGGCTGGAACTAGTTAAAAAACCTGTGTGTGAAATATGCAGGCAATATACTACTGCATAAGGCCACTTCACTGAAGCTAACTTTTATAAGTCCTTGGCCAATGTTTACTTATCCACAATAAGCCTACTGTAAATAATTAAAAGGCTTCTTTGTTTCCTTTCTAGTTTGTGTGCTGTATGGTTGGTTTATTGTTGTTGGGTGGCAAGTTACAAGGATTTCCTAGGCCAGCTCATTTATTTTATTTGGCTATTGGGCCTTGTTGCCGTTTGGAAATTTCCTGATTTCAGTTGTATTTTTCTGGGCTGGTTTCAGAGTCCTTTAAGCATGAGTAATCTAAAGAGAGAAACAGTTACGGTTAATCGAGCACTGTGGCAGTTAACATGAGCCTCATACAGCAGCCCTGCTTGCACCCTGGAGCTCCTAGTGTCTCTCATCGCCAGCCTCCCCACCCTTCTTCCTCCCAGCATTACAGAGCAAAGGTAGCTAAAAAAGTGATGTGGGAGATCGGGAGATGAAAGGCAGAGACCATTATCAATAACGAGTTCATGAAATCTCACAGCCCCACAGGAAGGCCACATCATCCTCCGTAAAATACACAGGAGAAAAAAATCTGAGAAAGCCCATGCAGGCTCACAGTAGAAACCTGCAACAGAAAAAATCAACCTCAGCTCTTCCCTGTCACTGAGTAGGCCCTAACCATTAGGCCCTTTTCTTCATGATAGTGCAGAGACAGGGAGGTAGAGAAGGAGGATTAGGAAGTAGAAATATCAGTGAATACATTACTGTTGGAGGTGCAAGGAGTTTGTAATGGTAGAGATCTTAAGAGTTATTTTAATGTCGCTTATTTCACAGAGAATTTGTTATTCGATATAATAACAATATAATTATAATACAGTAATTCCTGTTTAAAAAAAAAAAAAAAAAAAGTAAGTTCTTGTTTTAGGTTGATGATGGCAATCCCATTTCCTAGTATGAAGTGCTAAAGAGACACAGGGCTCTTACAAATGGGTTGTAGACATGAGCCTTGAAGAGACAGAAGTGATGGCACACTTCAGAACCACCACTAAGGAGAAGGAGGAAAGCAAAGGGCAGCAGACAAACTTCTCTCCCATAAGTGCCAGACCTTCTCACAGTGTTAATGTCATGCACATGCAGAGGTGTAACATCTGTGGGAGATCAGTTTTGTCTTTTCAAAATATAATTTCTTTTATTTTTAAGGGAAGTCACCCTAAAGCTTAAATAATAATAATAATAATAATAATAATAATAATAATAATAATAATAATAATAATAATAAAAGAACATTAACATACTCAAAATATACCGGGTTTTGTAGTGGGAGTGTATGGTCTTTTTGAAAGGGTCATTTTACAGAGCAAACATTTAGGTCCCTAAAACATTAACTACAGATCCTTGAACAGATTCTTCCCCTCAATAATGGGCTACGTGTATCAGTATCATTATCATTACAAAATGAGCACAACAGTAGGAGGATTAGCTTTCTCATTTACCAGAGTTAAAGAGATGATGCTTAATCATTTCACTGCGTCTAGCTGGAATGGACCAAACTTTCCTCACAGCAGCCCATATAGGGTTATGCTCTACACTTGTAGCTAGAAGAGCATTGGTATCTCACCGATGCTTTGTCTCTTGCTGTCCCTTGCTCTTTGTTTGAGTAGTGCTGGCACGTCATCAAGACTCTCTTCAAACTCCAAAAAGCCAGTCAGCTGAGGGTGGGTGGTGGGGAAGGAACATCTTCAGGGCAGCCGACCTAAACTGACCAAAGAGATATTCCATACCCTATAATGTCACAATCAGCAATAAATGTGGGAAAGGGGAAGGAGGTTTGTTGTGAAAACATCTGTCCTCCTGAACAACTGCTATGTGGATTGAGGCCCTGTTTCCCAGGATGTGGCCAGACATCACTCGTTAGAAATAATTGCTTTCTCTCTCTTTTTGCTTCCATGTGGCCTTTGCTTGTTTTTTGATGGTTTTTGTTTGTTTGTTTGTTTTTGGTTTTGTTTTTTGTTTGTTTGTTTGTTTGTTTTGTTTTGTTTTTCCCCTCTTGATTTTCCCTTTAATTAAATTATCCTTATCTCAACCCGTGAACCTTTTCCTTTCCCATCATTCCCTTCCCTCCTTCTCCCCCCGTTTTCTCCCCCCACTTTTAGGAGGAGTGAGAGAGCAGTTGTGGCAGAGTTCAGCTGTCCATTAGTATAAAACTACCACAATAATATGCTACAAAGGATTACTTTTCATTTTTAACAGTCTGGATGTGCTCCTCAACCACACTGATACCATGAGTTCAGAAATGAACCAAACACACCCTCCTACCTTTGAAGCCTGCTTTAGAAAACATGATCATTTAGGTCAAAGAACAGATGAAGCAGTTCATAGTAAACAAGCCTAAAAACAGACTGATTTTGTTCAGTCTGTGTCATTTCATCTGTGACAGCTGCCCAAAGTGCCGAAGGTGCCAGTTAGTATTGACTATGCCACCGACTCTGTTCTAGGGCTGTATTTTACAGACTGGAATTCTGAGCTGACAAACAGGTTTTGCTGTTTGCCATGTGCTCCTGCATTTGCTCATCCATCTGGATTGATATGCCTAGCAAGAGATTAGCACTATGGGCCCTTGATCCTTTGCAAAGGCCTCTAGGCAGTTCCGTCTCACACATGATAAATAATAAATAACATTAATGGAATGCCAAGAATG
The DNA here is from genome assembly GCF_009819795.1 of Aythya fuligula. Classification (NCBI taxonomy): domain Eukaryota; kingdom Metazoa; phylum Chordata; class Aves; order Anseriformes; family Anatidae; genus Aythya; species Aythya fuligula. The sequence continues at coordinate 136,071,246 of NC_045559.1, forward strand.
TCATTAATAATTTTCAGATATGTAATTCATATTTAGAAGCATTTCAGGCATTATAAAATGCTCAACTTCCAATGACATCAAAATGTTCCTCTGAGCGTGTGACAAAGAAACTGTAACCACTAAGAATGTGTCACTATTGTGTTTTTTGTATTTTGTTGTTGGGTTTTTTTTTTTGGTTATTGTTATTACATTTATTTAATTATTTATTTATTTTTGACCTGAGACTCTAATTAGAACTGACTGAAAACTTGACAGTTGAACGTTGAGAAGAACTGATCTTATAACTTAAAAGCTCATGGCCGTGAACAGGATTCTTGGGGCTGTTCAGGGCTAATGATATTGATGCAAGTAGCCCATGCAAACAAGGAGACTTTAGAGCTAGTAAGTGAGTCATTACACGTAGTCTGAATGTGAAATCAATTGACAGTAAATGGGTCCAGGAAAAGATACATAAATACTATAGAACAATTTGTATGGAGGACAGTCACTAATGAGTGACCAGAGAGGAGAACAAAAACCCACAGAGGAGGCTATTAATGTTGTTATGTACCACTGAAGCATGAAATAGCACTAGAAGTTCTATGTATAAAGAAACAAACAACTGAGTCATGCTTTTTAGTGTGTTAGGTGAAATTTAGTAAACTCCTCCTTTGGTTACTACACTCGGAAAATAAGATTTCTCAAATCAAGCCCCAACTCTTCTTAGTCACTGAACCAGCTCAGCCTGTGCAAAAAGATTACTTTTCTTCTGTCAAATCTACATGATATCAGAAACAGGACTAGCACTTTGTAAATGGAAGTGAAAATGGTTTTATAGTCTAATTTAGCCAAGGCGATGAACAATCCTAGTGACACTTAAAGATAACTCCATAATTAAATTATCCTTGTAATCATGGCCAGAGTACCAATATTTTTCTGAATGAAACTTCATAGAAAAACTTCTACAGCACTGTGAAGACCAGCAAATTCTTGTGCCTGGGAAGAACCCACTGACAGCAGAGGGGAATGGGTGCAGGAGTCCATTTGAAACAATAGGTATTTAAATGCAGGCTTCCCTAAGCAATGTTGGTGCTCACATTGCAGTCAAAGGGGATTATCAATACAATTAGCGATTCTCAATATATTGATCTCTCAATCCCCTTTGACGGGGTTGTTGTCAATCCATATAGGGTATCCCTCCTGATACACACAGTAGTTGCCACCCCAGTAGCACATGGATCTCCTAGTGGTCCTGTGTCACCTATGCCAGACTGATGTAGATACTTCAAATACTAGAAGGTATCTTAGGTGGCACAAAACACCTAATTTTAGGTCAAATAAATCTAGAGGGCTTTTCAACTGATGAAAAATAGGAGTCTTCTTTAGAGTGAATCCCAGTACTGCATGAGTGAGTTTCAAAAGAAGTTCCCTTCTGGAAGGCCAAACTTTACTTTTACTTTTAATAAATTTAACACCACTAATCCTTGGAATATTTTGAGATGACAAGATATGGGTGCCCAAATGTTGTTGCTGGCCACCATATGAGGCACCCTGGGGTATTCAAGACGTCTGCTTGGAATTTGCAGATATAACACAGGGGGATTGGAAGGCCTCTGTCCTTTCAGAGTGGGTTTGTTTCAGTTGTCAAACACAGATTTCTTTCCATTGTCCCTTGAAATGCCCTAGCTTACCACACCTGGCCTCCATCTGCAGCTCCAGGGTGCACAGGTCTCCCAAAGTTCCCGTGATACATCTGCCAACCGTGTGGATTTTTTTTGCATACACTGGAACACTGCAAATAGCACCGAGCACTTATATTTAGTCAATTGAACCAGTGAAGACCAATGATAGGAAACAAAAGGCATAATACATGGAGCTGTAAGCAGCAATAAGCACAAATATTCTCTTTTGGAGAATTGGATTTGGATCAGAGATTAAATTGCTCACATTAGTCCACAATTGGGCAGCTCAGTTCACCTCAAATAATTAGTGGGTGTAGTTTGGCTTGTGTTGAATTTTGTTTCAGAAAGAGTAATTTCAAGATGATGTCTTAAAAGAAGTTAGGACCAATTTCATTTACAGTAGCTGTCTGCTGTTGAAAGTGTCTGTCTCAAATCTGCAATGGGTTCAAACTCCTTTTCACTAAACTCATTTGCCAAAATACTGTAATTCATCTCAGCAAGTAGGGATTTCTAAATTATTTTAACAGCTTTTTTAATTATCTTAACTGGTTCTTGGAATCCTGTGACTGTACAATGCCTCTATTTGTAAGAAATCAAATAGATAGCAAATGCCTAGAGCTCTGTAAACAGTACAGATTCAAGCAATCCTCTAAAGAAATTATCATTTATCATTTACTCCTATTCCAGAAAAACATGAGAAGGAATTTCTCCTTTCCCCTATATATTTGTACTATCCTAGTGTTGTTTTTTGTTGTTGTTGTTGTTTGTTTTTTTTTGTTTGTTTGTTTGTTTTGTGTGTTTTTTGTTTGTTTGTTTTTGTTTTTGTTTGTTTGTTTGTTTGTTTTCCTTCCTATACTGAGACTATTTTTCAGTGTTAATGTATAATGTCACAGAAAATTGGTATTAGACTAGGACTCATCAATATGGAGAAAAAAAAAAAGTTATATTGCTCATATCTTTTGTCTGGCACTTGAGAGACAACAAATGAAAAAAAAAAAAAAAAAACAAAAAACACATGATCAGTTAGAATGCACATATAACTTCCTACAAAAGTCATCAGTGTTCCTGTTACTTAAAACATGCACCATGACACTGGGATTGTAATATGTTCTTATATTTTATAATTTGCACTGTACAATGGAATATTTTAAAACATAACAGAAAAACAAAGTAATCTTACAATATTTTAAATGCATCTGCATAATATCACATATATTTTAGCATATGTGCAACAGATGTTTTCTTATATTGAATATTAGAAAATAAGTTACATTCAGAGTAGGAGAATAGGTGATGAAGAGTGGGTTTTGCTAAGTTCAGTGCCTGAAATCTTACTAATATATCAAAATGCTGCTTACTTACAATAGGCAGATTTGACCTTTAAAATTAAAATACTGGAGGCTCACAGATCTCGAGGTCCAAATGAGAAAAAAGAAAAGAAAAATCTGAAGATTCTGATAGCTATCATAATGCTCCACAAATATTTTAGGACATGATATAGAAGACCATAAAGTTTTGTCAGTTGTGCCTTTGTCCCATCTTTCTTAGAAGTCATCTGATGTAAGATCATGTAGTACAGTGAAGGTAAGGCTTTCGGTTTAGATGTTTTGTGTGATGTCTTCTAACTTGTGTGAATGAGCTGGACACTAAATGTTCAGTATTTGGTCATTGCAATCTGTCAGTGTTAACAAAGCACAGGACATTTTTCATAAATGTCCCTAAGCTAAGACCCATTTCCTTTCTTGTTTAAACACAATAAGATTTAGTTAATTTCCAGGGCATTGCCCTGGCTCCTGTGCTAGTGTTAATAGTCATCTGCCCCAAACTGCTCAATAACCAGCTGAGCATCTGACTTCATACAGCTTCAGAAGCTTTTTCTGCAGCATGTTCATTATGAGGAGGGAAAAAGGACTCCCAGATCTAACTCTGGCTCAAAAAATTTCAGTGGGAATTATGCCACTTAGGTGAAGAGGAATGATGTCCTTTTCAAAAATTCAGTGCCTGCTGTAAGAAAAACACGTATAATTCTTTGGGGGTGTATGCTTAAATTTTTCAGTTTTACACATGGTGGTTGGTATGGAAATGTAATTGAAAACATAAATAATAAATGTATTACTGGCACAGGAGGTAGATGTAGTTTCTTGAGTTGTTGGCTCACGCCTGTGGGAACAGCAGGGTGGCATATTTTTCATGTGGTTTAAAATCCAGGCTGTTTTAAATATTACTGAGCACCAAACAAATTAGTAACTGAAGTCCATTAGGCTTCCTAAGAATTTCCTTCTTAGATTTTACCTGGAACTAGCCAACTAAAACCACACTAGTCTACTCATCCTTCTGGAATTACTTAGTATGGAATTACTTAGTATGTTTCTAGGCTCTCTGATGTGCTTCATTTCCATGCTATCTGACAAATAACAAGTTTATTCTTGTAACGCAGACATCTCCCTTCAGCAGCCCCAGCGCTGAGTGGCTTGTTTAAATCACATAGGAAGTCAGTAGCAGGACTTGGAACAGAGTCTAGACCTTCTTAGGCCTATACTTGTATCTGAACCACAAAACGACTCCTATTTCATCCTTTGATGACTAATTCATTAGCAAACACTTCTCCCCTTACATCAGCCAGTGAAACCCAAAAGACAGGCTTGTGACTTCTCTAACTGTATTCTACTTACTACCTGGTAAATATTTTCAGTATCAGGGGCCTGAGCAAGCAAATAGAGTCCAACCTCACAGCAACACAAAAGTGGCTAGCCGCCTGTGAGCCTCTGAAGGTTCAGAGGTTCAATTTGGAGACCTACCAAAAAGTTCAGATGCTTATACAGAGTTTATCCAAACGATCTGAACCCTCAAGAATGCAGACATAGGCCTCCTGAGAACAGACATTTTAGTTAAATTTCAATTCATTTCTGTTTCCTTTTATACTAGAAATGCAACTGGCCTTTTTTTTTTTTTTTGTGTGTGTGTGTGTTTGTCTTTTTGTTTGTTTGTTTGTTTTTTTGATGGTGATTTTGTAGATTTTTGTTTGTTTCTTTGATAGAGAGAGAGAGTTCTTAGAGCCAGAAGTATTGCACAGGAGCACAGATTTACACTGAAGCAAAGTGCAGTGGGGGTCTTATCAGAACTCATAAAGGTTTGTTTTCAACTTGTGAGTCTGTGTTTCTGTGTGTGTGTGTGAATGCCCACATATGCACATCACTAATTTTTCAATCTATACTCACTTGACCATTCAGAGGGGTACCATTGCAGTTAATTCCCCCACAGCAAACACAGATAAATTCATGACTCTTTGAACATTTTTCATTGATCAAAAAGAATCTAACACATTCAGAAATTACTTTCAAAATCTGGTTGCCTTTATAAACAAAGGAAATAACAGCTATCTAGGGCTGACATAGGCAGGTTCAATATGCCACTCACTTGTATGCATGTCTGGGAGGCGATACTGATGAACTTTTAGTGAACAATTGCTGATGCACTTCTGATTGTTATCTTTCAGTCAAAGACTGATTTGGTATCATTCCTTTGCTGTTTGTGTGTAATGGCTAGCTTCAGAAAATAAATTCCAATTTTGGGTACTGAGACAATTGAGAATCACAGTTTGTCATTCATCAGTGTAATTGCAGATGAATGTTTGCTGGTCCACTTCAGCAGCAACTTGGATCCTAACCAGCAAGAAAAGAGGAACCAAGATGCAGCATCATTTCTGTGATTTATAGGAAAAGAGAATGAAATTTCTTCTTTAGGCTTTAGGCCAAAGAAAGCCCAAAATGTATCAGATTAGCTATAAGACAGTATCACCAATGACTAGTTAACTGGCACTGTAAACTGGTACTGTTTTCTTAATTTTTGTCTTGTTTTTAATAAAATTGTTCAGTAAATTTTATAAACTTTCACCTCTTTACATCTCTAAAGAATGTTCTTGGAAGTGAAAAAGACAAATACAGAAGTTTTAGAAATGTATATTAACCTGTTTAGTAGGTACACAATCTTTCTCAAAATTTCTAAACATAGCTGGTTTTATTCAAAAATTTTGAACCTAATAGCCTTAACACATTGTGGAAAAATATTTGTTCAGGTTCATTGTTCACAAGTATTTTACTTTCACTCCAGGCTCCTCCTGCCCCACACTTTCTCCATAGGAAATTAACAAAGTCTGTGACCTAACAAGTGGCAATTCATAAATTCATTAGATTAAAAAAGACTAGTAACATAGCAATTCCTTTAATAGGTTTCCTTCCAATCTCTAATTTACATTTCTGTCTGCCCTGGCAAAGATATTACTTCGTTAAGACTTTTTTTTTTTCCTAAATTAGAGAAATTTTAATGACTTCTCTTATTTATTGCTTCCATATGCAAGTAGTTATCTTTCTTGCAAATGGAAATGAGACCCAAAATTGCAACAAATGGGGCCAAGCCGCTGAGTGCATATGTTCCTTTTTGGAGAAAGTACACATGCCTGATCGAATTAACTTTAACCTCTCTGTCCATTGAACAGACATCCTCTAATGTGGGGGCTTTTAAAACTGTTCTCGTTAAATTTATTTTGAATCGCTGAGAACACTCTATCACAGTTTCAGCAAATAACCTCTGATAATATTAAACACCTGGTAAGCACAGTACCCAGGGGACCCTGTGCTGCCGTGTTTGACCTGTGACCTCCTGCAGTGAAGTTCGGCCCTTGTGATCCACTCGGATGCAGACAAGAAAGCTATTCTGAGGGAAAACACCTGCTTGCAAGGGCTGACCCCAAGCCAGTGCACGGCTGAAAAGAAGTCAGCTGGGTAGAAAGAGACCAGAGCCCTGTGCAGGTGTTTCCTACAGCACCATACAGCCAAAAAAAAAAAAAAAAAAATAATAATAATAAAAAAGGATAATATGGGTAACAGTTAGGTGTTCTCTCAGCTGTTTATCTGAGTTTGCATAGCCTGAGCTTCTCCCAGTAGAAGCTGAGGAAATGAGGAAGAACCTACTGGTTCTGCATTTCTAAGTCTGCCAGGACTGGAGCAGAGCAAGCATGAGCAGATCCACAACCCTCTGGACTCTAATGGGAGGTATAGCTATGGCAAGAAAACAAATGTGAAGGCCTCTTCCCTTCTCTCCTACCCATAGCTTTTGCTGCTGTGTGTATATTCAGAAGGAAAAAAAAAAAAAAAAAAAAGAGTGGATGAGCTATGAGTGGATGTCTTCTTTCTCCTTCTTTCTCAGGAGAGTCTTTTTGGCTCTTATTTTCCTCTTAGTGAGATGTCCTCTAATCTGCCCTTATTGAAGAAATGCATCATAAATGAGGAGTTAAATGCAGCAACAACAAAACCTCCTGGTAGGAAAGAGAAAGTAAATCCTCCCATAGCAAAGTTAAGGTTTTTGCAGCATTTTATTTTATGCAGCATAATTGATCCTTTTTAAGTACAGTGAGTGCCACTTTCATTCAGTGTTTTTCAGTCACATCATGTTACTCATTTTTGTCAACAGGTCTGCACAATGACAGGGCAATGAGAGGAAAATATTTAATCTATCTCTTTATTTATTAAGTGAGTATCATGAAATAAAATGACAGGGATGGAAACCTAACCCTTTTGAAATTCTTTTGTTAATTTCTTCATAGACTTTTTTCCAAGGTCACCGTTGGATGCAGGGCTTGAATGTCACTCACTTGCACACTCACAGGCTGTCAGCACACCTCTATTCACCTGATGAGAGCGCCTTCAGCTGGCGTCAATATAATCCTTCCATTTTCGACAGTCTCTGGCTCTGGAGCTCTCAGATATTAAACAGCCAATTCTGGACCATTTAAAAAGAAAAAGGCGGCAGAGGTAGGGGGAAAGGAATGGCTGTTTCTGTGCAAGAAGAATTCAGCTACAACTTGTCAGAGTTCATTTCAGCTTTGCCTTTTATAGCCTTCAGATCCAAATTGCTTTCCATCACTCTGGCAAAGGCTGGATTTGTATGCCTGTCCTAAATGTGGAAGGCCAGTGCAGTGTTCATTGAACAACCAGCCTCACTAATATAACAGAATTCAAAAATAAATAAATAGGGGTTGAAGAGAGAAAGGGAAGGAAGGAAGAAAGAAAGATTATTGGCAAGCACACTGATACTAACAATTTGCCTTCATCTTTTGCCCAGTATCTTGGGCCTGACAAAGACCAACATCTGAAAACAATCATTGGAGCATATTAGTTTTTGTTTTTTTTTTTTTTTTTTTTTCCAAGCCATATCAAACTACAGTGTAATAACAAGACATTTATTCTGCGGTATTTTAAGGTTTAAACAATTTGCAATCTACTTCCAAGATGACTGAGATGGAAGCAGGAAGAACACAAGTTCTTTAAGTAACTTCCTCACTGTTCCCTAGTCCTACACTGGGAACACTTGACACCCAATTGCATTCATCCTGCTGGAAGTAAATGCAAGTCATCACTTCGCATAAGGCTGTTGGTATGATTTCTGCCAGGGCTGATAACAATGTCCTATTGTTGATGAGCCTCTGTCAGTTCCACTTAGCAGTGAGAATGTCAAATTGTCAAGTGTTTTTAAGACTGGAAGGTGAGAGACAACCAGTACCAATTTCACTTGGAGCCAGAGGGTTGAAACCCCCCAGATGTCCTCACTATACAGGGTAACACAATGTGATGGGAGGCTGTAGCCACTGGAAAAACAGTGAAGACATTTTTTAAGATTACACTCTTGGGAGTGTAAAAGGACAACATCTTTACTTATTCTTTAGAGAATCTCCAGGCTGTCTCTAACAACAGCATAAAAATTAAATTAAATCCAGACATTAGACCTGAAAATTTCCAGTCCATCTGTAAGTCCTCTGTTCTTAGGGGACTTCCTTCTACCTGCCTATGGCACCACTATTGCTTAAATTTCATTACCATTCCTCAAATAGTGGTGCACAGTCATTACTCCATACAGAAGGAAACCTGACCTGTAAAAATCACTATATGTAATCAGGTTGCTTACTCTGTGACCATGCAGTTACATGTACTGGCAGTCCAAAGCTGGGCCCTAGCAGATCAGTCCCAAGTCTCACCACTGTCTCCACCAAGACTCCCTGAGCGGAGTGAGTGTAGACACACAGGGCTGACTTTAAAGCACCTGTATCTGAGCAAGGTCCACCATGTTAGAAGCAAGGTGCCTCTGAGGTTCCTGGTCATTTAGTCAGAGAAAGGCCCTGAACAAGGTGGTTGCCTAGAGGAAGGAAATATTAGGAAAAGGGACAGGGACAGAATTTAAGACTGCTGAAAGCAATGTGTACCCTTTCTCATCCCTCGGGGCCATTCTTTTGGGCAGAGCCTGGTAAGGAAGCCAGCTCACTACAAGTCACCTCCTCACTGCTCTGCAGATAAAAGGCACTTTGACTTTCAGAACTCTTGACTTGGCAGCTTTCACTGGCACAACATGAAATATGAAGAAGAAACACTTCAGAAAAAAATAACACTGTAAAAAAAGATTTCCTTCATGCTTTATTAATCTTTGTCTTCTGGTTTAACATCAAGTAATCAGCTTTCAACACTGCCTGTTTTAATAGCCTACTATTCTGCTCTGCACTGTTAGCTCTCTTCCAAACTATTTCTGCTTAAGCAGTAGCCAAATACAGCAAACAAGACAACTTAACCTGATGCAGTCCCAGGGCTCTCTGTAATTTCCTGCATGCTGGATTCCTGTTTAGTTTCACCACTGGTGCCTTACTCATCCTTGCTATTCCATGGTATTCTCCATGTGGCTGTCTCCGCTTCCAGCTGAGCACTAATCCTATCAGGATCTTTTCTATAAAGTTTTATTCACCATTTCATGGTCTGAAATAATTGTTATTGTTTCACAGTTTTTAGGTGTTAATGAGAATTATGGGGGAGGTGAAGGAGAAATAAAGAGATTGCATTTTCTTCTTTCTTCAACATCTGCTTCAAGTGCTCTGCCATAAGTATTCTGCTAAATTTAGGAAGTTTATTATTATTTTTATTATTATTTATTTATTTATTTATTTATTTCATATTTTTTTCCCTTCTTGTTTTGGTCTCATGACTTAAAAAAAAAAAAATGCTGCTTTAGATAAAAATATCCTCCACAACAGCCACCTGGTAATGAGTCTATATGAGACTATCCAAACTGTTAACAACAAGGTTTAAAAGCAACTAAGTGTTTTAGGAAATATATCAGTTCTCTTGTTCTTGGGCATATGCTACCCACTAACTAACAGAGGTTAAGATTTTTTTTCCTCCCTACAAAGACATATCATTCCAAAGATACTTAAAACAGCAATATTTCTTGGGAAGCAACAGGTTCCAGTGACAGAGCAGCAGAGCACCGAGACATTTTGTCTGGTGTGGTAAGGCTACACTTACTAAGATTTTGTCCAAATCTGGGTTTAAGGTTTAAAGATGTTTAATGAGAAGCATTTTCTTACCCTGCTGCACTTTCTTGATCTTGCTAGGAAAACGCAAAGCACAATACAAAATACTGCTCTTATGATAATCAAAGAAACCCATGAATTCCTGCAGGTCTCAAGGGATTCTCATCAGGGTGTTTTCCTTTATTTTCCCTTTAACTAATTTTGTATATTTTCCCCTTAATTCATCATCCTGATTTTTCAACAACATTGGGGTTTCTTATCTGCCCTGCTCACAAGAAAACTGTATTTGTACAAATAAAGAATGAGTGTGAGCCTACCACAAAGGAGATGCAACAGTCTAAAGTGTACGGGTAAAACATGTTCAGAACAACAACAACAAAAAGCCAGCCAAACAAACAAAAAAACACCTCATTGGTAGACCTTGAAAAGAAAAACAGCACCTCTCCAGTTGTTCTCTAATCAGTCCCAGGTACAGATTTGCTATGAGTTAAGAAGGGAAGCAGAATTTCTTTTACTACTGCCTGCCAAATGCATAATTGTTGCTGTTTAGGAAAGAATGTTCTCCCTTTTCCCAGCTTGTTTGAGTGGTAAATTACCTTTTCCTTAGTTTTGTGGAAAAACATTCTCTCTGGAAAGCAAAACTGATAGCATACATACTTTGATTTTTATGCCGTTTCCATTAAACAAGTTTGGCTGAGTAAAATCTGATCTCCTTTGGTACTACACATGTGTATAATCAAGTAGTAAAGGCTTGCCACAGTTCTCCATATACCAACTTGCAGTATTTTCAAATACTGCCTTACTCAAACCATTAGTGATACACTTACAAAAGCTCTTACCTGACATGCTGGAAAAGTTCACTTGAGCAACTCTGAAAAGGCAAAGAGAAAAAGAAAGAAAAAGAAGGTGTAAGAAGGTGAATAAATTATTGCAGCCCTGGGGCAGTGTGTGAGTTTTACAGGGCTATTTATTTTGCTTTTCAATAAAAATGTGTAATAGACCCACTGGACCTATTACTTGCCCACTGGACCCATTACCTCGATTGAACAAGGGCAGTGCAGCTTAAAGACAGGGCTGATTGGCAGCCCAGCCTCTTCTAGCCCAGCTTTGCCTGCACCAGGGTTTGCAGCCCACTGCCGCTCTTGCAGGGTCTGGTTCACACCTTTCCCAAAGTGAGAAAATGCGAAGACAGATAGATAGGCTGCAGGAAGCCCTGGCGCCAGAGTGGCAGTGCAAAAGCACATTACGGCCATGAGGAAAAGCAGGTGTGAACTTTCTGTTGTTCAGCCAAGTATCTTGATGGCCTGAAGTTGTTTATCAGGCCAGGCTTGGCCAGGCAGAGTGTGCTGTACAGCTACATCTGGGACATGGTGTCCTCAGGTTGGAAGGAATTATGTGATAATCTCTGCTGCTTGGAGTGCAATCTAGCAAAGTGCTGAGTACTGGCATGACCTGGCCAAGCACAGAAGTTCAACTTACATACTTAAAGTTAGTCATATACAAAAGTGCTCTTCAGCTAGACCTTTCCCAGTTCTCAAACTCTGATTATATTCTTAGCACAACGCTCAGTACTTTAAAGGGTTAAACACATTTTAAACAAATGTTCAGACCTCTTGCAATAATTAATCACTATAAACACAACATTTAGAGAAAATATTTTTAATACTGATAATTATAAATGAAATACTTCATATTAGTTAAGTTTCATATCATTGAGGGCCTCTTTTGTGGTGGCATGAACAGATGCAAAGAGACAAAAATGCATTTTGCTTTATATTGTTAAGTCTGTTATGTGTCAGGAATGGGAAAGAACCCAGTAGTTTCCCATGAAAGGCCTGTATACCTATAGCATATTTAGAAGAAATAGAATAAAAGAAAGCTTATGACACAACTGGAAAAATTTCTACTAAAAATAGTCCAGTTAAAATGTCTCTGGCACTCCATGAAGTCAGAAGATTCAGGTGGGTTTCTCTTGTAAGAAAATGGAGGTAATTTGTTATTATAACATAAATGTTTAAAATAAAAATGAATAAATAGAAGGAAGAGATTTTTTTTTTCAATTTTCCATTTATTTATTTATTTATTTATCTTTAATGCTAAAACACATATCTTATGTTTTTAGTATTAAACATAATACCGAAATCTACCAGTGTAGTCAAACATAAAGACAATATGCAGCCATGAAGACAATATTATGGAATGCAACACCCACATATATGAAATTCTTGTCACACGCAAACCACAAAAACTCTTGCAAGGGAGATAAGTATCATTATTTGTGTTTTATAGCTGTAGAAACTTATGAAAAATTATTTACCTGTCCAAAGAGATATTGGCAGAATGCACTTTCATTGCTATTCCAAACAGCTTAATCAGAAGGTTTGCTTCAGTTTGCATTACTGGATCCTGCCCCCAAATTATTGAATCATGCTCCCTGATTCACTTGTGTCTAGGACTAACCGAGAAACTCAAAGTAGTTATGTATGCAAATACCTCAAGATACCTTGATACACAGCTGTGTCAAGATATTTTAGCATCCTTATAACTGAGCCATTCTCCCTGCTTGTTCCTTCCTCAGCTATCATGCAGTTTGCTCTACACTGAACTGGACTCTTACAGTGTCAGGCCTGGAGCCTTTATTTTCCCCATTACTGCTAGGTTAGGTGCCACTCTACCAGGTCTAAAGGTCACTTTGGAAGCTGTGAAGATACACTTCAGGCTCACTACTCATATGAAAAGACAGAAGCCATATACTGTCATACAATTCTATTTGGTATCTTCCCTCAAAGGACATCTGCTCACTGCATCCTTGCTGCATTTTAAAAGTAAAGTTAATGGTCTTTAAATGCTGGAAGTTGAGCACAGAGTTGCTTGGCAGCTGAGGTCACAGGAAACAGATACTCTTTTTCTGCTGCTTTAATTCAACTTCTATTATTTATTTATTTTTCAAAAAAAAAAAAAAAAAAAAGATATATCGTTATTTATTATTACTATAATGGGCCATATTAGAGTTCATTCTCATATATATAACCTATAACAAAAAGTTATTTTTTTAATAGAAGCAAGTTGGAGGAAAGACTAGTGTTGGCTGCTGCTCTTCTGAGTAGTGGTGTATATTCATGTTGGAAATGACATTTCTATAATTCTACACAGAAAATAAATAAATAAGAATTTTCTAGATGGTTCTTGGTAAACTTCTAAATAATGACAACTGGAAGGCTGGATTCACTTAGAAATGGTGCCTATTTATTCTGCATTTGCTTTTTTAGTGAATAAAACAATCAAAGCAGGGAGATTGCCATTTAAGTGCTAAGTAAGCTGCCAATAGTGATTTGTACTTTAATTTTTAAAATATTTCTGGATGTTTTTGTCCTATAAAAAAAGATTGTAAAAGATTGAACGTAAATGTGAGCATGAAACAGAGGATAAACTGGAAAGAAATTCAGGCCTCTAGGCCAGAGTCTAAAGCTGTAAAACAATCCTTCCTGGCCACTGTCTTGGCCCATAAATTGGGAAGGAAGCCACCAAACTTTGTATTCTTTCTTAGGGCAGTGAGAATCATTCACATGCAGCTGCCAAACCAAAGCATTTTTTTAGAAAAGTTGGCTCAGCCTGAACTAACTTAAACAGGTTTTGTTTCTTCTTGAAGAAATTAAGAAAAAAAAAGAAAAAAAAAAAGTGTTTGGGTCAATTGCGAACAGAACACTTCATTTAGAGGCACTGCATATAAAAGCAAATGAAGCAAAGAACCAGATCCCAGAAGGAGGGAGATGTTTCCCTCCTTTTATCCAAGAGACCAGTAGTTAAAGTACCATATAGGGCACAGGAGACCTGCATTCCATGCTGTTTGTGAGAATGTAATGTATAGCCTAACTCTCAGTCCATAGCTACTTCTGCCATATGTTAGTCTCATTTTCTCAACTGAAGCATGCTGCATGGAACTGCATCTCCATACAGTGATGCAAGTCCATGAGGGACATGGGGAAGAAGGGACTTGGTTATTGAATCAAGCCATGTAAGTTGGAAAGAACCTCAAGACCTCTCTTGACTCACATTCCACTCAACCGATTTACCTGTGTATCAAACGTTGTCTGTTGCCTCTTGTTCTAGTCTTCCACAATTCTGGGATGAGTTTGGCTTGGTTTTCTCTTGTTATGTAACTGTAGACAGCAATTGGATTCCACCAAATCCTTCTCTTTTGCAGACTGAACAACAGATTCAGCTCTCTCAGCCTCTCCTCAGCCAGCATGTTCTTCATCTCCTAATCAGCTTAGTGGCCAATCATGGGAATGGCTATGAGTACTGGTGAGCCCAAAACTGGGCACAGTATTTCAGATGTGGTCTCTCAAGTGCCAGATAGAGACAAAAGATCATCCTTTCCACCTGCCAGCTAGGTAAGAACATAGCTAATACAGATGAGGATGCCTGTGGTCTTCATTTATTGACTTGTTCATATTGATGACTTATGTTCCTCTTATCCACCAGGACTCCCCATATCCCATTTTGCATAGCTGACTTTCTGGATCAGGTGTCGAGGTGTCCAAAAGTCCTAGACAAGCAATGACTATATGCATAGAAAGTCCGGCAACACAGTTCCCTGGTTTCCTCATGCTATTTTTACTTTTTTGTGGTAAAATGTACAAAGTACTTAAGTGGGCAATGAACCTTACCCACCACCTTATTCCCCTGTGGTACTTGTTACCACTTAATATAATCATGTCAATAGAGCAGTAAGAACAGTCTGGCAAGCAGCTAAAAGGGATTTTTGATTGATGTACAGCCAGTGGTAGTGTGAGAGTGGTGAAATATTTTGGATTAGTTGAGATTAACCAAACATTAATACATCTAAAATTAAAGAGCAGAATGTTATAATCTTTAAGAATATACCATGAACTGGTGTCACAGAGGGAGCAAAAAGACAGGCAAATTATGTGGCACCTAATGACATGCATTTAGTGAGCATTCCCTGAGGAGCTGCTGACATTACTACAAATTGCTTCATCATTTCAGTTCAGCTACAAATGCATCCATGCAAAGATGGCTGGAAACTTCCCTTTCACTCCCTCACATGCTCATACATGCACGTACATGCACATCCTCCCTTTCACACACACAAACATCTGATGTGTACCATAAATTTCCATAATGTGCTTAGTGATGTGAGGAATTATTTAAAAAGGCTAATTACTATCACTGTGTTTTTTATACCGCCTTACAGATTACACAGACTCCTTGAAAGCTGGATTACCCTTTCATACCTTATCTTTGGATAAAACACAAAATCATGACAAAGACTTTTATTTCTGTCCTCATTTAAAAACACTGTGCAAAGTGACTGTATGCTTTTGTTGGAGAGAAAATGCTGTACCAGTATGTGTTATATGATATACTCCTATAAAGATCATATTAATGAAAGAGGTATTATGAGTGATCATAGCCTAGAAATCTTCTCATTGAGAATATGGCTCATATGAAGAAACACAGCATAACATATGGGCATTGAAAAAGTCATTATTCTTTTGCACTTAAATCTATTAAAATCCTATTAATTTCAGAATATAAATGAAATTATTGGAATAACAAAAATACGATGCCTTCGTCTTTATATGGGGATATTTACTTCATTTAAATCTATGAATACTGTGTGCAAAAGCAACATGAGTTTGTGTATGGGTGGTGCAGCTCTCCTATGAAGACAGGCTGAGGAAGTTGGGGTTGTTACCCCTGGACAAAAGGAGGCTCCAGTGAGATCTTATTGTGGTCTTCCAGTACCTAAAGGGGGCCTATAGGAAAGCTGGGAGGGACTTTGTACAGGGGCACGTAATGATACAAGGGATAATGATTTTAAATTGAAAGAGATTAGATTTAGATTAAACATTAGGAAGGGTGATGAGGCCCTGGAACATGTTGCCCAGAGAAGTTGTGAATATCAGGGATGATTCCAATCCCTGGAAATGTTTAAGACCAGGCTGGATGGAGCTTTGAGCAACCTGATCTAGTGGGAGGTGTCCTTGCTCATGGCAGGGGGTTGGAACTAGATGATTTTTAAGGTCCCTTCCAACCTAAACCTTTTTATGATTCTATTATTCTATGAAATATCTCCATAAATAGGGTCCAAATTATGTGAGTCAGGTTTTCATAAAGCAAAAAGAGTACCTAAAATATATCTGCCTTCTCTGGAAATTCAGCATAATCATTAGCCTTAATAATGCTAAACCTCAAACAGTTTAACACTGCTGAGGTACAATTTGGGAGGAAGTTTTGTGTGGATACAGCCCCAGAAACTCCTTTTCACAATTTGGTTTGGGTGGACATAGACTTCACATTTATGCTTGTGAACAGCAGATGATTTACAATGCATTAAAGGAGCAGCTCAGATGAGGTGAAGCTGTGCAGGGAGGACCTGAAGAACAAGGTCATGTGCCCAGAAAACCTTTCAGGACCTCATCTTTTGGCTGAGATTTGGAGCTCACCTCTGTGCTACTGTTTTTCCTGATGCCGCCATATTGACGGTTGCATTATGCAGAAGGCTGACAAATACAGACCATGAGGCTGTCTCTCTAGCACATTCAAAGGTGTGTTTCTGTTCACCTGTTCACAAAAGGCAAACCTGCCAACAGCCCGCAGCCTGCAAGTACCAGTCAGCATTGTCTCTGGGCATGTTTAAGAGACAAAGCACACTTCAGTGGTACATTTGGATAGGACTGAGCAAACACAACCTGACACACTCCAGCTGGTAGGTTATAGTAACATTTAATATGACACTTGTATGCTTGCTTGGTAATTTCTGCTTCTAAGTCCCTTAAAATACTACCTAAGCTTAACAGTAACATGAACAGTTGTAACTCCTATCTGACAGAGACAGTGGTCTGAGTTTCAAAAGAAGAGCTTTCCATTCAAAACTGCCTTATTGTCTTTCCTTTTTCCTAAATAAATTTCTATTCCTGGGAAATTGGCACACTCAAATACTTCTCTGAAACACATCTACACCAATGCACATAGCACAGGGAAAAAATAGGAAGAATTAGAGATCTGTGTGCAGTTGTAGGTCTATGATCTCATTGCAGTTACAGAGACATTGTGGAATAGCTTGCATGACTGGAATGTTGTCATGAATGGCTACATGTGTTTTAGGAAAGACAGGCCAGGAAGGTGAAGTGGTGGAGTTGCACTTTATGTGAGGGAACACCTGGAAAGTATGGACCTCTGCCTCAGGGTGGATGATAAGCAAGTCAAGAGCTAATGGGAAAGGATTAAAGGACAGACTAGCAAGGATGACACTACTGTGAGTGCTTGCTACAGGACACCTGATCAGGAGGAGGAGGTAGATGAAGCCTTTTAGAGAAATCTTGATGTAACCTCACAGTCACAGGCTTCGGTTCTCTTGGGGTTTTCAACCACCCTGACATCTGCTGGAGGAAAACACAGCTAGGCACAAACAATCCAGTAGGTTCCTGGAAAACACTGATGGTAATTTTCTGACACAGGTGATGAGCCAATGTTCTGCTGGACCTTGTACTAATAAACAAAGAAGAACTGTTTGGAAATGTAGCCGTGGCTACCATGACCATGAATGAGATCGTGGATTTCAGTGTCCTGTGAGGAGGAAGCAGGGCAATAACTAATTACCCTGGACTCTAATAACTAATACCAGTACCCTGGTTACTAATAACTAATAACCCTGGACTTCAGGAGAGCTAACCTTGGCTTCTTCAGGGATCTTCTTGGAAGAATTCCATAGAAACAGGCCCAAGAATGAAGAGGGGTCCAAGAAAACTGTTTTCTATTCAAAGATCACTTCCTCCAGGCTCAAAAACAGTGCATCCTTTTAGGCAATAAATTGAATAAAGAGAGCAGGAGATCTGCATGGATGAGCCATGAATACCTGAAAAAAAATGAAACATAAGCAGGAGGTGTACAGGAGGAGGAAGCAAGGACAGGCAACGTGAAATTAATAAAAAGACAGAGAGTAGGCAGAATTCTCATGAGGCAGGTCAAGGCCCATTTGTAATTAAATCTGGCTAGAGATGTTAAGAACAAGAAGGGCTTCTTCAAATGCATCAGTAACAAAAGGAAACTAGGGAAGATGTGGGGCCACTCATAAATGGGGTGGGGACCCTGGCAACAAGGAATGTAGAGAAGGCAGAGATATCGAACGCCTTCTTTGCTTCAGTCTTCACTGCCAAGGTCAACCCTCAGGAATCCCTGACCAAAGAAACCGAGGAGAAAGTCTGGAGAAAGGAAGACTTTCCCTTGGTTAAGGAGGATTGGGTTAGAGAACATATAGTCAAACCTGACATCCACAAGTCCATGGACCCTGGTCAATACTGGCTCCAGTTTTGTTTAACTTATTCATCAGTGACTTGGATGAAGGGATAGAGTACCTCCTCAGAAAGTTTGCTGATGATAGAAGACTGGGAAGAGTGGCTGATATACCAGAAGACTGTGCTGCTATTGAGAAGGATCTTTAATGCTTTAGAGATGGGCAGAGATTAACCTCTTGAAATTCAGCAAAGGTAAGTACAGGGTCCTGCATTTGGAGAAGAACAACCCTGTACAGGCTGTGGGCTAACCTGCTGGAAATTAGCTCTGTGGAGAAAGACTTGAGGTTTCTGATGAGCAACAAGTTGACCATGAGCCAGCAATGTGCCCTTGTGGCCAAGAAGGACAATGGTGTGCTGGGCTGCATTAGGAAGAACATTGGCAGCAGGTCAAAGGAGGTAATCTTCCCCTTCTACTAAGTTCTGATGAGGCCTCACCTGGCATACTGTGTCCAGTTCTGGGCTCCCTGGTACAAGAGCGACACAGGGCTCCTGAAGCAAGTCCAGTGAAAGGCAACTAAAATGATTAAGGGACTGGAGTATTTCTCATATGAGGAAAGGCTGAGGGAGCTGGGCATGTTCAGCCTGAAGAAGAGAAGGCTTGGGGGGATCTGATCAATGTATATAACCATCTCAAGGGAGGGTGTCAAGAAGATGGGACCAGACTCTTCTCAGTGGTGCCCAGTGACAGGATGAGAGCAACACAACACATGAAGTTCCACCTGAATATGAGAAAAAAGGTCTTTACTGTGAGGGTGACTGAGCACTGGAACGGGTTGACCAGATAAGTTGTGGAGTCTCCTTCTCTGGAGATACTCAGAAGCCTTCTGGACACAATCCTGGGTAATGTGCTCTAGGGGACCCCTGTCTAGGGGACATTTCAGGCACCAGATGATCTCCAGAGGTCCCTTCCAACCTCAACCATTCTCTGATTCTGTGATTCCAATGTTCATTATTTCCTCACCTCCATGCTACTTCAGATGCAGTAGAATGAAGATGTCCTATATCAGATGTGTAAATTGTGAATTAATCCTCAGATTTTTGTCAGTCTGCCTTTAAATGTTTTTTCAAAGTTTAATGTCTAACCATTGATCAATCTTGACGTTCATTAAACACTGGCAAATTATTCATGACCAGACTAACTCTTTACAGGTGTTCTATGACTGTATTATGTTGTGAAGTACAGCATATTAGGCTCTGTTGGACACCCCTTGATGGTATTCTCAGATTTAAAGCAAATTAGGTCTTGATCTGTAAAGTTTAATGGCTTCATGGCTCTTATTTCTTTTCACTAAGCTCTCCAGATATATGCTTTTACTTTGCCATGCACACACACATTAAACTTATGACACTGTCTGCAGAACTGGACACTCTATGTGTGAATTTGTATGTATGTGTGTGTGTGAGTTTCTGTCTGCACATCACATCTTTGTATAAAAATATATGTTCATGTATATATATAGTATATGTACATGAGTACATACATTTGAGCCTTGTCTCAAATTTCTTTGGTTTGTTTTGTACAATGTCTCTTTCTCTTATCTAGTTATGGTAACTTGCTCTATCTGTACTTCAAATATTTATTGGAAGGACTAATTAAAATCTTAGTTTTAAATTTGTACCTAAATTTTGCCCACAGTTGCTTAACTGTAACATGAAATGCAGAATCTAACCCTGTTCTTTAGTTCAGATCACTATCTAATAGACTGTCAATAAAATTATTTCACTTCTACAAAGACAACAAAGCTAAAGTTGGATTAATTTTACCTACCTTTAGGCATATAAAAGTTGAGCATCCACTCTAAACTGAAAAGCTAGATTGTATCTGATGTCACTGCAAGGAGCAACAAACCTGTAGAGGGCAACTGATCCTAATAATAAGTATTTAAAATGGTTGGAATGAATTACCTTCAACATGTATGTATCTCTCTCTGCAGTGACTACAAATGGAGCCTACATAACTACTTGAATTTGGATGCCCCTCTGTTAGATGTCTAAAATTAGGCTAAGACATATCCTGCCTGTTTTGTTGCCAAGGCAAAATAATTCATTAATATCATGACATGTATCTTTACAGTTAACATACACTATCCTGAAATCTCTGCCTAAGTACCTCTAATTCTGCTGAGACTGGTCTTAAGAAACTCCAAGACTGGGCAGTAGGAAGTAGGGAAGGTGGCTGGAAACACATTAAAAATTAACCTGTTAATGTGTTTCTCTCTTTCTCTCTCTCTCAGACATACCGATAACAGATACAGAAAAACTAAATAATTGAAATATTGAGATGTAATAATTGATTTTCTGAACAACTTAAGAAAGCCACAGCTGGAAGGCAGCAATGCCACGTAGCAACTGCCCCTTAACAGGATTTTTAGTATTCCTGTATTGCCAAAGGCTGAAACGCCAGTTTCAGACAACATGACAAATAAAGGCAAGGACATTGTAGCACACACTGCTAATACAGACAGGTGAGCTGTAGGCTTCAAGATTCCTGTCTCCAGAATGAAGAAACCAGAGACTTAAAAATGCAGGACTAGAAATGACTGATGGTATTCGATACAATCCTTTGACACTGTTAACAACTATATGCACCAGTCTGTCCTAATTTCAGGTACTTACCAATGCTAACTAACAAATGTTAAAGATCTGTAGTACAAAAGACCCAAAGCCCTAAGGGCCACAGAGGGAAAAAAAATACAGAAGACAAATCAAGGGCATTGTCAATAGTCTTGATGATGAACTCTAGATGCCAAAAGAAAGTACACAGCTAAAGAGTAATTAGGAAGGACAGAAGAAAGGAGTGTTATCCAGAAGCTGTATAGGCAGCAATGTACTTATATAAATGCATATACATGCATATATCTATATGTGAGAAAGAGTAGGGAGTCCAGAGGAAGTCTAAAGTCTGACGAACTTGAATAGAAAATTCCGGTTAACTGAATGATTTGAAATACCTTGAAATATTTTTGTTCTAATTAACTAATACTTTGTGTTATCACTGCATTTTGAGGACACATGGACTTATTGGGCCACAATTTAGTAAACCATGGCCAAGTTAAAGGAGGATGTAGCTCAGTGGGACTGTGAGCTGAGAGCCGGATGCCTAATGATACTGGGTGAGTCAAGTCCAGTTATGTTCATAAGTGGAAATTTATAGTCAAAATGAAATATCATAAAATTGATTACAAAGACACTTAGTAAACATACAGGCAAGAATATTCCAGCCCCTTGGCTTAGACACAGCAATAACTTCTGCTGACTTTATTTTGTACTCTGTGAGAAGTTCCTGAGTTCCTGTGTCTTCAAAGGCACAGTCAATACGCCAGGTAAAGCATGCTTGCAAAATTTTACAGGACTTAGAAACTTAGCTAAAACTGTCTTAACAATCAAACAGCATATGTAGTCCTTACTGAGTTTGTCAAAACACATGGATGTTCGTACTGCAGGAAATTAAGCCATTTATGTTTAGATGCTTATATGCAAATATCTGACCTATGTCAAATTTTAAAATTTTAACCAGCTTTATACCTTCTGGAAACTGATCAAGACCATGCATACATATAATACACCATATTTCAGGGTCAGATACCTAAGCAACAATGTTTCTGGTGTTTGTTTTGATCAGTAATTTCCCCCAAGAATTTGGGCTCTGGAAAATCTATTTTTCTTTGTTTCATTTCTACATTGTAAAAAGTGGAACGCTAATTTCAACATTGGAAAATATATCTTAGGTTAACTGAATGAATATATTGTCATTCATGAATTCAGTTTTTTCTTCATGTTTTGGTAAAGCAAGACAAAATAATTGGCATGAAAAGTTATGAGGCATTAGATAAAGGTCAGATGCCAAATTATATCAAATTATACAGAAAGGTATTTCCTGTGATTTAATGTATCACTAAGTAAGATATGTATATTTCACTATTTCTACTGTATTCTGTACCAACATGTAAAAAAAGGCAACTGAACAAAGAAGAAACAAGAAACTTAGCTTATTACCACGAGCATGTCTTTCTACCAAGTGCATTCCAATTCAATCTGCTTCAGCAAACTACAGGGACAATTGTCTAATTAAAAGCAATTAAAGGTTTTTCTCTATCAGAAGAGGTGACATGTGATATCTGATTCTTAATTATGAATAAATCTTGGTCTATTCATACCTGTAGTCCCTTAATTAACTTCTAAAATATTTATGAATGGCTTAAGAAAACAGCCCTGAATTTAATGTTATGTTTCTTAAATCATTACAGCAATGTTGTTAATATAGGAATGAATATGGGGAACTAGTTTAGCTATCCAGTTGCTTGTGTATGAAACAATCCATAACTACTCAGAAAACAAAACAAAACAAACAAACAAACAAACAAAACAAAACAAAACAAAAACAAAAACATAAGTGGTTTACATATCTGAATAATATTCCTGTGGCAACTATTATAGCAAACTGTAACACAAGTCATCACTGGTTAGATTTTAATGTTTTGTTGTCATCAAAAATATATCATAAGTGTTAAATATGTCTAGATATCTATTATTTACTACTATGTACAAGTAAAAAATCTAAATATCAAGTTTTTTAATGTTCATAGATTTTTGCACATATGCTAACAAATAACATATATTTACAGGTTTAAAAGTTCATAATCAAATTCCAGTATGTTGCAGTGTATCAAATTATCAGCAAACATTTTATTAATTTTCAGTAGAATGTTTGGTAATCAAAAAGAGAGGACATTTCACAATCTATGGTTTGTCCATACTGTACACATATTTTTCAAGTGGGAAAATGTGAGAATGGATGTGACAGCAGCACACATTCATTATTTGTGCAGACGTACCATTTTCAGCAAGCTAAGTAAAAACATTCAGCAGCAGCAATGTGTGGGAAAATATTTTACATACAAGAGCTCATTTTCATATGGGTTCATTTTTACGGTAATTTTTTTTTTTTGGAGACTAGGGGGAAAATGTCTGGATAAAGTTGATTTTAGCCTAGGTTACTTGTGGAGAAAAACCCATACACAGACACCCAACTGCCACTGAATAACATTGTTTGCTTTTGATCAACCAAATAAGTGTGTTTAAGAAAACATACCATAAATATTATTTGGAGGGGAAAAAAAAAAAAAAATCAGACAGGATACAATTGCAGGTTTTTATTTTGCTCATAAAAACACTTTTCAGAAACTGCAGAGTTTTTAGTTTGACAGTATGTACTTGCACACATAAAGCAAATGAAAGTTCAAAAGATGAATTCTCCTATTCACAAACAATCTAAAGGGAAAATATGGAAAAAAGATTATGCTGTTTAATATATTTGTATATAGCATTATAAGGGCTATGCAAGAATGCATTTGGCTTTTACAGAAATATAACATACCAGAAAATAATATCATTTTCTCAGATGAATCCAACATCATAATAAAAAAGGACTTTTTTGATTTCAGGGAAGTACACCTTCTACTGATTATGGAACATAAATTTACTTTACACTTTTGAAATGCATCCAAAAGAGCTGAATCACAGTAATTTTCACTGGAAATACCAATAAACAACATGGTTTTACATGCATATGTAAAAATTAAATACTTGTTTAAAGGCTAAAATGTGACTAAACCATTTTAAATGGCTTCTCCATTTCACAAACCGCAAGCACCTACACAAAATTAGTCAGCTAAGGCATCTAATGATTTTAAAAACATCAAAACAATAACCATAAAACTTTAACTTCATCCGTAACCTCATCCTGCCAGGCACTTACTCTTGCTATGGATTTACTTGTATTTAGTATAAATAATTGCACTGATAGTACTGTATCAACCTGTTCTTGTTTTATTACTCTGTTTCTACTACTAGATCTTGTTCCAAACCCTACTAACAATAATATTGTCAAACAGTGAATGATACAATTCTATATCTGTATGTCTACAAGCTGTGAACCAAAATTCCTTAAGTACATCTCCCACCTCTTGCACTAATTTTTTAGGCACGGATTACTCAAAGATTTGTCTACTACCTTGACTTTACTCAATATGGCTGTTTCCATTGAACACCTGAGCTTATCTGCAGCAGGAAACATTAAGGATGTGGCAGATAAGTCTCTGCAAGGCTGGGACTTCAGTTTGTTTCCTAACAAAGAGAGGTGGAGACTGAGAGCAGAGTGGAGACAGGAGCGCATCTTTTTGCCAACTCCACAAGTGAATGCTAGAGCTCACCTGTGAAAATTCACAGTTAAGGACTACATGTGATTGCAATACCATAGCTTTAACTAAAAGTGAACAAGACCACTGGCTACAGCAGTGGTCTACATCTGCATAAGAGTCTTGCAAACATGTAAATATGATGTCTACATTTTTTAACAGACATCAGTGCAGAGTCATGCAGGACCACATCAACCCCTTTCACACCCTGAGAAGATGCTTGCCAGAATGTTTAGATAAAAAAATGTTAATGGCATGTACAAGTGCTGGTGAGTGGGCTCTCTGCTTCCAAAACTCACAAGGAACGGGATTATGGGTAACATCTTCAAGAGCACTTAAATGCATGAGGAACACATAGTGAGAAGTTCCAAGCCCATCATGTGTGCCATTTAAGAATAACTGTGGAACACAGAATAGAGCTCAACTAAAGAGAAATAAGAACATGGCACAAACTCAGCATTTTTAATTGCAGCATAATAATGTTGCAACACTCAGAGAAGATTTGTGGTGCCTTACAACTTCAAGCTTATGCATTTTTACATGTAAATTATCAATATACCTAGTAATATTAGTTTTTAATGTTACACTTCAAAGATAAAAAAGACATACATACATGCATGTGTTTGCACATCTGCATGTATACATATTTTTTTAAAGGGAAATTGTATTCCTGTCTCCATATGTGTTTGTATATGTACATAGCAGAAAAAAATATTTAAAAACATTTTCAAACTAGAATGTGGCATTTATCTGGGTGTGCATGTATAATCTCTGGTCACTGGTAGCAGTAAGTAAATTAAAAGCATTTCTAAGACTGTTACATTGTTTAAGGACCATGTCTTTTTGGAGCTCACTCTGTGTGAATAGCAAATGTGTCAGTCACACCGCAAAGGGTAAACCAAACTGTAAGCGTAAACATTTAAAGCCTTGCTATTTCTCTCTAAAGGAACTTTAATCTGTGTTTTGCCACTCTGTGTGCCTATTCCTAGCTGTTGAGTAATGTGGCTGTGCTTGTTTCAAGGGTTTAGCCTACACTTGCAACCTAAAAATCAATTATATGACAACGATAAAAAAAAACTTATTACATGCCATAATAAAATAAAATAAAATAAAAATAAAATAAAATAAAATAAAATAAAATAAAAAATAAAATAAAATAAAAAATAAAATAAAATAAAATAAAATAAAATAAAATAAAATAAAATAAAATAAAATAAAATAATAAAATAAAATAAAATAAAATAAAATAAAAGAGAGAGAGAGGAAAAAAAAAAAAAAAAGATACAAAAGGTTAAGCAGAGCAGTCGGCATCTGCACACTAATGACATGATTGTTATGATAGGTGTTTGCTTTACCCTGGAGTGGTAACATTATAATTCATCCACCGCTGAATGAGTGGGGACAATTAATGCAGTCAATGCGTCCCACGTGTTCCCTGCAGCATTAACAAGGCAGCTCCAGGCCCCTTGGCAGACACAGGACTGAAAATTGAGCCGGCTCCCTGGCTGAATGCGACCCTGATTGCCTCCGCAGGGGCCACCTGCTGCTCAGTGCCGCCTGCCTTTGCGCCCCAGCCCTGCTCACTCAGCAGCACCCCGGGGGAGTGAGGCCTGTGGCCATGGGCAGTTGAGGATGATCTGGCAGGACTGGGAGGCCCGGCTGCAGGGGGCACAGTCCCTGTGGGGCTATGGGCTGCTGGGGTAGCTGTTTGTTTTTATGTTGTTGCTTTTGTGTTTTTTTCATGGTTCAAGGTGCCGCTCAGTGATGGGGTTGAAAGTGGTTGGTGCCTTATTGTGCTTGAGCCCTGAAGTCTGTCAGTATCCTGTGGTCATGGAAGTACAATTTTCTTGAGGTTGCCCCCATGTTCATTAAAGGACACAAAATGAATTCAACCCGGTTGCTGGTGTTGGGTACTCACTGCCTCTTGGTGTGCTCAGCTGTGGGCAGGTGGGGACCACACTCACAGCAGCGACTTGGCGGTTTTCATCCTCTCACGCTGGCTCCTGGGGAAAACAAGTCTGTGGTCAAAGGGGCAGTGTGTGACAGCAATGGAGATCCACACTTGAAAATAGGAGGAGGAGTCAAAAGGGAAGATAGAGTTGAAAGAGGCAAGCAGTGCCAGGTTCTGACTGGACTACAGAGGGGCAAACACAGGTTTCATTATTCTGTAGCTCAAGCTTCTTGCACAGGAAGTTTGAGGGGGTTTAGCAATCTGCTTTCCTTTGCCCTCCACTAAGTGAAGGGCATTTGCTTCATGAATATTCCATTACCCTGCTGTTCTGCAAGCCTTCAACCAACTTTTGAAAACAAACAAGTGTACATACTTCTAGATAATATCATGCAGACCTCTTTTTTTTTTTTTTTCTTCTAAATAATAAAAAAAGCCAGTTGTTTTTCTGCAATGTCTTAAGATACATCTTACTTAGAGCATGGAAGTGTGTCACATGTATACCCCATGCAACTTGCATCTTCCCATACCGGGTTATTTATCTTCAGTTTACTGATT
Organism: Aythya fuligula; assembly: GCF_009819795.1. Taxonomy (NCBI): domain Eukaryota; kingdom Metazoa; phylum Chordata; class Aves; order Anseriformes; family Anatidae; genus Aythya; species Aythya fuligula. Next base: position 136,098,284 of record NC_045559.1, read on the forward strand.
TACATTATCTTTAAAAACACACTTCTTCCCTAAAGCATTCCAGCAAAAACCTCAAAACTCTTTTCAAAAGCATACCGCTATTCCTGGAGAATGTACCACCGATCAACATTAGATGTTTGAACTCGTGACTTGGTGTTACCATCCAAACTGTCTGGAACAAGGTCAGGATCACTTTCTGCATTTATAGGCCACACAGCACAGCTAGTACTAAATAAATAGGAAAATTTCCATGTATTGTTCATATTAATTATTTTTATTCATCTGAGGCTAGACTCTCTGTGGTTTGTATTGCAACAGATATGTAATTGGTTGAATGAGGAAGAAGTGGGATTTCAGTTCTGGAGAGATATATGTGTTGCCAGACCATTTTGCTGTTCATTCAACATGGGCACAATGCTGACTCCCCCCCCCAAAAAAAAAGTCAGTGTTTTAGGATTTTCTTTCCTTTCCACACACGTAAGCACACTTTAAAATATAGTTTGGTGATTCAGTCATTCTTACCCTGAGTTAGGGTATCTGAATGAATTTGAGATCCCAGACTTCTGCCTCAGCTTCCTTCCAAGAAAATGAAGATAAGAGGACTTGCTTGCCTCAAAGAGATCTGGAAGATAAGAATGATGTTATCATGAAGGAGTCAGATAATAACATGTCTATACATTGCTATGTAAATAGAAGTATATTTGGTGACAATAATGTGATATCGTTCAAAACTTGGAGGGCAAGAGCAACAGGGAAAGGAAGATTATTCCTCCAAAAGTAATAAAAGGAAACTGATAAGTGAAATACCAGCTTTCAAAAAGGAAATATTTTTATTATTTTTTCCTTTTTCTTACAGTGAAATTATATTTTTTCATAGAAAAAAAAAAAAAAAAAAAAAAAAAAAGAAACAAAACTGTACTCTGAGAATTGTCACTCATTAAAAGTATTTCTCAGCTGGTTCCACAAGACATAAAACTCAAATGCCCTAACTCCCAGACCAGAGCCCACCCACCAAGTCATGCCTCCCTAGTGGAAACATATCATTTGATGTCATGAAAATAATATTACTGCATGAAATTCAGATTCCTAAGGATATTAGAGTTGTTTCACTCTTGAATTAATGATCAAATTTAGTTCAGAATAGCAGCAACCTTTTTTTTTTTTTTTTTTTTTTTTTTTTACTATATGATGGCTGCTCAAAAAACAAGTAGAAATGAATTTATTGGCTTTACTCTGGTTGCCATTATCTGTTATGACAAGTACGATCTATGATAGAATTAGAGATTTTAGTGGAAAAACCTCAAACCATGTACCACTGAACTTTGAGCTGGAAGCCACATTTAACAGCTAGAGGCTGTAACCAATTCCTTGTCCCTGAGAACCTAATAAAAAGTTGAACATACATTGCTGTTATCAATTGATTATACCACCAGCACAGCTACCAACCTGGTTGAGAAGAAGACTATGTCAGGGTGGCCAGAGCATAACTGAGATAGAGTCTTGACCTAGAGTCTAGCCAGTTCGTTCTGAAGAATATTGCATTGTCCCATAGTCAAGTGTGCAGTGCTGTATGGTAGAGGCTTTGTTTAGGGCTATATTCAGACTTTTCAGTCTAACAAAAAAAAAATGGGAATGAATAAGATTCAGACCTTTATTTTGAATCAACCCCTGGGATGTCTGAGGTTTCTGCAAACAGTCAATTCACATTCAGTTCAATGGAAGAAGAATTGAGTTGAAGAGTAATCAGTCCCTAAAGCTAGGCAAAGTCATGCTTCCGCTACTGCAGTAAGCCTAGCAGGTCTTAGAAAATGGGAATCTCAAAGTTTCAATTGGTAAAAGAGAATTCAAGGGTATCTAAAATGTATTACTAATAAGAAAGAATAATCAATTTTATGCAGAGTAGGTGTGAGTTATTGTGTGTTTTGAGTCCCGGGGTTTACCAAAGGGCAACGTTAATCTAATATCTGTTTATTATCATCTGTTAATCTTAATATCTGTTTCATTTTCTCAAAGTTTATGGGTACAGAGAGAGCAATAGCTTGAAAAATTGGTCTACTCAATGACATCCTGAAATAAGGGGAAAATCTTAGCTTTTCATCTTTTCTTACTTTCACTTTGAATAAATTTTGAATGTGCTTATATTTTTTTCTTCTAAATCCAGTACAGACCCTAGCTTTATACTGCTTTCTCCTTAAAAACTTAGTTTTCTTCAGTTTTTTTGTGTTGAATCCCATATATGAATCTTTTGGAGAATATCCACTTGGAGCCCAAACATTAAAGTATTATTTTCATGCTCTTTGACTTCACTTTTTGGAATGACAATGTTGTGGAGTAAAATATTCTTTGTTATAATTCAGTGAATGTTGGCTATTGGATTCTTCCCTGTTGTGGTTATACTAGACACTTGTACAGAGGTAACCTTTGTCAGTCAGGCATAGTCAGCCTCCATAATGCCCATTTGATAAATTATACATGGGTACCTAATGTACTCTCATAAATTATTGTAGGTTCTTACTGCCCTGTGTTTTATGGTGATATGTCATAGCACAGAAGTAGACAATATATTGTCCAAGAAGATGCCATGGACTTTGAGATGGCATTACAAATTCTGCCACTATGAAACAACAAATTAAATGCTCTAAAGGTAGAACACTTGACAATGACTGCCTTAATTGAAGAAAATGTACCTAATGAAAGCAAGCCATTTCAAGAGTCAGTGTATCCATGAGTGAGAGATGGGGTTTGATTTAGGATCCCTTCTGGCTCTCTTTTTCCCCAAGCAATCAGGAGTTTTGAGTGCTCAGTCCCTGGGGGGCAGGCATGCCTTACATCACTTACCAACCACGCCTCACATGATTAAGGAAGGAGGTAGAAGCCTTCAAAAGGATTTTTGCCCGGTCGTTTTTGCTAGGAGGATGATAAATAATAAGTTTAAATTGTGGTAAAAAAAAAAAAAAAAAAAAAAAAAAAAAAAAAAAAAAAAAAAAAAAAGCTAGGAATGTGGGACAAAGAAAGAGTAGAAGGTCAAACTACAGGATGCAATAGCCATATCCTGTCCCAAGGATGAAATTAAATAAGAAAACTGAGGACAACTTTAAATGGCTTTTTGCCTCACGATCAATATTCATCATGTAGGATGCTGCTTTCTAACATATGTTATATCTATCCCTAGAAAGGGCTGTGGGATAACACTCTAATTGGTACTATGAAGGGCTGAAAGAACTCAGTCCAGGGACTCTGCAGTTATCTTTCTAAGTTAAAAAATAATAGCCCTCACAAAGGAGTAACGTTTAATTTTAAAAGTCTTAAATTATCTGAAGTGCAGAAGACAATGGAAATATTTAGTTAAATATTTAGTTAAAATGTTGGCATTTAATGTTGGCATGTTAGTATTTAGAAGTCTTTTTTGTTCAATGGATTTTTAAAAATTTAAGTCAAAGGCACCTTGATCTTCAACCAATTTTCCTCAAACACATTTAGGCTGTACAGCAGAACTTCACTGTGGTCTGATGTGGCCTTGAGGTTAGAAATTGAAAAACAGTGGCTAAAATATTTTCCCACATATTTTAGTGGATCTAAATCTCTTTTTTTTTTCTTTTTTCTTTTTTAATGAAAAAGGTTTACTTCCAGTAAAATTTTAGTGTGTTGTTTTGTTTTGTTTTGTTTTTTCCTTGAAAAAAAAAATCAAAATATTTGATTTACAGGATAAATTTGGGTGTTCTGGGGAAGATCAACTCTTTTATGGGTAAAATAAAAAAAACCACAGCTTGTATAAACCATACCATGTCAAATCAGCTGTGGGAAAAACAGCTCACCAGTTGGATCTCAGCATTCGTAGGTGTGGATCTCAAACCATATTGCAAATGACACTGTACTTAGGAAAAGGTTTATGATGAAACCAGAAATGCTGTACATGAGAGTCTGGGAAATGTTTTACTACCAAACATTGAAAATCACCTGTCCTTACTTATTAGGCTGTTGTAGAAGTTTGAGGATATTTTAATAACCTGTTCTAATTGGAATTTAGCTGGCTGTGTGCTTTGTCATCTAAAAAAGAGTAGTTTTCTTTACAGTGTGTGGATGGACTGTAGCCTTTATATAAGAAACTCCAGTCTTTCAAAACTTACCAGTAGATCCTGCCTTACATTTATGCCAGTGGATATCTGACTTGTGTAATGTGGACTTGCATATTACTATCACTGTCTGTGTATAAAAATGCCGCAGTAATTAGCACTATAATCAGCTAATGGCACTTTTTAATAGTATCAGATGTAGAAAGGAAATTCAGTCATTAAAAATGAGACGATTACTAAGGCAAGGTCATGTGTTAGATGTGGAAAATAATAAAGTAACAGGTAATGATTATATATGGCTGGTTAGAAAATTTTATATCAAAAGTGTGTTTGTTTGTTTGTTTGTTGTTTTATTTTACTTTTGTAAATAAAAAATTGAGAGTAAGAAATAAATAACTCACATAAATGCAGGAGTGACAAATGCAATGATGTATCTTGACTGTGGTCTTCTGTGTATTAGTTAATGCAACCAGTTAACAGACACTCATTAAGAAAAAAAAAAAAAAAAAAAAAAAAAAGGTCAAATTGGAAGAATCACATGGTCAAAAATAGGTAGGTAGGTAAGTAGAACCATCCCCTTGATATCTTCTGCTGAAATTTTTTGGAAGGCCTAGATGACCCTTGTCCAAGGATGGTTGTATCCTTGTGTCTCCAAGTATATGTTTATCCCACAATTCATTGCAGTGTTGTTATTAATGAGAACAGAGAAATACACCTAGTTGCTGCGAAGAGGTAGGCAACTGTCAGAGCCACCAGGCAGGAGACAGGCCCCAGCACAGGGACCCCAGATGGGGTTCTCTGCCCATCCAGTGCTCCCCCACCAGGCAGGGAAGAGACCCTAACATAGAGTCATTCAAAACAGTATTTCTCTTTGGTGTGCTTTTTTCACCAAAACAGGAAAATTAGCTATAACTGCCTCACAGAGCTCCCACTGAATCTAGGCCTTTCCACTGACTTCCTTAGAAATTGGATCAGGCCCAAGCAGTTGAGAAATGAGGTGGTGCATGGAAAAAATCAATTTTTTTTGATAACAAGTGTCATGACTGTCCACTATAGAACCAAAGACTAACAGCAAGAAAAAGCTGTTTGACTTTCCTTTGAAAAATGGCAAATGAAGAACAGGTTCCATCACAATTTACAGATACGCTTATTATATGAGAATATAAAAAAAAGACCTGAAGTGAGACTTCAAAAGGCCAGAGGTTTTCTAGGATGAAGCATTATAGTTACAGAATAGTTAGTCAAATTAAAGCAAGTTACAGAAGTTAAAGTGTTGGCCCACAGTATCTGTAGGGCAGTGGTGACTGCAGTACCTCTGCTGCCTGTTTTATCAACATATACATATCAACTGATATTTCATTCTCTAGCGTGTTTGTGTTCTAACTATAGTTAGACATTCCAACATTGGTAGCTTCATCCACCTGAGTGTTTCTTTTCATGTTAGCATGCTGTATATAATTTGTTTCATATTTTCTCCTTAAAAATGTTGATTTACTGATTTATTGTCCTTTTTGAAAGGTCTCTCCCTCCAATGGAAAGGACTCAGCTATCTTATCCTGTTTGAAGGCTGGTACACCTCAAGGGAACCAAAACTCATACAACTGCATTATACCAGCAATGAGTAAAAGAACGTCATCATCGTGACAGGATTTACAGCTTCCTCTGACCACTATTAAGTACCAGTCCAACAAATCTAAGTTTCAGTCACAAGTGGGAGGCAGTTAGAAGGGCTGGAAGCTGCTTGGAAAAGACCTCACATTCCCTTTTGAAGTCATGATTCTGTAATCATGTTGTACACAAACATATGGGTGCAATAGAAAACAAAGGATGAAACAAAAAGCTCTCTGGTCTGCAAGGAAATTCAGAACCAATTGCTACAGAAATGAGACAGCATTGTGCGAAACTTTCTGCTGCTCTTTTGCAGCTTTATAGTATTCAACTTTTTGAAAAATTTCAGAATTCAGTTATTTTATTTCTTAAATATGGTTCAGAGCCTTAACACATCTAATAACAGTGGATCGATAGGCTTATTGCCCTACAGTGTATCACAGCACCAGCAAATACCTACGATATGAAACTAAGTGAATTTACTGGAGCATAAACCCCCAGTGAGTTGCCTGTAATCAACCAGCAGGCCTTCAGGGCAAGAGAATTAATGTATTTTAATATTTTAGGTTACCTTCCATATGGCATAATGCTATACCCCATCTGTATGTGTGTGTGCAAACAAATGTAGGAGTTGTTTTGTTTTGTTTTGTTTTTTTCCCCAGAAATATTTCCCTTAGTAGAAGATCACCTGCCTTCTAATGTCTGTTATTGTCTACTGCTTTGAACAAACTCAGTGCAAAACTTAAGTCAGAATGTGAATCTGGCATTAGTATCTGTAGTATCTGTAGAGTGAAATTAGATTGTATATCTCAAACTTTTTTTCTCATTACAGTGTTGAAATATGTGCTTTCTTCTGTTTAACAGTCTCAGACACTTAAAATGGAAGGTAACCTTAAAAGAAATTTCGACATTTTTGTGGAACTTTTCAGTGAATCCCAAAAAAGCCACTGATTCAGAACATGTTCAAGGCTACATGTAATCATTATTGTATAACTGTGTTGAGGAGGTTTACCTCTAATGTATACCTTCATGGAAATAATGGCTCTGTAGCCATCAGCTGCAGGGTCTCTAGTTGACTTAACATACTCAGTAACATAGCTCTTAATACTCAGTAACATAGCTCTTATAGCTATGAGAACGTTAACACTTATAGCTAGGAGCAGGTGAAAGGTGATGCCAAAAGAGAAAAGCATATACATATTCATATTTATATAAGTATACTGTTTCCCATGGAGCATTACAAAGAATTTTTAATAACTCTTCCAGCCCAGAGGAATAATCATGGGGAGGCAGCAGAGGGGAGCAAGCATCCTGTGCTGCATCCTCATCTCCTGATCAATGGTTGGGATTTCACCTATTTCACCTCCTCATGTGCCCTGTTTCTGGCTTATGCAGACCTGGTACACAGTGAACTCAGCATCAGAGGTGCTAGGGACAGCTCTGGCAGGGAGGTTATCACACAGGTTTCCCATATTTGACTGTATCAGGCTGAGTGAATTTCATGTCAGAAATTCAAAAGGAGCTTTTCAGACATCAAAATTAGACAATGTTCACCACTAAAAAAGGTAGATTGCTAATGATTTAAATTCAGGCTTACTTCAGACATTGTACAACTAGACCCAACAAGACCCAACATTTCTGCTCTTAGTGAAACATTTTGAAAAGACAGGCTTCTTAAGTGAAAGGAGAAGCTGCAACACCATCAGAATTACCATTGATTGATTAGGATAGACTGCAGCCTGAACATCACACATCAGCTGTCATGATCCATAAATAATAGAGGTATTATTTACTACATCAGGAAAAATAAATAACTATATTTGATCTGTTTCAGATGTTTCAGTGAAGAAACAAACTACAGAGAATTAAAGTATGGTTACCAATGCACTCCTGAGGGAAAAAAAAAAAAAAAAAAAAAAAGCTAGTTAAAGGAGTTAAAGGATAGAAAACCTTCAATAGCATTATTTCTTTTGTATTCTCGAATTAATATTGCTTTGCTAATATTGTAATTGATTTAACCATTGATGTTGTATTAAATTAATATTTTTAAATTATTTTCTATTTTATGTATAAATATATAAATAAATATATATAAATTGGTCTAGGTAAATATATACATTTTCTTGGTGGAATCAGTGAAAAAGTTTTTCTAAAAATCTTTCCTGCTTACTGTTTTTTTTGCTTGTTTGTTTGTTTTTGGTTTTGATTTTTTTGGTGGTTGTGGTGGTTTTGTTTTTTGGTTTGGTTTGGTTGGTAACCATGTGGCAAAATGGAGCATGGAAACTACATTGTAGAATTAAATGTCTTAGTACCTTTTGCAGTCTTCTCCGATTAACTGCCAACTTCCTGCTACTACTCTTTAAATTTGATCAGTTTTACATGTAGAAAGCATAGAAAAAAATCCTTGCAAAAACTGGTGATGCAGACAATAGTTTTGGAATTAACTTCTTCACAGCTTGAGACTGACAGTTTTAGTTTCTTTTTTTTTTTTTTTCCTTTGATCAGTTTTGGGCCCCTCGCTACAAGAAGGACATCGAGGTGCTCAAAAGAATCCAGAGAAGGGCGACGAAGCTGGTGAGGGGCCTGGAGAACAAGTCCTATGGAGCGGCTGAGGGAGCTGGGCTTGTTCAGCCTGGAGAAAAGGAGGCTTGGGGCGACCTTATTGCTCTCTACAGATACCTTAAAGGAGGCTGTAGCAAGGTGGGGTAGGTCTGTTCTCCCACGTGCCTGGTAACAGGACGAGGGGGAATGGGCTAAAGTTGAGCCAGGGGAGTTTTAGGAAGAACTTCTTTACCGAAAGGGTTGTTAGACATTGGAACAGGCTGCCCAGGGAAGTGGGGGAGTCACCATCCCTGGAGGTCTTTAAAAGACGTTTAGATGTGGAGCTTAGGGATATGGTTTAGTGGAGGACTGTTAGCGTTAGGTCCAAGGTTGGACTCGATGATCTTGAGGTCTCTTCCAACCTAGAAATTCTGTGATTCTGTGATTCTGTGATATCTGAAAATTTGCTTTTAATTTTGCCTATTTCTTAGAATAGGGCTATTCTCTATTGAGCTCCTTTTCTGATAAATAATCCCACAAGTTGATGATCATCCTGTGCCTAGTGACACAAAGCCTTCTAAGATGTCTCCTTCTTAAAGCATTCATATTCACTTCAATGCCAGAAATTTTAGTTTGAACATGTGACTATATGTATTTAAACATCAATTCAAGCATAAGCTTCACACGAAATGCATACGTATACATATACATATACGTATACATATACATATACGTATACGTATACATACACATACACGTACACGTACACATACGCATACGCATACACATACACATATACATATACATATACATATACATATACATATACATATACATATACATATACATATACATATAAATGTGTTTTTTGTCCATAATTGGCCCTCCTTTGGAATTTAAAATTCATGGATTCAGCCTAAAAAAAAAAGACCAAAAGCACAACATTCTATTTTTCTTCAAAGAAAATTTGAACTTACTATAGGAAGTAAGTTGCAAATACACAATGCCATACTAATTGATAATTAATATGTATATGTATAAGTATTTTGAGAACTGAAAAACAAAGTGACTCTCATAGGGATTCTAAAACAAACTGAGATTAAAAATTGATAGGAATCCAAAAAGAAAACCTGAACAATAAAATACTAATTAATAAGCATTTCCTCTGCACTGTGTGTTAATTGGTATTCATTAATTTGTATTCACAATTTCTCTACAGGGTGTGTACCTTATTATTAGACAAAGTGAGGCAGCAGAAGGAGAGAAGCTTACAAGATTTAACTCAGGAAAAAAAAAAAAAAAAAAAAAAAAAAAAGAGGAAAGCAATGCTTAAGTAGAAATTTTAGTTCAGGAGTTCCTGGCACAATAACATATTATCTAGGTCAGTGCAAATGAAATGAAACAGTACTGCTGTAACACAAAAGTGGTAAGAGAAATGACGCTTCCTATCATAGGAAGGACATATTACCTCGACCAGTGCCAGCTGAAAGGTTGTGCAATCAAGATGGAAGTAGTATGTCTGGCTTTCTTTTCAGTATAGTTTGTACCTCTCTCCTACACAAATCTCTTATTATTTCCTTTTTATTACTGTAAAAGGAAACACAGAAAAACTCGTTTTTATAGTTAAGACTGTAGGCTTTTGAATCATGTTTCCTTGGCTGCAACACCAGCTCGCTCAATGACCTGGAGCAAGGTAGCCAAACAGCCTCAGCAGGATTTTCAAGCATATTAGAGCTATATTTTATAAAGTTATTTAGAAACCTGAAGACGTAAAGAGACATAGAATTCAATAAAATACACTTACCTTCAGTTCAGGTACTTACCAAAATCTTCCTAGAACAAACTAATGTTCAACTTAGAGGATCTAAGTGTTAGAAATGGTAAAAGACATTAAGATGTTAGGTAGAACAGTTTACCTTCTGAAAAGTGTTTTTTTGTTGTTGTTGTTTGTTTGTTTTCTCAGATTTAAAGCATTTCACAGAGATGTGCCAGAGTGTTATGACATTTTCTAAAATTAAAAGACAAACCAGATTGTCTTGCTCTTATCCCTCGACAAACCAGATTAGCTTGCTCTTATCCCTCTATAGTAGCCAATATTTCACTGAAATAAAGTAAAATTGCAACTTTTTACTTATGCTTTATTTTGACAACTTGTTACATATTCACTAACATAAAAAACTAGATGGAAAGCATATTGATGTCACAATATTACAAAAATTAACTGAAAATTGAATATTCTGGTGTTCCAAAATAAATTTTTGTTTGAGGGGAAATTTTCAATCCATTTTGGTATGAAATACAAACTTCAGAGTTTCCTAAGCAAAGGGAAATATTTCCTTTTTTAATCAGTTTTAATAAGATCTCTGAAAATCTGGCACTTATAGCTGGCTTAACTCTGTTGGCTTTCATGCTTGTAATACTGACTTCAGACGAATCAATTAGCCTAATGCTAAGTATTTTTTAAAAACTCATTCACTTTCTGTTCACAATCCGTATAATGGGGAAAGTGATTAGAATATCTATACTACAGAGGTGTTCTGAAGTTTTAATTAAGTTCTAGAAATTAATTTGTCGTTCCAAGTTGGGTGGAATGGAAAGAAAAAATCATCCTCCTGTGTGCTGGAGCCTCTGGCTGCAGACCGTGAAACTGTAGCCATTTCTACCATTTGAAAATTTAGAACTTTTGACTCCCAACGACATGATCTGGAGCCATATGTGTCTCTTTAGCATTGGTGAAATGTGAAAATTTTGTTGTGTATATGAATATCGCTTTGCTCATATTCTATAATGTGATGTCCAGTAGTTTCAGTCTTCAATGTTATCCCTTACCAGAATTGTTTCTGTCAGCCCCTTGTACATCTTCCTCTAACTGCTCACCATCCTTTCCATCTTGGTAATCTTATTGTTTTGTTGTTAACACACATATATATGTGTATTTTATAATTTCCACTGATGTTTTTAGAAATTTTGTTCCACTTCAAGCATGGTCAAGACTTACATAAGTACATATTTGGGGCATGCATCCTGGGACACTCATCCTACAGAGAAAAGGATTAAAATGAGAAGGCCTTCAAGTTTTAATACTGTCAGACTCCTGAGAATCCTCTAAGTACAAATCCAAAAGGCCATGAGAGGGTGGGAAAATAGTTGCTATTCCTCCTTTTCTGATCCTTCTATGAGACACACAATGAACAGCAAACATCCTCTTGTTTTATAAGTGGTGAAGTTTTAGAAGTGAAAACATCACTTCCATGTGTTTTTCATGAGGTATAGGTAGATCAAATCTGCTTCATCTTCCTTCTGAGAGGACAAGTTCCCTCAGAAGCAGGGCATTCAGGAATACCCAAGGGGAAGGCCTCTCTGAATCACTAAGTGTGGTAAGGGTAAATGACAGTCCTTAGACATGGGACTCATCCAGGAGGTTTTCAGCCACAGCCAGCATGGCAGTTCTCACACTTCTCAACAGGTGAAGTAAATCAGGTGGCTTGTACCTGAAAACAAAAAGTACATGTCTACATTATGCATTCAGGGAAATACCAACATGACCATCCACAAACAGCTGGGTTTGGAAAGCTTCAGCCTGGGGTGCTATTTGCAATATCCACAGTTAGACAAATCATACATTCATTTCACTGCCTCCACCCTAAACGTGCCACTGAAACTCACATTTCATAGTGAAGTTATTCCTGTAACTAGCCTAACCATGAAGTGATGCTGTGGGTGTTCTTTTGTTTCCTTCCCATGGTGTTAGTGAAGTACCAGTCACAGTGTCTCAGGAACAATATCCCCTTATATCATCCCTCATCCCCCCTCCATGTAATACCTCTGAGCATGGCCTGTTACTGCCAGATGGAGCTAGTAGAACATAGCAGCAGGAGCAGGGGCAACTCTGCTCCCAACTGGGGCAGTGACAAGGGTATGATGGGCAAAGTTAGTAAATAGCTGCAGCCATACCATAAAGCATGAAAATGTGTGTCACCCCAGAAGGTGTCAATGGGCCATGTAGAGGTCATAACTTCTGGTTAAAACCCTCCCTTGCTGCTTTGGTAAATCTGCACCTCTAGCATCTTTGTGATCAAGCAAGGTAGAAAGTAGTCTGGCTTTGTGTGGGCTTTTTTGGTCTGGGTGGTGTCGTGGTTCCGCTCGAGTGGGCAGCCGAGCTCCACCACAGCCGCTCTCTCACTCCCCCTCCTCAAAGAGGAATGGGGAGAAAATATGTGAAAAGGGCTCAAGGATTGAGATAAGGACGAGAAAATCACGCAATAATTATTGTAACGGGCAAAACAGACTTGGCATAAGGAGATAGTAAGATTTATTGCCTACAACTAACAAGCGAGAGAAGTGAGAAAACAAAGGAAAAAAAAAACCAAAAGCACCTTCCCCCCCCATCCACCCTTTTCCACCTCCTCCCCCCGAGCGGCGCAGGGGAACGGGGAATGGGGGTTATGGTCAGTCTACAGCACTTCTTCTCTGCCGCTCCTTCTCGGTCACTCTCGTCCCCTGTGCTGTGGGGTCCCACCCACGGGATGCAGTCCTTGATGAACTGATCCGGCGTGGGCTTCCCACAGGCAGCAGCTCTTCCAGAACTGCTCCAGATATGGGTCCGTACCACGGGGTCCATCCCTCAGGAGAAAACTGCTCCAACCTGGCTCCCCTACGGGCAGCAGCTCCTGCCAGATCACCTGCTCCTGCGTGGTCTCCTCTCCACGGGCTACAGGTCCGGCCCGGAATCTGCTCCGGCAGGGGTCTTCCACAGGCGGCAGCCTCCGTCGGTGCAGGGCCACCTGCTCCACCGTGGTCTCCTCCACGGGCTGCAGCGTGGAACCCTGCTCCACCGTGGTACTCCATGGGCTGCAGGGGGACATCCTGCTTCACCATGGTCCTCACCACAGGCCGCAGGGGACTTCTGCTCCGGCGCCTGGAGCACCTCTCCCCCTCCTTCTACACTGACCTTGGTGCAAGGCTGTTCTCCCACTCCCTTGACTCTCCCGGCTGCTGTGGCGCAGCGTTTTTTCCCTGTCTTAAATATGCTCTCACAGAGGTGCAAAACAACATCGCTTATTGGCTCGGATCTGGAAAACAATGGGGCCCTTCCCAAACATGGGGCAGCTTCTAGATCTTTCTCACAGAAACCACCCCTATGGCTCCCTGCTACCAAAACCTTGCCACATAAACCCACTACAGGTGGAAAGAGCAAGGCACAGCATAGTAATTATACAATTGACTTTTGAACTTTAAGATAATTTTGGTTTGTTTGTCTGAGATCCATCTGTGTTTTTGGTTTTGTGTTTTTTTTTTTTTGTTGTTGTTTTTTTTTTTTTTTTGAAAAATGCATTTTGAGAAAATGAATTAGACACAAGTAAATAAAATAAAATAAAATAAAATATTAGAAAAACATTAGTTGCATTCTAAACAAATGGAATCTAAGAGTTTTCAAATTTAGAAGTTGAAAACCAGACAAATGTCTTACAGAGGACTGTTTTTATCTTATTCATGCAGAGCATTTAACCTCTGTGAAAATAACACAATACAGTTATAAATAACAGAAAAAGTGGTACCATTCTAGAAATGCAATGACTAACATAAAATCTCAAGTTTCTTCTGCTTCTGACTTTAAAATGCCTAATATGATTGACATTCGTATGTTCTGTTTTTCATTGGGATGGCATAAATTCAGGTTTGCAAGTGAATACTTATTTGGTGATTGTCTTGTTTATGTTTCAAAAATCTTTGTTTTAAAACTAGTACTTCCTTCACCTCTTGTCCTAAATTGTTGTGTATAATATCACAAGTATTAAATATCATAGTTTCACACACAAAGTGGCTTCACTGGGAGGACAGACGCATCAATTCCTACGTGTATGGCTCCTGCAATGTTGGTTGTTTTGCAGGGGCACAGTGTAATATTTGATGTTTCACCAAGGCAAAAGTAGGTCACAAATATCAGATCTCTCCATGACTCATGAGTTTTTCTCACAAAATGAGATGTTTGCATGACTCAGGCACTTTGCTTGTATAATGTAAATAGATGCTAAGAGGAGCAACAAGTTTCTTTGAGCTGTATTTGTAAGTGTAAGACACTATATGTAATTGTAAGACACTATTTCACACTGCCATCCTTGCACTTTCTTTTCCACGTGACACTTAGTTATTGTCTCCAGGCTTAAAAAAAAAAAAAAAAAAAAAAAAAAAAAAGTATATATATTTGGCCTAGAAAAATTAACCAAAAGCAACAATTCAGAATGCAAAGAGTTGATCTCTTGTCTATGCAATGTGACTGGGAAAACTTTTTGAAGTTTTTCTTGTCTGTTGCCTCCCTTCTTTCTTTCCCCGACAGTTTCCCAACCAAACATTTATGGTTATTCAGTTGACAGCCAATAAATAGCAAAGTGTTTGGGGGAAATCTGTAGGTTTTTTGGAAAGAAACCTATAAAAGAAAGAGATGCAGAGAGAGAGAGAGAAGGAGAGAGACCGTAATCTGTACACCATCTGTTGCCTAGTGCAATTCATGCTGACACAGAGCTTTTTGACATTTTATACCCTGAATGCAAGCACATAGATCATTTCTACCTTGTACTTTTCCCGTCTCATTATCGGAATTTATTCCCTCGCTTTGTTGTTGGTGGAGTCCCTATTCTAATTGTTTCTTACATGTGCTGTAAATCTGTCCTCCAATCAGTAAAGCCCTGGAACATGAAACTGAGACCTAGCAATTTCCTTTGCTTACCAGTGCATCTGCTGGAGCATAGTGTTGAAATAAAATGAAACATGTTTGCACTCTTTTTCTATCATACTGTAATGCTCCTTTCATTTCGCTCAAGGAATTTTTAATATTCAAGCCATACCCTGCACATGAAGTCATTTCCCTTCGATATAATTGTAATGGTAATACGCATGGCCTAACTGGCAGTGGCACAGCTGGCTGCTTGCCACAGCTGAGCCTCTGACTCAAAGACTTTAATTCTGTCATGCCTCATCTGGTTTTATGTACTCTTTTGTACTTAGTTCACAAATTTATTCTAGGGTATCCATTGAGATGGGCAGGCCATTGACTTTCCTCTAAAGATAGCACACTAAACTAATGAAGGGTACCAAATATGTGCATCGATAACCTGTGCGCATACTGAATAGAAGTCAGATTGTAAGTCAATGTGCCTGTGTGGTCAGGACTTATTGACAGATGTTTAGGCCCTGATTGTGAAAAGATTTAGTGTTGGTGAAAAAAGGTAAGCATGGGCAAAAACTTGCCTCATCACTGCCTGCAATATCTGCTGTCACAAATGGCAGACAAGTGGCACAGGGTCTGCACATGCTACGTTAAGAGCCTGTTAACCTGCAGGGCCATTAATGAGTTAGTAATGCAGTTGTTTTTTGCAGATTTGAATTAACTAAGCCTTTCTGTAAAATCACGGTGTGACTTCAGCCACAAGGATCTTTTAAAGTCTCTCTTGAAGTTTGTTGTCATTTACATAGTCAGAACAAAGCTCTTCAGCCTTATCTATGATGTCCTGCTCTTTTACACACATACCATACCTCCTTCCTTGCATCTGTCACTGAGCCCAAAATGCATACCCCCAAAGCTAGGTTCTGTGTTTATCTTTCTGCTTTCATCCATTTCTGCTTTCACTAAGACTCTCCATCTTTCTCCCCCTAACTCTCCTAAAAAAGCGATTGTTTCAAGGAGCCAGAATATCCAACCCCTGCTTCCAATTACTCACTGGAAATATAGTTCAATTGATGGTTACCATCTTCATCCATCCTCACCTTTCAAAGTCTGCTGTTTGTCTCCTCTCTATTTGTTCATAATAACTTAGAGAGAAGATTTGCTTTTGTCTATAAAGCTCAATGCACATCTACTGAGTTACAGGAGCAATAAAGTGTTATTAACCAGGTTTATGGATCACTCACTTTCAGTCTATCGTTCAAATGTAAGCCCCCACTGAAAGTTAAAAGCTGTTGGTGTGAATCAATTTGGACTTCGTTTTATGCTAGCTGAAATCAATGACCAAGCTTGTTTTTTTCTGTGGGAGAAAGGTCTTACTAGCTACACACACAGCAGCTCTTCTTCATGCTATGATCAAGCCTTAATTGTGAAAAAAAAAAAAAATGTCATTTGAACAGAATACTTAATTCAAACTGAGGTGAAAACTCTTGTTTAGTTTTGGGATAATTATAATCCCAAATAATTATGAGAAAGTGAAATTTGAACAAAATGTTGATTCAAAATATAAAAGAAAGAAAAAAAAAAAAAAAAAGAAGTCTCTTAGGAGTTTTTTCCTTCCTTAGGAAGAAAATGACTTTTTTGATCTTTATGTACTAAGAACTTGGTCTTCATTTAAATTCACTTTTTTTTTTTTTTCTTTCTTTCCTTTTGAAAAACAAAACAAATTGTACTAGAGCATTTTAGTAGGACTAAGAAAAGTACTGAACATAGAAAAAAAATAAATGAATTTTCTAAACTTCATATTTACTACCATTCTCAAGTGGTGGTTGAGCCAATCTGCTGTATGTATCATTTCTGATCTGTACTTTAGGATGCAGGAGGAAATGAGCAAGTAGGAGGGAATAAAGTTGTTACTCAGGTCTTGCCCTGATAAG
Organism: Aythya fuligula; assembly: GCF_009819795.1. NCBI lineage: Eukaryota > Metazoa > Chordata > Aves > Anseriformes > Anatidae > Aythya > Aythya fuligula. Next base: position 136,115,083 of record NC_045559.1, read on the forward strand.
AATCAAACCACAGCCATACACTTAAAACAACTTCGCAGGCAACCTCAGTTTAGACATATAAAAGCACCTATTTGAAAACAAACAAACAAACAAACAAACAAAACAGACCTAAGAAAACTCTCAATATATAAGTGTTTATATTTTCAAAAAATTAATGCCAAATTTAATTTGAAACATCTATGGATTTACTTATCCTCTCAAAAAAAAAAAAAAAAAAAAAAAAAAGAAAAAAAAAACAGGCAACTTACTCATACACATGTACTAATAGGAACTTAACTTATAAACATTTAGATTGTAAACTCTTGCTCCTCCTCTTTACTGTACCAATCTTTTCCCCTTCCTTCATCTTACAAGAATCTAACTTTGGAGTGCATGCCAAATAGCCACTTTCCTAATCTTTCCTATAATCCACACAACTGACTGATATGGTAATGAGGTACAGGAGTCAATTACATCTCGTAGAAGCACAAAAAATTCATTTAATGCCTCCCCCATCACTGAAATACTATCCTGGCCCATGCTGTTCATACCCATGTTAAAGGTAACCTAAGGAAAAAAACACTTGTGCCTCCAATATGTGCTTCGGTTTAAAAATTTCCAGCCCCTGTTTTTCTGTTCACAAGTTATTTTCTTCATATCAGCTTTAAATTTGAAGTAGGTTCCCGGTGTTTACTTTAGTTTTTCAGTTTTTAAAAATAGTATTGCAAGCATATGATTCTCATAAAGCATCTTGTGCAGGGGAAAAAGTAAGCCTAGAGGCAAATCCTGTAACTCTCCAGACTGTAAAGACAGAATGATGACAAATTGTATAAATATGTGCAAATTGTCCAAATGATGTCATGTATCCAGGCTTGCAAAATTCAGGAAGAATATTTGAGTCTAAGGTCAGCACAGACTCTTGCTTTGAATAAAATTGAGCAATTACATTCAATTTGCTTAAATTTATCACCAAGAAAAATGTTTTGTTTAATCTTAATCTTCATTTTATTTTTCAGGCATTTTAGAACCTACTGTATTATTACATCAGTGAAGGTCTCCAGTAAATTCAGGAAAACTCTGATAGGTAACAGTATGCATTAAGCATGTTGCCTGTTGGAAAGTATTGGTGAAGTAGGGCAGCATACCTGTGACCTACGACATGAAAATCCTCAATGCAATTTAAATAGCAAATTGCAGAGCCTTGTAAAGTATGTGGGCTTTTTGTTTGTTTTTGATTTTTCTTCAAACAAGCTGCACTTTATATTACTTTAGAAAATTGCATATTGAAACATTTTCTGGCTAGTGCACAGGTTTTCATTCTCTGGGCTCCAACTGGTCTGTAAATGCTTATACTGAAGTCTTTTTAATTTACATTACACAGGTCTTCATTCCTCTCTTCTTTCTCTCCCTCTCTCCCTCCCCTCCCCTTTCAGTACCAGGGTCAACCTACTCCAATTATTCGTCTGCAAACCATTTCTCTCTTCAAGTTTTCCCATTTACATTACACAGATCGGTGTCTCCTTGGGTCAAGCTGCTTTAACTTCCACTGCATCTTTTTCTCACCTTTCAATGCTTTGCTTCTTCCCCACTGTCACCCCTTGCCCCAGCACTTCCAGGTTTGGACACAGCAAATTAGCATAAGATGGGAAAGAATAAGGTATAATTTCTGCTTTCCTGATAAACTTCTTCCAGTCACAACTACTGCTGAATGTGCAGGTGTTTTTTACCAATGCAATGAGCTGTTCATTGTCCTTGTACATACACATTTGCTTGTAGAGGTGACAAGCAATTAATCAGCTGTTGTTTAGGTTGTATGCCACAAGGGTGGCTGTGAATGCCTTTCTGGATACTCTTAAACCTGCTGATGTCTGAACCCTTTGGAGAACCCCAGCAATACTAACTTGATGGATTGTGAAATGGTCATTTCTGACAGTAGGCCTCTATACCCAACATCAGCTAGACTTCAGTTCCTATCATTGAAAGAAGATGATGTTTACTTGTTTTTACAGGTGTATGAATCAGTGGACAAAGAGAAAAGACTGACAAATCCAAAAAAAATAAAATAAAATACAAGTCTGTTCTTACTCTGTGTGATTCACCTGGTTCAATATATTAATGGCAATGCCCACTGAATTTAAGAGGTCAAAGAGATTTGTTGCAAATATATACCATGCACTTGCCTCTGTCTCAAGGCCAGACTGCCTGCACACTTTTGTGAGCTGTGACTCACACAAGGAGTCAATGTGAGTAAAGGGTTTGCTTTCTAGCCTGCCTGTTTAGGCAAGAAATTAAGAACAGATGGAACTTGTTACAAAAGAATTTCTGAAGTATGAGCTTTAAAAATGGTGGCATTTTTTGATTTGTTTTTAAGGAAAAGAAAAGCTCTTACAATGTTAGTGGGATGATATGTGGTGTATGGCTAATTTGGCATCAAGCAATCCGATCTAACATCAAGTTAACACTAAGGCAGCTGAATGAGCCATTCTCCAAACATGTTTCATCTGCAAATGGTAAAGCCCCTGTAATTGTTACTTTTAAGAGTGCATTAAAAAGGTTGTGAAAACTGCTCGTTGTAATGATTTCTACAACAGGATCCCCACAAACACGCAGCTGGAGGCTGTCAAACACACACCTCCCTAATAGACAGCACTGTGTGTACAATTAACACGTTAATTTATGGAGTAAACTGATCAGGGGAGACTAGAGCTTCAAAGCCAAATGCTTGCTATTAAGGAAGGAGTGTGGTTGGCTGCAGGAGTCGCCTTGCTCACCACAGCCCTGCCTGACACAAAGGCCATGTCTATGCTGCTGAGCCCAGCAGTGCTGCCTGGCTTTGGGAACCGAGTGCATGCTTCCACTGCACCCCCAAATCTGGGTGAGGACAGAAGCATGCTTGTTCACCCACAGAATTAGAGGAAGCATCAAGATGTAGATCAGCAGCTGTTCTGACCAAATGCTAAGTCTGACTGGCTGGGAAGGAGGGGGGTAATGCATAGCCTCCTGCCTGTGTGATGTTTCCAGCACTAAATGCTGAACCACCAAAGATGCCATGAGAAATATAACCATAATAATTAACATTAGAAACACCTAGCACATGGGCATGCATCTGTCAGAGAAGAGGGTAGTTTTCTCTGTAGGGTTATGGTCTTCTTTTACGTGGGAGGGGAGAGAGTTTGTCACAGAAAGGGCTACAAGACACCCTGTGTTAGGAGTGGAGCCACCAAAATTCATCACATCAGGACTGCAAATTAACCATCAGGGAAGCAACATAAACAGATACTCGGCTAACTGTCATAATTTCTCAGTGCTGGAGATCTAGGTCTGAATTTAAGACCCTGGAAGCTCTTCTTAAAGCTTGATGTCTAGGCTTTTTTTTTTTTTTTTTTTTTTTCAACACAGCTTCCCCTTCTTCCTTTAAAATGTGAGGTTTTAGGATCCTCTCATGTTGTTCCTATTAGAGCATTCATGAGGTAATGGGTGACCCATGCTGAAATCTCAACCAAAGGCATTCAAATTCATTCAAATAGCAAGGTGTACTCTACCCACTTTGTTGAAGACTGATTTGGAGAGCACTGCTATTCTTTGTTTTTCTCCTGCTCTCAGCCTTCATAGCTCCACCTAATTTTCCCCATCTTCTTATGATGCCCTCTCCAGGCATGCTTCTGTTTAAATGCAATTACCCCTGCTCTTGCGGTTGCAGGCTCCTTTGGGTTCTCTTTGTGAGAGTCTTCCATTAAGGGGCAACAACTATGATTTTTAAGCCCAGAATGATATCTTTTTAAATTTTTTTTGTGCTCCAGTGCCATGTCTCCTCTTTTTCTTTCTGCTGTCTACATCTCTAGCCTCTTAGGTCAGAAAAGAAAAAAAAGAAAAAAGGAAAAAAAAAAAGAAAAAAAAGAAAAAAAATAATTCTGGATAATTCTGTACTTGGTTCTCAGAAGGTTCCACTACTTTTCCCTCATACACCCACCCTTCACTAGAAGTAAATGCACTGCATGTGGGCAGGGTATATAGTGCACAAAGGGCTAACTGGATCAATGGTGCAGGGAGGAAAAAATAAGACCTGCCAGAAATAAGAGAAGCTTAGCTTTTAGTAACCAGAGAAGCAGTCCTCAATGTTACTGCCTCTGATGAGAGTATTAACTGACTAGTCCAGCCAATGTTTGTTTGTGTGGTAGGACATTAGATTCAAGTGAGGTTAAAATAAGAGTAATGCTGAGGGAAATTCAGATACTTGGAGGTTAGAGGTTTGGGAGCTCTGCTTTCTTATTTCCTTTTTTCTGCCACAGCCACAATAGACAGAGACCAGGTGTAGCCTCCATGACTTTTTTTATTTTTGAGTAGAATACATGTATATGCCTACCAACTTTAACACTCTTGGCCATAGATTTTCATTTCTGTGAGTCATATACCACCCCTCTGCTTTCCCATGTTGCTGTTAACTTCTAGGGGCTAAGAAGGAACTTGGCCATTTGCTCAGGTTTTCTGAATCTACCGAGTTTCTGGGTATTTGCAAATCCCAGACGAGTGTTCATGTGCCTGTGTAAACATGCTTAACATTTCACATTCATGCTGGATGATCTGAATTTACTGAGTATGCAGAGATACATTTAACATGAAAACATAGGAAATCAGGTGCATCCAGGATGTTCTTGGAATTTCTGTATATATTTATGTACTATTGTACATATTATGTACTATGTACTATTTATGTATTATATACATATAAGTATATATGTATATACTTATGTATAAATCCTGACTAGATAATTGGACATAGTGAACAAGCCTACTAGTTTTGTATTTCATACAGCATCTATAGATTCACAAGAATCTCTCCATCAAAGATAAAACTACCTACTTAAAAAAAAAAAAAAAAAAAAAAAAAAAAAGCAGGACTTTTTTTGTGAGACCTTCCTCCGTCTGAGAGCTCAGCTCTGAAATCAATTCTGACTTTTATCCTACTCTTTTGCATACCTAGAAGAGCTTTTCTTACAATGTCTAGCATACCCACTGCTTCTCTTTGCTAAATAACTTAATAACGGATTTGTTAGTTAATTCCCTCTGTAATCCATTTTACAACTGCTGTGATGTGTTTCTCTAAATTGCATCTCTTGGTGACCTAGAAATATGCCTGCCAACTCCAGACCTTTGGACAAATACATTACAAATACCTTCTTTGGTAATTGCAAAATTTCTGCTGTTGCTAAAATGACAGGCACACAGTCACTGAAGCAAGGTCCCTGGCTCAGGGGATCAGTGGTGACTTGTTTCTTTGAACAGCAGCAGGAGGATCCAAATGGGGAGTGGCTGACTCCCAGTTTGGATCCAGGAGAGAAGAGAGGGAGAAAAAACAGCCAGTAAGAGTAAGAAACTTCTGTCCACATCGAAGCATGGAGTAAGGGGGCAGGAGGCTCTGCAGGAGCAGGCAGCCATAGGAACCAGACTCGGCCTATCTGCCAAGTCTATCACTTTGAACATTTGAAATGTTGGCAGGTATGCAGCCAGAGCATGGTTTCAAGAGCACTTGTAACACCCTAGTCTTCTCTCACACCTCCGATGTTCACTGACAGCTCCCATTAAATTAATCCTTATAAAGCAGTGGGGATTTGAACAATTTTGCCACTCTCTCAGAAGGTGTTACACCGCTACTTCACCACCATTGAGAAGCCTGGCCACCCACTCTCTTGTCCCAGAAAAAGCAAGTATTTGAAAAAATCCCATCAACAGAATTCTAGGAAAAACAAAGGTACCCAGGGAAGACTAACCAACAGTTAACTCAAATGGACTCAAAATAAACACTGAGACCTACAAGAAGCCATCATAAAATTAGCATTTTCATAGAAACTGAGGGAGACATTCTTATAAAATTCAAAAGAGTTGCAGTAGTAGGATATGTCAATGTCTTTAGAAAGAAAGTTTTCAATACAGCGATCTAAAGCTTAGTAGTTAAATTGCTAACTTTAAATTTCTCATAGTTAATGTCTGAATGTATACAGCTAGCTGTCCTTTGAACTGAGCCCTTAGGTTATTGGTGGGCATAAATGTCGAATATGTTGCCTTGGTTAAACCATTTCTGACTCTGGATGGAAATAAAAATCTATCCACTACCATTTTCAAGCTAAAAATATTTGGACTGCCTCAACTCCAAAAATTACTTCATGTAAGTGTTTTCTGCCAAGAAATCATGAGGTAATATTAATGCCATTAAATTCTTTGCCTGTCTTCCCTTGCCTCTGCAATGCCAAACTGTCCTTTTCTATATTATACATCATCAAAAAGAAGCTAGAAGTAAATCTGTGAGAGACCTGCTGTGATAAGCTGATGAGACACATGGGATTCTGGAGAGCACGACTCATTTGCACTGATGGCAGAAAGATCCTATGTTCACCCTGCCAGCATCTATTGCTGGAATAACTAAGCATTTTATGTTACACAGTGAGGCTCAGCCACATCTGAGAAGTCTTATTAGCCACCAGGAACAAATCAAATATAGTCTGAAAGTATAATACTCTCTGTCCAAGAACATGACCCCTTCAGACAAGTTGTCATGGAACGTGGAACATGGACAACTCACCAAATAAACTTCAATGCTGCTGACCCCTGGAAAGCCAGAAGTAATAGAGAACATATGTGATCCCTTCTCATGGTACTGAAGACAATTTTCATAACTAACCAAAAAGCAAAATTCTCTTGTTCAAGGATGCCTTTTACAGTAGACTTAAGTCCTCTGTAAAGATTTAGAAACCCCATTTAGATTTTTTTAGTTATTTTGTTTAGGTTTGAAGCTTAACACAGGACCAAACATTCAGATGTCTTAGCTCTTATCTTTTCATCTGATCTATACCCAGAATTTGGATTCACCACCTAAAGAGAAAAAAATCACCTACCTTCACTGTTTTCATAACTTAGAGTGGAACTTTTCCAATGGTCAACTTCTCAAAAGTTATCAATGCCTAGAATAACTCAGCAGTCAAATCTGTCTTCCTCACCTGTGGGAGAAATGTTATGTGAGGTTCGTTTTAACTCTTGTAAAATCTGAGGACCTTAGGTTTAAAACAATATAATTAATGTAGTGGGCAGAGTTAACCTGCTTAGACTGTGGTTAAGCTAAAATTGAACTAAGGGATTAAGTTTTAAATGTTTAGCACAGTCCAGGCAGAGGTGCTCAATAAGCCTATTCCCATCTTAAAAACACTTTCTTGACTGTAAAATTCAGATTTGAGAATTTTCACTCATTATATTCATTTAGTTTTGGTCCAAAACAAAGTAAAACCAAAATACTTTCTCACTTTAGGAGAAACCTGTTAAAACCATCTCATCCAAATCATTATAACCAGTGGTGTAATATAAACCAAAATTCCAAAATCTATAATCCATGGATTATATGTAATACAAAGTAATTTTAACGATTGCCCATTATCAGCCAAAAGCTTCTTAAGGCTGGTATGACTCTAAAGAAAAGTGTTTTTTTATTTCATTTGCTTTTGGATCTTATAGTTTCTGCATGGAGTAGCAAGCACTGAAACATATGACAAACATTAATCATGTTAATGTTGGTTCCCATTTATCTAGAAGAAAGAATGTTCCCATTTATCTAGAAGAAAGAAATCTGATAATCTTGCATCTCTTAGTACCAAGCTATGATAAAATCTTCATTGGCTTCAGTAAGTGTAGAAACACTATTGAAATGTAAAAGGATGAAGGGATTTGCGTTGAACTAAGTGTAAGCAACTCCAAGGAGTTCAACAAACACTTACATAGGTTCTCTTTCAAACCAAAAGCCTGAACTTTTTAAAGTCTTATTCACCAAATAATTTTCATATTCATATCAGAAACTGAGATCAAGTCTCTCCATGTGTTTATTTGAAACATCTGAACTTAATAAAGTATCTGAATAAATAAGAGAAAATTTATTCCTTTATCCAGCATGGATGATGGCTTTCTAGACAGGTTTAAATCACTGGCAACAATTCTGGAGTACTTTCTCATCTTTTAGACACCCTCATGTCAGAACAGATAATATTCCCTTCCCTTCCCTTCCCTTCCCTTCCCTTCCCTTCCCTTCCCTTCCCTTCCCTTCCCTTCCCTTCCCTTCCCTTCCCTTCCCTTCCCTTCCCTTCCCTTCCCTTCCCTTCCCTTCCCTTCCCTTCCCTTCCCTTCATTTTTCTTTCAATTTGGAAAAGATCACCATGAAGGAAAGCCCCCTGTTCTCTGCTAGCTTTGCAGTACTGGCATGACATTTCAGCTGTGCATAGCTCATCAATCTCAACATTAACATGGTTGGGAATGAAAAACCCAACAAAGATTTTTAGGTTGCCACAGTCACAACTTGAGAAAAAGACTTGCCATACGATGGAATTGTACAGTTTTTTGTTTTTGTGTTGTTGTTTGTTGTTTTTTTTTTTTGCAGTCACCTGCAAGTTCCTCCTCTCGGATGGTCTCAGAAACACCTGTGCCTGCACCCATGGAGGAATTCACTGTGACACACCAAGGGATTCAGAGCAGGAAAGTTGGCTAAGGCAGGAAGTACTTTCTCCTAACCAATTTACTGTTATCTTGAAGTTACTTTTTGCCAACCTGATATCAAAGAGGTTTTTAATTTTTTTCATTGCTGGCACCATCAGAGCAATCAGTACAATCACAATTACTTTGACAGGCATGCTGGAATTGGAGTAGGCAGAAAATGGCCTTAATGGGAATCTTTTACAAAGCAGCTGTTAGAGTGTGGTAACAAGACTCTGAATAAATGGCAGCTACATAACTTCCCCTAATCAGATTGGAGCAATCAGCTTGAAAAATTTTCCCATATGTTGAAGAGTGGAGCTTAGGCCTAGGGTTATGGCAAGGACACAGGCCATGGTAAGGTTACAAAGTCTGGCTACAATTAAACACTCACTGCAGAAATTGTGATGATGCTTCGGGGAGCTATTGCACTTTAGCCATTTGTAATTGCACATTCGGAAATTACTCACTCCAAAATTACTCGGGGCCCAGTTACATGGTTTACAAACACATGTTCTCAGAGAGAGGGAAAAACATTATCCTTCCAATGGGCACCATTTATAGATTTGTTTATGGTTATTAATGAAAGGTAATTTTGTGAGATAGTTTATTAATAGTTGCATGTGATTTTTGGTGGTTCTGTTTACCATTAATTTAATGATTAAGGCACATTTCTGCATAGCAGGGGCAAATCTGCAGTGCTTGCAGTCTGTTAATGCCCAGGTTTAATGCCTCTCCTGTCAGCACTCATTGAGTAATCTGGCCAGAGCATTGCTTCTTAGTAGAGGTATTTCTTCCTAATTCTTTACAGACTAGACCGTGCTTCTGTTGGTCACATTATCTGTGGCAGGATATGCTGGCTGGCACCTGATCTGTGCATCAGTGCTGCCACTTCAGATATATTTTAGGGCTGATAAAGTGTGAAAGTTATGTAGAAAATTAGCATTGCACAAGCTTTGTAATTATACAGCTTTTTATGAATTTAATGAAAAAAGACAAGGCCTTCAGGGTGTCTCTTTTTTCTAGTAGCTAATGCAAGGAAATTTTCCATTGTGTTCCATAACCTATCCTTCCTGAATCTCCCAAGCCTGGGAAATAGACAGCAAGCCCAATGTGCTTCACAGGTCTAGAGAACAAGATGTACTGCTGACTGACAGCACTAATGACCTTTCAGTCTATTACACGTGAAAGGAGAAGTGTTGGGCACCAAGTATATTTGAGCATGTGAAGGGGGATTATCAGTAAACCAACAGAATGAGGTAAGCATCATTTTAGAATATAAACCACATACTTTTCAAATGTACCTGGTTCACACACAATTTCAGTGAGACTGAGAGGTGTAGTGCTTAACATGCTGTATGGAGTCTATTCTCTGAACAGTTAGAACTCCAATAGCTTCCTAACACACAAACAAAACAAAACAAATAATAATAATAATGATAATGATAATGATAAAGATAATGATAATGATAATGATAATGATGATAATAATAATAATAATAATAATAATAATAAACACTTTTGCACAAAGAATCAAGCTTGATACTCTTTATCTGACAGGATGCTCTAAAAGGGAGTGATTGTTTTCTGATGACAGAACCTGAATGCAAAACTATAATGAAGAGCTACATCATTTGATTTAAGCTGAGTAGATACAATCCCCCCTGTTGCTGTATTTATTTGTTTTTGTTTTCACCAGATGGACAAAGTTATGTAAAGGAATTTGAAAAAATTTGCTCTCACTTTGGTGAATGAATTTAAATGAGTGGTCTCTCTCATCTCCATGCATAGTAAGGAATCAGAAATTGTCACTGTGAGAGCTTAAACATGCTGCTCTGAATGGACTTTATTTGGCACTGGAATCCATTTGGGGCTGGTATAACACCTCACAGCAAAAATGCTTTCCCATGAGCAAAGAGGCTCCCTGTGAGTATCTTTTTCTCCCTTGTTCCATGTGTATAATAGGCTACTCTCAACCTTACCAGTGTTCTGCCAAATGACATAAACTAATGTAGCCTGCTTTAGGAGTTAGGATGTTTCAGACCCCTTTTCTGCATCTGTTCTGCAGTGAGTAGAATTAAATCTATTAAATTATGCAGATATAAATTAATTAGATTCTGGTCACAATGCATTTGAATCCATGCATCAGGCCAAATGTTCAGTTTTAATTCTTTTTTCAATATTTTTCAAAAGAATTTCACTTTTTTTTTTTTTGTTCAGAATAAATAAGTTTTAGCTTGCTGTGTGTTTCCTAACATGGGATTTTTCACTCCTTCTCAGTCTATGGACTGAGATACAGTAGGTGGGAAGGACCCTTAAAAAGTCCTTCTCTTACTAAGGTGCTGACACCTACTGCTATACTTTTTATTGGCGACCAAAGCTGCTAACTTTGCATTTGAGCTTCATTTAGAAGTATATATGTTGGGTAGCAGAGTATTATTCATGCTGCTTCCTGTGAAAATAACATTAAAGTGCAATGCACATTATCCTTTCATAGATACACGCCAAGTTCAAGAGAAAAAATTGTTTTCTTTTGGGAAGAATTAAAAAGATTCCTGTTAAGAACAATTTTTAGTTGAAAATCTATTTTATTTGAAAATCTTAAAAAAAGAAAATTATTTCTTTTATTATCTTTTGAGTCACTTTCTTTCTTTCCTTTAACCATCAGGAAAACAATATGAAGAAAAAAGTAAACCACCAAACAACTTTGCCAAAGAATGTGAGCATCACTGTTTGGTGAAAAAAATCAAACAAAAAGGATATATATATTTTTCAAGTTCACTTTAATTTTTGCCCCTTTCTGATGCTGACATGAGAAAAGGGGTAGCACATATAGCGAGCGCTTTAGTGTAGACAGCTTTCTGGCTCAGAAGCCATTTTCAGGACACATCGAGTGCACAGAGCACTGCCGATGGCTTCTAGAGCCAGGCAGCTGTCTACACTAGGGCTCACTCTGCTGTTAATACCAGGCTAGTGGAATCAGTGCCTCTTCAGATTTTAATCAAACTACCTGAAACATTGCTGAATGCTGTGTGAGCTGGGGGACAGAAGGGCTTAAAACATTTTCAGCACTGTTCAGCTGCAGTCACTGTTGACACCAATCGTCAGCACCAAGTACATTTCCTAGGGTACACGAGGCCATAATATCCTTACAGCTTGAAAATCATTCATTCTTACAACACCCACACATCCTTCTTCATGTGGTGCATTTTCTTGGGGGAAAAGAGAGAGAAAGAGATAGTCCAAATAAAACAGATTCTTGCATTAAAAAAACATAGCTATTCACAGGGGTTATAGAAATGTACTCATTTGTAAATTGGTTGTAAAGATTTGAAAATTTAAAGAGACAGCCACAGCCTGTGGTTCTTAGACATACAGATTTCTCTCTCCCTCCTAGAGAAAAGAAAACATTTATTTTCAGCTTTAAAATTGTTTTTGGAGCTAAGCTGCAATTGTGCACATTCATTGAAAGCAGGCTGAAGTAGGGTGGAATAGTAACCTGTCATCTGAGAGCCCCAAATGTAAATGAAATACTCTTAGAAAGAAAGTGTATCTATCAGTCCTACTATCCATCACTGAAGTGTTAAGGTTAAAAAATGTATCCCCTTTGGTATCGCGTCTAATATTTGTGTAATGTGAGGAAAGTACAAAGCTACACCAGAAACTGACTCTCCAATACTTAGCCACACAAAGCTTTTCAACGCCTTGACTATGTGCAAACAGTAGTAAAAGGGACCATTGCTAGCTGAACAAGGCATACTGAGTGGCATAAGCAGAGCCACACACATGTGGCTGCGTGGACTGTTGTTGTGGTGGTGATCCACCTCTGGAGCTGTCTTACCCTCTATTTTTGCCCTGCTGCTAAGATCTCTGACCAACTGCCATGTACCTCCCAGCTCCTCCAACTACATCTCCCAGAACCCTTCGGCTGACCCCCAGGTCTGTCTGTACAGGCATTTGACACGTCCCTCAGAGGGAAAGCGGAGCTGCCGCCCATCTCACTGATGGCACTCACATACTGCCTGTGTACATCAAGGGCAGTAACTCTCTGTGTACACTTCACAATTCTAAGTCATTGCAGTGAGTTCTGAAGTATGTGAAAGGCCAGAAGTAAACTTCAGGAAAGTCACTGGATGAAGTGAAGATTGACTTCTGTCTGCACAGGCATTAAAACCATACAGCTTTAAAGCCTCCAGTAATGGTTTGATTAGCACAAATCAAATGTAGTATAAGCTCTATTGACAGAGAGACAGATAGATACATAGAGAAAGAAAGAAGCTGAGAAAGGGAAAGGAAAGAGTGAGAGTGATGGGTAAGGGAGAATGAAAGAGGGGCAGAAGACCCAGAAAAGGAAAGAGAGAAAGGAGAGACGGAGAGATGGAGACATAAATGTGGGGGGGGGGGAGGGGGAGGGGAGAGGGGGAAGGGGCAGGGAACAGACTGAGGAATTTCTGGTTAATAGTGAGGAAATTTACAACTGGTTAAAATTCCACAGCTTTGACTCCAGTGCTGCTGAATGTGTTAAAACTAGTGGGAGCCACAACCACAGTTTTCATTAAATCTATTGGAAAAGCAAAGCAAAGCAAAATGGTGGTAAAAATAGCTACATTCATAGACGTCTTGTCTACCCTGTGGCTCCCGCCAGTGGGATATTTTTTGTTTTTTTGCACACTTCCACAAATCAAACCAGGCCTATAGGCATGGACATGAGGTATTTTACAACCATGTTAGGAGGGCCAACCACTTCTTAGAGTGGTACATTTCCATAGTTTAGACAAGGCTTAAAGAATTGAACCAGCAATGAAAATGAATCCCTGGCTGATCATAATACTTTCTGAAATAGCATCAAAAAGTTTTGTCTAGTCTGCTGTACTCTTTTTTTCCAGTCTGGTTCAAGAGAACTCCTGGCTGCAAGAGATTCATTCATGTTTCTTCATGGGATTGAACTGAGAGTGCCTCAATTTACAGTTTTACCTGATTAAAACTGGCAGGATCATGTGTTACCATTGCTACAGTGCCAGATCCTACAGCCATCGTATTTGAAAAGCAGAAGGATTAAAAATGCACAGATACCTTAGTTTTTATCTGCAGCCCTCTCATTAGTGAACTACTGGTTACTCTTGGGATATTTAGACAAAACAACCTATATAAAGTTGAGGTGACTATAGGTCAGGAAGTCTGATGATGGAACAAACTACCTACATTTCTTAAAGAAAAATCTGTAGCTCTATTTGCCTAATTTGTACTAACAAAAAGGCAAAATGATGATGTTTGTAACTCTTTGGCCAGCAAAAAAATATATTAATTCCAATTACTCCAATTTTTAAGAAAAATAAGTTGAAACTGTTGCCTCTTTTACAGAAATTGAAAAGGATATTAGGAGTGGAGTTTTTCTCCACTAAGTTGTCCAGAGTCTTTAATATGTTAGTGTATCCTGTCTGTTTATATAATATACTGAACAATATTTCCCCTGGTATCCTCTTCAAATGCCAGATTTGTTCTGTGCTTTGTAACCACAGTGGATATGAAGGATTAAGAAACAAAATCTATCCATGAAAGAAATCTGGTTACCTGTACTCCCATGTTCATCTGCATCAAGCACTAGAAACACCATCTAATTTCAACTGCCAGACTAGTACACAAAAGTGAAGAGTTGTTTATTGTTTCATGAGGAGAATGTTTTTCACTGGATTCTTACTTGATTAAGTAAGATTAGTTGTATTGTCTTGTGTTTTCTGTTGTTGTTGTTTTGTTTGTTTGTTTTGTTTGTTGTTGTTTGGGTTGGGGTTGGCTGGGTTGGATTGGGATTTTTATTTGGGAAGGGTTGTTCTTCTTTCTTTTTCAGCCTGGGTCAATGTTACTTTGGAAAATATTGAGAATTCTATGAAGATGAACAATGAAGGCAATGCTTGCAGCTCAAGCTATTACCTCAGCACTGTCAGTGCAGAGGAAGTTTTGCAGTTGGTGTTGGAAGCAGCAGTGGTGTTTTTGGTACTTGGGCCATACATAAAAACTCCTTGCATGCATCCCCTCTCCTGCCCTCTCTCAGACACAGGGCTTTTCCCAGCCAGGACCACGACCAGGCTCCAGACACCTCTGTACTGGTTAGGAGAATGAAGATATTTATCTCTGTATTGCTGGGGCATCTTTGGTGAAGGTGTACTGAGAGTGGCTCAAATGAGACTGGAGCTAGAAAGGTGCAGTCTCCCAGCCAGTGGAAACCTGTGTTGATCCACCAACACCAATGAAGCTGCATGCAGTGATACAAGCTGGTGATCAGCCCTTGACAGCAGTCCGTAGTCCTGTGCATACCATACAGGCACCTGTTCTGGTCCCACCTCTTCCCAGCAGAAGAACTCATCTGCCAGTTGAATAAATACTGTTTTCCCCTTTAAAATCATTTTCTCACTTCAGAGCAGTACTAACTTCAAAGGATTTACACAAGAGACACCAATGATAGGCTCTGGATGAAGCTGCTGACTTCAGCAAAGACACTGAAGGTCTTAGGGCTTAAGTTCTCTGTGCTAATATATTAATGATAATTCAATATTTACAACATGAGAGCTTGAGCTTTTTTTTTTTTTTTTTTTTTTTTTTAATAAGGAAAACAACACATACCTGTATTGTGCTCTGAGGGCTAGTGTCAAAATATTTCAAGGATGATTGAACCTACATATCATCAATATAACTGCAAATTTAAGTAATTTCTCATTTAAGTAATTTCACTGATATTTTATCACTGATAGCAGAAAGAGCCAAATTCTGCTTGCTTCATGGCAACCAATACTCTTCTTGAAGTCAGCAGAGTTATTCATTTCAGCCCAGGGAGCAAGGTTTGTTTCTCAGACATGAATCTTACAGATTATCAAAACTCAGAGGGCTGTAACTCGGTAAAACAGCTCCTGTGTAAACTGTGTGCCTTCAGGAATGTTTGAGCTAACCGAGTACTCCAGAAAAATGTGCATTGAGATGTCTGGCAGTGGGAGTGCTTGGAGTGTTCCTCCTGTCCACAGAGGTGGTGCAGCAATGCACCACAGATGCAGCAATGCGCATTCCACCACATTGCCCACAAGTGCGACACAGTAGCTGTAGAGGAATAAATTTATTTCCTGTCCCTTTGGTTGACAGCCTTTCAGTCACAGCTGCCTGCAATAACAGGAAATGTTATGGCAATTTTAGTTGTAACCCCACAGTCCAAATGAATATCAGTCTGTATGCACTCAAATAATCATCTAACACCACCACATAGTCCCCTTTTTGAAATAATAATAAGAAAACACTTGACCAGTGAGGAAGGAAGCTCAGAGATGAGAGCTGGAGAAACACTCAGAAGGTCCTTGCTCCATCAGTTTGTCTGTGTGACTTTGCCTAAGCATAGGCAATTAAAGTACACAAGGACAGGAGAGGAGTGGCTACCCAAAACTTTACATTTCTACAGAAGGGCAAATGCATTATTAGTTTCAGTTCTTCAGTTAAGTACCTAAAATAGGTGAAATAAATTCAGACCTTAGTGGGCACATAAAATTCTGCCTCCCTCACTGTTTGTTCCTCGTATCTAAAAAGTAGAGAATAACACTTTTTCACCTCAAAGGGGAATTGTCTGGATACCTATGAGAAAAATGTTGACATGCAGAGGTACTGCAGTATCAACAACTGCATGAGCACCTTAAATTCAGGAGGACAACTATACAAGTGCTTATCTTCAAGTAACGTCATTGCAATCAGCAGCAGAGCAGAAGAAGAAAATCTTCAGTTCTTTTCTTTTTTAAATTTACATTTTAATTCCCTTTTTTTCCTAAAAAAAAAAAAAAAAAAAAAAAAAAAAAAAAAAAGCTCTCTTTTTCCCTTTTCTTTCAAAGCTTCCTTAAGACAATAGGAATGTCACAGATCACACTGGGTAGAATTCAAATTGAGGTCTATGAGATGCTGCGAGCAACATTTAAACTTTGATCATCAGCTTGTCCAACTTCCTCTGTTATTCTTGATTTCACAGTGGGTAAAAGGAAAGTAGCCTGAGTAAGAAGTGCTTTATGTAAAATACTTCACAAAGCTCCCTTTGCAATTAAATCATGATTTTCCCATACTAAATCGAGTCCTGACCAGCAACGACTGATCTGCTAGTGGACATTTCCAGTATCTAGGAGGTAGAGGCTATTCACTCAGAACTCCTTGCAAAAGGCTCACATCAGAATTCCATGTTTGGAAGCTAATTACTAGTCATAGGTTAATAATTTATAACAAAAATCATATCCACTGAACATACCTATCTGTTCACAGATTGTTTCTGAACAAACTGACTTTGTCAAATGTATTTATTATTAAAAAAAAAAAAAAAAACCACAGCATTCATTATTCTGCAAGGTCTTGATCAGCATGTAGAATATGCAGTGTTCATATATTTCTAAGGTGTGAAATTGGGGTTGCGTGATATACATTCCTGTGTCCTGGCTAGATGAGAATCAGCTTACTTAAGCAAATACTTGCAATTACCAGTTTCTCCTTCTGTAAATATTCTGTAGCCTGTCTATATATATATTTGCTAAATGACCACCAAGAACAACTACAAAAAGGCATGGACTTGATTGAACCTTCCTCATTCCAGAAGGTTGTGCTTTTTTGATTACTGCAGACTATGGATTGTAAAACAAAGCCTTTCAAAAGTGGATAGTGCCTAGCCTATATAAGTCAGAGGGTGAACAGCAATCCAAGACACCACAGAGAATTTCACCACAGAAAGGAAAAACAGGCAGGAAGCTTTTTTATTATTATTATTATTTATTTTTTATTTATTTCATCTGCATTTTTTGTGCTCTTCTCAAGATTTACTTCCAGCTGCAGCAAAAATGAATTATAATCCCATTTCACCCTTGCACAATTTTATATATAACTTTAAAATGTTGGCCCTGCTTTCTTAGAAAAGTATGAGAGGAATCATTTTCCAACAAAGACATTCTACAATGTCCATATAAGCATCCAAAATCCAAGATTCTGAATAGGAATCTGAAAATGTAGATCCATGGTTTCCATGGTACAGCAGTCTTTAAACTATGATTAAACTATGCTTAAACTTTTAAAGAATCCTAGATTATTCACCTATTAATATTGAGGAACATGCCAATGAGCTTTTCTGAAATTGGAATTAACTATGAGACACTCCCAGTGCAAGTACGATATTGCCATGGGAAATTTTACTGAAATGAAAACATGAAAATATACTCATATTAAATGTCATTAGAAAAAGAAAACACACACTTCTATGTTGATCATCTTTCTGGTGTTATCTGTATAGTATACAATCTCCTTTTTGCTCACTTTAAGAAGATGGGTAATTTTTCTCTTTGGCTCATGTACCATGAATCATATCAGATTTGTTAAAGAGAGTTGTACAGTTCAGGAAAAGGGCAGACAGTGAGACAAAAAGAGCAGGAAAGGATCCAAATAATCACTAGTTAGTCCCCATGTGGAAAATTCAGAAATGCAAAAAGTATCAGTTGCATGAGCTAAAATTTGTAGACCAAACAGTGACAGAGAACTCCTGCAGTTTCATGAAAAGCTGGCAGACCCTGTGGACTTACAGCTATCAGCACGTATGATTGTGTTCTTTGCAAGCATTGAACCACCAACATTTCTACAGAAATTAAATGCTAATCATAAGGAAGCACATGTACCATATGGTCCAGATATATTTGTCCTCAAATCCTGATTTTCTAGAGGTAAAGATATGAGTACCTTTTCAATGTGCTGTTAGCCTAGAAGAGCCTAGGATGCAGTAAGATGGAATTATCCTCACCTTCAAGGATGAGTTGTAGGCAATGTAAAAAGAAAAGGCTATAGCTAAAAGATGCTTAGTACTCTTTACAGTGCGTGCTATTGGCAAACTTAAAACATTAGTAGCTTAAAGCATAGCTAAATTATTTTTTGTTATGTGCCTGCCTAATTCTGAAATCCCTGTTCAGATGCAACATCTAGCAGTTTTGAGTACAAGTGAGTGGTGCTAAGCAGCAAGACTTACAGCTTGCATACGATTTACTGCTGAGAAAGTTGAGAACATAGAACCAGAAATCCCCAAAATACCTAACAAAAAAGCAAATTAAATCTTTGTGTACAAGGAGATTCATTTGTTGCACTCCACTCCAGTGGTAAACAAGCTTTTAGTAAATGGATAGGAAGAGAGCCCCTTCTCTCTGGTTACAGACAGCTAAGAGAATTCCCAGAGCTTAAATCAACGAAAAAAAAAAAAAAAAAAAAAAAAAAAAAAACACACAGAATCATCTAGGTTGGAAGAGACCTCCAAGATCACCTAGTCCAACCTCTGACCTAACACTAACAATCAAATCACCCTTTTGTTGTTTTTGTTGTTGTTGTTGGGTGTTCAAACAAAACAATGAAAGAAGCTATGATGACAAATGCAATATATATTCCAATGCTGCACTTCACGCAAACGGAAAGATACTAGAAAAACAAGGGTAAAGAGAAGAAAGTTTTTAGTTGCTACATTGCAACATTTGTTCACAAGCCAGAGGAGTCTGAAGTTCTCCTTGCTGAGAAGACATGCACTGCAAATGGGTGTACACAGGGGGGTAAGGGTAGAGGTCTATCTCAAAATAAATAGACAGACAGACAGACAGATAGATAGATAGATAAAAATACATTCTCTTTGCTTTAACTTATTCCCAACAGAGAATTACAAGCTTTTGAATGTGTATGGGCTCAGCAGACAAAGAAAGCTCAGGAGCAGAAGGCTCTGTGAGCCTCCTGATGACCAATAAAAGCAGAATACAGAATGAGTTACTCTGCAATATGTGAAGAGAAAAAAATGGCTTGCTAAAGTGATTTTGAGTTTTGGAGGCAGATGCTGAAGGATTCATGCAACCATTAGTAAAACAATGGTAAAATTTCCAGAAGATATTGATGATAAAGCTCTGTCACAAACATTGTCTTAGCATGAAGTCATTGAAAGTTAAATTTCATGATCATGGTTAAAGATGGTCACTGCACAGAGAAGATGCCTTTAGAAACAAGCCAGTTATGACTCCAAGGTCTCTTTCCTGAGCTATAACTATCAGCTCTGAGTTTGGCACCTGCAGGCACAGAGTAAATTAGTGTTTCCAAATTCACTACTACAGCATACCTTACATACTGAAGTTCCTCTGTCCCCTTGTTAGCCACTGTTCCCCTTTGAGAAGTCTCCTTGGTCCTTGTTGAATAAAACCAGCACCAACACTGATCCCTGTTGGAGCTTACCTGTACAATTTCTAAGTTCTGAAAAAGGACCATTAAGTCTAGGCATTTGATGAGATTTCAGTTTAAAATAACTTTTCTTGCAGTCCCAAGGGAAATCAGTTTTTCTAATGATCTTGATATGGAACCTCATTGTAGTCTTTTTGAAGATTAAATACATCACCTGGCTTGGCTTCTTTTTTTCTGTGTGCTCACTGACTCCCCTGTAGAAGTTCCATTGGACAAAATTCCTCAGTCACAACCACAACAAGGATAGTGCAATGTAACTCATATCAACCTTACCTCATGGGATCATTACTCCTATGCTTATATCCCAGAAGACAAATGGTAAAAAAGTGGTCTCACATGAGGGAATGAATGCAGAGAAGTGAAGCTGATGTGGAGGAAATTCAGTCAAATTTCACAGTGTCAGGGAGAGAGGAAGGATTGAAGGATCCTGCGCTTAGTCTATGGTGCAGTGAGAGAAAAACACCTTCCTCCCATTATCTACCCTCTTCTACATCCTCCCCCTGAGAGGCATAGGGGAATGGGAAATGGGGGCTGTGGTCAGTGCCTAACACTTTGTCTCCTCCACTCCTTCATGGTCACTCTCTGCCTCTGTTACATGTGGAGTCCCTCCCACGGGATGTTGTCCTTCCTGAACTGAGCCTGCAGGGGCTGCCCACAGGCAGCAGCTCTCCAAGAACTGCTCCCACATGGTTCCATACCACGGGGTCCATCCCCCAGGAGCAAACTGCTCCAGCACGGGTCCCCCACGGGTGGGCGGCAGCTCCCCCCAGAGCCCCTGCTCCTGCATGGGCTCCTCTCCACGGGCTGCAGCTCCGGCCCAGGGCCTGCTCCACCGGAGGCTCCTCCACAGGTTGCAGCATGGAGATCTGCTCCATGTGGGACCCATGGGCTGCAGGGAGACAGCCTGCTCCACCAGGGGCCTCTCCACAGGCCTCAGGGGTGCTGCTGCTGCATGCCTGGAGCACCTCCTGCCCTCCAGATGTGCTGACCTTGGCATCTGCAGGGCTGCTTCTAACTCCTCTCTCCCAGCTGCTCTTGTGCAGCAGTTTTTTTCCCTTTCTTAAATCTGCTCTCACAGAGGTGCAAATAACATTTTTTATTGGCTTGGCGCTGGCCAGCAGCAGGTCCCTTTTGAAGCTGGCTAATTTGACATGGGGCAGTTGCTAGGCTCTTCTTGCAGCTCTCCTTCAGCTTACACACTACCAAAAGCTTTCCATGTAAGCCCAATACAAGGACTCACACAGTTTCAGTAGAGTGGAGTAGAATCAGCGTCCTGCTTCAGACACTGAGATGGAAATCTCAGGCAAGGACAGAAAGGATTTACCCAAGGTCATTACTGCAGGGCAGACCTGGACCTGTCCAAATGAGCAAAGTGCCCTATAGCCAGCTCAGGCATAAAAATGAAGACGCTGAATAGCTTTGCATGCCTGGCCCAAAAGTGCTGTGCAGTTTGTAGTTAGTCATGGAGCACCTCCAATTGCCTTCTAAAATAGTGCTGTCACTGCTCCACACCACAGACTCCACAGCAAGGCTTTTGGCAGGCCATGAGTACAGACCTAAACTCCAGTAGCAGAGAAGGAGAAACCCCTTGCTGTAAGGGATCTGAATTTCAAGATTACTCCAGAAAGAAAACAATGGACTGATATCTCTTTCAATAAGAGGATAAAGAGACATTTTAGCAAGATACTAGGAACCTACAGTACTCCCTGTCTGATGCCTGACATTATGGAAGGCTGACATCCAGACAGCCTTCTTGATACTGTTACATGCTGCTCATTCATGTGGGTGCTAATAATATTGCCAGGAATGACCCTGAAATGGTCAAAAGTGATATAAAACTAAGGACAGAGACTAATGATCATGTGATGTTTAAACATAATAAACCTTAGCAAATTTGGGTGAGTCTTAAAAAGAATCCTAACTACTTGTGTAATCAGGTTCTAAAATGGTTTTACAGATGTAACAAGACAAAAATTAAACTTTTTCTTTTAATCTATCTACTTCAGTTCACTCATTAATGAAATGGGGATAGCATTAGCTTAAGCCTTCAGAACATCATGTGGTTTAATTACATAAATCTTTTGACGTAATTTGATCATGAAGTTTGCTAAGTATTTTGCCTACAGTATTTTATACAGTGTAGTATATATACATGTATGTATATATACATGTAATGTATTTTTATTGTTCTGTGATCACTTGTCATAACTCTGTTTGATGGCGTAGCTCACTGCTGATATGCAGTGTAAATTCCTTGACTTAGTGTCTGTTTTAAGTTTCTTCTAAAATATCGGTTCATTCTTATTGTATTGTTTTACCTTTTTTCCTTCATTAGAAAGAAGCAGAAATTGAATGCATTTTCTTCATTGTATACTTTGTAGCTTATCTGAGAATCTGGGTCTGATTTTGGCATATCTCTTCCACCTCAGAGTGATCTCTCAACTGAACAATAAACAGGGCTTTAAATCTGAACATATGAATTAACCACAGGGATTTTAAATAGACTTTTTGACCTACGACTGTAAAATTATATGTATTGTTATACACCTCTCTGTGGGACCGTTTGATCACTTTATTATTTATAGATTAAAGAACATTGTTGCTAATTAATACTGTTCTAATTGTTAACAGTGTATACGTGCTTGCTTTGATGTTTTTTTGATCCTGTATTTTGGGGATTTCACTTACTACTTTTTTGGATGAATTGGGATTTTGGAACTTGTATTTTCAAGCCCTTGTTTCATTTTCTTATTACTGAGGTCTCCTGTTTTCTATCTTCTTTGCTTCTCATCACACTATTCTTTTTTTTTTTTTTTTTTTTTTTTTTTTTTAAATCAAGTTTTATGAAATGGAGCAGCCCCAATAAATTCCTTAATATTATACTAGTAGATTCACTTTTTTATTGTCTTTTGAAAAAGAGGATTACTATAAAGGTTAATACTGTGTTACATATATCACATTAGCACCATATTCTGTCTTGTTAGCAAGTTTCCCGTTTATTGCAATAAAGAGGTTTTAGGATAATCATTAGTCTTCCAATTAGACTTGGAAGTCTGCTAATGTTTAAGTTGTTTTCTCTGATGAAGTGGTTCTCATGCAATCTCTTGGATGCACACTTTTTATATCAAGTACAGTCATAAAATGGGAATATCTCCCTTAGTTTCTGCCAGATGGCTATTTGAGTACCTAAGGTCAGACTGCATGATTGTACCAGTTCCTAACTGATCTTAAAATGTACATATAATTCAGTCCCAGTTTTTGAATGATTAGATCAGAAACCTATGACTTTAGCCGATTCCTAAGATAATATGGTTACTGTACAGAACTTTGCATCACTATTTACACTCACTAACTTATGCATTTTACAGATTCATTATGACCAACACGGACTAATTGAAACACTGTTGCTGGTTTCTTGCTTTTTAATTTATTTGATAGACAGCATAAATTTAAGTTTTTCATCAGGAAAAAAAAAAATCTAGTTTTACAATACACCTGTTATTCAACATTTAGAACTCATATTCATCACAAACACTCTTAATTTATATATAAAACATGAGACCACATTTTTAAAAGTATAAAAATAATTGTACTGTATCTCTCACACAAGAATATTATAAGGCATTAAGCAGACAACTACGGCTAAGTTATAATTAGTTCCATTGTGAGTTTCAGCTTCAAAGAAACTCAAAACTTCTAAGAAAAAATTCAGCTGACTCTACCAAGCTTTGCCTACATGTTATGGCCTAAATCCACTAAAAGAATTAGAAGTCTAACAGCTACTGTAAACATCTAAGTCCAAAATGTAGATCTTCAAAACCCCAGCTGAGCTGCTGTTTCACCCCAGAGGAAGATAATTTTCTTCCCATGGCACCTAAATTTCTGCTAATAATGTTCTCTAGATATGTAAGACCACATCCAGAAAGACACGTAGGAATTAGAAAAATCTCTAGTAGGAATTAAGAAAAAAAAAAATGTATTTGTCTCTATGCCAAAATGTAATGCTGGAAATCTCCATTAAGCTGCCACCTGACCTGGCAGGCACTAATCACACCCAAGCAACATTCTTTCCTTGAAAGTTTCTGCAGGAAACATACAGCTTCTGTTTCTCTGGCTGTGATATACCTCCATTTTGAACTTAGTCTTGGCTCCTGCTTATGCCTAACTGGCATCTAGAAACTTGTTGTTTGCCAGTTAAATCTTCTGAGGTACATCTGCACTTCTGGCTAAGAGAATGAAGGAATGGTTGTGTGTAGCCCTCACAGCTTTGTTGGTAGCTTGCTGCCTGGCTCTGCTTTGGACCACTCTATCAGGCAAAGCCTGCATATATTTCCATGTCAGTCTGCACACTCAAACTGCATTATAAGCAAGACTGCACCAGATTTCACAGAATCACAGAATCGTTTAGGTTGGAAGAGACCTCCAAACCACACAAGACAAAGCACTGTCTCCCTCAGAACTGCCTCTGCAGGATTCGCACCCTTAAGCATGTCCACATCCTCTTCATAACTCTGTTCAGGCTATGCAACATGTGCCAGATTTCTGCCATAAATCATAACTCTGGTAGGAGACAGAATGGAAGTCAAGGACTTGACTCTTTTGGAGCCACAGAGGTATACACAGGTAGAATGTGTGAAGTCCAATCCAAAGGCACTACTAGCATGTTGGAAAGATGCAACTCCACATAGTGACCTTGATGTGGTTTCAGCTTTAAAATGGAAAACGGAGCCCACCCACTCCTGCTTTATATAGCAGCTTAGGCTATTGTCAAAAGTGGATGGAGAGACCACAACAGACACTCTGCATCCAAGCAAAATTCAAACACGCATCTCCCAAGACTGGGCACATATTCATCCTTTCTTGTTCTCGGTGAGTCTAACTGTGGCTTCATCATGTCTTCTTCCAGAGGAGTTTGTGTTTAAGGGCTGGTGTAGATCTCTAATTCAAGGAGAGGGTTGAAAGGTGAGGTAAGTGCTTGCACACAGTTTCTCTAATTGTTTATCTTATGGGTCTGCCCATGCAGCATGCTGGATTTCATAGAAAACATTTCTGAGTCCTCTCCTCACAATGCAGAGAGTGTTAGGGCATCTAGCTCAGACCTTGTGATCCCATTAAACAGAAGCATCACACAGTATTAAACAGAGCTCTGTACAGCTATACATACACTTGATTTGTCATGTGGCCAAAGAAAATACCCTTATTTTCTCACACTTCTCATCCTTGAAACCCACAACGCTTCTACCAAAATTAAAAACCAAGTCATGGACAATTTGAAAAAAAAAAAAAAAAGAGAGAGAGAGAGAGAAAAAAAAGTGCAGTGAGTTTCTAACAGTGGAAAGCCATTTGGTTTTGCACAGATCTGCAGATGATCTGCAGAAGCAGTGGAAGTGGTAGAAAGTAGAGATCAAGGGCAAAGGTGAAGTCTTAAGCTCAGAGAAATTAATGTGAAAACTTGCATCTAATTCAAAGACCCAGAATTTAATTTCCATTCTTACAGACCTTACAGATCCACATCCAGCCTCCAGCATGTTATTTTGCTCACTATCTTGTTTTAAAAATTTACATCATTTTTTTTGTAGCTAGTTATGTTTGTGGTGTTCATCTACTCCACAAAACTTTTTTCTTTTCTTTTTTTTTTTTTTTTGTTTTTACAGTATCCTTCCATTTGACTTAGTCCACAAAGGGAACACAAAAACTTCTGTGGGAAGTAGAGATGTAGAATGTAGTAAAGACAAAAGTCCCAGGATAATGAACAACACTAATGATTAATGTTTTTGCATGCAATAACTTGTCCTTAATTTCCACTCCTTTCAGTCTAGAAAGGCTATTCAAATGAAATTCTTACATTTTCCTTCTGGTGTAGAAGAAAATTGCTTGCTTATCTTTTAGTGGGGAACTCTGATAGCTGGTTGTGCTCTAACAGAAATGGAATTTAACTTTTTTTTAGTATTACCCATTAACTTACTGACACCAACAGTTCCTCCAAAAAACAGCAAATTTGATCCTTTTCCCAGACACCAGAGTTAATAAATGGAGGGACTCTGGCTGAACTCTATTCCCATTGAAGCTTATAAGAAAACCATTAGAGAGGTTAATAGGAGCAAATCTAGACCAGTGTTGAAGGCACTTGGAGATCTCTTATTACTTACACAACTTTCTCATTTAGTTGATTTTGCCTATAGAAATGGAAAATTCTTTTGATATTTTGAGCTTTTAGGAATAAAGCTCCAATTTCAAATACAGCAAAAATCATCCACCATTTCTTCAACTCTTCTACTTGCATAATTCTCCTGCTCACATAACTCTCCTGCTCATATTTATAGTCTTGTTATAATTTGGAGAATTCTCGAAATGGCTTAAATTAAAATATTTCACGCTTTTTTTTTTTCTTTTTTTTCTTTTTTTTTTTTTAAGTAAAGAGGAATGCGTAGTCTTTTCTAGGCTAAACCTTGTAACTAATAAAACATCAAAGAAAGATGATGAAAGAGATACAAAGATAGTATATGTAAATGTTACCAAGTGATCGTAGGTTGTAAGAGGAATTTAGTATAGCAAAGATTTGGAATTGCCAATTGAGGTTTAAAAAAATGATTTGCTAAAATCTTACCTCAATATTCACTAAGGAGCTTTAACTATGTATTTCATTTTAGAATCCTTGGAGGTTGCCTATATATATATCTCTCTGCCTCACTGCCTAAATTCAGGGCAGCAGTGCATCTCCTGCATACACTATGCAAGAGGTGGCCCAGGCTCTCCTCTGTGGTATGTTCCTCCAGAGCCAGGCACCTAAAAGCCCTTTCCTGGTGGCTCTGTTCAGAGCTCATGTTCTGATGGGATATCTGGGTACCAAGAGTCATCTGTATTTCTTGAGATCCTCCACCTGCCCCTGTGCTCACAGGGGAAATTGATAGAAATCTGCTAAGGGTAAACTGAGCAACTTTCAGCTCCTCTGCGTGATTGCACTGATCCAACTCCTCTGCCATTAGGCAGTCATCAATCATTTTTCCACCTCACTTATGGCCAAATTCCACTCTCAGATGTGCATTCACAAATCCCGTTGACGTCAGCGGTTAGTGGTATACCAAAGGAGAAGAATTTAACTCTTTATATAGCTTACTCCAGTCTCTGAAGGTTCTTTTTGCCTTTTCTTCTATAAATAAAAAATAAAAAATATAAAAAATAAAAAATAAAAAATACAAAATAAAAAATACAAAATAAAAAATAAAAAATAAAAATAATCCCTAACATTATCTTTAGGTTTAAATATCTTAAAACATTAAAAAAGCTGGTATCGTATCTCCCAGGTATCTCCTCACTGAGCTGCCTGCCTTCTTCAGACTTTCTAAAGCTGATGGCAATTCCTTTGTGTTCATGTGTTCTTTGGTATGAGATAACCTGGTAAGGCACAGGCTGAACTAGCAGACTTAGATTTACAGAAGCCTCACAGAAAATAAAATAAAATAAAATAAAATAAAATAAAATAAAATAAAATAAAATAAAATAAAATAAAATAAAATAAAATAAAATAATAGTTGGGTTTTCATGGCTTTGGAATTGCTAAAAGAGAATTAGGAAAAGAGTTACATTTAAAAGAAAAAGAGTTACAAATATTCAGAGAATACAAATATTTCTGTGTAGCTTGCATTAAGGTCTCAAGTGCTCAAGCAATCCAAAGGGACATACCATTAGGGACTATGTTAGTTTATAAAAATAAAAGCTTATTTTAACTGACTGATAGATAGTCTAGGAACTGAGTGATCTTCCTGAGCATTTAGTTCTTTGGTATATTTCTGAGGGCTAAGGGAAGTCCTGGTGAGTCTGTAGGTGTTTTAGATACAGATATATTCTGGTCCTATGTCACAGTCTTGCTTTGCTGTAATGTCTCTCCTCAAGATAGAAATGAAAATGATTTTAATTTCAAATGTGGAAAGTGTCCTGTCTAGCTTTTATATTCAGTCTCAACAACCATATTTATTGTTGATTCAATAATTTCAAACGAATTTTGGAACTGACTCTGGGATGTGCGGCTGAAGAGAGAAGATATAGTTAATCTTCAGACTTCAGCTATTCCTACCAAGTAGTGTTACTAACCAGTAAAACATAGTCCTGCAAAGCTGGGTCACCAGGACAAGTCAGCCAATCCCCTGGATAAACTCATATATTCTCAGAGGTCATAAATTATTTCATAGAGCATCATCATTCTGTAAGAGGAAGAAAAGAAAAGCAAAAAAGGGAGAAGAAAATAAAGATTTGGTCATTCATGGCTCCCTTCAATAATCTGGATTTCTTCTTTTCCAACACAGCTTTCTATTAGCTGAACCTGATTCAGGGCCAACTGCTGAATCCTTACACTGTAGGCTGCAGCTCAAGCTGCACAGTAGTATCTTTACATCTGTGCCAGCTAGGGTTATTACTGAGTTTTATAACTTCTGCTATAAATAAAGCCTTGTCATCTAAGCATTCAATTTAAATACCTCTCAGTTTATTTTTGAACACTGGAAGTTAATAATAAATATCATCTTTGTTTTCTAATTTTTTTACTGAGTTGATTTAAATGCTCTTGACAGCTCCAATCCAATCCTCCCATCCAAGCTGACAAGGATGACATGCATCTCTGCATACAAGCTCTCAATTATGCATAATCCAATGTTTTCTAGGGTTTTAATTGAATCACTAGTCTCAAACTTGTTATTTTTAATTTACAACATTTGATTTCTGACACCGGCCCCTCTATGTCATAAATTATGCAGGAAAGAGCCTTAGTTGTGTGGGTGATTAAAAAAAAACTAATTAGGCATGATTAAAAAAAAATAAAACAGAGACCTCTTAAATATGTGCATGATACCATGTAAGAGAGGCTTATTTCACTGGAAATGCCTGCTGATTTTTTTTTTTTTTTGAAGAGATTATGTTCAGTTCAGTACAATTTGATTGATTTTGACAGAAATGAAAGAAAATGTAGGATTTTTTCTTCCTGCATATTTACCAGAAATTGCATTACATGGCCTGTTGATGTGAATTTCTCCCACAGCTCATTGAATGTAATTTTGTTAAGTGGGCAGGAAAATGAATATGAAGAAAACTGAATAGAATCCAACATTTTCCTTGGCACCAGCAGCAAAGCTGAGACATGGCATATATAGATATAAATATATGTACATATACACATGTGAGGTACAATTAGAGTTATTAACCTTTTATGCTTCAGCTAATAACAGCAAGGAAACTGTGCAGAATGTTAAACACTTAAAGGTAGAGAACAGAGAACAGACTGACATTTCTGCAAAGGCTGTAATGCTGTAATAACAGATTAAAGGAAAAGAATAATCCTAACTTCAAGGAATTTAAGAAGATGCAAGTGTACTTGCTATATGAGCCTGCAGATGTTTATTATTATTTCATGTTAACATCGTAAACCTATTTTAAATACACTGTGACAAAAAGAACATTATCTCTTTCTTTTCTAATATGTTCTTTTTCCAAAAATCTGGGGAAAAATGAGGAAGAATCATTGCTTCCCTCCAGCTGTGCTACATGATCTCTATGCTTTGAGTCTTGAGTCTGTACACTACAGACATACACAGTACAGTTGCTCTACCCCCCTAAATCAGGCTATGATGATAATATGAATGAACTAAGGAGGTGCTTCATCAGAAACTTCCAATTCAGGAAAGAATATAAACTTCTCAGTGTTGGATATGTACATAGTTCCAGAAATGCTACTTTTCCACTTGCATATAACCGTATGCTCATACAGTTTGCTGGATTAGGACCAAAGACTCAGATGGAGGTGCCTGAGGAAGAATTGGCAGATCTGTTACTCCTAATGCCCTTACCAGCTTTAAAAAATCATGGTGCTGATTGAAAATCCAGGATGATCAGCTGATCCTCATCAAAACTCACTGTGAAATCTGTATGTGGGATGACATTTTCACCTGCATCCAGAGGGAGGAAATCATTCCAAAAGAACAGGTATCTTTTCAACTGCTGGTGTCCACAGAAACATGGCATTGAATACCTGTGCTCCTTTCCCCATCAGGAAATCCCTGCTCCTTTCCCCATCAGGAAATCTTCTGTCAGAAGGAACATTTGAAGAGCTGAGGGGATAACAGAATGGAAGGTTGAGCCAACATTATTTTTATAGAGTGGGCAAGTTTACCAATTCTTCGCTGACGTTTATAAGAATGCCAACAAGCCAAAAGACACTAATCACAGAAAGAAAAAAAAAAAATTCCTTCCCTCTGGTTTAGCTGTCCTGGGGTGCCACCATGGGACAAAAGGGCACTGAGAGACTGTGATAAATAGGTGCTGTGGAGGACCACAACTCTCAGTACATCTGAGTGTCCTCATGCTTGCAGCAAAACTGCCCTACTGATTAAGATGTTTAAGATACACAACATAAGTCAAAGCTAGTTAATTTTTTTTTGCATGTTCAAGATGCTCATGAAACACTAATAAGCTATATATATGTATACATATTTATGTATAAATACCTTAAAATATTTGTCAATATACTTTAATTGATGTTCAGACAGCTTTGGTTTGGATCAAGAGATATCATTGCTCATGCAGAGAAGAAAAGAGATCTGAACTCTCCTCAAAGTGCAACTCCTGAGAAAACTTTAAATCATGCCCTGGCAATGGAATTGATGATAAATTATGAGAATGGGATAATACCATGCTCAAACAATTGGCAGGCTCTTCCCACCTGAATGCTTCTCTGGACTAGCCAGATATGTTTTAAAATCTGAAAAAGCTCATATATTATTTATAAGAAATTAGTGGAAAAATCAAAGACCTACCTGCAATCTCAAATATTAGAATACCAATACCAAACTACAAATGTTGAACATAGAATAGTTATTCTGTATTACTATAGTCCTCATTTATGTGTTTACATATCTGCCTTCTAATTCTGAATTCTGTGGTCAGTTATTGTGCAAAGCCTTAAGAACTCAATAGGAAATGTTCATATGCTAATCCAAATACTAATTAAAGTGGATTTTATAATATAAATAAATTTATCCAAGACCCTTTGGAAAAAAAAATCCTCAAAAGAGAGAAAACATGTAGCAGAGCAAGTAATCAGAAATTAAGCTATGCATTGTCAAAAAGTTCTTCAACCATTGTGGTCAAAGTGGTCATAAATATGTGTTATAATTCTGTGTTACAGTTGGCCTTTGCTTTACTGCATAGTGATAAGTGGAAGAGGCAAGGGAGAAACCATTTCTTTCTCTTGTGTAACCTACTCTCAAAAAATTAACAAAACAAAACCAAAACTACGAAGTGCTATAAAAATAATAGAGTTTAAGGAGAATTTGACAGTTATCATAATGTCCTTACAACATCTTTCTGCCAGAAAGCTCTTAAAATAAAAACAAAATTTAAAGCAAAATAAGGCATAAACCTGGATCAGCTTCATTCCTTCAGTATAATAGGCAAAAACACATCATGTAAGTTTTATAATAAATATTTCAGGTCTTACCTTTAAACTTGATAGGTATGCATTTCCAGAGATTTTTCTACAGCTTAATTCTTGTAGTTAGAATTTTTTCTCTAATTTCTCTGTGGACTCTTTCTAGTCAAATTTTCTATTTTCTTTTTTTTTCTTAAGCATACCTCTTCCCTCTCTTGTCTTTACTGTTTGGAAGTACTTTA
This sequence comes from Aythya fuligula, assembly GCF_009819795.1. Lineage (NCBI taxonomy): Eukaryota > Metazoa > Chordata > Aves > Anseriformes > Anatidae > Aythya > Aythya fuligula. The sequence continues at coordinate 136,146,475 of NC_045559.1, forward strand.
GGACAGCTATCCTATTTCCCATTAATTTTGCTTTGCCAATTTTGTTTAGTTTCTTCCTCTTTCTTTGGCTGAAACAAACCTTTCTAACTTTCCTTTTCTAACTATATGTAACATGATTTCTAGTAATTTTTATTTACTCTCTTTCACCACAATTCATTTCAGTCAAATTGGGATGTCTACAGAGTCATTTACCCTCCCTGAACTCCTTACCCTAGGACTCCTTTATGCTTAATAGAGATAATCTGGTGCTTTTGTGATGTGATTTTTCTGACCATTTTCAGACTTTTTTTTCTTTTTCCAAAAGTGAAGGAGGTGTATGGTTGGAAAATGTTTGTTTCTCTCTTTCCTCAAAAAGAGTCTGATGCAGCTAAGCCAGGTATAAACATAAATTGTAAACACCTATATTTGACTGGAAGTTACCCACCCTATACATCCTGGCCTTTCAAACATGCCAGTGAATAATAACTTGGAGGCCTTGTTAATCTCTCCATTTAGTCCTAATGGCCTTTACATGTATTCAACCAATTCTGTTTGGAATTGTGTTTCAAATTTGGTTCTCATTTCCTCAAAGCAAATCTACCTTTGAACATGAGAGAAGAAATATCACTTTTCTTCATTTAGCTTAGAATTGAAACCAGAAATTCACCAACACACTATTTTTCCTTCCCTGTTAAGCAAAAGTGTTCACCTGTGTAAGAATTTATTTTTTATTTTTTAATAAAACCAATTAAAAGCAGATGCTTGTAGAAGTTCCTAGGTCATAGACCCATGTTGCTTCTTTCTTTATGATATAAATGAGAAGGATGCATATGTAAAAGAACCCATAGATAACAGCTGTATCTGTAACATCCTTACATTTTTGTATGGTTTCCAAGAGAAAGAACTGCTTCAAAATTCCATATTCCTTGCAAGCAACTTCTAACACTTGGCTTTACTGAGGAAAGGGATAATCAGTTTTTATAATGAAGCTGTAGATTTCTACCCTGTTTTGTATGTGAATTCAAGATCAGGCAAATCTCTCATGGGACAATTTTATATAAATGCATTTGTTTATCAGAGGCCTCAACAAAATCATGAATAAAGACTGTACATATTCAAATCTTCCAGCTGGAGGCTTCTCAGTGAGACTGGTTTATTCTATCAAATTAAATAGTAAGGGCGTGCAAATTTCTAGTTTTAGGACTAACACCCTCTTCTGTGCCACATCTGCTCCTATTTTTTACCCACCTGCCTCATCATGTCTTCAGCTGTTGTCCTGCTACTACATTCTGTATAGGATCTAGCACTCTGGAGTTTAAGATTTCCTAGGACCTCTAGGCCAGCAGTAATACAAAGAACAAGAGAAGTTAATTTCCACAGAATAATCCAAATAAAAAGGTGATCAGATTAGAAGACTTCAACAGAATATTTGTAGTTATTTATTCTGGATATTTTTGCACTTATAAAAATACACGTACATCACAGTATTCTGTGGTGGAAATAAGGAGACCAAGTTCAGTGCCAGTACAAAGAAAAACATGTGAAACAAACTGGACCTATGTCCAGTTCATGTCAGTTTTTAAGGCCTTCCTGTGGTTTCACCTTTCCTGGGGTTGTGGCATCCAATTCAAATACCTTGTCTTCGTGTAAGGATTGTTTCCACTTTAATTATGCCAGACACTTATTTGTCTCAGGAGCTCTGCATACAGATTTTTTTCTCTCTATGGGAACATTAAAAATCAATTGTCATTTCAACTAAGATGGAAAAAAGGAAAAAAAAAAAAAAAAAAAAAAAAAGCTCAACTAATGCAAATAACCATAACTACAACTACAAAGGCCAATTAAAATTAACTAACAGACCTTTTTCTGTGTTTCTTCAGTGAGAATTTGGATGCCCACATTCCTGCTGCTTGAGGACACTGCAGGGTGAAGTCTCTTCTCTAGTGAAGAATCTTAAAGGGAATGCAATCAGTCCTAATAAGCATTTTTCTGTGATGAGAAGGAAGACTGTGGCAGCTAAATTCTCTGAGTTGCCTGAGTTATTCTGGAATAAATCACTCACAACTCCAGAACATGTTAGCTCTGTAAACCTGTCAGTCATGATCAGCAAATTTTTAAACATTAGAATACAGAAGAGCATGGCTTTGATACACAAGCCCTTGATATAGGTGCTGCAACTTCAACACCAAAGATGTATGGTTTCTGCAAGCATGTGAGATGAAATTTTATACCAAAAAGCCTCCACTATTATTCCTTGAAGACTTCTCAGCAAGGATTAGAATATACATATTTCATGCAAAAAATCAGACATAAAAAAACAAAATGGCTCTTATTTATGAGTAGGGAAATTCAAAACCTAGAGCTGCAACCTTTACTTAATGCCAAGGCCATGAAAATGCAATGATCTACAGAAATTCACACTTTCGTCTCTGGGGGCATTGTTACAGGCTCATAAAAAGTCAAATTGCTGTTACTTGAGCTTGCAAATAATTTATACCTATCATTTGTCTTATAGTCCTAGCATTTGCCTGCTGTGCTGACCACCTACCCATGGATGTATGTTGTAGCAATCATGTTCTTGACACAGTCACTGGAAAAGAAGAATGTGTTATTTGAGAGTATTTGAAATGTCCGGGACTAATCTACCACACAAAAACTATAGGCTCATACATTGAAGAAAATTATTTTTTATCCAAAAGTATTATATCATGTATTGCCAAGTCACTTTTTTCAAATGTAAATACTGACTACATAAAACAGTAAGGAACCTCTGCTTTGATGGTCACTTATTTAATTCCTCTTAGCAGTTAAATGAGCATTCAAAATCTTGTAAGAAAGAATTTGCCTACACTAGTAATCCCCATTAAATGCAAGCATGGAAGTACACTTCTTAGCAAATTTTCTATTCTTATTCTTGACATTTCCATTATTTTAGTGCTTTATGTGTTTTCCTTTCACAGCCTTCTCTACCATAAATATTGGAATGTTATTAATTAACATGAAGCAACATGTATTCACAACCTGGTCTTATCATTATCAACTATATTGCAATGGACACATTTTTCTGATGTCTTACATACATTTTCCCAACATTCATAGGTAGGGAAGATTTAAATTAAATATTTTATATTATGCAATGAAATCTATACTTTTCAGTGCCTATGATTTCCATTTTCATTGAAAAAAAAAAAAAAAAAAAAAAAAAAAAACCTGAATTAGAATTATATCTGTTAAACAGAAGCTATTTGCAATCACAACAGCATTTGCAAAACTTTGGTCAAAGGGACAAATGTGTCCTTTCTCTTTCCTCTTTAAATGTATGTAATAGAAGTCGGACAGAAGAGAGGGAGGGAGAGAGAGAAAGAGAGAGAGAGAAACTCATAAGATCATCTATTTCATCCTGCCAATCCCTGTACCTATCATCTCATCTTGGGAAAATACTGTAGACAGCTTCTGGGTGTTCTCTACATATCATATTGGCAAAAAAAGCCCCAATATGTTTTTGTTTTCTTATTACATATCACCAAAATGATCAAACAAGAAAACCCTCTGAGATGAAACTAAAACAAAAGAGAACTACAACTGGGTTGCCCAAACAAGATCTGCAGAAACTATCAACTGAGTTTTCCACCCTTTCACTATCCATTTTTAATACAAAAACTGATCTTAGTGAATTTACAATGATGTTAGTCAGCAAAGTAGAGTCCTATTTTGGGCACCAAGAGGGAAGAAGCATTAAATTTTCATATAATAAAACAGCAACATTAGGTTTAGAGAACATAAAGATCAAAATATTCTAATGTTTCCCTAGGTTTAGTTTAATTCATATCTGTGCCATCAGGAAAGTAGTAACAAGAATATAGCCTTGTGAATTGCTTCTGTCCCAGTCGTTCCCCTTCCCTGGAAAATTCAGAAGAGAAAATTGCATCAAATCAAGTACACTAGTATTTCCTCTTTGTTATTCAAATAGAGGCTGGGACTGCTGAAAACAATTTATTTCCACATACATTTCAATCGTGTAATATCAACTTTAATGAAAAAAAAAAAAAGAAAAAGGAAAACAAAAACAAAAACAACAAAAACAAAAACACATCTTTATATTAAAAAAATAAAACTTGAATATTTCGATTTTCCATATGGAATATTTATTTTAATGCCTGTCTCAAGTTTTTAAGAGCTCTTAGCACTGTTTCATTGTAGCTCCAGAGAACAGTAGTTGTGGTTCAGTCTCATCAAAATGCTTTGTATCACAAAATAAAAAGTGTATAGGTCTTTACAATAACAAAAATGTGATTGTCAAAAATAAAATAAAGTCCTTGTATAGCTGCATTCGTTAATTTTCAAATATAAGTTTGGTTAAGAAATGTCTGGATCATACCAAAAAAATCCATCTGTAGCTAACTGTATCACTATTATTGTATATAATCATGTACTGTATACACAAGGATGATAAAAGGGCTGGAGCACCTCTCCTATGAACACAGGCAGAAGGAGTTGGGGTTGTTCAGCCTGGAAACTTTACAGCAGCCTTTCAGACCCTAAACGGAAAGTTCCTATAGGAAAGCTGGGGAGAGACTCTTTACCAATGAGTTTAGTGATAGGACAAGGGGGAATGGCTTTAAAATAAAGGGAGGTTAGGGGGAAATTCTTTACTCAGAGGGTAGAGAGGCATTGGAATGGGTTGTGCAGAGAAGCTGTGGATGCCCCATCCCTGGAAGTGTTCAAGGCCAGGTTGGATGGGACTTTGAGCAACCTGATCTAGTGTGAGTTGTCCCTGTCCATGGCAAGGATTTGGAATTAGATGATCTTTAAGGTCCCTTCCAATACAAACCATTCTATGATTCTGTGCAACACACATGCAGACACTTCTGCTGGGAAAAATAAAATTAAAAAAAAATCATCAATTACAATCCTCCCCATTGATAAACTCTGAAAAACTACATGGACCAGCGCTGTAATGAAAATTCAATATGAAATCTGAAAATGATTTTGGCCTTTCCTCAGCCTGTAAAAAAGAACTGAGTGGCTTTCAGACCACCAAGAGGCAGGTTTTCAGCCTAAGGAGCACTTTGCATTTCACCCACAATGAGAAACTCATTTCTCACTGGCAATAGCTAAAGGCCATAAGGACCTAAATCCAAAGCCTTGTGAATTTAATTGAAAAATTTCCAATGGAGTGAAGAGGCTGAGGAGGATCCAGACCTGAACAATTTAAAGTATGTCTTCTGATTTGTATTTTAAGCCTAGGAGTGATGGAATTGAAAGTATATATTATATGTGCATAAGATATGTTTAATATAATGTCTAGGCATATCTTTGATTAAGTTATTGGAAATGTATAAAAGCAAAAGCAATGCTATAATATAAAGCATATACTCATTTATTCTGATATATGCATGAGTATTCACTGTTAATACTTTCCTGAGGTTTCTAGACAAGCAGTAATAGAAAACAGTGATAAATCACTTACTAGTTTCCCTTCAGTGATTTCATACCAAAAAAATTACAAAACAACAAAATACAAATCTACACCTTCAATTTAACTTTTGCTTAAGACAGCCAGATGTTGGAACTTCAATTCACATAGATTTCTTTCCCACCAAATATTTCTTAATGACTATAGCTAATTAAATGAAAGCAAATTAAAATGTTTTCTGTTTTCAGATGAGATGTGTCTGGTAAAGAACTGCTGAAATTGCTACCAAAGATATTTATTATAAATGCTTGAACTAATGTTGGTAAATTCTACTTCTGCTAGACAAAAATAAAATAAAATAAATAAAATAAAATAAAATAAAATAAAATAAAATAAAATAAAATAAAATAAAATAAAATAAAATAAAATAAAATAAAATAAATAGAAAACTGAGCAAAAGGAACACAACCCTGTTCATATAGACAAGAAAATTATGTGATGAAGTAAATTGGATTCCCTGAATACATTTAACACATTCGTCTGAAAATTACATTGTCCATATTAATGCTGGTTTGGTGCTAATAGGATTTCTGATAATACACAATACATAAACAATTATATTTTAAGATGTATAGAATGATGAATTTTTGGACTATTTCATCCAAACATACTTACTTTTTAAACTTTGAAACATTTCTATAAACACCATAGTTCTCTTCAGCCATGTAAATTGAAACTTTTGCCATAGAATCCTCAGCATTATGACCCACAGAACATCTAAAATACTCTTTAAGAGTACATGTAAGGATTTTCTAATCCTGAGAATTTCACATAATGAAATGTATGTGCGTTTCTATACACTCTCATAACTAAATACTATGAAGAAAACGTATGACAACTGTGGTTCTTGAAATCAGACAAAATCACATCTGGCTGCATTCATACCTTATTACTCTAGATACACATCTGAAGATCCATCTGTATTTACACTACTCACTGTAAACCCTAAGGAATTAAATGAAATTATTTTTATGTCCACTCAGTACATATGGTAATAATGACAATATTGCTTAACATATTATTACATTGGTAATTTTATTGCTTTATTGATTACCCCATGGAATGCCTTAGATCCTTAACAGGAGGGTTTGGTATCAATGACAGTGCAGTCCCTGGGTCTTAGTCTCCTCCAATGAGTCCAGATTTACAGCCTAGTTTACCCAGGTCTGCTAACTTCATTTTCAGCATCCACTCTACTAAGTCACTTCAAGTTCATAACATTGAACCATAGAACCATGGATCCATAGAATGCCTTGGATTGGAGGGGACCATGAAGATCATCTAATTCCAAACCCCCTGCCATGGGAAGGGATGCCACCCACTAGTCAGGGCTCAGGGCTCAGGGGCCCATCTACCCTGGTCTTGAATGTCTCCAGGGATGGGGTATCCACAACTTCTCTGGGCAACCTGTTGCAGTGCCTCACCATCCTCTGAGTGAAAAGTTTTCTCCTAACCTGTAATCTAAATCTCTCTTCTTTTATTTTAAAGCCATTACCCCTTGTCCTATTACTATCTGTCCAAGCAAAAAGTTGCTCTCCATATTTTTTATAAGCCCCCTTTAAGTACTGAAAAGCTGCAATAAGGTCACACCTGAGCCTTCTCTTCTTCAGGCTGAACACCCCTAGCTCTCTCAGACTTTCTTCACAGGAGAGGTGCTTCAGCCCTCTAACCATCTTTGTGACCCTCCTCTGGACTTGCTCTAACAGGTCCATATCCTTCTTGTGCTGGGGACCCAACACGAGGATGCAGGACTCCAAGTGGGGCCTCATGTGGGCAGAGCAGAAGGGGACAACCCGCTCCCTTGACCTGCTGGCGTTGACGTAGCCCAGGATGAAGTTGGCCTGCTGGTCTGCAAGCACGCACTGCTGGCTCATGTCAAGATTTTTGTCCACTAGAACTCACTCCCAAGTCCTTCTCTGCAGGGTAGCTCTCAATGTGTTCTTCTCCCAGCCTGTGCTCATGTCTGGGATTGCCCTCATCCAGGTGCAGCATGTTGCACTTTGACTCAGTGAAATTCATGTGGGCCTACTTGTCAAGCTTTTTCAGGTCCCCTTAGATGGCATCCCTTCCTTCTGTTGTATCAGTTGTACTACTCAGGTTGGTGTCATCTGCAAACTTGCTGAGGGTGTACTCGATCCCACTGTCTATGTCATTGACAAAGGTATTAAACAGTACCAGTCCCAAGACAGACTCTGGAGGGACACCACCACTCTCTGGGTGCGACCTTCAAGCCAATTCCTTATCCACTGAATGGTCCACACATCAAATCCATATCTCTACAATTTGGAGATCAGAGTGTCATGTGGGACTGTGTCAAAGGCCTTACAGAAGTCCAGGCAGATGACACTGATCATTCTTCCCTTGTCAACTGATGTAGCCACTCCATCATAGAATACCACCAGATTGGTCAGGCACGATTTGCCCTTGGTGAAGCTGTGCTGGCTTTCTTGAATCACCTCCTTGTCTTGTATGTGCCTTGATGTTGCTTCCAGGAAGATCTTATCCATGATCTTCCCAAGCACAGAAGTGAGGCTTACCAGTCTGTAGTTCCCCAGGTCCTCCTTTCTACCCTTTTTTAAAATGGGAGTGATGTTTCCCTTTTCACTCTCCAGGGACTTCACGTGATTGCCAGAACTTTTCAACTATGATGGAGAGAAGTTTGACAACAACATCAGTAAATTCCCTCAGGACCCTGGGATGCATGTCATTGGGTCCCATAGACTTGTACATGATCTGTTTCAACAGGTGGTCTCGAGCCTGCTCTTCGCTTACAGTTGGAGTCACTTTGCTCCCCCATCCATCTTCAGGTTCAGGTAAATGAGAGATAGGGGAAGCCTGACTAGCAGTGAAGACTGAGGAAAAGAATTTGTTAAGTGCCTCAGCCTTCTCCATATCTGTTGTTACCAGTTCATCCTCCTCATCCTTCAGAGGGGTAAGCTCTGGCTTTTGTTTTCTGAGCAACATGCCTATAGATCCCTTGTTATTTTTTGTATCCCTTGCCAAGTTCAGTTCCATCCATGCCTTGGCTTTCCTGATCCCGTCTCTGCACATTGAGACAGCATCCTTGTTCACTTCCCAGGCCACATGTCCCTGCTTCACTTCCTGTACATTTCCTTCTTGTGCCTCAGTCTGACCATCAGGTCCTTTCACTGCTAGAAAACTAGGGAGGTTTTCTGCCCTCCCTGCCCACTTTCTTACACAGGGGATGGAGAGTTATGGTGCTCCAAGGAAAACATCCTTAAGGAGTTACCAGTTCTGTTCAGATTCTTTGTCCCTAAGAAGAGTGTCCCAGAAGATCTCATATACTAGGTCTTTAAATAGCTTGAAATTCACTTTGGAAGTTCAGGGTCCTGACTTTGTTCTTTGTCAGGCCCATATTCCTTGAGATCACAAACACAACCAGGGTGTGTTCACTGCAGCCCAGACTGCCTCCAATATTAACCTCTTTAAGGAGTTTGTACTGATGAGCACAAGGTCCAATAATGTTTCCCCTCTGGTTGGTTTGTCTAATACCTGGACCAGGAAGTTATCCTCATTGCCCTCTAGCATTGCTGTGCTGCTTACAGCCTGCTGTGTAACTTTTCCAGCAGACATCAGGGTGGTTGAAGCCCTCCATCAGGATGAAAGCATACGAACATTATGCTTCTTTTAGTTGAAGCAAGAAGGCCACATCAACATGCTCCCCTTGATCAGGCATCCTGTAGTAGACCCTGACCACAAAATATCTTTATTGGTGTGGTCCTTAACTTTGACCTATAAGTTCTCAACCTGTCCATAGTTGTTTCTCAGAGGCATCTCTTCACAATCAATCCCTTCCCTAACATAGAGGGCAACATACCCTCCTTTTCGTCCCTGCCTATCTCTCCTGAAGAGATTTTAGTCCTCTATTCCAGTGTTCTAGTTATGTGATCCATCCCGTGTTTCCATGATAGCAATCAAGTCATATTTGTATAACTGCATCATGGTTTCCAATTTCTCTTGCTTGTTTTCAATGCTGTGTGCATTGGTGTAGAGGCATTTCAGCTGGGCAATGAATCACATCACTTTTCCAGAAGAAACCTTTCTGATTGCTTTGTGACAGTTCACAAGTACTTCCCCGTTGATTCTCAAAGTGACAGTGTAGCCAGGTTTGCTTCCTTCACTCAAGAGGTATGATCCGCATCTGTCCAAGCCCTAGTTCTTGCTGGGGTTTAGGACAGTACACCGACGCAGTGGCTAAAAGTGCTTGATCATGAAGTGTGTGTGTCCTTACAGGCCTCTGTGTACAAATGTCCTGCACCTAGCAACAACTTTGTCTGGATATTCAATCCCATAAAATCTTTGTTCCTAAGCTTTTCATCTCATATCAAATCATGATCTGATGGGCTTTTACTCCTTACAGCTGCATTCTTATTACAGGACCTGGGATGATGGGAGACAGTCCCTGCTGTATTACCTAGTCCTCTGAAGTCAGCAGCAGGTGTGTGAAGGGACAGTGCTCCTATCAAAAGCTGACAGAGAACAATGGAGACAGCTGCCAAACACTGCAATGTCTGTAGATTCTCCATAGGCAGATGGGCTCCAAATGAAGAGCTGCACAGGGCTAGTATAGCCCACAGTTGTTCCAAGACTTTTTCCTCTAGAAGCACCTTTCATTAAGCTGAAATAGAAAACTGGCACTTGTAGAAGATCTGCCACTTGTAGAAGTCTGAAAATCAACCTGGAAGTTGGCTGTGTTAAGATGCTGCACTCTTTTGGCCAACAGCCTCAGGGTTACCAATTCTTGCATTAGCTCTATAGTGCATAGAAGCTCAAAAAAGAATGTATTCTGTGGATTACTCACCAGAGGGTAGAAAATGCAGACATACCCCACATAAAGTTTACTTTCCTGAGAATAGTGCTTCAGTTTCTTCTCGGGTCATGATAATCATGTGCCCACAAAAAAAGCATGCTAGTATGTCTATCACAAAGGTCTAAGTCAGCTGTGAGTCAGTAGTTCATGTCTTTGCTAAAGAGCAGAGATCAATTACTTGTGTAAAGTCAATTGGCCAGGTAGGTGCTCTTGGCAAGATGTGACATTCACCTGTTTGAGCAAAGCAATTACCTTCTTCCTCTAAGACTTTACTAATGGAGATTCTATGCATAACTTTTAACTTTTCTGATTAAATATGTTCTGCTAGCAGCAGTTGATTTCAGTCCGTGCATAGCTGTGATAAAATGTCTGTCCTTGATGCATTTGGCAGGCTGGGGGTGGGGGGGAGGGGAATACTACAGCCTATAAAACTCTCAAAATGCCAGTGTAACAAGTGTTTCCCATATTACCATGGAAGGAAGAGCTCTGAAAGGATAAGTCACTGCTTTCAGCAATGCTTTGCTGATAAGGCATTGCTTTTCAGCCAAAGGATAAAGCATTGCTTTCAGCTTCCTATCATCCAGACAGCATATTTGTCATGGCCATACCCAAGAGATTAGACAAATTACAGAAGTGTTACTCTTTCTTATCAGAGCTGTTCTGGGGGACATAATGAAGTAAATAAACTGAAAATTAATAAAAATGTCAAATGCTTCAGAACAAGCTAGATCAGGTGATATATCCCACATTAAAACCAACATCTGTGATTCTATAATAATTCTACGATAAAGCCAGCAGGCTTTGGCTCCAACTGGGATCTTGATGGTTTCCTTTTTTTCACTCAGACTACCTTCTTACTTCACATCTTACTTATTACCACATTTTGTCCAGCAAACACTCAGTACTGAGGGATCTGACAGAGAGTCTTCTCTCAGTGCCTGAACTTTAATCAGTGAGGTCTGCACAGCTCTAGAAAATGTAATTATATCATAACAACCAGTTCCATATGGTTCTTGGTCATGGATGTAGGCCATACTTTCTTCTGACCCAAATGAACCAGTATAAAAAACAACAGAGAAGTACGTGTTTATGTTTGTATATCTTAAAGACTTGTATTTTCTTCCTTCCCAAGTATATATTACTGTAGTGTTTAACATTATTATGCAAAACTTGATCTCAAGTCATGGACATTTTTTAATGAGGTAGAAGAGCTAAAACTGAGTAGAAATACTGGAATTCCCCACTATGCATACATCTCATTTAAATAAACTACTATTTCTGAAGTTGATGAAGCTGCAACTTTAAGTTAAATAGTGTTTTACAAGTAATAGCTCCTAAAATTATATCTGAAAACATAAAGCAGACCTGACTGGGATGGAAGCATTTAAGTGTCTGAGATATGACTTTCCTAAACATGAATATAATCTAAGCTATAAATAAATAAATCCATATTAGAAATTGCCAGTGTTGGTCCTGAAGAACATTTGGAGGCAATTGAAAAGCCGCTCCATAATAAAATTAGTCTCTTACTTATGTTGTGTAGTGTAGCCTGAATGTTGCAACATTCAAGTTGCAGCATGTTGCAACATGTGCAAGTTTTTTTTTGTTGTTGTTGTTTTGTTGTTTTGTTGTTTTGTTTGTTTGTTTGTTTGTTGTTGTTGTTTTTGTTTTTCTTTTTTTCTTGTGTTGCTGGAGAGCAACCCAATAATTTCATTAGCCTTTCAGTTTTGCAGAGGAAATCACTTAGTGTTCACCAGTATTATCAAAATAAATAGATAGATAGATAGATAGATAGATGGATAGATAAATAGATAGATAGATAGATTTTAACCCATAATATCATCTCATGTATGCTCGTGAAACACTGTGGAGAGCAGAGCATGGACTCGGTTTAGACCCTAGACATAAAGACCATCTCCCAAAATATATGTATAATGTTTCCTTATTCTGAGCAGAGGAAGGAGTTTGTGGGCTTGAGATAGTCAACGTCTTCAGGATGGACTTTTTCTCAACAATTTTAGTCATCCAGACTAAGGGTTAAGTTTTATGTGACTAAGTGAGGTCTAGGCTCTGTCTATATCTGATAGGGGAAAGCAGGCATTTCTAGGGTACATCCATCTTAAATGGATGTCTCAGGATACCCATAAATGAGAAGTGGGATAAGCCAGCAACTAGAGGTGCCTTCTACACCAGACACAAGACATTTTGGAAACTGGAATTATGTCTTTTCAGGCAAATATAGTGTTCTCCTTCCACATTTATCAGCCTTACTCACCAATAGGTTCCAGTGCAGGAGGAAGTATTCCCACCAGCAGCAACCCAATTCACTCTCTACACAATAGCTGGCTACTGTGAAGAAAAGTGACCTGTAGCAATTCATAATCACATAACTATGAACTGCAATACAATACTGCTGCCTGAGACAGAATGAAGCTTTTCCAGGAAACCACAAAATGGTTTTAAGTGTGTTGGGGTGTTGGAACAGATTGTGTGAGATACATTCTACATACTGGGGCTGTGTGTTTATGGTATGCCATGAATTACTGCAAAGGTGCCCAGCAATCTCATCTGCAAATAGCTTCTTTATTTTTACTGGCGTAACAAAGCAAATGTGTATGACACAGGACTTATCAATTCTTTGGTAATAGACATCAACTTTCATTAATCTCAAAAACTATGTAGAATGGCATGGCCCATGTACTTTGTAATATTAGCAACAATCTTCAAACCACTTTGAATATGGATATTAATCTACCCAAAAAGGGAGAGGGAAATGGGGGGGTGGAGGGCAACCCAAAGCGAAGCTAAATTCTCTGCAGTGTTTTAGATATCTATCTCCCTCACATCGCTTTGGGACATGCAGATTTGGGAAGAGTTGGGTCCTTTTTTGTTGGTTTCAACTTTGACATGTTTTCCTGAGTAACTGTCTAATTTGTGATATGACAAGAGATGTCAGTGCAGCCACAACAGCTTTTCCCACAAAAACGTTCCTTAAATTTATTATTATACACATATTTTATCTGAATTCAGATTTGTAAAATGATTAGAAACAGAAATAAGCATTCATTCTCTTTTGTAGAGCAGATCTGTGGGAGAAGGGGGTTATGCATGACGTTCTCTAGACATTGACATACTTTTCGTTGGAAGGGCATCTAGAAATACTGCAGGATCTCTCCTCACCTATTTCTTATGAGTATTTGTGTAAACTATATATATAATTAACCAACTGCAAACTACATACCATCTTGTTTTTGTTTTATTATTATTATTTTATTTTGTTTTGCTTTGTTGTTGTTTTGTTTGTTTTAATTTTATTGTTTACCTCTATTTTTTATTTCTTGCTCTTACCTACCACAGACTGAGATTCTCTGCAGGAAAGCAGAGCTTTCCACTTTGCCAAACTGAAGAATATATGGTTCTTCCATGCCACGTATACCATTACAGTTTGAAATCCAGACACTACAAGAAAATGTGCTCTTACATAAAATACCTTTTTCACTGTATCACCTCGTTGCTGCTAGCTCAATGCTGACAATCACTGATTAACTCAGCCCGTGCACGTCTGAAATGAATCACAATGTGATGTTTGATTCCTCAGCAACATTTCAAAGGGACCAGATTTTTGCTTTTAACTACAATTTAGGTAACTAAATGTGAACATACTATAAGGTTCAAATAATATACTGTACATTAGACTCCCAGCTGCAGCCTTATCATATTATCCTCTATAAACTTGGCTCAGAATCCAGAGGGACTCTAGAGTGCTTAATATTCAGTTAATTTCTGTTTTGATTGGAAAGACGAAAGTAAACCTTTTGGAAATGAATTCATCAATTCAAACTGCATAACAGGCTTTATTGAAATGCAGTCTGCAATGTTCTTAAGTCAGCCTCATCACTGAATGTTGGGACTTATCTTAATTATGGTTGGTTGTAATACTGTACTTATATTAATAATGTTCTTATGTTAAAGAGATTTTTTTGACCTTTTGGAGTGCAGAAATCAATGAGAAGTTGATAAAGCCAAGTTCATTGCTGCCTAAAGTAAAGCAAGCCTGATTTGTTTACTTACCTAAGCCTTCATCTGTCAGACCCATTCTGAAATGATTTATAGACCTCTACCCAATGAAATCATTTAAAGTAGATTAGATTCAAGGAACAATCACCTCTAATATGACAAGCTGATGGAGGCTGACAGGTAACCAAGTTGCTCTGGATGGCAAACAAGTTCCTGAAATTCTGATTAAATTAAAATATTAATGGTACCACTGGGAAAATAAGATTGAATCATGTTAGGCGAATTCAGTATTAGAACCAAAATGCAAATAGAGAATCATTCTGTGTGAAGAAAGCCAGCTGAGGTACCAAGGGAAGTTACCTCCAGTAAACGAGAGAGCAGGAAGTGAATTCAAATGAAAAGCATTGTGTCAAGAGCTCACCTTCACCTTTTTGAGGTCTCTAAAACAACAGGGCCTAACAGGCTCTGGGGTTGGTCTGAACACTTTCGAGAGGTTACATATTTATTTGGACTTGCAGCATAGTACTAATGAACAAGTCTTGCTTTCCTAAGGTTACAAGGTTATTCTTTGAAGCACTGATCCATGCTTTTTTCCCCTTTTTTCATGTTTGTTTAGTTTCTGTTTTCAATCCTGTACATTAAGTGGCTCTGGCTGTTCTATGATTGCTATATAACTAAATGTATTGACACTGCCTGCTTTGGGATCTGTATTAATTTTGACATACAGGGTAATTAAATGTGCTATTCGTCTCATGTGCATTAAAGGAACAATGAATGCCTTATCTTGCAGACATGCTGAAGTGTGCAATTACAACATGTTAAGAGTAGATGTACTTTGCTTCACAACACCTTTTATTAAGGTCCTTTTAAATATCTTTAAATGTTACTTAATGGCAGATGTGAAGTAAAGACTATACATCATAAGTCATACTGATGGGATTTATCTCACCTCACTTTAGACAGAGTAGACATCTTCATCTGATCTAATTTTCCGTGCCCCTTTTTCAGTCAGTGGAGAGAAAGAGCTGCATAGAGTTTGCCAGTTACCTAGTCTATTTTTGATGTTTGCATTTGTATACAATAAACTGCAACCTGGACACACACACACATCAGTCTGTATCTTCCAGAAGGAAAAATGTTGGTACAGGCAGCAGGAAGCACCTAGAAGAAATGGTAACTGCACTCACAGTGCCTCTCTAAATACTAAAGTGACAATTTAGTTTCAGAGCCACAGAGTTTTCCTGTTATTTCCCAACAGACACTATATAAATTATAGTGGCTATGGTCAGTCCAGTGAGACCCACAGCTAGGGAAGAATGTGATTAACAGGAAAACAAAACAGCAGCTAGACACATAGTGAAAGAGCAGAGGCTCCCAGAGACTTTGTCTACCAGGGAGGTTAGTATTTTGCAGGGAAGGAAAAAAATAAATAAATAAAAAATAAAAAATGGAAGCAACACAGTAAAGGACAGAACACGCATGAAGAACTGACCATGGTGGGGTAATAGAGAAAAAAAAATAACGATTTTTAATTATCTCAGTGGGTGAAAAAGGTCAAGAAGAGAGTACTGAGAGGAGAATGCCCCAGACATTGGAACAGCTCACAAAGGTGTTTTCTGAACTTTGAGACTCCAGAAAAATTGAGGTGATAGAGAGATAACAATTTGGGCATTTGGGCAGAAGAGGAGACTACCTACCATTGTTTTCTGACATGAAACCAAAAAGAGGAGAGGTATATATTTACATTTCACTGCTTCAAACAATGGCTAACACACTGTTAGGTTAACAGCCTATTCAGTTTTAGCTGGACTGTCAAGGCAACAGTAGTGTGATCTCAACCACAAGACTAGAGTGAAAATTAGAAGAAAATAAAGCAGGTCAGTTAAGCCAAAAGAGTTGGAAATGTAGCCTGGGGAGCCACATGGACAAAGTTCAGTGCAGGAGAAATAATAACTTCTCCATTGCTTGCTTTATCACATACAAGAAATATAAGTAAGATAATCAGCCTGATGACCAGCATGATGGACCTTGGACAATAGAAACAAAAAAAAAAAAAAAAAAGCATACTTTTGGGGTGACTTTTCCACTCATATTCTGGTTTGAGAAAAGAATTGGACCAAAGATGAAAACACCAACTATTAAAGAAATAAAGTCGTCCTGCTCACTACTGGAATAAAAGAGGGATTATAAGAAGAAGGAGGCAGCACAAAATCTACCTGTAAATAAATGACTTGAATGTTGTCTGCCATTTCCCCAAACTTGTGTGTGCTTATGTAATGCAGAAAAAGTTTAAGTTTAGAAACAGCAAAGTCTTTGTGTTCTTACCAAGCCCATGGTAGATAAAAAAAAAAAAAAAAAAAAAAAAAAAAAAAAAAAAAGCAGAATATGGTACTGCATAATCTATACTAAGAACATGGCTAGGAAAAAAACTCAACCTACTCAGAAGTTTAACTCATACCATTAGGGAAAATGATGGTACAGCTCACAAAATGCACATTTTATATATCTTTCCAGTGTCTGAAACAAATTCACAAACATCTGTGAATCATTATTTTCACAGTTCAACTACTTCTGTCTATACAAATGTGGCTCTAAGATACAGGAAAATCTCCTGTGGCCAAATGGGAGAAGTACAACGGGAAAGTACAGTTTTCCTACAATCACTCACCCATAATGATCATGCTGTGTTGTAAACTGTGATGGAAGAAAATGGCCAAGGATTAGAAAAAAAAAAAAAAAAAAAAAAAAAACAGAGGACCAAGTCTTCACCTCCTAACAATGTTAGAAACCACATTTCTCTAAAATTTGAAGTATGTTTCATCATTACTTGAAAACTCTGAAAATTATTCAGTGTCCTTGGTTGCCTAAACAGATATCAGGTTCTGTGAAGTCTTCATTCTTATAAAATTTGACCTTTAGGTACCCTTTACACTGCAGTAAGGGAAGAGTGTGTATAAAGTATTACTTCTAGTCTACCTACACCTCTAATGCTCAGGTTATTAATTACTTCATCATTAATTTTGGTCCTATCCCTGTTTGATGTGTTGTCATACAGTGATCATACAGGACAACTCTATAAGACTATCTTCTCTTAAAAGTTTCAGAAAAGAGGTAGTAGTGAAAGAGGTCTGTTTGGTTTAAAATGATAACATTTCACTACTTTTATGCAATAGAGAACTGAGTATTCTTTGTACCAAAAGCTGTACATCTCAAAAGAGCTAGGTCATAGTTAAATATGTATCTTCTGTTTGTTATAGATTTGATGGTTATCATATATGTAAGCTTTTTAAGTGTAATCATAGAAATAATCATGGGTGTATGACATTTGTTTTTCTCTGCATTCTGCAACACAAATTGCTAGTATATGGTTTTCCACATGGTTCCTATCTTTCATATACTCGACCCATGCATAGACCAAAAGCATTAAAAACATGTGAGTAGCGGTTGTTGACACCAGGCAAATATGGAATCCATATATTAAATTTCAACATCAACTATGCAGGCCTGAATTTCCTGCAGCTTTGATTCTAATGCCCTAGTAATGTTTATGCTATCAGTATTAGCTTACATAACATAATGGCTTTGGACCTGAGGGGTGGGTAAGATTAAACTGCTTTCCACTATAGCAGAAAATTTTCTAGCTTTCTCCAGACCTTCAAATACTATGAGACTGCTTCATCGAAATATAAAGACCTTCATTGATAACAATACCCTAACTTTGAGCTACCTTGGCTTGTGACTCACTTTCTATGGTGCATTTCAAACAAATAACAGTCAAATATTATTTCAAATGTCAGATTTTTAACTCATTTATTTATTTATTTTTGTCTAATCCTACCATCTTGTGATTTGCCTTGTCAGTTATCCCTGGAGTATCTGTGTTTAACATAAAATCAAGCACTGTAGCCTCAAGACTCATTCCTTGTGGACTTTTCTCTTGAAACAAAATTCAGCTTAGAGTGTTCGTTGCCTGATGCAGGTGGGGAATCATCAAGAATACTGGAGTTCGCTGAACGCCTTTTGTGGAAAAGTCTCTCTTAAATAGGGAGGCTTCACAACATTTCTTAAGGCAGGAAAGTTCTGGTTCAACCTGATCTTCTCTCTTACTAGATCTTGAAAACAGGGAACAAATCCTTTTTCTTCAACTGCTCCATCCTCAGTTTTGTGATCTAGCCCATGAATTAGACTTTACTTCAGCTTCAACTTGTTCACTAAATTCTTCTGAAAATTAAAACTGAAATCTGAACCAAATTCTGGCATCAGAAGATGACTGGCCACTGGAAGTACTTGAGCATAATGTCAACAGAACAGGAGGGTCTGAGGAAATCAGACATGTTGCATCAGCTGTAGGCTTTTGTTTTGGTTTTACATTCAATTCAGTAAAATGTGTTTGTACAGCCAAGAGGTGACAAATGCACACATGCTGCAGCCAAATGACTGTCTGAAAGGACAGGACAAAGTCCATGAAGGCAGATGGGGAGAGATGTTCCTGGAAACGGGTATTCTCAATTATGTAAAGACCAGTAGGACTTTGAGATTGTGGATGTTACTGACAAGTTAATGGAAATTGTAAGCATCATCTCAAGCAGTTTCTGAGCTGCATCAATGTAGCCTGGCCATGTTCTGCTTGACAGCTGTTCTTCATCTACTCTGCCATTCATGGCATGATGACATGACAACAGTGGAGTTGCCATATCAGTTAGGATACATAACTGAGTATTGCTGGGATAATACCAGCATCCAAGAGCTTGCTCTCCTTCCAGAAGTCTCCTGAAAATGCTAAAGAGACCATTTGTCCCACCTGTGATATGACCCAGGAGGCTGGACTGTACCGGGATGGTACACATCAGCTTCCACCAGCCTGGAGTGAAGGCTTTGCTGAAGAGCAGGACCCTAGGAGTGTTGCACACACCACTGCTGGGGCAAAACTGCCTCTGTACTGTGCTGTTTATGTTCAACTATCTTCTGTGTACTCTTCTTCCTTTCACTGATATGGAAGGTGGGTGGTTTGAGACAGTGATAAATAAACAACCGAAGATTTCATATATTAACACATTTACTCCTTCATCTTGTATTATTTTAATTTGGTGACTCGGGATGAGACAAAAGCATGAAAGCTGTGGCAGTCAAAGGATCAAGAAGTAGGATCAGCAGCAAGGCAGGAACTGATTATGCAGTTATGAGGATGTCAGAGTGGAAGGCTGGTAATTACTCCCCTATCCAGCTCTGAGCAGAAGGCAGGTTCTAACATATGTCATGCATTTGATCAAAATCAAACTTGCTATTTTTTCCATATAGCAAAATTAAATGGCAATGTCAGCTGGCAGAAGAATGTGTTAATCAAGGTTCCCTAGTACAAGAAATCCCCATATTGCAAGTTTCTTTAGGTAGTTCTGTAAGTTTTTTTCACAGCCAAAAGTAAGTAAGTTTTAAAGTAGGTTTTTTACCACCCAAAATCAAGAGTGGATTAGGTGTTATGTATGTCTGCCTTCGTACTCATTATTAGAACCTTTAGACTTACACGTCTGCATCTTCAGCATTTTGAACCACAGGTTTGTGGTAATATGATGACTTCAAAACATTTAATTTTTGCCTTTCAAAGATCACCCTCTGAAATCTAAGGCTTCCATTACATTTTATGAAATAATTAGAAACAAATTTTCAGATTGACATCCAAATTTTTGGTATAATCAGAAGGATATTCAGAAGGACAAGCTCAGAGCTAGAGCTCAAATATTCATGACATAAATGTAATGAGAGTTTTATTAAGTATGGAAAATAAATCAGATGAAATACTTTGTCTTACTCTTTTTATGTTAATTCAGATGAAAAATAAATCATTTTTTTAATCTTAGTCTCACAATTTCTAACATAGACTTAGCATTGGCTATGAGGTTGAGTTTGGGTAATAGGGAAAATTTCTTCACTGAAAGGGTTGAGAAGTAATGGAACAGGCTGCTCAGAAAATTAGTTGAGTCTGCATCTCCAGAGGTCTTGAAACATGTAGATGTAGTGCTTAGTTTAACATGGTTTAATAGTGGACTTGGCAGTGCTAGGGTAAAGGGTGAACCAGATGATCTTAAAGGTTCAAACTAAATGATTCTATGATTCTATGATTCTATTAAAGTCTCCACATCAACTCGTCCAGGAAGATATAAAAAATGGAGAAATCTGAGCTAAAGAAACAGTGTAACTTAGGGGCCACAGGCCAATAATGGACCTGTCTAAAAGCAGGAATTATTGTGGAATCACAGAATGGCCAAGGTTGGAAGAGACCTCTGAAAATCATCTAGTCCAACACCCCTGACAAGGAAGGTCACCTAGAACACATTTCTCAGGATGGCATCCAGGTGGGATTTGAATATCTCCAGAGAAGGAGACTCCACAACCTCTCTGGGCAACCTGTTCCAGTGCTCAGTCACCCTCACAGTAAAGGAATGTCCTCTCATATTAATGTCCTCTCATTGCGTCTCATCCTGTCACTGGGCTCAGCTGAAGAGAGACTGGTTCCATTCTCTTGACACCCTCCCCTCAGATATTTATACACATTGATGATGTCTCCCTTCAGTCTTCCCATTTCCAGACTAAACAGGCCCAGTTCTTTCAGCCTGTCCTCTTACAACAGGTGCTCCAGTCCTCTCATCATCTTTGTAGCCCTTCTCTGGACTTGCTCCAGTAGTTCTATGTCCCTCTGAATACTGAAAGATTTTCCCAATAGTTTGAAAATTGCTAATTGCACCATCTATGGTTAAGTTCAATTTGGTCCAAGATTACAGAGGGCAAATACTTTGAGAAAAATGTTTGAAATACTTTGAAATTTTGATATACTTCAAAATTTCACTGAAATAAGGTTCCAACATTGAAAAGCCTCCTTCTCTTCACTTTCTATTCTAAAATAATAATAATAACTAAAAAAAAAAATACTATTATCATATCTAACCATTTTTTATCTACTTTTGAGTATGTCATAATTAGCGGAACAGCTGAAGGCTCATAGGAGACAAATAAGGCTCTCTCAAGGAATCATAGATTCACAGAATGTTTTGGGTTGGAAGGGACCCTAAAGATCATCTAATTCTAATCCCCTTGCCATGTACAGGGACACCTCCCACTAGAGCAACTTGCCCAAAGCCCCATCCAGCCTGGCCTTGAACATTTCTAGGAACAGGGCACCCACAACTTCTCTGGCCAACCTGTTCCAGTGCCTCACCACCCTCTGTGTAAAGAATTTCTTCTTAATATCAAATCCAAATCTGCCCTCTTCTAGTTTGAAGCCATTGCTCCTTGTCCTATCACTACACTCCCTGATAAAGAGTCTCTCTCCAGCTTTCCTGTAGGTCCCCTCTAGGTACTGGAAGGTCACTAAAAAGTCTCCATGGAGCCTCCTCTTCTTTGAGCTGAACAACCCCAGGTCTCTCAGCCTGTCTTCATAGGAAAGGTGCTCCAGTCCTTTGATCATCTTTGTAGCTTTCCTCTGGACTCATTCTAGTATATCTATGTCCTTCTTGTGCTGTGGGCCCCAGAGCTGAATGCAGTGCTCCATGTGGGGATCTCATGGGAGCAGAGAAGAGGGGGAAAATCATCTCCCTTGACCTGCTGGCCATGTTTCTTTTGATATAGCCCAGGATACAGTTGGCTTTCTGGGCTGCAAGTGCACATTGCCAGCTCATGTCAACCTTCTTGTCAGCCAGTAATTCTAGGTCCTTCTCCTCAGGTCTGCTCTCAATCCATTCTCTGCCCAGCCTGAATTTGTACTTGGGATTGCCCTGGCCCAGATGCATGACCTTGCACTTGGACACACTGAATTTTATGAAGTTTGCACAGGCCTAATTCTCAAGCCTGTCAAGGTCCCTCTGGATGGCATCCCTTCCTTCACACATGTCAACTGCACCACACAGCTTGGTGTCATTGGCAAACCTGCTGAGGGTATACTCAGTCCCACTGTGTCTGGATTGAGGTACTGTCTCTCAGTGCCTGCCGTACAGGAATGAACATGACTACCCTAAAAACCTGTGTGCTTAAGACAAGACCTGTGAATACATTTCAATGAAACCTGGAAAGTGTGATTACATCCCAGGTTCTCACTTTTCTGATTTATTTCTGTTCTGTGTTTTATGAGTGTTTAGACTTAGGCCTTAATTTTTGTGGTTATGTTGATTCAAGCTGATGGGTGTATTCTACATAAAAATTTCTACTGTAATGTTTGATGCTTTTCAAACAATTTCCAAATATTTGGTTCAAATCAACAATTTTCATGTAAGCATAATTTTTATACAAACATTTTTAAAAGTGTATTGTTCAGAGAGTATAATCAATGCACCTAAGGTTAAGGTTCCAAATGCAAAAAGCTGCAGTCAGGCATTTAGTGAGACTCTCTCTTCTAAAATAAAAGTAAATTCTTTTTAGCACTAGGTGATCAAATTGTAGATCTATCCATAATTATCTATAAGTTCTATTCTTACTTTGTTGCCATGTTAACACAGGTTTCTCTGACAGAAACAACCTTCTCAGAAAATTTGAATGTGATCTTTAATTTGCAAATGTCATTCTCCATTTCCAATTTTTGACTTGTAGGAAAGTTTTGTATGATTGATACTTATATTGCACTCAGTTTGGGGTTTTTCATGCTTACTTTGATTATTTTCTTATCATAAAATTGCTTTAAAAAAATCACACCATAGCAATTAGACATAGTTTCTGTCAGATGCTATTATTTATAATGATTCAACCCTTGACTGGTTAGAAAAATGATTTCTGTAGTCTCTGATTGGACTTCATAGAGATTCTCATGTTCAATAGTTCATTCCTTAAGGTATATAAATCTTTGTACATTCTTTCCTTTCTATGTAGATATGGGATACTTTCAGTAACTCAAATAAACATTGAAGATTTCTATTAAATACTTACTGTCTGCTTATCACAGAATCACAGAATCACAGAATTGTCTAGGTTGGAAGAGACCTCAAGATCACTGAGTCCAACCTCTGACCTAAGAGTAACAAGTCCTCCACTAAACCATATCACTAAGCTCAACATCTAAACGTCTTTTAAAGACCTCCAGGGATGGTGACTCCACCACTTCCCTGGGCAGCCCATTCCAATGCCTAACAACCCTCTCAGTAAAGAAGTTCTTTCTAATATCCAACCTAAAACACCCCTGGCGCAACTTTAGCCCATTCCCCCTCATCCTGTCACCAGGCACTTGGGAGAATAGACCAACCCCCACCTCACTACAGCCTCCTTTAACATACTTATAAAGAGCAATAAGGTCGCCCCTGAGCCTCCTTTCCTCCAGGCTGAACAAACCCAGCTCCCTCAGCCACTCCTCGTAAGACTGATTCTCCAGACCCCTCACCAGCTTCGTTGCCCTTCTCTGGACTCGCTCGAGCACCTCCATGTCCTTCTTGTAGCCAGGGGCCCAAAACTGAACACAGTACTCTAGGTACTCACCAGAGCCGAGTACAGGGGGACAATCACTTCCCTAGACCTGCTGGCCACACTGCTTCTTATGCAAGTCAGGATGCTCTTGGCTTTCTTGGCCACTTGAGCACACTGCTGGCTCTTATTCAGCCAACTATCAACCATCACTCCCAGGTCCTTCTCCGCCAGGCAGCTTTCCAGCCACTCATCTCCCAGCCTGTAGCTCTGCTTGGGGTTATTACGCCCCATGTGCAGGACCCGGCACTTGGCCTTGTTGAACTTCATGCAGTTGACCTCAGCCCATCGGTGCAGCCTATCCAGATCCTCCTGCAGAGCCTTCCTGCCCTCGAGCAGATCGACACACACACCTAACTTGGTGTCATCTGCAAACTTACTGAGGGCGCACTCAATCCCCTCATCCAGATCATCAATAAAGATACTAAATATAGTATATATATAGTATATATAGTATTATTATTACTATATAGTAATACTTATATAGTATTTGTTTCTGACTCTTCCATGAAAGTAACAACTACTGCTATCTTCCAGCTGTTATGATCTGTTTCCAAACCAAGCTGGTTGTTTGACAGGATGGACACTGATTTAAATGTATGTCATGTCATTATTTGCTTGTTACTATTGTTTCCAGTAGTGGGAGTTTTCTAGACACATGTCCAAGAGAGTATGAGAACTGATCAGATTGATTTGCTTAGCCACATTCTACAATTCTGCAGACAAAATCTGAGGCTTTTTGCAATATCCAGAACTTCAAAGCTCCTGGCAATTTACAGCAGCCACTGAACTGGCTGAACATTATTCTGGGATGTGCACAATAAACTGTGGGAGCCCTAAAACTACCTGTTAAGGTTAGTTCCTTCTCTATTGTCCTTCATCATCTGTGGCCAGGGCATCTGCAGCAATGAAAGGCTCTTCACATGCATCTTTCAGCCCATTATTGATATTTGACACCTTGCCTGTGTACATGTTATCAATGCCCCTCAGTGTTATTAGCTACCCCGGGGCCACCGGAGAAAGACTAAATGGTTAATTAAATCAAGCTGTACCGTATTGCCCAGCCAAGAGCCCAAACACCCACTCAACACTAGCCCACAAATTCTGGAATAACCACTGGACCACATTTTTCATGTGTTGTGAGTGCCAAGAATGTTTTTTTTTGCCATTTAAACTGACTCTTGATCATCATGTTCTTGTCATGCTTGCATGGCTTGGCCCAAGGGCTCTGTCCCATGCTGTCAAGCATGGGACAATACACTGTCAAGCAAATAGTGACAGAATAGGAATACATGTAGAACATATTCCATTCCACTGCTCCAAGAGAAGATCAACAATATGTAAAACTCTGCTAACGATTATTTGTTTAGCCTGTTCTCAGAAATATCAAGTGACAAAAATTTTGTAAGTCACCTTAGTCTGTGTGCTGGTGCATCAGTAACTTTGATCAGCTCCATTCTCCATCTACTTGGGGGTCTTGGGACAGAACTTGTGCTTTCACAGTGTCATTTTGCCAAATATGTAGTCTCTAAATATATCCAGTCTCTAAGTATATCAGAACAGGCATTGCTCTGTCCCCTTCTCATTATTGCTTTAGTTTGTTTGTTTGTTTTGTTTTTCAGTCTGGAATAATACTTTGTTGGTAGTACTGTTTCAGTCAGCAGCAGTAGGATTCTTATGCAATTAAATAACTGAACAGTCCCACTCACACAGCAGAGATCCAAACTCTCTGCCTTCATTACCCCAGATTCTTGGGTTTGGGACTTTTTTTTTTTTTTCCATCTGCAATAATAAACAGATTTATTTTCTTTTTAAATTAAATTTTGGATTTGGGAAAATAAGATGAGATTTCATGGAGGTTCAGATAACAAAGCCAGCTACATGCCAGTTACCTCCAAATTCTAGTCCATAGACATTTTTGCACTTGCCCGGTGCATATTACAAGGGCAAAGTGGAATAGTCTCTAGGTTTCATTGCAATCTAAACATCAAATTCTATCAGCAGTAGCAGCATGGTTTTCTGTTATAAAATAGAGACTATAACTGTAATAATAACTGTAGAAATATATAATGTATAAGCAATAAATATGACAATAACTGAGAAAGCAGCTATTATATCCATCTCTGCAGAATTCAAATCAGTCTCCTACCAACTTTGTCCATTGTTTTCCATGACCCTCTACCTGATCTTCTCATAATGGTTTCATTCATCATAATGAGTCCAAATGTCCTGGAAGTATCTTCTTGTCCAGATGGAGAACATTTGTTAAGTTGCAGGTATATGAAATACATATATTAGTATATTTATGTGTATGCTGAAAGGTAAAATATTCATAACCCACTGAGGAAAGCTTAGACCTTTCTTAAAATAAGGTAGCTTTAATGAAAATAACTGTGATATGAACTTTGCTTCCAGCTTCCTTTGCTAGATTAAGGGAAGAGCATAGAAATAAAGATATTAACACATTATTAATGTTTATTGTTGAAATATGTATATATGAGATGCGCTTCTTCATACATTATGTAATGTCTAAATTACACGAATATGGGGGAGTTTAATAAGTCATCCACATGGTTTCATCTTTTAATGTAATTTTGCTGCATTCTAAATGAAGCAGTGAAAAGTCACTACTTTTAGCAATTTTTAAAATTGTTTTACATGTGGAAGAAACTGAATGGTAACACAGTGAATATATTGTATGTAGCATTGCATTAAGATCATTGATTTTTTTTTTTCTTAATAAAAATAGGGTATATTGAAAGTTAAAGCAAAAGTGTAATGAAAACATGATAAAAGTGTCCAGCAGAGGAGAAAGAAGAAAGGTTGATTAACAGTAAATCTGCAATTGAAATATACTGTCTGTATATGGCAAATTCTTTTCTATTGATATGTGTTCTTTTTTTCTTTTTCTTTTTTTTTTTTTTCTTCAAGCCATTCCAAGTATCCAAGTATTGCATTTATTGAACCATAGCGGTGAGTGCTGGATTGATGGAAGAGCTTTAATCCAGCTCTGGGCAGAGTTGAAGGAGATATCTGGAACATTTCAGGATAACACTGAAGAAACAAAATGCTCTTTTGAAGCTCATGCTGCATGGATGATGACTACAATAAAAGAATTTCCTTAATGGCTCCTTCAGAGTTGGAAGCACTTTGTAACAGCTCTTGCGGAATTTAAAGCATGTCAACTAGTTGTATTATTTTATTGCTGTTTTAGTAGATGTCTTTCAAGTAGGAGTAGACCTGGCAAAGTACATGCTTCTCAGAGCACTGGGAAAGGGGAGTTGAATAATTTTAACATACACTAACATATTTGTCCATTCCTTTTTGCAAACTCAGTTTGTAGCCATGAACACCTTGTCACCTCACAGAAGAGATATTCCAAAGAAAATTGATGCTGTTGTGACATGGGATCTGGTGCAAAGAGAGAATACACCTATCAGCTGATGTGGGAGCTCAAATCAGAGGGTGTTTGGCCATTGATTTCAATGACACCATAAATGTGCTTCCACTCCTTTCCCTCCTCCCCAGCCCTTGGGCTTGGGAAAGGGGAGTAGACACCCACAGGAAACGAAA
Organism: Aythya fuligula; assembly: GCF_009819795.1. Taxonomy (NCBI): domain Eukaryota; kingdom Metazoa; phylum Chordata; class Aves; order Anseriformes; family Anatidae; genus Aythya; species Aythya fuligula. Next base: position 136,173,786 of record NC_045559.1, read on the forward strand.
CAGGCTTCATGGTGTCTCACCTCTGGGTTGTAAAGACTCTCTTGCCAATCCAAAACCCATGCTTTCTTTGGGAAAACTTGCTGTTTTGGTATCAAAACAACAAAAATTCTGCCTTCTAATTCACATTGTAGTTGTCCTATTGATTTCAAAGGGAATACTGCCTATGGAAAATGCATAGAATATTTAGAACACACTGCAAGCCAAAGACAATGTTTTTTGCCTCAAACATTATTTAAAATGTACTGCTTTTACAAGCTGTCTTGATTTCAGAAATGTGTCTTGTCCTATGTATTGTAACTTTTTCATCATCGGGCTAGTGCAAGTACCAAGGTTTTTATTAAGTTGTAATGCAGTTTGCTTCCAAGTCTTGCCTGAGTCTCTGTCTATGACCACCTAACATCAAGATGTATCAAGAGATAAAACTAAAGCAGCATAGCTATTGCAGTGGTGAGCAAGCACAGAGTATCAGGTTTTAAAATCCAATTCAATCTGGAAAAAATGGTAAAACAATGCTGCCTACAAAAAAAATATTAAGACTTGATGTCTACAAAACATATTCAGATCTGTTTTTAGTGAACTCACTCAGAACTTTTAGGCAAGATTTCATTTTCCTTTCTCTCTTCCTTAAATATAATCAGTTAGATTTGTTGTCCCCTTCTGCTAGGTTCTGTGGAAGTCTGATGTCTCAGATCAAAGGAAACTGGAAGTGTAGAATTAGCTACTATTTTAAAAATGAATGTCAGTAGAACTTTTTAATCGTTGTAAGAGGTTGTTTCACTTAGAGTGTCACTGAGTCTTAGATTAGTGGTGTTTTTCCTTGTCTGTCACATTCTCCCCATCCCTAATTATCAGAAGGCTTCAACAGTCTTTTCTTTAAGCTCCCACTAAGGTAATTGGAGAATTGGAGGGAGCAGTTTGGGAATACTAAGAAATGCTTCATCCATCCTCTCCTCTCAGTGATAAAAAAAAAACTTTGTTTAGCTAAAAACTACTTACAGGTTCATCTTAAGGGTAGGGGGCATTATGCAGATGTGACAAAATAATCTCTGTGAAGGAGGCCTATGAACAAACAGATGAGGCATACATGAAACAAAACTGAGAATACATCAGAACCCACTGGGAGAAACCTTATCAAGCAGTTTTGGGTAGGGAAGGCTGTGGAGGAAATGGCTAAGGGCCTTCAATGGGCAGGGTTGATGTTGCTGGTGTTGCAGGCTTCCTTCCCCATGTGGACTGGGGGGAGGGCAGATCTAAGTGCATGCAGTGATGGCTGTGTACACAGACAGCAGCACAACTCTCAGCTCTCACATCCATGAGAATATGCAGGATAATAAATATGCGGGATGATTTTCTGGGCCCAAGGTTCCCTTCCAGTCCAACTCAGAGTGTACAAAGATTAATGCAAGGAAGGGTCCCTGAATGTGGGGGAAGAGCAGAGAATTTTTAATTATCTTCACGAAAATGCAAGAGTTTACACGGGCTACAGAGGTAGAATGGAAAGAATGAGAAGTTACCAGAATAGCTGTGAAGAGGGATTGCTCAAAATGCAACTGGAAAAAAAAAAATACCTGCACAATAATTAATTAAGCTTCAAAATGTCCCTCTGAGGTAGGTAAGTATTATTAAACAAGAATATACAGAATTAATTAAGGTTTGCAGGGAAAAGAAAGGGCAAAAAAAAAAAAAAAAAAAGAAAAGAAAGAAAAAAAGAAAAGAAAAGCTGAACAAATTAATGCTAGCCAAAGGGGTGAGGAGAATAAGACTCCTAAAGACAGAATCAAGGAAGAAACATATCGTAGGAAGAAAACATACCCATTAATAATGGACCCATTATTGGAACTGATTGCCAATGTTTCCTTCATTATTGGAGCTGATTGCCAATGCCTCCCTAAGGGAGGGCAAAGATGCCAGACTCTCTGTAGGGAGAAGGAAGAGGGAAGAGCATTATACCCTTGCTTAGGTTGTCTTTCCCTTTATGCTGACATTCTGTCAGGCAACCATCTCATTTTCAGGCTTTCTTTGGAAAGCATTTTGAGGAAGGTTGTAGAGAGGACACCAAAAAGGAAGTCCTGTGCTCCTATTTCTTATTGTCAAACTACCCCTACCCTTAGTACAGATACCTAGTACTTTCATTGAAATTTCATGAGTGCTGCCAAACCAGTACTATAGCTATCACTGCCAGTATATAAGAGAATTGCCAAATACATATACCTTTCAACTCCAAATGTAATTCATTTCACCACAGTATCGAACACTGAACACCCTTATTAGGAAATAAAACTGACTTAAAGCCTATATGCAATTTTCTTCATAAGAGAAGAAGATACAGAACTTTGTTTATCATCCATCAAATAACATCTTGAAGAAAAAAAAAAAAAAAAAAAAAGACAAAGAAAAAAAGACTTTTAATACAATGCTGCTAGATAGGTCTACAGGTTTTGGTTGAGATGGAGTTAATTTTCTTCATAGCAGCCTGTATGGTGCTATGTTTTGGATTTGTGACTAAAAGAATCACAGAATCACAGAACTGTAGGGGTTGGAAGGGACCTTAAAGATCATTAGGTCCAACCCCCCTGCCAAAGCAGGTTCCTTAGAGCAGGCTGCCCAGGTAGGCATCCAGACGGGCCTCAAATATCTCCAGAGGAGGAGACTCCACAACCTCCCTGGGCAGCCTGTTCCAATGCTCTGTCACCCTCACTGTGAAGAAATTCTTTTACATGTTGGCATGTTCGTGCGGAACACTGTGCTCTATCTTGTGACCATTACTCCTTGTCTTGTCCCCGCAAACCACCAAAAAGAGGTTGGCCAAATCCCACTGTCTCCCACACCTCAGGTATTTATAAACATTGATGAGATCCCCTCTCAGTCTTCTCTTCTCCAGGCTGAACAGACCCAGGTCTCTCAGCCTTTCCTCATAGAGAAGATGCTCCAGGCCCCGTATCATCTTTGTGGCCCTCCGCTGGACTCTTTCCAGGAGATCCCTGTCTTTCTTGTACCGGGGAGCCCAGAACTGGACACAGTACTCCAGGTGACGTCTGACCAGGGCAGAGTAGAGGGGGAGGATCACCTCCCTTGATCTGGTGGCCACGCTCCTTTTAATGCATGCCAGGATCCCATTAGCCCTCTTGGCCACAAGGGCACATTGCTGGCTCATGGTCAACCTGTCGTCCACCAGGACCCCCAGGTCCTTCTCCTCAGAGCTCCTCTCCAGCAGGTTGTCCCCCAGCCTGTACTGATACTTCAGGTTGTTCCTTCCCAGGTGCAGGACTCTACACTTGCTCTTATTAAATCTCATTTGCTTTCTTCCTGCCCATCTCTCCAGCTGGTCTAGGTCTCGCTGAATGGCAGCACAGCCTTCTGGCGTGTCAGCCACTCCTCCCAGCTTTGTGTCATTGGCATACTTGCTGAGGGCAGACACTATTCCGTCATCAAGGTCGTCCATGAAGATGTTGAACAAGACCGGACCCAGCACCAACCCCTGGGGAACACCGCTAGTCACAGGTCTTCAGCCAGACTCTGCTCCGCCAATCACCACCCTCTGAGCTTGGCCAGTCAGCCAGTTCTCAACGCACCTCCTCTATCCCACACTTTCTCAGCTTTGCTATCAGGATGTCATGGAAGATAGTATTGAAAGCCTTGCTAAAGTCAAGGTAGATGACATCCACCCCTCTCCCCTCATCTACCCAGCTGGTGATGCCATCATAGAAGGCAACAAGGTTGGTTGAGCACAACTTCCCCTTGGTGAATCCATGCTGACTACTCCTCATAACCTTCTTCTCTTCCAATTGCTTGGAGATGGTATCCAGAACAAGCACCTTTCCAGGGACAGAGGTGAGACTGACTGGCCTGTAGTTTCCTGGATCCTCCTTCTTGTCCTTCTTGAAGACTGGAGTGACACTGGCTATCCTCCAATCTTCAGGCACCTCTCCTGTTTTCCAGGACCTTTGAAAGATGACAGAGAGCAGTTTGGCAATCACCTCTGCCAACTCCCTTAGCACACGTGGATGCATCCCATCGGTACCTAAGGATTTGTGTGCATTGAGCCCACTCAGATGCTCCCGAAAAACTCCCTTGTCAACAAGGGGGGAGATCTCCACTTCCCAGACTTTTTCTCCTCCTTCCAGGGCCGAAGAGTCCCTGAAGCAAAGACTGAAGCAATGAAAGCATTCAGTATAACATACTATTCCTCAGCAGTGTTTGCATACTGTGGAAGATTTCTCTTTTTCCTATGCTGTCCTTTCAGCAAGTAGGCTAGGGGTTGAGAGGTATGTTCGATATCATATGACGTCATGTTCAGCAATAAAAAGCTCAGTGAAATGAGAAGGAAGCAGGAATCTTCATGGATGTGGCATTTGTCTACCCAAGTAACCATTAATTGATGAAGCCCTTCTTTCCAGGAAGTGGATAAACATCTGCCTGTCAATTGGAAGTAGTGAATAAAATCTTTTTTTTTGCTCTACTGCATACATTGCTTCACATATTAAACAACATAGCCAACCATTGTTTCCTACTGTGCCACCATGCCCAAGTCAGAAGTACCAGAGCAACCCAACTTAAAACAGTAGGTGCAGGAGCCCAAGTCTCTAATATGCATGTATATTACAGTGTGAATTCATCAAATGTGCAATAATGTGGACAATAGAAATAGGCCTGAACCTGTACACCATACCTCAGGATGCTGAGTGTCCTGTTGCTTTGAAATAGTAATAAGCACACTGAAGATCTGGGCTGTAATTCAGCAGTATATTTTGGACTACAGATTAGTTTAGCTATGCATTTCAACAAAATATAGTAATGCTGAAGATGCAAAATTTGTTATGCTGATTAATTAATATAAAAATACTGATTAGAGGTCAACCACATAAACTGCCACTAATCTGAACTCTGGCACAGGAACACCGAAGATGTTTTCCTATTTCACATAGTTATTATTTTGGTGATATCTGTATTCCTCCTGCATCTGCTGTGAGATGTATAGCAAAAAGAGCTACATGAAAAACACATTATGCAGGGTATTGCATCTGGCACAAAAGGGACAAAATATCTGTCTGTTTTTCAAGAGTTTCAATTTCATTTTTGTAGATTCAAATCTGACTTTATTTGATGTGGTCTTTACTGCAAACTTTAGCTAATCCATCTGTTACATTTTTAACATGTTTGCCAGCTGTTAGTAAAAACTTACAAAAAAAAGTATTCTGTTAGCTTATTCCTCAAATAGAAGTTATGATTACAAGTTTTCATTAAACAAACTTTAAAATAACTATATAACTTAATCATCTGTAGATGGCTTCTTTTGAGCATCTCATGCTTTTGCAAGGGGAATTAAAAAAAAAAAAAAAAAAAAGAAAACATAACTTGTAGTTCTTTTCCTAGTTCTTATTCATACCTCCATTTTTTTGTATCTAAATTGTTATGATTTAAACAAGATTTCTTAAAACAAGAATAGGCAGAAATGACATCTCCTATACTATATAAGTGAATTATCCTCTGGACCAACCTCTCCTTTTCTGTTACTCATACACAAACTAGACACTATCCTAGTCCCTTAAGTGTCAGGTTGCAAATGTTATATGAAACAAACCTTGGGCTTTGTGCAGTGCTTTTGGTGGGATCTGCAAGGAAAAGTTGTCCTGCAAGGAAGAAGTCTCAGCCAAGTATAAGAGTGAACAAAATAAGGAAAAGAAGGAAAGAGGAGGTTGAACTGAAGCTGTCCTGATGGATCATCCTGGCTTGGGAAGAGGCACTACCTGTTTGCTGTACATGAAATAACACAGAGCTTAACGTGGTGATTCGGGACATCACTGTGGGTCCTATGTTCCTCATTGATTACTGTGAGAAACAGAGTTGTGTCTTTGTAATAGAAGGTGTTTTTGCAGTGGAGAATCCCACTAACCTTGCATATTCAAAGGTGATTGTGCAGGCATGACAGTAGCATAGCAGTATGTTAAGTAGATAAAGGGAAGGCCCCACTGTTCCATTAAGAAGGATAAATAGGAAAACAGGATGAGTAGTATGAAATCAGTAAAAACAAAAATCATGAGCCCTCTAGTCATGAAACAAGAAGGAAAAAAGAAGAAGAAGGAAAAAAAAAAAAAAAAAAAAGAAAAAGGATAAATTAATGGTTAGTCAAATAAAATTGTGCATATATGGTATAGAAAGGTGTTGAGTAGCTTGTGAACCTGTAGTACTCAGCCAATGAGGAAACAGGAAAAATCATGTGTCAGGTAATAGGGAATATAAGGTTATGATACACTTTTACGGTGCGCTCCTATTTGCAGGACACCTGCCATTGCAGTCACAAATGAAATAGCTTCAAAGAAGACCCTGTCTAAAAAAAATTACTTGATTTTTCTCACAATTACAGAGGTGAAGGGAGCCACATTCTTTGGGAGCAAAATTGAGCAACTTAGAATAGTCTGTTTCAGAGGCATTTACTGTCCTATCATATGTCAGTATTCTATCTCAAAGTCCAATAGGAGTCCTAAAAACACTTTATCCTCCAGAGAATTAAAACCAGGGCAAACTCTGAAAGCAAATTTAACAGACACTTACATTTCTATGAGTAGGACCAAGCATACAAAACATAAAGAAGGACAAGTATTTCATAACTAATTATTTTGTCTCTCAGAGCAACTCTTGCTTAGTTGCTTAAAACTTGTCCAAAAGTAGAAAGGAATGTTTATGAATGTTTGCAATTCAGAATTGTTTGACACACTTGTGCAAACAAATTTCAGCTTATTTTTTTACAAATAATTTGCTGCAATTACTCATTTAGGGAATTCTTTATTCTCAAATACTGTTTTGATGTTTGTAATCATTCAACTACTTATGCACTCAGAAGCCAAAATGATACTTAGAAAAATACTGTTGTCTCTTTTCCTCTATTGGATGACCTAACATGAATATACAGAAGCAGTGCCTCAGCAGATTGCTGATGCTCGTCATTCTTGTAAGGAACAAGGTGGGGGGGGACACACCACAGTAAATTAGAACTGTAGACTTGCTGGGTTTTCAAATTTCTGTGCATTCTAAAAAGTAATATATATATGTATATAATTATAAAAATCATTTAAAAATTATAAAATCTGTAAAAATGTTCTATTTCATGAAAGATGTAAGAGCTGTATAATTTATTTTAAACCACTTGGTACAGTTTTTCCATTCATAGTCTAATTATAATCATTGCAAATATCAATCAGTGTACTGTATAAGTACAGAGTTCCAAAGGATATTGGCATCTTCAGCATTTGATTTAATTGTCTGAAATCTGGCTAGAGAGTGAGAATATGTAGCCTATATTTTTTATCCTACCAATAACACTCCCTAAAACACCTATTCAGAAAATACTTAATATACTGTTTTAAAGACAATAACTTTTATAAGTTTTATATTTTTGAAAAAAAAAAAAATCCATTTTGGAATTTTTCTTAAATGAAAAATTATTTTTAGTGAAATATTTAAGATCAAGACATAAACTGTTTTTTTTTTTTTGTTTTTTTTTTTAATATATATATATACAGTTGATTTAAATCAAATTAATACTTCAAAAACTATTCAAGATCTTAACATTTTTGTCCCAATTTGAATTTGAAATTTCTTTGAAATCATTAATACTTTTGCAGGCAAGAAAAGTTTGTGCGGAGAAAACTTCAGAATAGTTTTACTGGAGTTATTACAACTTGTACTCACAAATCTTTCTAAACTAGGCCATATCTTTGCACAATCCTAAAGGCAAACTCTTGTCCCTAAGCATATACCATATGATAACATATTCTTATAGCAAGTTTGTATTCTGAGACAGGAAATAATTTGGTTGCCTGTTCTAATAAATTAAATGGTTTGGTTAATTAGAAAAAAAAATGGACTATGCTATGGGACATGGCACCCTTGACCGCAGAACAACCACTTAGATTTTTACAGAGTCTGGAAAGCTACTTTTAGTATTTGCATTATACTTTGGTTTTGTATTTTAATTTAGAAAACTCATGTAGGCACTGATTATTGTTTCTGCTATTTTATATAACATTAGATAGGAACCTTCAATTGCCAGTTGTAAATATCCTTTAAAAGGTGTGTTGGAGAGCTGGAAGCCATCCACTTGAGAAAAAGAGAGCCAACAAGACTTTCTTCTCAAAGAATAAGGACCCATGTACAAGAAGTCAGGGTGGTGTAATTTAGATCTTTATTTCAAGAAAGAAACTTCTTAAGATATTCCTGTTTTACTGAGGTTTGATTTTGCAAGACTGAAAGGATATATGTTAGAAGTAAACAGGTAAGCATAGATATGTTATCAGAGCTATAAACCAGGAAGAAAAAAACAGCTTATTTCTTTTTGTTCCTCAGAAGAAAAACAGAATATACAGAATACAGGTAAATAAAACCATAAGATGGGTGAAAAACTGGCTGACAGGTCAGGTCAAGAGTGTTCTTGTAAATGGGCCTCACCTCAAGTACTGTTTGCAATTTTGAGTGCCACAGTATATGAAAGATACGAAACTGTTAGAGAACATCCAGAGATCAACAAAGATAGTAAAGGGTCTGGAGACATATGAAGAGTGGCTGAAGTCACTTGGCTTGTTCAGCCTGGAAAAGAGGAGACTGAGGGGAGGCTTCATGGTGGCCTGCAGCTTTCTCAGGAGGGGAGTGGAGGGACAGGCGCTGAGCTCTTCTCTCTGGTGACTGGTGATAGGACCCAAATGTATGGCTTAAAGCTGTGACGGGCAATTCAGGCTAGATATCAGAAAAAGGTTCTTCACCAAGAGGGTGGTTGGAACAGGGAAAAAAGGGAAGTAGTCAAGTAGTCACATCACCAAGCATGCTGGAGTTCAAGAAGCATTTGGACAACTCTCAGACACGTAGGGTTTTTTTTGTTTGTTTGTTTGTTGTTTGTTTGTTTGTTTTTGAGGTGTGGTCCTCTGGGGACCCAGGAGTTGAACTCAGTGATCTTAGTGTATCACTGCCAACTTGGATATTCTATGATTCTTTGATTTAAAAAATTATTATTGCAAATATTTTTCCATTCACACACTAAAGACTTCAAGAAATATATATATATATAAGAAAATATTATATAGAAGGTGTTGGTTACTTTCATCTAGCTGATGTTTCCATAAAACAATATGAATTTGGGCTTTATCTTAACAGTATGAAATTAGCAGATTCTCTTTGAAATTTCTAGCTGTAAATCCAACATCCTTTGTTCAGATCTGTATGTTTACCTAATACCTTTAAAATTTCAGCAGAGGTGTGTCTTAGGTGCAGTACAGGAAGGTCTTGCATGGTGCTTCAGCTGGTTCTTAACACAAGTCTTTTGAGGAAAAAAAAGATCCAGAATAATTGTAGAAATATTTATCCAGCAATTTTTAAGCTTATCAAGTTCTGAAATATTAAAGTCACTTTTAAAAAGACTAATAAGAAAAATATATATATATCTTCAATGACTCTTCAGTTCCTACAGTAACTCTTTGAGGTTAATTAAGCTGAAAATAATGTTTTGAGATCTGGCTGACTCATATAGAACAAATCTGTTTAGACATTTAAACCAAAATTCTGATTTTTAATAAACTCTGAAACTAAAATAATACATCACAAAACAGACAATTAAAAAAAAAAAAAAAAAAAAAAAAAAAAAAAAACAACCTAAACCTAACTTTAAAAATATTTCTGAGGTTTTCCATCTACACGAAAAAAGGCATTTGGGTACTGTGGCATTTGGGTAATGCATACTGTGTATGCAATAGATATCTGTATTTTCAGGGTATTCGAGACAAACCCAGTAAAGTGATAAACCATATAAAGTATAAGAGTGAAAGTATCCCTATCATATCCAAACAAGACTAAATGAAGTACGTGTTCCTCTTTCTATGAAATCATAAAATATGACTGTAGAAAAATCTCTTAACTGAGCAAGCAGTGCATTGGATTCAGCACAGTTCCAACTATTCATTTTTCATGCAAGCAACTGCTGGACAATTTATAGGGAAAGAGATGAACAGGAGGAGATTCAAAAATCTGCATTTCAGAGATGCTTCAGCAGCATGATGGTGGCACTGAAAAATTTTCACCATAAGGAAAATGAAGTTGTGAATTTTGGTAGGAAATTTAATGTATTCATTTTTCTTTGACAACTTTCAATGAGTTGATTTTTTTAATGGGTTAATTTCAGTGATACTGAAATTTAAAATTCCTATGGGCTGTTTATATATTATGTGTTTATTAGAACGCAGCACAAAGTAAAGGTTGCTAACAGAGATACAGTAGGATTTCATTTTGATTTTAGTTCCTTACATACACCTGAATATCAGCCATAGGAAAAGTCTGTACTGATATAATCTGAGTGCCTGATTTAAAATTCTCTCTTATATTTCTCTCACAGAAAAAACAAATATAGGCGGACTTCTGAGCAATTACAAGAACAAAGGCCAATGTAATCATGTTGGAGGAAATCCACCAGCTATCTTGTGCAATGTTACCACAGTCCTCCTCTTCTAAACAAAAATAAAAAAAATGCTAAATTTTGAAAGTCACCTATTACTTTAATAATCTTTCCTTTTGTTTGTAGCCTGTATTACATCTATTATTGAATGAGTTTTCTTAAATTTGTGAAATATGTGCTGACATCTCACAGATATATTGCACCATGGATTTAGAAACATCAAACTAAGCAACACTCAGATTCCCAAGGTAGCTTTTATAAATCTTATCTCTACATAAAACTGCAAATTATTGGGGGGGGGGGGAGAATAAATAAATAAATAGATAGATAATTTTGCAAGGACCAATGAGTTACCCTTACTATTCCAAACAGACTGTAGCCAGTCATCAATTACATTGTTTTGCCAAGCTATAATTGTTTTAGCTATCTTTAATGAAGTGAAAGTTCTCTATAGAGATACTGCCAGATTGCCTTATGACCATGGTTATTTTCTTTCACTTCAGAGAAACACTATTTTTAATGTGTAGGTTTTATTTTATGTAAGTGAGCAAATTACATATTGTGCCCTTCCTTTTCTTTCTTATCCCTCTCATATAAAGAGATGTAAATTCATTCAGATCCCTAATTATTTTGGGATGCTAAAACAGATGTGAGAAAAGATAAAGCTAAAGTCTAGGTGATACTATAAGAGATAAAAGACAGATTCAGAACATCTCCAGAAAAAAAAAAAAAAAAAAAAAAAAAAAAAAAAAAAAAAGGAAGAAAACAGAAACTACTGTTTCTTGTATATTTCCATGACAAGGAAAATAAATTAAGACTACTGCAATTAGGAAACAAATACTGAGCAGAATGAGAGGCTGAGTACAAGCAAGGCATCAGGAACCTCTCAGCAAGTCACAGAAATATCCCTTGTCTTGCAACTGGAAGCTGGGACAGAGAGGTCATGAGCAAGACATCACTCTTCCCATGTGTATTGTTTTGCTACTCTATTTCATTTAACTTGCTAAACTAATTTAATTTATGTTTGCTTAACTAAATCAATGTATCCTGTACAACTGAAATGGTCTGGGATGTTGCTTGTTATTACTGCCTATCTACCTACATCTGCTGGTGTGACAAAAGGAAGAATTTCCAAAGTTCAGCTCTAAGCAGAAGACATAGCTTGATTTTTAGAAAGCTCCGAGCACTAAAGAGCACTAAATGAGCAAGAACCAATCAATAGAAAATACTAAGCACGGAGTGGCAGGTAACTTGATGAGCATGTGGGAGATGAAATGTAACTGAATTTCCGCCCATTTTCAGAGCTCCTGTTCTGAAGCAGGAATGAAACAAAAGTTTTCTCCACTAAAATCCCAACCCTAACACCTTTTGCAAGCGGAAGCACCTGCCATTAATCTATAACAGCAGAGAGAAAAGATCAATATTTTTTATCTGTTCTGAAGTAAGCTAGAAGCTGCAATCCTTGATCAAGATGTGAGTGGCTCAGTTTTAATTGCCTAATCAGCTAAGCAGATTCATGCATTCATGTCTTTAATTCATTCAAGTTCCTACTCCTAAAAAAAAAAATAGACAAAAGACTTTGGGATATCCCACTCAAAGCTCTCGTCCTTATCTGCTCTTGGAAACAGGTGGCTAACAGTTGGATCAAAGTCATGGGGCAGAAGTGGAAAGTCCTGAGCTGTGGACCATGCCTCCATGTGTTTAATAATATTCACATGATCCTGAAGCCTGTGAAAGATTTGTCTGTTCTCAGAATCTAAACCGCATTGAATTCATACCTAAATGTTTCTGCTCCTTTTAAAACTCGAGTCTGCTGAGGACTGTCTCCCCATAAAATCTGGTGAGCACCCAAGGTAGGCATCTCTACATTTGATGTAATGATGCATGGAAGTCAGGACTTGTGTGCTGAGCAGGAATATCTCTGTTCACATGAAAGTCATTCAAGTAAATAGCTGCTGCTGTTCTAGCATTTGCATGCATTGAGTTAAACTGGTGTTGACCAATGGTGTGGAAATAACTGTAGTCTTCAGTGTGCTGTCTTATTTACAAAAAACGCACATATAACAAATGAATTTATTTGAGTGCCTTGGTCTCCATTTTTAGTCATTGCTATCACCATTTCATGACAGTCATTTGTCACAAATAATTTAGTAGATATGCATGTGTTCTCTCAGCCCTAACTGTAAAGAACACATTAAGATCTTTGTAATAGCCTATGTGCCACAATTTTTGGGAACAAATCCATCCCTATGTCATATTATATTAGAGTGTTCCATTAATATTGTTATATAATTGGTCATACCAGCTCACATAATAACTTACTACAATTGTTAGAGCAGAAATGGAGGTTGAAAAGAGTCTTACCAAACTTAAGACATATTTTGGTTGCAGACAAAATGGATAACTCCTGACTTGGACACCAGAAGCATAGATTTGTTCTTATAAGCTGTCATATCTGGGAATGCTAAGCACAAAGGAACTGCCCTAATTTTGAAAACCTGATATGGGGAAAAATTTGAGAAAGACATGTAAAATAGTGTACCTATCCAGGAAAAAAAATTAAAGATATGAAAAATGACCATTTTCCATGCCAGGACAGAAAGCAGATTTTTTTTTTTTAATCTGTACCTCAACAAATGAAGAAATGAAATGAAGAATTGTCAGTAAAAGATGAAAGATGTTGATTCAGAGAGATTTGAACTTGCTCCTTGCAAATGGGAGCTAGGGTCTCTTAAAAGTTATTATGAGAAAGCATCTACCTCTCTAGAGTTTCTGAAACTGAGAAATATTTCCTAATAAAAGTTCAGCTGAAATAGGTATACATCAATTCAAAAAATTGACTGTACTGGTCTTCACTTCCTAAACAAAAAATAAAATAATTTCAAATTCATAGTATGTCCAGATGACAATGCTGAGTCTGGAATCCATGAGCAAAGTAGAAATGTAATGGTTACTGCTGAGATGCAAAAAACATGTATAGGTCTCATGTACAGGCAATCATGAAGATGGCAGCATTAACCAAGGAGGACACTCTATGTTATACACCACTGTCCTCCTATTCTTTAAGTCCCATAAAGACATTAAAAATTTGCTAAGACTAGTAGAATAAGAGAGTCTGTTAGAAGGTTGTGGTACATTGTCGCAAACATTTTTTAACTTACTTCCAGTGTTTAGCTTGCAGAGCAGTAGGACTATAGTAAATATACATATAGTAAATATATATATATAATATATATATATATATATGTAAATTTAACTCTTCTATTCTACAGCAGCATCAATAGACCCAGAGAAAATTGCAGATTTACCTTGGAGTGAAACAGTAGATATTCTAGTAACTAAAAGATGCCAGGAATGTTCTCAAAGGAATCAGTGAGCCAAGATGAAGAAAATGAGAAATGGATCGATCACAGCAAATTCCAGACTTTTGTCACATATATTTGTGCCACAGTGCACACCAGTTATCCTTCTATTTCAAATCCAAAATTGATCTCCCCCAGATTTTCTCTGAAAATGTTTAGGCAGAATATACTGTTTTTTATTATACATTCCTGTTTCTATTTAACTAAATAATGATAAATTCAGGAAATGTACAGAAACTTTACAGAAATGTTATGTTTCCTGTAATTGCTACAGTGGATGAACGTTATCCAGAGGGAGAGGTTAATCCTGAGATACTGGTGTATATCAGCCTGTACATGAAGAACAATACGTTAAATAAAGCCAAAGGTGAATCATTTTTCTTGTCATTTTGATTTTTAAAAGGTTACTTGGAGCTGTATTTGGCAACTCTTGCTTAACTTCAGCAACAGTTAACTATAGCAAAGCTACCAAGACAAAAGAATCTGAGTAAAAGTAGTACGACATAAACCTGTATACAAAATATTTTTGAGATTTCCAGTGTTTAAATATAATATTCTCTTACTTGTTTCTTCATCTAAACCTTCTGGGTAAAATAAATAAATAAATAAATAAAAATGGAGAAGCTTCAATAATGTTAAATTGCACTAGCAGGAGTCTAAGTTGCCATGCTGCTATATCATGGTGGTATCTTCTTTAGTAAAGAAATTAACTGTATTCATTTAAAATCGTTATTTTCTGAAATACATGCACTGTGGGACAGGATGAAGAAAAAGCTGAGACCTAGAGGCTTATGATATCCTTATATTCTCACAGGTGTTCTTCCTGCAATGCTTGTTTTAAGAAAATGATTTTTTGTATTCTCATCTTCACTTTTAGATGTTCAGTATTTAATGACAATATAATGATCATACATTGGTGACTGTAGCCATATATGGTGCCAGAAAGCTTGGCCAAGGTTCATTCCCTGAGGACTTTGGCTGCTCTCCTAGTATTAACAAACTGCGGATTATTTTTTCTGATTTGGATTTATGTCCTTGTGGGGCTGATCTGAGACCAGCAAACTCATTTTTAGCAAGTAGCTTAGGTTTTATTTGAATTCATTGCTCCAAAAAATAAAATAACACAGTGTTCAACAGTTGCAGTATAAGGCAGGTTCTCACAGACTGACTAGTGATCAAAATCTAATTAGTCTGTTTAGTGAGCCTAGCATGTTCCATTGTGTTTGCTAAGTCAAGAAATTATAACTCAGAAATTATACACTCCTGTAGTATTCCTTATGAACACAGTATTACTGTAGTTTGGGTAAGCATTCTCACTAGACTTTGCTTAATAGACCTTATATTTTATGTTTTCAATGAACAACTCATACAGGGTTGAGCCAAGGGCTTAATCACTCTTAATACAATAAAGCAGCACTTTAAAATATTATTAACCTCATCTGTCTAGATTTGGAACTAATAGACCATTGTGTGTGTATTGTCTTTATCCCTGCCAGTTATGTACATATTTATTAATCCACTCTTCCAGAGGAAAAATTTCTAAAGGAAAACCAACAGTAACCTTCAAGTGAGCGGGCACAGGTTAGAAGGGCACTAATTAAATGTCAGACTTGACAGATTAAAATTATGAAATTTAAAATCACCGTGGAGCTCTTTGTCATTGTCAAATTAGGAGTCAGTGTGATGAGGAGCACGGAAGTGAATGGTTTAATGGATTGAATGGGAATGTGGCTTAGCAGCAGGCTTTTCTTGAATTCAGATCAGCCTGTAGTTCAGATCAAAGGCTGCTAGTTCAATTTCACATTCAAAAAGAGTTGTAGCTTACCTGCATCAGTAATAGATGTGTGTATATGTACATAGTGTTGTGTTGTGGTTGTTGTTTTTTTTTTTAAAAAAAAAAAAAAAGGAAAGAAAAAAAAAGACAAATATGTTTCATGTGAAATAATTTTTTCACAGATGATTTATGGATTTAGATTAGAGTAGCAACATCATTTTTTCTATTATTTGGCTCTGGGGTATTTAATGAGATTTTAAAGTCAACGTGTTTATGCAGTGCTTATTATTTGTTTTTGAAAACAACTTTTCTATTTAGCACAGTGGAAGGCAAGGAATATCTAGTGCTGGGTAGGCTATGTTAAAGGAAACAAGATAAATGTGAGTGGGCCGCATTCTGACAATATGGGTTCTGATATACATTTGAAAGAATACTGATGACTTCCACAGTGTTTACACCAATAGACAAAAACGGCTTTGAATAAAATGGATATCGTGCTGTCATAGATCAAAACACTGTTTACATTCAAGTTTGCTTTATGAGGAAACGAATTTAAATGACTTATATTGTTAAAAGCTTAATTTGTATGCACACATATATATACACACATATGTGCATACCTAAATATATTTATAAATAATGTGTATGTATTTTTTTTCAGACATCAGGTTTATTAAAACTAAAGATTTAGCTCTTGCTAATTAGGTCTGCAAAGCACAAAATTAAAGTATTTCCCTTTCTTAAGTGATTATTTGTATGTTGGCAGAATTTCCAAAATCCCTTGCCTCCTTTCTTGAACAAGTCAGTAAATTATTACATTGAGGAAAGATTCTAATAAAGGATCTTTTCATTAAAACACAGTTTTGAACAGCATAGAAGATACTATACAACAGTGACTGAAATCAATAGGATTGGATTTTAAAAAAGGATTTGGTAGTTATTTAAACCCATTGGAAGTCTTTTAAACCATTGGGAATATTTCTATTGAATTCAAAAGATGTTGGATCAAAGCTGAATTCTTTAATCAATATATCTAAATTTACATTACAAAAAACATCAATACAAATGTCAAGCCATTAATTACATTCATAATATTTGCGGGAGTTTTTGAAACAAGGGATATGTTATGATGAAATTATGCCAGGTAACTCTTGTCCCAAGCTCCAGACTCATCCAGGCACTGCTTAAGACGTTTGACAGAACTGGCATCTTCAATTCAAACACTGATTTGTAGAGAGACATCTTTAGCATACTGTAAAACAAGGCATCCACCTTCTACTTCAATGTGCACATGTATTGAACAGGAAGACAAGAAGACAAGACTGAATGTGAGTCTACAATAGTATTTCTGGGGAATACAGCACAGTATCTTCATCTGAGATGACTCAAATACAATCCCAGCAGATATCAGATAAATCACTAATCTGTCATGATCACTTTTACCCCAGGCAGACACAGCAGGTCTTCAGACATCAGTAGGAGAATGTTTTCAAAGACCAGCACCTTAATTTCCAACTTTTGCCAGGTTTGTAACCTTTCCTGACCATGGTCAAAGAGATGAGAGGGTCACATCACAACCACATCTTAACAGAGGACTGTAGAACAACTACACAGCATCAGGAAATTATTTCTTGAACAAAGAGAGGCATCATCTAATGCCATTGGCAACAAAATGAGTTCCCCTTCATACTTCATAAACTATATTGTTGTTACTCCAGAGAAGTTCTGGAAAAAAAATTGTCCCTATCCTTCTAGTACAACAAGAATCAGAGGACTAAAATTACTGAAGAAAAAAAGATTTTTCCCATCCTGTGTTTTTTCCATCCCCTTTTCCCCCTCCTGCATTTGCAGAAGATTCATGAACCAAAAGCACTGATTTCTAACTGCAATGTAATCAGTAAGTTGGAGAAAAGGGAATGAGTTTCCAGTCAGGTAAAAATAATTTAGGCTAATATGAATAGGACAGCCTGGAGAACTGTTATCTGATTTTGTAGATGATTTAATAGCAAACAAAAATACTGTTATGGTTTAATAAGCAGAACTAACCTTCAGCATGATTTTTTTCTCTTGTAATAATTGGTTTCAAGTTTTGCAAAGAAAGCAGATACTTCTGCCTTTAAATACATTTATATCCGTAAGAAGTTAATAAAAAATACCAGCCATTCTAAAGAGGTTATGATGCCAAATAAGTGACATTTATTAAAGGCCTTTCTCTCAATTTTTTTCTATTTTATGAACATTTCCTAAATTATTTTAAAAATGCCAATGATTCTTCTTGAGTTCAAAATTTTCATTTGTCAGAGTCATGCATTATTTATCCATTCTGAAATATCACAGTGACATACATTTCCAGTACATTAGCTTATCAAGGGGTGCAAGTCATACAAAGTACAAAACTTTTAGTCCTGCTGTATTCTGATCTTATTTTAAAGGGGGGTGATGAATCCCTCCCTGAGAAAAACCAACCATTTGGTAAAGCCACATGAGAACAGTCCCACACTGATATACCTCAGCAAGGAGCACGGAAATGATGCAGGTGGCCTTGGCCAGTTTTCTCCTTGGCAGGAGAAAACTGCACAGGGACTGCTCCTGTGGGACAGTCCACTGAATTGTCTCTCTGGAGCTCTCCCCAAAAGGGCCAGACCACTGCATGGCCCTTTACTCTGACCTGCACACCAAAAGAGGTGCAAGTTCATGTCATCCCCTGTGTAGCTACTTGCTGGGTTGTGCGGGTCCACCCAGGTAGATTTTCCTAAGGCTAGTGATGCTGTGTGTCACATTCAGCACCTTAGTTTTGAAAATACAGTTAATTCTATGTAGCACCAAAATTCCTTTTCCTTTAAGGATTCCCTCCTTACTCCCCTCATGCCATATTGGAATCCTTTTTCTTTGTTACCATTCCTGCATCCCTTTAGTGAAGGAGTGAATGTCGCTCTTCATTGTTGAGTTCATTTGGTCACATGAGAGTAACATGAACCTCTCTCTTCATATGCACATCCTCTTTAATACTACCTGACACTGTTAGGCTAAGGAAGCACTAAAGAAGACCTGTGAAATGACTCAAAATAGCTGATCAATGGATTATTAAGCCAACCAAAGTCATTTATGTGTCTAGGAGGACAAAAAGGCCACAGGAGAGGCATCCAGAGTGCAAAAATAAACCAAATAAATTTTGTTTTTTAAAGAAAATGGGTTGCCACTCACAAATATGTATATTTCCATCACCTGTGACTGCCACATAAGTTTCTTGTGGTTGGTGAAGAGTGAAGCACAGAGAGGCATTTGGTGAAAGAACAGCTAACAAAGTCTGGGTTCCTGTGGCTCTGCAACAAAACTGATCTATTAGTTGACTATAAAAGGCAAAAGCTGATTGAAGCTTTCCTACAGCTGGGATAGCCACAACATTTCTCTCTTGTTCAGAGTCTCTGGTGTCTAAGAGAGAAAATGAGCTTTTCTTTCTGTGAACTCATTAGGAAGGTTTCTCTTATGTATATGGTTATTTCAATTAAACATATAGAAAAATAGTATCTCCAAGATCTTTTCTCTCCTGCCAGCCATGTCTGAAATTGTTGGGAGGGGGTTCCAAAGTCATCAAGGGAACAAACATGGAAAGAGAGAGAGGCACAAACATAGAAGTTGCGTAACCTTTTATGTGAAGGAAACCAAATATCATAATGGCCCAGAATGGATAGAGGGCTTCCTTTCCCAGTGGATGAAGGATAACATTCAAGATATACATTTTTCATGTAAAATAATCCTTTTCAGACGTACTTTCATCCAGCACAGAACCAGCTGGTTTCGACATGTCCACCAACAACACTGATATAATATTGCAGGGCTGTTAGTCCTTTTGCCAACAATGGAGCAAGTGCAGGCTGCCAGCTGCATTTGGCAACTGTCACTGAATTCATCCTATATAAAGAATAACAGACAACTTGACAAGGGGAATTGCTGATGGGATATAATGTCTTTTGCCTTTAGGAGACCTTATCAAAACAGATCTACAATTTAGTTTGTTGTTGGCTCACAACAACGGGGAAACAATGTGTAGTGCCTTACTAACATGCAACTCATGAGCAATTCAAGTGCAATTCTTAGTCTGGGTAATTTTACACAGCCAGCAAAAGGGATGTGCTGGCATGGAGACTGTTAGGTATGCTGACACTCTAGCTGTGAGAATAAGTAAGACAGTGGGAGCTGTACAGCAAATTTTCCTTTGTTCTACAATAGAAAAATGATGACCTGCCTGGAGATGCTTTCCTTCTCTGCCTGAGCACTGATCAGGGAGATCAGAAGCAAATGGTAACTGGTCTCGTCTCTCAAAAACATGCAGGTTTTGGAAGAAAAATTGTAGGATCATATAAGTGGTGCTCTTGCTCTCATGTGTAGAAATAGTACCATGGAAGTCAGTAGCACTACCTGCATGAATAAGAGCTCACCAATTTAATTCAAAAGTTTCAGAAGTCCTCTTCATGATCTGTGTTTGGTGGCCACTTATTTCTGCTGTCCTGAAGATGGCTAACTCTTCCAGTAATCTGCCTTCTATCTCTTGTTCACTATAGACAAGGTCAGACTGACTAGTTTGAATGGCATGACTGTTTGCACAAGTGAGACCAACCTGCAGCAAAATGGGGATGTTCACATGAATTGCTCCTTGGCAGAATTCAGGAGTGGTTCCACAGAAAAGCTGTTATAAGGGCTAATCAACAGAAATATGCAGCAATGATGGACTCAAAAGAGGATGCTTGGCCTAATAAGAATATAAAACCAGAAAGGAAGGGAAAAAAAAAAAAAAAAAAAAAAAAAAAAAAAAAAAAAAAAAAGGAAGAAAACCTGGGTCACCAAGATTCTTCCCTGAGATCTCAGGCAGTGCATTGTATAATCTCTTGCAAAAATGTATTGAGCCTTACCTACTCCCAACAGCAGGCTGTTCCTGAAATTGAGTGTTTCATGATAATGTGTGTAAGTGCAGAACAAAAAGATACTAAAAATGTTCATTTAAGAGTCTGTATTGAATGATGATGATGAAGAAGTCAAGTAAAATATATTACTGTGATTTTTTAACTGTAGATCAGGTGGTTTCTAATTTAGGACAGAAGTGATCAAATGGAAATCATCCATAAATTTAAAAAAATTACTCTCACTGCAATATAAAAATATAGCACCAGATTGCTGTAATCCCTCAAAGATCGGAGGTAGAGATAAAACCACAAAAAACAATTTGTGAATTTGTAATCATGTATCTTTAAACAGGATATCATTACATTAAAAAACAAAAACAAACAAACAAAAGACATTGCTCACTAACATGGGCAAATTAGTCTGACAGCATTAATTCTAGTATTTTATGTGTTAATGCAGTTTAATCTGTATAGCCATACTTCTTGTTACAGGGCACATAGTATTTTTTCCTTTGTTGGAAACCAATTTGGTAATACTGGATTCAGTTTAGTATACCTGTTAAACCATAAACAAAGTGAATCAAGTCCCCACATGGGTACAACATGTCCTTTTTCTTACACCAAGAAAAAGGAAGTAGAACTAACTTAATTGTTATCTAAAGCTTGAAAATGCAAGATAACATTTTCCAAGGAAAAAAAGAAAAAAAAAAAGGGGGGTGGGAGGGTGAAGGATTTAATACCTTACCAATATTTACATCAGAAATCCTAAAATTTTTAAAGATGGCATCCATTGTAAATGAGATTACTTGTCTTGAATTTCAGAATAATGCTAAAACACTGAATAATTCAAAAAATGTTCATGCAGTCCTTCCTCTGAGTCTCATGTCCTGCACTGAACATGAGAACCATTATTTCCATCTATCATTCTCACAAATTAAGAATTGATAGTTCATCTGCAAAATGAATTGGAATTTCAGTCCAGATTCCAATGTCAAAATATCAACAAAAATAAACAAAAATAAAAAAATAAAAAGAAACAATGTCAAAAAAAATATTAGCAGACTTATCTATAGCCTGATAAATTATGTTGGCTAAATATTCTAAGATATCATATGTTACTATTTTCCATCTATTCATCTGTTCTGTATATAAATAAAGCATGTAATGTCTTTAACTAGGTCTTTGTAGTCTATTGCTTTCCCAAGGCTCTAAAAAAATCAATCAAAAGAAGATAAGTATGAAAATAAAATTACCTTTGCTTATGTGTTCCCCTAACAAAATTATAAAACACTGTAAAAATTCACAGCAACAATTTGTTCTGAGTTCTTTGAAACTGATGGGATGCTTGGTCACTGTTTTCAGTGAGTGCAAGCCAGGGCGTTTTCTTAGTATAGTGCAGTACTATTCAAACCAGACAGAAATGATGTGGCTACATTAGTAAAATGCAGAAACACAGAGATACAGGATTCATCTCATCTTAGATCCATCAAGTTAGGCACCTAAAATTCAGACAGATACTACAAACTATTCTTCCAGGTTCCATCTATCATGAATGGAAGTATCAGATTTTCCAGAGACAGTGCATGCCACCTATTTCAGAAACCACGGGCTATTCTTGCCTCCACGTGCCTCCCTCAGATCTCAGGTCTTAACACAGACCTACATATGGGTAAGGAGAGAATTTCCTCCTCAGACACCATGATTTACAGCCCCTTAGGAAAAATACTGATAGACATAAGACTGGTACATGTGATAGGTATGCCCTCCAGACCAGCAGGTAGAAGCCAGGTGAGGTAACCAAAGGCATCCGAGCTGGCACTGGGTGATTGTTTCTGGGCAGCTGAACCAAATTCTAGAGCTTCATTAGTTAAAATAGGTACTTAGGCATATATCTTCAATGTAGGTACCAATGTGTGAAGTCACATCTTCATGTATACACTGAATCTCATCCAAAGGGCCCCAGGTCCACAAGCCTGGGATATATGAGACATATATATATATATATCATATAACCTGAGGCACATCAGATTGTCCTGACACATCTCTGTAACTGAAAAGGTTATAAACAGCAGTGACTACACTGGCATAACTCTCCTGTTTGAGATACTTGTATTGCCAGCACTTTGCAAAATGTAATTACATCATATCCATCTGCTTTTGCACAGGGTAAGGGGACCACTAACTGTGCTATGAAGGGCAGTCGTGCATCTTTAATCGTTCTGTGATGTCGGCGCTAAGAGACCTGTCTTCTAATCAAGGATGCAATGATATTGCATTTCACACATAAAACCTGAGTGTACAAATTCATTCAACTGGCTTTAATTTGAAATATGAGCATTAGCAGCTGTACAATTTGTGACAGACTGATCATTTTTATGATGTGTCTGTTGGTACAGCCAATATTTTCTCTCTTCATCACCTGCACGTAAATCTTCCTTGCCTTTGGATGCTGTGCATGTACAATGCGTAATAAAGAAACTGAATTACCTCTCACCCCTGGAGAAGGTGATACCCCTGAATCAGCACCGTGGCTATCGGTAGGCAGTATTCATCATTTGCATTGTGTCTGCCTGCACCCTGATTGACCTATGTATGAATACTACAGTTTGCCTAATCCCTATTGCTTGCCCAAACAACTCAGATATAAAAAAAGTATGATAATTGCTGCTGCTACCTGTCACAGGCATACCATCATACTATAGCATTCATGAGAGCATGTGCAAAATGGTGCTTAACTGGCAAGAAAATTAAAGAGTTAATAAATTCAGACCCATTATTTTTCCCTAACAGAACATGTAGAAAATAAAGGAAAGGTTTTCTTTTGGTGATAAATTAGCTCCCACCCTCCTTTTGTTTGTTATTACAGTCATGGTTCAAAGCCCTCTACAAAAACAAGGTCCCACTTTATTATAGGACAGTCAGGTTCAGCGCACAGCTTGCAATAAAGAAATTAGCAAACCAGAAGCTGTAATTCTGTAGAAACACTCAAAAACGAAGAGGATTTAAAGTGACAAGATCCAATTAAATTTAATTACCCGAGCTGTATTTTCATTTTAACTGACACTTTTTATTAAGGAGCCACATGCACTAAAGCTAGAAACCTGGGCCAAATTGCATCCCAGTAATATAGTTATCTTATGCAAAATTCTGAGTATCTAATTTTCTAAAATGAAATTAGAGACATGGGGTTTGTAAAAGGTTCTCTTTGTCTGATACTATAAGATGTTGTTTGCAATGTACCTATACTACTGTATATCTGTGTTACAGTAACACCTGATGTACCTAATAAAACTTATTATCGGGGAAGTGTCTTAGCACACCTTTATTATTTTTTAATATGGATGTATTTGGTATAGTTCAGTGAGACTTAACAACTGCAAATATAAAATGCTTGAAAACTAAAACATGACGTTTTAACTACTTCATCCTCTGAAAGTTATCTATGCATCTTTGAATTTTACTCTTAAATATCCACATAAATCTGGTCCAAATAATTATGTTCTCTTCCCCTTATTTGTCCCCACAGCAGCGGAGAGGCTGCAGAGACCAACCCACTATGAGACTTATTTGGAAGCTCTTACCATGCCTCTGCTTTTAAACAATATATAGCTAAACTTTTGAAGAAAAATATTTGAAAGGCAGCAGATGAAAGGTCAAAGACCAGGTACAGAAACAGGATAAGGGAGAGGGATATTTAATTAAGATCGAGACAGTGGGAGGAGAGTTAGCACCAATGAACCCCTAAGAAATGTGTGAGGATTATGGAGGTCTTCCCCTCCCGAGGGCTCAGTAGGACATGCCAATGGCTTTGGTGGCCAGCAGTGAGGCTATCACCAGTGCTGGCACCTTGACACCCATATTGGCAGCCTTCCCCTACAGCAGCATATCCCAGGAGCAGGAGTAAAGTGGGCACACATGGTGTGATCATTGCCACCCATGGGGATAGCAATAGCCCTGCTCAGCCCCCAGCATACCAGCTCTGCTGTGCCCCCAGAGCCAGCATGTGCAACCTGTTGGGCTGGTGAGAGTATGGGTGTGAGTCATGAGCTCCTCACCTTCTGACAACAAGGGGCTCAAAGGCAATCCCTGGGTAAAGGGTCACTGCCAGAACTACCTTGTTTTTTCCCCTGATGGGGAAGGATGGTGAGGTGCCAGAAATTTCTTTCTCATGTGGTCTGTCTTTCTTACAGGTATGCACAACAACTTTACCAAGACCATTACCACAAATTCCATTCATGAAAGTGAAGTTGGTCTCTTGATCTGTTAAATACTGTTGCCAAGCTTCTCAGATTTCTAAGCAAAAGAGGGCTGTGGCTGCAGAGGCTTTGTTTTTGTGTGGGAGAAGGGAGAGGAAGAGGCTAGAATATAGGTTCAGTCTCCTTTATTTGTAAAGTGTGAAATTAAAAATGAAATTAACTTGTGGGAGAGAATTTGGAGAAAAAATAAAAAATAAAAATAAAAGGAGGAGGAAGGATCTGTAAATAACAATCTGACTACAGTCTCTGAGACAATACAGTCAGATTGTTCCCCATGCAAAGTTTCAGTATTTATCATTCTCTTTTTAAATTTGCAGCTTAATTTCCTGTGAAAACAGCAATGGATGTTGGTATTATAGTTAGGCAATACAGCAACCCCTCAGCACTCTATCCTACCTATCTTAGCACTAGAATTACAGCTACCAGAAGTACTAGCTTATTTAGTTAGTAACTTTTTATTTAATAACACATGTGAAAAACAAAAATATAGTTATACATACCTTCCGCCCAAACTGAACAGCTTCGTTTTGATAGTGCCTTACAGGGGTAAGAGGGCAAATGCTTCATACTACCATCACCAGGAGAGCCACCCTGATTAAATATGTACCACAATAACCAGAGAACCTTGTGATGAAGTAGTTCTTTTTGAGAAATTCATGGTCTGGTAGAGGTAATTTTCTTCAGTGATGGAACCCAACCCAAAAAAAAAAAAAGAGGAGGGCCATCGTGCAAGCAACTTACAATTTTTTTGAAACACTCTGTCAGTATTCCCATACAGGAATTTTAAAATTTCAGACCAAAGTTTGGTTTCCCTTTGAGAAAAAAAAAAAAATAGTATATATATATATATTTACAGGTGTTGATGTATTCCAAACCTAGGGGTATTCACAGCTAATGAATACCCCATAACAGAACTATTGTGATAGCACAGTAAAAAGGTATTCATCAAAGAGCCAGTGGGCTCACACAGCTAAGTTAGGCCAGTTCCTGTAGCTAATAGCACCCAAGGGAATCATCTGGTTAGCACCCTTTCTGGCTATCTCTGACCTCCCATTCCAAACAGCTGTCATATAATCCCAAGGGCAGCCTATAGTAAGAGTCCAGAGAAAGTCTCAGACTTGCCTCCAGATCCATAGCATGACTCCTTGCTGAATCTGCCAGAAGTCCCCAAAACCATTACAGACACACATCAAAGGTACTTTGTCAAACACATTCTTTTATTTCTCCTTTCATATCAAAATTAATGAGGGAAGAAATAGTTTTAAGCAGAATGCAAACAGATCACTATGAAACAAACTTTTTTTAAAGGGCAAATTGAAGGAAGAGAACATACATATGCAAAATGGAAAGAGTTACTTTAACCCAAGAACCAGGACTCCCTATCAGGGCTAACTTCAGTTCATACATGGTCATGAGCTGAATGTGGATGCTGAATGTGGAGTCACATGAGCTGAATGTGGAGTCACTTGATCCCCATAGCCCACCTTTGCATGACCCCCAGCTTCTCTGAGACACAACTCCACTGTGTGCCACAGGACAGCTAGGCAACAGAGCAGAGGCCTTCACCTTTCCAATATAATTTTGCTTCCATCCAGCTCTCCAGTCCTGGGAATCTTGACTGAAATATGGTATGATGCTTATTTGCCTCCAATTTCTTGTCTCCCTCTCTAAGCAATGCAGAAATTCATACACAATGTACACGAATTTAGTTGGTAATTATAAAAATGCTACAAACATGAGTAACTTTGGCATATTTTTACTTCTAAAGACACTACTCATCCTATAATCAGCCTTCAGTATCACTTGCTGTGAATAGCATCACCTAAATCAAATCCTTTGAAACCTCTTCCATCTCACAGAAAGGACAATGGGAAAAATTGCAATGGCATAAATGGGAGTTTGCCAGATATCTGGGTTGCCGGTTCTATGCTCAGAAAACAATAAAGACAAGTAGAATTTGATGAAAAAAAAAAAAAAAAAAAAAAAGTCTTCTCTTACATAAAAAAGTCTTCTCTTACATAAGACAGTATTTTTTCTAACCTTTTCTAGTTTTTCTGATATCTATGTCACTTAATATTCATTAAATATGAACATTATAAGGCATAAAGAATAACCAAACTGCTTCTTACACTTCTAGTTGATGGATATTTAGTGATGGGATAAATCAGGTTAATGAAGATATCAAACATCAAGCAGACTGTCAGAGAAAAAAAAAAAAAAAAAAAGACAAGCTATTATACAAGTCATATACATATTAATTTTGTAACTCCCAATTATCTACTCAAAGACAACTTCTTCCTTTATTACCACACAAAATCACACATCTAAGAACAGCATTTCAAGAAAAAAAAAAATCCAAATTCAGGCCATAATCACATACTTGTTTAAAAGAATGAATGATTGAAGCGGAAGATCCGACCCAACACCCAGTTGCACACATACAATGGGATCATACAATGGTCCCGAAGCACCTTTCTGGTAAACAAACAAATCATGTAATTCTATTGGGTGCTGATTCACACATAAGTTCTGAGCAAACTCAGTTGGCTCTGCATGGCTGTGGAGGGTGTCTCATTTCTGACAGAGCAACATGTCATTTCCAAACTATTTGGTAGAAAGAACTGTAGAAATCTATAGAAAGTCTTCATTTAGAAGACTTGGAAATGGAGGGAATGGCTTCCCTTGGCTGAACAGAAGCATGTCATCTGGCTGGTTGGTGAGTCCTGTTCACAGGCTGTAAGTTAAATCAGTCTTCACATTTTAAGTGATGGAAATATTTAGGTCAAGGAGTGTTTTTCAATATAACCCAAGTCATTACAGTACCTCAGGGTTTGATGAGGCTCTTGATCTCTCCTCTGTTCCTGAGTGAGACACAGCATTCTGTGAGTCTTGGTCTTTTCCTACAGGGCTAGGTTTGCACTGGCACGCTGAGAGTGGCCACAAAACCAAAGTCTCGGACTGGGTCTTATATTTCAAACACAGAAGTTGGCAGTTTAGTTTTACAATTGTTTGTGTTCTACATCTTCTATGGATACAAAGGAACTTTAGTCCCTGTTGTGGTCACCTTGAAGTCTACAAATTTTATTACATACATGGATGCTTACATACATAAAAAATCAATCAGAATGGAAAATGGACACATAATTAAAATTGTGACTAAAGAATGCTGGAACTAGTTCTAAATAAATACCTGCACTTTTCAGTAAGTAAATCAGGATTAGGAGAAAATTCAGAGATACCATTTGTTTGCCTGGTTAAGCTGTATTGTTATGCTGTGTCTTCCATTGCCCCCCCCCCCCCCCCCCCCCCCTTCATACTAATCTTCCCTACATCTGCTGCCAGCTAGGCCAAGCTCAAACAGCAGTGTCAATTCAAGGGTCAGAAAGGTCAGCAGTGACACCCGATGTAAGTGTTATTCACTCTGATGCCATGACAAGACGGATACAGCGTGGCCTGACTAAAGTGATGTATGTTAAATTTGTTGCAAATTACTGGCATGATGGATCTATTGATGACCCATTGCAGCTGTCAGGATGTCTCTATCAGTCTCTCAGTTACGTTTTCTCCTGCTGCTCTGCCCCATCCCCCTCTGCCTGCTCCCATTGAGCACACGGTTGCTTTATTGTCCCCGAGAACCTTAGGGTGCAAAGCACAGGGTAAAAAGCAGCAACATCTGGAGAGGCATTGGAAGACACCTGAAGATGTGTAAGCTTATGGTGTTTTATAAACTTGAATTATTCTTCAAATTCATATAGTTCTTTACCCAGGCATACAGCAAACTAATATTTAATAATAGGTTCTCAACCTAACTCATCTTTACACAAAATATTGGAAGTACTGATTTCTTGAGTTCTTGCTTGAAGTATCTTGCACATCTGAGAAAGTCTTTGAAAGAGGTCAATGTATCTTTTTAGTGTCTCTTAAGTAAAGCTGAGAGATAACTCACCCAGACTCTCCACAGCAGAAAAAGGAAGACTGAGACAATCCAGGATGTTCCCTTCTACTGCTCCCTCCCCTTCAAAGCAAAGCAATATTCAGCTTCTCAGACAACTGACATTACAGCTGTAGGAGGGAAGGGCAGCAGCCACTTTCGAGTAGGTTTCTCAGAGCATCACAGCTTGCCTGTGGCTCACAGAGGCTGAGACTCTCCCTTTTGTGCCCCTTGGGAAGCAAGTTGTGGTGGGAAGCCAGGTGTGACATGTCTTTGCAGTGCTGTGGGACTGGAGCTTGAGAGAGGCATAGAAGCCCAGTCAAGCAAAATGGAGTGAAATAGATGGGGACTAAATCCTCTCAAGTATCATAGGTCATTTCTACTTTCAAATCAGTGTCCCTCCTAGTAGTGTTTGGTCTGGGACAGGTGCAGCAGTATTCACAGAAATACAGCCCTTTACACATTTTAGCATAGATAAAGTAAGCCCCTTGTCATGATGATAAAATACATCCCCTTCAACAATCACATTTAAGGAGCATCTTATGTAAATTTCTTCTGTATAAAGCATTTGATTTGGTCGGTTTTCTTGTTGTTGTTGTTGCTCTTTTCTGTTTTGCGTCATCTCCACTATAGCTCTGAGATATTTTAAGTTAGTTTTGTTCTTGCTTCATTACTTCCTGCTGCTGCTACACAACTTGTTTTTTCATTCTGACCCACAAATCTCTTTGGTCTAGCATTGCAGAATTGCTTTTAATGACAGCAGATTTCTTCACAAGCAAAGGTGTGCACAACTAAATTAGGGCAACAAAGATGAAGAAAGGACTAGAGGGCATGACTTACAAGGAGCACCTGAGGATACTTAGTTTGTTCGGCTTAGAGGAGAGGAGACTGAGGGGTGGCCTCATTGGTGTTTACAATTTCCTCATGAGGCAGAGAGGAGACAGATGCCTATCTGTTCTCTCTGGTGCTCAGTGATAGGATATAACTAAATGGCTTATAGCTGCCTCAGGAGAAGTTCATATTGGCTAGCAGGAAAAAGTTCTTCACAGAGGAAACTGTTAGGCTCTGGAACAGGCTCCCCAGGGATTGGCCATAGCCACAAGACTGTCTGTGTTCAAGAAACTTGGATAATGCCCTCAGACACATTGCTTAACTCTTTGGCTGTTCTGTGTGGAGTCAGAAGATAAACTCCATGATCCTTGTGGGTTTGTTCCAGCTCAGAATATTCTATGATTCAGTTGCTGTCCATGTATTCTCAAAGATTTGCAATGCCAAGGATCAGGTAATCCTGATCTCCTATTTTCTCTTGGATTGTGCAAAATACCAACCAGCACACAGAGACATGCCAGGCTGGTAAAGACTCAGGGTACTCAGTATGCAGAAGAGCAGCTGGCAATCTGAAGCTGTTCTCAAGAACACACATCTTATGAAGCACTACGGAAAAGGGAAGGTGGAGACAACAGTTTTTTTAGTGATTCAAGAAAATCCAGGAAACCCGCAATCCAAATAAACATCTAGGTTGTCTCACACTTGTTTCACTCTGTTAGCCTTGACCACAAAACATGCTATCATGGAAGGAAAAGATCAGCTCAGGATTAGTAAAGAAAGAAACCATGACAGAAAAAGGAAACATGATTAGAAATACTGGAAAAGGAATGAAAATGTCTGGAAGTTGTCCTTGGGCCCTTTGAATACCCTGGACAGTCCTAGTCCTCCATTTTAATTTGAGTGATCAAAACTAGAAAGAAAGGAGAAGCAGCAAAGTAGGTATTCAAATAAGATAGAAAGACATCTGCCTCATTAATTAATGTAACAGTACAATGTAAGAAGTTATATAGAAGAGCTGGACAAACACACAGTAACTATTATTTCATTGCTGTGAAAATTGAAGACCAGACTAATTGGACTAGTATAGAAAACATAAGTACTTTACAGGGACAGAAACTCCTTTCTCCTGACCTATGGTCCCATTTCTATTTTATCTGTTAGAAACATTGAAGTTTGCTTTCTCTTGGCTGGAAAATGCATTGAATATGGCCAGCATGCAGAGAACAGTCAGTATTCTTCTGATAAAGTGAATATTTGGGATTTAATTTCTTCTTTGCACTTCCTGCAAAGGTTCCTCTCCTCTCCTCTCCTCTCCTCTCCTCTCCTCTCCTCTCCTCTCCTCTCCTCTCCTCTCCTCTCCTCTCCTCTCCTCTCCTCTCCTCTCCTCTCCTCTCCTCTCCTCTCCTCTCCTCTCCTCTCCTCTCCTCTCCTCTCCTCTTTTTTTTGGGGGGAGAGAAGATAGAGGCTACAGATCCCCAACACAGTATGTTACTGTAACCTTGTAAAACAAATCCTTTATTTTGCCTTGGAATGGAGAGATCTTTAAGTGAGTGCACTTGCAGGAAATTAAAAGAAAGAAACCATTTATTCTCTGGAGTACAAGCAATCCTTTTATTTTTCTTTTCTTTTTCTTTTTTTTTTTTTCTAAAAAAACGGAAAAGGAAAAAAAAAAAAAAAAAGAAAACTATGACACCGGAATTTATTGCTTGTCATTCAGAAAGGAAGGAAAGTTTATTATTTTTTCCTAGATGCCATAACTTGGCCTATAAATCAAATATGGATATCTTATTGTATTAGCAAGTTTTTTATTATGTTAATATGTTTCTCATTGTATTGGAGAGCTCTGTTTCTCTAATATGGTCCAGAAGGCATTCTAATATGAAAGCAAACCCTGGCTAACATGACCTAAATTCCTTTAAGCTTATTATATTAGTGACATTCCTGTCATGTTAGCACCCTTTTGTATCACATTAGTGAAAACAAACCATGAAAATGTGATAAGAGAATTGCATAGGCAGTATGAACATTGTTAATAAGTCATCAGATTACTAGTTTGAAGAAAACTTTTCTAGCAAAAAAAAAAATGAATAAATGCTGCCATGTCATTTCTAACAGTTTGACCTCTAGCAGTATTGCCACGTATCATCTCCTGTGGAAGAAAATTCACAGGTAAACTCCTGAGACCAAATAATATGCCTATAGGAGGATGAAGTACTCTGGGATGTAAAAGTGCTGACAACGATTGTCATTTGCCATCAGTAATCCCGGGGAATAGGGAATTTGGATGAAGACAGCTTTCAGCATAGTGTTTCTTCCAAGTTGCATGGTCGCATCTTGACCACATCTCTATCTTTCTGACCATTAAGTACTACCTCTTCGTGCCTGTGCACCAGGAAACGTCCTTACTGTTCAGTGGAACTGATATGTATTTGTGTCCATTAAACAGGGCTGCAAACATAACAACTTAAACTATTACCATTAAACCTTTGGAAAGTCTTTCCAAACAGTAATGCAATGACGATTAGACTAAAATCCATCATGTAATAATAATAGGTAATGAATAATATATCTTGATTACAGCTCATCTCAGGCCAATTATCACTAAAACAGATATGAACAAAGCAAGCCAGATGGTCTAGTAAAGGATGTCCATAAATATCCCAGCCACACACCCTCTGGCACACAGTGCCAAGATCTGTTTCCCCTGTTCACAGCAGGGAGCACCTTTCTCAGGAAACAATCTCTCTAAGCAGTTTGCTGAAACCAAAGTTCTTATTTGACAGGTAAAGTACAGTGTAAATGGGGTTTATAAGAAATAAAGCCGGAATAAGATAGAAATGTAAATGTAAATCCTGTGGTTGAGTGTCTCCTGGATATGAAAAGATCTGTACAGAGTGTCCCATCTTTGTGATTGTGATGCTAAGCAACCAAGATAAAATAAACTTTCCACAAGATGGCTTGGCAACAAACAAAAAATGACTGTGTATGAAACCACTCAAGCTATAACGAGACTAATCCAATGGGCAGTGCTTGAAATCACTGAGAACTTTCGAATCTTTTTTCTTTGTCTTTCCTTGGGGCTTCTCCATGTGCTGTAACTTCTCTATGCATGGAGAGTATAGTTAGTATTTTCATTTGCTGTCTAAGTAGCAAATTACCCTGTAAACAGCCCACAAGAGCTGATCTGTAATTGAATTGTAACTGTTGACTTTAGACATTTGGTATATTTGCTGCAAGAAGTAAATTTTCAAAACTTCATCTTGATGCAGTCAGACAAAATGAAAGGTAATATTCTTTATCTGCCACAGATTGCTGCAGATGAACTGCTTTCATATGAGCTTAAATAAGATTTAGTGTATTCCATCCTTCAGCTGGCCACAATTGAAAGTGATCAGGATCAATATAGCTGCCCCTGAATGCAGCCCGGTATTGTGCATTACAATAGAGGAAACGGCTGTATTCAAAATTTTCCTGTGTCAAATTAATTTCCATGTTATCCCCAAATTCAATTAGATGGGAACCCCATGTAACTAAAAAAGTGTCCGACATCCCTTAGTGACAAATTACGGTGCTTAGTGTGCATATCAAGGTGAAGTGTTGAGCCTTGCTAATCTTCTCACTAATTCTCAATTACCGTAAAATGAAGCCATAAATCACACAGACAGGGGATCGATGGAAATGTTGTTTTCAGGGTGATTGGCAGCCTCCCCAAAGGTTTTCTGTAAGTTGGTTTAAGGTTACCATTCTCTAAGGGGAGGGATGAGGTAGTCTTGCTCAATCTCTATGATATAGGCCCACAGGCCTTTTGGGGATAGTGGGGAGGGACAGCACCAATTTCAGCCCATCAGACATCCAATTTTTCTCCTTTTCATACCTGCTGTAGTAAATGAGAAACAAATTAAATTTCACTCCACTATCTCCACAGAAACCATTTAAATTTTTCATGGAAACTAAATTGTCCCTAGACAAATAGCCCCCTGATTCTATGAAAATATACTGGAGCGCTGGGGACAGAAATAAATTTGTGTCACTCTGGATATGCCATTCTCTGTAATGTCATTCACCGCCGGCCAATAAATGAGTCCCTCCTGGAACACAATGGTAAAGCCTTGTGCTCTGGTGAATTTGCATTGTTCCCCCACTCTTGAGCGGTCTAATATTCTTCCTGTTATTAATTTGCAGTCTAGGTTTTACATTCATGAGGCCAAGATTGAAATGTAAATGAGGCACAAAATAAGTAGTCAGCAGTAGCCCTGGCCGAGCAGTCTGTGTCATAGACTCATGGACTTACATGAAAATAGTTATCACTCAGAGAGATTAGCAGCTCAGAACATCAATCACTGCTGCAAGGAAACAATGAATAAAATCGCCCCGACACGAGGAAGGAAATTACAAGAGCTTTAAAGTGGAAAGGGAATATGTAATAGTGCTACCTGTTGTTGAAGTGTTAAGATGGCTGTAATAAAAGAAGCTGGGTTACTTCTCTCTCTCTCTCTCTCCTCCTGTTCCTGTTGATCACTAATATTGAAATTGTGCCATTTTTGTCATCTCAATTTATCTATTAAATGAGTTGCAGTTCCTCAGCCAGAGGTATATGATGCTTCACACTGCACTCAAATGAAACCCACAGCTTTGAGTTTGAACCCACTTTAAAATGGTGACACCCTATACATCACCCAATCTCTTGGCAAAGAAATAGATATATAAGCCTGAGTCCTCAGGCTTCACTGAGCCTCAGAGGAGGCAGGCCTTCAGATGGCAAGACAAAGGTGGTTTTACTCCACCATTGTGGTTTCCTAATTCCCAGGTGGTGCAGAATTTGTGCAGCAAGTGATGCAAGTGGGGCAGTGTCAGGCCAACACTTCCTCGCCAACCTCTGAGACACTTTAAGGAGCAATCCCAGAAGCTGTCAAGAACCAGAGCATGGAGAAGATTCAGCTAATTCCCCTTTCCTTCAGCATCCCTGACCATGCCAATTTGGAGAGGCAGGGACATGGAGCCACCCTACCAGGTCAAAGCTACCCCAAATTTCTCCTAATACCTGGGAAACTCCAAATGGATGTATCCATTGATCAGAGTGGCTGTACTGACCTTGGTCCATGATTTCTTCTCAAATGAAAAATTTCTTAAAATATACTATCCCACACCTATAGCTAGTACAGTATGATTTCTACATTACTATTAAATATAAGGTTTAGTGCTCCAACGTATTCCATTTTAGGGGTTAACTGCTTAGCTTACTAGAATCTAATACATTATATTACTTGAAATTTAAAACAGTTAAAATTATAAAGCCCCCCTCTTAATGCAACTGGGATTTGAGATTAAGATAACTTATTTAAAACTTAGCGTGCCTTAGACAGCACTTTCAGTGTAATACCTTCCATTTAAATTGTAAATGTTTTTCATGCAAAAATGTCAAATGATTTTGAAAAACTGATTTTTATACCAGTTGTTAAAGCAGCGAAACTGAGTCTTAGACAAGTGGTGAGTTTCAACCATGATCACACAACCTGGTAACGAGGATAAGATTAGAAGCAAAATTTCCATTTTCAGTGGAAAACACTAGATCATACTTCCTTCAGAAATCAGTCTTCCATTCCATTCCTCATCACAAGGAAGAATTAATTGATGTGTATGAAGTATTGGAGTATGCCAGTAGAGATATTCTGTGTGAGTGCACGATATCATGAATATTTTCTATTATATGGACAATGGACATTTTGGTCAGATAGTCTCTGGAGAATCAGGACTGAGTTGAACAGAATTATTAGCATATCAGAGCTAATGCGTATCAGAAAAAGCAACAGCTTCTTGAAAAGCTACTTTTTGCACAATAAAGATGCTACTTTTTTCTTTGCAGGTTCATTTTTAAAAGCACAATGCAACTATATTATACAGAGTGAGTTCTGAACAATAATATGTGATAATGTGTCCAGTAACCTTTATTCTGTTTCTCTCCACAGAAGTTCACTAAGGATAATGCATACAGCTAAGAAAAGAAATTTGAAATTTAAGAGAAGTAAAAAGGCAGCATAAAATCAGAAGTTCAGCTGTGTATTAAAATGTTCTTCTGCGAGGTCAAGAAATTGATCATGAGTGAGCTAGCAGCAGGTATTGAGACTTAACCTACTTTTTTTTTTTTTTTTTTTTTTTTTTTTTTTTTTTTTTTTGTTGCTTAAAAAGACGAAGTAAGACCCAACTTGTTACTGGCACCTCAGAGCCCTGCAGCAGTGTGCAATTTGTGACTAGAGAGCAGAAAAAACACAACTCACTTGCATGGCTCCCACACCAGCCAGCAGCTTCTGCTCTCAAACCTCTCCTCCTTTCCCTGTGTTGCCATTGTCTTCACTCTTAGTGTCTCAGAGTATCTTTTTAATTGCTTATCAAATGGATAGTTATTGTATCATAAAATCTTCAAAGCCATTTCCCAGTCCCATTCAGTTGTGAAGCTGAACTTTTATACAATGATATATCACAATGGATTATGCTAATAAGCTTGTTAATAGCTCTAGTGGTGTTAACTGAGTGCATTAAAACAAACTGGTCCTTGCAATAGATTGAGAAATGTTTTATAAGGGGCATGTGATCTAAGAGAAGCAATGACAAGGCTAGTAAATAATAGCAGAAACTGGCATGACTAAAGAAATACCCATTTAAATTATTTATATGTTAATCAAAAATACAGTTGTTAAGCAATATCATTAGTTCATTACTAATTGGTTTATGGATTTGTGATGGATTACTTATTTGCATGCAAAGTAAATCCTCAGCCTTTTGTCCAGCATTTCTAACATTGTAATATTTGCAGGTTTCCTCTCTGCAGCCCTCTTCCTTCACTATAATGATTACATCAGCATGTCAAAGAAACTAGATTTTCAAGGTAAAGACATAATTTTCTTCTGCAACGTATGCAATATATTATTGTCATATATTTTTAAAAAGTCATAATATATCAGCATTCTGTTTTTGAGAGACATACAATTAATCCTATACAGTGGATATTTCTCCTTAACCCCCACCAAAAAATCCTACACTTTGAATATGTATTAGTAGTGATGACAGTGATATTGTTTCCTTTATATATATCAAATTCAGCTGTTAGGCATATTATTGTGGAAAATGTTAAACTCCACTTTAGTTATAGTCAGGTTGGGCTGGGTGTAATCTAAGGACTAAGCACACCTCTGGATCTATTGTAGGACATGCTAGAGAAATGGGAGGGTGATCCACCCAAAGGTGAAGAAAGGCCTTTTATGTGGTGTCTGAACTAGTTGGTAAGTTTCTTAATTATCAGTTTTTCAGAAACAGTTTCTCATCAAGCCCCTCCCTTCCTGTCCTCTGTTTCCCTCTCTTCCTCATCTTCTTGCAGCTCCTTCTTGCCCTCTGTGTAACTTTTCCTTCCCAACTGCACCCCACACCCACTACAGTAACCTGTGTTCTCAGCCTTCACCCATTTTTTTCCAGCCTCATTATTTTAGACTGAAGTCTCCACACTCAGGAACTATCATAACATTATTTCCGCTTTTGCAGGTTTTTGCTTGTAAGGGGGAGCTTAGATGTATTCCCTTCCCTTCCCTTCTCCTGCCCTGTCCTGCCCTTCCCCGCCCTGCCCTTCCTTGCCCTGCCCTGCCCAGCTCTTCTTTCCTCATCCTTTTTTTTTTTTCAAAGCCTTACTGCTTCAGAATAATGTAAACCATAAATATAATTACATGGAATTAATATTGTCATCAGTTTGGTACACTTTTTTTTGGAAGAAATTTAAATTTTCTCTCACTTGAAATGCAAATAGTAAGGGTAGATATTTCATATCTAGAAAAGATATTCTTCAAGATTGGAATCAGTGTAACATTCCCAAAGATTTTTCACCTGTTATTTTTAAGAAGTTCCAGATGTATTAAAGAAAATAAGACTAGAAAAGACCAACAGCTCAAAATATCAAAGCAAGATTCTGTGAAAAAAAAAAAATCAATTAAGAACTACATTAAGAACTATGCTCCAAATGGGCTATGTAATGAACTAACCAACTTTCACCCTGCAAACCTACCCTACCCTAGAATTGCATCTCCTTTGCTCCAGCCTACCTCCTGAATATCTTGAAATACTTTCTTTTGCATAAAATTTTAGGGCTTTCTCTATACAAGCACAAAGATTGTAGTGCATTTTCCAGCAGCTGCAGGTTGTTTTTCTTTGATATTTATTATCCACAATCTGCCTCAGCCCAGAAAGATGTGCATCATGATCTAATACAAGCAACATTCACAAGTACAATAGAGCCCTGGCAAAAACAAAATAGAAAGTGAAAAGCAACACAGAAAAAGACAAACAAAGATAAGGGACAGTTTTGAATGCTGTGAAAAAAGTAAAATATTTTTATTATTAATAATTATTTATATTATGAATCTGGCACTATAAAGAGGGATACTAAGAAGTGGCACCTGCTCCCCAGAGTATTTGTGTCCAAACAGATGAATATAGACATGCTAGCAGGAGGCGAAACTTCATGTTTGCACTGCTCAACTGAAGCCAAAATCCATTCTGGCCTGTGGCCCAGCACTGTGCTTGTCCTCTGCTAGCTCCAGGACACATGCAGGATGAGGCCTAGCAGAGCTCAAGCCACTCAGTGTCTCATGTATTACCTGAGATGATGCAGCTCAAGTTTCATTTTCTCTGTTATGTCCACTGAGTGGATTTGGATTGAGCTCCAGCATGGACCTGTACAAATATCTGCATTCAGAAACAAGGTGCAAGATGAGTTTGAGATGGAGGCATGTGGTCTAATCCACAGACACTTGCAGCCAAAGAAGTGAAAAAAATATCTCAAACCTGCATAGGAAGCCACTGACAGAAATGGAAAATAGCATCCAGTCCCATACCTTGGTTCAGTACCACATGCAGTAAATATTGTAAATAACTTTATACAATACTCTGTTGCTCTGGGATGCAGACCTTATATCATAAAAATCCCTGTCCAGATGTCCCCTTTAATTAATCTGGATGAATGAAGAAACTCAGATGAGATTCTCTTAATTCTTATTCCAAGTTGTAGGAAAAACAGAGAAAAGATGCCAATTTTCAGGCACATTAGGGCCATAGAAAGGTGACAACTGACCATGAAAAATGAAATTCCCCACTAATCTCCCACAGAAGAAGAAAGGTAATATGCATATTAAGCCTATTCTTTGCTTTTCATGCATTGTAACCCCTGTGAAACTACATATGAGGAGTGGAGAAAGAGAAAATATTTTCTCTGTGACCCTCAGCCCTTTGCTAACATGTTGGCATTTGTGTTAGTCTCCTTCCTTGTACTCAGAAAGTAGATATTTGTTTAAGCCATTCAGTAATAAACCACTTCCAACCCCACCCCCCCCACAGACACAAATCGCTCAAAAAATATCACTTTCACTTAATTTACCAATCTCTGATCATAGAATATGAGATTTAATGCCTTTTCTACAGAAAGGCCATGTCACAGCAATATTATTTCCATTTACAATCATATTCTTTTGGATATAGAGGCAAGAACATATACATTTAGCAAGCAGGAAAAAAAGAAAAGCGGGAGAGAGTGCAACATTTGCAACCACAAATGTTGATGAAGGTGATGATGCCTTCCAGGATTACTAATACTGTTTCTGTGCCTATATTTTGACTGGACAGCAATAAGCCACATCTCAGGCATTACAAAATAATAGGTCGGAGGATAAGTGCAACAAGGCCGTAGACAAAGATTAAGCTATTACAATTACCAGTAAAGGCAAATATCCCAGCCATAGATTGTAGTGACGTCTATTTACACATCTGGAATCTGTGTGTCCAGCATTTAGTCTGGACTCAGCATGTAACCAGAGAAAAGAAACCACCAAAAGGTGAATCACCCACATTTAAATATGGATAACAAAGACAGGAGAAACTAATCACCTCTCAGAAAGTCTTTCAACTTCTGTGGGCTATAAAGGGAGCCTAGACAACTTGTTTAGTCTCAGCACCCTAATTTTAGATGATTAAAACTTGGTAAGATATCTCCCAGTTCAAATGCCTCTGAAATAACATCTGGCTGTGTCTAACAGTTATAAAAGCTTCTATGGAGCTTTCCAAGTGGGATATCAGGAGCTTCACATTTCTTGGCTAAAATTATGTTCAATGTTTGAATTTGCTGGTGCCAACTTTGTACTTCCACGTGGGAATTTCTTACACTGTAAGTAATGCAAATCTTCAGATATATGTGAAAATTTGACAATGAAATTGTCATTTGACAATGAGCAGCAGCTCATTGGAGGCCAGCACAACTCAACCACCACAGCAGAGTGACTTCTAATTATCAGCAAACGAGTCAAATCCTATTTCTGAAACAGGAAGATAAAGCTTTGATAGACCTCAGCCAGCAAATGAAAACCTACTCTCTCGCTCATTATTTTCTTTGACCCCTTGAGCTGATTCCCTCCATCTTCCTTGCTGTGTTCACGTGTACACAGTTGTAGGTTCATGGAATCAAATCAGCTATGGCCCTGTGTTTTTTCTATGGTTCTCCCTGGACCTCCTAGCTACTGCCAATCCCAGCAGGTGCACCAAGATATGTCTGGTATTGGCTTCAATGTCAGAACTCTCATGGGCTTCAGGGTGCCAGCACACCCTCAACACCCCAGGCTTTGAAGCTGTGGGTGGAGTTCTGAGTAGTCAGTCATCACCTCCAGAATTTACTTTCTTTTCAGGGAAAGGAAAGGTGATGAGGACCATCTTCACCCTCCAAAGTTGTTTCCTCCTTAGGTCTTTCCCAGGTCTCACCAAAATTCTTTACTCAGAAAATTGCCTCCCCAAAATAGATGGTAGAAGTGAGAGTGCATTCACTGATGTATGTCAGGACCCCATCATGCAAAAGGAAGTTTCAAACTGGAGTCACTTTGCTAAGAGTCTACCAGTAGGGAAAAAAAAAAAAAAAAAAACAGGTGCCAGTACATGTCTGCCTATGAAAGAATCTGGGATGAAAAGTGTAAGACATCCCACTTTTCAAGACATCCCACTTTTCATTGGCCTGATTGTCAAAAAAAAAAAAAAAAAAAAAGCACAAAAAGCACAAAAAGCACATAGAATCAACTAGCTACTAGGAATGAAGTGATCTCTTCCCATTATAATCAGGACACAGAGCCTGTGATATCTCTGGGAGCTCAATCTAAATAAGGCCCTATCCTCTCGTCTCTTTCACATTATGAATAAAAACATGAAATTAGTTTTATGTCAGAAGAACAACCCTTAAGACACTTGTAACTTATAATTATAATTTCTAAGCTGTTTGGCTTGTCAGTATCAAGGAATTCACAGCCCAAGACTTCCAGGACTTTATAGGCTGAGACATGCTGTGCTAGCTACTGAAAATTAACTATGAATCTCTCATCTGCATTCTGATTTATTAACTACAGTGAGAAACAGAAAGTTAAAAATGTACTGTATGTGCATAGCCTGCTAGCATGGAAGAATCCATTAGCTGTGTTCTGCTACTAGTCAATAAAATACTAGCAATGGATAAATGCAGGGGGTTTCTTCTGGCAAAGGCATTTAGTTTTTTCTTGTAAACAAATATTGCAAAATTTTCATCTTTGTGCAAGAGCAGAGCTGGCCCCAGTAACAATTTCAGAATTCTGCTGTATTCACAGGTAGCACACGCACATACACACACACACACACACACACACACACACACACACACACACACACACAAAAAAAGACATGTTTGCAGACTCTCTTTGCTATGCAAAATACCATTCCCTTGCTGGATCTAGCTGAAAAATGGTAGGATTGGCTGTGATGTATTTTGAAAGAAACAATCTTTTTTACATACTTTGAATAAGAATTCTATGGGGGAGGGCTGACAAAAAAATAAATAAGGAACTGAAATCCATTTCATCTTTCACCATAAAACAGGAAAATAGACTATAGAAATAGAAATAGAATACTATTTGAAAAAAAAAAAAAAAAAAAAAAAGATATTTCAAGGTTTCAAGGCCAGTCTTTACCAAAATTTCTTTCTTCCAAAAAAAAGTACTTAAGTTGTCAGGCATACTATTTCTTGATTTTGCGAGAGTTTTTCCAGGTTCTATTTTCCATCCAGGTTTGAATTTATTTAATTATTTTTTAAATAACACCACTAAAATTCAATTCTTTCTTATTATTTAGAAGCCATAAGGGGATTGTCTCTTTCAGATTTTGTTTTGTGGGAGGCACAATTATTTATTTATTTTTAATGTCAAATATATCT
The DNA here is from genome assembly GCF_009819795.1 of Aythya fuligula. Classification (NCBI taxonomy): domain Eukaryota; kingdom Metazoa; phylum Chordata; class Aves; order Anseriformes; family Anatidae; genus Aythya; species Aythya fuligula. Next base: position 136,215,526 of record NC_045559.1, read on the forward strand.
AGTTCCATTTTGTAAGTGAAATGCTTGGCATCTGTAACACAGCTTGGCTTTTGAGAACACGCAGTGCTAGAACTTAATGCCTTAAAATAAAGGCAGGCAACCGTTGGTCTCACCATTTTATGGCAGAGAAATGAGGGCACACAGAGTGGATCTGAAGTAGTTTGACAACCTTTTCACAGCTCTGGGTACCAAGGTCAAGGGAATATATTTCTTGTTCAGTTGCTGCCCGCTGCCCCCTGAAACAGAACCTCCACAACAGGCACTACTTTAATGAGGTTCCCAAAATTTTTTTTTACAGTTTCTTTCTGCATTGTTCCTGCTTAGAAATATCATCTGTCTTGCTTCTCTCTCTCCCCACTGTGTGTTTTCATGATGGACTCCTTTTCTGCTTAAATTTTTAAAAATTTCAATTGACCAGAAATTGGTAAAATCCAGAAAGAGTTATGTCCAGAATTTTAGGAGATCCAATCACTTCCGATCAATTTCTAAATTACTCCTTATTTTTACTTTGCAATATCAAAATGTAAATACAATAATTTGCATAACTGAATCACAGTTGTACCACTTCTTTGTACAAAGTTATAGTCAGACCCAGGACAGTGACTTTAATTTTCCATTTTGTGAGCAGAACATTCTAACAGAGCTTGTTGTCAGCCATGCACAAAACAAAATTTGAAATGAATTTTAAACACTGAAAAAGCTCAAGTAGAGAGAATGCTCTTGACTGTGGGATTAAAAAAGTCCTTTCAGAGTTTATACATTCTGGCTATGACAGAGTTACATTGCTGATCATAGATTTGTGATATATATTGACTGTACCAGATTAAAAGTTAGACTTTATTTGTAGCATAAATCTGGTAGATGAATATGTGAGGCACATTCTTCTTTTATCACGGTCATAGAATAATCTGAAACTTTAACCCCCAGAATGCTACGTACATATTTCTCTCCATATTTTGCATTCACACAAATAATCACATTAGTTGTTGGATACCTTTTTTAGTAATACTCTTTTACAAAATGTAAGACTGATACTTTCCATCATTTCACAAAACCCAGAAAGACAGTAAAATCTTCAGAGCAACTGCAGCTTTTTCTTGCTTACGCTCTCACACATTCCCTCTAGAGAAGCAGATGTTTGACTTGTCTCATGTAAAAGGCAAAAATTGAGTTACAGCCTCAGAGTGCAAGATTTGCAATGTTTGCTACAGTTTATTAATGTTAACCAAATAAAAATGACATTAGTGAAAAAGATCTACATGATATCTCAGAACTCCCAAGATTAGGCCAGATGGTCACTTCTAACTGATATAATCTAGTAAACTCTGTTGAGAGACAAGCTATTGATTGAATTTCTGACTTTAAATGCAAGCCCCATATCTGCACATGTCCACAGTGATATCAGTTGCTTGAAATCCAATACAGAGGTGTAGATTGGGAGATGATGTTAGTTGCTACCTATTAAAACTGTCAATTCCATCTGTTGTCTAACACTTTAAAATACTGAGTGTAGTTTTTAATAGATCAGTATTAGATTAAGAGGCTGTATATTAAGGCTCTTACTAGCTGAGAAGCATGGGTAAATGTGTAATTAAATGACACAATGGAAAAGGAACTCCGTTGGCTGGAACCAGCCCAAATTAGCATCAAGCAGGAAGAAAATGCTGTGATTTAGGATTTCTGCAGTGGCCAGACTTCCCTAAAAATGAGTAATGTGCAGCACTATTAAAATTATCTTTATGGGCAAGTATATCATGATTAAAATGTGGAAGCATTGTGAGCATTATGATTATCCAGCTCCCTGCGCTGTTCTTCCGCAGGTACCTCAGTGACTCTGTGCATCTGCCAAACTGCCAGGCTCTGATGACATTCCCAGAAGGGCGGTCTCAGATGGCTGATGACAGCCCCATCAAAGCCATGTTTCTGAAAATTCATAGTCCTGAACATCCCACCCCTTTCCCCCAGAATATAGTTGAAAGCCACAGCTGGAGGTCCCAGGGGTGTGCATAGGGTGGTGGTTCAGCCTGCCCTTTCCCCACAGGTGTGCAGCACCTCCAGGCACCGGCCAGGTACCAAGGGCTGATAAGGAGGGAGGGCAAGGGACAGCCACTTCCAGCATTGCTGGCTCAACATCCATCAGCTGTTGCTGCCTAAGTTTGATCGGAGAGGGAAACTGCCCTCCTTAAGCCAGGTGTACCAGAGTGACCACAGGAAAGGAAGAGCTCCTGCGAGGGGGAGGAGGGAAGAGAGGAAAAAATATGGGAATGGATCTTAAATGCAGACAGAGGAATTTGCTCATTTTATAGCTCCCAGTATTTGCATATAGAAGCAAAATGAACAGGCCCAGTGTGTTGGAAGAAAAGCAGTAGGAGTCCTCCAGCGGTCTGGAAAGGGGCTAGTAGTAGTTTTCTCATAAAAACTGATGGCTTATTTTTCTCATTATGTTTCTCTAGAATGAACACGTAATCTCCTAATTGCTGACCCTAGCTGGGGCAATGCCTCCCAAAATAGAAAAGAATCTGGACTCAAACAAAACACTGCTCTGGGGTTTGGGGAGGTTCTTTTTGCATTAACCTTCAGAAGACATTCTGGTTTAAATTCAGATTTTGACAGCAGTGCTATGGAGGACTGTGGTGGAAGTAGAAGAGCTTTCAAGATAGAAGAATTTGGAGGAGACCCAAAAAATTCTGTCTGTTTGCATACAGGCTAGTTGGCTGTAGTCAAACAGGTTTGTGAAATTCCCTTAATGCACCACAAGAAGAGTTTGGGAAACATAAAGTCTCTTCATGTTATTAGCCAGTACAAGGTACATGAAACATTCATGGAAAATGAATGTTAAGCGAATACTACAGTATACTCATAGAATACAAATTGTGAATTCAGAAACACTCTATTCCCAGTAGATATGCAATTTGAAGAATTATGCTCATTCCAAATAGAAACAGAGACAATATTGTGTGATGTAGCTGATAAATTAACCAGCAAAGGTCCAATTTCATGCATCAAATGCTCAAAACAGATCTGTAGAACCAGAAGTATTTCTTGGTAGCATTACACTGCTTAGAATAACAAATATGTTCAAGAAAATCAAAAGCTGCTTGCAGATTATACACAAAAACCAATACAAGTTCAGTGAATGGATTATTTAGTCAGCTATGATTGCTGCTTATTATGGTAATAGTAGCAAGTGTCCTTCATGAAAGAAGTAGCTATCATGATCCCTTTCTAGTAGGTTTGAAATACACAGCGTGACAGATTGGTATCACACAGCAGTATAGATGTGAGTATTTCAACTACGGAGAGCAGAAATTTCACTCTCACCATGGTTTTCTTCATGGTGATCACAATTCTCCAGCATGGCTTCTTTGGTGGGGCTCTCTCCAACATGACAGGAACCACCAAAACCATCGTCTGAGCTTTTTTAATGGATTTCATAACCACAAGTAGCCAGATAGCAATAACACTTGATGACTAAAGCTTTATAACGCATGGATGAATAAAGACAGATCATAGGTATTTCAAAGCTTTCAGCATGCTTTAAACTAGAAATTTTAACTTTATTTACCTCAGTGGGCCACTGAAATATCCTGCTTTGTAACCCAGACTTTATCAAATTAGAGGTTAAATATCTCACAACATCTTTAATCTTTTTCTTAACCCAAATTGTATCAGAAAAACACAGAATGTTATAAATGGTTCTTTTAAACAGATAATAAGCTTTCTGACTGATGTCAAATGAGACCTGGGAAACCAGAGTAGCTAAATACAAAAAATATGATTTTAGTATATCTTTTTTTCCTTCCCATCTCTAGCAGAAATGGCAGTTCACGTGGAGAACCAACACAACAGCTGTACCTGATTCATGGCAAAATGTTTGCTAGAGCTGTAAAAAATAATAATAATAATAAATTAATTACTTGGAGTTTTATGAAGAGGAGACATTTAGCCACAGCACATATGGGAGGACTGGACAAGCAACAGGTGTCCTTTACAATACAGCAGTGGGGGATCCAAGGAGAACAGAGGCTCCTCGACACTGGAATTCTCAGCTACTCCTTTCATTTAAACCCAGGTCTTCTAACCAAACACTTAGAACCATCATCCCCTTCAGGACTTGTCATGTTTATGAGCCTATTTTCATTTGAAGATGTTTTGCTGATTGCTGAACTCTTTTGAAAAATCTGACCTGGATTATGACCACTGAACATTTTTGAAAACTGGTTCTCTGTGAGTCTGAAATGATTAATACTCAGTAGTTCCAAAGTGCAAATGCATAATGGGAGTACTGAATTTCTTATTTTGCATAGTAAAATATTGTCAGGTCAATTATGTACCTTGCCCATCCTTCCTCTTGCTCATATAAGTACCCATTGCTGAATCATGTCCATTTTTTCCCCAGTATTTTCAATTCCAAATGAAGGAGAGAGTGACCTGCATGATATGGACACATTGAGTAAGACAGACTTTTTTTAAACTTATTGCAACTGTTGTTCTTTTTTGTAAGTTACTTAGGCTTACTTATTCATAATATCACTTAGGACTATTTTTTTCTCCACTTAAATCATTATTGTAACAATAAGTGTCACCGATGCAGTGGCAAGAACAACCCAGAGAAAAGATTGCAACTCATTATCATTCATTACTGTACTGAAGAGAGATTAAAAACATAATGGAAACTGAGAGAAGATGTACCTTAGTGTCACCTACCTTGTACTTCTCTCAAAGCCAGGAACTTCCATGGGCTGTGATAGCAACTTGATCACTGACTGCCAGTCCTTGACCTTGGGCAGATCACTTGACCTTCATAGGACTTCATTACCCCAGTGTAACCTCTGATAAAAAAAAAAAGTAGAATCACACTGAAATCTGTATTTGAGGAGAGTTTTTCTGCCTTTACAGCTATATTTTTGAGCTTAAGTAGATAGAGCTGGTTAATGAGTTATAGTTATTTAATACTTCCCATTATGAGACCTCATTTTCAGATGTTGTAACTTTGCCAAATGCTAATAGTCTGAGCAAAAATTTTTCATGTTGTGTGACTGCCACAGTGTGACAAAAGTAGTAGTAGTAATATTTAAAAATTCAGGAATAGTTTCAAAAGATGAACAGTTTCTAAAGAAAAATGGGGGTTCACTGTGTTAGAATAATTCTTAAAACTATATTACAGAAAAATTATCTGCTCTGAATGAACAATATGGGAGTGCCATTTAAGCTGGGAACTTGTCTTTTCCCACCCTCTTAAGATCTACACATTTTTTGCCAAATTTTTCAGTTTTGTAAAAAAATAAATAAGTGAATGATAATGTTCACTGGATATTCATTTCAAGTTAGAGGCTAAGGTATTTTTATTTTTTTTCCTCAGCATACAGAATGTCCTGTTGTCTCATTAGCCTGAACATGCTGAAACAACATCCAGGGCTCACAAAGGCCAGAGACAAGCACAATTCATCCCCCCACAGTTCCCGTGTATGACAGGAGTGTCTCTCTGCTAGCTCTGGGGTAGAGAAAGTCTTAATACTTCTGTATCTCTGACCAATGTTGTTGTTGTTGTTTGTTTTTTGTTTGTTTGTTTTATTTCAGTGGTACCTGGGCCATGAGGAGGAGAAACTGGTGAAATTTCAATGGCTTTCAATTTTTTTTTCCCTACAGTCAAATATTAGCTCACGTTGCAGTGAAGAGGAGAGGTAAGTCCAGACTCCAATGACAAACTCATACTTGCAGTATGCAAAAACAGAGATCTTGTGTGAAGTTATTAAAATATAAAGTTATTCTAGGGATAAAATTATGAATAAGTACATATAGCTGAATGGTGCAACAATAGCATGTGAAAACAATATTTGATCTATTTTTATTTTATACCAATGTATTATACTCCTTGGATATCTACCACAGGGTAGATACTCAGGGTATTTATGGGCTGTGCCAATTCTGCCCAGTTGCTTTGTTCATCCTGCTGCATCATAACCTTGTTACTCCAACAATTTACATCAAAGCAGGGTAGGACAACCTCCACATGCCAAAATTCTGTTTCTTGATTGCTGTACATCCTCATCCTCTGAGGCCTAATGCTTTGTCTGCACAGCAACAAGTTTGTTTGACAGCACACAGCATGCTCAGTATAAAATGTTAGGTGGAAACATCAGTTAGGGCGACGAAGATGGTGAAGGGCCTAGAGGGGAAGACATATGAGGAGCAGCTGAGGTCAGTTGGCCTGTTCAGCCTGGAAAAGAGGAGGCTGAGGGGAGACCTCATTGCGATCTATAGCTTCCTCATGAGTGGGAGTGGAGGGGCAGGCACCAATCTAATCTCTTTGGTGAGCAGCAATAGGACCTGGAGGAATGGTGTCAAGCAGGGGAGCGTCAGGCTGGGTATCAGGAAGAGGTTCTTCACTGAGAGCATGATCGATCGGTGGCTCCCCAGGGATGTAGTCATGGCACCAAGCCTGTTGGAGTTTAAGAAACATTTGAACTGTGCTCTTAGTCATATGGTCTGAATTTTGGGGTAGACCTGTGTGGTGCCAGGAGCTGGACTCAATGATCCTTGTGGGTCCCTTCCAACTTGGGGTGTTCTATGATTGGGATGGCTCTAGACATCCCAATCTAGAGCTAGACCAAATGGAAGTCAATCTGTGAATGAACCTAGCTCAAGTTCTGCTCTGCTGTGTCTATGCTGATTCAAGTAGACTACCTTGATTAGTTTTAACTTCATTGAATACCTCTGTTCTCTACATCTTATGTAGCTTTATTCTGGGAGAAAAAGTACCCAAAAATCAAATTACTACAGATGAGCCAAATGAATAAGATGCAGAATAGCCTTTCCTTCTTCAGTCAATGGCACTAAGAAATAAGCTGTAGTCATGTCTCCTAAATACATGGGTATGCAGATGGAAGAGAAAAAAAATGTTTCTGAAATATATTCTTGTAAATCACAGAATATCCCAAGTTGGAAGGGACGCACAAGGACCATCAAGTCCAACTCCTGGTTCCACACAGGACCACCCAAAAATCAGACCACGTGTCTGAGAGTGTTATCCAAACACTTCTTGAACTCTGGCAGGCTGGGTGCTGTGACCACTGCCCTGGGGAGCCTGTCCCAGTGCCTGACCATCCTCCCAGTGAAGAACCTTTTCCTCATAACCAACCTGAACCTCCACTGTGGCAGCTCCATGCTGTTCCCTCGGGTCCTGTTGCTGTCACCAAAGAGAAGAGTTCAACACCTGCCCCTCTGATGAGGAAGCTGTAGGCCACAAAGAGGTCTATCCTGTTCCAAAATATGTTCCTGTAAAGCCCTGAAACTTGGAAATCAAAGCTCCAAAGTCACTAAACACAGACATTCACCTTATGTTTAGGATTTTCTGAAGGAAAAGAGATGCAGAATGAGCATGCTGAGAAATGAATGTGAGCCGTTTTTTTCAGATGCTCTCAGCATGTAAGTGGATGGTAATTCTCCTGAGAGCACAGCTAGGCAGGTTCCAAGGATGTTGTATCCCACTCCCAGCACAACCCATCTAGAGATAGTCCAGGACACTGACAAAACCTTTAATATGAAAATTACAACTTTCTGAAACATTTTTATGGGAGAACTCTTCATATAACTCATGCCATATGACACAGCAGGTCACTGAATTCAGCCCCTTGTTATCACAGGCAACTGATGCTACATAATCTCACTCATAAACTGGCATCCATCATGCAATTAATTAAGGTGCTCAGATTTGATTTTTTTTTTCTCTACTTATCCTATTAGAGGGCTGCTAGATAGAAGTCTCTGAGTAAACATGCTAGTTACAATGAAATTTTCATCGGGAAAAGCTTCACAAATTCAGGCTAGAATTTCTCATCAGATTTCTGCCAGGATGTAAAATATTTTACTGATGAGTAAATTCAGATGCGTGAGGTGAAGGCTCTTGGTCTCTGATCTTGATGAAGGAAGCACGTTCTTGATCTGAACAAGGAAAAACATTATGTCAGTTTCCTTCATCTCAGAGGAGCTGATCTGACCACTAAACCTTTGTCCAGGAGAGTTTGAGGATCTTTTATCAGAATGTGGCTTAGCTTTCCAGAGTCCTACTGGCTCTTTTCCACATGAAGACTGAAAATTTGATATTCCAAAACTTTGAGCAGACTATTTTGTGGTTCTCCATTCATATTTATACATAGCAACACTGGAAGAATATTACCAGCCCAAAGTTTTCAAAAATAATGAGCTGGGCTTTCAAAATCAGAAATGGTTTTAAAAGCACTGGTCTTTCAAAATAATATCAATGATTCTTGTCTCATGGATTTGACTTTGCACTTTGATGACTAGAAACTGGTGTATTGTGAATAGTCGATCTTTTAATAAGAGTCAGTGAATTTAGGGTTTGAATTTTATACTTTTCCAAGCTAATGTTAATATAGTGACTCAGCCTCCATTGTTGGGATTTTTGGAGACTCACTGAGCAGATTTAGTAATTTAAAGCTGTATTGGCAGCCATGATGAAGATGTATTTGAGGAGCTAGTGTGTGCAGCTATGTCTGCTCTGCTGGACCTCATACTTAGGGATGGAGAGCTGTATGTTAGCAGGAGCACCCACAGTAAAGTGGGAATCTTCTGCAGTGCCCTGGCCTGGCCTGTGTTGTGTCCTAGTGGGTGTTATGACATTCCTAACTCTCAGGAGAAAGGTAGATTTTGTAGATATGGTTTTGTTTGTTACATAAACACCACAGTATAGGAGGAAGGAGGAACCTCTCTTCGGATGGGGTCTGCACAGCATGCCATGGGAAAGTTCATCCAGAATCCACTGATGCTGCATGAACACAAGTTTCCCTGCACTTTGTGTCCCTCCCCAGTGCAAAATGAATGCAAGCTATGGAATTCAGAAAGTCTAGAGTCCTCCATGACTCAGGCTGGTTCAGTAACAGTGATCACCAGCTTGCTTCCTCTTAAGCACAGCATGGTTATGGAGAAAAGTCTTCAGTCAAGTGAACAGCCACCCATGTGGACATAGAGATCACAAATCACTGCATCTGAAGATCCAATGACTGTTGTACAACACACTCTTCACTGGGCAGTATAGATGTAGCCAACATCCCCCAAATATACTAGGAAATTAGAAAAGGGATTAGAAATTACTAATAAAAATAAATTAATTTTATATTAGAACATGATTCAGGTCACAAGTATTTCTCAGTCATTTCTGGCTTATTTTTTATTGTTTTGGTTTTAAGTAGCATTTATTTGAGGAAAAACACTAATATTGTCTTTTTTAAATAAAGTACTGCAGCTGCTAATGCAAACTAATTAAATGAACAAGTCTGAATTTGATATTTGCTGGTGTCTCATGTCATTTCTTAACTCAAACTGTAAGACAGGCTCAAATCTGACACCTCTGGATCTTTCATATAATATTCTTCCCTCAGTACAGGCTTCTCTGTCATCAAAAATGTGGCTCATATATTGGCGGGGGGCAGGAGGGTTGTAATGGATGGAAATTTAACAAGCTTTTATTATCCACTGTTAGCATTAGCCTGAATCTTTTGGCTAGTTGGGAGTTAATAGCCAAAAGGTTTTATGGTATATCTAATTGGCTCAGTCATCCTTCTGTGCCATGAACCCTGCCAGACTGCCAGTGTGCCCTGAACTCAAACAGAGGGTAAGAGCCCATCAGTTATTTAGTATGTGCTAGAAGCATGCATTTTCTTTTCACTCCATGTGAAAATAGTTAACCACAAGGAAAGAGTCCCACCCCTCCACTTTGCAAAATGGTGAAATTAAGTTTTCCGTACAGCTACCAGGGGACTGCAGTAAATTACCCTGGTAACAGAGTTTACATTGATTCTGAAAAAAGCACTTGTCCATATGTAACAACGATAACCTTTTAGAAGGTTTGGAAAACAAATCTGACACCCCATTAAAAGGCAAATGATTTTTTCTCCACACAAGAAAAAGAAACTTTTAAGACATAGAAGGCTATTAATAAATAATGGGGCTTTTTTATAGGAAAGGCTGACATGAAAGCTTAAGCTATAAACTGTATCAGAGGCAGTATTTTGACTTGTGTGGTTTATTTGTCAAAGCAGTGAGATGGGATCTCATTTTTATTAGCTGCACAAAAGATATTTTATTGAATGTCACATTGTAATTTGATTTTAAAAGGAATAGAAAAAAATTACATTTTCTCGGATACGTAATACTGCAAAAACATGATAGTCATACTAACCACTAACCACAATGAGGGGTAATATAAACCCTCCAAAATATACACGAGTGCCTTACCAACATAAATGTGTATTTTCAGATTCTATGTACCAGCATATTTTTCCTGAATCCAGTTTCATTTACAACTGTCAGAATAATATATATAAAAAACTGCAAGTTATTAAATTATTTATGTAAACAACTAACATAAGAGTTAGATTTGAGGTGAAGGACAGCTTTTAATATTTTAAAATTCTTCTTCGAGCTCATTCACTTAGTTCATTTCTTTACGAGGAAAAGATCATAGCTGAAAGCAGTAGAGAACAGTGATCAACACCTACATAAAATGAAGAATTGGAATAAAGAAACTTAACGTAACATAAAATAACTTACATAGATTATGTTCTTTTTCACTTTGCTCTGAACTTCCTGAAAGTTGTTTAGCCTTTCTTTGGTCTCCCTCAGTGTCCGTGCTCATAAGCACAACTGGCAAAGATGGCAAGGAAGCTCGATGTCTGAAAAAGGAAAGATGCATCTCCTGGCACCATTTCTGGTACCTGTTTTGTCACAGAAGACAGCAGCAAACTATGTGGGCAGTCTGGTCTCAGTCCCAGTATGACTGCATTAAAGCTGAATGCTCAGTTCCTTCTCCTCCACTCCAAAGCCACCCCACAACACCTCTCACTCATGGATCGTGAGTCTGTACCCAACATGTGCCAGCTAAATGCTTTATTACAATTCACAGGTCATTCATTATCCATTACCACTTAAACTAATTACCCTCACACAACTTCCCAGAAGGAAACATACTGTTCAAGGGCAAGGTCCTAGTGACAGGGATGCATATTTTTTAATTGTTAATATTTTCATTAGCACTCAGCTACTAAATTCTTATATTTACCTGTACTTCAGCTAGACCCTAACTTTGTGTCATCCTCTGGCAGTAGTCAGAGAGCACTTTCACTGCTGCTTGATTTCTACAAGAAAAATAGAGGTAAAACAGGGAAAAACATTAGTAGGTGAATGAAAATCACCTTGAAATATATAAATAAGATACATATTCTGCAATCCCACTTCTTACACCACTGAATTTGTCACTGCTCCTGGACCATAAGCAATCTTACATATCTTGCAAAAGTCTCTTAACCCCTCAGCTGAGAGGAGACTGCAAGTCATTCGCTAGTCCTTTCAGATTCAGTACCTGATAGTGCTGGTCCTTGGATGATCAACACCCTAAGCACTTCACAAACATTTATCAATTCATAGTCCTCACCAGGAACAGCTTAAAACTGAGTATGAAACCCAGAGGGAAACATGCAAGGAATATAAATGCTACTCCATCTCAAAAGGTGAGATTTAGAAACAGCTAAGGAAATTTCAGGGTGAAAGCCATATCCACTTGCAACAGATCTTGTACTGTTAAAATATTTGAGGCCAAAACCAGTAATGGCTTTTTTGGCATCACAGTGTTTAATTTTTAGGCCCTGACTGCAGGGGTGGGATGCAGAATGAATGAGCAATCTACAGATCCTATGGGGAGCCTGCCGTAAAGGTCACACATGGGTATTGCAGCACATGCTGGTGTTTCTTTCTCTCCAGAGAAGCTCTCTAATACTTCAGCACAAACATATACCCTCTCACTTGTGGAGTGAAAATTTAGTTCAAGCCATGGGAAGGTGATTGCTTTCTCCAGCTGCATAATGTGGTGATTGGGGTATTTTTCTGAGAAGTAGATGTTCCCAGAGGCAGAGGACAAGGTTAATCCAATTTTGTTGGTTCTCACTTAAACACTATTTCAGAATCAGACCTGTACCATTTCCTTTTCCAGCTGGTTTTGAAAAGAAAGCTGGAGCTCCCACTGCCTTGTGTTAAAAGCTCACTCCAAGAGAGCTGTAAGGTAGCTGACAGGTCAGGTGCTCAAGGGAACTGAGGAGTGGAAATGCCAGTTTCTGGCTGCTGATTGGGGTGAAATAGAAGCATGATATTAGCTGATAAGCCTGACAAGGGTAAGACAGGTCCAAACACATAGAAAGACAAAATTCTGTGTTCTGGGGACCTCTCCAGTCAGAAAGAGAAGTTTGCAGAGGACCTGGGTGGTTCTGGGACTAGGTAGAAGTAAGTGCATGCACTTCTGAAAAATCTTTATGTTCTGCTTGAATGATCTAACCAAGCATTACATGGTTTGTTAAGACCTTAGAAATTTCTGGAGGTGGAATTAGAAACTGTGATCAGAAATTCAGTAGAGCATGAGATGCAGATGCCTTTTTAAGGGGTAAGAGAGACTCAGAACATGAACCCCAATGGCAGTCTTCTGAATCCTCAGTGATCCTAAGAAACAGTCTTATTTCAGAGGTCCCCCAGCAAACCTTTAATTTTGCAGTTAATTCCACAAAAGGTAGAAAAATAGCAAAAGTAAAAAATGTTCATTTCTTTTTTTAAATACACGCAAAGATAAACTGTCAAGGCTCACAGACTCTTTTGGTTAGCTGGAATTTTTGTTTATATATTTTTAATGAAGAAAATACCAATTGGTAACATCAAAGTTAGACGACGCTACCTCTCATTTGCTTTACCTGCTTTTTCTTAGCAAATCTGCCCTTGGCCACCAGCAGGAGCCTTCATTCTCACTGTCCATAAATATCTGGAAAGGTCATATTTTTTATGCTGGAGAGTCCCTCCAGATGCTGGCATGCCTCAGTCACACAAGTACAATAGCACCAACAGTTGGAATGAGCCACATGGCATTTTGTTTACTGAATGGTTTCATGGTAAAACCGAATATTCCTACAGCTACCACATGTCTGACTTTCCTTTTTTTACCAGTCACACTGGGCAGATAAGGGCAGCTTATCCCTGTCAGAGACGATACATTATTCTGCTGGCAGACTCCAGATCAGATTTAGGTTACCACAGAGAGCAGCATAAGCACCGCCCATGCACATACTACTAAATTACAATCTCGCTCTTGGGAACAAAGGCCTTCAGAGAGGTCAGTTGGGCACCTCCCCATACCCTCACCTTCTTAGTGTTTTTTTGCTCAAAACATTATTTTGCTACTCAGCTGTCAGGGTAACTGTACCCCTGCCAATCCTATTAGCATCTGCTTCATCTGATCATTAGCATACTTCATTCAGCAATTAGCATATCCTAATTGTTACTGGGCACCTGACAGTGCCCACAGCAAATTGTGCCAGGAAAAAAGCAAATGTGTCCAACCACCTGGCTGACTCCACCAGAGTCTCCAGTGGTGCTCCCTGCCTCCATCTTACCTCTTCCCCTCATCAGCCACTTCAGCCAAGCACAATTTGTGCTTTCATGGCTGCTTTCCTAAAAAGAATAGGAAGTGGAGATGGAGGTGTTGGTCTCTTCTCCCTGGTGACTGAGGACAGGATGTGAAGGAACAGCGCAAAGCTGTGTCAGCTGTTCAAACTAAATACAAGGAACTTTTCTTTACCATGACAGTGGTCAAACACTGGAACAGGCTTCCCAGCAAGGTGGTTGATGCACCATGCCTGCCAGTCTTCAAAGAGATATTTGGACAATGCCTTCATTAATATGCCTTAACTTTTGGTTAGCCTGAAGTGGTCAGGCAATTGGACCAGATGCTCTCCAAAGATCCCTTCAAACTGAATTATTCTACTCCTATTCTATTCTATTCTATTTTATTCTAAATTCTAAATGAACTTCAGAGAACACTTGCTAATCTGACCCTAAAGTAGTTTGTACATGTCCAGACTGACTTCAGCTGCAGCATGGGCCACATGTGCTTTTCCCTGAGGAAGGACCTACAAACTAGGCTACTGTTTATGCACTGCTACTACTGTAATGCATCTCTCACCTTCTCCCTTGTGTCTTACAATCAACATGAGAATGCTCCTTAGCACACAGCTAAGCATTTCAATGCTTGTTGTTCCAAGTTTGGCCTATATATCTCAGTAATTTCTTCCATTTCTGGGTTGAATGGCAATAAAAAAACTTTCCTCTTGCAACATTATACTGAGGGATCAGCCCACTTTCAAAGCACTTTAATATCCTTTTAGGGATAGCACCATAAAAATATGGTGTAGCTAATGATGTCTTTGAGATTTTTAAGTCTGAGGGCTTTTGTTTATTAATTATAAGACTAAATGAGCTTCAGATTTTAAATTCTGCAGATGGTGACTAGCAAGTCAATATCCAAGTATTTATTAGATTTACAAGGAAGTTGACTTTAAGGGAATTCAAACCAGATTTCTTCTATTAATATTACATTGTGCCAATCTTGCAGCAGTCACTATGCTATGAAGAAAACATCAGAGGGGCGTGGTAGTCCTCTGCAAAAGTTCAAAACAACACCACAGCTACAAACATGATATTGCTCATCCTGCTTCAATATTCCCAACCTTTTCTTGACCTGGGATTCATAACCAACAAAAGGAATACATGAGGATGGTTCTTAGAGGTTTTGTTTTACCTTAGCTTAAGATGTCTGCCATACAGACATCTATACCTGGAGCAGTCATTGTCAACTCTGTTCGAGGTCTGCAGAAAGACTGTATTGCTGTGGTGTGGATCATTTAAACTGTTTTACAGGTCTTCTTGAGTATGAGACACACTGTTCTTAGAAAATCTGGCCAGCTCAGATGTAACCCCCTAATTCATCCAGATGAATCCTACCTCCAGTCTGTTCCACATAACCTCTGTCAACATACACTGCCAGTATGAAGAGAGAGAGAAAAGTTACTTCTTTACATTTGTAGAGATATAGGGTCTCAGTAGGATGTCCATCAGGCTGGCACAGGTGTGTGTCCCCCAGCTCCTCTGCCACCAGAGTGTCCTCAGCACATCGGCTGGGGAAAGCGATGGTGGCCCTACCAGCACCCATGCCGCTGGGGCCAGGCATGGGCATGGACTTCCCACCAAGGCTGCCCTGAGGAGCATGGAGCAAAGCTGCTGGGGCAGCACTTCCCCCCTTCACACAGGACGCTGCTGCCTTTTCTCGCCTGCATCTGTAAAAGTCTCCTCTGTTATTAATTACCTTCAAACTTTTTGAAGTAAGAACCGCCTCACCACATTATCCATGATACTGAAATTCACACTACCAGAATTGTGTTGCTTATTATTCCTTTTCCCTGTTAAGCATATATATGTTTTATTTTTACTAATTACCAGAGATCTGATGGGAATGTAGCTGGCTTTCTGAAAGTTACCTTTCATTAAGCTGGAGTGTATCACTTTCAGAAGTGCGGTAGTGTTCTTCTGTCATGTGAGCACTATTAAAAATGCTCCCTTTTGATGTACAACCCCTTTAAATCTCCCTATATATGTGAAAGCCGTCTGGCTCTAAGGCGGAGGTTCTTATTTGTTTTTTTTACAACCTAGCAGAGAATAAAACTAATAAGTATTTCTCGTTCTTTAAAGATTGATTTATTATCAGTTCCAAAAACATGCCTTTTCATTTGGAAAGTCATTTGCTCACTTATGATTGCATATAAACAGCTGCTAAGGGTCAGCATGGGCCTTGGTGCTTGTTATTGCTCGCACTCCTTATGATTTTAGCTCAGCATAACTAGCAGTGGTGTCCTGGGATTCCAGAGTCTGTACTGATTACCAACAAAAGCCTCTTTAAGATCAGCAGAAGCAGTCTAGGGACTAATGGTGCCAAGGCAGTCTGAGGCACTGGAGCAATGCCCGAGGTCAAAAAATGAGCAATGACAATTGCCCTGTCCTTGCTGATTTTATCAGTCTGAGGGTTTTTTAGTATCACATGGAAGACAAAAGGAACCTTTAGTCCTGAATTATATTATCAGCTCACATGAGCAGTTCAGGGCTTGGTTTTGGATTTTTGTTTTCTGTTTTGTTTTGTTGCTGGGTATTTATTGTGTTCAAAAAGGCAGATAGATGACTTAGTTATAATAAATATAACAGCTTTACACTGAAGGAAGCTTCTTTCACCAGTTACTTACTTAATATGTTTATTTTATAAAAAAAAAAAAAAAAAAAAAAAGTTTTACTATTTTATATGTATTTATATAAGTTGTAAAGTGTATATTATTCTTACATATGAATAGTTAAGCTATATGTCACATTCACTTCATCAGTAGAGTTTTCTTTCTGGCTTAGGCTAAAATGAAAATGATATGTGACTACCTCATCTCTCTATATGAACACATCAGAAAACCAATGTATAACTGGCACTCTGTGCAAAATGCACAGAGATCAAATTGAAGGAGTATTCAGGCTCCTTGAGCTGTGATCATCTGAATGAGGAAGATTTCAAAGCATCATGGGAATTCCCCAGAAGTTACACCAGAGATGAATTTGGCCTTTAAAATGAGATTTTATACATCTTATTCACACACAGCAAAATGTTTCATCACAAGTGGAGACACTTTTTAAAAGAGTCTTAAAATTAATCCCAAATGAGGAAGCCTCTCGCCAAATGAGTGAAACCTGGCAAACCTACAAATTCAAACTGAGATGCATTAGCAGATCTTGTGTAGGGAAATTTGTATAATATCTGCCTACACTGTACCTAGTTCAAATCATGGCTAGCAGTCGTATTTCTAGAAATTTAATTACATCACAGAAAGAAAGTATACCAATGAGCAGTTCAGGTTTGTGGTGCTCTGAAGTTCTCACTATTCCCACTTTGGCAAGAGTCACGTTTCAAGTACTCTCTGCTTCTGGGTGGAATTTTCAGATGCTTTCAGGCCCAGATTTGCTAAGGAGCTGGGACACCAAATTTGCTTTACTTCTAAATGAGACTTGAGTCCATTTTTGAGAAATTAATTAATTAATTAATTAATTAATTAAAATCCTGAAAGCAGCCTTAAGGACCCATGACAGCATTTTTATTTTCCCCTCATTCAAACAGGGAGAGCTTGGGATAACCAAAAAAAATGGTCTGTGACTGTAAATCTGTAATTGCTTTGCAGAGCATTTATATTTTTCATGCATAATTTTAATGATATCTGGCACAAATCACCACTAATGACATTCCAGAGTTCAAACGGGAAAAACACAAATTCTGTAGTATAACTCATTTCTGACAGCAGGAGAATCTTAAATCAAGATACAGACAATTATATAAGCCAAGTGGAGAATCACCATTGTATGCTTTAAGCTATGTCTGCTGACATCTTGAGGTATCCATGCAAGGTGTCTAACCGGACATTAATGCTGTGTCTTATTGCAGGTGATGGGGTAGACAGAAACAGTTAACACATTATTAAGCAGGGGAACACAGACAAGGTTACTAATGGCAGAAGAAAATGGCAATAGCGTGGAAGAGTAAAACTGAACCTAGAGGAAGGCTTGGATAAAAGCATCGTTTCTACTACATACATATCGCTGATCTCTAAGAAAGCAAAATAAAATTATTTTTGTGGTGGTTTTACCGTGCTGGGCAGCTAAACCCCACAACCACTCTCTCACTCCCCCTCCTTTAGATAAGGAGGGGGAGAAGTAAAGCAAAGAACAACTCACGGGTTGAGATAAGGATAATTTAATTAAAGGGAAATAATTATAATAATTAAATAAAGACTACCATGAACTAAACAATTTAACTAAGGGGAAATAAAAGGGAAAGGGGAAAAAGGGAGGAAAACAAACAAACAAAATAAATGAAAGCTATATGGAAGTGCAGAGGAAAGAAATTACTCTCTACTTCCCACAAATGAGCGATGATTGACCACGTCCTTGAAGCAAGGCCTCAACGCACGCAGCCGGTGTTCGAGAGGAGGACCGACGTCTTCTCAACGAGAGCCCACCCCTCCCCTCTTCTTCCTGTTTCCACCTTTTATTGCTGAGTGTGACATCACATGGTATGGAATATCCCTTTGATTGGTTTAGGTCAGCTGCCCTAGTGATGTTTCTCTCCTCACTTTTTTGCCCACCCCCTAGGAGGGTTAGAGAAAGGCCCAATGCTGTGCCACTGCTGCTCAGCAGTAGACACAACACTGGTGTGATAACACTGCTGTTCCAGCTACAAGTACAGAGTACGGCACTGTATGGGCTGCTGCCGGGAAAGTTAACATTCCAGCCAGACCCAGTACAGTTTTGTAGAAAAATGTCCAACTGCTTGCAAAGAACTCCACATTTAAGACTGAATAATATTGAAGTCTCTTCAAAGTTCTCATAGTTAGATATACAGATGGGTAGGTCACTTTTGCAAAAACATTCGCCAGCAAATTATGAAAGGATACTAAATGAGAAGAGGGAAATCTCTGACCAAGGAAGACCAGAAAAACACATGGAGAAAGGGAGTCTTTGAATATTTGAGCTGACTGCCAAGTTTATGTCCTTCCTGTCTTTCCTGCATCCAGACTAGCATGCATCAATACCCAATTTTTGCACTTTGTAGGCTGACGGTGGCATTAGACCGTTAAATGGAAAAGAGTCTTCTTTCTCTTCACGTATCCGCTACCACTTTAGTTATCTTTAAAAACCAAGTCTACTCCTATTGCTTGACATAAAGAACAAATGTTTCATTAAGGATCAGGGAGAGAGGAGAATGCATAAGCCAGAACAGACAGTTACAGCACACCTTTTACCAGTTCCCAGCTTGCCCAGCTTGTTCTCTGCAGCAGGTAACACCAATGAAAGGGGCATAATACTGAAACATGCTCTTCAAGGGAGATTATTTTTTTTTTTGCTGGACAGTTCCCTAATGATATTTCCAGAGTGCCTGAGGGATGATCAGTCAGTTATCTGTGTCAACTTTTGAGGTTCACTGGAATTCAAACAGAATCCTTTAAACAAGTGTACAAAGTACAACTGTACTGTATGTGGATACTGAAAGATAGCACAGCTTAGATTTCCATAACCCCCTGAAAAAAAAGCAGTGATAACAACCAAGAAAAAACTCAAGACCCCTTGAGTTCTGTTGCTCAAGACATTAGCTCAGGGCTAAAACACATCTATGTTCTACTGACTCTATGATACTACACTTGTATTGCTCTGCTGGGAATAAACTGGCTAATATCAAATGATTAAGTGCTAGTAACTGCCGAGTCTTGCTATGCAGACAATACACCATTATATATATTTCTGTTTTTTAAATTGGCACTCTCTTCGTTGAACAGCCCACTTCTTCTTCCTTCAAAAAAGGGGTTTATGGGATGTATAAGGAAGAGCTGGCAGGTACCAGGCTTTGACTGTGGTGTGAAGTCAGGATGAGAGAGATTCCCAGTCTGGTAAGACTAGACATTTGTGTAACTTTGCCCACATCATAGTTCTAGACAAAATCTGACTACTTAAAAACATGAGTAAAGTTAGGCATATATTTAAATATGCTTTCTGGAAACGTCTCTCTATTAACATTCAATTGTATCTGCACCCATTTTAAAAAATACAAATCATGCCCAATTTAAACAAATGATGTGGCTCGATTGGAGAAAAAGCATAAACTGAATAAAAATGTCTGTTTTATCTAGACTATCTAGTAATCCAGAATCTTCAGTCTATTTCCAAAGCTATTCCAACCACCTTTATTTTTCCTCTCATTTTTTTTTTAAACCCAGAAACCATAAGGGCATAGTTTCAGATGTGGTTTGTTTTATAATACCTCTCATTTTAACGTTCAGTATTACTTTAAAATTGTGTCCAATATGTAAATATGTTGACCTGTTTTTGCGAAGACAATGATAAGTTAATAAATACCAATGAAAGAGAAGTACACTATGAGTTGTTTCAGTCATATTCAGGAATTCAACATTTTTTCTAGGAAACAGTAAACTGGAAATGTCATGAAAGTGTTTTAGCCTTGGAAACTCTTCTATAAAAACTAGACGAGTGAACTATAGGTTTCAGCCAGATGTGCAAGTTCTAAAGGGTAATGTTTATAAATGCTACCCCTGTCAGACAGTTAAGGCTGCCAACTTCAAGGGAAGAAATATCTTTCAAATACATAAAGGCAACATACCAGGAAAAACGTGCATAGTGTAGTTATGCAAAAGCAATGGAGGATCTCGGGGCATGAATAAGCAAGAAACATCAATGCATTAGCTGAAGTTAATGGCAAGCAGATCTGAAGCTATAGATTTGTCCAAAATAGGTAGCATCTTATTTCTATAAGACTAGATGGATTGGATTCATTTCTAACTCTGTCTTCTCTCTAACTGGACTGTTAATACTGCACCAGCTAACATAACCCAATATAAAGTACCTAATGTAGTAAGACTGTGATCAATTAGAAATTAAAAAGCAAAGCACACACTTCATATCAGTTGAAACACTAATGCCATAATGCCCCCAGAGAGAAATATTTTGGTGAAATGTCAAAAGAAATAGGATAAAATCTACACTTCCGTGGGTAGCCAAATAAATTCCAAGAACTTCAGCACATCTATAACTTGCATTTATTGCACAGCTTGCAATAAATTTACAATTTCATTGTAATCTCTGTGATTACAATGAAAACTGGCATTTTCTTGCTTGTATATACCAAATGGTAATTCCTAACAGAGGTGCAGAAGAGATGGAAAGATCCTATATGTACTATGTACAAATAGTGGGATGTTCCTGTTGCTATTCAGACAGCAGTTGCTGTATGTAGATGCAGTTGTTTCTAGCTATACCTGACCACTTGTACAGGGAAAACATATAAATAAAAGTATTCCCTATACACATGGATCATAGTCCTGGTATATGGTCCATACAGCATATGGGTGAGGGAAGTCTCCCACATGTTGGTTTGACTTCTGTTTTCTAGAGTTTAATCCTACAGGTGGGACCTTATATTAACCATGCAATCTTGGAATTGGAGCTTCCGTGAGATTCAAGGCCTAATTTGGTAGTCAAAAGAGATTTTAAAAGTACCTCTGCTTTGCCTTATGCAGATGTAACAGAGGGATAAGTGGGCTGGCGCAGGAGTCTGAGGCCATGTGATGTTGCGGGTGGGCAGTTGAACTGGGTGATGACAGGAAAGTGAGTGGACATAAGCAAGGAGGCTAGTGGCTGAAGGATTATTTGGTAGACAAAAACACAAAGCAGCAATGGAGTCTGTAACCCTAGACACTTTTATCTGTATTCAGCTGTTAGTGACACTTTGGGGAAATTAACAGGGAGCACTGGAAGCCTTTGACACCACATGTCAAACAATTTCTCCTGATGCCCGTTTTAAAATAAAAACTAAAAAGTATGTGACAGGTATTTCAGCTAGATAAGATGATCTCTGCTGTTTGCAGCATGAGTGACTTATTTTAGGTCACAAGTTAATCTTCAAGTAATAAGATAGGACAGAAGTCCTTGTAGTTATGTCCAGCTACTCAATAAACAACAAATCGGTGGAATACTAATAAAGTGAAGTCTGAGAGATAATTTAGAGAAAAGTCATGTTTGCAGGACTTTTCTTTAAGAATGTTGTAAAGTGTAAGCTGAAAGCTCAATATTTTTATAAACAGATGCCAAAAGTTAAGGAATTTTAATCAAAGATATTAGAGATTTTTTTTTTCTATTAGGTCAGCTAGCTCATCTATGCTGCCAAAAGTAAAAGACATTCCTCACAGAGCAGTCCCCAGTGTTTTGTTTGGCTGTGCTTCAAGTGACTCAAGCCAGAAATATTTTTATATAATTTTACTTTTTTATTTTCTTATGAAAAGTTGGATTTGCATCTGATGGGGAGAAATATCTCAGAGTTGACATAGGTGTCACAATAAAGATTAACCTAAATATCACAGAGATCTATGATTGTATGCAGAATATGGATTAGCTAGTACTTTCTTGTTACCTGAATTTCATCACAGGAGCCATTCAGATCCAGACCAGAGCTGGCACCAGCATGGGACAAACTGCAATAATCTTACTCACAAAAAGTACCTTACTCCACCCTTGACTTGGGTCGGACAATGTATTATGAGTCTGTATTTGATATGAATGAAGGCATTATAAACTTTCACTAAAAGCAAAATCAATTTTTATGACATTTCTGATCAAAAATGTTATAAAATAATTCTAACATTCATTGGAAATCATACATTATGTGTCCAAAAGAAGTCAGATGAGTGAAATGTAGTAACATCTTTCTCAGCATCACCTGTAAAGAGAATGTAAGGTTACTAACTGTGCTGCAGACAGACACCCGAACTCCTGTGAAATGAATCCTACACAAGACCACCTGTTGGAATACAGCAATAGATAACATGGTAACTAGAATGGAACAAAACAGAATAGATAAATGAATTTGTAACACAGAAGTTATTTGCAACTCAAGATCAGAACAATTAGGCATAAGACTATTTGCTATAGGGTGAAACCTGCATTGTATATCAACAACACTAAAGCAGTAATCAATTTAGATGGAAATGAGGTGATGTCACCAACACCAAAACACAATGAGCCTTCTTGGAATTAAAATTTAATAACAAGTGAGGAGGGATTTTGAAACACCCAGGTAAGTTTTGGTGATTTTATTTTCCATTTACAGTCTACCAAATCAAAAGTGTGATGAAACTGACAGGCTGACTGTCTCCTGGTATTTCTGGTTGAGAGTGGGAGACGGAGAGAGCTTATTCTCATGACATTTCTAACAGATTTCATAGTCAAAGAGGTTAGAATAGTTTGAATAAGCTCCACATAAACATCTGGGGCCAGATGCATGGGATATTCCAGCTGCTTTGGAGCAATCGAGTGACACAAAGCAGCAGTAAAACCCACTTTACTGGCCAGTTAAGTCAAGTTAATGGTTGCTTTGCATCCCCAGAACAGGTCAAAGCAGTCAATATACACCATTGGAACTCACCCTGAATTTCCAGGCTGTGAGTTGAACGGCAATCTAACTCCAAAATTTCTGAATCTGTCCTTTATTACTAGGCATAACATCATAGCTCAGCATGTGTCTGTTCATTGTCACCTCTGTTTACAGTGTTATTGTGATGATCTAATTGGGAACTAAAAGTACTTTCAGTCAATTAACACTACCTGAAGCCTAAGGTTTAGGAAAAAAATAAAAATAAAGCCTTTAACAGGTTCAGGTAAGTGTTCTGTAAAGAAATGCAGCATTTTCTTTCTCATTAATCTATTTCTCAGTGTGTGTGCTGTAATTGTGAGACCTGTAATTTAGTATTGTCACTGCTAGTAACAGATTGTTCTATACTGAGTTTTGTAAGGCCTTAGGCCTGAAGCTTGCTCAGCTTTCTCTCTCTGAACTTTTCTTGACAGGCCTGAAACTTCAGTTTCCTTGGTTTATCTGTAAGGCTTTTATTGTATTTTATTTGTTTTGTTTATTTTTTTACTAGGTATCTATGGCTAACCAATTTTACTTTTGTTTATCTTTTTATGATACCTTCATAATTTTACAACTCTAACACGTAATGATGTGGAGCAGAGAAATACAGGCCTGATACAGGAGCAGAGAAGTGAGAAGACAGGACAAAGTGTAGAGGAATACCTGCATGGAATGATAAGAAATGTGACAAAGGAATGTCACTCGACACTAACAGCTATAAGCAACTTGCCAATGGTCAGTTAAAAAAATGCAGACCTATGGCTGGACAAAACTAGGTTTAGATGTAACAGAAAATAAAGACTTAGTATTGTAAAGAGTACCATATATAGTCAATTTGCATGCAATGTGAAGCCACAGACCCATGAGGAAAGAACAAAGATGTAAATGTATGTTAACAGGCATATAAAAAAGACCTCAAGTATATTTTAGAGTAATGAAGATGAAACAATGAAAAGGAACATCATATTCCTCCCCATGAAAGACTCCAAATGCTGACAACTCTGTATTGCACCCCCAACACCATAACGAAACTACTGACCTTAGGACCCAGGGGAGCAGGGGAAGGTTGAGCATAACACCAGGAAAAGGGAGAGAAACTTAAATGTGTGTATAACAATTTTAACCATATTAACTTTAATGAGACTTTCTGTGTAAAAGTAGTCTTTTCTGAAGTAATTAAATTTGGACAAATAGTGATTCTTGTAGTAGACTGCAAAAATTTCAGTTATGACAATAATTTTTATATATAAAGTGTTTCCTCTTTGCCTGTAAACAATATTGTGAGTATAACAACAGATAAAACAAATAACTGCCATCACCCACCCCTTCCCAGGATTTTGCAGAAATGCATTATCCATGAGGACATTGAATATTGTAACAATGAGTACCACGAGTACCATTAAAAGAAGCGGGGTGGGGGGGGGGGGAGGTTGTAAATGAAAAATTGTGAGGAAATTAATAACCCTGTACTTAGAACAGGGTTGTTTCTACTTTGTATGATAAATAAGGCTTGGGACTACATACTGAATGTGAAGAGTCAAACAGTCCTGAAAGACCAGACAGACATTCATTGAGGAAAGCAGGAGTCTCTGGAACTGTATCATAATGCTGTTGGCTGCAGAAGCTAAATTAATGTTACACTGAAGCCATACATGCCATATTTCCTGGATTTTCAGTGCTCCATTTAGCAGCCTTAATGTTTTTTTTAACCACAGGTATTTAGTGTAATGTATATACAATATCTGTTTTCTCATTAGAATATTTTTCCTTTAATAGGGATGGATGGAGCAATTAAAACACAACTCTACTTCAGAGCATACCGTAAAACCCAAGAGGAGCTTCTGCCTCTCAGAGAGCCAGAGGGCATAGCTGGCAACATCTGTGCCATTTCTTCCAAAATGTTATATATAATATGTATGTATATATATATATATATTATATAGTTTTCTGCAGCTGATCATTTCAGAGGGACACTCAAAAGGAAGTAGAAGTTATGACTTGATTTCTTTTCAATCACCTTTAGCGTTTATTAGTACATGTAGAATATAGCCAAAATAGGTTATGCACAGGGAAGCAGGGCTAAAAGGGGACAGATTCCTTAATCTCCACAACCTCGGTGTATCTAGAGTGAACATCCCGCTATGTTGCTCATATTAAACCTGTATGTTTTCTGACCGTATACTTCTATCTCTTAGCCAATTTTCACTTTCTTTTCTTCTCTTTTCTCTCATTGCCATTTTAAACAGGATATAAATATGCTAGAAGTTTATTTCATTGATTGTTTTCTTCTTCAATAATTTCAAGAACAACAGAGAAACATTTTCGTATTCTATTGTATATATATTGCAGTGGGAGAAATTTATGCCATACATTATCAGAGTCAAAATGCCTGGAACTGAATTTTGGTCATTCAGAAGTTCATTCTTCTTTACACTGGAAAGTATGCTTTCTGTAAATCATAAAAAAGTCCTGGGCTGAACTCTGGACTAATTTATCTTATGTTTCAACTGAACATATTGCTTATTCAGTGAGAGAAAACAGCACTATAGTATGGAAAACTCATCCAGCCAAAAAGGCCAACTAGAAGAGTATAGGAGTGAGAGATAACCCAAAGTGCAGCTTCTCTAGTTCCACTGGGTATCTTAGACACAGGTTAATGTTCAGCTAATCTGAAAAACAATGCCTTGCATCTCTTAAGCAAATAAAATGTTTTGCTTTGTGACCCAAGTAAATACTTTATGTCATTTTTTACTTAAAGCATACAAAGCAATTCCAGTTGTTGTTGTTGTTGTTGTTTTTGTTGTTGTTGTTTTTGTTGTTGTTGTTTTGTTTTTTATTATGTTTTGATTGTTAAAATATATTTTTTTTCATTCAAAAAACATTGGCAATTCACAGCCAGCTCTATATTTGATCTATAACCAATGTCAGTTCAGACTTGGTTCTACATCAGTAAAAGACAGATAACTGAATGGACTGTTGTCTTTTCTGTAGATTTGCTATCATCTGGTTTATTAATTAATTAAAATGAATGAGATTCTCCCACCTTATCTCTATTATCCATCTCACTGCTTAGCCATTTATTACGTTTTGTCATAATACAACACCAAGTTTTCTGTGGAAGCAAACAAGGTTTTGGGTTGGCTGGGAGGAGAGGGAAGTATTTTATTTTACAATACTGTAGTGGGTTTACGTGGCAAGGTTTTGGTAGCAGGGAGCCATAGGGGTGGTTTCTGTGAGAAAGATCTAGAAGCTGCCCCATGTTTGGGAAGGGCCCCATTGTTTTCCAGATCTGAGCCAATAAGCGATGTTGTTTGTGCCTCTGTGAGAGCATATTTAAGACAGGGAAAAAAACGCTGCGCCACACAGCAGCCGGGAGTGAGAAACAGCCTGCAGGTGCCAAGGTCAGTGTAGAAGGAGGGGGAGAGGTGCTCCAGGCGCCGGAGCAGAAGTCCCCTGCGGCCTGTGGTGAGGACCATGGTGAAGCAGGATGTCCCCCTGCAGCCCATGGAGTACCACGGTGGAGCAGGGTTCCATGCTGCAGCCCGTGGAGGAGACCACAGTGGAGCAGGTGGCCCTGCACCGACGGAGGCTGCCGCCTGTGGAAGACCCCTGCTGGAGCAGATTCCGGGCCGGACCTGTAGCCCGTGGAGAGGAGCCCACGCAGGAGCAAGTGATCAAGCAGGAGCTGCTGCCTGTAGGGGAGCCAGGTTGGAGCAGTTTTCTCCTGAGGGATGGACCCCGTGGTACGGACCCATATCTGGAGCAGGTCTGGAAGAGCTGCTGCCTGTGGGAAGCCCACGCCGGATCAGTTCATCAAGGACTGCATCCCGTGGGTGGGACCCCACAGCACAGGGGACGAGAGTGACCGAGAAGGAGCGGCAGAGAAGAAGTGCTGTAGACTGACCATAACCCCCATTCCCCGTTCCCCTGCGCCGCTCGGGGGGAGGAGGTGGAAGAGGGTGGATGGGGGGGAAGGTGCTTTTGGTTTGCTTTTTCCTTTGTTTTCTCACTTCTCTCGCTTGTTAGTAATAGGCAATAAATCTTACTATCTCCTTATGCCGAGTCTGTTTTGCCCGCTACAATAATTATTGAGTGATTTTCTCATCCTTATCTCAACCCTTGAGCCCCTTTTCACATATTTTCTCCCCATTCCTCTTTGAGGAGGGGGAGTGAGAGAGCGGCTGTGGTGGAGCTCGGCTGCCCACTCGAACGGAACCACGACAAATACTTTGCTCTCTGTGGCCCAGATGCATGAGTGTTTCTTCAGCCATGATTCCTCTAGTCATTTCTATGGTTCCAAGGGCAATATACTGAAAGGAAATACACAATCAATTGTACTCACTGATTTTAAAATGTTTCTTTTTCTATAGTACACTAAAAAACAACCATGAACTTCATGAGTATAACATAGAAGACAGCATTTTAGTGCATTTCATCCTCTGTTATGCTATCTTATTTAGCCCATACATCAGATTTTAAAGTTAATGTAACAATAGCATTTATTTAAATAAGCCATGCCACAAATACAGGAAAAAGCAATTGAGAAGAATTAGCAAGGATACAGCTTTTAGAATGTCTGTGTTAGCACAGTATATTACATTTTAAAATACACAAAATTAAGGACATCATGTTTGCTTTTTTTATTGTTAGCTGTATGATAGGCTATTTATTTCAGAAAATAGTGATTGAATACTGGCTGCCAGGTAATAAGCTTTCTCTAGTCTGTTATAGGAATTAAATTATCAGCAATCAGTAGCGCTCCTGGTAGCCATGTATTATGTGTCCAGCACACTAGCTGTCCTTTAAATCAAGATGTATCTTTTAATCAGAAGTATCTTCTATCCATAAAGAATTCAAAGTTGGTGCTAGTCCAAACCAAATTAGGAATAAAGACAAAGGCCAACTCATTCACCAATTGGTATAACTGGTGCTGTTGCAATTTTATTTTTACTTTTATTTGTGCTGGAAAAACATCAGCCAAGGTGTGGGGCAGGAGCCCAGGTAGGCTCTGTGCTCAGTAATGCAGTCATTCTCCTGTGCTCCCTCAGAGGTTTAGCAGGAAATATCCAGCAAGCTCTGTGCACCATGTTGTCCTCTTCACTAATTTCGCTATTGACACAGTACAGTGGTCTATCATCTTTCAGAGTGATGTGCCATCCTGCCTTGTTATTTCACAAAGAAGACCGATACAAACTCAGGAGGAGCCAAAACACCTTCCTCACACAGCAGCAAAATAGTCCACCAAAGACCATTGTGGGGATCAGGGTGAATTCAGCAGGAGCTGAAACCTGTGAGCTGCTGTATGGTTCAGCTTCATCAGGACTAGCACAAGTACTTCCAGCTAAAAGACTCTGACTTGAAAAGGCATGCAATATCAGATTACCAGGACACCCAGATGAACACAAATGTCAGGCTTCTTCTTTGACATAAACAGGAGATGGTCTAATGAAAAAGGGCAATAGTACATATTAAGGCCATGGACTTCATGTTTATTTGATGCAATCTTTAATAAAATGCTATCTATAATTTCCTGTCTTTACACATGGGAAAATTTATTTCAAGAACAGAATAGCATAGCATAGCATAGCACAGCACAGAGTAGAGTACTTCAGTTGGAAGGGACCTTCAAAGATCATCTAGTCCAACTGCCTGAACACTTCAGTGTGTCCTGGTTTTGGCTGAGATGGGGTTAATTTTCATCACAGTGGCTGGTATGTTTCCATGTTTCAAATTTAGGAGAAAAATGATGCTGATAACACACTGATGTTTTAGTTGTTGCAGAGCAGTGCTTACACAAAGCCAAGGACTTTTCAACTTCTCATACTGCCCTGCCAGCGAGGAGGCTGGGGGTGCATAAGGAGCTGGGAGGGGACACAGCCAGGACAGATGACCCGGACTGACCAAAGGAATGTCCTATATCATATGGCATCATACTAATAAATAAAACTATGGGGAATTGTCCAGGGTAGGTGCCACTGCTTGGGGAACTGGCTGGGCATCAGGAGGCAGATGCTGAGAAATTGCATTGTGCATCTCTTGTTTTCTATATTATTATTATTATTAGAAGCAGCAAATCATCATCATCTTCCCCTCATTTTCTGTCTTATGAAGTCTTCTTTATCTCAACCCACATGTATTACCTTTTTCTGATTCTCTCCCCCATCCTACTGTGGAGGATTGAGCAAAACAGATGTGTGGTGCTTAACTGCCTGCTGAGTTAAACCACATCACATGCCTATCCAAAAGTTAAAGAATATTATTAAGGGCATTGAACAAATTCCACTTCAACACTGACAGGCATGAGGCATCAAACACTTCTCTAGGAAGCCTGTTCCAGTGTTTGATGACCCTCAAGGTAAAGAAATTTCCCTAACAGAGTTCAAGAAGCATTTGGATAACATTCTCAGACACATGATCTGATTTTTTGGGGTGGTTCTTTGCAGTCTTGGGAATTGGACTCTATGATCCTTGTGAGTCCCTTCAAACTTGGGATATTCTATGATTCTGTGATAATGCCCAGCCTGACCCACCCTCAGCACAGCTGTGCACTGTTCCCATGTATCCCATAACCAATGCCCAGGGAGCAGAGAAAAGCACCTCCTTGTGCTTCCTCTCCTCAGGATGCTGCAGGTCCTGAGAAGTCACCTTTCAGCCTCCTTTCTCTAGACTGGGCAACCCAAGTGTCCTCAACCTCACCTCACAGGATGTGCCTTCCAGCACTTTTACCAGCTTTGTTGTCCTCCTCTGGATGCTTTCAAATACCTTAACATCCTTTTTACACTGTGGAGCCCAGAACTGCACACAGTATTCAAGTTGAGGCTGTACCAACACTAAATCCAGTAGGAGAACCACCTCTTTTGGCCACCTGGCTGTGCTGTGTTTATTGCACCCTAAAATGGCATTTGCCTTCTGGCTGCCAGGGCACACTGTTGGCTCATGCTGAGCCTGCTGTCACCAGCACCCCCAGGGCCCTTTCTGCTGAGCTGCTCCTCAGCCATTCGGCACCCAGTCTGTGCCTGTGTCCGGCATTACTCCGTCCCAGCTGCAGCACCCAACATTTACCTTTGTTGAACTGATGGTCACTCAAAGCTCTAATCTATCTACATCCTACTGTGAGGCTTCTCATCCCTCCAGGGAGTCAACAGCACCTCCCAGTTTAGTGTCATCAGCAAATTTGCTGAGGTTGCATTCCACTCCTGCATCCAGATCATAGATGAAAGTGTTCTTAGAACACTTTCTGAACAGAACTGTTCTTAGAATTGACCCTTGGAGAATATTGCTAGTGATTGTCCACCAGCCAGATGTAGCTCCATTCAATATGATCCTTTGAGCTCTGCCACTTAGCCAGTTAATCACCCAGTATAGTGTGAACATGTTTATCTCACAGCTGGACAATTTCTTCAAAAGGATCACAGAATCACAGAACTGTAGGGGTTGGAAGGGACCTTAAAGATCATTAGGTCCAACCCCCCTGCCAAAGCAGGTTCCTTAGAGCAGGCTGCCCAGGTAGGCGTCCAGACGGGCCTCAAATATCTCCAGAGAAGGAGACTCCACAACTTCCCTGGGCAGCCTGTTCCAATGCTCCGTCACCCTCACCGTAAAGTTCTTTCGCATGTCAGTGCACAACTTCCTGTGCTCTAACTTGCAGCCATTGCCCCTTGTCCTATCCCCACAAACCACTGAGAAGAGGTTGGCTACATCCTTCTGTCCTTCACCCCTCAGATATTTATATACACTGAGGAGATCCCCTCTCAGTCTTCTCTTCTCCAGGCTGAACAGACCCAGGTCTCTCAGCCTTTCCTCATAGAGAAGATGCTCCAGGCCCCGTATCATCTTTGTGGCCCTCCGCTGGACTCTTTCCAGGAGATCCCTGTCTTTCTTGTACCGGGGAGCCCAGAACTGGACACAGTACTCCAGGTGACGCCTGACCAGGGCAGAGTAGAGGGGGAGGATCACCTCCCTTGACCTGCTGGCCACGCTCCTTTTAATGCATGCCAAGATCGCATTAGCCCTCTTGGCCACAAGGGCACACTGCTGGCTCATGGTCAACCTGTCGTCCACCAGGACTCCCAGGTCCTTCTCCTCAGAGCTCCTCTCCAGCAGGTTGTCCCCCAGCCTGTACTGATACTTCAGGTTGTTCCTTCCCAGGTGCAGGACTCTACACTTGCTCTTATTAAATCTCATTTGCTTTCTTCCTGCCCATCTCTCCAGCTGATCCAGGTCTCGCTGAATGGCAGCACAGCCTTCTGGCGTGTCAGCCACCCCTCCCAGGGCATACTTGCTGAGGGCAGACACTATTCCCTCATCAAGGTTGTTGATGAAGATGTTGAACAAGACCGGACCCAGCACTGATCCCTGGGGAACACTGCTAGTCACAGGCCTCCAGCTAGACTCTGCTCCTCCGATCACCACCCTCTGAGCTGGGCCAGTCAGCCAGTTCTCAACGCACCTTGCCGTCCACTCATCTATCCCACACTTTCTCAGCTTTGCTAGTAGGATGTCATGGGAGACAGTATTGAAAGCCTTGCTAAAGTCAAGGTAGATGACATCCACCGCTCTCCCCCCATCTACCCAGCTGGTGATGCCATCATAGAAGGCAACGAGGTTGGTCGAGCACGATTTCCCCTTGGTGAATCCATGCTGACTACTCCTCATAACATTCTTCTCTTCCAATTGCTTGGAGATGGCTTCCAGAACAAGCTGCTCCAACACCTTTCCAGGGACAGAGGTGAGACTGACTGGCCTGTAGCTTCCTGGATCCTCCTTCCTGCCCTTCTTGAAGACCGGAGTGACTTTGGCTATCCTCCAATCTTCAGGCACCTCACCCATTCTCCAGGACCTTTGAAAGATGATAGAGAGCGGTTTGGCAATCACCTCTGCCAACTCCCTTAGCACACGTGGATGCATTCCATCGGGACCCATGGATTTGTGTGCACTGAGCCCACTCAGATGCTCCCGAACCACTCCCACGTCCACCACAGGGGGAGACCTCCATTTCCCAGACCCTTTGTCCTATTGCCAGGGGTGAGGAGTCCCAGGGGAGTGTCCTTGAAGCAAAGACTAAAGCAAAGAAAGCATTCAGTATCTCTGCCTTCTCAGCATCTCCCGTGATCAGGACACCCCCCTCATTCAGCAAGGGACCCACATTGTCCCTAGTCTTCCTCTTGCTGTTTACATACTTGAAAAAACCCTTCTTATTATCCTTTATCTCTTTCACAAGCCTCATCTCTAGGTGGGCTTTAGCCTTCCTTGCCGCATCCTTGTAGGCGCTGACAACACATCTGTACTCCTCCCAAGAGGACAGGCCCTTTTTCCACATTTCATAGACCATCCTCTTCCTTTTGATCTTATTGATGAGCTACTTGCTCATCCACGCGGGTTTCGTGCCCCCCTTCCCCGATTTCCTATTCTTCAGGATGCACCAATCCTGAGCATGGAAGAAGTGCTGCTTAAATGTAGCCCAGCTCTCACAAGCACCCTTGCCTTCTAGCAGCCTATCCCATGAGATACTCCCAAGCAGGTCCCAGAAGAGGTCGAAGTTGGCTCTTCAAAAGTCCAGGGTAGCAATCCTGCTTTTAGCCTTACCTCCTTTGCCTAGTTCCATCTGGAACTCCACCATCTCATGGTCGCTGCATCCCAAGCTGCCCCCAACCTTCACATCCCTAAAAAGGCCATCCCTGTTGGTAAGAACGAGGTCCAGGAGCACCCCCCGCCTCATTGGCTCCTTCACCACCTGCGTCAGAAAATTGTCCTCAACTCATTGTAGGAACCATTTGGACTGCTCGTGCCTGGCCGAGTTGCTTACCCAGCAGATGTCTGGGTAATTGAAGTCCCCCATGAGGACCAGCATTCATGATCGTGAGGCTACTAGCAGCTTCTCATAGAAGGCCTCATCGACTTCCTCCTCCTGATCTGGAGACCTGTAGTAGACCCCAACCACCGTGTCTCCCATACCAGCCCACCCCTTAATTCTTACCCACAAGCTCTCCACTTGTCCTTCACCCTCCCCCAGCGGGAGCTGGGTACACTCTAATTGCTCCCTCACATAAAGGGCAACCCCATCCCCTCGCTTCCCCAGCCTGTCTTTCCTAAAGAGGACATAGTCCTCAATGACAGCGTTCCAGTCATGCGAGCTGTCCCACCACATCTCAGTGATTGCAACAAGATCGTGGCCCTGCAAGAAGATACTGGCCAGGGGATCAGGAATGCTACCTTCTCTGAGGAGCCCTCAGACAATCCTATGGGAGAGCTCAGAAGTTTTTCCCTGTCTTCAACAGTGACAGTAGTGATGACTTCCCCCAGCCCTTCTCTGTCACCTTTAGCTCCCCTCCCTTCCCCCATGAAACCTAGTTTAAAGCCCTGGTAATCAGCCCAGAAAGCTTGCTCCCCAACACACTTGCGCCCCACTTGCTCAGTTGGTGTCTGTCCATAGCCCACATACCTGGCCTCTCAAAGGACGGCCCAAGATCAAAATACCCAAATCCCTGGTCCAGACACCACTCCCTCAGCCAGTCATTTACCTGTCCTGTTCTGCTCCTTCTATCTGCATCCCAGTCACCCAGCGGGAGGACAGAGTAGAACACTACCTGCAGCCCCAATCCCCTCAACAGCCTCCTCAGGGATGCAAAGTCCTTTTTAATATTCTTCATTTTTCTAATAGCAGCTTCCTGGGATCCAACCTGAATGACTACAGGAGGATAGTAGTCCTCCAGCTTAATGAGTCATGGCAGAGCCTTCCTAATGTCTCTGACACATGCCCCAGGAAGACAGTACACTTCTCTGGCAAGGTTATTTGGGCGGAAGATAGGAGCCTCAGTGCCCCTCATCAAGGAGTCCCCAATCACCAGGACTCTCCGCTCTCTTTTTGTGGGACAGGTTACAATGCAGTGCTCCATCCGGCCCTGATCCTCATGTTTTACACTTCCCCCAATCTTGACTCTCTTCTCGGGGTTGCTTCCCAGCTTCAGACTACTGTCCAGACCCTCAGCCTCTTCCACAACCTCCCTGAGAGTCTCAAGTCTATTTCCCAGGGACACCGTGGGGGTAGGTGGCATCGTGGGTGTCGGGGGCAGATGTCTCTTTCTGCTCCAAACCTAGACAAGGGTCCAGCTCCTTGTCTCTTGTGGACAGTCTGGCCCTCTGTTCTGCATGTAAAAAGGGATGTTGGGAGGGGCAGTAACAAAGGCCTTACTAAAATATAGAAAGATCACATCCACCAATTTTCTCTTCATCCACCAAACAGGTGATTTCCTTTCCATAGAAGGAAATCAAATTACTGAGAGAACCTGGACTGAATCCAAAATCTGCCTGTGCATCCTCTCTGTCATATCTACCATGAACTGTTAATCCCAGTTATCTCAAAAATACATCCCACTGACCCCAGAAAGGCAGAAAATAAGCCCAAGACTCCATGCAAAGGAAGGCTATCTCATAGATTTGTGCAATGGGAAGGACTATTGTAGGTTTACTCACTAATCTTCCCATAAATACCAACTATTTTTTACTTTCAGACATAGGATAGAAGATTACATTGTACTTACTTTAACTGTTCTGGTGTCCTTGAGACTTGATCTTAAGATCTCCTCAGAGATGTCCAACACTTGAGAGGACAAGGTTCTGAACAACCTTTTCAGACAAGAGAGCTAGACCAGAAGAATTCCAGAGGTTCCATCAAAAAATATTCAATGATTTTGATGTCTGGAGCATTTTTGCATAAAGAATATCAGTTATTAAATATGGTATAATGTCATTTTCAGGGCTGGAAAATGGAGTTAAATGCAGAATTTTTCCACATTCTACATGGACACGAGAGTTTTATATACTGCAGACTGTGACCAGTTAGTTATTGCTTAGACTTTTGAAACAAGCAGCTTAGCACAGTTCTAGAGCATCATCAAGGTAGGTGCTGCAAGAAGATGTTGTGCTTAGGGCTTACCATTCAATATGGATTTTCAGCTTTTCTCTAAAACAGATGCATACTCAGACAAGAGCTCCTAAAATAGTCATTCATGATGAAACTTGACCATCAGGCTCATAGTCAAACAGTGACCACTCATTAGTAGCTGTACAATAAATGTTCTCATAGAAGACATAATAGAAAGCAAAATAATAATTTAATTGAGAGGCTAGGAAAAATTGGAGAGAGAAAAGACAGAATACCTGCTATCAGACCGTGTTGTCTACACAGGCATAGGACCACACTGAAGTGGTCTACTTCCTGTCTGCATGGGAAAAAAATTCTCCTCATGGCCAGTTTCAATTTCTCTTCTTTCAACTTGCAGTCACTGTCTCTTATCTTTCCACCGAGCTGTTCTGAATAGCCCAGCTCTGTGTCCTCAATGACCCCTGTAGGCACTGGAGGGAGGGGAAAGGCAGGGTTCCTGATAGGTGTCCCTGAAGACATCTCTTCTACAGACCAGCTCCTCCCACCTCTTCTCACAGAGTGCTCCAATCTGTTTGTCCCTGATTTTCCTGTATTAGGAGACCAAAACTAGAGGCAGTGTGTAGATGTAATTTAATGAATGCTGAGTGAAGAACAACTTCCAACGTGTTTCAAAGATGGGATTCTTGGTTTCCATATTAACCACATTATCATGATGCAATTCCAGCTCCTTTGCATGAGTCAAAAACAAACAAGAGAGATGGCAAAATACCTTATTGTTCAGACACTAAAAAGTTGCACCAGGTGCACAGTTCTAGATCTAGAGAACTGATCTAGAGAACATTATGTATTTCCCTTCCAGTGGAGCCTCAGAAACTATTTATTTTGCTCTATACCTGAAAAATTAGGAGAGGCAACTAGTCTGCTCATAGTCAGCCTACAGCTCTTGTGTGCAACTCTGAGGTAGCACCTTTAACTTTAATAGTCTTAACTCCTCTCTTGGCACAATGAGAACAGCAAGATGTCTGCTTCATGAAATGCTGAGTGAAGTCTGAAGTACTTCTTAGAATGTAGTGCTACTGCTATTAGCTCAGGACACACTAAAAGACTTAGGACAGAATTAGAAACCTGAAGGAGGAGAGAGATTTTCCTTGCTACAGATGCACACTTTTCCATTTAAATGCAATAAAATCAACATAGGACTAGACCCCTTCTATATGCATTCTTTTCTTAGAGCACTACCCCTGAAATCAAACAAAGCAGACAACTAGAAATTCAAGACATTGATCACTCATATTCCTACAATCCCTTTGAGATATTCTGTATGGTTCTTCCTGTGCTAAGTCAGTGCTTCCTACACAACTCACATTGATTCTTTCTGAAGGACAGTAAGACAGATACATTAAGAAGGGTCATTCACAACCATTTGCTAACCCCAGGGACACTCAATCCTATTCACTGGGAGCCAGCACACTAAAAGGAACCCCAGAATAGCTAGGGGAAAAGGCAAGGTGTCAAAACACCTAGTTCTACCTTTCCTCAGCTTTGAAAACTCTTCCAGTTTCCAGAGCAGCCATAAGAAAGCAACTGACTTTCATGCTGTGCACCCCAGTCACCCCCTCTGAGAATCCCCCTGCACGACATTTACTTTAATAGGTCTAATTATAAAGAAATGCACTTTTCAATCAGAACCAAAGAACCGGTAGGTTTTCTTCTTTAACATGCCAACCAGCTGTTTTGAAAGGTACATCTCTAATCTCTTTCCTTCCACATGTTCAAGCAGATGAAAGTAATTTTGTGCTCAACTGTCTATAAGTAATTAGACTGGGATGTAAAGGAGTCTTTATGTATCAGTTCAGAAAGAGCTACACTCTTAGCATACAGAATAATTATTAGCAATCTTCTTCATCTGTAAGGTATACCTTATGCATTTTACATGAGTCCCCATTATTAACATAACCTGACTATCAAAGCTCCATTGAAACTCATGTCTTCTTTTTCATGTAACTGACTGAAATTCCCCAGAAATATAGTAATTTGAAAACAGCAATGCTGATGATTTGTTTCAGCTGTAATTTGTTATTTTTTTTTCTCTTCTTTGTTGTTTTCCTAGTAAGGACCTAAACCAGTGGGGCTCCAATATACACAAACAAGTGTTCTGCTTTTGCTACAAGACAGATATTAATATTCAGTGAGGGTCCTAGAATGCTGCCTTTTGTCAGATTCCCAGGCTAAATTCCCTTAATCTTATTAATTAGGAGGTCACAAAAAGAATACTTTATTGGGAAACAAAATGTGTGTTCTAAAGATAGCTTAAATCACATCTATCAATTTACTAGGAATGATGATGGCAGAATACATCTTTAGAATCTGCTACAGGACTGGGCTTGACACCTCTGCAAATGGGGTAGGGCAATTACTGATAAGCTGGAGGGGCAGAGGCATCTTTTGAACTCTATGCATTAAAAAAGTTGGATCATCTCTCACAAAACAAGGGATAGCTTTGAGTCTGGGATGGTACCGAGTGTAACAAAAGTGGGGGAAGAAGCATACACCATTTTAGAATTTGCCCCCTTACACATAGGTGCAGGCAAAACTCATCAAGGTTGGAAGAAATGCATTTAAAGGCATGGCAGTTTCTTTTCATCTTCCATCGCAGACATTTTTTGGAAAACACATTCCTTCCTCTAAGTAAATCCCCCACTCTACAGCTACAAATCATGACTACATCTTTTCAAGAAACAGAGTCACAATTTTCTCAGAATCCAAGTTCAAGTTTAGTTTATCTAAAATCACAAGAGTCTCTTGGAAAGTGAAGTCCGACTATTAGACTCTTTACCACCACAGATGGAGGGGAGATGATTATTTGCCAACAGGCATGAGTTTGAACTGTGAGAACAGAAGTAGAAAAGCCAAAACCACCCATTCTTTCTGTAGCAGCTTATTACACTGACCAGAAAAGAAGCAATATTTTGTTCAAGTGCACATCAGAATGACTTTACCCTTCAAGGAGTATTCTGTGTGTCATTGCAAGCACATCTTAACTGTTCTGGTGAAGGCTTGAGAAAAATCCAGAGGTGGGCTCAGCATACTTCTAAATTGTATATGAGGGAGGAAGGAGGTGCACAGTTTCAGTGGAGTAAGCTGACAGCAGACTATGTGGTACATTCACTACCAACCCCCAACACAAAGACACATGGTCTACCTAAAAAGTTACACTGATTCTAAAAAGTATTTCAGAGAAGTTGTGCATAGAAGGGATTCACCGCAGACCAAACCAAGGGAACTGGAAATATTACCATGTGATTAAGGTGAAAAGGCAGAACTGTATTTGCATTGTTTATACCAGTGAGGGTAAAAAATCACTCTAGATTTAACTTTCAGATAGATAAAAGATTACTATTATTCACTACCCAGGAAAGGATGTGTTGCAATGAAAACAGCATCAGGCATGCATTTTTCCATTAGAAATCAATTAATCTTCATCTGCTACAGAGTTCAAATCATGTGACTTCATGCATAACAGTTAATGCATTCAAGACTGCAACATAAGTATCCCATGGAGACACAAAAATATGGAAACAGAACAGCACTGGAACTGTGATTATGTCATGTGTTCTTATCCTTCACATTATTAGATTTCTCAGAGACCAAAGGTGTGTATGATACACTACAAATGTTCTCTCTCTGCAAATATCCAAAATAATAACTTCCACATTATGTATTAGAGATGTTCTTGGACATTTGAAGCATTTAAGAAAGAGTCCGTTCCCATATTTGCTCTGGAATTTCCTTGCTAGGTGATTCTTCTCCTCACATAGACTCATGAAGATTGTAGACAGCATAACATAAAAGAACACAATAGCTGAATATTTAAAAAATACTATGCTTTTAGTGGTCAGAACTACCTTTACCTGTATACAATTTCTTTGCTTCAGTAGGTCACTCTCATTTATTCTAGGAAGTTCCTTTTTTGTGCCCACTACTACTTAACTAATTTACTCAAAAACTGGTTATGTGCTATCTGACCACATATTAAAAAATAAGTTAAAATCACTCTACCATAAAAGGCAAATTGACCAGAGGATCCATCCCTGTACAGTTTCAGATCCGTACCTCCCCTCAGTCATTCTTTCTCACAACAAAATATAAGCAAGTGTTTCAGGACTATTATGAGCCTTTACAGACCAAAGCAATGATGCAGATTTCTGCTCCTCCTCACACACACCCCACGAACCATGAACTCAGATGTATTCAAGGAGTTTTGAAGACTGAAGATTTCATCTGGGGAGCTTTGCAAATGCTTTTGAAGATTTCATCTGGGGAGTATTGCAAATGCTTTTTATAACAGGTGAAAAGAGGTTACGAGCAGCCTCCAAGAAAGGCACAGCATTCATATAGGTTTTAATATGGGAGGCTCTGGGTCCTGGGAAAGGCGATTCAGGACTTCCTCTTTCCTCTACAGCTATGGACCTCACCATATGGTGACTCTCAGTCTGAGGAGGACCCAGGAGAGCCCAGCTCCTTCTGGAGCCAGAAACACTGCTTCACACTTAGAAGTAGCATGACAGTCATTCTCCTCTCTGGGATGGAAACACAGCATTTCCAGCACACTTAGCTGAGAAATAAAATGGCAAACGTAATCCTGAACAGAGATCCACTGAATCAAGCTGCTTTTGGGCTAGTCCAGCTGGCCCATTAGCACAATCTGGCTTTGTGAGGCCCATGTAGCACATAACACTTGGGAGCATTTACTCTGAACACAATAATATCTAATAAGAAGCAAACCCCATAGATCTTCAATGTTCTTGATTCATTTCCTGCCCTTGAAAGAGTTCACACTATAAATAAAACAACAACCAGGGCAGAAAAGCCTACGTCTGTCACTGCCTGTGTGCCACAATGGCCAGCTGCTCCACAGGAGGGAGACTTTCCCAGCCAAGGCCCATCAGCAGCCAGAAAGGAATCAGGGGAGAGAGAGGGATGGTGACCAGGGCCTGCACAGAGCCCCAGGATGGTTGGGCAGAGCCCTGAGGATGTTGAGGCCCAGTGGGCAGCCAGCCTGCAGCAGGAATCAGGTCCAGATAGGACAAAAGGGACACAGAACTCTAAGTCTTTTTGAATGAATTATTAATTTAAATGGAAAAAGCACAACAGCTTGAGAAAGAGGACTTTTGCCTGACTGACCTCAGCCCACCCAGCCAGCGGCATGGCTCAACAGCCTGCACCCATGACTGGGCAGGGTTTTTCCTTCATTGGTCACAACAGTATCAGCAGAGATCTGGACTTTTGGTCCCGCTGTATCTCGTTAAAGAGCAAATTCAGCTGCTGTGTGAGACTAGCTTCTATGTTGGATGATGCCCTGAAGCTCATTCCAAATACTAAAAGCTTACAGAGCTGAGGAAGTTGCAAGGGGTAAGGTCAGTAGGTCATTAAAATGGTAAAGATGAAAACAGTCAGTATGATGGATAAGTTCAAGCTACAAAGGAAACCCTCATTTTCACCTTGATGCACACCTCCAGTATTAATTG
Organism: Aythya fuligula; assembly: GCF_009819795.1. NCBI lineage: Eukaryota > Metazoa > Chordata > Aves > Anseriformes > Anatidae > Aythya > Aythya fuligula. The sequence goes on from NC_045559.1 coordinate 136,255,823, forward strand.
TGCTATCTAGATAAAACCTTAATAAGTCATGGGTGGTATCTGAAGATATTTTTCATTATTAATTAAATAAATAAAAGCAATACTTCATTTTAAAAGTTAGGATCCCTGTTTATTGTATCTGAGCAGTAGAACAAGCTCTGTGAACAGGTTCTGCAGATAGCATTTTTTGTTAAGATCTTTTTTTTTTAAGTGAGCCATTCTGCATCTTCCTTTTCTGTGTTTGTTCACCTTGTGACTTTTCCATGTGTTTACCCTTTTTGCATGATATGAATTATACTAAGAATGTACATCATGGGAATACATCTCTGTGTGGAGAAAAAATGTGAATTTTCTTTCCTTTTTCATTCTTTTAGCTGAGGGTCTGTGACTGCTTAGTTTGTTTGCCCTAGATTCTATGAGCACTTGGCATGATTTTATGATGTATAACAATCTTTCCATTTGTTACACTTTTAAATATATAAATAGAATGTAAAACAATGGGCAAGATTCACCAGGAGGCTCCTGATGCCTTCTGCTACTGTAAGTGGATGCATCCCTAAGCCCCCCATGTTGGCTGACAACCAGAAGATGATGATCTCTCTGACCCTCATCTAAAAAAGCTCTTAATTTTCATGGATTACAGCCATGTTAAATTATTATCTTTATCATTATTATTATTATTATTATTATTATTATTATTATTATTATTATTTAAACCCTTATGTGATCTCTTGGATTAGAGATACAAATTCCAGTGTCTGGGCTTCTCAAGCCCATTACTTATAAGCATCTAAGCACGGAATTAGATGGACAGTCATGTCCTCTCAGTTTTTGATCAGAAAGTAATCAATTTTTGGTAAATTACACAAGGAAACAAAGCCAAGCATGTATTATTCTGCTCATTCCCAATAAGTGAAATAGCACAGAATATATGAAATGTAAACAAAACTTTCCATTGTCAGCCTGTCTCCTGTCAATAAAACTCAGCTGTGTGACATAACTAAACTAACTTGCCTTTCAAAAGCTCTCAGCTATAATTTACCCCACTGAGATCACACAAACTGAGGTCCTGTCCTGGGACATATCAAAACAAGATTACTGGAACTCTTTCTGAGTAAGGTAAAGCAGAGGATCCTGTCTGGGAGCTGAGACACCCTATGCAATGGGCAGTGCAGCCAAGCTCCACAGCAGAGAGGCAGGTTCCTCCATTCCTTAGGAGAGAGCTGCAGATAAGATGAGAAAAAATCACCATGATTCTGTTGCCTCAACCCAGATAGCTGTAGGCAAGTTAAAGTCTGGCCTTTTTTGTTTGTTCGTTTCTGTTGAGAAACTTGTCTCTGCTACTGATGGTGATAGTACAGTTATGAAAATAACCAACCAGGTAGCAGCCCTAGTTCTTTGCTCTCAGTAGCATAATAAAACAAGTACCTTTGCTGGTAAATAAACAGCTGTTGAAGTAATTCTTTTGATCCCTTTGAGTCCCATGTTTAGAAAGCATTTGCTCTTGATTGTTCCATTATGGGTTCAAACTCTTTCCAGGACACGTCATTGATCTCCTCTCTGAGTTTTCATCAGTGCTGTACTTAATTGTGAGGAACGGTCTGAAAGAAAATATTGCCAGTTCATACTGAACTCTGAGTTCAAAGAAGGGATATGCTTCCTCTTGGTTGTTTGAATGTTCACTCTTCATTTCAGATTGTCTTTGAAATTCACTTTGCTTCTTAGGGCTTGTTTTGTTTGGGTCATTTTTGCCCTGTAGAACATAGCCTATAAAGAATTCAGAAGAAACCAAATTTAAGTGAAGAAAAAAAAAAATAGAGCAAAAACATAGTATTTTATCCATATCGAATTCTTTGCTGTCTACTGTGTTCTCTCTCTGTCACCTGAAACAGTGTTCCTCACTAGGAAAAAATATTCAACACAATTTTTAAGCAGCTTGGTTTTATTGGGAAAGGTGATGATGAGTTAGTGGTAATATGAGTCAGACTGAATGCTTTCATGTGTCGTGTCTCATCCAGAACTCTAGTTTCCTTTCCCCTCTGAGGACACATTTACAAGGAATGCACTTTTCTCATCTTCATTTGTGCACACTACAAAAAACACCTCATTATTTGATACAGTTGGCAACTGTCTGTGCCCAGGACTGAAAAACAGACTTTTTAGGGGAAAGAGGTGTTTCTGGCAAAATTGCTCAATGAATGAGTAAAGATAAGTACTAGCAGCCTCCCTGCATTCAATTTACCCATATTCCTTAAAGCAGTTCTTTTTGTTAATTACTGCTAGAATGCATCATGAATCCATTAGACTCTGCAGGATACCAAGGCTTTGTCTCACTGTCAAGGCATTTACTTACATACATCCCATCCAACTTTAATCACCAAATGGAAGCCCCAACATGGAAACCCTGGACCCCTCCCTAGGGAGGTTGTCGTTTCCATAGGTAAATCAGAATTTAGGAGGGTTAAATCATTTTCCAGAGGTACCTCTTTCTCTCAAGTACATGAGGAGCACTGAAGAGTGGATACCAGATAATGTTAAGATGAAAGTCATGTTGGTACTTCATTAAGTACCAACATGTAAGCTATCTCTCTTCGATTCCTTACCCCAAGTACATTACTGATCACAATATGGAATTCATAGAAATCCTATGGTAAGAGGCTTGTATAGAAGAGGGATCTACATTTCCTTAAAGTAGATGGATAATATAGAACTATAGCTCTGCAAAACTGGCTTATTGCATCATTTCAGGAGCACATGAATCTTCTAAAAGCAATAAAGGGCAAATTATGTCTCCAGCAGCACCCACATCTCAAAACAGGTACCTGCAACACTACACCATAATCAGAGCTAAATGCAAAGACATGAGCTGTCCCACAGTTTATATGAACCAGTGTAAATTACATGTCATGGACTTTGTACAGTAAAAATAAAATAAAATAAAATAAAATAAAAATATAAAAAAGTGTGGGGAGATGGAAAAGGGAGAGGGAAGTTACATCTTCATATTTATTTTGCTTCATAAATATGCATTCCCCCTATGACCCTTTTGTGTCCTGGCACAGAACTGTGCTGTTTTTCATTTTACCATTAAAAAATGTCACATCATAAACAACCAGTTCCAACTGGCATGCATAAAATCTCACACTCAGCTTTTCTTGAATAATCAAGTGCTTCATGCAATAATATTTAAACTGATAATTATGCACTGTTTGATCAGCTTGTATACTTATACTGGACACCTGATTAGCAAACACTACAGTATTTACTCATTTTTTTCTTCCAGAGGCCATCTATCTATCTTCTGCTAATATTACTCCCTATTGCTACAGTGTCTAAGCAATTTTCGTATATTTAAAAACAGAAATAACATTATCCTTTCCTTTCCTTTCCTTTCCTTTCCTTTCCTTTCCTTTCCTTTCCTTTCCTTTCCTTTCCTTTCCTTTCCTTTCCTTTCCTTTCCTTTCCTTTCCTTTCCTTTCCTTTCCTTTCCTTTCCTTTCCTTTCCTTTCCTTTCCTTTCCTTTCCTTTCCTTTCCTTTCCTTTCCTTTCCTTTCCCTTTCCTTTCCTTTCCTTTCCTTTCCTTTCCTTTCCTTTCCTTTCCTTCCTTTCCTTTCCTTTCCTTTCCTTTCCTTTCCTTTCCTTTCCTTTCCTTTCCTTTCCTTTCCTGCCCCCTTCCTCTTCCCCTCCCCCTTCCCCTTCCCCTTCCCCTCCTTTTTTCCCAGCTGGGTTAATTTATAGGTTGGTCAATTACTTGCATTATACTCATTATCTTGTGTATAAACAGGTTCTTTAAAGTAAGTGCCTGTGGAATTTGAAAGCTAAGGCTAAAAATACCTGAATTATGCATTTGTTTCTGAAAAGCCAGGAATCACCGCTATCCTCTCAATGGGGTCAGAGGGTTCTACAGAGCTTCTGCTCCATCTCTTGAGAAGGTTCTCTGCCTGGGAGCTTCCCATGTTAACTAAGGTCTTCTTGGCATAGTAGACCATACCTGCCATGAGAGATCCCGCTTAAGGAGACACAGCCATCACTTGGGAAGAGAAATACCCTGCAGTCATCCTTCCCACCATAGATGCTATAATTTACTCTGCATTTAATACAGCAGATAATAATCACATAGGCAAAATGAACATGGGCAATGAGTTTTCTTCACCCCCAGCATCTTGGTCTCCCAATAGCATTCTTTATACCTAAATGATCCAAAGATTTCATGTCAGCTTAGCTATCTGAAAGTAAAGGCATTTAACACAGGGAGGACATTGTGCAGGAGGTGCAGTCCTAAGCACGTCTTCCCGGTATTGCTTTGGCATAACTTTAGTCAGCTGCTCTTAGCTGAAGGCATAGAAAAAGTGGGCTGATCACTCAGCACTATTATCTGACTCACCAAAGTGCTATTGCTGAACTCATCTTCTGGCATTCAATATGTGCAAGCACAGGGGAAAAAGGAGCAGGCCTGCCTTACTCCCATGATAGTGTCAGTCTAAAACCAACCCATAACATCCACTTAGCGCCTCTTTAGAAGAGCTAAATGGATTTTGTAAATTCCTTTGGTAAATTAGTGTTAGTGTTATTCATATAAATCTTGCCGTTAAAATGATTTACCTCAACAGTAACATTATTAATGTTCAGTAAATTAGGTCCATAAAATGACATTTGCCATGCCATTAACTGAAGATAATCCACAAAGCTCATTTCTAACCCCCTTTATATTTTTTATAATGTCCTTCATAAACACTGTTGTAGCTCTCTTAGATGCATGCATTCATCAGTATATTGATAGCTCTGACACAGCATACACTTCAGATCAATTACTGAATTGGGAGACTAATTTAGACAATCTTTACTTGTGGTCAGAAGAAGATTCATTATTTATGAGTGCAAACAAAACTGTATCATTGTTCTTCAATTCAAAACACATGTTCCTTGGAACATCAGCCATGCTCAGACTTTCTTTAGTCAAAGTAGATTATGGCCCTGGAAAATGCTGGTAATTTCAGAAACTGACTGAACAAACATCTTTCAGGAATGAAAACAGAGCCCTTGAAGCAACAAAAAAAAAAAAAAAAAAAAAAAAGTATTTAAAAAGACTTTACACAGTGGCCAAAAGATAGATCTCACAAAGCATTGTAAGCTTATTACTGTTGTTTTTCATGTTCTTAAACAGAAAACGTTTCCATTAAAGCCATGTGGTAGCTAGAGGTGCATTCACAACACATACAATTTTATTTGAAAGGAAAAGATCTTAGAAGTTATAGTTAATTGGTCTGATTGCTCAATTGCTTGATTTCGCAAATGAAAAAAATGTCTAACACTAGCATTACCATTCCATAAGACATTAGGCATCCTCTAATGAAATGAGGATGATGTCATTGAATCATGTCTCTCTTGATGGATTTGCAGAGCAGTTGACTTGTAGATGACCTCACTGCACTGGGATAGAAGAGTTCATACCTGCCTAAGAAAAGAACCAGGTACATGGAAAAAAGTCTGATCAAGGGGATTTAATTCCATAAAATTATTGTAACAATTATAAGAATAAGAATCTCCATCTTCTTTAGGCCACAAGTGTGGGTTAATAACAAAATGAGAGATTAATTTTACAGTGTCAGTTTTGTGGCATCAAAAGAGAAGGAAGAGGTCTGCCCAGTGAGATTTGCTTGTGACCACTGTTACTTGAAACTGCCCCAAAACTGAATGAAAATCATAAGGACCACGCTCAGGTGGTTTGGGAAGTTACCGCCCTTCAGCTGCTGGCCTCCATCTAAAATGTAGTATTTAGCTATGCTTGCATTCCCCAACTGCTTCAGCACAAATACAAGTATTCAGCTTGAAGGATCCACAGAAATGTTTTAGCTGTTGAAGTGTGACCCAGAGGAGACATTTGACTGTGCCTTAGAAATCTATTGATATCTGAGGGAGCTCCTGCCAAAAGGCCACCTTCCTCCTTATGTGCACTACCAGGTTTGTGCACCTGTTCATGCTAAAAGAGCAAATAGCAAACTCATATATTTGCTTTTTGCAAATACATGCCTGATTGAAGGCATACTTGACTGTTTGAAGGAAGATTCAATCTTTGAAAAGTGTCATGCTGACAGATTTGTTACCTAGCTAGCTATCACTACCCAGAAGGACAAGATCAACTTGATCATATTTAAATTCACTATATCTCCAATACAGAGTTAATTAGTTTGGTTTTTTTTAATTAAAAAAAAAAAAAAAAAAAAAAAAAAAAGGTCAGCCTTTGTTTCTGCACTCAGACTACTCAAACTGTGCAAGCAGGAAATGGCTGAAAAGTATTTCTGTAGTCAACTCCAGGAGCTGGCACAAAATTTTAAAAGGGATAGACATGGATAGACACTGCCATAAAGGCCAAAATTCTCGTATGAAAAATGGAGATGTTGCCCCTCCTGTGCCAGAAGCACCAGAAGTCTTGAGTAACACAAAACAATGAAGGGGCTACAAAATACCCAGAGAATTTCAGGCATCGCAGAAGATGAAAGATGTTCCATCTTCATCCTACAGAGTTCAAGGTGCCAGGAACCAACTGCTGTTCTCCATGGATGTTCAGTCTCAAGCAGAAGGGCTTTACATTGTTAGCCTACACTTGGTGTACTTATCTCCTTTTGTGAGGCCCAGATTTAAGCCTTCAGCCCCTCTTGAAATGTGTCTAATGTCCACCCGCTCACAAACAGAAATCATAAAACATTGTCAGGCATAGTATTTTTAGAACATGAAAGTAATAGAACATGAAAGTCATGATTGCCACAACAGAAGTCCAGCTTCAGCTCTAATTAATAATGCATGCTGCCCCAGACACTTCTTGCTTTCTATATGTGATGGCGTGCTTCATGTGATGTGCAAGCTAGCTTGATCCAATTCTTAATAAGTACAAGATGCTGTTGTGGCTTTTGTTACCTGTTCTTCATTAGTTATTAGCAACAAAACACTAAAATTTATTGGGCAAGACTGGCTAATTGAAGGGAAAAAAATATGAAATAAAAGCAGGACATTTCTTTTATGTACAAACTATACAAAAAGATTATTTGCATTTTAATTTTGAAAACAGAATGAAATTTTAGAAACTTTTGTGGTAGAAGAGCTTAGTAGACAAAAGGAATTATTAGAGGATTCCATATATTCAAATCCTCCTGAAATAAAGTATAAAATTTCCTTGAAAAACATATAATACTTGAACTTTGAATAAAACAAAAATGTATATATATTACAAATGGCCCGATAACCTAAACTTTACACACTTAAGGGTTACGCTTCATTTTACTTATGGATTTTTACAGTTAAGGGGGAGAGAGAGAGAGAGAGAGAGAGAGAGGGTGAGAGGGTGAGAGGGGGAGAGAGAGAGAAAGAATACACAGATTTTTATTGGTATAAATTTCAGCCAGCTCTAGTAATTTTTTTTTGTCTGATTCAGTCAGCCTTAAATGTAGGGCAATACCTGACTGCTTGCAAAAAGCATTAGTGAAAACTGGCCTTAGTCCTTGAAAATAACTAGTCTCATTGTGAACTTCAGCAGTAACAAGTAATTATAAAAATGAAGTTTTATCAGCCCACTGATTAAATGACAACCATGCAGAAGATATTATAGAATACATAATGAATATCAGAAATTTGATTTTTTTTTTGTCTTGTTTACACAACGTTATTGTATTTTCATTTCTCTAAGCTGCTGTAAAATCATTATTATATATGCCACAGTGAAAGAATTTAACACTATTACTATTATCATCATCACTCAGGATGATTATATACAAAATGTACAGTCATTTTCACCTCCTGTTATGCCTTAGCCATGCTATACTACATGTACACCTTGTGATATTTGATTGTTTTAAATAAGATATGCATAGACTTACTCTGCTCTCAGTTACAGCAGTGCATGTTCAGTGAAGCCAGCTGTGTGGCAACAATGACTGCAGGTTTTGGTTCATTCTTATCCTGTCCTAGAATAAAAGGAATACATGCTATTTTTAAAGCTTACATTTTCACTTGTTCTTGTATTGATAATCTCAAGGCAGATTTAGTACCTTGCTTGCAGAGTTCAGCTCAGATATCTAAAGATAACCCTGAAGCAAGTTTCCATATCACTAATACTCTTCACATATTATTTTGCTGATCCCGAGAGGGAATCTATAATAATACAAAGAGAATCTGGAAAAGTGAAACTGTAAAAGAAATATACTGTATTTGTGGTCTTGAGAAGGAAAAGCAGCATTAGAGTGTTTAGCCTTTGGCCAATACAAAACCTATGACCATGAACAGCCTTTTACAGAAAAATCAGATATATAAAGAAGATTCAGGTAAGTGATCAGAGCTATATGTATTTGAAGCTGTAGCAGTTTAACTCAAGCCATTTTCCATCATTCTGTTAATTAACCAGGTCCAAAAATGTGTGTGAACAATTTTATCTCCATTGAAATCTATGTTTAGGAATGACAGCTAAAATGAGATACATGTATAAGCTAGACTGAAACAGACCTTAGGCCAAAGCACTCTCTGTACAGTGCATTATGTCTAAGTTGGGGGCATTATCATCAAATGTACTGCTCATCCTTCTCCTTGTGAAGGTCATCCTGGAAACATGAAACACACATTAGCAGGGAACACCTACTTCGAACCTAATCTCATTGCCCAAGCACTCAGTTGATGGAGTCATACAGGATGACAGTGTTGATACTGGAGATCCCTTTTCCCCATTAAATTCAGAAGGAGCCCATATAGCTAACTTGGCATAGATACTTCAGTTAAAGCTGAATGAGATGATTCCAAACCAAAATTAAGTTACCTCTTAATGGATGGAAATCATAATTTTTAAAGTTACTATGCCAGAGGCAACCCAAGAAGGCTGACAATGGGCTGCTGGCTATGAAGATCAGTGTGTTTCCATGAAGCACTAAATAAACAATAGGAGATGGAAGAAGAGGCCTGCATTCCTTAAAAGGACAAGATGTACGAAAAGTAAACTCATGGTTTTAAAAAAGAAAACAACTAAGAACAGAAAACAAAGCAGACTGTTTCTAAAAGTAAACTTGAATTGCCAAATGTGTTTAATGTAAAGAACCCAGCATGTGGCTGGATCAGAAATATACATTAAGGAAAAAAATCTTGTGTCTGGAATAAATTTCCAAACCATTTTGTTTCCTTTAATAAGAGAACATAGAATATGGGGGGAGGGTATCTGACACCACAACTCTGCCTTTTCTTAGCTGTGCAGAAAGGATTTTAAGGGCTGCAGACATTTTACAGAGTAGCTCTAGGGGGAAAAAGGACCTAGATTTACCCACTTAATTTAAGGAATTTAAGTTAAGCACCTATTTGCGTGGACTTCTCTACTGTCAAAACGTTCATCTCCAGGGAATAAGTGAGATCTAAGATGGGCTACGTGACTCTCTGAAAGCCTGTAGTTCTTTCAACTCATGATAGAGATTGTTTGCAGTGAGGACATTCCTAGCAGTCACTAAAACTAGGTGTCTATAAGAAGGGATGAATACCAGCCCTAGAACCAAGCCATCAAAACCGTCATGAGAAAGCACAGAAAACTGCTGCTTGGTCTATGTAAGTGCTGATGAGCGGAATCTGTACATCCCTGTACTTTCAGCAATGATGCTGGCCTACCATTCCCTCCAAGTCAGGAAAAATAACAGAGTCAATGACATAGCCTTTCTAGATCCTTGACAAAGAACGTTAGTTGCTGCTTCCTGCAAGCCATAGAGCAACCAAAGTCAGCATTTTCTGAACAACTCAAGGGTCAATCATCAGTAGATCGAGAGGAAGATATCTAGAGGGGACAGCTACAAAAGACAGGATATATCTTCTGCACAGCTGCCTGAACTGTAAAGTGATATGCATTTTATCAAGCACTGCTGTGTTCCTGGTATTCTATAACTCTCCACACTTTGTGCTGGTTTCCTATGCACTGAGATTTTTTTTTTCTGTGTTATAACTAAGGCTTTCTTTCTAGACAGTTTTTCTGCTTGAAATATCATAGAAAACTGTGCATATCTGCTAGTTTTCTTGCTATTGATTACTATTTTTGTGTGAGGTAAAATTTACCTGCTGTCTGACCTACATGTTTCCACAGTTTTGTCAAAAGCATTGGCATAAGAGCTCTTAAATAACATAAAAAAAACTCAGATAGTAAAATGCTATTAGCATCAGTATAGTCTATGGACTGACCAGAAATGTACTTTTGTTCTACTCACATAAATTGAAATAGTACTGAAAATTTTACAAGTTACATTCTTCACCAAAATCCCTGCAAAACTAGTAAAAACTAAACCTTAGCACTCATCTCCCAACACTGATATCACAGGTCTTACTTCTACATGTTGATATTGTCAGAAGGTGGTATATTTAACAGCTAATCTTAACCACCAAATGTCAGGTTGGGAACATGGAATTATAGTAACATTTGAAAATTCTTGTCCATATAATTTCTCTAAAAATATACACTCTTCATTATGCTGTAGGATAACAATGTATATGTCATGTTTCCAAGACAATTCCACAGTTGCCTTGCTAGTACATAAGAAGATTTGCTGAGTTTGAGCTTATAGCTTTTACTGAAAAACATGATGCTGTGACTAAAGAAAGATTATATGGAAAGTCATGGCTTCTTAATCCTAAAAGCCTGCCCAGAAGTTCACTGCTCTTTTTCTAAACAAAATGTCCTTCAGACACTACAGTACATGCAACAATATCCACTGTGTGTATCAGTGTCTTTATCATACAATGGTCTATGTAAGTGCCGATGAGCGGAAGAACAGAACAGAAGATGAGAGCATTCATCAAATTTGCATCTTTCTGGGCTTTTAGGTGAGCACTTGCAGTGAGCTCACCAGGCTGTAGCCTGTCTGGACATTAAGTGGTGCTGCAGGCATGCAGCACTCTAGTCAATACTAGTTTGCAAGACTTTGTTCTTTCCACTGAAATGCTACATCTCCATGACTGATAGACATAGATGATAAAATAGATTCCCCAGGGTACCTTGCATTCTTTCTTTCCTTCCAAAAAGACTGCTTTGAAGTGACGGGCAAAGAGATGTTATTCAGGTGCAGAAAATTTCCCATTACTGCTCGTATGCTTATGCCTTAGGAATCTCCACACCCACATTGAGTGAAACAGTTTGTAAATTGTTTGTACACAGAAGAGACCTAAGTTTGTGCTACTGCAGGATGTGGCACCATCAACACGTGACAGTGTCATGTAGTTTTAGCATGAGGTTGTGAGTGTCTTTTGGGCTTCTTACTCGCTGACTGGATTCAGGTCCAATGTTTGTCTAAATGGTATTAGGCATGAAGTAATTTGCCCTCTGATTTGTTCCGCATCTCATACATCTTATATTTTATTTGCATTATAGTTGTACACTTCAAAAATGTGTTGTATAATTCCTATGGTATGATAACATTCTGACTTGCCATTTCTGTTTTCTATTCAGTAGATTTCAGAGTGCTATTACCAGTCCCTTGCATACTGACACTCTTTCAAAAACTCTCCCAATTTTTTTCTTTAAGTTTTCTCTATCTGCAACCAAAATACTTGAATCAGAACAGTCCAAGAAAATCTGTGGGTTGACCTATTTACCCACATCCTTTGCAGCAGCATAGTTTCTGTTTCTTTTTTAAGTCACATGCTGATATACAACATAAAAAGTGACCTTAAATGCAAATCAAATATTGCAGAAGAGTAATGTTGCAGAATTAATTTCCTGAGCTTTTGGTAATACTAATACTACTACTAATAATAATAACATTTCACAGATGTAAGATCTTATATTAATTTCACAACTATCATGAAGACTCACATTACATTATAACCTGGGAATATTCTAGTAGATTTTTACAGCATACCAGCTGCACTGGAGAAATAAACAAGAATGCCTCTAACACCATAAATTGGGAACTGGTGGAGACATAATTCATATTTTTCAGATAAAACATATTTTAGATAACAGATAATCAGACAAAGAATTATTTGAACCATTCTTTAGAGTATATTATAAGCTATTTTGCATATGAGAAATGTTGAAAAAGCATTAGAGTTCAGCCTATGTAACTTTTTTCAGCAGCTTTACAGATATAAATGAAAATGTCAAGTGCTTCTAATAGGTTAGTTTATGGGACTGTGCTAAGTATTTATAGAGATTGGTCTGGATGATTTTCCATTAGGTACAGTACCGTACAGTTTTTGGCTCATACTTGAAGGAAGTTATAAACCAAAGTGGGTTCCTCATTCCTCAGCATTTGACATATTCTGATTGCAAAACATTTGGGGTTTTACACGATTTATTGTAAATAATCTCTCCTATAATGTTCACAGCACAATAATTCACAACCCTGAGGCAAGTGAGTTCTGCAAAAATGACATTATATGGAAGATAACTTTTCAGAATTTACCATTTGTACATCATGTTCAGAATCTATAACACATGTAAAGTGGTCAAATCTTCATCTTTTAAATATTATTTTCTATCATTTTGTGGTATTTTATTAAAAATAGTTACAGCCAGCCTAATAACTTGACTGATAACTCAATATGTTACCACATCCCACAGTAGGATAAATTGGAAGTGAAGAAACAGGACATCTTGAGTATAAGATGCCCAGCATTGGGTCCTGCGTAATGAGAGCAGTCTGGTCGTCATAAAAGCAGATGAGACAAAAGTAAAGGCTAACATTTAGAAAAAGTATATGGCACTACAATTATGTTGTTAAAATGATATATTTTCTTAAACACGCACACACAAAATATATAGTTTGCTTTTAGTAATCTTTAAGTGAAACTGGGAATCAGCCCTTTTCCCTTGTATTAATCTGTTTTCACCTGTCTTTTTTCATTGTTCTTTTTGAAGATGAAATTATGATAAATTATTGCTGTTATTTTTTATAATACTAAAAAGAACACTCTGTGCAGTTGAATAATTGGACTTAGAATCTGAACATTTGGGTCCTGTTACCAGTTTTATGACTGATTCAGGGTATCGAAGGGAATGTGTACACTTAATTAAAAGACTTCTTGTTCTTCTCCCAACCTTTTCCATCCAAACCCACTATGTCTGGAATTTTAAAAAGCTGTTAGAGAAACTTAGATTTCCAAGTGTAAATCCATTATAAATAGTCAGTAACAACTGTAATAAGATGCCCATTCCATTAAAAAGGAGAGGGGTGTCTGAGAGGCAACCCACTCTTCATGGCTTACCAAGGTAACCTTGTAAGGCTCTTGTAGCCCAGGAAATGAGCACCTAGGATAGAACCAAGATGTTGGGACAGAGGCTGTGGTCATCAGGAATGGCTACTGCTTAGGCAAAAATTCAAAGCCACTCTCTTTGAGGGCCCATGATCTCTATAGCTTTATGACAGTCTTTGGCAAGACTTCTCTCTCTCCCTCTTGCCCCATGTTATACCTTTCTGTCATCTTGTGGGACATGTTGCAAGGGAAAGATTTCGGGCTTTGGGTGAAGGTTCTGTTCTATTCTTCAGGAAAGGTCCAACCTTCCCAGAAGACATCTGGACATACTGTAGATGAACTGAATAAACAGTGCCCCAGCAAGGTGGACAAGGAGATTCCTGAGCCAGATCAATCTGGCTATATATTTATACATATAAAGCACCTATCCCCATGTTGGTAATCACTCTTTGAAACCACTCTAATAGCAGTTTCCTGAACCAGCACACTCCCAGTAAGAAAGGCTGAATGCCTTTGTGTCAGAGATGTTGTCTGCCTGAATCAATGTAGCTCACCTGAGGACTGAGGAGAACAAGTCTGCGCTTGGGAAATAACCAGCTCAGTGGTCTGACTGCAGAGATACTCAGAAGTCCTAGGACTGCAGTTCACAAGATCTTTACAAGGATGATCAGTGTTATCATACGATAGCTGTTTGTGATAATGGATATACTGAACACAATTTGCAAACATTGTTCAGTGTACCTCTAAAACAAGACATCATCAGCTTTCTTCCAAATAAGTTCATCTTTACAGAAGTTCATCTCCTAAGATGAAACTTTTCCTGTTCAAGCCTTTTCACTGAGATGTTGCCTTTATACATCATTTAATTCATATCCTGACTTCGCACTGAGTACTAGTATATCTCTTTGTTCCCTAAAAGAAGCACCTCCCATATCAATCAGAGTGCACTGCTAACAAGTCAGACCTCTCACTGGAATATTTCCTGAGTCATTTTGATAAGGTTTAGGAATTTCAGGGATAGCAGTGAAATTTAATTTTAGTGATACCTTCTTTAAAGTTGGGAAGTAGATATTACCCCAAAAACAAGAACTTGCACATTTTAATATTTCAAATTAGGAGGAATTCTTGCCAATTCTCAGAAACAGTTGTTTGTTTGTTTTGGATTTTTTTTTTTAAAAAAAGAGGATATGTGAGACCTGAAACTGTAAGTGTTGCATCTAAATCCATATTTCACATAAATAAATAGCCTACTTTACAGAAGAATTGAAATACTAAATGCACAGTGTTTCCATTTATTACAATCGGGAACCTAATTCTCAAGGGAGGAAAAAAAAAAAATGAAAAAGCTTTCAAAGCAGATCCTGCTTGTATCCTATTCATGGGATTTGACTGGCTTGGTGTTTTCATGATAGATGTTCTGCAGAACCTGAACTGTCGTTCTCTTTAAATAAGCCACAAAATTACAAAAAAATCTTCAAAAACTGAGCAAATTTTAAGCCCTATGGTGCTGAACATGCAGACAAGTAAAGACAATACTCTGCAAGTTGTGAGCTCCCAGGGCTCTGTTCTTCCCAAGGGATTAAGCCTAACCCCTAATGATAGCACTCAAAAGTGTCAACAGTGATTATTCAAATTCTGATCATTTCAGCCTATGAGACAGGGAAGGTTTAGGGAGCTGCTGGAGAAAGGTAAATGCTAAAGAAAAGTGTTAGGAGGTGGACCAAAAGGACAGAAAGAAATGAAATAGAGGATGGGGGCGGAAGGGAAACTGAGAGTATAAATAGTGCTCCATGAATCTAAATTGTGAGCCCATGGTAAATGCCAAAAGAGGGCACCTAAATGATAATGTCTATTTTTTTGGTTATTTAAAAAAAAAAAAAAAAAAAAAAAAAAAAAAAAAAAAAAACATAATAATAATAATGAAGGCTTTAGGTGACATTTTTCAAAGCATGCAGCAAGAGATGAACAGATGGAGCCTGTGTCTATTTCCAGTGTTGTGTTTTGAACTTTTAGCTCAAAAGGCCTAGGGGTAAAATTAACAGTTAATAAATATGAAGCTTTCAAATATTTATTGCTTTGAAAGAAATTGCTCCTAAATAAAAAGAAAAGTTGACACCAGTCAAAATAATCCCAGAGAAACATCTATGTCCAATCCTTAGGAAACCTTGCCATTTTTCTTTCCCTCTCTCCCACCTTTCCTTGTCATTGCTTATTTGTTTGCATTTTGATTCTCATTTATTGTCAGTACTTAATAATTCATCTCAATTTACCAAGGCTTCATCATTGCAAAACATGCACCATCCCTCTGCAGATTGGCTGTGCAGGCTCAAACAACCCAATAATAACCACCACATGTACTACATGATTTTTGTCTAAATTGCCATGGCACTTCAGGTGAAAGGCATCCTGTGTGTCTGTAATGTCAGGATAGGTTGAAAACCTACAGGTCAGATGCTTGAGTCTTGGTTGTGAACACCACCAAATATCTATGTGCAAAGGGTGTCAGCTTCAGTCTTTATCAGCCACTGTAGTGACAGTTCTGAGTCTTCCAAGCAGAGATCAACAGTGATCCTTGAAGACAGTGCAAGATTAATGAGAGCTTGACCTCTCTGAATGTCAGGGACAAGGAGTTCATTGTCACAGGACTCGCTAGTCAATATAAACATACAACATGCATTTGCTATTATTTAAAGCAGAGTATTAGTGACCAGAAGGCTAAATCTGAATATCTTCAAAATTATTACCAGCCATGCAACACTAATCAGCCCAACAGTATTAGTTAGTGAAAGCTTGAGGCACAATGCTGCATGGATTAGCCATGCCTAAGCTGTGTCCATCCATGCCCCATAGCCGCCCACCAGAGGGTGACACAAAGGCACAGCTGCGGTACTGGCTACTTGTGACCTGGCCACAGACATGGAAGGAACAGACGTGTACAGGAGCTTTATGCTGGCTCTCTGTCCTTATAGCAGGCAAGGTAAGGGAGAACCCAGTGCTCATGGTTTGATCAGGAGAGGCCAACACATGGTACAACAGCTAAAACATTACCCAGGTCCCACATAAAGCAAAACCAAAGGGTAGGTGTATCCCATGCCAGCCTGAGCTTCAGCTCAACGTTAAAAGGACAGTACAACATATTTATCAAAACACAAATGTTGGCTGTAAAAAATAATGGATTTGAATTTAAAATGTTACAGGCATGTTGACTTTGCACTAACATTGTCACTCTGATGTCATTAAAAAATTCAGCACCCCTCTCTAATGTTTAATTATCACAAGCGTTGAAGCAGGGCACATAGACCACATCCCATAGTGCTTAATGGGAAAATAACATATTGTCACTGTACTTACTGCAGTCTACTTCAATTTCATAACATTTTTAAATCAGCAAGGAGGAGGAACATAAAAAGAACTGAATGATGCTGTCAGACTTAAATGGATGCTTGCTGTTAGATTTGTAAGAGTGGTACACCTGAATACAAGGCAGATTGCTGCCTTATAAATATGTATAGTAATAATGCTGGAAATGTGTAGTGGAGAGAGTACTTAGACTGGTCAGCTTTTTATTCCTTGATTAAAAAAATAATAATGAGCTTTTCATAGTGGCAAAGCCACATTCATGCTGTGTCTTTGTGGATCTAAGTAAAACAGGCTTGACCCCTGAAGTCACTTTTTAATAATTAACTCTCTCTAAGTTCATTAAACACTAATTGAAGCTACAGAAGAAAAAAATGTGAAGTATATGCAGACAGACAGAAACACCAAATGTGATTAAAGATACTGACTGTGGTATATATGTGCAATACAGTACATGCATTATATAGATTTCAAACTTAATTCCATAGAGATTTTTAACTCCTTTATCTCATGATGAATTCTACCATGCTCAGTGATACTAAAAGTTTCATTAACAGAGTTTCAAGCTAAATGACAATGACATCCTAACCAATAATCTTTGGAAAGACTTGAAGAAGTAGACTCCATACTGTACCAGGTGCAGATCCTAAAGCATTTTTTAGAGCTCTGAAATAGGTTAAATGATGGATAAAGAGATTCAACAATCTTGAGAGTCCAAGTTTTCAAATTGAATTTAGTTTGTAGATTTTAATAAAAGCAATAATTAATGTATATATATATATATGTTTGACAATTTTCATGGTTCAAAGTGAAGTTATTGAAGGTCTGTTTTATTCACTCAAAAGCCAAAAGTTTATAGTAATCAATAAGTAGTATATCTCATTATAACTAGATCAAATAATATGAAGTGAAATAATATTAAAGCATTACTTTCCAATCTTTTATATCTCAGAACCAAGAACATTTTAAGTGGGGGTTCAGACTCTAACAAAGGTACACACTTGCTCTTCCTCAGAAATGTGTCATTGGACTTCTCCCATCCACCCTCAAAATATGGAAACTGCTAATAGGACAAGTTCTCTGAGTGCCACAATGCTCAGACAGAGTATTTTGCCAGACAGAAAATGACAGAGTCCTAGTCTGGGTCTCAGGAGACCCAGTCCTGCTGCAGCCTAGTGCATGACTTAAGGCAAATCATTCAACTCCCCTGTCATAGCATTAATGTTAGCAGTAATTTGTATTTCTGCTATGCTACAATGTAAAGACTCCAGATCTGAACTTCCTGGGGCCAGGTGTTTCCTATCCAGTAAGATGTTTGCAATAGAGATAGGTTCAGAGCCTCTCTCCTCTGCCCTGGCATGACTCCAATGAGTCCAATGAATCTGAAGATCTAGCCAATGCTGCATAGGTAATGGCTAACAGAGTAAGGCTCTGGTTTCATTAGATGCCTCTACAGATTACCATAACACAAACAACATAGAATTAGACCATGAAAGAAGTCTATAGCATTCTACTTCTTTTGGAAAACAAACAAACAAGCAAAAACATTGGTTTTAATGGACTTCATCTCAGCTCTTTGACCCTGCTTCCACAAACTCGTCCTTGGTAGTTTTCAGTCTTTCTAATTCTATGGATATTGCAGAAAGGAAAAAGGTGGTGTGTTCAGCCACTTCCAGGAAAGCAGGTCTCATCACATGTAACGTATTTTTGGGAAGGCAAACACCATCACTCCAAACATCCCCTCTTCCTCCTTCTCTACCCCAGTTTTTATTGCTGAGTATGATTGCACATGGTATGGGATATCCCTTTGATCAGTGTGGGTCAGATGTGTTCCCTCCCTGTTCCTTGTGCACCCCCAGCCTCCTGGCTGGCAGGGCAGCACAAGAAATAAAAAAGCCCTTGGCACTGTGTAACCACTGCTCTGCAACAACTAAAAACATTGGCGTATCATCACCGCTATTTTCATCTAAAATACAAAACACAACATCATACAAGCCTCTACAAAGAAAATTGACTCTATCCCAGCCAAAACCATGACAACAAACTATGTCCAAGCAGGTCTACCTGGGAGTGATTTAGTGATCCCTGGTCTACAAGCCTATGCCTCTTGCATCCCAACCTAATACGGGGGTAAGACCTTGATCTCTATCAACTCTTGTTCTCACACTGGTTTCTGGTTGAAGAGTCAGTGGGTATACAGTCTGGAAATAAGTACAGCACGTGCTAGAGGGTCAGTTTAACAGTCTCTAGCAATTACCATTGTATACATGGCAACTCTGTCTACTTAAGAAAGGATATTTAAGAAAGGACATATGGTGAAACAGTTATGGTACCAGTCTTGAGGCACCAGGAGACACTGAATACATGCTTTCCCAAAAACTTAGTAAGTCATATAAATTATACCTATTTAGGTAGATAGGTCATCTCCATACCCATTCCTACTAAAACAAACTATATTTTCAACCTTTAAATTTTACCCAGCATTCATAGAGCTCAAATGTAGCTGTTCTGCTGAACGGGTAAGAAACAAGGGGGACATTTTGTTTAGATCCTTGTTCACCCCACTGCTTCTGGGAATACACTTGGAAACCCTGGATGGACTGAAGGACTTGCAGACAGGGAGGTGAAAAATATTTTCTCCTGGTCCACCATAGCTAGAGACAAGCCCAGGAGGAGTGCCCAAATAGATAGTGAAGGACAAGCAAGGACAGATTTACCCCATATATCACTACATTATGCACCATACTACTGCAACAGTGTTAAAAACACCACATCTGAGTTCCAGAGAACAAAAGTCTGTCCAATTCATAATATTTTTACTTTTTTTTTCCTAGTTTTACAGGCTAACAGTTGGTAAACAACTAAACTTCTCTTAGTTTAAAAACAAAATCTAATTTATTTTTGGATTTAGATTTGGTCTGCCACATTTGGTCAGTAGAATCACTGCTGATAACAACTAGGCTCTTGCTACTTAAATAAATGAGTTTCACCATACTTCATAATAATAGCACCAAAAAAAAAAAAAAAAAAAAAATTAAAAAGTGAGATACAGTGATTCCTTAGAGGTTATATATGTAAATTGCACTGAATCCAAGCTACAGTTCAACAAGAAAAGCAATATTTTGGGACAACAGTTCTGCTTTTGTAATGAGCCTGTAAGATTCATTCCACTGAAATAGCTACAGGTATATTATACCCCATGAACTATTACAAAATTAAACTTCATAAGCAATATGCCAGTGCTTTGTGTGATGCATTTGCTAAAAGAATCATTCAATTTATCATGTTTTCCTGAAGCGTTATGAGACAAGGTCTTTGAATAAAACTCATTTCATTAGGCTACCTTGTTACATGGGAAGATAAGATCTACACTTGACTAAAGACATCATTCCATCATGCCCATAATCACCCTACCTGGAGAAGTAAACATTCAGGACCTTAGAAGAATGGCAGTGCATTGCTTCACTAATGGTACTGAAGGAATACATTAAAAAAAAAAAAAAAATCCAGGCAGACATGGTGAAAAATTATCTGAAATCAAATTCTAGTACTCAAAAAACTCTTCTGTATGCACTGGATGCAAGTCATTCATGCTGGGCATTCACCCCAGCTTGGGCACTTAGAAGGCAGCAGTGTGAGAGGACTATGTAACCATGGCTAAATATCAGATCCAGGGTTGCAATGCATGCTTTGCTTTTCCATTGACAGATTAAAAGGAATATCTTTTGAACATTATTATCCACACAGTTCTCATATGGATGCTGTTACATCGGCTGTAAAGACACATATATTTGCATAGTTTATATTGTTAAATATTCCTGAATGAAATCTGAGATATAGTCCAAGCTGTGACACAAATTCACTGTGTGGTTTTAGGGTTAACTTTTCGGTGTTTCTGTTTCTCAGCTAATACAGAGAAATCTGTTTATACATATATCTGAAAGGAAGTTGTTGTGTTGCTATTTTAGAAGTCCTTGTGATGTGTTTTGATATCTGCAAGCAAATATTCAGAAGTTAGAAAATTTGAAGCAATTTGAATTTGAAAATTTGGTGCAATTTTTTCCAGTTTCCCTTTGTTAAAATTTTACAAGGCTCAAACCTGAATATCTTCTTGTTTTCTGTGATGTGAGTGAGAAGTAGCTCCAGTAAAACCAACTTATTCAAACAGTCAAGGCAGAAGCAGAGCTCAGGTTTAACTATAGTACCAGTTTCATATTAAAAGGTCCTGTGTCACTTCTGTGTCAGGTCGCATCATGTACAATATAAAAAACCCCCATTCCGCTAATTTCCCCTGGGTAAGTCAGCATCCCCAAAACCTTGAATGAAACATCATGTAAGGCACACTGACAAGGCCAAGATTTTCCCAACTAGATTAACTGGCTGGCCTTTTGTACCAGGACTCACATCAATGGCCACACTATAATTTGGTAAGAAATGTGCAAACCTCTTTTTATTTTCCTGGTTTAATTTTCAAATAGGTAAGTTCCTTGATGCAGCTAACTATTCAACTGCATGACTGCTCTGGCCAGCCCCAAACAGAAGAGATAAGAACACTCATTAGAAAGGTAAGTGGAGATGGGCTTCTATGGACTTATAAGAACTTGCTCTCCTGCAACCTTAAACAGCATTCTAGGTGTGCAGTTAAATGAGTCTTTTTTTCCATTGCTATTTCACAGTTAAATAGTAAGTCTCCACCTTTTACAAAAGCATTTTTCATTATGTGATGTTGATGAACCCCTTGTCAAGAAACATCACAAACATGTCTTCTAAGCGAGGACAGTTTTCTGTTGAAAATATTTCTGGTTAGAAAATTAAGAATATTTTCATTTCTTTCAAAATGATTTTGTCCTGCACATTTATTTATGGATATCAATGTTTTTGCTTTTCCATACATTGTGGGTTTTTTGTTTTGGTTTGGTTTGCTTTTTTCATTTTCACATTCTTCCCCTCTTCTTCCTTTATGTCCTTTTTTCTGATTTGTCAGTGGGGGAGACAGTATGGGAAAGGCAAAGGATTCTCCTTTTTGTGGAAAAAAATAAAATAAAAATAAAAAAGTCTGCATGAGATAGTATTTATCACAAATATGTTGCCATTTTCCTGCTGAAAATGGACATTTTTCAGCTACTATGTCTCAGTAAACAAGCAATTAAAAATCATGCTATTTGATCAACTAATCCTAACACCTTAGTTGTGAGATACTTTCCTACCCCATTGAGGGTGACTGTACACACTAATAAATACATTTCACTCACAGAAGCTGCAGGTGAAATCTCAGATGTATTTTCTTGTCTTTGACTTCTACCCAATCCTCACACAAATTCATGTTCCAGACCGAAAAGTTCCTAGCAACGAAGTTTCTCCCTTACAATCATTGTAAGGGTAGGCTATAATTCTGTTAATAGCAAGTGTATTTAATCCTCATTGCTACTCATCCTGGTGTTCATTATGTGGATTTTAGATTCAACAGTGCATACATCAGCCGATGTGAGAATCTGTCCTGGAAATTCTAAATCGACTCCAATTTCAAAATAGCCAGTAAGAAGTGAACTTTTTTTGAAGTCCTTGTTTGATGAGGTGTTTGAAGGAAATGCATTCCCTCTGTCCCAGCTAAGCTCTCAGCATCCAGGGAGAAGCAAAGGATGAAAAAACAAGAGAGCAAGCTCCTTCAGAGAGATGCATATTTTGCTGATGGTAGGATTTGGACGCAGCACAAAGGGGCACAGGGACAGAGAGTTTCCACTTACACAGGTCAGCGGTGTGTCAGGGAGCTGTTAAAGCCACTTTGTCTAGACTGTATGTTCTTTGATGAAGAAATTCTCTTTTGGCTATAAATATCTGTTCAGCACTTTGCTGTGGGTTTGTGACAGGGATTTCACCGGGATCACCACTCTCACATAAGGCACATATTCAACTGAAAGACTCACAAATATGATCTTTAAATGTCAGGAACCAAAGAAAATCAAAGCTCTAATAAACATAGGCACAACACAGTTTACTCACAAAGCGCTTAGTTTGTCAGGAATACCACATAAACTCTGGGCCAGTGAGAAGATGGCTCTGTCCTAAAGCCCTTCTTCAGACACCGCCACTGATGGCTATATCTAAAGCACTGAGGATAGGAATAGCATTTTAATGTTCACTGATGCTTTGTAGGTTAGATACGTTTCAAAGACCATACTCTCATTGTCAAGATCCTGATTTGTGAAAGGAAAGAAAACATTAAAAAAAAAAAAAAAAAAAAATCAGAAAATGAAATCGGAACAGAACAAGGGGAAAAATAATGAAGAAATTTGAAGGAAAAATAACCTCCTTGAAAATACTTTCCAACCTTTTACAAGTTACAATCCCCAAAACATTTTTGCAGTGGTGCTGTTCATCCTTGCATAATGAA
Organism: Aythya fuligula; assembly: GCF_009819795.1. Taxonomy (NCBI): domain Eukaryota; kingdom Metazoa; phylum Chordata; class Aves; order Anseriformes; family Anatidae; genus Aythya; species Aythya fuligula. The sequence goes on from NC_045559.1 coordinate 136,278,750, forward strand.
TTCACGACTATTAACAATAGGTTTGATTTTCTCAGTTACCTTTTGTCATTCCCTTAGAAGTAGTCCTCTGACCCTCAGGGTCCACTGGAAACCGCTGTGACAGTATAATTATGATATACTAAGTATGAAGGGAAAAATTTTAAAAGAACAGGGCTGGAATTTCACTTTCTAAATGCAGGTAATAATATTCTAAGTAACACAATTATATCCAAACATGGCTTGCTTAGAAAATGTAGGGACATATAATTTCTTAATCATTTGCTGTAAATGTCTTTATGCAGGATCAAGACCTTTGTACCAAGGATTCTTTTTTACTCCCATGCTGAACCCTGCATCTGCCTGTCTTGCACTTGGCAGCGTTATATAATTTTAAGTTAAAAACTAGCCATATGATATCAGGCCATATCCTCAGCTGGAGTAAATCAGCTCTGCTGAAGCAACAGATCTGTGTTGATGTACACCAGCTGAAGTTCTGGACAATTTTTCAAAATAAAAGCACTTTGAAGTGACCCAAACTACAGCCTCCTAACAACCCTGTACAGCAGATGAATGTAAATCTTACGAGTCACTGCAAGACGCTGATCTCCCATTTCAACTGAAAATATAGCCATCACAGAAGTGATGTATTATGTCTCACTTTTATTCTCTGGGAGGAGGGTGCAGGTGAAGGGAAGCAAAGGGCAGCAAAGGGTCTGGGTCTACAGTCTGTTTCTGAAACTGCCAGGACAACGAGGCTGTATGTGTCAGCTTACCTCTGGTTCATGCTGTCTCACACAATCAGCCCGACCCAGTTGAAGGTCATGTCTCTGTCACTTGCCACTTTGGAGTCATTTACATTTATGTGTAATTGTTTTTTGAGTGTGCATGTGTTCAGAGGAGCTGGATGGCTTGGGAATTGGTAATAGGATATCAAAGCCTGTCACCAAAAGGCCACTAGTTCAAAACCAGAGCAGTTGTTCAAGCAACCAAAAGGCGCTAACTTTCAGAGAGCTGCCCAGTGGCTTAGATGAAATGAGTTGATGATTTCAGCCTAGATCTCCCTGGACATGCGTCCCTATTACAAAATCTGCTCTGTTGCTACAGCTGTCAGAAAGAACACCTTGTGGATATTGTCAACTGAAAGGTCAAAGAATGATGGTGTGAGTGTGCAGATGACTCCTTCCTTTTAGCCCTAGCAGCCTATTTTCTCAGAGTCGGACACGCTGCTGGAACAGTGTTGGAAATGCCACCCAGCTGCTGCCCTTGCTGGTTCCATTCTGGAGGTTGAAACGTGACATCAGACCCATGGATGCTAAATCTCATGCCTTTCAGAATCATTTAAAATGCTTGAATGAAGTGCTGTGAAGACAGTAATAAATAAACATGCAGATAGAGCTATAACAGGCTTTGAAAAAAGCATTTGCAAACCCTATGGCTCACTACACCTCTCTTACTAAATTTCACTGACAATGCCAGCAGGTGCCTGGTGGCAGAATTACTGATTTCTATTTATTTTTTCCCTAGCATCTATTTTATCGAGTGCTGGTTTTTGTGTGTGTGTGTTTGGTGTTTTGTTTGTTTGTTTGTTTTTTTCCCAGTAGCTCTGTAGGATTTATGCTCTTTACTCAGCACCTGCTTCTCACTTAGGAAATAATCACTGCTTCAGGTCAGTCTGCCTTGCTGAGGGACAGAGAAAGGGATGAAGGGCCAAAGTACCTATTCAGCTACCAAGAAATCCACTATCACAGAAAGCCATAATTAGGATGCTTGCCCTCAGCAGCACAAAGTAAGGGATGAAACATCCTGAGCTGCATCAACAGCCCAACCCCAAGTCATCCTACACTGAACAGCACTAGCAGAATCCCAGTAAGGCATGACAAATGCAATTTGTTGGGGTTTTCACTGTACTCCTCTCCTCCCTACACAGCCCAGACTCTGATGGGAGCAGGCTCACCTCCACCTGCATGTGGGGATGTCTTACAGTTCAAGCATTATTCGCAGAGTCTGCAGGCATATCTTCAAAGCGGGTAGAAGAGATAGCAAAACAGCCATTAATCCATGACAGAACAGAGTTCAAAATCTGCTAGCCCATGAAGTATATACCCCGTTACTTGTTGTGGTTGTTATTACAGTCAGCCCTGAGTTACCTGCTGCTCTAGCTCTGCAGTTATTGGTGTGTGAGATGAGTAGATAAAAAACAACATGGATCTGCTTGTAGGAGCTGCAGTCAGCTCTGTGGTCTGAACTACACCTGTAGTGGCAGAGATGGGGCTTTATGCTCTTGAGGTACTGAAAGGAAATCCAAGCCCTGTGCTCTTCAGGCCTCAGAAGAACTCAGTCATGAGTCAGAGCTTTATATCTGATCTCATTTCAGGTAAACAGTCACCTCACAGAGTTTCCCGTAACCTCAAAAATATCCTTCCTGTGCCCACAACTGATCATTTAAGTTCTACCACATTTTGGGTCTCAGAGAAAGTAAAAAGACAAAAGTATCTTTCTTGCCCATTGCCTGGAGAAATTTCCATTTCTTCATTCTTCCACAGTTGTTTGTACACCTGCACAGATGATCAAACACTTCAGACTTACGGAAACCACCAAAAGCTGAAACATATGTACTGTGGCAAAGCAGATGGGTAATGTTATTAACCAAATCTGGTATCTGGAAGGAGCTAGTAAGCACCTCCCCTTCTGAAAACAGAAATTAAAATTGTTCCCTGTTTTTGGTGACTAGATGAGCCCAGGGTTACACAAAATTACCCAAGAGGCAGTTAATAGCACAAAAGCAATCCCAACAGCAACTACTGGCATGAGCAGCTGGGTCCCATTCTTGTTAAAAGTCACAGCTTCAAAAGTGTCTACTTGTTTGCCAAACCACTTCTAGACAGCTCAGGGGCTACCTAATTAGAGACTGGTTTAGAGTGAAGTGGACTTCCTGATCACAGTTCTCAGTTTTCACAGTTTTTTTTTTCAGTTTTTGTCTTCTGTGGCTGATATACACCATTGTTTGGTCACTTGTCCATGGTCACTACATCTTCACTACAGAATTATTTTGGGGCTATTGCATATTTCACCTTATATCATCCTGTTTCCTATTTGTTTGCTGAACAAACACCTCCAATAGGTGTCTGGGGGAGGTTTATTACTGTCCTTTGTATTACAGCAGTCTATACAGAGTTTCATTAAGCATTGTTCAAAAATGGAGCAAAAGAAAGTCCCAGTTCTTACACTTCACATGCCAGAAGCTTAGAGAAGCACAGTAAGTAGCCCTGGTTTAGTGCACTGGACAGTGGCAGAAGCAAGGAAAGGCCAAAAGGCTCCTGATACCTCCTCACTCCTGAAGCTCATCCATGCCACTGAGTCTTCCTCTTCCTGAAACCTCTTGTCCTGCTTGTATTTTGTTAGTCTGTAGGAAGTATAAGTCACAGAATCACAGAATGGCCGAGGTGGGAAGGGACATCTGAAAATCATGTAGTCGTACCCCCCTACCAAGTAGGATCTCCTAGAGCACATTGCTCAGGATGGCATCCAGATGGGTTTTGAACATCTGCAGAGAAGGAAACTCCACAACCTTTCTGGGCAACATGTTCCAGTGTTCTGTCACCCTCACGGTAAAGAAGTGCCCTCTCATATTCAGTCAGAATTTCCTGTGCTTCAGTTTGTGCCCATTGCCTCTCCTCCTGTTGCTAGGCACCACTGAAAAGAGACCAGCTCCATCTTCTCGACACCCTCCCCTCAGATATTTATACGTGTTGATGAGGTCTCCCCTCAGTCTTCTCTTTTCCAGGCTAAACAGGCCCGGTTCTCTCAGCCTGTCCTCGTATAACAGGTGCTCCAGTCCTCTAATCACCTTTGTAACCCTCCTCTAAACTTGTTTCAGTAGTTCTATGTCCCTCTTGTAGTGGGGAGCCCAGAGCTGGACACAGCACTCCAGTGAGTGGCCTCACCAGGGCTGAGTAGAGGGGGAGGATCACCTCCCCTGACCTGCTGGCAGCACTCTTCCAAATGTAGCCCGGGATACCATTGGCCTTTTTGGCCACAAGGGCACATTGCTGATTCATGGCCAGCCTGCTGTCCACCAGGACTCCCAGGACTCTCTCTGCAGAGCTGCACTCCAGCAGGTCAACCCCCGGCCCATACTGGTGCTTATTCTTCTGTAGATGCAGGACCCTACACTTGCCTTTGTTGAACTTCATGAAGTTCCTCTCAGCCCAACCCTCCAGCCTGTCAAGGTCCCTCTGAATGGCAGCACAGCCCTCTGTGGTATCAGCCACTCCTCCCAGCTTTGTGTCATCAGCAAACTTGCTGAGGGTGCACTCTGTTCCATCGTCCAGGTCATTGATGAGTAAGTTCAACAACACTGGACCCAGTACTGACCCTGGGGGACACTGCTATCTACAGGCCTCCAACTAGACTCCACACTTCTAGACCGTACTTCTAGATTTCTAGAAAATCTGCAAAAAGGGGAGTGAGTACATAGTTTTGATGGAGAAACTCCCTTTCTCTTTTTCCTGCAGGTGTTCAAATACTTGCGGTATAGACAGCTGAGTTGCCTATTCCACCACCACCATGTGTGGCTCCAATGCCAATGGAGCTATGGCCACAGATAGCAAACCAACACTCCATATACCTCCAGCTCATAACCTTCCCTTGCCAATGCTGTGTGCATGCAGCATTGTCTCCTCTCTCTTTTGTCTCCTACTGCCTGAAAGTTACTTTGTGCCGATTATCTTTCTGGAGGCATCTGTGTTTATCTTTGGGTGGGTTTTGAAGGACAAGGGATCAGTCATTTTCACATTTCTTAAGCTTGAACAAACTTTGAAAATCCACTGGTGGGAGGTTCTATGTGATGTTTATTACCTGAGCATGAAAAGTGTTTCCCTATCTAATTTCTGTAGTCACCTGCAGTTAAATGCAAGTGCCTGCCATAGGCATGAGTCTACCTTTGCAATTTTATACCTTGTGAGACATGAAATCCTTGGTGCTCGCATGCACATGTGAGTGTTTGAGCACATACTTGCTTAATTAGAAAGCAAGAAACATCACTGGAAACAATGACATGCCTGTTAGTCGGCAACTACCAAGTTAGAAAACTGCAGCAAAACATTCTCGTCTCTAATTCAAACAGACAGTTGTGTATTCTTTTTTCTCCATTGTTTTCTACTTTATTTATCACAAAGGTGAGCACAACAAACATCTGAAGTAGCTGAATGGTGGATTTATCACATTTGACTGCTGACTCTGATAAAGTTGGCTTGTGTATGGTTTAAAATAGTAGACATGAGTTAAAGCATCTATCCACTCACCACTACAGGTGGTGGTGAAATTTTGCTCAAATTTCGGGGGAAAAATGTGGATCTCACTTGTGATATGCTTGCCAACATATCCCAAGCCCACAACTACCTAGTTAGCCTGTTTTGAGAAGGAGGGGAAGGAATGAAAGAGCGAATGCAGAGTAGGGTAAGGCTGAAGCATGAAAGGGGATCTAATTTTTCACCTGATTGAAACTTTCAGGTGCTGAAGACTCTCTCAGCAGCTCCTCATTTTCTGGAGCCCTGAGGGCCAGGTGCACAAATTAGTCCAATATTTTCTGCTGCAGCAGGATTTCCTGGATGGTTCCAGCCCCAGGTAGGTACCAACTGGCCAGGTATTCAAAAGGCTAATAACACTGTATATCAAAATCTTTGGATGAACTTGGCCTCACTTATCCTGAAATATTATGACACTGATATGTGCAGGTGGGATTTACTTATTTATGTATAACCATGACCAGGGCAGAGCTTTGCGAAAACTAATGCTGAAAGGAAGTTGACCATTTAGGAATTGAAATTTGTCTTTTCCCTTACTCTGGACAGAGGAAAGCTGTTTGGTTTAGGTTCTCTTCAAGTAATGAATGCCTGTTGCTATCACTTAATTAGAGTTCATAGCAATAACATTGTACCAGAGGTTTTGCCTAGCTGTGCTCACACACAGTGAAGGAAATTGCAAAGTCATATAGCAAAATATTATAGAAGATAGGTACAGCCTGATAGGCACAGCCTGATAGAGTGAACTGGCAATGGATCAGCTAAGCTGCACAAGTACACTCAGCTAGAAACTGGCAGATGGCTTAATTCAGGAGCTTATCAGTAATATTATCAGTAATTGTCAGCTTTGAGTTAAGATAAGATGAACAATATCATGCTACTGTGAAAGAAGCAAGCAGTGTACCGGGCTGTATATAAAAAGAAATACTACTCATAAGATGTATGATGTTATCCAGTTCCCTTCCTATCAGCAGGCAGACCACCACAGGAGTCCTTGTATTCAAGTCAAGTACTGCAGGAAGGTATGATTTATGGGGGAACAAAAATAAGTAAAAGCCTAGAGGACTCAACCTTCAATGAAGGAAAGATTGAAGGGTTTGGAATTATTTAAGGAATAAATTTGAGAAGAAACTCAATGATAGTCTTCAAGTATGTAATTGATCTGCAAAAATAGAATGGTCTTTTCCTCATGCCTATGTTTGATAACTCATCAAATTTTGGATTAAATTAAAAGTGGGGTGGTTCAGGTTTGATCTAGAAGCTTTCTAACATTGAAGACCTTTGAGCACCAACACAGACAGCCTGGCAAGGCCATGAAGTTTGCGTCACTGCAGCTTAGACAAAAATCCTCCAGAATGAGACAGATCCCAGCGACCCAGCCCAGAGCAGGAGGCTGGACCAGACAGCTTCCTGAGATCCCTTCCAGCACTATGATCTCCTGGCATCTCAGAGCAAGTAATGCATGCTTCCAGTATTACTCACCTAATTCAGCAAACCTGTGGGTTGGTGCACACCATGACACTACTCAAATACATTTCTGGAACAGTGCTGCCATAACCTCCTCTTTCTGACCATGTTGGTTAGCCAGACATCTGTGAATGTAGAGGCAACCAAAATTCACATCCCAAAGCCTCCCTGCAGTTCTACAATATTACACATAGGGAAAACAACATTCAAAGGACGTAGTCTAGATAGATAGTGAACACAGAAGTGTAGTGTCCTTGGTACACAGGGGAAATATTCATATCAGTATGGTGGAGGAGCAAAATCAAAAGATTTGCAGGAGAGGCACCAAAATTTTAAGATCAGTCTACTTTTGTTAGAGAAATAACAGAGTTGGTTAAGTAATTAATGATTAATAAAAATTATTTATGGGTTCTAAGTCAACCAGGGTGTAAATGATATTGAATTATTTCTTGTAAATAGAAAGTAAGCATTTGGAGAGCTAGTAATAAAAGGCTTTCTGTCATGCTGTGTTCACTAGCATTATCATTTCTTCTGCTCCCTGTTGCTACTACAGTTATTCTGGGCTGATACTGAGAAGATAATTTAACGACAAGGTGTCTCAAGACCTAATTCTCTAGTTTTTATCTGTCTGCTTTTACACTGTGGGATGTGCATAAAAACAAACCAATTTTCTGTTATGAATGAGGAGAATACGCTGTACAGCATGGTAGCGTTGTTAGGAAAACAAGTCACTTAAATATTAAAATGGACTTCCACACATGGTCTCACTTCTGGACAAGAAGCAGCCAGCCGATACGAATTTTTGCAGTTTACTCACACAGTAGGAAGTTTCTTGAGATACTTCTGCAGAGAAGTGACTAACAGGCATAACAGAACCTCCTGAGATAAAAAGAAACAAATCCAAACTTCCATATGCAAAACTAATCCAAAATAAACTGTTCTCTAAGGCTTATAAATATTTAACTTTTCATCTTTAAAATATTGCCTAGCCTTGGTGAAGGCTGACACCTGAGATTCTTTCCAGTCTTACAACTTACCTTTCTTATATTCCATGTTTCTTTTTCTCTCTGACTTTTCTACATGTGACATTAACCAGATGTAGGAGAAATAAAATGTCCTCAAGAAAAGGGTTAATGTTTACAAGACTTGCTATTTGATTGAAAGCATAAATAAAGCCACTCCCCAGCTAGGCTACAATCTTTAAGTATTTGAATCAATACTCAAATCTTTGAATTACTGTATGACTGCCTGGGATTGCAGGGGACTGAGCTAGGTGACCTTGTGAGCTTGTTTAATATTATGGTTGTTTCTATAAATGATCGTTCAAACAAACCAAGTAGAACCTACAAACAGATGAGATTTGCCCATCAGGAACCCGAATGTATTTCTTCATAGGACAATACATGCTATTTTTCAACAGTCAGTTCCATGAAAATAAATACACTTTATGATCTATGAGACCAATAAAAACCAACTCAGCTTGAAAGATGAATTTCAGTTTTCAAATAATCCCAGTGAAATGAGTGTGAAAGACCTACAGATCAAGAATTATTCATAGAAATTATTTAGACAATAGTTTCAAATAACCAACAAATGTGAGAAAACTGCAAGCTATTAACACACTATTCACATGCCAGAAGAGAGGCAGTATATCAAATAAATTATTCAAGACAAAGAGTTCTATTGCCCAGTTTTACTTCAAACAGTGTTTTACCAGGAGCACCTTTTCTGTGGACCAGGTCACTGATGCAATGTTTTCAGTAGGGCATGATATACAGAAGACATTAACTCTAATTTGTAGACAGCAGAAAGGGAGAGACACTGCTTCTGAGGACTATTTGCAACATCTAGTTTGGACTTGAATTCTGGTTTGCCATCTGGAAGAGACTGTAGAAACATAAGTCTAAGCCTCTAATTTAGACACATTAAGGGCATAAAGTGAAATACAGTGAATACTTATATCATCCTGCAGCAAACACTGGATAGTGGCCAACAGGGGCAATTCCCATATGCACATGAGATCACAAAGAACCAGTCTGCAAAGGACTAGCACCATGCACACAGTGCTACCTCACTTTCAAGCAAGTAATCTCAAAGAAAAGTCTCTTGGTCCTCTTTTGGGGAGGACCACATTTCTGAAAAGTTACTGTCTAGGTAAAACAAGCAGCAGGGCACAGAGATAGACAACAGCAGGAGCAAAATCCCTCATCTACTCATAGGCAGAGATGGAGTGACTAGGAAGAGCAGCATTCTCCAAACCATTAGATGTTTATGTGATTGAGGCATTTCTTTCCTAGGCCAGAACTCCTGGCCTTCCATTTCCCATCTGACGTTCCTTCTACACTGCCAACACAGGCTTGCTGTGATGTGATTTTTGTGGAAAGGAAGACTGAGTAGACTACCAGATCTTACCTTCTGTCTTGTGTTCCTTTTCACACAGACCTGCTTTGCTGCTCTAGCCATGACTGGAAGCTTGAAGTGAGTAATTATGCAGAATTCACTGGTGATTCTTACTCCTCCAGTTTATGCACCTATTGTTGGCAAAACTATTTGTTGTTGACAAGTTTGGTCAAAAGTCATACAGTTCTTTGCCCTAGAAGAGTTGTCACAACAGCATCTTGGCCAAATTTCATTAATGTTGCAACAACAAACACTTTCTGCAGATTGCTTGAAGGGATTGTTCTTACCCAGTTCCTGCCTTAAAACGGCATAGGAGGTTGCTCAGAAGTGTTAAGCAAATCCCCACATTTTGCCCTAGACTCTTAAGTAGTGAGATACTTTCTTTTCACTTACAGTTTTAGGACAAATCCATCATGATAATGGTCCAAGAACACCAGCTCTCTCTCCTATACAACCCAAGATGGTATAAATCCCTTGAGGATAACAGACATTTTGAATTAATGTCTTTCAGTCAAGAAATCTCACAAAACCGTTGCCCTGTTTCAGAACTACCCAACTTGGTTCTACACCTCAGCGTCAAAACTGGACTTTAAAACAGACCTTAAACCTGACATGGAAATTGCTTCCAATTTCTCCTTCATATGCAGCCTGGTTTTTATTTTCCACAAACCAGTTTCCTCTTCTTTGCTAGTTGGATCTGCAAACGCTTAAAGAGGCACCTAAAATTTGCTCACCAGGCTCAGCTTAGCTAGAAACAGATTAGGCACAAAGGAGAAAAATCAACCCTTTATTTTCCAGAAAGATTTTCTTGCTAAAGCTGTCCAGGAAAGGTGGGGTGCAAGCTCCCAGCCCTGCCACACACAGCTGGGACTATGGCAGAGTATCCAGCAGAGAAACATTTAAAGGCATTTAAGGCACCCTATGAGCAGCAGCTGGAGATTGCAGCCAAGGCAGCTGTTTCAGTATGTGGGAAAGGGGACTGCAGATTAAAACAGACAAGGCAGCTTAAGGGAGCATTTGGACTGAGCTCCAAGTGTAGACACCCCTTCTCCACCAACAGCTGTGCCTACGGAAGGACAGTGGAGCATGCACTTGCTCCAAAGCCCAGGACACACAAAAGAGAAGCTGAACAGCTTCTCAGACTTGCCAGAAAGTGCTGTTACTGTCTTCAGACCCTCTCCAGACTATCATTAAGGAGCACCACATGTGTGTGGCAGACATCGCACCAGACACAGCTGTTGGCAACCCCTAGCAAGTGGAAGGCCAGTGTCGGTACTCCAGTGCTTAGCTGGGAAGGGATAAAAAGAGAGGAAACTCCTTTTGAATGCCAAATACACACTCACAGACACTTATCTTTTGGCATGGAGTCAGGGCAGGAGCTTACAAGAAGCCTCGTGTCTCCTTTCCCTCTCTCCCCTGGAGTAATGCCTTGCTGTTGTGAGTCTATGTGCTTCTGAAAGGCCCAAGAATGAACAAGGCTTGGAATCTCTTTTTGCACAACAGCATTCTTTCATAAGTCCAGAGATGAACACTTTCTGCCTCTGGTCTGTGTTCCCACACCTTGCCTTTGCACACACGCAGAGACAGAGCCTGGGACTGTAACACTAAGGAACAGTGGCTTCCCAGAGAGATGGACAGCTGATCTGGAAAATGCAGAGAAACCTGATTATAAGCTAATGTGCCAGGTCCCAAAGAGCTTTTCAAACCCATTTTCCAGTCTGGAGCCTGGACATAGTTCAGATTCAAAGTCTGGACTCAAGGAGAGCTCTGAGCTCAGAACTGTGTGCTTGGCATGTCCCTGGCCACACTCCCAGGGCTTTCAGCAATAGCACAGGCGACCTGGACAGGTCAACCATGAGGGGCCTTTCCTGATCAGCATGCTGTGGACTCACAACACAATACCTTTTTGCACACTTTGGAGGGTTTAAAGAAAATCCCACAGTTGAGCTCAACTGTGCAGATGCACAGAGCATGTCTGACCCCAGGTGAGCATCCTGCACTACTGAGAATTCCCCAAGGCCTATGGAAAGCAACCTGCCCCTCTGTACTTATTCCTTGGTGGGAATACCTCAAATCCATGGAGCTTGTTACTTACTTTATCCCCATTGCTGCTTTCCATCTCAAGAAAGCAGGATGTAACCCTGCTTTATAAGCAGTAATTTGCAAGTGTACAATGCCAAGATCAGCACTGTGTTCCTCTCACAAGGGCGGAGACTTTCATATTTGCTGCAATGGATGAGACATAGCTTCCCACAGTTAAAACAATTTGGCAGGACTCTGCCTAGTAACACTGTCATCAACACAAAAAAAATCTGTTTGATTTGATACCAAACTTTTCATCTACTATATTAACAACACTTTTATGCTCCTCCGTCTTATAATTTGGCACACCAGTAGCACTGAGAAGCTGCGAAGTTCCCGTTGTGCTAGATGCTATGCAAACACATGGCACACTTTCCCTGCTTGCCTTCAGGCCTGAAGTCAGCGATCGAAAATACTACATTAATTTTCCAGTCTCAGAATTCCTCCCAAAATACTGCAGTATGTTATTGCACTGTCCAGAAACACCCCAAAAGCATGCAAGAAAATTGCTCAGTGTTACAGTTCCCCACCTTTTCTGTAAAAAGACAGTGTTTTTTTTATGGGGAGGGAATTACATTTAGACATATTGCATGGTGGCAGTGCTCAGTCCCCCTGCTCCAAGTGCAACCAGTGTTGGTGCTGGTACCCTCCATCACCAGGTGAGTTATTGCTCCATTACAGGCCTGTACCCAGAACTCCATTCAGACTGCAGCAATAACAAGACAGATAGGTCTTTATGAAATCTACACTATTAACACTATTTGTTTTGCCATGAGTTGACAACTTTAGTAAATTGCTCATAATTGGCTATCAAGGAAAAAAACACAGCTCTGTTCACCATTATTATGGTATTGATTTTCAATAATTGCTTTTGTTTTGGGGGGGGTGGGAGGGGATGGAGGTAGAGTGCATGCATCACTTTTGTGTCATAAGAGAGCCTACAAAGAAACTGACTGTGTAGGTCTGCTCTACGTCTGAAACTTCACTGTGACAAAGCAAAAAAAAAATCATAAAATTCACACTAGAAGAGGAGAAGAGGCTGAAGCAAAGATTTATTTTTTCTTCTCTGACATTATATTTTAGCATTAAAAGAAAAGAATGGAACTATGTAGCTAAACACGATGGTAGCCCTGTAGGATATTCATGTTAGTCAAAGGCTGAAAGACATTAACATTAAAAAACTCCATAGGGTTATTTTAAATATTCATTAGGAAATTTACAAGCTTTGGTGTAATGGCTGAGGACTCCAGTGTTTTTATAATTGGAAGCCAGGCCAGTGGAAACTTTTCCAGTCATGGGAAAACAATGTGGCCCAGTTTTTGTTCCTATGTTAGAGATTCTTGATTATGCTCTCTAAATATTAATCCCTTCAACACATCCACTCACACATATACCTGATATTACAGTATTGTTGTGCTGTATTGTTCATTATCAGCTCTTCTACTTGATGTTCCTTTTTTTTTTTCCCTTCTTTTTTTTTTTTTTTTTTTTTCCTAAATATGCAGTCATGCCCATGTCCCAAAATACAGCACACTTCTTGTTTCAGATGAAAGAGACAATGTTGCTGGGAAGAATGTAAAGAGTGTTTAGTGTCTCTCAACAAGTAAACGATTCAGAAAATTTGCTGACAAGCACAATCATTTAACATAAACCCAGAAAAACAGTCAGAAATCCTATTTAGGGATGACTCATTCAAAAATCAATTAGCACGAGATTATGAACTAATCTAGGAGAAGAAAGAGTATTTCTGGTGCTTTTTTCCTATTTTTTTCTATTTTTTTATATATCACTTTTAAGCCATAAACTAACCAAAAAAATCAGCATTTGTTCAGTTTTCTGGCCTTCTATTTCTGTGGGCACAGGAGAACTGCCTGAATTCTTGCTTCCTCACTTTCTTGTTCTATAGATGTCAAACGATCACCATGAAAGACTGGGAAAGGAGAGTTTTGAAGATTTACCCCTCCCAGGAGATCTTTGCCCAGATTTGCTATAAAACTCAGTGTAATCTTTGATCTTCCAGTGACTTGTACTCTTCTCTGTTACTTGAAACCCAGCATTATTATTAAGCTTAAGTAGATTGCTTTAAACTTCTAAAATATTTACTCTCCTGCCTCCCAATGGGATGTTAACAATAAAAAATAGCGAGGGCTTCTACATTTGTTTTTACTTTACATAAACGAATTAAGCAGTCTCTACTAGACTCGTTTAGACCCGCAATAATGTAAACTGAAGCAACATAAAAGAGCCTCCACATCCATGTTTACAGAATAGAAATCCTACAGTTTTTGGAGGGAGAAGTTTAGAGAAGGTGCCTAACTCATCTTTAGTCTCTCGTCTGTGAGCAAACCTTGATAGGCCTCTCTGTTCATAAGGGAAACGTGTGACACTAACAGCTTCGTTGTTTGCTTTTGTATTTTTTCAAGTGAGTTCAAAGGAATCACTTGATTGTATCCCTTCCCCCTCCCCCACCCTTCATCCTTCATAACCATTGTTTAATGAATTTTTATTAGAAAAGCATGGCTGCACTTATGAAAAAAAAAAAAAAATCTGTCTTTGAAACCAAGAGGAGAGTGTGTTTTCCCTGGCATTAGCCTGTTAGTTTTTAATATCAGGTTTGCACTGGAGTTGACTCCTGGTGCATTTTGGAACCATAAGCCAACAAAGTGAAGCTAATGGGAAAGGAAATAATACAGGAGAAAAGAGCCCCTTTTGAAGTGTGGGCAGGAAATCTGCACAGCTCTCCTCCTCCTCCTTCTCCCTCCTTCTTCCCCTACCCCCATCCCATGCAACGTTCTCCTCTCCTCATAAAGAATGTCTGTTTGTTGTTTGCTTTTTGTTTAGAGGATGGGATCAAGCAAAAACACCAGCTTAACTACAACTTCTTAATTAGCAAAACTTCTGAGAAAAACATTCCTTGGTGTAAAAAAAAAAAAAAAAAAATCAGTAAACATAAGGAATGAATATACCAACGATTCAATGTTGTAGTTCTGGACAAGGAAAAAGTTGCCTTTCACCAAGCTCTCCACTACAATATGCCTCCCATAGAGCCTCTGAAAACCAATGATGTGCACAGCACTTCTTGGTTCAGTGAAGGAGCATGTCATAGGTGTCTCAGAGACCTACTCACACTCTATTGTGTTAAAAACATGAAGAAAAAAATACAGCCAGAATCACCTCCAGTTCTTCATACTAGTGATGCAAAGCATTGCCAGATTACAGTAATTGATTTAATCCCAGCTGTTTACTGTAGCTCATTCTCTGACAGCAGCCCTCAAGAAGCTCAATTTGTTTTGTATAACTGTGAGAAGTCTGGCGTAATGTTGGTTTTCCCTTGTCATTTTCTCTTAGCTATAGCTTTGGTGTTTCCTGTAAAAAAAAAATGGTCAGTGGGAAATCAGTGGAAAACCCTCAAATTTAAAATTTGGAGTTTTGCCTACTTTGCCTACTCAGCTACCTACATTGTCACAGACCTTATTACTTTTAAGTTACTTTATCTCAGTAAGTTAAAGTAAGTTACTTTATCTCAGTAAGTTACTTTATCTCAGATACTCAACTATTTCATGGAAATTGGACTTTAAAATATTTTTGTGATTTTTGAACATATCTGAACACTGCAGCCAAGAAGGCCAGCCATAATCACACCTTCACCTTCTTATCATAAAGTACCTGGGGTCTGAACATGAAAAAGGCAGTGGATATTGCAGCCCTGTGAATCAAGTACCAAAAGACTTGAAAAAGAAATGCAATGGAAAGTGAACGAGATCACAGATTTAAAAAAAAAAAAAAAAAAAATCTCTTGTCCACTATCTTTCAACTCAAAGGCTATGATAATGGAAAATGATATTTAAAAGAGCCATGGAAATGTCTAAAAATGAAATAGAAAATGCTAGGAATATAACATATGCCAATAATCAGGGTTAGTTTTGTCCCATAGTGTTCCAAAATGTAATACTAGTATCTGTTTTCATCAATGTTAGAACTCCAGCATCTCGTTTTAACGTAAGCCAATATTTCCTTGGACATACCATCTAGGACTGAGTAACCTGTAACATTTGTCTGGTAGAGCGAAAGCATGGCTGGGACATCACCTAGCCAGTTACTGGGTGTGTGGTGTTCACATGCAGGAAATACTCTATGAACATGATGTATCTTTAGATCAGGGGATGTTGGAAGCAAGGCTGCTGCAGTTTCCAGTGATACCTGGACTCCTTTTGTATATTAAACACAGAAGAAATGAATGAGATCAGAGGATGGAAGGTAACTTCCTCCAAATGTTATAGTCTTTCTCAAAACCAATTCCATCATAGCACTAATATTATAGGCTTGTTTATTAAACTAGGTAAGTATGTTTCTCTCCATTGAGAGGGTGAGTGAGACTTTAGGAGATAAATCTGTGCTATTTCTTATTTGTCGTGTTTGCTGATGATAAGAGAAGGTTGATAGAACAGGACACAGCAGATTTGCTGAAATATTCCTCTATCCATTATGAGACATTTTTCAAATTATTAATATCAAAATCCAGTTGTACACATTTCATCAAGGACCGAACATGTCTACACACTACTGGGATAATAGAAAAGCATCTAACAGCCTATCCAGAAAGTGTGTTAGGTAAACAGAATACTGCATACTTTACCTTGCCACATGCTTTTATGCTTCTTCATAAGAATGTCATTACACAGTAGTTGTGTGGTGTTTTGTAAAGTCAGGGCATTGAAATAGCATTGATTTTCTTCCTTAGTAAGATATCCATGTCATAGTTATCCTGAATTCCCATTAAGGCTGATGAAAAGAAAATGGGCACTTCCAAGACCCAACTCATTTCCTCCAAAAGCAGAAACAATATGAATCACATCCTAAAAGTACTTATTTCCATCACCTATGGAGAGAGCGCTGAGTGAGTAGCTCAAATATAGCTGTCCACAGGAGAGAAGTCTGAGGCAGTGATTCCCATCCCTGGGGAAGAGACCTTAGCAAGGTTTTGAGGGACACAAGATGATGGGAGGCATGTGGCTGGAGTGTCAGTGGAGCTGTGACAGACTAGTTTGATCCAGGCTGCAGAGGTTCCATGTATGCTAGTAAATTTTTAAAAACTCCTGCTGACTTCCACATGTGTCCTCAATGTCAAGCTTGGTGTTAGGGTACTAACTGCTCTGATCCCATTTGCCTCTATGGTTGCACTGTCTCAGTTCATGACCTTGGCAGCATCCCCAAGTGGCACTAACTAGCCCTTCTGCCTGTGAGAACTGCAACCCAAGGACCCAAGGTGTATGTGTATGTGTGCAGGGAAGGGGCATTACTTGGAGATCTCTGTGCTATCACTGACTTGATGAAGTCACTCCTTCAGCCAGGAGATCTGAAATCTAGGAGGCAGAAAAATCTAACCAGACGTCTGGCAGTTTTTTTCTGCCACGGTGTGCAATCACTCCTCTAGGTCTGGAGCGACAGCAGTCTCCTGGACACTGGCTGAGAGCTGAGTATGCTCTTGTGGCCCACATTTGAGAAAGTAAGCTGTGTTTTTATGCCTTCTGCAGGAATCTGTGTGAAGGCTGCAGTTACTGCTTAGTCCATCACTGCAACTATGTTCTCGTGAGGACTAGCATTGCAGCCCTACAGAATTTAAACCCTGTAAGAGTATGTTATGGAACAGGAAAGATTATATGTAACCATTCAAGGCACCATGGGGTGTCTTGGGCATGGTGTAGGGATCTTTTTGTGTGTTTGTATTGTTTTGTTTTGTTTTCTAAATTCTGATGCAGCTAGGCTGAAATTCCACGGTGTAAATGCACTCTGCAAGAAATGCAGAGAAGGATCTCTTTAAGCCAAAGTTGGAGCACCTTAAAAAAATCTTTTAGGGGGAGATTTATGTTGGGAGACATTTCTTCTCAGAAAGAGTAGTCAGGCATTGGAATGGATTGCCCAGGGAGGTGGTGGCATCACTGCCCCTGGGGGTGTTCAAGGAAGGGTTGGACATGGTGCTTAGGAACATGATTTAGTGGGTGACAGTGGTGGTTAGGTGGATGGTTGGACCAAATGCTCTTGGAGGTCTTTTCCAATCTTAACGAGTCTATGATTCTATGAAAGCAATGAGGCAAGCTTGACCAGCTTCAATTCCTGAGCATGTTACAACTTCCTTGTGTTATGGAGCAGTTTGAATGTACCATAGATGATTTCTCTATGCCTTAACATCTCTTTAACTGAGCAGTAATGATAATTCCTACCACCCTGTGACTCTCATTTTTCTGGGGCAGTTGGAGCCCTTAAAGTTCCTCAGCTGAAAACATTCAAGTGGCTGACATAGAGTTAAATATAGGTCTGAGATGGAGTCAAGCTACTTCAGGAGGCTGTTTCTCCATCTTTCAAAGAGGGAAAAAGAAGCAAGTGGATAAAGAAAAAAATGATATAAAACCAGAGGCTGTGCTTGAAGGTTAGCATGGCTGAAACAAAGCCATACTCTCTAAATACCAGTGCAAAAACAGTTTATTAAAAAGTGGTGAGGTAAACCCCATGTGAAGGAGCAAGGGGAGTCGTTTCACATTTTTGGCACCAGAAGGCTGGAGGAACCCTCACCTGATGTCATTTTGAAACGCTTTGCAAATACACTAAATAAGAAGGGGTTTCTGCACAAAATGAAAACTTATACAAACCCTTAAAAAAAGCCAAACTTTAAACACGTGGAAGCTTATGAAAAATTAGATGATGTGAAAAACACTTTAAATCAAAGCAGCAGGTAAAGCTGGAAATAAAGTTATCTTCAGTTAAAATCTCTATGTACCACATTGACGGTAATGCTTCATTTCCTGTAGACTGTAAGTAAATCAAAGCCTACTTTAGGTTTCCATATCTGTCTAAGATCTCATCTCCAAGAATGTATTATTTTGGCATTTCCCACATTGGAATTACCTCTGGTCCAAATTTGGGTAATAGAGTATGATAACATATTAACAAGTAATAAGCATGAAATTTTTATCCATTTTAAAATGTATTACTGAGAAAGAAAACAAACACATAAAAAAGCCAGCATTTCAAAAGTAATCAGCAATAGAACTGAGAAAACAAAAGACTTAGGTCACAAGAGAGAAATGAAAGGAAAAGAAAGTATAGCTAATTGGTAGCACTTTTGCAGAGAAAGAATGTAAGAAAAACTGCATACCTATTCAGGAAAAGTAAAACAGATGTGTGAAGTGTCTGACTGAGCTATTGTTTTAGCTTTGTAATCTAAAATAGCTGACTTGATTTCATTTTAACAAGGGATTAGTTTAGCAGACAGTTTGGATTAGCAGCAACATACATAAATAAACATGCTGCTCTTAAAACTTAAATACTCGGCTTACAAGATGCAGGACAACAAGAATCAGAAAAATGCTAGTCTTGAACTTTTAAATTATAGAGCCAAAACACATGTCCATTCCATGGAGACAAGGAGTTAGTAAGAGCCTTCACACTGAACAATGTAATCTAAGAAATATTTGTGCACATGATTTCACTGAGAAGCAACTCAAGCATAGCTCAGTGCCCTAATTGCAGAGTAGTACAAAATATTTTACACCTATGCTATATTAAGGAAAAGAAGGGCCAGCTCATACTTTGCTATTCATACCTTCCTATGAGCAGGAACCTAGCACATGTCCGAAATCATGGGTTAGTTATTTTGTAAAAAAAAGGATGCATGTTTCTGCTGCCATATATATATATATATATATATATATGTATGTATGTATATATATATATATACATTTTTTTATTATTATTATTTTTGGGGGGCGGGGGGACACGACACTCTAGTTCTCTAGTTGAAGAAAGCTCTTTTTCTAATAAACTCTTCACACAGAAGCAGAGATTAGGATTAACAGGTCTGAGGAAAGGAGGTGTCTGGGCTGGTAACCAGAAAGAGGATGAGACTAGGAGAAAACCACCCCTCTTTGCCTGTAGGCAGACAACTGTCTTTTGATGAGCAGTCTCTGATCCTGCACTAACTATTAAGTCACAAACATTCACAGACACTTGGGAGGTTATATATGATGTTGTATAGTCCATTCCAGCACTGCCAGGCTAGATGTGATTGGAATGTCCTGGCATTTTCTGCAGCAGTCATTCTTCTACCTTCTGTAAGAGATCAACATTAATATGGGTCCTATGTTTTTTTAGTCCACTTAAGTCACTGAAGTCTTAAGACTGCTACCAGTTTCAGTGCACTTGAACTCTTAACCTCAGGGCTAAGGCCCGCATTTGGATCTACAGATTCACAGAGACTTGCAGAGGGTGGGCAGGGTGTTCCCTGGAACAGCAATAAACCTCAGTGGTCACGAGAGTTTTCAGTTCAGTCCCTAACTCCTGCATGTTCTCTCTGTAAGGATAGCCCTGATGGAACAGTTTTCATTGGAAAAGAGTAGAGCAAGGGGGAAGGGTATTGTGCTGTTCTCTACATCCAGGACGAATGTGTTGAACCCAGTAGGCTGTAATTGCAGCAAGAAAAGTTTAAAGTAGAAAAAGTAAAGAGTAAAGTTTAAAACCTGCTCTAAGGCCAAAGATATAGAAATGTTGTGGAGATTTTATAAGTGGTGTTCTGTAAAATGAGTTAGACATGCATTTGTGAGGAAAGGCTTAGAAAGGCAGAGCCTGGGCTATATCTGCGGTTCCTCCTGTTTTTCATGGAATAAGATTCATCTGATCGAATGCTGACAGACACAGTAGATACGCACTGCCAGCTGTATGGCAGGCAGACCTTAACATGTATTAAATCCAGAGATTTTACAAGAGTCCCAATTAAAACCAAGAAAGTTTAGCAAGGAGTTGCATCTGTCCGGATGACTACAAAAGAGAGTGCCTGATAAAAAGATCTTGCAGATGTAGGAAAGAAGGCTTCTGAAGAAATCAGAGAACATCAGACCTGAGGCACATATCTCCTAGGATAAGGATTTTCCGGTTAAAAATAAAAGACTAGTGGTAGGTGGGAATGTACAAAGGTAATTTTGCATCTGACACACTTTTTCTTGTAGATTTGTCACCAATTATGACATTTGTGTCCATTTGTGGAGAAAGAATATAAAGCAGAGTGACAAGGTCTGGCCTCAGAAATGTGGTAAAAATAGAGAAAATATATTGATGGCATCCTGAGGCAGGACTTTAGTCTAAGTATCACCTTCCAACTTAGTATAGGAACTCATAAAGAAAGGGATGCTCCATGGTGGGATGGTGAAGAGAGCAGTGGCTGCTCCTTACAGAAGACTGTATTCTCTCTTTGGGAGCAAGGAGACCACAGAAAGTTTCATTAGAGAAGCAGTTGTTTCTGACAAGACAGGACATGGAAACTTACTGTCTATACACCAGTTCAACCTCCCAATGAAGGAGTGTGCTGTCTGCAAGAGTTGTTACAGGACAGAGCTGGAAATGGGTTGAATTTTGAAGCCAGGCATTGGACCAATAAATCATTAATAAGAGGGCACAGGATTCACAATAACTCTGTGTGGTCTCAAGACTCTTCAGGTTTCATCTGGACTTTTCTTCACTTTCCTGAAGCTTTGTTTTATCCTGTAGAGCTGTAATACCAGTTTTCTAATGACCAGGTGGTTGTTTGACCAATTTATTCTTCCGCTTGCTAGACATCTGTTTAGATTTTCATGGTTGAGATAAACATATTTGTATGTAGATATAGTTGCAAGTAGTTATTCCTTGTAAAATGAAATATCTGTGAACCCAAAATACTGATATAGTGAAGAGGAATGCAGGCATGAGATGGGACATAGGGTGATACTGGAGACTCTTGGGCTATAAATTTATCTATGGTCAATAAATTATGATTATTTCTGGTTCCAGAAGAGTGGCAGCTCAAGTAATCACATGGGCAAGACCCTTCTTTCCTCAGAGGGATGACCAGGAGATACTGACCAGCTCATCCGGCCTTCCTGCAGCCACACAGTTTCCCCCACACCAAAGGTGGGGGAAGTTCTGTCTTTTTTGCTAGAGCAAGTAGAAGCAGAAGACCTGTCAGTAACTTACAGTCATCTGTTTGCATGTAGAGTTCTTCCAGACGCAGAACTCTCCCAACCTGAGAAGACCCAGGAGCAGCATGGAGATGGAGAGGACTAAAAATGACCATGGCAAAGAACTTGGGAAATCAAAAACAGAAGCAGGTCCTGTATGCTTAAAACATTTGCATTAAAACATTAAGAAGAAAATGACTTTATCAGACCAAGCATTCCTTTTATCCATGGTCCACACCAAAATCTCCCCAACCAGGCACCTATCTAAGCATTGGTACCCTGATGCTCATGTACCACGGGTGGCCCATCCTTTGGGGGCAGGATACACCTGTCTTTAGGCAGGGAATCTTCACAGTCACGTTCACATGTATTTTACAGTGTGATGAGAGTGGCCTTTGACACAGGCTGACCTTTTCTTCTGTGACACAGCCTTAAGTGACACAATTTAAACATGGCAAATAAACTCACGAAGATGGGAGAGAGGTAACATTGGCATATACTGCCTGCCTAGCTCCAGTTTTGCCAGCAACTGGTAAGGCAGAAAGCAGAAAAAGAGCAAGTTTTGACTACTCCAAGATATTTTTGCCTGAGTAAAGACTGTGAGATGTGTCCTAACACTATTTTAATTAAAATGCAATATCAATTGGATTTGAACCACCACCTTTGATTCCAAACTCAGCAACTTTATGTAGCAGGCTTGAGTGGAGATAAAAAATTAATGTGTTAAATAATTTAAGCATCAGAGAGTCCCATGACCATAATATAAACATATTGATGTTGGCAAGAAAGCATTTATTATTAATTTTACATAAGAGCTACAAAGTTCCAGGTGCATTTCCTAATTCATGCCAAACTTTATAAACATGCAGAGTTTCGTGGCAATTAGAACTTATTTATTTGTATCAATTTACATTTACATTAAAGAAAACAACAATTATACAGAAAAAGGAGTATCATTCTAAGTTTTTTGTGTATATTTGGCCTGAACAAGCAAGTACTCTTAATAAGTTTTCAGTTCTGCTTCAGTAGATGAGTAGGTGTTTACAATAATACAAAAGGTATTAACTTCCCATTTTTGAAATTGTCATGGCAATGCCCCAGATTTCCTACAAAGTCCTGAATAGATACTGGCTGAAATTTAATGTCTTCTGCCTTTAATTTCTTCTTACCTAGAATGATGACCCCACATACAGAATATCTGGAACAGTATGTGTATACGTATATGTATATGTATCATCCATACACACACATGTGATATGGATATATATACATATATTCAGGAGGCTATACATGCTTGTAGGATAAACAGAAGTGTGGCAAACACCAATACTGTAAGAAAGAATTTGCATATTTTTTTGCCATTAATAATCAGTTGGCAAAGGGTCTTTCCTGAAGTTTCTTCAGAGCGTGCATCTTTGAAGAGTCTCTTGTTTTCTGAATACTGCAACTTTAAATGAAGAAATCCCTTCGCCTACTCTCATTTATATTCAAACACAGATATTACAGTAAGTCACTGTGTTTGCTCTCTTCATGATCTAGGCCCAAATTTCCAAACAAGGATTTCCATGCCAAACTTTTAGACCCTTGAATTTGAAGGGGAAAAAACAGTGTCTTTATGTTTGTTTTTCTTACTCAGCATTTCCCTGCTCTGAAATAACACAAACGGAGGCCAAATGCACTGGCCAGCGCTGAACCCCAGCTCTGGAAGCTGCGTGGCACCGAGGAGGGAGCAAGGTGGTCCTCAGATGCCTGGGCTAGCCCTGGCACCAGCAGCATGCTGAGGCTGCAAGACAGCACGACTGGACCTCCTCAAGCTCAGGTGTTGCCCTGCCAGATGAGATGCTCGACCAGAGCTGTGCTCCTCAGCCCCAAGCACGGCACTGCTCAGCCAGACCCGGAGAGCCAGCTGGCCGTAACAGGGGGCTTGTTTATAAATAAATCATCTCTCAAGTGTTTTTGGATCATCAGCTGCAGCATTAAAATGGGCGCCATGCTGACAAAGTAAATACAGAAGGCAGGACTAGAGACGGCAGCACAATCATAGAACAGTTGGGAGCAAAATGAGAACTGTTCTTTCTTTTTCTCCTTTTTTTTTATTTTCTTACTAATGTGATTAAAGATTTCCTCAATGTGGGCACAAAGGGAGTATTTAAAGTGAAATTAAAAAAAAAAAAAAAAAAAAAAAAAAAAAAAAAGATTTAAAGATTTAAAGGTTTAATATACCTTCAGGGAAAAAGAAAAAAAAAAAAAAAAAAAAAAAAAAGCTAAAATATTTCCTTAAAAAAAAAATAGAAAGTTCCACGAATGGCTGGTGAAACTCTATAAAGCAGCTGGAACTGGTTAATAGCCACACTCTTCTGTGACCTGAGATGCAGGAATCTAGCCATGAATTTTTTACAGATATCCTTTAAAACAAGTGCTAGCTGATATCACAGTGGCCTGCTGGACTGAAGCTTTCTGAAGACAGTGTGGCAACTACAGGAAATCAACTCTCCTGACATTTACATTTCAAGGAAAACCTTTTTTTTATTTCTTCTTCTTAAAAAAAATAAATAAATAAAAATAAAATAATCAGCAGCAGTGACTCAGTATTAAAAAACAACAGTATTTTTTTTCTTCTGTTCTGCACATATGGTTCCTCTGAGAGACCAGAGTTAATGAATAGTAATAGTAATTTCTTCACTAACCATTGCTAACTTTGATACCATGTGAAAAAGATTAAATGTGAGAGAGTGGTTTTCTATGGAGATGGGTCTGACAAACCTGCTGGATCTAACCAGCCAGAATTTTGCATGGAGTTCATAAACAAGGGCTAAATATCTCTGTCTTTATCATGGCCATAAAAAAAAAAAAAAAAAAAAAAAAAGAGAGAACATACTTGGAGTCATGTTCCCAGGCACTGAAACCAAAATCCACATTCAAATTTTGGTCACTATTGAATGCTATATTCAGTCAAAGGTTCTTCTAAACACCGTTAACACCCATAATTCAGAGCTGTGCAGAAATAAAGGAAATAAATTCTTTCCCATAAGGTTTTGTTCCCCGTGGATCAAGGATGAGGACCTTCTGTGGACCATCCAAAGATCCATCTAATTTTTCTTTGCAGCTTGCAGAGGACGAAATGTCAGGAGTTATTCCCATCGAGCTGACCAGCATGCTGACACAACATGAGCTATGAGCTGGAGTCCTGGTGGCTTTGTTGCCATGGCACAACACATTTGGCACAGCTTACCATACAAGCTGGAGGACATCACCAGCCCAGTGAGACCACATGGCAGCTGGATTAGAGAACATTTCCCTTGAGGTGCAAGTGGAGGGAGTGTACACCAGCCCTCTAGCAATGCCAGTATGAGGTCAGAAAACAACACATCTAAACTGGAGAATTCTTGAGAAAAGTCATGGGTTGGCCATAAGCTTTTTCTAAAGCAAACTTGTGAATTGGCACTTGTTTAAAAAAAATAAAAAAATAAAAAAGTTATATCAAAATCTGGGGATAAGGCAGAGTAATAATTTGCTGCCTGAGCCATTACCTGCTTGCTGGAGGTAAAACCAGATTCTCATCCTCCAAACTTCAGGATGCAGAAGTATTGATGTGCTGTACTAGCAAGACATTGGAATACTTGAGAACTTTTGTCTGCTTAACCATGGTAGAGAAAGCTATTTAATCTCCTTGTGCCTCTCCTCCCTTTATCAAAGAAACCTGGTAGGATGGGATGTGGCTTTAAGGGTTTCTCCTCCCACACTTTTTTCTGCCTTGCTCTGGGTTTGTACAAGGCCCAGCAAGCATTAGAGTTAAAGCACTGCTGTAATAATAGAGCCCTTGGGAAAGGTGGCACTTCCATGGCTGCAGGTGTTGAAATACTCACCCCGAGATCTCAGCCTCATTAGCTCCACTTGCCAGCCCCCTTATTATTGGAAAGGTTATTATAACACTGAGCCTATGTGAAAGAAGTCAGGCTCTGATTTGGACATATATCAGCCTCCCAGAAGCACCACCACATTTGGCACAACTCTGCTGTAAAAAAAAAAAAAAAAAAAAAAAGCCCACAAACTGAAAAGACTGGAGACTGAATCTACTGGGCCTTACAAAAGGTCATTCAAGGTCAAATCAGGGTGGCAATATGGGGAAACTGGCTCTGCTGGAGCTCCTCCAGTGCCCGTTCTGCAAGGCAAACTACAGTTTTTAGGTCCATCACCTTCCTTCACAACCACTAAATTCAGACAAACATTCTTAAAAAAAACAATCTCAGAAAAAGTTAAACTAACAAGCTCTAAATAGGGGAAGGTGTTAAATTATGTGTGGCCTCATTCTTGTGCTCTCCCTGACAAACAAAACGTGGCCTAAAGAGAATTATAAACTATGGGGCTGTTAAACTTTCCTCAGACTCTTTATTTCAGGTTCCTTATAAAAGAGTTGATACACTGGATACCTAGGCGTGCCATATGGTATAGGCCATAAGGAGAAGGGAGAAGAGTGATTCTCTTCTCTACATGCACGCACACACACAAACACGTATGTACACACATTTCCATTGAAATGAATGAGCCCATTCATAGGAAACACAAGTTCAGTTGGTTTATTAGGCTTGGAACCAAGTAACACCATCTCAACCTGCCAGAGTTAAGTTGTACACACCAGAAAAATGTCTCACCTGCAGTACCTGTCAGCCTATTTCACACTAACGTAAGCACTACAATTTCTACTATCCGTGGACCAAATCCTGAAGGCCTAACATAGCCCTGAAAATGAGAAAAATTATCTTTCCCACCCTGTCTCAGCGTTGCTGGGACTCTCCACCTCCTTAGGAGGCAGGCAGTGTTTCCCGCAGGAATGACTGCCGACAGGAGGAGGGACATTCCTTGAGGTTCCCTTTTCAGAGACTTCTCAGAATCCCTCTTTCTGGGTGGGTTGGCATCTCCTCTCCCAGCTGAAGCAAATGACCTATCTCCCACAGGGTCTTAACCGATCAATCATCAGCCATGGGCAAGTTGCCTCCAGGCTGTCTTCTGGCCCTCAGTAGCTCTTCCCTCTGTGGTCTCCAGACCTACTCAGCAGCGGAGGTGCTGGGAATAATCCCCTCTCTGCTTCCAGCTGTCTGTGAACTGTAACAAGAGTCTCACAGTGCCCTGCCAAGCTGCTCAGCCTTTGAAGGCACAGTCCCAAATACCACACGTTCCATTCTGAGTCAGAAAGTAACGACAGCTATAATTAAAACCGTTATTAATGTAAATACATGAAATCACAATAATAACTAAGCTGTCCAGTGGACTCTGAGGTGGTGCCTTGCTTCCTCTGGCACAGCAGACCTGTTGCTGCCAATAGGCAGGGAAGTTTCTCATTCTGGCTGGCTTGCAACTTGGAGACCTATTGTCTAAATATGCTGGGTTTGTTTCCTCTGTCACACCCTACATTTCACCAGACCGAAGCTCACTGATACTGATATGTGGCTGGTTAAGGCAATATTTCACTGCAAACTGCTTACGCACTACTTCTGACCCACTGCTATCAAGTAAAGCATATTAGGTAAAACAGATCTTTGATGTCTATCATCAGTTGTTTAGCTATATCTCCCAACAAAATTGTCTCACAGGAGTCAGAATAATAGTAAGTACATCGTTCTTACAGTTCTGTTTTGGACTTTTTTTTCCCTAATCAATAAAAATAATCTATGTCTACTTTGCTCCAGTCATTTTTTTCTCTGTACTATCAATACAACTTTTTCCTACACCTTGATCTTTATTTCTGGCATATGCAGCAAAACTTAAGAAACCCTTCGATACTACTGTTCATATAAGGTCAGAATAAATCTCTTTATTCCTTTAGATTTTTTTTCCCTCAAAGAACTCCTATCGACCTCCATGACTACTTTTCACATACTTTTTAACAGCAACTTTGGAGTCATGATCCTTGAAATAGGATTTCATGACATGGTAGTAGTCCCCTTTAAATTGATAACAGTGGTGAAGAATATGCTGTTCTTGCCAATATGATTTTAATTTTAATTACTCTTAGTAGTGTTTCATTCTATGTAATCAATTTGAAACTCACAGCCCTTAGTCCATTGCAGAACACAAAGTTTATTTTTATTAGCATAACACGCTAATGTTGGACTTCATCACTTCTGTCAAACACTTTAAAGAGTGTGTCTACATCACCAAATTCCTTCCAGGTTCAGGCTCAATTTACAAATCATCCATTCGTAGTTGAAAAAAAAAGTAGGTTGTGAATTCTCTAGAGTGTTTGCAAGGCCATTTTCAGTAACAGCAATAAGTGGTTTGCAGTCGATTTCAGCTAATAAAATAGTAATAGCTAAGGCCTCCCACAACTAAGACATGAAGACTTTTACAACCATGCCAAAGCCTCCTTCTCTATCTGAGCTTATTAACTCTCATTTCCTGTTAGCATCTACTATGCATAAACCACTGGTCTCTAGCTGTGACCACTCTACTGCAAGAAGATTGCACCAAAATCTTCATAGAGACACATGTGGACTACATAGTTTTGTGCATATTACACCCTTAAATTAGTTCCCTTTACATCCTATATTTTTTATTAAGGTCAGGGAATGTCATTGTGTAGGAGCATTCTCCATTTATTTATATAGTCAGAAGTGTAAGGCACAATTGTCCTGAAGTAATCCATCATTCCAATAAATCTACTATTTCTTTGTCAACAGCAGTGTTTTCCCTGTTACCTATATGTCTTGCTGAATAACCTTCTCTCTCAGGTGTGTTATTTTTGTTACAGAAAATTTACATTTTGCTCATGTCACACTAACCCAGCAGCTCTGCTTCTGTTCCAGGATGCTCAGAGATTCCAATCATTCTCTTCTTTTACCATCTTTCCCCGATTAAAATGTCATCTGTGGTGCTTCAATTCCTTCTGTACTATAAAGACTTTGTTGTATTTCCTGATGAGAAATATGAAGTGCTGAACACAACCTAAATGGAAGTATAAGGAAACAAGATTTTGTCCATAAGTCATGGCGATTTCACTAAATATACGCTGTGTTTTTCTAAAGGTATTCCCCAAAATCCTACTGTGACATCCAGTATATAAAAATACCTTATATAGACAACTTCAACTGAAAGTGATCCCCTAACAGCTACTGTGATTTTTTGTGTGATTTTTTTGTGTGATTTTTTTTTCATATTTGTTCAATTCCTCTGGTCTATCCAGATGCAAAACAAACTGTTTCTCTTTTGTTCCCTGAAGATGAACAAGGAATGCACCCACAGTTTGTTCTCCTATGCATTTTGTGATTCTTGGGGTAATAAGCTCACACAGCTCCTCTTTTAGCTTCTTTCTTAAGAGAAACAGAGTTTGAATAGGAATAAGGACTGGAAGGAGGCTGACTCACTCTTCAGATGTGCATTCTGCTGAGAGACAGCTTGTTCCCTGGTTGGTGTCCACTAACTCTTCCTTGGGTATATTGTACTCCTTTCCTCTCAGGAGAGCACATCATCCTGATGAGAACAAAAACTTGACACATTTTCATTCCATAATGGGTACTCTTCTCCAGAAAGTTAATACAGACTGTATCTGTCCATTTTATTTACCCTCATGTTAACTTTAGTTGCTATTAGCTTACCCCTGTAAGCTTCCCTTACTCTCTATTATCTGCTTCTTGTCAGGAGGATAACATTATTTCAATCAACACACCATCATGTGCACCAGTATCCAATTTAAAATGAATAAATGTCTTACTTGCTTTCAGGGTGATAGTCCATTCATCTTCTGATGAATTGCTCTTATGAGGAATCCCCCAGAGCAAATGGTGCTGTCATTGATCTCCTCTATGCTGCTTCTTACAAACTATTTCACAGTGATGTAATCCAGCACATACCTTTTTCCAGCTTATGGCTTGTGTTGTTTTCCACACCATCTGCAGTCCCAGATGCTGCTCTTGTAGGATTCCAATTATAAATTCCTCAAACATCTTTCTTTGCACTATTTTGGTTTCTCCATTATGTTCTCCCTTTCATTCTGAACAAGGGAATTTGCTATTTTTACAAAGTCTAACTCAGAATCACAAAGCAACAGAGGTTAGAGAGGACCTCTGAAGATCATCTAGTCCAACTCCCCTGCTGAGCAGGGTCACCTGGAGCGCATTTTGCAGGATGGCATGCGGACAAGTTTTGAATATCTCCAGACACAGAGACTCCACAGCTTCTCTGGGCAGCCTGTTCCAGTGCTCTGTCATCCTCACAGTAAAGTGTTTTCTTGTATTCAAATACAACTTCCTGTGTTTCTGTTTATGATTGTTGCTTCTCATCCTGCCACTAGCACCACTGAAAACTGCCTGTGCCCATCCTCTTGACACCCTCCTTTCAGAGGGCCTTCACGTTGAAAAGAGCCCCTCTCAGTCTTCTGTCCTCCAAGATAAACAGACCCAGCTCTCTCAGCCTCTCCTCATATCACAGATGCTCCAGTGCCACAGTCATCTTCATAGCCCTCCCGTAGACTCGCTCCAACAGTTCTATGTCCCTCTTGTACTGGGGAGCCCAGAACTGGACACAATACTCCAGGCATGGCTTCCCCAGGGCTGAGTAGAGGGGGAAGATCACCTCCCTCAACCTGCTGGCAGCACTCTTACAAATGCACCCCAGGACACCTTTGGCCTTCTTGGTCACAAGGGCACATTGCTGGCACGTGGTCAGCCTGCTGTCCACCAGGACTCCCCGGTTCTTCTCCACAAAGCTGCTTTCCAGCAGATCATCTCCCAACTTCTACCAGTACATGGGGTTATTCCACCCTAGGTTCACTTCATGAGGTTCCTCTCCACTCAGCTCTCTAGCCTGTCCAGGTGCCAGGCATAGCCTTCTGGTGTATCATCCACTTTTCTGCTTAGAACTTCAGGACCACTGGTCCAAGAAAGAATTTATTTTCTATCTGTCTTCACTTTCATAAACAGAAAAAGAGTATGGGGTCATTCAGATCTTTTACTGTTATCCTCTATACATCCAGAGTTTTCTCTGCAGTGAAATTTTCTATAGTTTCATACTTCTGCTCAGGATACTTTCTGCCTTCTTTTTTATTCCTAGCACCATCAGGTACATCCTGGTGCTCAATTAATGGACAAAAATTTGACCTGGTAGCCCACCCATTTTCCATGGCTGTGCATACCTATCCCAGATCCATGGTTCTTAACCACATCAGCCATCAGGGATCCCTTATCTTTACAGGACAGAGATCCAATCCTCACCCTGTGGCTTGCCTGTAATAGTGGTTCACAAGCACCACATTGACAAGGCTGACACCCTGAAGGAGCTTCTAAGGCACTGAGGTTGCTTTGCTGCCTCAGGGGATTACAGAGCCTGAAGCCATATTAAGTGTTGAACAGACTTCTCTCTCAGATACTAAGGTTTCTCACAGACACTGAATTTATCTTCTGTCCAAAGCTCACAGAAAAAGTTTCCTGAATGGGAAAGAGCTTCTTCCCTAAAGTCAGTTTTCCTACAGAGGAAGATGTTTCTCCTCTTCTTTATAAGCTCTCCGAAGAACTAGGACTGGCACAATTCTTCTCATCATTTCTTAGGTTTGCAGGTCATGTAGCACATGTTCTTTAAATCTAGCAGTTCTTGGAAGAACTGGACCTGTTACACATTCAGGATGCAGAAGGTCTGCACACAGCCAGTGAATCTGCTGCCCTCAAAATGCACAGGACAGCACATCTGGTCCAGAATCAGTGGTACAGTAATAAATAAATAAATAAATAAATAAAAGCAAATAAACTCACACCTTGGGTATATAAGATGTAGTGGCAAATGCTACAACAGATAAAGTGAAGTGGGAAAGTATCATTTCCTTCTGTTTGTCCTTGACTACATCTTTATCAGGTACTTCATGGAAACACCATGAAAACACAAAGCTTGCTACTTCATAGACTAGCTTACTCATGCTCATCTCTGAACATGGTGAGAAAGGATCAATCTACATGCTAGGCCCAAGCAGGTGGTCAAACATATGGAAATCCCTTGTAAATAAGGACAGTCTTTCAGATCCCATGTGGTTGGAATTGCCAAAATACAAAAGGACGTTGTCTGGAAATACCTCAACACAGGATAGGTTTGAAGCAGAGACAGGAAAAAAAAAGTTAAAAATACCTTTTTTTCTGATGAAAGGCAGAGTTTGAATGTGTTGTACACTTCGATAATATGCCATGTGATAATGAAACATCTTCTATATAAATATCACATGTACGCATACCTGTAAACTTGTAAGAGGTCTGAGGCTGCTGTAAAAACTGATCCAGTGAGTAATGCTTCAAATTATTGTCTGTTTCTCTCCCAACCACATAAACAAGTCTTTATCTTTACAATAACAATATCAGCATAACTGAAAAAGATGTATCAGCAGCCCGTGAGCTCCTGTCAAGAGGTAGGATGTACTCTTGGATTTTGTTAAATTAAATAGGAGTATAAAGCACTTTACAAGCAAAGCTGAATCTGAAATTAAATGATGATAATATCACCTCTATGGAAAGACCCAATGTATTAATAACACTATAACACGTTTTCCACATTCTCAAGACACATAGGTTTGACTGAAATCCTTACAATCCAGCAGCAAAGTGCTGTAGAAAAGTGCAAGAATTTACAGAAAAGTTTTCATCTTCTGCTTTAACACTTCATATGTTTTTTAAATAACTGTTACTACAGGTTTGGTCTTCCCACTGTGTAAATTCAGTAGGATTTTCACATAAAGTCTGGTCTATCATCTGTTTATGGAATATTCAACACATTCAGGGGAATAAGCTATTTGACATAGCCAAACTATCCTCCTCCAAATTCCACGTTCTCATAATCCCTGCAGAGCTTCAGATTCCAAGAGGAGTGCTGCTACTAAGGACCAGCACAAGGCCAACTCAGATTTATTCAGATTCAGGCCTTTGGAAGCACTTTTCTTAACCCAAAACAAGAAGTCAGATTAAATTTTTCCTCCTGACCCCAAGTAAATCCATCACTTTAAACTCTCACAACTTTAAATATTAATTGTTTTTCCTTTTTGAATTTGGCAAGATTCTCCTGAAGCAGTGAGAAAGATGATTGTTTCAAGTTGAACCTTCATAGGTCATTGCATCCCGAACAAAATCAAAAGAGTGGTTTTGCTTACATCATTGAAGGTATATCGTGGTTTCACCAGCTGAAGATATAGACATATATTTAGCACTTTTTGAAGTAATAAAAATTTGTTTGCAACTATTTTTTATTTTTCAGTTTGAAAATTGCACTTTCTGGTCATACATGCATGATTGCAAAATAACTAAACAAATCTTCCTGATATCAGTTTTAGTTTCATAACAGATTTGTCATTAAACTGGGATGACACATGATCATTGTTATTGCCAATGGACCATATGAAAGAAAATCTGAGTGAAAATGGAATTATTATGGAGATTTTTTAATCTACTGTAAGCAGTCAATTTTAAGGATAATATGTTCCCTTCTTGGTTATCAGAAAAGCTTCTCAAAAGTTTGGAGCTAAAGGCTAGGGAGATCAAAAAGGAAGCTTAATGGTTTGTCATTTACTTTCACTCTGGAAAAATTCTCTGAGTTTGGCTTTAAAAGAATTTTTAACAGTTTAAATATTAAGCTACATGCTATGGAAAACCCTATATAGAGTCTGATGTGCGGAGGGAAGAGGGGATCTCATCAGTCATGCTACTACCATTCTTATTACTAGCTTTAGAGAATGACAGTTCAGCAATTTTAGAAATAATGATACCATATCATCTGATCCCTCTCATCACACAATGCAGTATCATCAACAATACTGTTGTAGAGTCATTTCTTCTACAAATACTTAAAAGCTAGAAATTATTATTGACCATCAATGTTGGTAACTATAGTATGTAGAAAACACTTACTATCCTAAAGTCCTGTGATCACACTCACATATAGAGATAACTTCCCATGCAGCACAGGCCTTAGCTCATTGAAAAATCCTCCTTCAGATGAGACCAAATTCAACACCAAGTATTTTTCCTATACTTGCTAGCATTCTTACAGAAAACAAAATACTGTGTTTAGCTTTCACTCAAGAAAGGATTTAGAGGATTGAGAGTTCCTGAGAAATTTCTAATTAAATACAATAGATTAGGAGGTCTATGGCATTACAGCTTAATTTGGCCATCCATCAACATTTCATAACCCTAAGCACATTACCTTGACCAGTAATGTGAAATGTGAATGAACTAGAACACTGACAAGGTTGAGCCCCAAGAGGGAAGAAAAAGGAGATAGAGAAAGAGAGGGGAGGGTGGAAAAAAAGCTTACTGAAAAGACATCTGAAAGAAGAAATAGAATTATGCTTTCTAATGTTGGCAAATAAGATAAATGAATATGAGCATTGCAAGTTTTATTATCTTTAAGGTTTGGAAAGCATCTTTTCTGTCAAGAGAGTAAAGCTGCCTCTCTTGTCCTCAGATCAAGATATGCTAAAATTAAAAATATATGACATTATGAGGGAAGATAATCAGCCTTCCAGTACTGAAACAATGCCTGAAAAATTAGTCTTAGGTCTCTATTCTGCCCTCTAGTTATTTTTTTCCTGAATATCATGATCAGAAGTGTTATCTCCAGGAAGGGTAGTCAAGTTATTCCTAATGAGGCTTGGGATATAGGCCACCCCATTGCAGTGTGCACCAGCATAAGCATATGGTTAGACCTGAGGCCCACAGACAGAATTTTACTTCCATTGGCTAAATGTCTCCTCTTGAATCACGTCACATTCATATCACCATCAGCAGAACCACAATCCAGCCCTAAAACAGGATGTAAAGTAACATGTTTTCTTAGTAAACATGTTGATGGTCTGCAGCTGACAATTCGACCTGAAAAAAATAAATAAATAAATAAATAAATAAATAAAAAGTGTCCTGCGTTTATGGGACACCCAGCTCAATAGCCTTGCTAGACAATATATTCAGCCTTGCTTGCCCCTAATTCCTTACAAGCAAACAGGGAATGGTCCTAAGAAGGTGCTTATAAGCATCTGGCATTTTTCTGGTCGTGGTTGTCTGCCCTCCCCCACCTTCTTTCCTGGACCCTTCTGAAGCATGTAAGTGTGAGGCAGATATGGAGGTTAGCATGGACTCAAACGGCACAACAGTTCTGGGAAGCATCAGTCTATTACCCATATGCAGTAAATCCAATTTTACCAAGCAATGCCAGCTCCAGTGCTCCTGTACAGTGGATCCCATTATGATGGGAGACAGGATGCAGCCTGCAGTCTCCTCTGCCACTAGGAGAAGCTATTTGGCTCATCTGACTGGTAGAGCAAAGCAATCATGTTCTATGACATATGGAAAAAACTAAAGGCAGGAAAAGTATGATTTAATGAAAAGTGATTTCTGGAGTGCCCGCTACAGATGCACTCAGCTGCATCACATAAATTGTAGGGAAAGACTCTGGATTTTTGTGTTTTATTTTGCTTTAGGGTTTTTTCTCAGCCTGTTAGATTTTCTTAGTGCAGGTTTCTGCTGTTTCAGAGATTCTGAATTTGTTCCTTAATGTGTTCTTTTCTTTCTTTTATATGAAGTTAATTCTTATAAATGCAGAAAAATATTTTTATTTTTTTAATACCAATATTTTCTTGTGTCTATCAAAAGTATGACAGATGCTTCATTACTGGCCTCACCAGCTTGAGGAGGTGGGATTTCCACCTTCAGAGGGTTATGTCTATTAGTGTGAAAGATTTAAGGTGTCTCTGCTACAGAAACAAGTGCAGTCTGGCTTTTATGTCATTTCCAGGAACCACATCATACTTCAGCTGTACATATGCTGATCTGATGATCTTGAGACATTATTTCCAAAAAGTAATGGTTTGTGTATGACCTTCAGACACACACTTTTCATTGTAGTAGGCTCATACGAAAAGTGTGACAATCTGTCAGTGTTTTATCAGAGCCCTACCATCACACCTGTCCACCTGTACAACACAGGAGGTTTCTGTAGCTGGGTCACCAACCACATCCAGAGTGAGCATACTGTAAGAGCTACTTCTGATAGTCATGGATTATGAGAACCCTACAAATTGCTTTGTTGCTCTTCCACATTTCCATTTTGCCTGGCAGCAAGCTGAGTGGCCTGAAGCAGATTGAGAATTTCTTGTGTTCTCCTGGGATGCTATTTTCTCTCTCTGTCTCGGTTTCCCCACCTGTAAAATGTGTTATATTTCCTATTGAAAGGAGTTGTGCTTAGTTTTAAATGTTTGTGAAACATTCTGAAGTTGAAAGGTTTGGAGCAGTAGTTTCTGGCTAAAGTTTACCTTAAGCAAAAGTGAGATTGTAGAGAAGGTATGTTGTAGCTCCAAGGAGCAGCAAAGAAGCACTTAAAATAGTCATGAGGAGAGAGAGGTGATATAGTGAGAGAGAGAACATAAATTCAAATAACAGCTGGAAATATATTTTCATGATATTTGGAATCACTTTAGTGCATTGTATGCAAATATTCATACTTTTTAAAAGAGAAATTGTCTTGAAACACAAAGTATTATAAAATTCTAAATAAGTATAATTTATTATTCTTAAGTATAATACATTACCCTTATTCACAAGGTAATTTTTCTTGTATTTATTTAGCTCCCTATGCCTTTGACAATCAATTACTAAGTCAGAAAGAACACCACTGTTTTTTTGTAGGGTTTTTTGTTTGTTTGTTTTTTTGTTTAATAATCCCATATCATACACTAAAGCAAACATGACCAAATTCTAGGAATTAGTCATGGCACACTGACTGTGGAGTGGGGATTTTGTTCAAGATTCAGATACCTAAACTTGAGTGTTAACAATGTCGATGGCTAAAAAAGAACAAAGTGTCAACCTACTCAGAGGGAAGATCCATGATTCAGTCAGCAGCCATTTCAGGTGCTCTAGTGTATCCTGTGAGGTACCAGCTAGATCTCCAGAAGGTCCCTCATATGTATTACACCAAAATTGACAGCCTTAATTGGAGGTCTCAGATACCATAGAGTATCTCCCATACGTAGATGAGTAAGTCCCTAAGTATCTTCTTGAAACTCCATTGACAGAATTAACTAGACCTCCAACCACTTCAGTGAGAGTCTCGGACACTGAGCTAACAGAAACCTACATTGTCAACAGCTGTATGGAAGTTAAGCTCTATTCCACTCCAAGCTGTAACCTGTCCCTGAGGCTGAAGAACATTATTGTTTACATAAACCAGTTTGTTCCAAACTACGGACATTTGACTTCTGTTAAAAAACTAGTGGAATAAGCATATGAGCCCTGTTCCCAAGAGTTACAAGCCATCCCATTTATAGTAAAGTGTTTTAACCAATTGCTCCAAACAACCCTTAGAGCTGCTTTTCAATGTCTTCCTTTAGACGATCAAGTTTTCCTCCAGAGAAAAACTGCAGAGAAAAAGACTTGTGCTGTTCCTGCTATTTTCAAGAAGAAAGGGTTCTTTCTGTACTACAGCAAAGGAAAAAAAAAAAAAAAAAAAGAGGCCGGGGGCAGAGGGCTCCTGCCATTCTTCTTATTATATGGCAAGAGGAGGAACCCCTTTCCTATTGCAACTTCAAATAGGGGCCCAGGTCATAGCATAGGTAGAATTATAAAGCAGGATGAAAGCTTATTTTGATATGACACTGTCTCCTGACACTTATATTTGTTAGTACAATGCAAACATCATTAATTCATGCCTTTCTGTTCTGGACAGTCTCTAAAAAATTCTTTTGTAATAAAGACCTGCTGTAGCTAAGGGGTGGTAAGTCTGAATCTTGAGCATCACTCAGCTATCAAGTGGTTCGAGAGTTGTTGCTATCATAGTACTATGTCACTGTTTAGACTAAGAATTTGCTTGTTAGATGGCTAACATTACCCAAACCAAACTGTAGCTAAACTTCACCACCAGCACAAATGGGAAAGGAAGGGTGGGATAAGCTGTGGTAAGGGAAATAGTCTGGAATTGCTAATTATTTCTATCCAAACTTGTGCTCAATGGAGGTAAGTGGCAATGTTTTTCAGGCCACCAGAAAAACCTGGAGGAGAAAAGTAAAATAAAATAAGAAATAAGAAATAAGAAATAGTAATAATAATAATAATAATAATAATAATAATAATAATAATAATAATAATAATAATAATAATAATAATAATAGTAATAATAATAATAAAATTAAAAATTAAAAATAAAAAAAATAAAAATAAAACATAAAAAATAAAAAACAGAGGCTTGTGAGGATTGTTGTACAAGAAGGAAAAGTGGAGATGATTTCTGCTCTTCAGATGTTTTCTAGATTTAAAAACAACAAGGAGCAGGAAGGCACTGTAGTACTCTTCTGCCCCCAGCGAAACTATAATTCTTACAACCAGCCTAGCCCACTCTTACTTTAAGGGCCACATATGCCATATTTTGCCGATGACTCTCAGAGAATGTCAAAAGATGTGAAAAACTCCATGCAGTCATACAGCTCCTGACAGAGTACCTGTCAGAGGAGGTCCTAGAATGAGAACTACTCAAGAAAGTGATATCAGACAAAAAGCATTTGTTAAATTTGCCTGAGATGGCATAATATGAACAATTACAGTAACAAAGAAAGATCTCCCTTTTGTTTAAACCTCATCTATTTGGGGGAGGGGTTGTTAAAACAAACATTAGACCCAAGATACTTCTCAGTCTATCACACATCTTAGTGGAATGTCAGAAATCTCCAAGAGCAACAGCATTGCATAGGAGCTGCTGATAGCTCCTCAAATGCATAGATTATTCTATTTTTGATGATATGCATATGTCAATCTCAGAGCAAAATTGAGCCCTTAGGGCAGAATTCTCCTCTCAGATCTACACATCAATGGGAGTTCCCTCATGTAGGAAGAACAGACTATTGGAGTTGAGTGCTGCTGTGTAGGTCAGGATGGAAAATTTTATCTTTAGTGTTTATTTCTGAAATAGCAAATTTAAAACATAAAATGTAATTTCCTGTCATAACAAAACATTTGAAAAAAAATCTAAATGTGGCCTACCCAAAATCACAGAAAAAAAAAAATACTGTGTTCACAAATGTAAACAAACATTTAGCTCTGGGTTATTGGAGGAAAAGTGGAGGTAAAATTATGTCTTCAGGAGAAAAAAAAAATAAATAAGTAAATAAAAAAATAAATTACCTTCAGAATGAAAATGCTCTTTGTTATAACAGACTCACTGGGGACAGATGCTTGAAGGATCAGTTTTGTGTAATCCTTCATAAGGTGAGAAATTACATTCCTAGTGACTTCAGGCCTTTACAGACTGTCTGGGCACTCACACAAAAAAATAAAAGCTTCATTTCACCATGCTCTCCATGAAGCATGTCCAGCATATAAAATGGACTTCCATTTTCCAGAGGGGATAACAAAGAGGAAGGATCACTAGAGTAGCTACTCAGGAATATGAGTGCAATCTTCCCAGGTCCGTGCAAACCATTTTTGTACATAAATTTTAAGTTAAACATCATAAAATGTGCATGTGCAAAGAAAGTAGCCAGTCAAGGATTTAGTTTTGGAATTACTGCCAAAGTATGTGTCTGAGCCAGATCTGTGTTCACTTTGCACGTGATTTTCTTTGCATGTTCCCTTAATGCTAAAATTAACTCCTTTACAAGTAATTGGTACAAAAGCTATACCTCCTTTTAATTCATGATTAATTCCCCCTGATAATTTGAAAATTAACAGCTATTAAAATAATGATAAAAAAATATAAATATGTCCTATATTTATCCACTGGATGGGTGTGAGTTGCACCTGAAAATTCCAGGTTGCCGTGGTCAGTTTTTAATGTTGGTGGTCTGAGTTAGTGTTCAAAGACTTTTTTTTTCTCTGGCTTTTGCCATTTACTCTCTTTCAACATGTCTCTTTCTCTTTCTTGCTTCTAAAACTTCTATACTCATTAGTCATTATTGAGATCATTAGCACACAGCCTGGGCTCTAAGGAACTGCTATAAACAAAGACATAAAGTGCTTTCTCATATTTCTTACTGCAATTTCAGAGACAGCAATATTGCAAGAGGGTAAGAGACTTACAGCTTCATACAGATAGAATACAAGCAAAACAGCAGCCAGGGACAACACCTACGGCTTTGGAAAGATGGCACTAGTTTGAATTATTAAAAAGAAACAACCTAAATTAGAAATTCTGCTAATGTGCCTGTAGGAACCACATACCCTAACACAAATGTTTACGAATTAGGTAAGCATTTAAGTACTAGTTAAATAAGTATTCAGCTATAACCCTTTCTGCCTGTGGACATGTAGTTAGAAATCTTTGTTACCCTGCTGTAGACACCATGGTTATCAAACAGTAACAAGGATAGCTATTAAAAGTTTGCATCCTATTTCCACTTGAAAAAAGTCAAACTTTCTTTTTTTATTGTTACTGACTCTCTGGGAAATATTTCTTGGGCAGCTTTTTAATCATAACCTGAGAAGAGTGTTTATTTGCAGCAATAATAACTGTTGAGTATCAAAATGAACTTAGTACTCATTAGTTGGACTATGACGGTACATCTTAACTTGGCTTGTAAAATTCGTGCAATGAATTATTGAAAAGCCATTATTGAAATAACCTCTTCTTTTCTAACATGGCTGCTTATGTTTCCCAGATGAAATACAGCATCTATCTGTTGCCATAGCTACAGTTTGTTTCTGAAATAAACATTGTTTCTTTCTCGTTCCTATGTCCACATGCAAAAAGCTAAACTCTGTCATCTTCTTCATTCATTGTAGGTAGGTACAACAATCAATTTGAATAGCAATCTTATTAAAGATGAAAAAATGTATTGTGTCAAAATGCAGACATTTAAGTGGCATGAAAGACGGTAATTCTCAAAGTTTATAAACACAACATGGCATATATATTTACAACCTTTAAAGGAGTAACCTTTCTGGGACTCCTGTAAACATATAAAACATGAGGAGTAACATTAGTTTAACTAACATTAGTTTAACTAACAAGATCTTGGAGAAGGGGAAAAGGTTTAAATAAAAAAGTTCCCCAATGTGTGCTTTTTCTAACTCTTCGGTTCTAGCCTTGTGGTCTCTTGAGCCTTGGAAGAGAAACACTGTTCCATGGCTGAGTGGAGTTTGGGGCAATTCTGTTTGATCAGTTAGACAGTCCCTTTTAACCTTGTCCTCCTGCAGCACAGAGAGTTTGTGTATTCTTCAAATGTCTCACTTAAAATTTCCAGAAAAAACACTCTGTTCAAAAAACTTGGGAAGCTGTCCACGAGGTTTAATCATGTCATGTCCATGCTAAGGTTGCCTCATGCAACAGACCTGAAGGAAACACAATCCGAAAAAATATATCAAACTTCTGGAAGTGGGGAAGAAACTAAATTTTCAGAGATTGCTTTTCTGTCACCTATTATGGGTGTAAAGCAGGTGACTTTGCAATAAAAATAAAGCCACAATAAA
Organism: Aythya fuligula; assembly: GCF_009819795.1. Lineage (NCBI taxonomy): Eukaryota > Metazoa > Chordata > Aves > Anseriformes > Anatidae > Aythya > Aythya fuligula. Next base: position 136,319,379 of record NC_045559.1, read on the forward strand.
ATGACATCCCAGCAGAGAAACTACAAATGCATATGCAAGTTTCATCCAGGCCCACACCCAACTAACGTCAAGGAGACAGACAAAGATACAAACAGATTCTTGTAACTCAGACCTGAAGCAGGGACCAGAAGTGTAGAGGATATAAATCCGCAGTTGTCCTGTACCCTCAGCAGAACTATGCTTAAGTATGCAAGCAGTATTCAGCCCTCATAGTGTTGTAAAAGATATGTGGATATTGTAAACATCTTTTTTTAAGAACGCTTCCTCAAAGTATAATCAACACAGAGAAAAGTAGGCCATACCAACCCCCCAGAGCCCAAGTAGACAGATATGCCTTGCAGCATACCTTAAGGGACAGGGGATTAAAGCTATTTTGGACTGCTGAGGAAGTAGATTCCAAAGGGAATACCTTGACAGCAGCCTCCTTCATATGCTGGAAGGTCTTCAAAGTAAATGTTCTTTACTGACCAATGGAAAAATGAAGAGAGACACGGCCTTTTAGGTAGATAAGACCTAAGCCACCCATGTCTTCAGATACTGAAAGCAACATATTCAGTATCACCAGAAAACAAGCAATCAGCCACTGCTTAGCTCAGAAGTATGGTTCCCAGAAAGATACTCCAACATCTGAGTCAATATAAGATGTAGCTCTACTTGCAATATATTATATTTTACAGTGGTTTACAGATCATAGCTAGCATTACGCTTCCTTATGTCAGCATAAAGTCACTTAGCTCAAGAAGATATAATTTGCAAGACCCTGTAAACTTCACAGATTACAACCCAAGTGAAAGGCTGTGACTAGACTAAGTTGTGAGCTGGCTGTGCTGTGTTGCATGATAACACTGTGCTGTTACTCTTTCAAAATTTGGCATTGGTCTGGCAGTAAGGGACCTCCACCACAGTTTTTTCAGAAAAGTGTGAAAACTTGCAACTTGATTTTAGCCCATTTATAGAAAGATCACTGTGGACTAAAGAGGAAGATTGGATGTAGCAAGCATTCAGATAAAAGGAATAAAGGAACACTGAGTAACTAAGACAGAAGATAAATTAAAATAATTAAAACAATCTGAGAGAAACCACCAGTCACCAATGAAATCTATGCCTGTCTGTAAAAGCAAAAGTCATAGGGTCCAATATAACGTGAATGAAGCCCAGAAAGAGACCTCTACAGTAATGTGTGTCAAAACATGTTTTTCCAGGTTCTTGACATGCATGTAGTTTTGTTGGGGTTTAGCAGATAAGGAAACAGAATCTGAACATTTAAGAGACAAGTGATTTGAACTCACCAGCTCCTTGTCCTGCTTTATGTTTCCCTATTAGATTCTTGGTCATCAAAATGACTCCAGATCATGGTATGATCTATTTTATCATTAGCTCAGGAGAGCGTTCATTATGAAAAATAAAAAATAATTAAAAAAAAAAAATCTCCTTATGCTTCTCCATGAATAAAACGCTGAACCCTCCTCAAAGAAAAGATATTAAACACCACTCAAGGCTTAGATATGCTCCATTTCCAAACTGAACTACCCAATTATTTAGTGACAAGGATAAAGTGGGAAGCAATTCCAAGGTACTGATAAATGAATTAAGTACCTCTCTGTTAAGAAAAAAGGTTCCTTTGTGCACAACACTAGTCCAAGCCCTGCCTCCCAATCTGTGTCAATCTTAAACTGGACTTTCCAAAGCCACTGAAATCTATTTATAGCAGCAAACATATTTCTGCCCATCACTGGCCAAGAAAAGTTATGTGTCCCTGCAACAGTTCAAGTCTCGAACACTAGAAAAAAAATACATGAGGTCCAGAAATAAACATTTCCAGGAAATCAGACTATTCTAATTCTACCACACTGAAAAGTGGTTCAACATTTTACCAATACTACAGCTTTTCCTTTATAGCAAAGTTAGTAATTATAGGAGGAGCAGTAGCAATCCTCCTATATTAATGATGGCTGGCATCTCCGGCAAACTTTTTGTCTTGATCAATACTTCTAGGGCTCAGACACACAAAAAATTCTGTTCAACTGCAAATATCCATATACATGTTCATAGTCTTTGGCAAACATGGCATACACTAAATTGAATTAGCCCTTGAAGAAAGACCTCATTTGTCAACCAGTGATAACACAGTCATTCATCTCACCCCCTACACCGGGTTAAAGCTTGTGCATCTCCTAATGAAACCACTACGGACTTGGCTAGCTTCTGTATTTCCCAGCTGTTCCCCTTGCTTTAATCTAGCATACCTTCAGTTCACAGCTGTAATTTTCTACATTCTGAACAGTTATATATCCAGCAGCACCAGCACCACATCACAAGTGACGATGGAGCACACTTTGCATGGGATGGACTAGGATGTTCTCATCTGGATGGGATGAGAACAAAAGGGGACTGGGAATCTTTTTCCCAAGTCGAAGTATCATTTGGCCTAAAGTAAATGTACAGATTGCTCACTACAGTTAATTTCTGTGAGCCTTTCATATCCTTTACTGTTAAGCAGAGACTCACTGTGCTGAAAGCTTATGTAAACTGAGAACCTTCGTCTTTCTGATCTCTAATCACAAGAGGCCCCAAACTCGTAACCATCCCTCAAATCAGAGGGCTCCAATGTCCATAAAATGAAGCCTTCCGTACATTTTGTGTCAATAAGTTCAATTCTTCAGGTAGCTGATTTGACCAAGTCTTATGACTATCTTTTCTTCTATTAACAGGCTCTTTTGTGGATCAAGTCACCTTTAGACTCCACCAGATAGTCCAGCACCCCAGACTTAATGGTTCTACAGTGAATACAGTCTGGCTTTTTAAATTTTTAATTTGAAAAAGAATAACTAGGCAATCAGATATGTAAATGTTGAAGGAAATGATACTTAAGGCTGAAAAAATAAGCGTTTAATTCATTAAACACCCAAAAGTCAGGAACAGACATTACTGGCGTTTACTGTGCAATTGAATTCTACTCCCATGTGTATACACATTATGATACGTACTTTAATTATATGATGTCTTTTCTTTTTTTCTTTTTTTTTTTTTTTTTTCCACAGGACCCCAGCTTTATTCTGTGCAAAGTGTTCAGTGAATACAGCAGCTGCTCAATATTTCTCTTTATCCTCATGCTTTATTTACTGCACATCCTCTGAACATTGCATTGAATACAGAGTTTCTTCTTGCCTCATGGGTTTTGTGCTGATGCTTGCAAATCTAGTATATCAATGTACTATAAAGATTAATGAATTTATGGTCACAATCCCTCTATGTACACACTAGGAGAGTGTCACTCCTATGCACACGCTAGGAAACTGTCATTAAACCCATTTCATAGAATGAAGCAGAAAGACATAATGACCTACCTAATAAGTCAACGGTACATTGACTGAACAAATCTACACTGCTACATAATGCTTCTCTCTTCCTCAGAGTCCCAAGCCTCTGATAATTAAAGTTGTGACAGACAAAACTGAGCATTTCAGTACATAAGACTCCCGGTCTTGTGACTTTAACCGCCAAAACACAAAAAGCACACCTTAAAGGATATCCTGAAAATGCCTTACTACCTTAGAAGTATCTAGTAGTATCAGCCTGTAGCTGGATAGATCTGCTTCTCCTGCATGATCATTAACTGTGTTAGTGACAAAGCCAAACTTACGTTTTTTTGCAGTGTGTTGCCCCCTTGTACATATGGACACCTACAGGTACATCAAGCAAGTGAGGCGCAATCCTACAAAAAAGGTTCATTCTCTTCACAGTCTTGACTCAGTCCTTGAGCACAGCTTACTTCATGTACCAACTAAGACAATGGTCTTGTGGTAAAAAATCATATGATAACATAAGATGGAACCATATGAGATTGCTTCACTAAAGATCCTAAGTCTGTATACGTGGTATTTGAAATTCTGTCAGGCTTTGATGGATTTGTTTATCAATGTTTATATGTATATGTACATCTATATTACTCCCCTCAAGAGGTCTTTTTACAACCAGAAAGAGAGGAAAATTGAAAACTTCATGAAATCTAGGAACTTTGCTGTGTAAAGCTGATATATTTAAGAAATATTCAAACCTTATCATATTGAGCCACACCTAGGGAAAACTATGAAAGTTCTTTTTCCCAAGTACCTGTAGAAAATCAATTTGTGCTTTGGTTGACTATTATATCATGGAAAAGAAAAAAAAAAAAAAATGCTAGCAAAACCAGCTAGAGCTGAAATCATAGCATTTGCTTGTTATGCTATCTAAATGGCATAGCTATAGTCAACATTTTCCCAACAGATCCCTGTCTAGTTTGTCTTGTAAAGTATTTCTCCAGTATCAAGAGCTCTAGCTTTTCATTTACCCCATCTATTCAGACAAAAGAAACCAGGAAAACCCAAATTGTAGATTCCTAGGTGAATCTAATAGCTACTGAGTTGTTGTGTAAAAGGAAATCTCCTCCTCTGAAGAAACCCAAGTGGTGGAACATCATTTCCACAGTGGAAGACACACAAAGGAAGCATGTGGAAGACACCTGTCATGGAATTTTTCTGTCCAAAGAGAGGTGTCTACAGGGTAGATGGCTACATCTGAGCCAGGCTGCTTCTAAAGTTCATCCTTAATACACTCACCTATTTGCTAAAAGTGTCTGTTTCCACTGACAAGTTCTGCTGTGGATAACTGCACTGGAAATATCTGAAGTTAAGCAAGATGAAAGAGATGCCCAGCTTCTGTAATTCAGTCAGTCTAACAGAGGAGAAAGCCTCCCTGCCGCAGAGATCTGACAGGTGCCAGGCACGCACAAAAGCAGAACATTAGGCTCATGGAGAAATTTAATGTGTGAAACTAGAGGACCTGCAACCCCCAGGCTTCAATAGAGTTTGAGAAGCAGCCAAGAGTCCTGTGTTAAGGTTTTGGAACTAAGGGCTTAAATTCCTCTGAAATCTAACTTTAGAGTGAGACATAAAGACCCTTCTTTGGATCCAGCTTTCTGACCTTGTATTTTTACATCCTATTGGTAGCAATTATAAACCAGCAATTAAATGTAAGACTAGTGTCATTACTCTTAATCATATTGTTAACAAAGTCTGAGTATTCGATTTGGGGAAATGAAATTACATATGCTTCCTTTTGTTTTGTTATGCAATTGCTAGTCATTTACATGTGGCCCATGAATTTAGATCTGTCTTTCTGTAGCTGCCTCTGCAGACTTGAGTATATAGGTTTCTTTTTAACTTTAACTGAAGTTTTAGATATGCAGGCAGCATAGGACTGAACCACAAATACTGGTAAATTTTCCACAGTTCATGGGTATTCATGCCTACAGATACTCAGTCCAGTTTCCTGTGCAGCTCCTCATAATTTTATTTTCAGATGTATGCAACACAAAAAGTAACAGTCTAAATGAGAAGCTACTCAAGAAAGAGAGGAAAATTTAGTGACAATTCATAAGGCATTTATTTTCTTACTGTGTTTATTCTTATCCAATTCAATTTTGATCCTACAGAGAGAACTAGAGACAGTAGCCAAAAATGCTGATGGTAATAAAGTTTGGTTTTTTTTTAATTAAAAATAAATTCTCATGCAAAGAAAAAAATACATATACCCAAAGACAGGAGAGAAGAAACCTCCCCCAGAAATTTCAGTGAATTCAGAAATGAATTGAACTAGTAGCCATTGAAAAGCACACTTATTAACAAAAATTAAGAAGGAAAAAAAATCTCCATAAAAACTAATTGCTAAAATAATTTCTCTCTCTTCAAAATCTGAACTAAAAATGAGTATACAAAAAAAAAAAAAAAAGTGCTTAAACATTTATTTTATATTGCTATTGGTCTTCTGGTGAAGCTAATCTTTCAGCACATGCTGTTATCACTTTATATTTTTTCTGATTGCTCTTACAGTACATGCTACTGACAAGCATTCACTGCCCACGTACCTTTAAGAGACAGAAAGGAAGGATTAACTTTCTTATAATAGCCTGTCTCTTACATAGTTAATGACAGGAAAAACAGGATGTCAGTTTGTGGTGTTGGATTAGAGAGAAACAGTAATCATGATGTGGGAATATTGTACCAATTGCTTTCCAGTTAGGTGCCAGTTCAGATCCTCCAACTGGTGTAAATACTTGCAGAAAATGTGGGGATAGAAAAGCCGGGTACAAATTCTTACTTCAGTTCATACAGCCAGCTGCAGACAAGAAAAGGACTTGCTGGGAGGATCTGTGGGAATGTCTGAGACAGGGAGCTGCCCCTCATGCAAGGCTGATGAAGTTTAAATGCAACATATGTGTCAGACAAGATGGCCTTCAAACAAGACAAGTCTACACTAATGTTCGTGACTAGATCTCAAGGTTGGAACCTGACCCACAGACCCTAACAAATTTCCACAAACCCAGTTTGCTTTTGCCGTTGATGAAAAAACACTATGCATGGGAACAGGAGAATTTCTTAGGCATCCTTTTCAACACCAGGAAAAAAAAAAAAAAAAAAAAAAAAAAAAAAAACAGTTCACTACTGTAAAGATTAAAACTATAGGAGAAAATTATATCTAATGTGCTGATAATCAGCGACATGGAAAAATTCCTTAATTGCTTTACATATAAGGGCATGATCTGATGCCTCTCCTATTCATTTGAGCAGACAATAGATCATACCCATCAATTTCAATCTGTAGAATAGTCCAGTATGTGGAGTCCTTTATTTCAGTTGATGCTAAGGACAATTTAGCAATCAATAAAATAAAATAAAATAAAATAAAATAAAATAAAATAAAATAAAATAAAATAAAATAAAATAAAATAAAATAATTATTCATAGATGGGATGCAAGAGGCTAGGTTCTCATTAGTCTTCACTAAGCTATACCTTGCTCTGTAATACTAACTTTGGAGCCAGTGATAGATCTGTAAGAACTACAACTACAGATTAAAATGCACTGCATTCATTCCTTGCAAGAAGAAAGGGAGTATGATGTTAAAAAAAAAATAATAATAAAAAAATAAAAAAATAAATAAATAAAGTGTTAAATACAGAAAAGTTCTGCTTTAACAGGGGAAAATACCTTAGTATTTATAGACCATTTGGTAATATTTTTGGGGTATTCTTTAACACATGATTACAAATATTTATAAGTTTATTCATATCTCACTTTTACAAGATGTACATTCATATCATGTGATTCAACATAATACACTCTGAAACTGGAACTCAACATGTCTGGTGAATTCATGTAGGAGCATGCTGGCATAACTGAAACCTTAAAAAGTTGTTTGTTCGTTTGTTTTTCTCTTCCACAATAGCAAAGGGGTACAAATTTTTAAGACGAGTTGGTTTTGGAATACTTTTTTTCATTTTAGTAATCCCTGAAATGTCTGTAAACTCAGACACACTATGTGTACATAACCAAAACAACGCAATGGTACTGTAAATCGCACTGGCTGCTCATAGTTTTGCAAAAGCAACAGGTTTAAAAAATATAAAAATAAATGCAAAACATTGTCAAATTTACACTCAACATAATTAAAATAATACACATTTAGAATTTTTCAAACAAAACAATAAATAAAACATCCACATACATTAATACAAAGGAACAGAGATATTTGCCTGTCTTTGATGTAATTAATACATACCATAAGCCTAGATTCATGAAAGTATTGCCTTTCAATAAATATCTTCAGCTTCAAAATCTGATATTTTCTACATTCTTCAACTGATTTTAGTTAAATATCAATTTTCAATATAAGGTGTATGAACTGCATCAAGTTTCAATTGTTTATTGGAAATCAGCAAATTTCTAGTCTGATTTACTAAAATTAGGCACCAACTGTTAGCATCAAATCTGTCTAACAGACAAACAAAATTTGAGGTATACCTGGTATCATACCCCTTTTGAAGAATGCCTCAAATGCCAAAGCCTATGGCCTTTCACTGATCTAGCTAGAAAGGCCAATTAACAAAAATAACCAATATAATAACAGCCACTGGGTTACATCAATAAGACCCATGGTGCACCTTTTAAAGAAGATGCAGCTTAGAGATGTAATTTTACAAACAGCATGAGTCATAAAGCAAAAGGCTCAATTATTCTCTTAAGGAGAGATCACACTCTGCAGCACACCGCATTTCTTTTTACTGTTTCCAATACCAGGCCTTCTCCAGGTCTACCAAATCTTACTGCAACCAGTAGAAGTTTTCAAGTGACCATGTTAGCCACAGCTCTTTTTAAACTTGCTAACCATGGGAACTCTGACATATCAGGGGGAAAAAACACCATAGTGGGGTCAGTAGGCTGCTCACAGATGAGAAGTGGGACTCTTTGATAATCCTTCTTAAACACAACAAAATTTCCAACCATATTGGTTGTGTGCACTTTATAGAGTTGAGTACCATTAGCAATTCCAAGGATGTCACCTGAATCATTGGATATTAGACATTACAAAAATAAACACATTTCTAAGAAAGACTTGTAATCTATCTTTTCCATACTTCAAAATTTGTTCTCAAACTGAAGGGGTAAAAAGCCTGCCATCTGCCATCTCCAAAGAATGTCTCAAAAAAAATATCTGTCTAAAAACAAATAAACAATTTATTTTGCCTAGCACGTTTAAAAGAGCAGTAAGCATGCATATTTTTGTCACTAAAAAAAAAAAAAAAAAAAAATCATAACCTGCTCTTGCCTTAGAGATCTGAATTTCTGTAGGACTACATGTCTACTGTATTTGAGTCAACAGTCCCAACATGTCAATGTTATGTCAATCCAAATCATGTCTTATTATTATTTTATAGGCAAACACAGGACTAAAAGATATAGCAGGTAAAGCATGCAAAGAATTGACATCAGTACAGTTGGTCTTTGTGAAAAATTTATAGTAGGGGAAGCTGGAAATTTGGCGTTTTCTAGCAATTTGTGCATGCTACTGGGAATTCTGATTTTCAGCTCTAGCTTTAGCACTGTCACAACTTGGCCCCGCTGAGTCACAAACAAAACTCCCACTGATGTCCAAGGTCAGAGGATTGGGCAGTAACTTCTTGTTCTGTGGAGAACACACTGCCACTCTGAATCATGCTCAATGTTCCCTTTCAGACTTCTGATAAAGTCAGGTATGGTGTTCAAATGCCTTGGAGCTGCGCCTCTGCTACTCACGGTTTTGAAAGGTGACTGGCACCATGAACTTTTTGTCGGATTATGATCTGGGGGATGCTGCTACATTACAAAATCACAAGTAAAAATACTTGGTGCTGTCTATGGGTGATGGAAACTGGTCTTTGATTTATATACCTTAATTTCTACAAAAATGGGGATAATAATTCTTACCTACTTCATAATGGGTGAGATTAAATAATAAACATTTATACAGTGCTTTGCAAATAAACATTATATAAGTGCTAAGTATTATGATATTAACCAAAATGTCACTACATCTATATGACCCTACTAAGCAAAAAAAAAAAAAAAAAAAATCCAGTATAATTTTTTTCACACATTTCCAAGTCAATAAAAATGAACCATGGAGTCTGCTTTCTCTTTTGATACAAATGGATGAAATACTTAAGCTTATTTGACAGTTCAAAAAAAAGATCATAGGATGGTGGGTTTTTTTCATTACAAAAGGACCCATGTAATGCACAAAGCTTTTTCTATAGGCTTGTTTGTAAACAATTCATTTGGCAATCATTCAAGTTATTTTTTCAAAATACCGGACCGAACATTCGAGGAAGATTCTTTAGCAATCCAAACACATTAAACAAAGGCCTGCTCCAAAGGAATTCTGCCCAGTGCCTGCTGTTTTCATGGTCTTGGAAAACTCATGTTTCTCCATGAAAGATAATGCAAAGATCTTGTTGGATGATGACGGACCATAAATGAGGTTTGGCATGCCTAAAAACCTAACGCAGTTACAATACTTATAAACTTTAATAAGCACCTTGGGACCCTGGCTATCTTATCTTCAATCTCCTAAAGAAAAAATAATAATAATAAAAAAAAAAAAAGGGCAAAGGTAAGAACACATGATAACTGTGACAGAGTAGACACTTCAGTCCAGATTCTCAGTTTGTATGGATCACTGGAGTTCCACAGGGCAAACAGAGCCACAGTGACTTGCACTCAGTGAAAAGTACAGCCCATAACACTGTAGCCCAAGTAGGACTCCTCATTTCTTTCCAGTAACATGAGGATGGCAAGAAGAAGCCATCCAAAGCAAGGCAAAGTTTTTATACCACCACTGATGCAACTGACCCATTCTAGAAATAAACAAAGCAGAACCGGTTTTGGCTACAGCCCTTGCTCAGTGCACCTTTCCATTTCCTTTCATGTTAAATGAAATGCAAGAGCAGCACAAAGTACCTTGGCAGATTCTCAGCGATGTCCAGACCCTTTCCCCAGGACGATCTATGGTACCTCCTTCAAAACAGGATAAACTGATAACTCTTGCCATCTTCCTCCCTTCTGCGATGGAGAGCAAGACTGCCCTTGGGACAGCCATTAAAAGGTCCTAGTAATCCAGAGAAACTGTAAAAATGTTTCATTCTGTAAAAAATTTTCTTTCTGTAAATAAGTATGCTACACTATCATCCTTTTATTTTAAGCTAGCAGGGAACTGCATTTGTATTACCAATGTTTTTTGAATACAAGAAAGAAAATATGCATTAAAATTTCTGAGAGAAACCTAAAACCACTTTTGCTGTGTCGGTACCTAGTAAAATAGCAATAGTGGAGCAGTTATACCTTCCAATTTGAGAGGGATCCATACAGCACATGCATCCTGCAACGCTGTGAGATCAGGAGTGCTGGGCAGCCTCATTTGAAAACATCCAAGAAAATTCAGACCCCAAACCTATCATGTCAAATGAGTTCATCCTGTAGAATTATTTAGGGTTGAAACTCACTGGTTTGTGAAATTCCTGCACAGGACTGAAGAATAACACAAGCCCCTCATAAACTATCAAAAGAGGACTTGAAAGGGGAATAGTTGGATCACAGGTAGAGATAACTAGCATATCACCGAATCAAAAACTCCCTTGCCTTCAGTATTCAACAATTTGTATCAAATTCTCCTTCAGTGGCTGTAGGTATCAAGCATAACAAATTACTTCTGGTAGCCTAAAACATCTCTATGGTAATGTTTATCATTTTTAATATGTGCACGTTAGAAGTGCTGGAACCATTCTGAATATTTCTTACTTTAGCCACAAAATCATACATCATCATGAATAATGTTTTCCTTTCTAGGTAATGTTTTCTTTCAATAAGAAAATGCTAATTGCTTGAGATTTTTGTCCATAGTTCTCAGCAACAAGTAATACTATCTTAATATATTAGCCTTATTTTAAAAAGGTACAGGGCTTTCACAGAGAGGTAGAAAAGGCAGGTAACAATTCTCAGCTCTTGTTAATCCAAAATATAACTACTTCTCACATCATAAATAGAAGGGAAATGGCACAACCTTGACATTTCAGAAATTTTGCTTGCTAGAAAATATCAAAACTTGAAGGAGAAAAAAAAAAAAAAAAAAGAGACAAGTGTCTAAAATTTTTCTACAGTTTGATTTTTTGTCCTACAGTAATATTTGGATTCGATAAACATCAGCAAAAGCCAAAACTAGTAGTGATTTGTTAAAAGAGACATAAAAAGCATGCTTAATAGTACTGTTGAGAGGATAACCTTCCATGAATGCAGGCCTTGATAGCAAAGGCAACAAATAGCTGTCTTGTTAGATGTAGAAAAGACCAACATTTGCACTTTCCTCTTTCCCCTCACTACTCCCCCCCCCCCCCCAAAAAAAAAAAAAAAAAAATTATAATAGACTCATTAGAGGTGAATAGCATAAAAAGTAGAAATATGGAGGAAAGGGAGAGGGCCAAAAAACCCAGACACTTTGGTAACAAAATTTAAAGGATTTTCATCGTCCCCATCATTTCTGCATTTATAATAGTTTGTTTAAGCATTACCTTTAGACTTGGTAACTAAATCACAGGCAAAATTTAAAATGGCCAAATATCAAACTTGTCCACCTCTACAAAACACTTCTGTGGGTTGTTGTTTGTGTGTTTTTTCTCTTTACTTAAAATGATTGCAAAAAAAAATGTCATACAGACTTTTCAGCTTAGTTCCCAGAAATATGGCACGTTGACTCAACTAGAAATCATGGCATCTACTTTTTCCCATACGTGATACATATAACTTTATCCATTCATAGAGGACTCAGACCGTCATTTTGGCAAAGAACTGCAATGCACCAGTCTGAGCATAAAGGACTTAAGTTATGGTTCTTGCAGAATCAGTTATTAACAGAATAAGTACGGCTATTTCTTTTTAATCTATAATATTTACAGTATTGCACTTTACTGCACTTAATTGCATTTCACTAAAATTAACACTGCATCAGTATTATGCCTTAAAACCATATGTCCATCTTTGTTGTATAAGTCATTCTTTCTACATCCTGTAAAACAGCAAGATTTCAATTCAATGATCCAGACATTTGGAAAAAAGAAAAATAGAAAAATTGACCTGTTTCTATGGCACAACACATCTCTTTGAGTTCAGGTGATTCTGGCAAAACAGGTGCATTTCTTAGTGTTCCCATCTTTCAAGTTATTATTAAAGATTAGTAAATTCTAGTCTCTCTCTCTTTTTTTTTTTTTTCTTTTCAAAGGACATAGCCATTTGAGACGCATATTTTTCTGTTATTGCTGCTTTTTTATAGGAAAGAAAGGAAAAAACTGCCTTGCCTCAGATCTGAAATTCCACATTTAAATTCAAACCAGTTCTGCAGCAGCAGCTCCTCAGTGATGGAAGAGATTCATGGCAGTGAAATAATACTGTTGGCAACAAAGAAATGTCATCTTTAATGGAGACCAGCCCCAAGGATTTATTATTTATTATTATTATTATTTGTTTTGTTTAGTTTTGTTCTAATATACTTTTGATCCTCAAAACGTGTTTAGTTAGACACATGCACAAGGTAGCAAAACTGACAGCAGCGGATGACGTTACGCTGGAGCGATCACTTTTGCCAGGGTCAAAAAAAAAAATATATCCAAAGGTCCCCAATGTTCACAGATTAACATAATTTAGAGATCGTTTCCTTCTCTGTTGTGGTGGTGGTGTTCTGTTTTTCTCTCTCCTCTTTCCCTCCTCTCTGTCTGTCTGTCTGTCCTCCCACCTACTTTCTCCTCTTCAAAGTCTCTGGTTTGTGTGTGTGTGTGTGTGTGTGTGTGCGTGCGTGTGTGTGAGTGTGCCCGGGGACCCGGGGCCGGGAGAGTTTCCCCACGTGCCAACGGCCACCAACGGCTCCCAACGGCCGCCAACGGCCGCCAACGCCTCCCAACGGCAACCAACGGCCTCCAACGGTCGCCGTCTTCGCCCCGGCCACGAAGTCTCTGCTAGGCGGGATGAGGCGAGGGGAGAGCAGCGGGAGAAGGCTGCCGGAAAGTTCTGGGGAAAAAAAAAAAAAAAAAAAAAAAAAAAAAAAAAAAAAAAAAAAAAAAAAAGCGAGGGGAAATAAACCAAAAAGAAACAAATCAAATCAAAGAGGACAAAAAAAATAAAATAAAAATTAAAAAACACTGAGAGGTGGAGGCGAGGCGGCCCGGGGGCGATGGGTGGGGTGGGCGACAGGGGGTCGAGTAAGGGGCTGTGTGTGTGTGTGTGTGTGCGGGGGGGGGCCGGGGCCGAAGCGTGTCAGAGCCCCAGGGCCTCGGCGTGCTTGCGGGCCTTGAGCCGCAGGTCGGCGATGCTGGAGTTCTTGCTGTTGCTCTTGGCGGCGGCGGCCACCACGGCGGCGGCGGAGGCGGACTCGGCCAGGGAGGCGATGGGCAGCCCGAAGGGCGGCGGCGGGAACATCAGGTAGGGCGCGTGGGCCGCCAGGTGCGGGTGCAGGTGCGGGTGCGCGTGGGCCACCCCCTCCAGCTGCAGCTGCGCCTGGACCTGGGCAGCAGGAGAGACACGGCGTCACGGCACGGCACATCCAGGGACAAACCCACCCCACGCCCCGCCCGGACACCGCAAGTCAAAGGATAAACCCACCCCACAACCCCGCCACGGCACCGCAAATCGAAGGACAAACCCGCGCTGTAACTGCTACCCAACTTCTTGCTCCCCCCCCCTCCTCCTTCCCTTTTCTTCTTTTCTTTCTCTTTTTTTCTGTCCTTTTTCCTTCTGTTTGTTTTAAACCCAGCTTAAAAAACTCGCCGCCTTTCTGCCAGGGCGGTGTTTGCTTTGGAGAGCCCTCGACCTGCGCAAACACGCTGGGTTGACTGAGAGATTTCAGCTCCGGGGAGTTTGGGGGGTGTGGAGGGGTGTGTGGGGGGGGAAGTTTATTTATGTATTTAATTATTTTGGTCCAAATATGTCTTTTAAAAATCAATACAATTAATCTGTCAGCTCCACGTGTCTCCGAGAAGGAGTAGGTGGCGGAGGGTCCCTTCGGGCCGGGAAAATCGATTCCCCGATTAATTGACTAAAAAAAAAAAAAAAAAAAAAAAAAAAGAAGAAGAAGAGGGGGGAGCAGCGACAAGAACCGGCTGCCGGGGGCCGGGTTTCCCCCACACGCAGGCCCCCCTCGCCCCCCTGTGCCCCCACGGGGCGTCTCGGAGCCCCCTCCCCGGGGCCCGAGGGGCGCTGAGCCGCCGGCAGCCGGGCGGGGGCTCCTTCGCCAAGTTTTTTTACGGGCTGTTTTTAAAACGTGCCAACTTGTGTATAAACGGCACTTGTAAACGTGTCCGGCTTCCTCCCGTGCAAACGAAAAGGGGGTCGGAGCTCGCCGGGAGGGGGGGTGGAGGGGAGAGGGAAAGAGAAGCGGAGCTAACTACCTGTTGGAAAGGCATCCTCAGGGCTCCCATATTCACGTACGGGGCCACTCTGCAGGCGTCTAAATGGCTGGCGGTCCCCAGGATCACACCTGCGGAGAGAGACGGGGCCGGGTGAGCAATGAGGGTGCCCCGGGGTCCGCGCCCGCCGCCCCCCGGCCGGCCCGCGCCCCCTGCCCACCTTTGTGCATCTGGTTTTCCTGCTTTCGGCACTTTGCTCTCCTGTTCTGGAACCACACCTGTAAAAAGAAAAGGAAAACAAAACCAAAAAAAAAAAAAAGAAATTGGAGGTAGACTGGGGCAGCTGCTAAGAAAGCGGATTAGCTCCGGGGCCGGAGGGGGGAGCCGGGCCGGGAGGCTCCGCGCAGCTCCGCTCAGCTCCGTCCCCGGGGGCACAGTGCAGCCCGGGGGGCAGCCTCTCTGCCTGCGGGGGGGGTCCCGCTTTTGGGGGGAGAATCCAGGAGGAGAGAAGCTGCCTCGCAGCTTGGGGACCCAGGGGCTTCGCACTGAGCCCTCCCCGGGCCGGGCTGACAGGAGCCGGGGAGAGCTGCGGCTGTCCCTGCGCCCCCTGCCCGGAGCAGGGGGCAGCGCTGGCAGATCCCTAAATCTGCCCACTCCAAGCCCAGGGGCGACCCGGTATCCGATCCCATTGCACCTCAGCGTCCAGGCAACAGCCAGCGTGGGGTCTGGCCCCTAAAAGACGGGGCCGGGCGTGGGAATGCCGGAGACCTCAGAGTAGATGCGAGACACCGAGCTGAACAAAGGGGCTGAGTCACTCCCGTTCCCCAAAACGTTAGAGTGAAAGAAACCTCGCTTCTGTAGCAAAGAAGAGCAACGTCCTCCCGGACAGGGATTCAGAGAAGTACATATGCCCCTGCCCGAGAAACGCCTGCAAACCAGTAACCCTGCCCTAATTCTGGGCTCCCTGACTCGAAAAAGCGCAGGACCTCCCGTCGCCACTGCGACTTTTCCGAGGGCATTTCTGATGTTGGTCACTTTCCCGAGGTGCTCGGTTTAGCGACTCTCCCCAGGGGGACCGTCAGAGGCACGGACCGAAATGTTGCGCGGCCCCTGATCCGCACACCAAAGCCACCGCTTGTGGACAAACATTGACTTTCACGGCTGATAAAATCTTGGAGCTAAGTAAACACCTTCCACCTTTGATGTTCTCGCACTTGCCAAGAGATCATACGGTTAATTAATACTAACTGCACTTCCTACATCAAATTTTCCCTTCAAGCTTTCTTCAATTGCCTTAATGATGGTCATTTACAACGGAGTAATTAGTGCAAAGAAAGGCTTCCAAAGGCATTAATTACCTCGGGTACCTCAGTGATTTTCTTAAGTAGGAATTGGCCTTCTCTGATTTCCAGCACCATTTTTCCTGCCCGGGGTGGCCCGGGCAGATCGGGCGGCTGCGGGGCGCTGCGGGGCGCTGCGGACTGTCCGCTGTCGCCTGTCGCCGACACAGCCCCCCCCGCGACAAGCCTGCATCTGCCGCCGCAGCCCTGGCTGCCCCCTCCGCATCCTGACACGCACCGCACCGGCTGCGTCTCGTGCCGCAGCGCACCGGCAGCGTCGCTGCCTTTAAGTCGGGCTGCTGGGGATTTTTAGATAAGCACGCAAAATATCATCTGGCGGTTGCGACAATAATGCTTTTTTTTTTTTTTTTTACAGTTGTAAATCCTTGCAGGAAATCTCCTCGTGTGTGTTTCCCCCCGCACGCCACCCCCTCCAGCCCCCCTTGCTCTCTCTCTCCCTCTCCAAAGGAGTATAAATTGTCAGGAGGAATTTAAGCAGCGTTTAAACAACTTCTCTTGCAAATCAGAACATCTTTCAAACAGAAATTATATTTAAATCTGGAAAACGAAGTGCCCTTTCCCTTTAGCTATGAAAAAATAAGGTTATGAGGAATAAAAGTGATGAATTAGCCACTGCGTTAAGCGATAATAAATCAGGCTTGGTGTGATTCACGATCAATTCCAATTAGTCATGAATATGCTAAGTAAAGCACAGTACACTGTTTTAGACAGTTATTTCTTCATTAAGGATCACTCAGTGATTTCTTTCACAAATGCTCTAATCTGATTTCCTTTTGATTTCCATTAGAGACAGTGAATAATGACATTTAATTTAGCCCTGCACCATAAACCCAAAGATATTTGTTGTAATTGAATTACTGCCTGCTCCTCACTATGGTCTCATAACTTTCAATTATAACCCTGACAGCTGGGTGATATGAGTTTCCAGTACAACACTAAAAATAAAAGGTTAATAAGGACTAGCTACCATAGGAGCTTCAATTTATTTACAGCAAATTTCCACACTAAATTGAAACTATATCCTTTAACAGCAAGGGACAAGCGCTTCAGATAGGAATTAGGGAACAATTCTGAAAGTATTAAAAAAAAAAATCTTCCTCTTTTTTCCCTCCCCTTCTGCTTTTTTTCCATTTCCATTTCTTCATGGATCTCAAGCTCTCAGTTTATTTCCTAATTAATTATCTATTTCTCCTCTTTTCCCTCTTGATGTTTCTTTTATTTCTAGTATTTTCATTTGTGCAAACCTCTTTTGTAAGATGATTATATATACATATTTGTCTCGCTCATAGCCTCCACTGGAATCAGTAGCGCTTTTCTCTCTCTCTCTTTTTTTGGTGTGCTGTTTTGAGATCTGTAAGCACTTGAAGCACCAATTTTCCTGCAACTATGAACATCCTGTTAAGGTGCTGCTCAGTAATAAAGTACTTGAAAGAAAGAGTGCAGAATTCAATTACAAGTAATTTATTTTTATAGAAACAGTACATCAAGGCCTTGGAAAGATATTACAGAGCCCAAGTAAGAAGATCTGGGAAGATGACATAAGAGTTGATGTCCCCTTCAGCAAAAGTTTAATCTTTTCATTAATTTATATGCTGTGCTTAGATCAATCTTCCGGGAGAGTGCAGGCCAGCAGCACTCTGAACCCCTGCAATATCCCCTGCCAGCATCCCTCTCTAAGGCGAGCGCCCGGCGCCATCCCCTACCCTGCTCGCTTATACCGAGAGAGGCAGGAGCTGAAAATAGCCTTTAAAAAGTAAAATAATAAAAAGAAGACGAAGAAGGAAGAAAACAGCCCGGCTACGTTATTTATTTCGGGAAATGCCTCCGGGAGGCAGCTGTTTGGAGCGAGCTGCTCGCTCGCTCACTCGCTCAGACGGAGGCGTGCTGAGGGGTCCGGAGGAGTCGGCCCCTGCCCCTCGGCTTCCCCCCGTGGCTCTCACGGGAAGAAGCAGCCCCTCGCCCCCCTCCTCTGCCCGCCAGGATCGGGGAGCACCGGCCGCCTTCCAAAAGTACCGCGGGGACCCTACGGAAGGCGGGGTGCGGCCGCCGAAGCCCCCACGGGCACCTATGGGCACCTATGGGCACGCAGGCGCCCGGGCAGCAGCTGTACATGTGCACACGCATCCATCGCCTCCAGGCTGCTTTGGTCTTTGGTGACTTTTTTTTTTTCTGGCTGGATTTTGGTTTGCTTTGGGGTCTCTGAGGCCAAGCATCGAGTCCTAACCCAGCAAGGAGGTTCCTGCAGGTTTCTCCTGCTCTGCGGGCCTGCTCAGAGAGCCACAGGTTGATTATAATAATTATTTCTAGGGTGTTGGGTTATTTTGTTTGTTTGTTTGTTTGTTTTATGAGACATCTGTTTTGGGGATGTGTTCCCTAGTTGGCTTCAGGTTTGGGGAGGGGGTGTATTTTCCCCCTGCAGCAAACCGCAAATCGAGTTTAAAAACAATCGATGCGAAGCCACCGAAGCAGACGGCTCCGATGGCCCCAGAAATACAGCAAGCCGGACCTATTTTCAGGGTTTAGAAGGCTAATTGGTATTTAGCTGCATCTGAAGCGGGATGGGAGGGCCGGGGGGAGACTCCGGCAGATGGGGTGCCATGCATTCATACGCTTGCTGTGCGAAGCAGAGGGGGCACCTTTCCCCCGGCTCTGGCTAATCCCGTCCCCGAGCACCCGAACCGTCTAGCCTTATGCACGGCGATTGTTTTCTGCACCCCCCCCCCTCTTTTTTTATACAAACGGCTCCATAAAAGGAAAGGCGAGAAGAAATGAGGATTAAGGGAGAGTTAATGACACGTTTGCAAGGAAAAATACGATAATAAATAAAATAAAATTTAAAAAGGCAAATCGCACAGTTGTTAGAGACTCGTCATCACCACCACCCCGAAAATAAAAATCAAACCACCTTCCTAGGCATTGCAAGGACCGGGCAGACGCCCTCGGAGCAGCCTTATTGTGTGGCAGGACAGGTACACCGGCATCGCAAACAGCTTCCCCATCACACGTGTCGTCTCTGCCTTCACCTCCCCGCTTGGGATGAAACGGGGCACTGCGCTAGGATCCGCTGGCAGGGAGGAGGTGAGGTGAGGACGTTTCCAGGAACAGAGCCTTTCTCTTACCTGAACCCTAGCTTCAGACAGTCCCAGCCTCTGGCTTAGTTCCTCCCTCATGAAGGCATCCGGATAGTGAGTCTCATCAAAAAGTCTTTCCAGCTCATTCAGCTGCTCTAGTGTGAAATTGGTTCTGCTTCTCCTTTGTTTCAGCTTGGTCTGTCCATCTTCATCTTCTGACTTCACGTCTTCCCTCTTCTCTTTGCACTCGTAGATCCCTGCCGGGAGGGGGAAGGGGAAAACGACACTGAGCCTCCCCGCAGCACCGCTCCCAAGTTTCTCTCGCAGCACACGGCCGCTCCCCCCCCCCCCACCGCTTCCCCAAATTCAGCTCAGCCCGTGGGGGCACCGCTGGGCACCGGGGGCCCGGGCAGCCCGGAGCCGGGCCGCGCCGTCGGGGCAGGGCCGGGGAGCACCGGGTCGGGTTGAGCACGGCCGGTTCCCCGGCAGAAAAAAATAATAATAATAATAATGTAGATATTATTATTATTATTATTATTATTTTCACTTTATGTTGCTTGCAGGGACAGGCCGGGGAAGGGGCTGTCAGGAGAACCGCCGGTACCCCGTGGCGGGGGAAGGGGGTTTCTCCGCTCCTGTTTTCTCTCGAAATAAACAAGGTTGTGTAAGAAGCTCCCCGCCGGGGTCATGGAAACGCTAGGCTGGAAATGTTTGCCTCGTACAATAAACTTTCCGTGGGCCTGGGACCGAGAGCGTCCTCTCCCGTCCCCCTTCCCGTTATCACCCCTTTCCCCCGGGTCCAAGCACCCAGCAGCCGCACGGCCCGTCGGGGGGCAGCGGGCTCAAGGACCGAGGGTGCCTCCAACTCCTCCAAACACCCCCAGCCCCAATGGGGGGCTCGGGGAGGGCTGGAGATGAGGACAGCCGCCTGGGCATGAATGTCCGGGACAGAGGGGAGCAGGACTGGGGTGCCAGTGAGGGAAAGCGATTGCCCTTTCTTGCCTAAGCGTGTGCTTTTGGGGGTGTCTTGCTTTCGTTTCCTTCCTCCCTACTTTGCCCAGCGGCCTAAAGCACTGTCCCCCGTTCAGCCCGGTTAGCGGAACGGGAGCAGGGCACCGGCGGGGTCCCGGGATTTTGTCCCGCTTCCCCTCCGCGGGCCGGGACAGCCGCATCCGCAGACGGTACCGATTTCAGTCTCGTTCTCCCTCCTCACCACATGCATACGTGTTTTATCTACACGCATCTCTGCGCATGCACGTATATCTAAGCCTATATAATCGGAGGCATTCCAAAATTCATATGACTAAGCTCGTGTTGACTTCTGAAATGCAAACTGTCCCCGACAGTAACCACTCCTCCGGGCTCCCCGGCTGCAGGCTAGCGATCGCCTGCCTAAAACTTTGGGACGGGTCCGGCCTCCCGAGGGGTGCTGGCTGGTTGTTTTTAATGGCATTTTGTTCGCGGTTCTCCCGTAAGGGGAACCCCTATTAAAAGACGAGGGGACTAACCCAGCAAATGCCTAGGGAAAATTGGCCGCGTTCAAAAGCTCTGTCTCCTTTCGGAGATACGGGGCTACAGCATGTCCGTGATAGGTATAAAATATTAACTAGCATATCGGTGGGACTGAAATCACACGCTGGAATCAGTTGAAATTAGACTGAAACCTGGCATGAATTTAAACTGTCACAAGCATCTCAGTTCTTTCCAACTCCTCCCTTCCATCCCCACCCCCAGCCCCTCTCCATAGATTAGATTAGCTAAACATACAAGCCAGAATTTCGATACACGGGGAAAAGGGGGAGTAGCAGAGAGATTTTTTCGTTCGTTCGCTTTTTTTTTTTTTTTCTTTAAGATTTTTTTTTTTTCCTGGACCGTACCCTGGTTTCTTTTTTTTTTCTTTTTTTTTTTTTTTTTTTTTTTAATATCTTCCGTGCGGATAATTCCTCCCCGCTGATCCCTCTCGCTCTGCAAGCCCGCGACCCAAGGCAGCGCAAGCAGCAGGGCTGCGTGGAAGCGGCTTGCGCAGAAATGCGGGTACCCGACCGTGCTATCGCACCCGGTCCTTCCATTTGGGGAGGGGGTGGAAGGGAGAAGGATATTGCACAAGCGTCGGGGCTGTAAATTAAATCGCCGTTCACCCAACGTTATTATTAAACAAGATCAAACGGGAGGAAACAGCTGAAAGGCTGGCTGTTGTTCCCCAACCTATTAACCGCTTTTTATTACCCCGAGCTGGCCAGTAGCTCCCCAGGCAGGTCCACCTGTCCAACTCGCCTGGAGACACTTTCTCAACTTTCTCATCCCCCCTGCCCTTTGGTGCTCCCCTTTCCCCGAGAGCCTGGGCACGGTGCTGAGCCAGCCTGATGTAAAATCGCCTTTTATTTCACCTCCCTCCTGCCAGCAGCGGGGCCGCCGCTCCGAGCCCCTCCGGGCCGCCCCCCGGCCCAGGTGAGAGGGGCGGGCAGGGCCCCCTGGGCCCCTTTTTGGGGAGGCTCCGCCTCGTCCCGGCCCGGCCCGGCTCGGCTCGGCCCGGCCCGGGTTGCTGCCCGGGGCTCGGAGCACGGGGGTCGCGGGGAGCCCCCCGCACATCGGCCTCCCCCCCAGGAGGAGAGGCAGCCTCCCGGAAGCAGGAAGAGCAGGTCTGCGGAGGCAGACCTCGTCCCGACAGGCTCGGACCGGTAAAAAAAAATAATAATAATAAAAATAAAGAAAACCTAAAAACGTCTGCCCCCTTCCCCCGTGCGAGAGATCGCCCAGAGCACCGCGCCGGCTGCGGGCCGGGGGGCGGTGGGGAGCGGGGGGGGTGGGAGGCCCGAGGCTGCGTCTCCTTTTGCACGCCGGGGTGCGCCTTGCACACGCACGGCCGGGTGCTGCTAACCCCATACGGAGGGCAGGGGCCGGGGGGCTGCCCGCAAAGCCCCGCAAAGCCCCGCAATGCCGGGCTCGGGGCTCGGACCCGCTGCGCAGCGCCGGGGGCGGCCGGGGAGGGGGCCGGGGCGGAGGGCGGCCGGCCCCGCTCTTACCTTCGGCCGTCCTGCCCGCGGCAAACTCCTTCAGTTTGTCCTTGTCGCTCTCTACGTGGTCTTTGAAAAGGTGCACCGGGCAGTGGTTGCTGCTCTCGGTCATGTCCTGCAGGTTAGAGTCAGAGTTTCCAAGCTCCCTGGAGCGAGCCAACCCACTCTCCAAAACTTCCCTGTACGTGATCGTCTCCTTCTTGTTGCTGCTGCCACTGCCGCTGCTGCTCTCTTTGCTTTTCTGGTCAAAAGATTTGGATACAAAAGCTGTAAGTTCTTCCATGGCTGCCCGGTGATCTTATCCACAGAGATCCACTTGTTTTCAGTAGGAGATGTGGCCGTCCTCTCCGCACGCTGTTTTTGCACGTAGAAGATGGGCTGTATAGGGTTAGATCACTCCTGCTGTTATTTATGCCTTTCAATTTGAGATCACACTATTTATACATGGCTACCTCAGCCCAACCCCCAGCTCTCCCTGTCTCCAGCAATTACTGCCTGCTCCATAGTCGCAGGCGGACTCCTAGCAGCTATCTCCCCCACCTCAGTCCAGCAATTGGCTTTCTTTTCATTTCATCACTGTTTGGCATCTCCGCACCTCGTTTTGGGGAGGCAAAGAGGCGAGAGCGAAAAAAAGAGGGGGAGAGGGAGAGGGAGAGAGAGGAATAAAAGGGAGGGGAAAAGGAGCAAAACATAAAAATCGGGGTCTGCATTCCGTAAAGGGGCTGCAGAAATGAAAGTCGAGGAAGACTTAATTGACTGTAAGGACATCCTGTGCGCGGCAACACTGTGAGTAAAAGCGGACCCAGCTAACCAAATAACTGTGCTCCTGCCATTAAGTGTGTCGCTACCGAGAGGAAAGGAAAATGATTGTTCAATAAAAAGGTAACGAACAAAAAGCTGCAGACGTGCGTTTTGTTGCGATCCCTCCAAATCCGACCGGCTTCGCTGCTCAGCTAATTTGGCTTAACCGAGCGGTCGGAATGATCGGCGACCCCCCCCAAAAAAATTGCTCTTTGCAAAGCGCTGCCTGTGGCGGCCCGGGCTGGGTGCGCGGAGGGGGCCGGGGGCTGCGGGGAAGGGAGAGGCGAGGAGCCCCCGGGGTCCTGCTCGGGGGGCTCGGGGGGCTCGGAGGGGGCGTGGGGCGGGGGGCTCGCCAGCTGCGGGGGAGCACCGCGGGGTCCGTTTTCGTGCTTGCTGCTCGTACGTTGGCTGGAGATACCGATGGGGGAAATCACGGTCTGAAACGCGTCTTTGGCTGGAGAGCTGCCCTGCTGCGTGCAGCGCAGGAGTAATTTGTTAGCACGGGAGTTTGTACTCGACAGATAGAGCATTACATCGTCTGTCTTTTCTTTTCCTTTTTTTTTTTTTTTTTTTTTTTTTTTTTTTTTTTTTTTTCCCCTTTCTTTCTAACGAAACACAGCCTGCTGGATTTAAGATAGGACTCGGCACTAATTTCCCCGCCTTGGTCTTGCTAGGCTGCCGTTAGCTTTGGTGTAGCCCCGGATTAAGAATTATTACTTTGTGCGCCTGAATAGCTGCTTGAAATTAATCTCCAGATAACGGCGATGGCATTCCTAGCACCTCTCCGCCCGTGCTCGAGCCGCATGCGGAGCTGACTTTCTGGCTATTTTATTTCCCCCTCTTCTCCCGGGGTTGTAAGGCGGCGGGTTTCGGCGTTTGGCGGAATTTGGTCCTCTATTCGTTTAGCTTTTGACTTCCTCCTCATTCCCGTGGCAGTTCCTCGCCTCGACTTTGCGATAATCGGAGCCCGTAATCACGCCGCCCTCTGCTCTCAATTGCAACCAAAGGAGGCTTCTTGCCCGAGCGAGGGGCCATTGTTTCTTTTTTTTAGGGGAGCGTGCGACTGCTCTGAAAATTAGCCGAACGCCAAAACCCTAAAAATACGTTTAATTAAGCCAGAGGTGCCCCCAGCACCAGAGTTAACACCTCCACAGGAGGAGGGGGAAAAATAATAATCGAGGAAGCAATTAATAAAGGGCTTTAAAAAATCAATCTCCCCCTGTGCGAATTTAAAATGATTATCTAGGGGACAAGGATTGATCATTTGATCTCGGCCCTGCGGATATCCCTGACATTTATTATATTGTTGTGTCTCGGTGGCATCCTTCCTCCGGAGTTCATTTAACAAGTGAGGGAGCCGAGGAAGCCTTACAACTTAACAAACAGGTCTTGTCATCGCAAACGCCAATCAAATCCGAGGCTCTAATGTATATCACACGGCACCACATAAATAATAAAGGCAAGCGATAGACGTGGAAGCGATGTATATCTTAAAAAAAAAAAAAAGACAAGATGCTTCTGCCTCTATCGTGTTATCATCATGTGCCTGCCTGCGTGCGAGCGTGTGTAAGGCCGGGCTGCCGGGGACAGGGGCACGCACGGACAGACGGACTGACACCCAGACGCACTGACCCTGCCGCCGGGGAAACTTTCCCGGCCGGGATCCGCTCCCCCCTCCTCTCCCAGCCCCTTCGCAGCTCCTCCAGCCAGCGGGGGAAGGACAGACAGACAGTCCCGGCCCCTCTTCCCCCCCTCTCGGAGCCACTGGGGCTCGCACCCCCCGGCCCCCCACCCCCTCCCCGTGCTCCCCCCCGACTCCTCCCGCCGCCCCCGGGGCTGCTGCCTCCGGGGACTGGGGCGAACCCAAGACCCCCCCCCCCAAAAAAAACAAAACAACACAACCCCCCTCCCCGTTCCACTTTCCTTCCCCGCCCGGTCGGGAGAGCCGGTTGCCCCCCCACCCCCCAAAGGCCCCCGGGTCCCGGTGCCCTCGAGGGGCTGCTGGACCCCGGGGCAGCCACCGGGAAAGGCAAAGCCCCCGGCCGGGCAGGGAGCCCGGGGCCGGGGGGAACTTGCCTCAGATGGCTCCGAAAGCAAAAATAAAGCGAAACAAAGCACCGGAAAGGGAAAGGGAAAAAAAAAAAAAAAAAAAAAAAAAAAAAAAAAAAAAGAGGGGGGGGTGAATTAAAAAAAAATAGCGGTGCAAATCGTAACCCTCCCCGGGGATCCGGCCGCCGCCCCGAGGGTGTCGCGGGGATGAGGGGCTCGGCCCGGCCCGGTGGGCTGCGGGGAGTGGGGTGGTGCGGGGAGCGCCCCCGGCCCCCCTCGTAGCCAGCAGCCGGGCGGCCGGAGAGGGCAGGGGGTGAGGGTGCGGGCAAAGGTGGGGGGCGCTTCTGCCCGTCCCCGCTGCAAACTTTGGCCGCGCATCCGGCGGGGAGTTGCGCTCATTGCTGCGCCTGATAACGGGCTGGGGAGGAGGGATGGGCAGAGGGAGGAGGGAGGGAGAGAGGGAGGGAGGGGGGAAGCAGGGAGGGAGGGAGCTCCCGTCCAAACCCCGTTCCCTCGCAGGCACGGGGCTCCCGGGACCCTGTCGCAAAACTGACAACTCCCCGGCGCCCCCGGCCCGCTCTGCACCCCGCCCCCCCGGATTGGCACAAGCTCCCCCTCCTCTCCCCGTCCCCCATCCCCTGCAGGACCAGGCAGCATCTCCACGGGCTGCCCGGCTCCCGGGTCACCTGCGGGGGGGCCGCGCCCCTAAAGACCCCTCTCTCCCCATCCCTCCCCGGGACATGATGCGGGACCCCCCCCATCTCCTCCCGCAGGGCGAAGCACCTCTCCACCCCTTCTCCTCCCTCTCCTCAACTACCCCCGTGCCTTCCCCAGGGGGTTGAGGACCCCCTCTAAGCCGCCCTCCCCCCCCCCGCAAAGTCACCCCCCCGGTGGCCGTCCCGGGGCCCCGCACGGCGCCGGGCGTGCGGCTCCCCCCTGGGTGCGAGATGCGGGAAAAGCGGCGCCAGGAGCGCACGGGGCAGGAGCCCGAGGGGCCATAAAGCTGGCAGTGTGAGCAGGGAAACCTCGCCCTGCCGAGGAACAGCTCCGGACCAGGTACCACAGAAGAGCGTTTTTTTAATTATTATTATCGTAATATCAATAGTTTTGTTATTCTCCGTTCCGCTCGCAGAGGGACCTCTTGACCATCGGGGGCTTTCTCCGAATTAAACGAGAGGAATAATTGTGAATGAGTTGGAGCGTTGCATAGGCTTTAAGCATTTCCAAGGCGAAGGATTGGATTTCATATTTATAAGAGGAATTTACATTTGTACATTGACTCACGGGATGACGTAGAGCGAGACCAATTTCCTCCCTCCCTCCCCCCGCTTCAGCTTATTTTGGGCGAAATGGGGCAAATAAGCAAACAGAAAAATCATCGTCTTAATTCACGCTTTAATAAGCGCTGACCCGAGGAGCAAGATTTGAGTAGATAACGGAGTCCTCTCTCTCCATCGCCAGCCCTCTCTCTCCCCCCCTCTCCCCCTCTCCCGTGATTAATTCAGAGACTGTAATCATGGACATTGTACATCAAACCTTTCTGCTCATGCTACAGACTCCTGCAGATTTTTATTGGTTTACATGAAAGCGAGTAAACATATTTCAGAGGATGCCCTTTCAATCTGGCTCCATTTCCACTGCACATAATTCCAAGGACAATTTGTTTTAATAATAAGAATGGATGCAGTGTTAATGGTTTTCAATTTGTGTATTTAAAAAAAAAAAAAAAAGAAAACATTAAATATTTATAAGTATCGATCGAGGGTTTCAGGATTTTACAGACGTCTTAACACATTTCATAGATGGGATTTTTTTTTAATTTAGAAACCTGCGTCGTATTCTCTTTTATGCTGTTTATTGATTTAAGCAACATCCGTGTCTCAAATGAGAGACTAATAGATTTTCATTAAAATAGGCTCTCTTAATCCTGATTGTGAATGGATATGATTGATCCTTCCAGCACACTACACATCTATAATATTAATAAAGGACATTACCATGGCAGGACTTGTTTTTCCGTCATCAGTGGACTTTTTTTTTTTCCTCCCTGAAACCTTAAAGATTTATTTGGGGGCCGTAAAATGGCCCACAGGAGGGAAACGCATTGGGAAGAATACATTTTTATATTAGATCTTTTTTTTTTTTTTTTTTTTTTTTTTTTTTGGTAGCTTCAGTGGAAAGATATTTTATTTTATTTTTTAATCCGCGATTCGCTTTGGCGACATATGGTGAAAATTAAACCGTTTCCCCGCAAATCTAATCTTAAAACATTTACGTTGACTTTTATTTTTAGAAAAACAGTTTAGAAGGAGAGGCAAACAACCTTGGACGAAAAGTAAAATAAGGAAGAGAGGCAAGGCTGCAGTGGAGGCTAACAATAGGCTGCCTCCCAGGCGGAGGCTGCCGTGCGGGTGCCGTACCTGATGAATATGTTACGAAGCGTTCCGGACAGGAGGGGCTGCAGTAATTAATGGAGTGTGACAGAAATGCTAAGGGCTTAATTGTCTTTAGTCCGACTTCTCGAAACGTAACCAAAGGGGTAAATTAATTCAAGGCAAAAAACACACAAACGCTCCCCTCTCTCGTGCGCAGAGGCACACGCTCACACACGCACCCCGTCCCTTCTCCGCTCCAGCTATTTTTGAGGAAGCTCCATCTTTCCAGCCACGTTAATTACTCATACATTCATTACACGGAGCCCAGACGCCTTCAGACCCTCGTCTACTTTTACTTCTGGAAAAGAAAACACTCGCGTGGTGAATCGCAATAAGCCGTAGCCTTTTGTGTGTGTAATTAATTACAATTTAGTGGGTGAGCAGGATGGGCGAGCCGTCCCCTGGATTTCGCTCGCCCTGGATAACTCGACCGGAATTGGAAGAGTTCGGCAGAAGGAAAAAACAAACAAGCAAACAAATAAATAACTCCAAGAAAGGAGGGGAAAAGTTCTGAGCCACAAAGTTTGTACCGATGGTAGGGACACAAAAAGCACGCCGAGAGAATTGTTTGCCTCCTCCAGTAATGTGCTAGGGACGCTGTAATTTTGAACTCTGTAATAATGATTAATAAGTCAAAAGGGCATGTTTTTCTTTTATGGTATGCAGCGCTCAGGGGACTATTCTGTGTATGTCTTTAAAACGAAGTAGGAATATTTACACACATGCACAGAGTTAGCAACAGCACCAAAGAAAGGAAAAAACCCACGAATATTTCAGTGAACTATTACATTTTTTCAATTATTTCCCAATGAGTATTTCAATGAACTGTTACATTTTCCCAATTCACAGGGAAGATTTATGGGATTATTAAGATTTCTAGTGGAAATATTATACACTGGAAGTTTATCGTCTCTCAGGGATTGTACACCATTTGATATCAATTTCCAGATGTTATGATCTTTTTCAGAAAAAATAATTGAGTATATTAACTTCTCTCCTACAGAAGACTGTTTAGGTATTTATTTATTTACCCTGCCAAGGGCGCAACTCTCTCTTCCCTCCTTCTCGTCCCTTCCCAGGATGAAACCGGCGAAACGTTCGAGCGAACTTAAATCACGAACCGGCTCGAGCCTCATGGGACGGAGTAATTCATTTGCGACTTTATTACGAGCAGAAGCCCGGGGCTTTGCCCAGGTTTTTTTTGCAGAGCGGCAGCTGCCGCCGCCTGCCCCCTCCGCTTACCTGCAGCTGCCTGGAGCCCTGCGTGGGCACCCGGCCCACCCGCGCTCCCCCCGGCGCCACGGGGCTGCGTGGAAGCCCCACGGCTGTCCGCGAAATATCCCTTCGGGGCTTGTTCTCGCACCTCCCCTCTCCGTGACCCCCCCCGTACCCGGTGCACACGCGTGCACATCCCCCCTGGAGATTTGCAGCAGCCACACAGCCGCGGGTGGGTGAGCGGGGCCGGCTGCAGCCCCCGCGGGCAGAGGCAGAGCTGGCTCTGGGGGCTGGCCAGGCCCCCGAAGGGAGAGGGGGTGCCAGGTTGGCTTGACTTTACCGGGGCAGTTAAAAAAAAAAAAAAAGGGAGGGGGGCAGAAAATCAACTTTAGGAGACTCAGGTTTAAATAACAGCCTTTGATTTTCTGACAGTAAAATGGAAAACACTTAACAGGAGTCAAGTTTTGATGTCTGAGGCTGGCAGCGCCCCCTAAAATTATATTGTCCTGCCTGCTGCTTCAAATTGGACCCAGGACCCTATAACGTCTCTTCGGGTCTTTATCTGCAGCCCTTCTGATTGCAAAACCATAATTGTATCATTTTACACCAGTCAACTAAGCAAGTGCCAGTGGAATAAAATCCACAAAGTGCACACACATACCAGCTCCCCGGCTAAAGCAGTCTGTTCTTTGCAAGTTGTAAAGGCCTGCAAATTAAATACCAATTACTGGAAGCAATAAAATGTTTTTTATTGCACGAAATCTACTTAAAACAGAAAAGAATAGTCGTTTTCTTTTCGGCGGGGGGAGGGGGTCAGCTCACCAAGACATATATTGGCAGAGAAGGATTATATACAGCGCCTGCACGGGGCCACAATGGAGACATTCTAGCGCCGGCAGCAGGCCGGGCTCCCCGCGCCGCGCAGAGGGGGGCTGCGCAGAGGTGCTTATGGTAGGGATTACTGTAGGTGAGACTCAGGGAGGTGGGAAGCCCGGGAACAGTAGCTCTAGGTAGAAGCGAACGAGCACTGCGATGAAGTTACACGAGGGCGGTCTGCTGGGCTTCCAAGCCCCGAGCACCAGTGAGGCTCTAAGGGGTTGGTGGTGAGCAGAGCATGGAGGCTGCGAGGCAAGAGGCTTGTCTGCTCCTCCTTCCCCTGCTCTCTCCTCCTGCTCCTTGGGGTTTGGGGGAAGAAGGGGTTAGCAGCATGAAAAGTCTCCTAATTCCCCACTGCAGGCTCACTCCCCAGCCCCTTCAGGCCCCCAGTCTTGAGAGATGCCGTCCCCCCTCAAACATCCTCGAATATCCGTGGAGCGAAACCCACCATAGGGAGGGGTGTTTACCCAGACCAGACACCCTCAACTTCTCCTTCGGTGCTGTCCTTCACTGCAGTGCAGCCCAGTGCCTAGCACAGAAAAGGAAGAGTGGAAGCAGCCAGGAAGACATGCCCCATCAGGGGAAGGCCAGTGGGATGAGCAATATGACAAACTTCATTTAGCATGCTCAGCCTATGAATGACACAGCCAAATCTCTCCCTGATACATGCAGCACACTCCTAATTTCCCTAACATTTCCTTACTGCGGGAACATCCCGTCCTTGTGGTTTTCCCCTGGATTGTGCCCACAGTTCACCCTCAGCTTCACGTGTTGCCAGCAGCTGCCGGTGGTCAGAAGGATGCAGCCCCACGAGCACCCAGCACACGTGGTGGTCACAACACACCCACGGGTGCTCATGCTGCACCTCCGTATGTAGCACCTGAAAGAGCAGGATTTATTTTTTCAGTGACAGAGGCACTCTGAGGATTGTGAGCTTGTTTCTTACACAACCCCATTCTAAGAGGACTGAAGTCTCCTACTCCCCAGAGCATATTGCACAGAGCCAGGCGGTGGCAACAAGGACATCTCTGAGGCTAATTACCTGCAAGCACACAGGCTTTCTGGGGACAAATTGGATTTAGGGATGCTTGAAGAGACTTCACTGGACTCAGACATGCAGGGATAATCAAAACTCTGTCGTGCATTTTAGTGTTGTTTCAAAGGTTCCCCGCACCTGCCAGGTGAGTGGCCATCCTCTGAAAGCACTGATGGTGGCTGCCAGGCCCTGCACTGCGCTGGGGGGCCCTGGGCAGTGCTGGCCTCCAGAAGCCCCTGGAGGTGGTGATGGGGCTGGCACCTGTGATGCCTGGGGCACCTGGGGAGAAGTGAGACCACCCTCCAGCCCCATGGGGGTGCTGGGTGGGTGACACTGGTGGGGCTGCTGGCACCAGAAGGAACAAAGTGTAGTATTTTCCCTCCTAATACTACTTTGAGGGGCTTTGGGGCTTATTTTCCCAACTGATGCTCATCTTTTCTCCTTTCCATTCCCCTCCACCACCTCTGCAGCAAGAAATGCCCCACCAGTGGTTTGCCCTGGGTTTGCTTGCGAGGGCTCAGCCACTTGGCATCAAGGAGAAGGCCTTCAGAAAGAGCTGGGTTCCCTGTTGTCAGGCCCAAGGGAGCGGAGGCCCAGGGCTGACATTGGCAGCAGGTCCCTCTGCTGCACCAGCTCATTGTTTAATGCTGAGCGAGGAAAAGCTGTGGGAAGGAAAAGGCTTAACGGCACAGTCATGCTACTCTTTTTGGGGCAGGGGGTGGGAGTCACTATCAGGGAGAAGAGTGCTTATTCATTTATGTTTCCTTAAAGAAGTAAATCGAGTCCTCAAGGTCACTAAATAAGCAGGACTTATGCTGTGGTACACTCAAACGAAGCCACAAGTTCCTTGTGGATCCACTCCCACTTGAACTCCTCGCCACGCACCCACGCGTGCAAGCATTCACCCACCCGTGATGTGGAGATTTCTGGTTTTGTTTAAAAATTGGCCGCCTGCAGCCTCCCCGTAGCTCCCCTGAGTACGTGTGAGCAGCTGTGGAGAGCTGCAAGGCTAGCCAACAGACCTTGTAGCCCCCACAGATGTCAATTATTTTCTCTTGAGCTTCCTTTAGATGCATCGGGGTCTTGAGACCTCTGTCTGCTGACTTATTTGTAAAGCATGAGCTATTCACCAACTCCATGTTATTAATTAGAAGATTATCAGCTCTCCACCATTAGCCTGGCTGTGGCAGGCAGGTTCCTAGGTACGGAGGGTGCCAGCTGATGGCCGTGGTGGGACGGTAAAGAAAGACTGGAGGTGTAGGAAAGGCCATGGAGTCCCTCAGTGCCTTTCCAGGCTCAGGAAGGTGGGAAGCAGCCTGCCACAGCCACACCACTGAGGTTCATGGAGGGCTGGCCGCCCACCCGTGGAGGTGAGCCTGGGGATGGGGGCTGCAGGCCTGGAAAAACATGCTGGGAGCTGGTGTTGGGCTGCGGGGGAAAAGCCCTGCACGAACCCTCCTGGCAATGAGCAGAAGACAAGGGGCCAGGTGCTCCCGGTGCAGTTAAACACATTGCCTCCAGACCCCGCGGCTTTTTCAAGTGCTTAAACTGACTGCGCTCCTCTGGGGACCCATGTGAGAGGAGGCGAAACTGAGTGCATCCTTAATTTGCCTAATTTTCTTCATCCTATATATTTTTGGTTCCTCCCTGTGCTAATGAATCCTCGCTGTGTTCACAGGGAGAGAGACTTGTTAGCATTAGCAGAGGTCGTCGCGGCCTTTCTCTTAGCTACATCCATCCTTCCCGTGACTTGGTGAGGTGCCCAGGAGGGGACACCAGGGCAGGAGAGGGGTCAGCCTCTCCCACCCAGAGTGCCACCATTTGTCTTTGAGAGAGGAAATGCTTCGATCTAAGGTGCGACATCGAGCCTAACATATCATGCAATGCACAAGCATCAGTGAAGAAAAAAAGAAAACAGGAGGCCAGTATTGCTGTAACACAAAGACCATGGTGAGGATGAAAAACACCAGGGAAAAGCAGGAGTAAAGAAGTGGGGTACAAAAGGGATCTGGGTGGTTGTGCTGCTGGGATGCAGGAATACCTGGGGTTAGTGAGCATGAGGGGGTATGGGGCTTTGCCATGCATTACCCATGTGGTGTTAAGCAAGTTGCTTTTTAATCTTTCCCTGCCTCAGTTTCCCACCTGCAATAAGGGAGTTATAGCAGAGCATTGTGGCTTCTCTTCATTTACTTGCCTTATTTACAGTTTAGGGCATTGCTTTCATTTCTGTTGTGTCTGTGCACTTGGCAGTGTCATGTTCCCTGGGACCCATAGGCATTTTCCATAACACAGATGATAATTTTAACAGGTCCTTTCCTTTTCATTCCTTTGACCTCAGTGCTCACCACATCTCGTTCCTGTGAGCCACAGGCAGGGCACTATCTCACGGCATCTCTGGGAGCTCCCTGCCTCTCACCAAACAACTGGGGGCAAATCCAGCACACTAACCCAACTCACCCACTGTGCTCACCAGCCAAACAATGTCTCTTCATCAGGCTGAAGCACCAAGCAGTGTTGTGATTCTCT
Organism: Aythya fuligula; assembly: GCF_009819795.1. Taxonomy (NCBI): domain Eukaryota; kingdom Metazoa; phylum Chordata; class Aves; order Anseriformes; family Anatidae; genus Aythya; species Aythya fuligula. Next base: position 136,352,506 of record NC_045559.1, read on the forward strand.
GCAGGATGACACATGGAAGGAGAGGGACATGGACCCCACACCTACACCAAGGAGATGCATAGACCCTGCCCCCAGGCAGCTGGGGAGAACAGAGCCCAGGCTTGAGAAGTGGCTGGTCATTTCACACACCGGTGGTCCCTCTTTAATTTGAGACATGTCCGGATTTCAAGCTGTGGTGTGTGTTGTCAAGTCCTGTTGTCTTCAACACTTGCAAGTTAAGCACCATTCTCATGTTCCATATATCTCATAAATCACCAAGAGGTGAGGCACCCTAAATTGGAGAGTGCACTTGAGAGAGGAGGTTTAAGCAATTACAAATTGTTGGGGTTTTTTCCATTACAGCAGAAGAGGGGTATGATCAGATTAAACCTGGCAGACCTAGCTGGAACAGTTTAAGGAGTCACCATCACCAGCTGTTTATTGCCATGCCTCTGCCAGAGGTTACCTCCTCCTCCCACTCACAGAAAAAGAGCAAATCCTCACCTCGGTTGCTGTGCCTTGGCTGGCTTTGCCTTGCACAGAAACGTAGCACCCCATGCAGGGAGCAGCACCGAGCACTGCTGCAGTCATAGTTTGGACGGTTACACGCACACGTAAATGCTCAGGACTGACTAATCCCTATTTTTTTACGAATATGCGAGTGAAATGCATTGGAGGGTTCTGAATAACTTTCCGTATTTAAATTTTTACGTAATAGCTCATGTGATTGTTTTTCCAGAAGCACACAGATGCAATTAATTTTAAAAATAACTTACTAGTAACAGCCACTAAGCATGGCTGTGTTTTTGTCTCTTACTTTCTAAGATTTTTCAAACTATGCTTTGGGTGTTTTTTTTTTGTTGTTTGTTTGTTTCTTTCCGTTTGTTGTTTTGTTTTCCCGTGGCAAATATTCAGGCTCTGTGGACACAGGCTTCATGCTGCTTGAGGGAGGAGATGTAAAAATGATACTGTTCTTCAGAGAATCATAATGTGAGAGAGAGAAAAGAAAGCTTCCTTTGTGGTCTATTTGTGCATTACCAGGCAACCTTCCTGTGCTTCAAGTTCCTTCATATGCAGATACATCATCCTTATATAATAGATAGATTGGATGAAATGTCAAATGTAAATTGTGCACACTTTGAATTTCTATTACTTCTAAAGTGATTTTAAAATAAAACAGGTCCACTGGGAGAAAAGTTGCATTAGTATATTTGCTAATCCTAAACTGTAGTTTAAGAAAGATTTTTGGCAGTGGTGGTTGAACAGACGTTTCTTAACATTGCTTCAGTTTTATTTTTTATTAGACAATCGATCAGTAACAAGGCTCAACAGTCACCAGTTTTTTCTGCCTCCAAGTTAGATGAGTGCTGCAAGCCAGGTGACCTAATGGTTCCCCTACTTGCCAAGTTGAAAGGAAGATGTCAGACTTAGCTCTGCTACTGGAAGCCTTTTTCAATGTAAAGAATGACAAAGAATGACTTTCCAAAATGATCATCAAAACCTCTGAAATTCGTTTGCCAAACAAAGTTATTTATACATCAGTAATGCTCTCTCCGTTTGCTTAAATTATAATTTTATTAATAATAACTTATATGGACTCCTTAATTCACATCAATTAAGTGTTAAGCAAGTGTATTGTACAGAGGGAAGAATCAATATTCACTAGGAAAATACATATAGTCTCCATAATCATGTTCTTCAAAAGAAACAAAATGAGTCTTGGAAAGCATATGCATCTGTAAAAGTAGATAGCTCAGTTGCAGACCTGACTCTGCTTAGAGTTGGACTAGGTGACCTACAGTCCTTTCCTACCTGAATTATCCTACCATCCTAAAAATCACTGCTCAGAATATACCATGCTTCTGATGCATGCACGGGCCATAAATCCCTGGTGCAAAATGTAAAAGCCACCAGCGCCACCACCGCCCCCAGACCAGAGCCAAGAGTATACAGCAGGCCTGGGTGAGATGGTCATGGTGGAGCTGCCCAACACTTGTCTATGGAAAGTGAATTTAGGTGCATTGCCACATCTGAAATACTTAGTATTTGCCTGCCTGCCTTACTAGATGTTTTCAAAGTCTTGACATTTTCAGGTGGGTTCATATGCCATTCTCCCCATTTATGTTCAGGAGTCCACACTGAGAGCCTGGACAGACATCCATGCCAGATGAGTTTAACACCAAGCTCCCATCCTTCCCTCCTGAGGCTAGAATCACTGCCTCACAACCTCACCCAGTGGCTGGGACAGGTGCCTCAAGCAGTAAATTCTGTGTCTAATTTATGGTCTTTTCCTGATTCTCCCCCTAATGGAGAATACCTTCATACAGAAAGCCTACAGCTATCAGCTGCCTGATGTCCGTACCTGAATTAGGTACCCCCGGTAACCAGGTCCTCTCCATCCCCTCCAGCCATAAGACAGATGAAGACAGCAGGGACCAGAATGGGACCAAAGCCTCAAAACACCCAGAAAGTGACAAAGGTGGGAGAATAAATCCTAATGACAACAGTGGTGGGAAAAGAAGGAAAGAGAAAAGAGGGTAACCACTGACAATGCCTAAAAGGGGGTACATCCAAAAGCAGAACATGATCATCAATCTAAAACCCCAAGAGATGTGAAGAGGAGTGTCTAGGCAGCATTTCTTGCCCTGTTTGTTGCCACAGGATTGCTAGTTGGGCCACGTGGATGCATGACATGGAGCATGGGAGTATGCAGGTGTGAGAGTGTGAGCCAGCAAAACTGCTCTGAGGTAAAATCACCTCCTTGTCCTATAAGGTCTCACCCTGAGCTCTGCTATGTTGGTGCTACAAGGCTGCAACAACAGACTACCTTAATTGGCAGAGAAGAGAACAAATAGACCAAAATCTGGGACAGAGGTTTTAAAAGGAAATTTGTTCAGGTTCCTCCATCCCACAGAAAACAAACAGCTGCAGTGAGAGCAACCACCTAAAAACTACATGTCACTACAAAGAGAAAGGAAAGGGCTGGATGTGCTTGGAATAGAAAAAACAGTCCTTAACTGTAAATATGATTATTTCTTGCCCAATACTTATATTTTTGTGTGGTGCTTTCCTTTGTAAACATTGCAGTTAGAATAGGTTTAGCCAAATCCAAATCAGGCTTCTCTTCACTTCTAGCAGCAATATACTGTGAAATTAAAAGGCTGATTAATAAAGATGCCATTCTGTTAGGCAGCCCTTACAACTCTTCCATAATTCAAAGGGTGAGTTGAGATACAGGTGTTGATGGCTTAAATGCATGCTGACGTGGTTGGTGTTAAAGCGATAGCAGAAAGGAGCACTTATAAATGATGGAAACAAACAATATCAGCAAAATGCCTCTTCATGTGGAAAAGGCAGATCTGCAATGCTGGTAAAACACCAATGTTAAAGAGAATGGGAACCAGAGGAGACACAGCTCAAGAGGTGAACAGGCTTCCCATCACGTAGGTTAAGGGAAAGAGAGTTTGCATGCAGTGCTCAGTGACCCCACATGCCAGTGCTCAGATTGAGAAGTATGTCCTGCAAAATCAGCTTCTGTCAAGGACAAAGAGGGCTATGAAACAGAGATGGTTCTGTCTCTCACTGCTCAGCTCCAAAGAGCCTTCTTTTTAATGCAGTTTTCCTAGCTTATTCATTTTCTTTGCATTTAACCCTAGCAGAAATTTACTTTGACTGCTGGGAGAAGGGACGTAAGCCCAAGCAGGTGCATGGAGCTTAGCTACAGCTTCAATAGGCATGCCTATATAAGGATATGTTAACAATAATGAGGAAAAAAAAAATCAATAAAAAAACACCCTGCAGGATAGCAAATGCTTCAGTGTTAGGCCATATCTCCTTAATACACCTCTTGCACAGGTCTGGAGATAAGAGTATTTTACTCTTCAGCCTGACGGTGAAACAAGTGAGACCTAACAATGTGTACTGTGTATTGATTGTATTGTGTATTGATGTGACATGTATTTGTAATGATTGTCTGTAATCTGTCTGTACTTGTATCTCACCAGCCAGTAATCCCTAATAAAAAATAATGAACAAGTACTTAGTGTTTCAATACATCCCACCTGTAACATGGTTCTGAGATGTTTCAACAGGCTGAGGTATTCTTAGATGGCTGGTGTATAATGGCTGAAAAGTATCTGGTACTGAACCAGAAAAGATAAACTGAGAAGGCAAGAGGATTTTTATTTTTTTTTAATTGTCTATCTATTTAAGTTTCTTCTGTCTTCCTGACAAAAATCCTCTTGAACAGGATCCCCTATTTCAACAGCTTTTCCTTTATTTGGTCCGATGTGGTCCACCACCCTTGATATGCTCTGCAGCGTTTCCCTGATTTGAATGTGCTCTTTCAGATCTCCACACACTTCAGAATGTTCATCTGGTAACCCTACCTACCCAAACAATAGCAAAAGCAATGGAATTAATTTTACAGGAGAAAGGTGGGGAAAAAAAAAAAAATGGTTTGAGGACCCAGGTAAAAATCTAGTGAAATTCCATGAGAATAAATGGAATTACAGCACATTCAAAATCCTTTAAGAGGCCACAGACTGATCCCAAAATGCTTACAGCAACCCCTGGTTATTTTGGGCACACTTTGGTCTAGTATAAACAGTCATAATAGCGGTGAGTTCAGGAAATCCATAACCATTTTTATAACATGAATTTCTCCTCCCAGTCCATGGCTGATAATATTGGATGATGGCAACAGGAACCACATGTGGGGGCTGCACAGGAGATATTAACAGGACATTGTTTTCAATCCCCAAATGTTCCCAGAAAGTGGCAAGAAGTAGGCTGGGGCTCACCCTGATTTCATTCTTTCTCACTTCCTTCTGCCACCCCTTACCCAAATGCAGCATGCCCAGCCATGCAGGTTAACCCAACCACACTTACTCGGATAGGATACAGACTTGTCTGCTTTTTACTATGTGTAAAATAAACACTGTAAAAGTCTCCCATCAGTGTCCAAAAACACTGTGGCACAGAATGGAACCAGAAAGAGGAAATTTTAAAGTAAAATATCAGACTTGCTAGTTTATTTTGTCTGAACTGAGTGGAGTGTAAACTGAGAATGTATCTGATGAAAAGTGAAGTTGATTTAAAATTAAATGCATAAATTAATCACATCTTAAAATGTGACATTGGAGGTATCAGGTAATGAGAAGTAGCTGCATGACTGTATGCATGTCAGCTAAATATACTTACCTAAGAGTCAGGTGCCCAGTTAAAGCTGGTGGTGTGGGCTGCCTCTTCTATGCTGCACACAGAAGCTGTCTCCCCTATGAGGGAATTTGTCCTGTTTCATTTATCCCACCTATCTCCTCCCATATTGCATGCCTCAGAGAGAGAGTTCCCTTTCTGAGGTCCTTCTCTGCTGACTCCAGAGTAATCCTAATCAACTCTTCTGGCATCAGGCTTAACTCCAAAGCAGGGTAAGATGGGTCTTACCCTCCTGTGCAATACAAAGAACTCTAAAGTTACCCCCTGCTGCCTTCAAAATTGATTAGGAGTAGTTATATCACATTTGTATTCTGGCAACCAAATGCATGACCATGGCCCATGTTCTATCAATGATAACATCCCGCAGTTTGAAAAGAAACTCTTTTGGTTGTTGTAATAAATGTGGATGTACTTATTGCCTTCCGCTGAAGTCAATAATATCCAGTCATGTAGGTATCACAGTTTCTACACCCCAACTGCATCTGCATTATTCTTACAGAGAATACTACATGTATGTATACATATGCACATAAAAACAACTGCATCTATATACCTTCACACTGAAGTATCTCTGAATGTGAAAAATATAAAGAGATAGCTTACACTGTACAGATTAGTAGTTTATAACCTGAGCATACCTAAAAAAATGTATCCTGTATTTTTAAATAGAAGCTATTTCACAATCTACATGGCTTTATCTACCAACAAGCTCATGCTGTCAGGTATCACCGAACAAATATCAGCTTTACTTACGCCTTCTCTTCCTACAAGGATGGTTTACAATAAAAAATATTAAAAGTGCGTGGTTCATTTAATCACCTATTTTGTGAGTGTTTTACTTATGTCAACAAAGAACAAATTGTTTGCAGCTTCTGGTATCTAGAATGCGGTATGCAGCATAAATTATTCAAATCAAAGCAACATAAATCTTTGTACAGCAAAGGTGAAGCCACAGAATTCCTGGCTGTGTTACATCTTTGGGTAGGACAATGACCTCTAATCAGAACTCCTCAATACAGTCCTTACACTGAAGATGCCAACTTGCCACTAAGGACCTGATTATCTATAAATTTATGGGAACCTGCAATAACTGGTGTTTGCCTCCTGATAATGTTTTCTGACACATATCAGGAGATTCAGCTGATCTGTGTTAGAGATTATTGTACAGAATCTGCAGTTTATACAGGCAATGAGTAGACAGAAGGTCCATTTGAGACCTTTAGCTATAGAGAAGCACATAAGGAAAACTGTTTCCATAGAAACATGCCCCACAGCTGTAGTTAGTATAGGAAAAGTAGTTTTATGATTATTTCAATGAAGTTCTACCTTTTGTTTTCAATGCAAAATGTTTACAATAGGTTGCTTCATAGTATTATGTCAGTGTAGCTGAGGTCTTACATGTGAAATTCACCCCAAAGTGAAGGAACCCCACATTTCTCTCATGTGTTCCTAAGAGTTGTATTAGATCGTGTGTATAGTGTCTCCAGCAGAATGATTTTTCCATAAAATAACATTGCTTCTCAGTATTTATTCTCTATACAATAAATGTTTACTTCTACATCAACTCACAGCATTGTACATAAATTTCTCAGAAATTCAAAGTAAAATGTACACGACCAGATAAGCTTCCAACAAACTCAGGAGAAGGATGTCCAGTGATTCCAGGAGGAAGTGAGTCAGGCCCAAGGAGAACTACAGGAAAACAGAGGCTGGGCATGAAGAATTTGCTAACATTTTGGCAACATTTTCATTCCTTTCAGATATTTTCCAATTTATATGGAAAATTTCTCACCAGTTCCCTGGAATTAACAAGGTTGGTAGATCTCCAAACTAGTTAATCCAAGCTATTTTTAGGAGAGCTTTTGCCCTGCTTCTTTGCATGTCTGCAAAGGCGCTGGGAAGGATCCGTTTTATGGTGGTAAATAGACAGATCCATGCTTCCAGCTGAGATTTTTTTTCCCTCTCATTTCAAAAATGTTAGTTAACAAGGCTGCAGATTTCCCCTTCCTTCCTGGAATATTTCATCAGCTGCTACCATGTACATATGCAATGCACAGAGTAATACGATGCTTGGAGTTTTTCTTAACAAGTCTGAAATTAATATATCAGAATTGCACCAAGTCATACATACTACAAGCAGGGAGATACATGGCTAGAAGCTTGATTTTGGGCATAAATAAGTGAACAAGCCTAATGTACAAGGATTCAACACTGAATGTGTTGAAGTCTGTTGGCATGCCAGCTGTGGCAGAGATTTTGTGTGTTTATGGTAATAACAGTGGTTATTTTGTTTCCTCTGTCATTTCCAAACAGGATTAAAATCATGTCCTCCTGGACAAATTTTGATCGCAGACCTCATAGCCATGCAAAACCCATGCAAGTTGGATGGATATGCATCTCGGTGTCTCTGAGAGGCACATTTTCTAGAAACAACATTCTGCAGTGAAGGACACCAGAGCCAGATACAAGATATTTAGACAGCACTATGTAACAGCTCACAGGGGTGGAGGGAAAGGGGGAGGGAAGGTTGTTGACCTAGGTATGTTCCCCCCATGCTGCTGAACCGAGCTGTGCTTCAGGGGTTCCTCCTGCCCATCAGTGGTCCACAGATGGTGCTAAGCTTTAAGGTCAAGTACTTAAGTTGGTTTTGAGAAGCGGATGTTGTCAGTACACCTGAATGTCTCAGCCTTGCTTCAGAAGCAATGTCCATTGACTTAATAAATATTAGGTTCATAAAACTCAGCTGTCTGATGCAGAAACTGATTTGTGGAAGATATAGCATTGCTGTCATTTTGGGCAAGTAACTCCAAAATCTATCTCCTCAAACTATGGGAGAGGTAAGCAGTGGCTTCACATTTGCTAATTCTATAGAATCCCACAACAGCACTATAAGAAAAGAAGAAAAAAAAATGGGTAACATTTCACGCATCATTTTAACAATAACATTTTAAGACTATACCAATATGAACTGGTTTGTCTACAGAGGGTTTGTAAAAGTACCTCAAAACAAAATAACTTAATGACCCACAGTTCAGTAAGACATAATTGAATAATTCACATATTCACAAAACTTTATTTCCAAAACAGAGATCACTAGCTTAGTCATTTTCTTTTCAAGTTTGCAATATGACCCAGCTTGGCTCCTCAACAACTACAGCTAGGCTTCAAGATGATTTTCCTTGTAGCGTTTAATTTGCTAATGGGATTTGCATGCACACTTCCAAAGAAGTATCAAGAAAGTTGGCCTCATTGTTTGTGATGGCCAGACAAGGGGAAGAATAATTGTGTCATACAGAATCTATCCCTGGTCTCCCCACAGAGACATAATTATGCATCCAAAACGTAGAGAGGTGGAAGAGACAGATCAGATTCCACCTAAGTCTGAAGGATTAATCCCTATGTCACTTCTAATGGTACAAAAGGCCCAAGTATAATTTCCTCTTCTGCCTTGTGGTATACCAGATTGCAGAAGATTGCATGTATTATTTTAAGGTTATCCAGAGAAAATTTCCCTGGGCTTTCCTACAAGGACTTTTGACCACAGTATGGCATTTAAGGGGAAGGGCATTGGAACAGCTCGACAATAGGACTTAAGGAGCACAGGAAGCAAGTTCCAGAACAGGCAGAGATGATGAAAGGGGGAGCAAATTCACGATGCTATCTGAAGATGATGGAGGAAATCTTGGCTGGATGAAAGGAAAAGGCAAAATTCCCACTGACTCAGTGGAGCCCAGAATTTCCTCCAAGAGGGAAAATTGTGCTGTGAGGGAGAGCTGTCATTAAAGAGCAGGAGTCTGAGATGCATCAGCATACTGAACTACCACACTTTCTCATGAACTGCAGTGCCACGAGCCAACACCGGTATACATGCAGAAGAAGAGACCTGTACTGGAAAGGGTCAACATAAACAGCTCTTGCTGCTGGCAGAATCACACTGTAACATTTTGACAAGACATAAACAGAATCAGCTTTGATTTGGGGGACTCTGAGTGGGGACAAGGCACAAGTTTGTCCTCACTGCCAGCTGCTAGAACTGCAGGAGATGGGAGGTAACACTGTGAATACACCCAGCCTGCTCATGAGCCTCAACCATGGATTTGGGCTTGTCTGAATCTTGTGCACATCGCGGGGAAGCTGGATCTGCAGCCACAGCTGCTCTAGCCCACATGGCTGCTACGTCAGGGCTCAGATATCCTTGGCTGCTGGTTTCAGGGGGTTCTCATTTCGGTATGTGTATGTGTGTGTGCTTTGCTTTCTTTGTTTTCAGCACACTCGTGAAGTGACTTTGTTCTTTCCATATTTTACACAGGAAAAAGAAAGAAGAAGGGGCTCTGTAAATTGCATCAAAAAGCAGCAAGTATTTCTAAAGCTTCTGAAAACACTTCAAGCTCTTAGGCAAAGCTGACACAGCTAGGGGCTTCTCAGAAAGCTGCATTAAAAAGGGACTTTACCCCTGTCAGACACATGGGACAATCCCCCACTATGGGAAGAGATGGGAAACGGCCAACAAAATTCATGGTTCTCTCACCAAGCTTTCTCCCTGCTTTCTATTTTGACTGTGTTGCAGGGGTCCATTTTTACGTGCTGTTTTTATTGTTTTGTTGATGTTTTTTTTTTTTTTATTATTGTTTCTGTTTTTTGCCATGCTATCCAGCTCATGACAAGAAGAGAGAGCAGGGAGAAGCAAATCCATTTTGCATCAATAACAAAACGTTGCATTTCTAAGGAAAGGAAAATAACTGCTTTTCACAAACAAGGCTGTGCTTGCTTGCCTGTTGGTTTGTTCAGAGCAGTTATCAAGCTAAAGGAGCCCTGGTGATCATGTTTTGCCAACAAAGACAGAACAAAGGGTTATTAAAAATAATATAAGCCTACGACATATGTTACTGGTATTAAAGTTGATGCACATTTCTACCTATTGTGGGGAAAGCCAGGAGCTGTATTTTATCTTGAACAAAGTCAGAAAATAAAACTGTTTCAGGCTCATTACCTCTAGCAGGGATACGTATGTGTCTGCATGGGGAGGAGAGGCTGGGGGGAGCAAAGTTGGGTTTGGACAAAATTCAGCCAATTCTCCCCTGGAGTAGATATGGCTTGACACAGGAACTTCTGCAAGTATTTTCCCCACACAAGGGCTACGAACCAAAGTGAGGAGCAACCAGATAACTGTCAAAAAGCAGCAGGATCAGACCCACAGTTTTCAGACACAGAAACACATTTCATGAGACATTTTAGTACCACATACAAAAACTTGGTCATGGTGGTTGCAAGCAGAGACTGCAGCCAGAAATTAGGGTCCCTCTGCACTAGCTGTGAGACAAATGATGGCACAAGAAGGACTCCCTGCTTCAGAAAATTCTCCCACTCAGCCTCGGACTTCTGTTGCACCAGAAACCAGCCCCATTCAATGCAGCCCAACACAATCTGTCCTCACATTGCCCCCCAAAGCATGCTCACCTGGCATTTTGCATGGTCTGGGAAGCCTCACAGGCGGCTGGGTTTGCAGTCTCACTCCATGTCTGACCTTACAGTTCCTGCAAAGCAAAGAAACTTGTTTGTAATGCTCGCACATTATGCCGGGATGGCGCGCTGTCAACACATGCAGCGTTATGGACTGGAAAATCCAAATACAGTTTGCAAAGCCATTGGAGGTTTTCCACAGAGTACTTGCAAGGGCCTCTCCTAATTGAATTTGCCAAAATTCACTTGAACTCAGATTTAATCCAATCAGTTCTACATCACATGTCTTTCAACATTGACAAAATATTTTTTTCTAATTGTGACTCTCTTATGGAACCAAATGAATCAGAAAGGGACTTAAATGAAAACCAGTCCAGATTGTTCTACACTTTAACCTTACATCTGTGCTTAATTAGGATGCTCAATTTCCCTAAACTCAAGTCATAAAATGGAAGTAATCTGTGGCCTGTTTGTCAGTCATTACCGGGCAGCAGACCTGCAAATCAAGGCTGGCTCAAGCATGCAGGATGCTGCTCAACATGACCATGCAGGGAAGTACGGGAGAAGTGACTGTGTGGCTGGTTGGAAAGGAATCAGGAGAAAAGCTCACCGAGAAAGACGTGTGAATGACCTACATGCTGGGAATGGGGCTGAGCCTTTAAAGAAGGGAGCAAATGAATGTGGAGAACAGCTGTGACTATTTAAAACTCCCCCATCCTGACTGTATGAGGCTGTTACAAAAGGCCTCATAATAATTGATACTGGACAGTATTTTCAGCCACAGAAAAGACAACTTTCTCACTCTTCTTCACGTAAAAGCCAAACTTTTTGGCCAGAGAGCTGAAAAACCTCTTAGGGCATAGCTTGGTCCTGCATACCGCACAGGGCACCATGCTCCTTCCTACTTTCCACCGCAGCTGTTTGAGGGGCCTTCCTGTAAAGCAGTGTAATGAACACATATAGAACGCAAAAACCCTTTCCAAGGGTTTTTGAAGACCCTGGGCTGTCTCCTTAGCTCAGTCTTTCAGCCCAGTCCCAGCTCCAGCACCACCTGGAAGCTGCGGCAAGGGAGAGCTGGGATCTACTGGAAGGGCTTGTGGCATTGCTGCATGGAGTGGCACCCCTGAGCGCCTCCTCTCCCTGCAGCCAGCAAAAGTAGCTGCAATTAACCCACATCCTTAAATGTGTGAGAGAGGCTTGTCGTCTTGAGCTGTTAAAGATGCACTTCTCGGGTCTATTGCAAATCACTGGAGGAACAATAAAACCCTACCCCACACGCCAAGGTCTGTCATCATTCATTTCAAACATGCACTTCAGAGTGTTGCTGTTATGTTGTTTTTTGACATCTTGAGATCTGCATGAGAAATCCCTGTGGACGTGCTGTAAATCCATATCTACAGCAGTAAGTTTTCATTGCATCAGTGTTATTAAATATATATATACACTTATATATATATTATTTGGCAATGCTGAATGAACAATTGGCCTTTAACTCCTCCTAGACTATTAGGTCGTACTATAGGTCAGCGAAAAGGTAATTTTCCCTAGATTTGTAATAAGGTCTGGGATTTGACCTATGACCCCAATGTCACAAGGTATTCATTATCTCCACACAGATGATATACAGGCAAAGAAACATATATTTTTTATAGAACTGGAAGAATTATATTTGATGGGTACATTTTATTAGATGGGTTTTATTACCTGGATAAACTCAATTAGCAGACCTCATTAATTTTGAAAACGTAACTTATTTACATTGAGCTATTCTTCCTGTGGCCATTAGCATTCACAACATAAACTTGAGCTCAGGGCACAACAGATTTATTTTTATTTTTATTTTTTGGTTCAGTGGTGGCCAAATCTGAAAAAAAAAAATAGGAAAGAAAGAAAAAAAAAAATTATTCTAACCAAAACAGAAAGCTTATTTTGTATCAATGCAGAATGCTCTGTCTAACCTGCAATTAAAACTTTTTTCCTCATTCTGAAGCTGGTTTTTTTTTTTTTTCTTTTTTTCTTTTTCTTTCTTTCTTAATAAATACTAGCCAACATTCCAAATGTCATTTCCTAATGAGAAACTGAAATGTTTTGCTTCCAAAGCGGTAGAAACTAGCACTTTATATTTTGGGGGTGGAGAGGTTGTTTCCTTTGTCTTAATTGAGTAAATAGTTTCAGTCCCCAGCATCTGGGCTTTTGGAACAATTTCACTAGTCCACAAAAACATTCCACTCACTTGGAGAAGCTGTACCTGCAGGAAAACATTAGTGATATACAGTAAGCACAGTGTAAAGAGATAAAGACATAATTGAAAGGTGTCTGCATAAAATGCTCCCATATCAAATCCTACATGTTGCTAGAGTTTTGAAGAGGTAAAGGAACAGTCTGTGAACCACTTGTCCATACGTTATTGTTCCTCAATGAATTCTCAGTTGCAATTCTACCACAGTCAAAAAACTCCACCCTTTGTATGACAGATGCCACAGTCCCAGACCAAAAAAAAGGGAGTGAGAGGCCAACAGCAGAGGATGGGGTTTGTTTCAGCTAACGTTAGACTATTTATGGTTGGTCCAGATCAAGCTACATTTTGTAGCCCACAGAGAAAGATAAAGCTTCTCCTGAGAACAAGCCACCCCATACCGCAAGGCAGGAGCATAAGGCAAGTGGGGAAGATCAGTCACCTGCTGGGGTCCCTGATGCTGCCACCAGGCAGCATCTCACATGCAGGCTACTTGAGCTAGGTGATGTGATTCCCATCCATCTGCAGTCTGGGAAAAAAAAAAAAAAAAGCAAGGACCATGTTGGCCCACAGCTAAGTATTTAGGATGAAGTTCCCTCAACCTTGTTTCACCCATTTCCTGCAACCAGAGCTGCTCTGACCGGCAAGGTGGAGAGCCCCTTGGCACAAGGAAGCATGCACATCTTCCAGGGGATATATGAGGTCCTAATACAGCTACACAGGAAAGAAAGGGGCATGGGCAAGTGTGAACAACCCCTCTACTGATGCTGAGGATCCAGCCCTCAGCATAAAGTCCTCTATTATTGTTAGCATCGTGAAGCAGCTTTTATTTTGAGACAGAATGACTTGTGTGTCCATCCAATGAATTCCTGTTAAAAGACTAAACCTGGTAGAGGATAAAAATCCATTACAAGTGAGAAGCAATTTACAGTAGAGAATTGACCTATAAAACCAACGCATTTCCACCACACTAATCCAAAACATATTTCAGAACATAGGTCTGCACTCTGAAATAGGTCTTGTTAAACCAACCGACCTGTTAAAATTATGGGCTTAGTGCAGCAAGCTTGTATATTTTAACAGGACTTTCATGTGCTGGGCTCTAGTCCTAGGAAATTTTCTAAGAAAGTGACCTCACTCCTCGCAGCTCAGGAAATGGAAGGAGATTTAAAAGCAAGACGCATCCCTGGGACATCAGAGCAAGCAGCTTGCAAGGCTCATGGCCTCTCACACTTTGTCCCACTCATTTTTGCATTGCCTCTCATCCCATACCTTGCACCTGAAGGAGCACTTTTGCCTTTTCCTATCTGTCAAATATTTCCCCTTCTCCTTTGTAAAATCTGCTTCAATTCCCTAATGTGCCTCCTCCTGAATTCTTGAACCTGGGGGGCTCCCATTCTCCCCCTGCAAAACTCCTGTGCACAGAGTGGGAACAGTGTACTCAAGGTCACCCACTGAAGTCCCCCCACAAAGCCCACAAGGTGTGCACAGATGTGCAGTGCTAGGTAGACGCCTCACTGCAGCCAGGGCAGGAGTGCCTCATATTATCCCAGAGCACGCCTGCTCTCAGGACTGGCCCACAGTGCTTGAACTGGGACCCTCCAGCATCCGCGCAGGAGAAGTGGGAGGCTCAGAGAGGGGAAGAGGAGCATCTAACTTTTCAGGAAAGCCAACTGTAATTATTTAAAGCTCCAGGGTCTACTTCGAAGCCTGTTGAACTCTGTGGAAGGAATTCAGTGGGCTTGCAGTCGCTTATGGCTGCAGGGTTGGATCTTGGTAGAGAAACAATGAGGTGTTGTTGTGTAAAGGGTTCTGCCCTCGATAAAACATTTCAGTGGAAAATTGATCTCCACAAGCGGGAGAGTTTCAGCCATCACCAGGAAGCCCATGCAAGTTTGTTCTTTTTTTCTGCCAATGCAGAAATACAGCTTAAACTTCAGTCTACTCCTATTATTATCTAAGTTAAGAGAATAAGAACTGGAGTAAAAATAAAACTAGCAATATTATTTTTCCATTTCTTTTCCTCCTGTTTCCAGATAATGCCTTTATGAGTACACAAGACCTGTTAAAAATGGTAAACATAAATATTTTAACAATAACACAATTCATGAATGTGATAGCTTACTTCATAGTAACCTAGATTATTAGCATAGAGAGTAGCACAAGGGTCACATTTAGTAAAGAGGCAAAGAAGACACCTAGCTCAGTCTTGTGTGTGTCCACTGTCACTAATCCACCGCTCAACAATGACCAATATTTTCCTTGTTCAACAAGGAAAATGGATGGAGCTGTAGAAGCCCTTCCTATTATCCTATTACTATTCACCTGGAAGTGTCAGGTCTAGGCATGCTTCAGCTTCCCTGACACCATCCTGACATGCCTGGGTAATATTCCTAAATGTTGATGCAGCATGTCCCTGCTTCCACTGCATCACTGCATGATGCCTTTTTGCATTGGAGCTCCATCATGAACTCTCTGCTCAGCCAAAGCACTCTCCTGATACATCTGCTTGCCTTCATGAGTACTGGAATGGGCTGTTCTTGCATTTGGGGCATGCAAGTCCTTAAAGGTCTGCCAGCTTTCCTGAGCAACTTTGCCCTTCAGAGCTGCCTCCCCTGGCATCCCACTTACTAGTTTCCTAAATGAGCTCAAATACACTCTTCCAAAGACCTGGGTCTGCCCTCTGCTGCTCTCCTTCCTCACTGCATTCAGGATCTTACATCCCACCATTTCATAGTTACCATAGTCAGGGCTGTTGCAGATTTCCACATCTTCAACCTATTCTTCCATATCATTGAAGAGCAGATGCAGCAGTGGGTCACCATTGGTTGGCCCAGCCAGTACTTGTTTCAATATGTTATTCCTGACACCCTCTAGAAACCTCCTAGACTGCTCATGTCCCACCACGCTGATCTTCCAGCAGCTATCAAGGAAGGTTAAACTCCTCCATGAGAACCAGGGTCTGTGACTCAGAGGCTTTGAAGAAGGCTTATTCCACTTACTCACCATGATGGGATGCCTCTAACACACCCCCACCATGATGTTGCCTTTACAGGTCTTTTCTCTGACCTCCAAGCTCTCCACCAGCCAATCATCCACCCCACTGAGAAGCTAGTTATACCCAAGCTGTTGCTTTGCACAAACAAGCCCTTGCTCCCTCATCTTCTTTGTCTTCTCCTGAAGAGATACTACCTGTCCATCACAGTCACTCCAGGTGTACAAGTTGGCCCACCACACCTTTGTCACTCAAAGAACATTGCAGTTAAGTAGAAAAAGCTCCTAGTTTTTGGTCTTGTAGCAGTATCTTGGAGTCTATTCATCTTTAGTGCTGTCTCTGCAGGGATGGACTCAGGAAACAGAAAAACCTGCACCCTTTGGTTACTACAACAGGATAGAGCAGTAGCCACAGCTTTTGTTATAGACAGTTGCCTTCTATCTTGCAGAAAGAAAAAATATAAATATCAGTGTGCAAAAACAGCAGCAGAGTTAGGTCCTGAAGTGGGGATTCCATTGGGCTCTGTCAGAGGCTACACCGAGGTGCACCTATTCCCATTGCAGCTCCCTGATGGCTCTCTCTTGGCCTTGCCCCTGTCAAGGGGAGCAAGGATGGTAACAGGATGTACAATGCCCAAGAGGTCCAGGAGCTTCCAGAGGTGGTCACAGAGGCTGCTGGCTTGTTGCTGAGGGTCTGGGGCTGAAAAATGCAAAACCAAGGAGACTTTAAGAGTCAGCAGAGGATTTCTGGACAAGCGTAGCCCTTGCTATTGAATGACTGCCTCGTCTGCCCTCCAAAGCTTGTGCTATGTGTTTCAGTTGATAAGCTCTGAACACTTCATGGCTAACAAATGCATTTGATTCTGTGGCAAAGCAGATTTTAATACATTGAAAAACCTTGCTGAGCAGGACTGCAGGGCTCTATCTGCAGAGATACAGAATGTACAAAAAGACTGTTTCAACACCTCCTTAGCGAAATAGATTAATGCCATTTCTGAGATTGTGACATGGGCAAAACATGTCCTCATATGGTATAAACTCTTGGTGAGAAGAGCTTCATACCTTTACCATGATTTCATCACTCAAGAGTTAAGTGGCCATCCCAGACTGACACAAATCAAAACTTCATGTTACTATGGGACATGATCTGTTCCTCTCCTCTTCTTGTGATGACCTCCATCAACCATCAGATCATATAATTTTAAATAACACAAAATCTGGACTTTTTGACATAGATTTCCTCCCTGCATCTAAGGAAGGACAGCTCTAATTTATACCAGATGGTTTCAAACTGTAAGAAGCTGTGTGACAGCTGAGTGTTAGGCAAGCACAGGTATGCCCCACCCTATCCCAAAATGCATTTTCCTGTTCTCCTTTCTACCCAGGCAGGAGAAGATATGAGAGGGAACCAGCTGCCCAGCTCTGCACCACCAGAGAGTTATGCCAAGCAAGTTAATGCATCTAAGGGTCACATCTGAAATTCTCTGTACAGAGGTAAAAGGAAGAACTCTGTTCTTTTAATTTAAGAACAAGTCACAGATAAAAAAGGGGGGAAGGGGGGGAAAGAGGAGGGAGAAAACAGTCAACTTTAGAACTAAGTGCATGAAAATGCTTAATATATTGCCAGAATGTTGATGAAAATGAAGAATTGGATTCCAAAGAATCTAGAGAAAATGATCCCTTTGAGTCAAACATTAATAAAAGTCTGCAGTGATATAAAGATGATCTCATGTTCCTGGTTATTTCCCATTTGCAAGTTTTTTTTGATATAGTCTTTTTTTTTTTCTTTTTTTACTCCCAGATGTTGTAAAGTTAATTACACAATCATTTTTGTATTAACAAAAAAATGCATAAAGAACTCATGATGCACTACAGTGCAGTACAGAATGAAGGAAAATTACCCTCTCAGATCTTTAGAAAAAGGCAGTTTCTACATAATCCCACAGATGATATTTTTCAGTATTCTTTAGCCAGACACTTCTTTTTACAAGGGAGAAATTTTCAGCTCAGTCTGAAACTTGCTGGGAGCATCCTCTGTGTGCAAGCTACAAGGTCAGGACAGCCCCAGCAGTAAAGAATGCTTGCCAACGAAGAATGGAATAAATTCAGGCACATCTGAGGGAAAGTCTTTTGCAGACCTGTGTGTCATAAATCCTCTGTTCACTGTGCCTCAATGTCCCACGTGCAAGGCAAGATGTAAGGGGTCTCTTGTGTTGGGAAACACATGTGCTTAGGTAGACTTGGTGCACACATAACTCATCCCTGGGTGCACAACCACACATTCAGCCTGGCATTAGTGGTACATTGGATGACCCAGTGTGCCTGCAAATCTATAGGATCTGAAAATGTAAATATGAGTGTGTAGGTAAATGGTCTCTTCCACAAAGGTCTCAGCCACAGAGGTCCCTAAATGTCTGTCGGAGCACAGAGGGAACAATCCCTGAGCTGGAACATGGCGTTACATCCAACTGATGGTAAAGGCACTTGGGTGCAACAAGAGAGGACAAGTTTAACTTAAGGAAAATTCTGGGTTTGGTGGTGACATCTGGCCTTTTTTGACAGCACTGAAATTAGGAGATACTTTGACTAACAAGTGCTACTGAAAACAAAAAGATTTTTAGGAAATTAAATCATAGATTCAGAGAATCAGAGGCACAGAGTTCTGTTTCTCTTGTCATTTCACTTATCAACAACCTTTTTCCTATATTTTTCCCTTCTTCTGAAGTCTAATGGGTCACCTTTGGCACACAGGATGACCAAAAGACGAGTCACCACTTCTGGCTATTTAAAGTTAACTCTTTTACAATGCACACAAGGGTTTGGGGGGATTATTTTGTAACAGATTAAAAAAAAAAAAAATACTCCCTGCTGTATTTGTCAAGTGAAGAGATATATTATTAACTTTGTTGCAATGAATTTTTATCAAGCCAATGAGGAATATTCATTCCTAAGGGGCTTAAACTAATGAAATCTTATAATGAAAGGTTATAACAACTGCTTCAGCTCTGGATAGCTGTGTTTTTAAAACTGAATCTCATCCTGTGACTGATCTCAACTTTTTCTGCTTAAGAAAATACAACCATTTGCCTTTGTCGCACTATGGCTCTTAAAGCTCTGACACCTAGAATCCTGTGAATATGTAAGAAATCAGATTCCATCACAAAAAAAAAAAAAAAAAAAAAAAAAAAAAAAAAAACTCCAAGTGTTATGCAAAGAAACATATATACCCCTTATATACCCCTTACTGATGTAGATTCTTAAACTGATCAATTTTAAAGCCAAATGAGATTGTTGTGATTGTCTCACTAGTTTCATTACTTTCCGTACAACTCTACAACTTTCTTATATTAATTCATGCCTTAAGATTAAAAGCTGTGCTTTCAGCAGAATAGCTCTTTTAAAAGAGTTTCATTTTGACTGAAAATATTCCAGTAATGGAGAATCCAGCACAACCCCGTGTAAATCATTCCAAATGATTAATTATCCTTGCTGTTAAGAACATGCACCTTCTTTTTTGGTCTGAATTTGCCTGAGTGCACTTTCCAGCCACTGGTCTTATTAGTCACTGTACCTTTGTCTGGCAGACTGAAAAGCTCTGTATTACCTAAATCTTTTCCTTGTGGAGATACTCACAGGCTATGATCAAGTCTCTGTTAACCTTCTTTCTTAGCCATTACTTAAATCTTTTACTCTTAGTTATACTTTAATTATTCTCAGAGCTCCTCTCTGAACTCACTGCAATTTTTTTTGCATCTTTCCTGAAGTTTGGGTACCAGATCTGAACATGTGACACCAGAGACCACAGTGCCAGTACTGACAGCTATGGAAATACTCTCACAGCCTCTTCTTTTTTTTTTTTTTTTTTTTTTTTTATACAGGCAGAGACTGAATTCTAGCCATAGTGACATGCTAGAAGGTTATGCTCAGGTGATTTTCATCTTGACTACTAGATTTGTTTCCCTAACTTTCTCCTTCCACAAGCAGAGAATCCATGGAAATGCAACCTACATGTGTTGTTCCCAGACTGGTTCATTTTGTATTCAGCCACCCTAAAATACTTATTTAACCAGGTCCCATGTTTTCTCTCTGTTTCAGTGAGAAACTGTTGTCTCCGCTGTGAGGAACTCCATCCTGACCCCTTAAGTTATTGCTAAAATGGAAAACAGGGAAAAAAATCACTGTTGGACTATCTTGATGGAGACTCCCTGTCTATAATCAGATTTGAACAGACCATTGAACACATTCTCAGTCTTTTTAATGTGACATTGATTTTATAACATTCTGCTTTGTTATTCAAGATGTGTGGCCCCATATGCAATAATGTCACAATTTTATTGCATTGCAAATACTACTTCTATCAACAAAAGTTGTAATCACATTAAAATTTATTCTAAGCTAGTTCAACAAGATTCTTTTCTACAAATCATTATTAGTGGTATTTCCTTCCTTTAAATTGTTATTAATCTGGTCCCACATCTGCTATTTTGCTACTTTGTCAGGGAATGTTATCAGTTGGCTTTGGTTACTTGAGGTATCTTTTCTGCTTTTCCTAAATATGGGTGCATCTGCTTTTTTAAGAAGTCTTCTCATTCCCCAGGATTTACTGAAACTCATTATTAATGATCCACCAGGCTTCTCAGATTGCAGACTGAAACTCACCAACATGATGATTTGAAAGGGTCCTACTTAGTATCTGTAATTTAAGACCACATATAGTTACTGTGGAAGGTGGATATATTTTATCATTATTGCATGACTTTAATACACTTTCTGTTTTCTCCTTCTCTCTTCCTCCAGCCCCAGTGCAGAAAGGTTTATTGGATATTCCAGCTTCTTATTGACAGTTCTGCCATGACTAACTAGTAAAGCAACACTTTTATTGGGATTCCTTTTGCTCTTTAGATGTCCAAACATTCCTCCCACTGTCTTAAATTCTTCTGGCTATAGCTTTCCCTTTGTATCTTTTTTCTTCCCTCAGCAACTTTTCACATTTCATAATTTATGCACACTGCTATCCATATTTCTTTATTCCATATATTATGTACAGGGTTCTAATTGTTATGCATGCTTTCTTTTTTTTTTCATATGCACCTGACTGTTTTTAAACCCTCTTTCTTGACTTTAGCTTTTTAGATCTTGGATAATTTATAAAGTATTTTTAAATAACATAAATTATTAATTATTATTGTTAATATAAAATAATTAAATAAATATTTCATATTTTACCACTTCCAGTCTTCCAAGCTGAAATATGTCTTCATTACTCCAGTTTTGTAAAACTGGACTCTTAGAAACTCTAAATATATATATATATATATATTTTACTGATATGAATTTTATGTGCTTTGCATGAACCAATGTAGTTGATTTGAGTCTAAACAACTGCTGATTTCTGGTTCTGAGATCAGTTTCTATCTCTCTGCCAGGATGACATCCAGTCTAGAAATGTCCCATGTCAACTGCCACCCTTTCTCAGCTAGAAAATTGTCATCTGTAATTCAGTAAAATTCCAAAGATATTTTAGTACTGGCAGCACGAAAATTCTAGCACATGCCATTCAGACTGGAATGCTCCATTACAAAAGACTTTTCATTTTTCTACACCTGTGAGACTGGCATTTAAGCAGCCAGTCATCCTGTACTCTAGAGGGATTTTGGGGACAGCCATAGACATCAGTAAGCCTCCATCTTCTGCTCTGTGTGTTGGAACACAAGCCCATAAGCACTGAAGATCACCTGACAATGATTCTGAGACAGCAAATGCCATTTTGGTCATAGGATGCCCTGTCCTTTTATCCTAATTTCATCTGTCTTTAAAAAGAAATTTTGAGCTGCTGACTTTAACAGTCCAGTCATGCCAGTTTTTCTTCCAGAGTCTTATAATACCAAGTGTGTGTGTGCTCATCAGTTAGCAAATTCATATCCTTTCTCTTATTACTGGGCTCCCTGTGGCCCTTGAAGGCAACTGGAGACTTTTTTCACATCCCTGGCACCTTGGTTAATATTGTTCTGGGTATCTTGATTTTTCTGCTATCTCCTTTACCACTGTTCTTGTTTAGTTTAAGACCTTTCAGTGCAGTCTAAGCAACCTGTACCTCAGAAAACTAGTTTCTACCTACTGCAATTACTTCTTCTGAGGCTAGTTAACTCAACTTTCCCCCCCATCTCCACAAGAGAGATAAATATTTCCCTGAAGCTCTCCCAATGCTATCTGGCAGCTCACCTCCAGGTACCTCTTTTGGGTGCATCTTTAGTCCATCCATGATCTCTGGAGCTGTTGCCAACTGGTAGGACACCACAAAGCCCTGGATCTCTAATGCACAGCACAGTCATCAGAGAGGGCTACCCCTCCACAAGCACACTCTCCTACAACGCATCCAGCCCAGATTTTTTTTTGAAATCTGGTTCTTTGGGGGAAAAAATAAAAAAGAAAAAGTTGGGTTTTGCACCCCCCATTTTCCTAAAAGTATAAAGACAAGACTTAATGGCCTGACCATTAAGAACTAATGCTATTTGGGATTACCAACTCTATCTATTGTGCTGGACCAGGGGAGATTGAAGGTTTTGGGGGCAACCAGGGCTCAGTTGAGACAGGTGGACACCAGGCTGCTCATTGCAGCCCTCAGAGAGAAGAGTGGCCACAAGGCCATCCCTTCCCACTGACTTTTCAGCCTTACAGCTCAAACTGGGACTAACCGCTTTCTTTGGTAGGCACATATGGAGCTCAGCAAGTTCAAGTGAGACCTTTGTTAGTGTGCAGAAAGTTTTCTTCCCTGTCTGTTCACCTACACAACAGTCAGTCTATACTCTAAGATCACTCTAGTTATATTTGTTTTCTTTCTGCTACTTATCTGCTAAGCATTTCCCATACCATCATCTTTGTGCCTCTCAGAATTGCTTGGCTTTGCTGGTCACCACTGACTTTCCTGCTAAGCAGAGTTGAATCCCAGATTCATTTTGCCCTCTCTGTTTTGTTATTTTTTTTTTCATACATTTATTATATCAGTAGAGTGAAGGAAAGTATTACAGGGAGAGACAGTGTGGTAAGGGAAGCATTGGAAGGAAGTCAGCTTATATTTGTGCTGTCATTTTTAATGCATCATTTGTTGAATCTGTATATTTTATGTGGTCCAGAAATAGTTTCTGCATATCTTGTCCATCTCTTGTTTTATCCTGCAATTGGGATGTTGGTGATTTGTGTTCTTTATTAGGGTTAGACTCCTTTCTTTGATTCTTGGGATGGTTAGCAATTTCCTGGGTCTGGCAATTGCAGGGTGGTCTGCAGAGTGGCTCCTTCTCTGTCTCAACATGATGTGTTTTTGTTGTTGTTGTTGTTGTTGTTGTTGTTTTTGTTTGTTTGTTTGTTTTTCAGTGCTTGATAAGACGATCATAATAATGTTTCAGCTTTCCAGTTTTGTTTAGTCATTTCTTTCCAGAAACTGCACAGCATAGCCAGCTCCCAAGGACAGAAGGGGTGATTTTGCAATCCAAAGACTGACAAGCCGTGCTTACTCATGGGGCAAGTCCCTTTAGACATTAAAAACTGCTGCTCTGCCTCTTTTTAAATAGGAAATGAGGACTGGAACAAGAGGAGGCTTCAGGAAAATAAACCATGAAAGTGTTTCTTTCCTAAGTACTGCTAAATACTCAGCAAAAAGTTACCAGAAAACAAACAAACAAACAAAAACAAACAAACAAGCAAGCAAACAAACAAACAAAAACAGATCTCCTCCTCCAACATTTTTGACAGTGACGAGTGTCCATAGATGTTCCTGGGAAAAAATAACTACAGAGTCTCGTTTTAACACAGCTGTCTGACCACTGCTAGCAAAGGGGAATATTCTCTGCGCAACCCTTACCCGGCACCAGCCACAGAGCTGACCCCCAAGCACTTCAATACCACAGGAACTGAAGCCAGAATGTAACTGCCCACGGCCAGTAGGGCTTAGACACAATCACACAGAGATCAGCAGTAATGCCATAATACCTGTCTCTTACATATACTTTCACCTGCTTTTATCAAGGTGGCCTGCTCAGGGCTTTCACATGAACATTTTACAGATGGAGAAATTGAGGTCATGGACAGCTACAGAATTTTCTACACTTTTTACAACTGAGCCAAAAATATAATTTTAATTTCCCAGGTTCCCTACTGTGCCATAAGAATGCCAAATTGCATTATTTAATGTTTTTACTATTTAAATGCCAAAACCTATTGTCAGCTCTGCCAAAGGGGTAGAGCCACACGTATCATTTGAGGAGCATCAGACAAGAGATTCCTGTTAAATATCTGTTTCTGTGTTTATCCACAGTCATGACCCCTCAAGATGAGAAAAAAAACCAGCCCACCCAGATAACAGAAATGAACTTCAGCACCTGAAAAATAAGGCATGTGTATGGATAGTAAAAGGTGGAGGGAAGTTAGGTTAAGTTACCTACAAGGATGTTTTTGTTGTTGTTTGTTTGTTTGTTTGTTTTTGTGAATTCCATGGAAAAATTATGTTTATTTGCAGGGGGCTGAGTGTTTCCAAGCTGGCAAAACTGATAAAACAAGAAACTGTTGGGTGAAGTAGCTAACAAAAGTCCTGTATGAGACTGAAATTCAGAAAAGCTGCTTCTACTGCACTT
This sequence comes from Aythya fuligula, assembly GCF_009819795.1. Taxonomy (NCBI): domain Eukaryota; kingdom Metazoa; phylum Chordata; class Aves; order Anseriformes; family Anatidae; genus Aythya; species Aythya fuligula. The sequence goes on from NC_045559.1 coordinate 136,377,019, forward strand.
ACAGTGTCAAAGGAGTGTTGGTGCCTGGAAGAACCAAGCTTAGTAGACATCATATAAATGACTTGTTTATAAACCACGATATGCAGAGAAAGTATATTTGACACTTTCAAAGAAAGGGCTAGGAGAAGAGGGGCAATGAAATTATATTTCAGACAAAATAGTCTCATCAGTCAGGCGTGGCGCTGCAGCTTCTGTTTGCTGACTGGTGCAAGGGGGAAGCTGCCTGCAGGATGTACATCCTGGTGGTAGAAAAGAATGTCAGGAATTGATTTTGTTTTGTCTTGCTTTCTAACTGGTAGACCTTGAGAAGATACCTTGGACTGTTTGCAGACTGAAGGGTGAAGGAGGAGCAAACAGGTAGTGTTTATGCCTGCAAAGGAAAAAAAGAGCAAAGTAGATGTCAGCTGGGGAAACTGCAGACTACCTTTTGTCATCTTCTAAATACATAAGGAATTGCTGCACATATGAACATCCAAGTAGCCCAGAGAAGAGGACTGGGCAGAAACCAAGTGAGCCCAGTAGAAACCTATCTCTAACAGAAACTGGAGAACAAGAGTTGGAGCCAGGGTGGCCAGCATGTACAGATTAGGACCAGATCCCCTCAGACACCTAGGGGCCTCTTTTCCACTGATTCAGTAATTTGGAATCTCGTAAAGCCTCATAAATCTCTCTCTCTCTCTCTTTTTTTTTTTTTTTTTTTTTTTTTTTTTTTTTATCTGCTGTTTTTAATAGGGAAACAAAGAAGCCCAGTGTGAACACTGTAGATATTGCTCAGAATTTAGAAAGTGCTTCCAGATATGGTTGGTGTCCTCACCAGAAAAAAAAATAAATAATAAAATAAAATAAAAAGTCCCAAATTGCCAATATGTCACTTTAAAATGAGGTAATTTGGAGGTTTTCTTGGTTCTCATAATCCTTTGAATCAACTAGGCAAGACATGCATTATCAACATAAGAAGAAAGAGTGCAGGAGGAAAGAACATATTATCTATGTGCACAATAAAAAAGAATAAAAAAGAACACAACACTGAAATGACCATCCATTATAGTTCACTGTTGCAAATACACTTACAGAATAAATTCTCATTAAAAAAAAAAAGGGGGGGGGGGGGGGCTAAGTGGAATAATTACCATTATGTGTCTGCAAGAGTGTTTTTCCATTAGCTGCAATTAATACAGTAATACTAAATTAAAATCTATTCCCATTTTGCACTTATTGTGAGGAAAAATTAAAGAGAGGGAAAAAAAAAAAAAAAAAGGAAAAAGGACTGAAATGAAGGAAAAGCTAAGCATAATAATTAATATATTGATGATTTTGTATTGTCTCTGACCTGATCAATCATCATGAGATTTTGGTTTTATTTAATTAGCTTATGATAATGTCATACAGAATCCCAGTGTGCCGATGAAAACTGGCAAGTGAAAACGTTGACCTTCTGCTCACATATGCAATGCTGCCTTACGGTGTTAACAGCCTATATGCATCAATGCTAAGAGGCTTCCATCTAACTTGAGAGCCGCTGTATCAGGGGGAAATCATTACTGCCTACAGTGAGATCAGAGTTTGGCTCTTTTTGGTGCATGAGAGTCTGGGGAGCGAAAGGCACATCGCTTCTTGCCAGAATAATAATTGGGTGCTATGAGATTATGGACTGCTGCCATAAACTGAAAATGAACAGACAAGTTTCTTTTTGTTTGTTTTATTAAATGCTATTATTGTTATTTATTATGTTCTTGGTCATCAATTTTCTCAGAGTTGCTAACAAAGTGCTGCATAAATCCAGCCTGTCCCTTTCTGACCTCTATAACATCATGCAATTTTCCCCATTCACCCTTAATTCGAGGTATAAACTAATGCAAAAACAAGCATTTTATTGAATGGCAAGTTTTCTACTAAAGAAATTTCTTTTGCAGTAGGAAGCAACTGCATTAGAAATAAATATCTCAGCCAGACCTCCTGCATACTTCTCCCAATACATAAGCAAAAAAATATGTTGTGGTCAAACCTACATTGTTCCATTTGCCAATTGCAAAATAATAATAATGTTTGATGGGCAAAAACTCAGCTGTCAGGAGAGAAGACAGACGATTCTGCTTATTGAATGCTATTGACTTCATGGGGCCAATAAAACTACTTGCAAATAAAAGAAAGAGGAACCGATTCATGTCCTGAGATGCTGTGACGTAGCCTTTTTCTGTTTGTATAATGTTGTGATTAAATATGGTGGGGCCCTAGGGAGTGAATTTTTTATTTGAAGGTTAAGCCAATATTAGCAAAAAATAAAATAAAATTAATCAAATGGCCCAGAGCATCACAGCCACAGTTGATTCCAAGAATGTTTGGTTACAAAATGAGCAACTGACTAATTGTGTAAATGCTGTTAATTAGCTGTGCAGAGCCCCTAACTGGGCTTTTCCCTGTAACTAATAAGAAATCAATTAGCTAATGAAGTGGCCATTAAATGCTATGCTAATCTTAGCTGGGATATTTTTAATGTTTCTTCTTCTTCTTCTTTTTTTTTTTTCTTTATGATCCTTCCTAATTGCCATTGCCATACGGAGCTCACAGCTTTCAGCATGTCTAATGAAACATCATTATATCATAACTGGCATTCTTGGAAGAGTTAGTGGCAAACCTGCTTCCCAATTATTTTTAATTGCCAGACATACTCATAACTGGGCCTTTTACCGCGTAGTTCAGATCCCTGCACTGTCATGTAATATACACAAAGATTGTGTTTTCTTCCCTTTGCATATGAAGCGTGGCTGCAGCACCAGCCATGCTGGGGAACGCGCGCAGCACCCTGAGCAAGGACCCTGAGCCTTTGCCCATCCTTTGGCTGCAGCCTGCGGAGGCTCAGCACCGCTTTCCCACCGAGCAGCTAAAGCTAATCTCAAGGAGGTTTCACCTTTGTCTGAGAACGTTCCATGCCTGGTAAACATCATTTGCAGCCAACTGCTCAGAACTAAAAATGCGACTGCGGCTCCTGGTTGCTTATGCCAAAGCACTGCGATTTAGCAATTATTATTGGGATTAGCAATTGGGGAGTGTGAATGTCTTCAGTAATTCCCACAGATTTTGTCACTTTCTAAAAGAGTTCATTATCACTGTTTATTTGTGTCTATAAAGTCCAACTTCGAGAAAGAAGAAAGTGTATCTTTGCTTTGGGTGGCACGGCTGCAAAATAAGTATTTCTTCTTTAAAAGAACCCTTTGTAGGGAGGGAGGCATGGAAAATTCTCAGTTTTTAAAATACTCCTGTAGCTCCTAGTTTTTATTTACCTCCCCAGCACCTATCTGGTAATGGAGTCATGTTTAAACCCTGAATCTCAATGAACTTCTCTAAATCTACTGGTGCCGGAGTAGGTTATGTGTCAGGATTAGGCTGGCTCCTCCCTGCCCCCCACAACACAATAGTACTCGGGACATCTGTGCACAAAATACGCGCTTTTTTAAAGAATGTTTTCAAAAGAGAGTCTTGTCTCTCTCACTCCCTCTTTTTTTTTCCATCCTCCCTCCTTTTTTGGATAACATGCAAATTGAATTGGTTAATTCTGTACCCCAGTTTCAGGAAATCTGCCACCAGCAGCTGCCACTGTTTCAGATGTCAGGAGGATGCAGATACACTGTGACATTTTGTTCATTAAATAAACAAACCAGGTTCAGGCTAACAACATTAGGTAGAAAGCCCCATCAATTCTTGTACATTTAGTTCACATAATAGGAAGTGACAATTGTTCCTTAGCTTCATAAGCACTATATTGAAGAACAAAAGGAAAAAGCATACATAATGTGGCAACAGCAACAACAGTTGCCATAAAATCCTGCAAGGTTGATTTAGATTAATGAGGCACATAACTTTTTGCCCAAGGCTACTTAAAATAAATATGGCTACAAACATGGCTACTAGGGTAAAGGAAAAAAAATGTCAGGATTTTTTTTCTCTTACATATGGGTTTGTTCTTATTTATTTGATTTGACTATCAATAAGAAAACTTCTTCAGCGATAGCCTCTCTATAGATGAACGAAAAGGATTTGTACTGTATGTTAGTATGAAAACAAGGAGCAAACAGAAAAAAAAAAATCCCATTTTTGTACATTTCAGTGGCATAATATTTTACTCAAAAATGTTAACTATCATGTTGACCTTAGGTTAAAACGATAGATATTAGACACTCAAATTAAAAGCCATAGTCTTTTCCATTGTGACAAATCAATCTATCTGAAATATCAACACTTCTGGCTTTTGCATCAATCAGATATATCCTGACTTTTAGGGAATCTAGGGAATATAAACAGTAAATTGCCAAGAGAACAGGTACATTTCATCGTGCATGCATCGTCTAATATAAAAGTCACTAAAACTGGAAATTCGGTAATGGATTTAAAAAAATAAAAGGATGATAATGAAGAGGAAGAAGAGTGGCCTATCTAAAATCAGGCCATCCTAAGACTTGGATATCATAGATAAGGCTGTCAGTCAGACTTAGACTGAAAGGTACAGACAATAGAAAAAAAAACTCGCACATTAATATGTATAGCACCATGATGTGGCTTTTAATATTCCAAAGGGACTTCAGCAACTCCATGGGAAAAAAAGCCAAGCGAAGGCTGGCTCTTGCAAATCCTTGTTGATGGAGGCCACCCCGTTGGAGGATGTGTGCCCCTTCCCTGTGCCTTCAGCAAGCCCAGCCTCACTCTGCCCCACCCTAGTCCCTATTCTCAGCCTTGCTAGAACCTTGCCACCATTTTGGAGCCACCATCTCCGAGGTCCTGCCTATGGCCAAGGAGCCAGCAGGGACAAGGGGGCGTCATTCTTGGCATCCCTCCTGCAGTAGCCCTGGGAAGTCCTGTCCCCTTGCACCACAGCCAGACGCGGTGCTGGCAGGTGTGAAAATGCACTTTCATTCAGATAGCCCCTGCTGCCTCCATATATGCAGAGGCTGAAAACAGCAAGTGTTTCCAGGACAGGTCGGCATCAATTTAAATATGGCAAGGGGTTGCACACTTCCTTCCTTGTCAAGATGTTCCCTCATAGGGATTCTGGGCTCCTCCACCTACTGTTAGGGCATCTCCCCACATGTCCAGGACAGGTTAGTTGGAGGGCCTGTTCTTTCCTGAAGAGTGCAAGATGAGCGGAGTAAAAGTTTAGAAGCAGGCACACAGATTTCATGGGGCCCCGTGGGCTTGGAGGGTTCTTGTGTGCTGGCACAGCCTGAACCAAAGGCCACTGACAGCAGAAAGTACATTTTCAGTGCCAGCTTCCTAATGACCTTGGGTTGTCCATCAGAAACTACACTACAGTACCCCCTCAGTCTGCAGGTGGAGAACATGCAGATACAGCAGCTTAGAAAAGGTGAACACAGCACCCACCATTTTGCTCCTACTTTCTTTCTTGCCCATTTGTATCAAAGCTCCTCTACACAATTCCCACTGGCAGGTGTGGTGTGAGTCATGGCCAAGAGAGAATTTTCGCAGAAAATTGCAAGATGAGCTGGTGGGATCAGTAGCATTATAAACCCTCAGCTTGAACTACATACTGATAAGGAGATTATTTCTGAGGGATCTCCATATCCACTCTGTAAACCAGCCTGAGTCCTAAAGAAGTCTGTGTTTTGACTGGAGAATGTTATACATCTAAAATTTAAAAAGAAAAAAGCTAACATTTATTCTTCTGATCATTTTTTATTATATTAACTTTACCAGCTTTGTAAGAATCAGATTGTCACAAAAGTAAGACATTTCTTGTTTTTTGTGGACTATTGTTCTTCAGGAGAAGATATGCATCTCCTTAACTTTATGTATTTCCACTTGCTGGAATAATTTTTAAAGGATTTCCCCCTCTTAGATCTTAGGACAATGTGGACTCTGCAGTGGACAAGTTGTTCTTTGATTTTATATGAGCCAGTTAATTTGCTTTATGTGCTGCAGTTTTATCCAACCACACAATTTTTGTGAATACCATTCCCAAGACAGTGACTGGTCTATTTCCAGAAAAATATGGAGGTAATTTTTATTTCCTTGATATGAACAGCTTTTCAAGTGAAGAATCACAATAGATGATGTTTTGCAAACTGAAATAAACACTTCAAAATCTGTTGAAAAGATAGCTACGGTGATGTAAGAGATGGATCACATTTAGAAGAAATCCCAATAGAGAAACAGTTGTGATTCTGAGTGACATTTCCAACAAACAATGAAAGAACAATAAGTATTCTAGATATTCTCTTGGGTAGTTCTTTTATTTACTGTTATTTCAATAATAGGCAGATGCACTTCCTTCCTTCCTTCCTTCCTTCCTTCCTTCCTTCCTTCCTTCCTTCCTTCCTTCCTTCCTTCCTTCCTTCCTTCCTTCCTTCCTTCCTGTCCCTTTTGAATTCTCTCCTACACCAAACTGAAGAATTTTCGGATTTTCATAAGCTTTTACATCTACATATTAATGTTGCATTTAAAAATCTCATCAGGGATAAGTTGTTCATATAGTAGGGACATGGAACCATTTTAAAACCCACCTGTTGGGGAAGCCAAGTACCACTGACAGTATGAGTAATAAAGGGATGAAATATAAAGGAGAATAATTTCATATGGGGAATTTGTGGAGCTCACAACACACCACTGAAAGTCCCAATCACAGTGGGTGAAGAACTGCCCAAGGACTTAAGGCCTCAGAATAAGATTTCTATAGATTTATCTGAAACTGGTAAATTGCCAAATCAAGATAAACTAATTTAAACTATATTTAACCCAGTTTACATATACCTACATGAGGGATTTGCACTGGTACCACTGGACAGATTTAAAATAATTTTAGTTGACAACACTGTAGCTTTTCTAATGTAGGTAAGTGTAAGTGTTTGTCAAAAAGCAAGGTGAAGACAAGCAAGTTAAATGTAGTCTAACCATTAATCTCAAGAGACAGACTTCACCCTGTATACCATGTCACCGAGGAAAAAAGAGATTAAACAGGAATGCAGGTCATCAAATATTTTTATTTCTTTCTCTTTTTTTTTTTTTTTCTTTTTTATTCTTGTAGCCCACACTTGGAAAAGTGCAGAAATCACCTTCATAGGAGAAGAAAGAAAATTTGCACCGAACGTGCTATCCCCTCCCACCTTTCCGTGCAAATTGTGGAAGACGTGTTTAGTGTGAGCAACAAGAAGCTCAGCAGAGGATCAAGGGCCTCTGAAATACAGCTGAATCCTTCAGCAGCAGGAGAGCACCACTTCCCCAACAGCACTGCGAGCTTCTCATCTGGTCCTGCCTCAATTTCTGGAAATTTACCCCATCTTAAATTCTTGAGCAACGAATTAAATAAATCCCTTCAATCTGCGCCTCTAAGATCTCCACTATAAAAGCTGCCTCGTGGCGCTCTGCCCCCAACAGTCTCTGACGTTGCTCCCAGCTCCCCAGGCAGCAGCGCTGGGCTGGTGCCCTGTCCCCCCCAGCAGCCTCCCTAGAGCCGCTGCCCAGCTGGCCCCATGCCCCAGGGGCTCGTGTGTACATGGGAAACGCAGGCAGGAAATTACGTTTTCCCTCCCCATAATTAATAAGAACTAAACATTTGTGGGTTTGTTGCCCCTTTTTAAAGCACTGAAGCTACAAAGAAAAAATCTGAGCATTTCCAAATAAAAAGTGACTATTTCTCACAAAAGAAGTTAAAAAAAAAAAAAAAAAAAGTGTGCAATCATGCAATAAAAATATTTATTTTTTTTTTCTAAGTTTGGTTAAAGAATTCTCTAACAGTTGCTGTGGGCACATTTTATTGCCAAGTCTGATTCACTGCAGCATGAAAGAATGCATTAAATGTTAAGCACATAAGTTATCTCACCAGCTTTAACACGGCTTTTCATTCCGAAAGTAAGAGCGGACTCCAGAGCTCTGCGGAGCGAGAATCTAAGTTAGCACTGCTCCTCCTCTGCACATTGCTATAGAGCGTGTGTTCTGTGGAGGTCACAGCACAGAGTCCTGTGCTTACAAATAAACCACACTTTTTACAGTAACTATTCTTACTTTGGAAATGCTGCAGCTGCCCAAATGCGAGTGAAGCAGGAGAGACAATATGCAGCAGATCTGCCTGACAGCATATTGCTAGCACATTTTCAGGTGAGCCCTGAAAACAGATAATGGGCATGCTTTCCCTGAAATAGCCAGAGCATCTTTCATAGCACGGCTTCAGCAGTGATATAGAAGCAAATTCCAAGGAGCTTTGCAGTTCACCTCTTATTTTGCTTCTCTGCAAATCCTGCATAATGTTCAAATTGTTTCAGGGATTTAAAAATATCAAAGTGTATTTTTTTATAGAGGGGAATAAATCACTGGATCAAAGATTGGGGTGAACTGTGTTCCTTGTTCCTCTTTGCATCATTTTTAAACAATTGTGTAGTGCAAATTCCAAGCTTCATATTGGATTTTCTAAATAAAAATCTCCACATCTTATTTCCTATTAAGCCTCCATTTTGAAACTATACTGTTTGTTCTCTGTTTTAAGGAAAATGAGTACTGGATCCTGTGAGCGAGAACTTGTAAAATCAGGTCTAATATGTGTCTTTATCACTAACTGCCATATTATTGTGATTAAAACACATAACCTACAGAAAGATGGGTGATCATTTTGAACGATTCTGTCTGAACTCAATTAAAGGAGACAAATATCAGAATTGATATCTAAGACATGCCAAGGGATGCATTTTTAAATTATTCAAAGACACATTACAGCACTGAGAACTGCAGAGAACCCATCTAAAATTTTGGATAAACATTTCTCAGCATGTTATGTTTTGCAAAGGTCATTTCTGTAATACACTGAGCAGAAAAAGTATATTTTGTGCCTATTCCATTAATCTGGTAAGTTAATGCAAAATTATTTTAATTACTTTTATTGAAACGCTGTGTACACCTATGTCAGTACGTATATTATAAATAATAAATAATCATTATTAGACTTGGTTGAATTATTCATTGAGGATAAATTATCTGACAAATACAGGCTTTTTCTCTGCTTGTGACTTGTTTATGAGCAATCTTGTCTTCTCTGAATATATTCCTTCTTGCATTTTTTTTTCTCTGTGAATAATGAAGGGTATTCAGCCAAGGATTGCAAACTGCTCGCTCAGATTGCTCCTGCTCTGGTTACATGTGATCGCTTGGAAAATGTAGATGTGTCAGTCACGGGGGCTTGGTTCTGGTTGCATGGTCACTGGGCTAGAAGAAGGTCACAAGCATTTGGGGAGGGTCTGGGCATTACAAAAGTGCTGGGGCAGCTCTTTCTAACTTATACCTCCACCACTGCTTACCAAGCCTGTCATCTGCATTCCCAAGTGTCATGTACAGTCTCTGCAGAAAGATGATAATGTGACGGTGATCATGAGCTGAACAGAACTGATGTATAATTAATAGCTCATGAAATCACCAACAAGCGAAGGAAGAACCCCACCTGGGGACAAGAGGAATGAAAGCAAGTGAGATGGGATGGGGACTTCTCACAGCAAGTACATGTAGATTTGAGGTAAAGGGAAAATAGGCTGGCAGTGTCCTTAGCACCAAGACCCTAACAGGGCTCACATGGGCATTCAGAAAGTTCACAAACCCCATGAGCACATAGCCAGAGCCCATAAATGCCTGAGGCTCCAGATAAAGCAACCCAAAGCCCCAACCCTGTAAATAAGGACAGGAGAAAGGTGGGGAGGAGGACATGAGGGTCCAGAGCTGAGAGCTGGAGGGCTTATCAAGACTGGTGTGCCCCTGTCCCCACACACACTCACACACATATGGGTGCTGGTGCTGGCAGCAAAGAGCCTAAAACTGTGCATGTGGGCTTTTCAGGGAACTGGGAGGGGGGGGGGGGGGGGGGCGGACCCCAAAAACGGGCAGCTCAGGGGTCTGCCACCAAGGGGGTGGCCAGGCCTCAGGCCAGCACTGAGAGGGATGTCCCAGTGGTGGGCATCACTCGGCCTAGGGCAGGCTGCAGAAGGACGTCCCACAGCTCTGGGTAGTCCCAAAGTGTCACAGAGACAAATGTTGGAAAGCGAACACTCAGCGGAGCAAAGAGCAACAATGAGCAGTGCAGTTTGCTCACAGATGCCTTTGTCTTGGCTGCTCACACGGAAGTTCACAGTAAGAAAGGCTATTGTGCTGACAAAAATGTGTGTGAGCAAATGTTTACATAAAACAAATGGGAGGGCACAAAAGCAGCAAAGGGTAGGGTACCCTGAATGCGGCAGGCTTTTCAGGAGCACTGTTTCCTGCGGGTTGTTTTACTCCAGGTTTGACTGCTTTGAACTGGCTCTCACGGTTGTGGTGGCAGCCCCGCACTCACTTTGGAGACGTGAGATGCAAGTGCGGGGTCAGACAAGTCTCGTGGTGGTGGCGCCAACGTATAGCCAGTGCACATCCTGCAGGCCCTTAAATTAAAAGGAGCAGGTCAAAGCCTGCCTCAGATGTTCCTCTTGCTCCTGATGCAGCAGAAGAGATCAGTCACCTTTTGTGGCAGCTCTGGATGATGCTGGGCATGAGACATGAGGAGCAGGGCACAGGTGAATCTGCCCACTCCCAGCACACCATGCACCCAGCCCACTCGAGCCACGCTTTGCTGATGTTCTCTTTCATTGAAGATTAAGCCTCCATTTGTTTTCCGGCATTTGATGTTTCACTCCCAATCATCTCTAGGCTCGGCACCAAAGTTGTCTTCCTGACAGCGGGTGCCAAGTGTGATTACCCGCCCGGCTCCAGATCCCACCTCGCCGCGGCTGCGCTGCAGCGGCTGCAGGGGCGGGCAGGCTGCAGCTGCGAGAGCAGCGACACCGCCGCCGGCCCCCACACTCGCTCCCTCTCTCTCTGGGTTGGTGGTGTTTTTTTTTCTTGGCTTCATGTAACTGCACAAAGGCAACACTAAATAAGGAAAATATGCTTCCCAGTAACCCAAACTGACAAAAACAAAGATGGCATGCTTGTGTAATTAGTTACACATCTAACTTTTTCTTTTTTTTCAACTTCTCTTCCTTTCAAACACCCCACGACAACTTCGCAGTCCAGGCTATGAGTGAAGCTGAAATGGATGTAGAGTGGTGAAATCAGCATTTTTCTTTCCCCCTAAAACACACTACAGACCTTAGGTAACTCCTGAATCTTGGAGTCCCTCTGTGACTGCTTTCTGCTGTGAGAGCAATTCATTAAAAGTTAATTAAAAGGTGAAGTTCAATATGCAGTTTCCTTTAGCTAATCCTCCTAAGGCAGCTTCATATGGCACTAATGTATCCATTTTGTTGATGTTAGAAAACAAAAAGGCAAGATTGTCTAATTAAGAGGTTGGTGTTTACAAGAGAGAGGTTTTCTAATTGGCAACTTGGAGTCTAAATTAATCTTAATGCTGCTCATTTAAGCATTCTCAATCGAACTTGGGCTTTTCCCCAGCAAGAGCTCGCAAAATGTGAATCATTTCCAGGATCTTTCAGAACAACAGTGCTCAGCCTGCTAGCTCTTTCTGTGCTCAGTCCCCTTCAGGGGCCCAATTCTGAGCTGCCTCCCCCTGGCCCTGGTGTGGGAAGCTTCTTGTTATGGGCTTTGCTGGGCAGGCTGGCTCCCAAAGGTGGAGTTTCATCCCTATCTTTCAGCATGTTTTCACGCAAACATCTAAATGTGTGCTGTATGGCCATGCACATCAGTATTTGTCTGGTAACACATTTTATATGTTTTGCAGAAATGAACACGCTTCATCTGATTATGTTAATGCCAAGCATTTTTTGTCTAATAAAAGACAAAAGCATAATAACTCTATTCCTACTAATTCTGGCTTATTCTGACGGCAGCTACTGACTTCCTGCCTTACAGTGGGAATACAGAAAAATAAAAGAACACTGCCCCCCCTACCCCCCTCCCCCCCCTTAAAAATATGAATTTAAACTGCCCAGACACACTTATGAGAAAGGGAAAAAATATCCTAAGCTGCCATCACTCAGGCAGTTTTGGCCACCCGGACTTTAATTTTGGCGACCATGCTGGTAACAGTATGTGGAAGAAATCAAGACTATCACAAAAATAAAATAGCTATCTCAAGAGAAAACCAAATCTAAAATATAGGCTATCCAGGACAATCTTTTCCTTTAAAAAAAAAAAAAAAAGGGATACTAGCAATGACAAAACTCAATATGTTCATCAAGGACTGTCACACAGCTGAATTAAAATTGTAACTTACCCAGAAAACGAAAGTGCTACCCAAGGGCTAAAGAAGGTGACTTTTTATTTACAACATTTTACATTGATTTTTGTTTCTGCTGCCATCACTGGTGACCATTTACAACATGGAAGCCCCCAAACACCAGTCTGTACTGCCCAGATGCTGCAGACATGTCATGCTGAACTGGGAGCTGTGTGGTTGGAAAATATTCGCTGCCCACTAAAAAAACTATGCTGGGTACGCCCTGGCGTTCAAGGTATGGAAGTTAAAAGTGGGAGCAGCCTTCGTCAATTCTAGGTTGCAAAATGCACTGTTAAAAAAAAAAAAAAAATTACTTCACATACAGGAACGCCCAAATCTTCCGGTCCTTGGCGCACAAGCACTAGATGTGCTCTGGTATTTCTGGGAGCTTGGGAGCTGGAATAGCATTCTGGGTATACTGAAATTAAGAGGTTTGGGCATGTTTGTGAGTCTGCTGAGTTCCTTGCTATATGTTTTCCAGGACAGAAATGTGAAAGAGTTTCCCAGTTATAGCCTCCATACCTTTGCTGAGAAGGGATGCCACAAATCACGTGAATAATTAGTGACACTCTTAAGCATCTAGCACTGTGCCCATTTATTTTCTTGGCACAAAATGTATTAGTTCTACACTATTCATTTAGTTTGCATTTAGCAAGAGATAAATTTTAGTCGGAAGCTGTACTGAAAGACAATATATACTGTACGTTGGAGAAAAATCTATTTGCTCTAAGACCATAGCTTTCTCTAAAAAGAAGAAAAAAAAATAATCAGGAGAAATAGCATGGAGTTAATTTGTATGAAAACCTAATTTTTGCATAGCTTTTGATTGTTCAGATCTCCTAACTAAATGGCCTGCAGTGACCTTTTCAGGAATGCTGTACTCAGAGCTAAACTCTCACCAAAAAATGCACGTTTCTGTGATCCCCTCATTTAGATAATAGCTCTGGGTCTTTAGCTATAAATGTGGAGTGAAGGGAGGGAAGAAAAGTGAAAGTTTTTCTTTCTCCACAAACGTTAATGAGACTTTTCAACTGTGCTATAGAGTGGAGGAACTTAAGCCTCTCGAGGTGTTTCTGTTTTTCAGGCTTTGAGCTCTTGCTGTGCCTTGCTCTCTCCATCCCGCCTCTGAAAGGCCCTCAACAACCCATGGCTTTGTCTCGGCATTTCTCAGTATAAGCTACACTCTACCAGGACCACTTTTTTGCTTTCATATTTCAGCAGAAAAGCAAATAGAAGCGGAAACTGTTTGATGTATTTTAAGTAGAGAAGGCTAGTAAAATATTTTTTAATGGGGATATGAAGTCTTTCAGCCAACAGGATGCTGGTTCAGTTCCAGCCCAGATGAGGAACAACTAAAAGTTGCTACCATCTAAAGGCTATTAAAGCCTTTGTAAAGTGAGTAGCTGCCTAAGTACTGTTCCCAGTGGCCACATCACAAAAAAAACACACTAACAAGTCTGTCTTCAGCCTCCCTCTTGTTGGTTTCTCAGCAAGAAGACAAGGAATGAGCGGCCATGGGGATCAGCCATCCTTTCAAGAAGGTTATCAACACTCCTGGAGGTTCATGCGCCAAGATGAAGTCTGCCTAAAGACTTTATCTCATGCTGGTAAGTTAAATTGCATGAATATATAGATGAATATATAGATGTAAGAAGTCTTTCTCTGACGGGTTAACAAGTGTAAATCCATCAAAATACAGCTTTGGAAAGTCTGGCACTAGATTCGTTCCCAGCCCACAAGAGAATGAGTATCTAGGCTTGTAGCAGGTATGTGGGCTTGTTCACCCATGCAGATAGAAGATGCACATGTGAGCAGTGCCATGGCCCAGCAAGGAGGGCACAGCACCACATTGGCTGCCCAGAATGCTGCCCTGCACAGACATGAGTGGAGCCTGGGGAGGTAGCCGTCGCGCCCAGGGGAGCTGATCAACCCAGGGGACCTTCACAGGAACCACAGCATCAGCCTACACTTCCTTCCCGCAGCTAAAGCTTTGTGCGCTGGCAGGATTTTTCCTTAACAGGCTGCATGTTCAACTGAGTAAACTCCGTTTTACCCATACATCTCTCTGTAGTGCAAAACAAGGGAGGAGGGAGGAGGCATGAAGCAGAAGTCTGATTCAGGAATATAGGAATACAAACTATATTTTCATGCATACACACAGACTTGTTTGCTGAAAGTTTCCTGTACATCAAATTAAAATAGATAAAGCAACAAACTCAGACACCATTTACCCATAGGGAATATACTCAGCCTTTATTTAGCCACTGAAAATTTACTCCTGCTTGTCTGTATCGCTAACCTGCTTGGGTAGAGTGATGTTTTGATGGCTGAATACCCGTAGGGTTTCCAGAGAACATATCATAAGATTCACAGCTACAGACACATCCTCATAACGAAGAAAATTGGACTTGGACGGGAGCCTTGTGCAGAGCTACTCAGCCTGCAGAAGACTGAGGGCATTGGAAGAATAAAGCTTTAGCACCTCAAGAAACTTGCTGCAAAAATGCACATACTTAAGGTCATTGGGTACTTCTAGAGCTTGCAGGAGAGAGGAGAGCTAAAGATTATGTTCTGTGATTTTGGAGCAGAATTCAAGTGCTTCTGGTCATACCTGATGCTTTTGATCCCTTTATGCATATCTTTCCATGCTTTTCACATGGCAGTGAAGGCACTTTCCTGCCTCCCAGCGGTGTTTTAAAAACAAAAACCTGAAAGGCTGTGAGGCACACATGAGTCACAGGATCAAGTCTTGGACCCCATTTATGCAGAGGTTTCTTTGTGCAGGGTATTGTCTATAAGGTCCAAGCCATAAAGGTTCCATGTTGGCTCTGTTCTCATATGGTTATAAGGGTCTGAAAACCTGCAAGTAAATAAACTCCAGCCACATGAGCAGTCCTGGTGAGCTCAGAGGGTAGCGTTCCTCCTACTGTGTGTGCACAATAATACACTCAATAAAGCTGCCTCAGTGCTGCACGACCTGGGCAAGTATGACCTATAGAGGGACACACATGGCAAAGACGCTTTTAAGTTCTCCTTTTATTTGAGACTTAGGATTGCTTTACAGTTCTCCATTTTCTTTTTCATAATGTAGAGTGAAACTTAAAAGTGGCCCAACTTGTAATGAAAGCTGCAACGAATTTTAGCAAATAAAAAGCCACTTAAAGAAAAAAACACTACTGTCCTGGCTGGGAATTTTAATAGTGCTGCACTCACAGCCAGACTGCTTGTAACTTTTCTATTAAAATGTTAAATCGAGAGCATTAAACAGCTTCCAATTAAGGGGTATATTATCACCTCGATGCACAGGGAGTTTCACACGTAAATCCCTATGTATTAAGAAGAGAATATACCCTGTGGCTTTTTAAATAACAAATAAAACTTAAAAGAGCTTTTACAGGAGGTAGAAGAGCCATGGAAAGGCTTATATTTTAACACACTTTTAGTGGAAAAAAAAATAATTTTTAAAACTGTATAGGAAGAGTATTTATTTTCATTTTTCCCCACTATTCCCAGATATTTCCACTGGGACCTACTTATTAAGATAAAAGTCTAAGTATTCCATAGGACTGGAAACAATGATTTTTGAATGCCTTTCACATATATAGTGTAGAAGTGTTATTGGTCATGTCTTTTTAAGACTGAGGGCATCCTTCCCATTTCCACAGTATCATCATTATGAGTCAGAATTCATTTTTTTCTAAGGCAAAGGCAATTCTATTAATTAATCTGAGTTAATATTACTAAAAAGTCAGAAACAGTTAAGAAATCCCCTTAGCATCTCTTAGCTTCCTGAGGGCCTTTTGAAGTAGAATGTGAAGAGCTGAAAGCCTCCCAGCCTATATACATGCTTAATTTTTTTTTCAGTGGAAACTCAGGGAATAACATACACTTAGAAAAATCAGATGGCACTGACAAAGTTCATTAGTGATTATTATTTATGATCGCTGCCATTAAAGCCAGAAGAAATGACCATTTCCTTTGGTCACTGTCATACCTAATGCAAGTCAGTTGGCCACCTCATCTCTTGATCTCTGGGCGTAGCTCAGCTCAGTCAGGGCAGGGAGGACACAACACACCACTAAGAGTTTTCAGAAAACTTGCTCGTGGATGTTGAAGCAGGGCAGCCATATGACAACCTTTGGCTCAGTATGGACAGGTGGTGGCCCCAAGTTTTCTTTCTGTTCTTGCCAGAAGGAAAGGCAGAAATGTGTGAGGAATACAGTACTAAGATGTCAGACCATTTGCTAGTGGAGGGACATGCTGGCAGACATTGGCTTACCCCTGCCTCCAGCTCCAGCTATGTTGCTGCACTATGAGAGAGGAGGAAACTTGGTCCCCTACTGCTGTAGTTCCTCTCCTCACTACCTCACGCTGTTCCCATGACCCTGCTCAACTCTGGCTACATAGCTCTTGCAGAAGTTAGTAGGAAGGAGCTCCCTTGAGTACTTTTCTTGCACAGGAAGATAAGTTTATTACCTGACAAGCTAGAGCAGTGAGAAACTAAAATAAAAATAAGAAATAAAACCACCTTTCCCCCATCCACCCTCTTCTACATCCTCCCGCCGAGTGGTGCAGGGGAAAGGGGAATGGGAGCTGCGGTCAGTCCCTAATTCTTTGTCTTCGCCACTCCTTCATGGTCCCTCCCTGCCCCTGCTCCATGTGGGGTCCCTCCCATGGGATAATGTCCTTGAGATCTGCCTTGAGATCTGCTCCATGTGAGATCCATGGGCTGCAGGGGGACAGCCTGCTCCACCAGGGGCCTCTCCACAGGTCACAGGGGAACTGCTGCTGCGTGCCTCGAGCACCTCCTGCCCAACTTCTGCACTGACCTGGGGGTCTGCAGGGCTGGTTCTCTCTCATATTTTCTAACTCCTTTCTCCCAGCTGATGTTGTGCAGCAGGTTTTTTCCCTTACTTAAATCTGTTTTCACAGAAGTGCAAACAACATGGCTTATTGGTTCAGTTCTGGGCAGCTGCAGGTCCCTTTGGAGCCAGCAGAAGCTGTCCCTTATCTAACATGGGACAGCTTCTGGATTCTTCTCACAGAGGCCACCCTGCAGCCCCCTGCTACCAAAAGCTTGCCACTTAAACCCAATACACTCCAGCACACAGGCAGACTAGAGGAGCAAAGGCAGGAAGATGGATGCTTTCCACAGGAGCATGAACACCTTCTTTGAAAGCTGTTCCCTCCAAAAGGGTAAAAGCCAGAAGGAACAAACTCTCTTCCTCTGACTCCTTCCTCCCTACCAAGCACCCATAGAGCAGTTTCTGTGTATTTTACAGCTTCTGTATATATTACAGAGCTGGCACCTCTTCCTCTCTGTGCCAAAGGCAGCATCCATCTGGTCCTGCTTCTCTCCTTCATGGGACCATTGTGTTGTAGATTGTTTCAATGTTCCTTCAGATACCACTTATCATTCATGTGTTAATGTGGCATTTCAGCAAATGGTGTGACCAAAGAAAAAAACAGCATTCGGGTGCTGTTTTCAGATGAAAGCAAAGGAGGCTACCTAATTTTTTATTTATTCACCATGTACTTGAGAACAGAAAGACCTGAAAGCTCCCCCACTCTCTTCCACTATAGACTGCCAAGGAATATGGCACCTCTTTGGCATAAGTTCTTGTGTTTACCTTCAGGAGTCACCATTTATTCAGCAGTCTTGGAAAACAGGATACACTAACATATACTAAGGTAGCTAACTGCAGATATCCAGTTTTTAAACTCATGTCTTTAGTTTGTTCCCTTAAGATTTTTACCAAATTAGGCTTCTCCTTTCTCCTTCTCTTCTCTTCTCTTCTCTTCTCTTCTCTTCTCTTCTCTTCTCTTCTCTTCTCTTCTCTTCTCTTCTCTTCTCTTCTCTTCTCTTCTCTTCTCTTCTCTTCTCTTCTCTTCTCTTCTCTTCTCTTCTCTTCTCTTCTCTTTTCTCTTCTCTTCTCTTCTCTTCTCTTCTCTTCTCTTCTCTTCTCTTCTCTTCTCTTCTCTTCTCTTCTCTTCTCTTCTCTTCTCTTCTCTTCTCTTCTCTTCTCTTCTCTTCTCTTCTCTTCTCTTCTCTTCTCTTCTCTTCTCTTCTCTTCTCTTCTCTTCTCTTCTCTTCTCTTCTCTTCTCTTCTCTTCTCTTCTCTTCTCTTGCCCTTATGCTGTTTCTTTAATAAGTAAATGCTGGCCGTATCCTGCAAGTTCAGGGTGGACTGTTGGTAAACCTGTTATCCATCACAGTAACTCATAGAATCTGGCATGTACCAGATGGACAATATTCCATTGTTTAAAGTGAGCTCTGTCAATCTTTGCCATTGATATTAAACAAAAGTCAGGATTATTAAAGCATCTGGGTACATGGCCTCAAACACTGGTTAAGCCTTTGCTTTGAGAATGTGACTGCTGTTGTTGAGCATTCTGAAAATATATATAGTGTGCTACAGTACACAGGGAATCACAGATGTCAGGGGGAAATGATATGTGAAAGCAGTGTACGTTTAAAAATGCAGCACTACTGTACCTTAGAAGAAAAAGAAACTTTCCTCCTTCTCCCTCCTTCCCCCTGTTGCCAGTTAAAATGAACTGTCAGAGCCTGGATAAAGATACAAACAGGATTGCATACCTTACCAAGCCTACAGTGACTCTTAGACTTTGATCTAATTCTATTTGCTGCTTTATGATGCATGAAGCTGTCAGATAAAGAGGTGTTCAAAAAAATCCACTCGAGCTGTCAGGGCTGACAAGCCCTGTGATGGATTACAGAGAAAACAAAAGGGTTATCACCTTAACCACAAACATTTATATCTTTTTTTCATAAGGGTGCTTCAATCAACATGTAGTTACTAGGGTGCAGGTTGTTGTGAGCCTGTAGGAACACAGATTCAATGACACATGTTGAAACAGCATTTAAAAACTACAACACACATGCGTTGGCACTAATATGCTGCTGACATGGTACAGTTGTGCTTACTTAGATCAAAGATAAGAACCCTATAGTTTTCTATAAAAAAAGGATTCTTTTCTGAAGAACAGATTTCCCCCTCCTCACCCGTCTTTCAAAGATTAAACACAGTCATAACAGTCTGAATGGGATTTAACTCAAAAAAGCCCAGTACTTAAATATGCCCATATGATTACTTACACAATGGAAACTTCAGCATGGAATAAAGAGCAGCTAGCATTTGGCTCATGTATAGGAAACAACAACAACAAAAAAATTGTCCTCGCTCCTTTTTCAACATCAAAAAGCAATCTCATGGCCCATTCATCTCCCATCTCTTCCCCCTCCCTCTCCAAAGTGTATCAATTCTTAAAAGGCCACCGCAACAAATAGTATTGGACCTGAAATTTATCAAGCAAAGCTAATATTCTAGCTCTAATAATGCATCTTTGACAGTTTAGGAAAGAGAAGACAAAAAATTACATCAAGATTCTTACTCAAATTGATAATACAGGCATTTTACCTGTGGTTTATACTCTGTATCAAGACAGTGTATGTTCCCTTTTGGGCAGTACCTCCATATGCTTAGAGTGACCAGAGGTTACGCTATAGGATGTTAGGCTCGTGTTTAATTCTTCAGTGTTTTGTTTTTTTTCCCCCCTATTTAGTGAAGTTGGCTTAACACTATCCTTAACTGCATGGGTTAAATAGACAATTTATGGAGGTGAGCTCCATTTAGTAGCTACAGAACAAAGTGATCTTTGTCCAGGAAGTCCAGGAAGTCTCCAAACCACAGATTACTAGAACTGGGGAAAAATGTCAGGAAAAAAGATTGTTCTTTGATTACCCTGCTTCCCCATCTTTTCCCTCAAAAATCATTACCAGCTACTGCCTAGGAGAGGATATAGATGTAGGTGGACCTTTGGTCTGACCTGTTATATGTCTCTAGTTCTGAACAAGGGAACTTACATCTACAGCAGGAAGATTTTGGCCAGGATATATATCTATCTTATATGTATCACACACAGACACATATATATGTATATAGCCTGGATGACGTCTGCCAAATTAGTACAGAGACATGGAAGTTAACACACACTCTACATATGGAAAGCAGGTTAAAGGTGAGGCATCTTCACATATAATTATAGGTAGAAGAGACTGATTTTGCTGGTTGGCAGAAAGAGACTCATTTTATTTTGTAGTACATCTCTGGTGTGATCACTTGTTTTTGGAAACGGGGATGACAGCAGAACCATCTTGAAACTCCCCAAACAGGGGGTTGTGAAATCATAATCAGCATGCACAGGCTTTTAGAAGGTAGAAGGGAAAAAACAGAATCCTGATAATAACAGCTGAAGGTCAGATTCTGATTTTAGGTACATGATTATTGCTCCACAGTGCAGAAACCTGGGCTATGCCACCTGGTCGCATCAGAACAAGACACAAGCAGGAAAAGATCTCAAGGAGAAGCACTTCAGTCAGGGTGAAGAGACAAGAAGAAACACTAACTGAACTGAAAAGAATTCTCTCACACAAAAATGGACCACCTGAAAATCATAATAAATCCCATCCATATTAAACTTCTCCTTTCTGATAGATTTCCCAGTAACACCTACTGCCTAAAGAGAAAGGAAGAAAAAAGTCCAAATACATTGCTTACAAAACAAAATTGAGAAGTCTTCTTAAGTCCCTTTATAAGTACACCAAGACTGGATGTGATCTTAGTGAGCAGTCATGAAGGGAGGGAGGACATTTTTTCTTCATTAATTCCAGCAAGCTTTTAAGGCTTTTTCTCTTCTCAGCTCTACCTCTGTGGCACAACTTGCCAAGAACTAATAGACACAAGCATTACCATCATTAATTAAACTATATTCCTGTGCCATAGGTATCCAACAAACCAATAAAACTCCTTTTTCAAAAAGTTGAAAGGCAAGCTGGTTCAGATAGGCCATTATTAGTATGCACAGAGTGTACATTCACAGGCAATAATACAGTGGGAATTTAGCTAGCCTGAGCATAGACTGATGTGAAGCATATGATATTACTTATGTAGGCATGAAAGCAATCTGCTTTAATATCAGACACTTTAGTGCAAAGAATGTCAGGGTTACCAAAGGTTAAAGACAGGCCGATGGATTTTTTGTTGTGGGCTTTTTGTTGTGTTTTTTTTTTTTTTTTTAACATGAGCTGAAAAAATGTGGGACGACTCTTTCCATTTTCAGTTTTTGGGGGCTCCTGAGTAAAACAGTAATAAATGATGCCATTTGAAAACAACAGAGAGGTAAAATCCAGAATGTGGGACTTGACACAAAGCACAATATGCAAAGAAAAAGGAGAGTGTGAGAATTGTCCGACCCCACTCTGCAGATGCCAGGAACTGTTGCCCCAGCTCTCATGATGCTTTCAGGCTCTGAGCCTCATCCCCTTGGGCCAGTGCCTTCAGGGAGTACTGAATGGAGGCACACCACTCCAGAGCCCTGACTGCCAGAGTCTGATGCTCTGCCACACCACTGGACCAAGGTGTTAGTGAGCACATTGGGCTGCAGGATCAGGCCCTTTGGTGTCCGGCTGGTCTCCAGTCCCCACTAGCCCTTGCTTGCACCCCACTGCGAACAGCTGCTGCAGCACTTTGAACTTTCACTTTTCCTTTAATAAAATTAAAAACCAGGCACATAACCAAGATGTGAGCTTCCAAAATCTCAGGTGGGAAGCATTACTGAGAACAGAAGCCAGGCGGACTGTTTTTCAGAGGCTGATTGCTTTTTCAGAGCGTATTAGCATCTATTTTTTTTCCCAGCACTGGAATCCTTGGGTACCAGGGATCCTAAGAAAAGGGGTGCTCTCACACCAGTGAGTAAGGAACCAAGACAGAGAACAAAAGAAGGAACAGAAAATGAAGATATTTCTTGCATTTTTCTCAGAAACACAATTTTGTTTCTATTTGATTCCATGTGTTACAGAAGATAAAAACTGTAAATATTGAATAGAAATAATGCAAGCCATTAGGAAACAATTTGCTTTCATAACCTACTGTAAAGTCACTAAATCCCCTTTATATATTGATAGCCTTCTCTCAGGCTGCTACCTGTCTGTTAGTCCTCATGCAGGACTGTGCCTATATTTGACAGTTTATGACACATGCAAAGAAAGAAAGAAAGAGAGAGAGAGATTGAAAGAAAGAAAAAGAAGGGGGGTGCATGCAGTGAAAGGAAGACAGATGGGCCTATCAGTTATGTATATTGTGACCCACCTGCCAGTCACAGCCCCATGGGAATGTGGCATAATAAATACTGAAAAATGGAAAGTAGGAATTAAACTTAAAATAAAATAAAATAAAATAAAAAAATTCACCAACAACCAAACATATTGAACAAAGTAAATTGTCTGGAAGGGAGAAGTGTAATAAAGATTTTTTAGGAGCATATAAATCAAAATTTCAAAAGAAATTTGCCAAATGGGGACTCAGCTCATGTGCAGTCAGTGGCAGGAGGGCGTAATTCGTGGATCTAGAGGATGATTGGCAGCACGCCTAGGTATGAGGGGGTTGATTCAATAAATATTCATGATGGCAGCATGTATGCTCTAAGCACACACCCTGCCCTAGCGAGCCCAGCCCGGCTGAACTTCACCGCGACCCAGGAGCCTCTGCATGTTCTTGTGCTGCTCTCAGCCAAGTCTCATTGCGTTTTGAGGTTATGTGTGTGTGTGCGTGTGCAGATGTATGAGCCCAGACCCTCCAGACCAGGACAGACTTAGTCCTCCCAGCCCTATTTCAATACCTGCCCTTCCAGAGCTCTGCAATAAACTCAGTTGTAAGACCTCCAGCCCATTATGACAATCAAAAATAATATCACTGAACGAAAAACTTTCTTGTTAAGCTCATGAATAACCCAAACTTGTTCTTTCTATTTGTTTCGTGACAAATCTCACTTCCCTTCTCAAACGACATGAAGTCCAGAGGATCATCTCTTGCTTCTGTTGTGCATTTCTTTCACTCCAGCCCTAATGGTGTTTCTACAGCTTCAGAGAAATCCCATCCACCCCCATCCCAGACACAAGCTTCCCTAGACTTCATAGTCTCCCTGACAATTCTGCATTGCATGGATATTTACCACATGGACAATCCCCAGCCTGCACATCGGGGAATGTGACCTGTGGAAAAAAAAAATTAGAAAAAAAAAATAAAATCCCCTTGGTCGAGGACCAGTGTGCATCTGCATCTGCCCACCTCTTTCTAATTATCTTACACCAGCCCATGAAGGTAGCTTTTCCTTCCCAAATCCTCTCACATATTTAACAAGAACGGGTGTACAGGAACACCCTTGTTTTCCTTTTCCCTTTCTGCTCCCCTTTTCTGCCTCTGAATTGATGCTCGTCCTCTGCTTTCTGACCCCTTTCCTGTCACTGAAGCTCTTTTCACTCTCCTCCTTTCACCTCTCCTCTCACCCATTCATTCCCCCGTCAGGGAAATATGCAAATGAACTCTAATTCTAATTTAAGGGCCTCTTTGATGTAGGCTCTGTCTAACCAGCAAAATACCCTAGCAGTATCTCACTTAATTTCTGCTCTGACCTTTTCACTGCTTTTAACCTTAAGAATTCTTAGTCTTCACATCACAGGCAGAGAGATAGGTCTATGGTTGTTTAACTGTTTTTAACAACATGTGAACTGAGATAATTACCTAAGAGAAAATACTCACAGAAAGGTTTTCTTATCTTTCTAAGTAAGTAAAAAAAAAACAACCACAAAGCTTACCAAAGC
The DNA here is from genome assembly GCF_009819795.1 of Aythya fuligula. NCBI lineage: Eukaryota > Metazoa > Chordata > Aves > Anseriformes > Anatidae > Aythya > Aythya fuligula. Next base: position 136,400,892 of record NC_045559.1, read on the forward strand.
TTTGACGTAGGGTTGGATAATATTTCTGCTATAGCTGGGGATGCAGGGATTCTGCCATTTCTGCCACATGTGGGAGGACTGGCTGGGGACTTGAAGCATCTAACGGAGCTGAGGAAACAGCAAACCAGATGCAGTCCTTTCGCATAGTGCTCTGTCTGAGCAAGTGTCACCTGGCTGAGCAGTGGCAGGCAAACCCACCACTGGTTACCTCCTATTAAGTGTTTCTTCATGAGATCTAAGTACCCCCATATAAATATATACCTACACTCTTTCCTATGCTTATTCATTATCTCTTTCTCACCCCACAATCATCACTATTTATTATTTTGACAATTTACTTTTGGTCATGAATAATATTAACACAGGAATCTAAAATTTTGATGAGTTTCAATGATTCCAGGCAAACTCTTGATTAAAAATCTCTAGAACAAAATGAGCCAAGTCAAATATATCTCTGAACTTCTCACTCTAGGATAAGCCCTACATGAAGATGGTCACCATTTCCAGTACTGCACTGGGGTCCTGATTTGCCATGTCACTTAAACATTTATATTAGAAATTGGGCTAATTGGCTTCCACGGACAGTCCCTCCATGGACTTTCCCCATTAAATACAAGGACCTAAATATTAAAATTCGTTCCATATTAGTTATGGTGTTTAATATCTATAAAATCTGTGACTCAAATACATCCAACAGCAAATGCATGAGGTGACGATAGGAAGTATTTTTCCCTACAAGAAGAATTGTTCAAACCCCATGGAAATCAATGGTCTTGGAGACTGACAAAGCCAGATATGGAAATCAGAGAATTTTACTGGAAAGTGGTTGCAGCAGCATGAATATAAATGGCATACATACCTCTGAACACTGTAAACAATGAAAATGAACTAATATACAAGAAACTTGAGTAAGGTGTGTTTTCCAGGAAGAAATAGACACTTAAAGACACTTAAAGTGAGTATCATTTGAAAGCAGCGAGCCTGTGGAATAGTTTGCAAAGGAATTAAAAGGAAAATACATGAAGTAAAGGCATAGGAACAACTCTTTCTTTTTAAAAAAAAAAAAGGATGAATTAAACAGGTTGATGGTTTTTCTGTACACAGCACTCAAGCTTTGTGGGTCAAAGTCATATTGGTTGCACTATATCTGTTCACAATGTAGACCAATCCTTTCCTCTTGTAATGTGTTTTGAAAGTAACGAGTTCCAAATATTGCTGTGCTTGTCACCAACTTATGACTCTCCACCATTTCATGAATCTTGTAAATTATAATTTCTCTTTGCTCAATCTTTTATACATAATTAGACATTGCAACAGGAAGTGAGACCTCCTCATATTGTGTCAGCTGACAGAGACAGTGCGTGCTCCCATCTTCACCCTGCCTCATAGCAGGTCTTTCTTGATCAGCCACTTCAGTGTATGTCAGTTATGCCTATGTGCCTCTGATGAGACAGGCAGATTATTGCATCTAGGGAAAAGGTGGCCCATAAAAAATACTCACCAGTGCTCCACAAGCCAATGGTTTCCCTATTGAAGCAGAGTGATTTACGGGTGATGTGTGCAGCCTGGAAGATTAATCTAAGTATCAGCCTGACAGTTTTCACACTGGATAAGAATAAAATTGATGGGTGAAAAAATATAAAAATATGTGCTGCATGTTTAATATATTTTCAATCTTTCCAAAAATATACCTGGGAAATCTATATGCTTCTTCCTTGGAAGAAAAATATGATTTGATCCTTCTTTATACTACCTGTACTGCAAGCGGATATCAAGATGGACATCAAGGTTGTGTGTTAATTAACACAAGCATTAGGGTATAAAAGACTTATGCGGAGGGTTCAGTCACATCGAATCCCATATCATCTGTAGATATTCTACAGTTAAATCCTGATGGTCAGGTGGCAGTCATAGGCTTGATATGCCAAAGATATTAAAAGACAAAGTCTTAGAATGCAGGAAACAATCACAAGGGAGGGGACATAGGAGATATAGAGAGAAATGGCTTGTCAGTCATCAAACCTTTATATTTAAGAAATGGTTTCAATGAAGGAGAGTGAAGGTAACAGAGAACCAGGAGAGAACATTTATAGTGCTAATAGAGCAGTAAGTTAATACAGCAAACCCAGTGACACCAAGGACTGAAGATGAAAAAGTACAATGCAATAGATCTTTGGACAGGTAAGTCACTCTGTCACATCTGTGCTTCATTCTCAGGAAATGAGAAAAAGACAACACTTCAGACTGCTATCAAACCTGCAGTCTGTGTACTGCCTCTGCTTCACTGAGCAATGCTTCCTTGTGCAGGTCCTCCTTCACCCACGGACAAGCATGGAGTCTCACACAGGCTAGCCCATCTGAGACTCACTTTGTGTGTCCAGCCTCTCAAGGTGAAGCCCAGTCTGGGTTTGTCAGCACTAGCAGCTCAGAGGCCACCTTTAAGGGCATACAGAGAGATGGTTAAGAAACAAAAGCTCAGGCATGTCTGCAGAGTGTTTTTTGGAGTACAAGGGCTTCTGCAGAGATACACCCATCAGTATAGCATCACGCTACTCAAGCTTCAAACCACCCACAAATTTGCCTCTACAATCGTAGGGTTGCTACTTGGGTGGGAAGCAAGGCAAGCAGGAGCCAGCATATCTTGTGTTCACAGTCACTTCCAAGCCCACTTTTTCCTGGTAGTACGGATACAACCTTCTTGTTCCTCAAGGAAATGATCCACTGGACAAAAACAGCCCTTTTTGTGTGTTGCTGGGTTTGTTGCTTGTTTGTTTCTGCAAAACTGATTATTCATTTTAAACTTCTGGAAAGCAGAGCAGACAAGCCACAGTTCATCACAGGAACTGAAGGCAAGGCAGAACACATTCCCCATTACAAAGGCATTCCTAGGTTGTAATAGCAGTGACTCAGAAAGCACAAATTTTAGACAGCCTTTCACGTGTTATTTAATTGTTTGTACTATTTTTTGCAAAGGCAATGAGGAGGCAAGAAAATGCACTTCCTCAGAAAGGTAATCAATATTCTATGAAATCTAATAATTTTTCCATGAAATAAACCTGAAAAACTATGGAAAAGATTATGAAAAACCATCCTAGGAGAAACATATTAGTCATATTTTTGCCTTTTGGGCAGTACTCAAAATTAAGGTTGGCCAGGTCATTTGTAATTTTATTCCTCCTCTCTCCCCTTTTTCCTCTATTTTTGTCTTTTGTTTTTCACCATTTTGTTGATTACTGAGAGAGAATGCAAGAGTCAAAAGGGGTAAGTACTGAGCAGCTGAAGGAAACACTGAACACCTGTTTTTTCACTAAAGAAAAAAGCAATCAGAAAGCATCGGTTTTGTATTTCATCATTACAATTTCTGACCTCTTTTCAGGTCTGATTTTACAACATTCTTCATGCGCACCAAGTTTAAACCACTTTTGCTTGCCTCCTGAGCCCTGTGAAGTGCCAGTCCAGCCTCCATCCCAGCACCGTGGAGGTGGAGCCAGGCACTGCTCTGCAGAGAAAGTTCACCAAAACCAAGACATCTCACCAAAACCATTTTCAGTGCATTAGGGCAGAACTTGTGTGGGCTCATTTACCCCACTTAACTAACTGCCTTACCTTCCCTGCTCTGCCAGCAATGTTAACTTTATTGCCTGTTTCCTTCACTATTTTCATTCCCTCTTCAATGTTTTCTCTGTGTAATCCCTTATGCGTGAAATAGCCTCCCTCACTTTGATAAATTACTGTACCTTCCTCCTTCACTTCTTTCCAGTGTTTATAAGCAAACTAATAATCATCTTTTCCAAACTTCAGGGACTTTATTTTTCTTTTTTTCCATTTTTGAATAACTAAGTTACTTGTTCCTTCTGTATCCACTGTTTCTGTCTCTACTAACCTGGTAAGGCAGCTCTGCCCCATAAAACTCCGGTTCCTGTGTAGTTTGTTGAGTTGCCTTCTGCTATTGATCCATGCAGCTTTTTGGTGGCTGGGTCATGAAAATTTGTAAGACCCTAGAGATTTTCGTAGATATTGCACAGAGCTAAGAACATCCTGTGTACTTAAAAGAAGCCCATCAAGTTCATATGTGGTGCCTATTATTAATATGGCTGTCCTAAAAGATTGCTATAATTAGCAATGAAAGATCAAAAGAGAAACATCTTTTTTTCCCCCACATTTTCCCAGCTTGCTTACTCTGTGCAATTGTTTGTCTCAGCTTTATGGCCCTGTTGGCAGCAGGCTCCCCCTCTCTAGGTTCAGCAAGAGGAGTTTTAAAAGAAACAGCAGTAGCAGAGCTAAAGGAGAAGGAAAACAGGCCATGGGCAGCAAGCAGCATGCGCAGAGAAACACACAGGAAAAGAAGAACTGCGCCAATGTGCAGTGAGGTCAAGGTTTCTGCAAAAACAGAAATTCTGTTACTCTGCAAATAAGTAAGTCTGGAAGAAATAGGTGTTTGACTTCTGATGACTGGTTGATTTGAAATTCATCCCAATCTACGTGGCACATTTCTTTCAGCAAATAAGACAATATCTGTCAGCACCAGCAGCGTAATGCAAGCAGTTAACTTCAGTGGAGCCACTGGGGTATGCAAAGGTGCTGCAGTGGACTTGATGTTCCCCAAGCCCCTCTGACCCGAAGGGATGAGCTGAGCAGCAGCTCAGGGTTTGCTCAGTTTTGCACAACCATATCAGAGTGATGGGAGCTGTAGTTGTCTGCTCCTTCCCCACCCAGCAAAGCTTCCTCAGCTCACAGCTTATACAGTATGACAGAAGTATGCCTTAAGTCTCTAGCTAAGGATTAAAGCTTTGCAAACCTTTTTAAATCAGCCAGACAGTTCTAGGCCTCGTTAAAGCTTTTACCTCATTTCAAGCCTGGGTGCTCCCCAAAACTGGACTAGCAATAACAAGCGTAAAGGAAACCTCTTCATCTCGCTGTAATAGAGGGGAGGCCTGTTCTGACTGTAGAGATTACTGGCACTACCTCAAAAAGCACAGGAGAAACGTAATGGGAAGTTTGCAGCAACTTGCATGAGGAAGGTACGGAGGTGATTGCTACGTCCTGTACTGCACACCAGGGAAATAACAGAAAGGGCTCTGGGCTTGTAAAGCTGAGCTGGTTTCCTGGTAAGAAAATAAATACAGCACTTCAGCTGCAGCTAGCACCATACCCAGGTACCTACAGACTGGTTTTACCACACCTCCTCCTAACACTTCCTCCCTGCAGACCTGGCCCAGATCCACACAAATTGCTAAATGGTTTCTTCTAGCAACTTTTATTGGCTTGATCTGTGTGCCACCACCTCCTGACTTGCCGCAGCCAGAGCCACTTAATGCACAGCTTAATCTAAGGTGTTTCCATAATGCACAGCATGGTGGCCCTGGCAGACCTGCGAGGCTTGGTGTGTCCTGTGGGGCTGCCACAGGTCCCTTCTCTTTCCCTGGAGAGCAAGGTGTCCCCAGACACAACAACAGATACCAGCACAGCACATCCAGAATGTTGATCCCTTAGCGCTATTCCCGGCTCTCCTGAATGTGCATTGATAGTGGGGAAATCATTGCTGCCATTTTATCAAATTCATCCTTGGAGGGTTGGGAGATTACCTTGGGACTTGGTGTTGCTCTCACCTTTGGTGCTGGCACCCATCCACAGCACCCACACCCATGTCAGCACCCTAACATTTCTGGGGTGCTGCCTCCTTTTCACCATCCTTCATCTGGTCTTGGTTTTACTTCCATAGGTGTCCTGTGGTTACCTGGTGTGACCCGCCTCCCATAATAGCCAGGACTTCTGCTTTCAGTCCTCTCCTTGAACTGCTCACCGGACATTTCCTCATGGATCCACAGATACAGATCTTGCTTACTTGAAGCATGCCTCTGTCCTCACAATGGGAAGAAGTCAATCTAATTCATCAGGCCAGGTGCCTGGGGGCACTTTTTGCTGCCTAGTCCACTGTAAAAATACCACATATTGTACTTGCTACTTATCTCCTGCCTGGCAGCAAGATTGGTTTAAAAATGTGTGTGGGGAAAAAAAAATAAAAAAAAAAATGTTTTGCTTTAATTGCGTTTAAATGACTCAAAATTTTCTTCTCAATCAACTTGCTTCCAATTTAATTTGAAATTAGCCCAAACTGCATTTAGCCCTAAATATAATACATGTAAACAATCAGATTTAATTAAAATAGTCCTTAAGCAAGTACATGCTTTCTGCTCTTTTAAAATCAAATGGGTGATACTAAGGAAGTCACTGTCTGAATGCCAAAACCCAGCTTCTGTTGAAGTGATAAGCCAGCTCTTGACAGGGCTAATCTACTCTGCAGGTGCCAAGAAGAGAGTCTCTTCATTTCAGATTACTTCAGTATCATTTCTAAATAACTGGCTCACACAAATGTGGGAAATGATGATGAGCTAAAAGCTTGGAAATCTTGTTTTCCAATTGAAGAATTCAGATGACATGTGGAAGAGTGTAATCTATTGTTTCTAAAATCTTAAAGGCTAGGTATCATTGTAAATAAATGGGTTAAAAGTTTGAAAAACAAAACTTGCTGGCTAAGGTAAATTTCATCCTCCTGACAGTGAACTGTTTCATTTGGCATAAGACAATATGACAGCCAGATACCTTGACCACCACTGCCTGACTGAAGTCACACACATATCCATGCCACAGTTTTCATCCTCTCCCTCAGCACTTGCATATCCTTTGCTGTTCATAGGCACTTGTCCAGGGTAGGATGTGCTTCTTCCCACAATTCCTCTGAGAAGCATATCCCACATAAAGTTCTCATTTCTGATCTGGGAACTTTTGGCTTATGCCTCCAGACTTACAGAATCCACCACAGTAAATCCTGCCATCATGATCCTTCTGTGGTCCAGACCTGGCCCTCTCCTGGCTCATGTGCCTGAGAGTCTTGTGCACAGTCAGCATCACCATCAGAGCTCAGAGGTCTCCAGGGCTCTTTCTAGAGACAGTATCAAAAGAAACAAATCCTGGTGAGATCTGTAGAGAAATTTTGATCATATATCACTCCTCTGGATTCAAAACATAATGACAATAACAATATAGCCTGTGGCTTTACAATATTTGAAGTGAGGCCAAAATCTGGTATAGAAAACCTAAGTTGGATTAGGCTTTGATGCATCGAATTTGAGGAGACAGAGGAAGTTTTCTAAGCCTGAGTTTGTCCTGAAAGAGATCCTGTGGTTTTATTCCTCACAATTTTATAAGAAAAGTATCATTTTTGCTCATTATTTTGTATTTCAACTAAAAAAAAAAAGAAAAAAAAGATCAATTTACTGAAGCATCGATTTACTGAAGATGCTGAATACTTTCCTGACAGTAAGACCTCAAGAATTTTCAAGGTTTTGTTTCAAGGAAAATCTGAAAGCTTCATTATTTTTTCTAAACTGAAATGCCCATAAAAATTACATGTTCAAAAGAGCATTTAATAGCAACAGTAACCATAGAAAATACTTTCGTATGGCACCTGATCTTTAAATCCCCTTAAAACTTATAAGACTCATTTCTGTAGTGAATCCACAGTGCTTGAAGATCAAATTACAGAGATCTTAGTCAAGAAAATATAGTTCAGAGGTTGTTGCAAGTAATTATTGACACAGTCAATACAGCATATTAATTCACACTATGAATTAATTATCTTCTGCATCATCCGCAGCTCTCTTAAACTTTATTTATATGTCATTACCATTATTATTACTCTCTTCCATCTGAACTCTTCTTGTCTGAGTTTGACTTCTAGGGAGCATCTTTCCATGTTCCTAAAATTACATCACTAAGTGAATCCCCGAGTGATGTAAGACACTTGCTTATATAAATCCCAGTGTTATCAACTCTTGAGAGTTTACTCCAAGCCTTCTGACAGTTAGTGTCTTTCTTAAAGTGTCAGTTCCAGGAATCAGTTGCTTACGTGGAAATTTCAAATTTAACTTAAAGAAAGAAAGCTTCTCAGCCTTAGGATTGTATTGAAAAACTTGAATCAAAAATAAAAGAGGATTATATAACATAAGGCAATTAAAAATGTCCCAGAATAATTACTCTTTAAAATCACATTATTATTAAGTCAGACTCTTAATGTTAGGGGTCTTGGTAGGTGATATCTGGAAAGACATTTGTGCAGGGAGCTGTCAGTCACCATCTTGCAGAATACTGTACTACATGCCTTATATATACTTATATCTTGTTCAAGGGGTTGCTGTGAATAATGCACTCACCTATTTTTACATTTGCACAATTTCTATCAATGCCCAACAGTTTTAGTAACCAAAACCAGAGATTTAATTCACCACATTTTGTTCAATAACAGTCTTATTATTATTATTCCTGGAGTCTGCAATGTAAACTGAAACTGCTCTCCTTTTTTAAATATTCCCTGTCCCTCAAACCAATTGACTCTTCTTTTCTTCATATACCGTGAATTGTCTATGCAGCAACATGCTGTATTTGAACATGAAAGTTCAATAGACAGCAGAAATGTCCCAGGACATTGATTTTTAAAATGACATGGACTCATTTTTCCCTTCTTAAGTTTCTCTTCTTTATCCCAATTCATTCCCATTGTATGTGCTGCAGAAGTAGATTGAGCCTTATCCATCCTGGAAGTGTCTGAGATACCTGCAAGTTGCAAGCTTTTCTTTTTGGAAAATAAATAAATAAATAAATAAAATTTATTCTCAAAAAAAAAAAAAAAAAATCAATTAGATGAAAAATAATGTACAGGAATCAGGTTTTTATTTAAAAGAAAACATAAGTCAAACCAGAAAGACATTTAGCTTCCAGGTGCCAGTTTATCATTTAGTGAAACAAAATGTCTCTTTCAAATATGGTTCTTCTGCATTATGTACTTTTAATGGTTTAAATTATTAGACTGTTGCCCAGCACTGTAAATATGGATGTGCATTGAATGCCAACATATTCATACATCTACATCAGCAGTAAAATTTGAATTCATTCTCCTTAAAACTAGGCTGAATAATTTGAATTTATATACACCTTACGTCCTTGATCTAGTGCACCATTTGCCATGCATATCTGAAAGTGAAATATAAACCCAAAACAGGTTTCAGGCTGCTTAGAGGTTTTAAGACTTGCCAACACTAATTTAGACAACACCAAATGGTTTTCTGATACTTTTTTATGATATGGACTACATTCTGGACAGAGCTGAGTTTACTGAATAAGAAAAATCCTTTTTACTTCCCACCTATATTTCTTGCCTCTTTGGGGCTTCTTGAAATTATGTATTAAACAAACCAAAACAAATGTTGTGACTTCAGAAACCTCTACGAATTTATGTTTAATTTCCATCTGAAAGCTCTGTGATTTCAGTTTTATTCCAACAGGAAATCTCCTGCATTTGGGTACATTACTTTGTCTTTACTGAATTGCTCAAGTTTACCCTTGAAAATACCATTTTCACCATTGCTTTTCTAGTTAAGTGGCCAAAGTCAAAGTAATAAGATTGCTAATAAGACCCCAAAAATATCAGTTACTACTTTTGGTCCAGTGCCCCCTTGACAGATCTATTACAAGCATTACCTGACAATCACTTTTCTGAAGCCTTTTCTAAAGTTAATACTTAATGGTCTTGGCACTGATATTTTCCTCAACAAAATCCATAGTGAAGCTCTCAGCTAGTGTAAACTAACGGCACTATTGCCAGATCTGACTACAGATCCATCTGAAGATCTGTCCCTCTTTATTTGAAGTTCCTTGTAGAGTACTGCTCTGTATATTGTTACCTACACTACCCTACACAGTGCTGTTTATAATACAAAAAAGATACCAAAGTAATACTAAATGTCATCCTGTTACCACATGTGATGACTCACCATCTGTAAATTTTTAACGTGGCCACCGTATCTTCATATCTGAACAATCCAAATTATCTGCTTTTTAATTATCAGTAAATCAAAGACTCGTAGTAAACTTCCCAGCCTTTGTTGTTATTTTTTTTCCCCAACAGAACAAAAAGATTTGGAAATCAGTGTGCCACAGCATCAAATACAGCAAGGCATCCAGCAGACAGACCTGCTGGGTTAGGTTAGGCAGCGAGGTCCACCCCAGGCTGGTGAGCACTGACCCACCTCACCTTCAGCTGTGGTCTGCTTAGTCTCTGTTCTCCCAAGCTCCAAGTCACCCTGCACCAACATGTTTGCTGTGTACATGCTTTAAGGTTCATTAGGCAATATGTGAATGTGAACATGGCCATGGCCATCTTGTCACAATCCTGCAGTGTTCAAAGCCCTCCCTGCTGAATGCACCATTAGGGATGGTCACTTCTCCGCTCCCCAGTCATGCTCAGATGGACACCTGGCTCTCTTCAGAGATGCCTCGGGAAAGTAACCACAAAACTCTTTTTATTTTCAATCTGAAATCCCTAGTTTCAGCCACAGATCACTCTGAAATCTCATCCAGCAAGTGTGAGAAACTGTTCAATAAAATGTTCCATCTGGTTGAGAACTGGTGTTTGCAAACAACAGCTTACAACTGCAACAGTGCCACCATTTCTTAGCTTCTCCTCATTTCCATCACACACACCACAATTTGTAGAAGCTGTGAGCTTGCAGGCACCTCTTCTTCAGAACAAAATGACTAAAATTGATTTAAAGTTGCCTTTTAGCATAAAACATAAGAACAACTATTATAAAATTTTGAAACAAATTTATTTTCCACACAGAAACTAGGATGGACGTTTTCTCTAACTACCAAGGGAATTTCTTCATAAAGTTTAGAATTAACTTGGAAACATTCATGAACTCATGAGAAAATGTAATCAAAAAAAAAAAAGGAAATACCTGAACATTGACATGCAATATAAATATTTATCAAAAACACACATTGGACAAATATTAAATATGGATCCTGAAGGGCTGGAGAACAAAAGATTTAGGCTACCACATAAAAGAAAAACATTTGGAGCAAAGCTATCCCAGGGTCTCAAGGGGTAATACACAATCTGTTCTTGGTCCAAAAGCTGTGAGAAATGCACTTGTCATTTTGTCATACGTACTTTGACAGAAAGGTCAGAGGAAGAATTTATGGGAATACTACAGTCGTTAATGTGTGCTAGAGAGAAATAGTGATCAATCACTGACCCACTACAAACTCATGATCTCTGTTTTCTTCTTCTGTTTCAAATCACAAAGCCTTATGTAATGCAGTGTTTTCCCATCTTCATCATTTGAAGCAAAATGCAAAGAAAAAAATAATCATCAAATCCAAAGATTCTTACCAGTGTTTCAATGACATTCTTAATCCAAAAGAATACATTTTCTTTCTGTTTTTCCCTGAACCATGACATATCGCCACTTTTAAAAGGTCATTTCAACTGACATTCTTGAGTACAGAAGAGAGGCTTATTCTCTTGTAAAACACTGCAGAGACTTGATTATTGTTTCACCTCTCAGTGTTTTTTTGAAGACAGAATCACCCAAGCTAGTCACATTTTTCTCTTGGCTCTTCTTACCCCAGCCATTTTCCAGCAGTCGCCTGGTTGTAAGAAGTTGCAAAGGGTCCGATGCAACGATGAGCCGGAAGTCATCTTGTGTTGATAATCCTGACAGCCTTTTGCAAGCCAAGGAAACTCCTGATTCTGGGAGTCTATAAAGAGCAAAGAGAATGAGCTTTTATCTTAGACAAAGAGTGATGGCACAATTTTTCCTCCTTTCCTAAGTTCCTTTATTTGGGAAGCAGTCATTTCCCAGAGAGAAGCTTTTAACAGAAGAGGGGGGTTCTGACTGCTAGGAATGTAAATTCATCAGTTTAGTAACCTCTAAACAAATAGACCTGCCATGAGTGTGGTAAAGATTACCTTCATGAAAAAGAAACCACATTATTAAATTTCCAAGTGACTAAGGAACATGATAATATTTACCATCAAACATGTTTTCCTCCAACATTTAGACAACTAATACAAAAAAGTAGGAATGTGGTTCATGGCTGCCTGTGGGGTACTCAGCATGAAAAGGCAGTGGCTTTTTGTCTAGACCAGCCTACATTTCGGAAATGTCAAAGGCAATTGGCTTGTTATACAAGACACACTAACGATGACAAGTGCCTATCTGGTAGTCTTTTGGGCAATCTGGCAGAGATGTAGTCCCTCTACAAAAGGGGGCTACCTTCAGGTTTGTGCAGGAGGCTGCAGGCTCCTGTAGCTCCTATGACAGCAAGCTAAGGCAGTGTGTTTCACTGCTCTGCATTTTGAGGTAGATATAATAAGAATGTGAGCTTGGGAAGAGAGGTGTGTAGGAACAGAAACCTTTTTTCTTTCCCATCTTTGATGCCATGCTTCAAGCAGTGAGGAAAGGGACAGACGGAGTGGCTGTGTCTAACAGAGTACTTTGTCTCTCCCACAAAGTCTGCTGTGCTGGGGAGCTCAGTCCCTCTGCTTTGTCAGGGGAGCATAACTCTATCTGGCCAATCCTGTAAGGAGATCACAGTGACGTTTGGTCACTGACATGCATATGGAGGATGAATAACTCAAGCCAGATTTATAAATGCAGAACTTAAATATATATATATATATTTGCTGTTGAAAGTAATTTCAGTGGATAGGTCAGATGGAGAATATGACTACATCAAGCATAACCCTTCAGTGAATAAAAGCCCTGTCATAGGATATTTTAGATAGGCAGGTAAGGAAGAAACAGTGACAGAGATGCTAAAGCTTCAGAAAAGGACTTGTGTTTTGAATCACTGCGTCTTAAAACAGCACAAAAATACACAGCTCACCTTCAAAAGAAAGAAGAAATGGCAATTAATATGGGCAAAGAACCCAGGGTTTGAAAAAGGCTATTTACCAACATTGCAAGTTGTGATGAAACAGAGAAGTTCAGCATAAACAGGGAGCAGGGGACACCAGCAAATGGACCAGGAATGGCAGCTGGAGCGCAGCTCTACTAGAAAGGACTGGAGATCCCTTGTAGAAAGTAAACAGCCTGTGTCTGCACTACACTATAGCAGATGAACAGGGGCATGGCCCACATGGGGTTATTCTCCTCTATGGCGCCCTCATTAGACCATGTCTACATATTTCATCCAGCTTGAGGCCCCCAGCACAAGACAGCCATGGACAAACTGGGGGGAAGCTCAGTGGAGGGCCCCCAGGGCATTGGATCTGGAGCACTTGTCCCATGACAAGCAGCTGGGGCAGCTGAGCTGGTTCAGCCTTCAAGCTGGAGAAGGGACAGCTTTAAGGCACCTAAATAGTTCCATTGCATGCCAGTGCCTACTGGGGGCCACTAAGGAGATGGAGCTCTGTTGGCTCGTATTCAGCCATCAACCATCACTCCCAGGTCCTTCTCTGCCAGGCAGCTTTCCAACCACTCATCTCCCAGCCTGTAGCTTTGCTTGGGGTTGTTGCACCCCAAGTGACGGATGCAGCACTTGGCCTTGTTGAACTTCATGCAGTTGACCTCAGCCCATCGGTGCAGCCTATCCAGATCCTCCTGCAGAGCCTTCCTGCCCTCGAGCAGATCAACACACACACCTAACTTGGTGTCATCTGAGAACTTACTGAGGGTGCACTCGATGACCTCGAAATAAATAAATAATAATAAATAAATAAATAATACCTGCTGTCTCTTCCCCTTCAGTTTAAACTTTCCCAGATGCCTGGTTAGAAGTTTCAAACAGGTGCCTTTGCCATGCAGAAAATGCCTTCTGCTTTCATTCCCTTTGATAACTCCTCCACCAAAGCTGCTTCAAAGCCCCAAACTGCAAAAGGAGAGATTTGACAGCAAAATGTGAAGACATCGTTACTTTCCTAGAGAAAGAAAATATCTGGGTTCTCTAGTCTCTATAGCAACACTCTGTAAATATGATTAGCATTAACAAGAAAGCATATAATCTTGGGTGAATCTTTTATCTTAACTTACTTTTATAACTCATTTTAAAGGCCATTCCTGATATTATTGTATGTAAACTCTTTATTGGGCTGTTGGAAAACTCCATGATTCACATTCATTTCTGGTATAAATCTACCAGCTCTCACTAACAAGAGTAAGTACGTCCCTCAGTCTATGACCAAAGAGACAAAAAGATTTTCTTTCAAGTTGCACAGCAAGAGCTGCATATTTATGAGAATACTCTATATTGCAGATTATTTATCACAAGTAACAGACTTTGCAGACAACTGAGCAACCTTATTACAAGCAGGTACACACTGGCCTATTTCAGTTATATACATTTCTCCCACCTCCTAACAAGACTAAAATGATGTGATAAACCTCAGCATGGCACCCTGAGCCACCGGGAAAAAACACAGTACTGTCATGCATCATCTCTGTTCAATACATGCCTACGATCATATTGTTCCTCTTTGCTTTTTAAACTGACTTCCCAAGAATAGCTCAGGCTCTCAGGGTGAGTCTCAGGGCCAGGCAATGGGGTATTTAAAGGAGTTTTTAATATCTCAGAGTGAAATCTAGTCACCATCTTCCCTATGCAAACGCAGAAGCATTTCCCACGGCAAAAAAAGACTTTGATCCTGCACGCAGACAGTTGATATTTTAAAGGGGCCTGGACTGGATTGTTGATGATCTCCAGGGGAGGGAAAGTATTATACATTTTCCCCCTTTAGAGAGAGTAAAATAGCTGGATGCTCTCTCACTCTATTGCCATTTGTGGTTTAATGACACATGTGCGAGTATGTATCAGGAAATAGATTCTCTTTTTCATATTCTAGGAATGCATACAATTACAGGTGTTTGCAGTGCACACTTCTCTTACACTTGAAAACTCATTTTAAGTCTTCTGCTGTTTTTGACTTTGAGTCTTTAAATCCCTATCTATATGAATAGTTCCACTAAAAGGTAATGGGAGCTGCCTGTGTTAATGGAGTTGGTGAGATCCCTGCCTTTCCGCATCTTGAAGAGTGCAGCTCACCTTGCAGTTGCTCAGACTGAAACAATCATCTTTTCATTCATATTAGGCTGTACAATGTTACATACCACCAAAAAGAAAGGCAGCAGAAGGAGCAGATGCACCCATGTCTGATTTACATTGCAGTTTGTGTTCCCACAGCTATTGATAGAGAAACTTCACAAATTACTGGTTAAACTGGCAGCATATTAAAGCCACATGCAAATAGCTATATCCCCTTCAAGGCTGTGAAGACTCAGGCCCTCATATCTCCTACTAATCAGGCTATCTATCAGGTATACTCTTGGCAGCAAATGGATCATGTAACAAAGACAGAATATGTCTAGTATCGAAGATGAAAAAAAAAAAAAAAAAGTAATAAAGCTTCATTTAAATCATGTATTGGCCCTTTTGGACAGTCTTTGGAGCATTACTGATGTCAGTCCCATGTGCTAGTTGCCTTTTGAAGACCTTCATCTATTTGAAGCTTTTCAAACACTTTTGAAAGAATGTCTACAAAGTCCTGCAAACGCCAAGAGCAGTTGATTTAACACGACTCTAACTAAGGCAAAATGAACTGAAGCAATTTCTCCTGTCCCTGCAGGTACTGTGTTGAAATATTTTATCTGAAGTCTTCAGAACTATCCCATTGAAAATATCTTTTAAGAAGCTTCAGTCTCTTCACACATCAAAAAAGTGTGCAGTGTATTTGGAGGGAGGGGAAAATCCCTAAAATCAATGTTGTTATTGCCGTCCTAATAGGCTCTGCCATATTCTAGGCAGTCTAGTTTTGATAGCGGCAAATTTCATTAAGATCTATCTTGAGACACCACACAGTTTCAGAACTCCTTAGAAGTCAGAGTTTTCCTTCAAAAACATTTCAAGCAAAGGCTATAAAAATACGACTAGGGGTCTTTTCCTTGATCGCAGTGGCACCTCTGGGAAAGGAGTTATTGCTACCTTTGTAGTTTGGTAATAAGAGGCTACTGTCCGTCCTTTAAAGTGATTTGAGTCAGACACTAATTTGTTGCATCATGATGTGGGATGTGTGATGTCTGTTTATTGTCTCTATCTCCTTCCACATATGCCTCTGTCATGGTATTTCTGCTTTTATTGTATTTTGTACATTTTTAAATAATCCTGCCAGGTAAAGATACAAAAAAAAAAAATACACAAAGGAAGAGAAAAAAAATAATAGTAATAAAAAAGTAATGTTCAAGAGAACAAAGTCATTTATAATCTGCATGATTTAATGTATATGATATAGTCTAAAGAACAGTATGTGCGTGGCTATGAAATGTGTGGTGTGTAGGAAATGGGATTTGCTGACAAAACTTTGTAAATCCAAATTACAGCTTCTAGGTAGAATCAGAGCACTCTGAGAAAAATGTGTTCTTATTCTGGGGTACAGTTAGAGTTGTTAATATTCACTGCCTTAGCAAGATGAAGACTTGCACAGAGAAAACAGAGAGCAAAACTGGTTCCTTTCCAAAAGGACTGCTATTCAAAGGACACTCCAGAATATTTCAAAACAATTTTAAATCTTTCTTTTTAAGCAGGTAGTTGAAAACTACCAGACTCTTTAAAAACTGTTGTCATATTGAGCTTTCCTAGGGCTGCGGTAACTATGAATTGTGGGGAGATTACACACCATTAAAAAAATTCATACCAACCCATGCTGTAGGGTGGCCTCAATATTGCAGACTCCAAAGCAGAAACAAAACCACTTACTTCAGGAATAAACTTGGCTACTCATGAGCCATGGGTCATGGCAGATTATGTAACCCCCATGCATCCACCCCTACCAGTAGTGGTAGAAGAGAGTATATAGGAAGAGAATTAGCCCATTTTATCTCTTATTTTAATTACTATTATTTTTTGAAACTGGTGTTCTTTTAGTTCTTGACTCCCTGCTTAGTGCATTGGAGGGTCATTCCCCAACATTTTCATGGACAGAACTCAGCACTGACAGAGCTGCAGAGGCAGGAGAGATGAAAGGAGACTAGAGTCTCGTGGGGGGAAAGCTGGCTGACATAAGGGCTATGTAAACAGAATCACAGAATTTCTAGGTTGGAAGAGACCTCAAGGTCATCGAGTCCAACCTCTGACCTAATGCTAACAGTCCCCACTAAACCATATCCCTAAGCTCTACATCTAAACGTCTTTTAAAGACTTCCAGGGATGGTGACTCCACCACTTCCCTGGGCAGCCTGTTCCAGTGTCTAACAACCCTTTTGGTAAAGAAGTTCTTCCTAACATCCAACCTAAAACTCCTCTGGCGCAACTTAAGCCCATTCTCCCTCGTCCTGTCACCAGGCACGTGGGAGAATAGACCAACCCCCACCTTGCTACAGCCTCCTTTAAGGTATCTGTAACGAGCAATAAGGTCACCCCTGAGCCTCCTTTTCTCCAGGCTGAACAAGCCCAGCTCCCTCAGCCGCTCCTCGTAGGACTTGTTCTCCAGGCCCCTCACCAGCTCCAGGTGAGCTTGGTAAATGGGTAAGTAGCACCTTCCTCATTGCCATTTTCTGCCATAACAGTTGACAAGAAGCTCATGGGTGGAGCAGCTCTTGTCCTTGAAATACTGGCTCAAAGTTAGACTCAGCAATAAGACAGGTCAGGGCATGCAGGCTGGCACTGCTGGTGCTGCCCATGAATTCCTGCAAACACAACATGGTTTACAGCCAGGGCAGGTCTATCCTAGAACAGGACATCTGGCTCCAGGCAGTTCATCTCCTGTCTCCCCTGGAATTTCCTTAATTTTCCGCAATTCCTCTCTCTGTATAGAAAAGCTAGGTGACTCTGAAACTCATTTGTACTCTTTCCCTTAGCAGCCTTTCCCAGTAATTTATTCCATATGTTTATTACTCCCAGCACCTACTAGTAGTGCAGGAGTTCCCTCAGGTCTGCATTGTGTCCTCAGTTTCCCATTAATATTTTTCTACCTACTTACAACTCCTTTTCATAAATTCCTTTTCACCTTCTCCCATTTAACGTCCATGTATCCTGTTCTCCAGAAGACAAAGCCATCTTCCATCCTGTGCTCAGTCCTTCATTCTGTTGTTGTTGTTTGTGTGTGTCTTAGACAACACTACTTCCAGGGAATCTCAGCCTGCCTGTAGCAAAATTAGAGTGGCTATTCACTGTGCTTTAAAGAGGATTGAAGAAGTGTCATACAGAGCATTAAAGAAGCATTGATATTTTTAATTTTATCCAAACAGAGCCTGTCTTGCTCCTGCGAGGTGCTGCCAGTCCCCCGAGAGGCAGTTTCACTGAGGGTTTCCTGGCCATCCCAGCTCCCAGCCACATGGTGACACGGCTCTACCACTGAGCACAACTCTGACCTTTCTCCAAATGAGCTCTTGTGAACTTACATCAGCTGACATTTGCCACTTGCAGGCATGATGTAGGTTTAGGGGGCTAACTGCTACAAGTGAAGGTAAAATCAAGGAGAGTGAGGTTAAAAAACAGACGAATCAGCACAGTAAAACACCTTGCTAACATTTCTGTTGGAGGAGCTAAATACCATATGAAGGACACATTCAGCATGGGTTGCGGGCCAATTTCTGCCACAAATGCTAGCTAAGAGCTCCTATGAGGTTGCAATTCCCATGAAGAGGCCAAGATGAAAAGGCAAGGCATCACCAAGGAAGAGCTATGGTCATAGGAATGGGGTGAGACAGGAAATGTGTGCCAGGCTGCCATTTTGTGCAGCCCTTGTCCCCAGGGTGCACCGTCTCAGAGATCTCAAAAAGAGCACACATCCTATTTGGGGCTAAGTATAGGTGAGGCATAAATGGGTGCTGTACAAATAGACAGTGGAGAAACAGGGATGTGTGCAGCACCAATGACTGCTTCATAATAGATACTTCCCCTCTCACCTCATATTAACATGATGCAGGAGGAAAAACAGAAATCTCAGCAAGGGGACAACTAAAGTCATTATGGGATGCAACGAACAGCATTGCTAACTACCTTTTTCTGTTAACTGTGGGGAAGAAAACAGAATAATGCCCAGCTTTTCTTGCAGCAGATTTAGACTGCATTAATATTAACATCTAGCTGGAATGATTTTAGAGAGCTTGTTTTATTCTAGCTGAATTGTCAGAAAAGCTGTATTAAATTCCTAGGAACCAGTTGTTGGGTTTGTTTCTGTTGTTGTCTTGGAGGGTTGAGGGGAGCTGTAGAAATAGATGCTGAGAAATGATTGTCAGTGAACTGACTGGAACTGAAAACATTGCCTTAATAAGCAGTAATTTTTCAAGATATGCTTTAAGTTGCTTTGTCATGCTATTTTGCTGAAATTAATTGCTATCTACTTAGATAAACATTATTGCAGTGAGAACTTTTCCTTTTTTTTTTTTTTTTTAAGAAATCATGTAATTTTTAACATCTGTTTTTCTATATCTATTACATAGTCAGTTACAAGTTGAAAGCTGTATTTTTTCTTTTTTAACCAGTCCTAATATGTGAAATGATGAACTACATAAACAAATGAAAAGCCACATTGTGCATGTAATTGAAAAATGATTTTAAAGCTAACTTGTGGTGGAAAACAGCAGGTCTATAGATTGACAACAAGAAAAGCCTCTTCCATCTTCAGATCCTCTTTAATTTTACTTATGAAAATTGCTTCTTTGCAGTTCTTTACTGGTTTATCAAATTAGATATATTGATTTTTGTGTATTTTTGGTGGAGTGGAAGAGAAATCATGCTTTTATGAAGTAATAATGAGCTCAGCAGAAGGGCTTAGCTATGATTATGTCAACAGTTTAGAAGTAATCTATATCCAAACTCAATAGAGGATTTCATTTACCTCGAAAATAACCGAGTGGAAAACAGCTTGGTGAGGGCATTAGTGCACACCCAGATCTAGGCTAGATTTGCATACAGTTGAGACAATTAGAAAAAAGGGTCCTTATCATTTTTCTGAAATCAAACTGAACCACTGGAGTACCCCAAATACACAGGCTGGCACTGGGCACTCTCTGCTCTCATACTTCACCGGGTTTGAAGTGGGTTTCCATTTCATTTTGCTTATATTGCATCAGACAGCTTCAGAAAACCAGAGAGAAATAAACCACAATGCCACAGTAGTGGAGAATATTTTGCTGCATTTTTTTTTCAAAAGACAGTCTCCTGAGCCAGGCATTTGAATCATAAGGACTTCTGGGATGGGATTTCACTCAGAGATCTCCATTCTTACGTGGATTAAGAGGATTAAAAACCATTAAATGACCATCCTCCAAGTCCCTAAAGCAGATTTGCCTTTTTCTATCCTCCTTCAACTGGGGCAGACTTGGGGGTAACAAAGTACTGCACAAAAGGCTCCCTTAGCATGACAAAAGGTGAAACAATCCACTGAACTGCCAATGTACCAGACAATGAAGTCAGTGCAGTCTACTCAGCTCATTTTCATCAGAACAAATGGTATCAAACTTGGCAATGGCATTGTTCTTAAACTTGAACATGGGGCTCTTTTTTCCCCCTCTCCTTTTTTTTATTTTTTATTTTCCCATCCGAAGCTCAAGGTGTCATATTAATTATTTAAATCTTCAGAAGATTTCAACTGTATCCTCCAAGGCTCTGCTCAGTGCCAGAAGGTCTCCAATCTGCATTAGCTTTTGTTAATTAGAGCTGAAACAAGGACTTTGATCTCAATGAATATAATAACAAAAAAAAAAAAAAAAAAGCAAAACTTCCTGTGTGATTTATCTTTTACCTATTTTCTGCCTTTACTGTTTTTCCACTCTATTAGACTTTGATTTACCTTGTCTGAGTAACATTAAACAACTTGGGTACAAAAGAACTTAAACAGCTTCAAAAGCCTGACTGAAATGGTAGTTAAATGCTACATGAAGTGATCCCGAGTCTTTAAACTTTGAAAGAAAATGACACAATTTCACTTTATTTTATTTTATTTTTTGTTAGCGGGGGCTGGCGTAGGGGGGGGTTGGTTTGTACAGCATGGATGCTTGTCTACTGATGTCAGATATCACAGGTTTTCCTGTTGGGATTGATCTTTCCTCATTAAGAGCCTTGTTTCTAGAGCTATAGCACTGATAGAACAGAAGGCTGGCGATATTCTGCAAGATGTTCCTCATGCATCAGGCTTGCCCTGAGTTTGTAGCCGTGCTTAGATCCGAGGGGGTCACCGCCAGGGCTTGCCTTGTTAAAATTTTTCTCATTAACATTTATCTTATTGAATAGCTCTGAAAGGCAAATTTTTTAAGCCCCAAAAGAAAAAACTAGCAAATTTTAGTGTCAGATGAGGTCTAGTTGTATATTCACTTGAGCAAGGACTTATTGCTATGGTCCCCTAATATGAAAAAAAAATAATCAAAGAATATCCAAAAATGCTGCAAGTAGAATCTACATCTGAGATTTACAAGATACATGAGGGTAAATTTTCATTGTTATGGACAAAGAGTTGTGGGCACAGCCTTCATTAATAACAACGTGCAGTGCTGAAAATGTACCCCATGTCTTTTACATAAGGCTTGCTGCAGAACGGTAAAGCCCCAGGAGACTGGTCACTCTTGGTTTATCTCATTTTTGAGGGAATAAATTAAAGGATATCTTGTGAATTCTGTACAAAAAGTAGGAGAGCTGAACTGAATAGTCTTAAAAATAATAGCTAAGAACTATGATAACCTGCTGGAGGCACTGACTGAGACAAAGGAGGCTTGTCTAGAATGGGATTTTGCTGGGGAAGTTTAAAATGGATTCAGGGCTTGAGACAAATTCTGCGCTGCCAAGGGGTGGCTTTGTCCATGGGACCAGGAGAGCCTGGGCAGCAGTAATGCAGGCCTCCCTGCCTCCCTGCTCCCTGAGCATCAGAGTACTTCAGCTCCAGATCTGTAAACAGGCTGGGAATTCAATAACAGTCCCGATCCATCCCCTGCCAAAAGGTGTGGAAGACTTTCAAATCGCTTGAGGATTCTCCCTGTGATCCCCACAATTGCCATGCTCCCCCTGTCTCCCACTGGAGAAGTTTCCACTGAATCCTAGTGGATTTGTGACATAAACACCCATCCCTTGATTGACTAAGACCACTTTTTCCTGTCCACATGCCTTTTTGCTATCTTGCCAACACATTTTACAACCCCCTGTACCAAGAGTGATGGCAGGTAACTAGCATGTTCCTGGTAATGCCTGGCAGGAGCCTGGGCTAGATGAAGCCAGAGATGTTGGAAGAACTGCTGCACCAGGGAGCACTGCACTGTGCGTACTCCACAGCTCCACTGTAGCAGGAGGCTGCAGTGCTGTACTGAGCAAAAGATTTATTTAATGACCCAAAGCACGAGCCCCATTGATTTTCACTCCTAGTTCTTTTGGAGTAGAATTGGGTTGAGTTTTTTCACAAAGCCAAAGATTGTTTCCAGTCAGCTGGAAGCAAAATCTTACATAGTCTAGAGCATCATGTCAGGACCATATCCTTATTTCCCACATGGAGGTGAGTCTGAGAGAGGTAGGCCCTTGTGCAGCAGTTAAAAGAGATATGACAATTGTGATGCTGTTTTATTATTCTGCTTCCACCTGAATTACTAGAAGTTGGACAGAGAAAATGAAAGGGATATTAGACTGCCTAAAAATATATGTATTCTGTTAAACCAGGACTTTTGCTCCTGACACCCATCTAGCCATCCTAATCTGCCATCCCACCTCCAGCCAGCTTGTACATCTTGCAAATCCAGACAAAAACATGTAAGGCTCAGTGTCTTCTCCCCTGCCTTCTCCCACTCTTCACACCCTCAAAGGTTCATGAGTTCTGGTGCTTCCCTACAAGTAAGGGCTATTACAAACTAGGAAAGACATGGTACAGGTCAGTGGCCCTTAGGGAGGAGTTGTGAATTGCCATCTTCCCTTCAGCTACTGTACTCAAAAAGAGCCTGTGTGTTTTTGCTCACAGATGTTGTCTTTTACAGGACTGAATCCTCTATACACAATTTCCTCTTACCAGGTGGGAGTATTGAATGCACATTTTAAACACAAAGTACTGATAGCATGTAGCCACCATGCTGAAGCTGCTGGAAGATGGCTGAGACTGGGGCCCCGCTGCACACCCACAGGCACCCATTCTCCCTCACTGCCTTTCCGTGCTCCGAGAAAATTGATTCTGGCTTTGCTTCACTTTCATCTGTCAGCACAGGTTAGTTTAGTTTGTGTCAATGTTATTACAGACATATGCTGATTTTTTTTTATTTTTTTTTTTCTCAGCAAGGTTTGTCCCTCTATTTGGGCTCAGTACAAGTGCCAGTTCCTGTTCCTTGTTGCTCACCAGAAAGCAGGGGGAGCAGTGTCCTCCTGACATGAAACAAGAACCCTCCTTCATCGTGTGAGAAGGCATGAGGGAAATCAAGAGACTGCAGCTCAGCCCTGGGGAGCACATGACCTTTGGTGAGGATGCCAGGCAGGTGACATGTCGGGGACAGGCTGACAGATGAGCGAAGTGTGCATGAGCCCTTGCTACTTCATGGTTTGTGAATTGCCACCATACTCTGCTTGCAAGGATGGGAAAGGTCCTACAACAAATGCATCTTAGAGGTGCCTGCTGCAAGAAAGGGCAGGAGTGAATATGCTTCCCCAGTGCTGTCCTAAACTCAAGGGATGCTACCCACTGGTCTTCAGAAAACTTCTTCCTTCAAAGCAAACAATCAGAGTTTGAGACCAAGTATCTTTGCTGTTTACCCCAGGTTGCCTGGTTGAATTTATCAGGCAGGAGGCAGAAAGCAGAGCTGTGGTGGTAGGACGGGTGGCAACAGGCCACAGAGGGTGTATAAAGCAAGGAAGAGTAGCTTATGTTTGATGAAAAAGAGAAGAAAAAGTCCAGGGAGGGCAGGAGCTCAGAGCAATGGACATGGGAAATGGACATTGCCGGAACAGTTTTCTGAATGGATGTAAGAGCAGCAAGATTGCTTTAATCTATTCCAAAGAAAAGGATGCTGAAGTAATTGAGACACAATCTTATTCCCCTGAAAATCAAATGAAAAATACTCTCTGACTTCAGAAAAAAATGACATCAAACCCCTAAATCATTAAGGTGTCTCACAGGGTATGAGTTATGTTGGTTTACATAGTCAACATTTCAACACAGAAAAATATAGACACTTGCTTATTATTTAAACATACTAATCTTACTTTTCTCCTAAACTCTTCTTCTGGGGGGAAGAATTCATGGCTGCAATGGATGGCAGAACAATTAAAAATTGTTGTACTTCTTCTAGAGATTATCACTTTAAAGCCTCATTCTTTTCCTATATTTATTCCATTTGAAACTCAGATGATATATTATCTTATTATGACTTTTTACAGCTATTCTTTTAGATGGGCTCAACAGCATTCTCAATTTAATTCAGTACACCTCCATATAAAACAACAGTATGTTGTATGTGCATAGCTTTATTTGAAAATGATGTACACGATAATATGTTTCTGTCTGCAGATTGTGTCTGATTTAGCTGACAAAAGATTGCAGCAGTCATTGTGGCCAGAAGCTATTGGAAAGCAGCCAGCATTAATAGCAAAATAAATACAAAGCAGAAACAAGTGATGCCATAAAACACACGGACAGTGGGTTACACTTTTCTGCATGAAGTGGCATTACATCATGCACAAAACATATTTATCAATAGGGCAAAAAGCAACTTCCAGCTTTGAAATTCTCACACCACTTAAATGATCCCATTCTACAGGGAACCTCTTGGCTTGGTACAGCCTTTCCTTGGAAAACAAACACCTATAACAGAAATTGCAGTGGTGATAACAAAAGTTATGAGGAAAGATTGATGTAACTAAAAGCTGCCATGTAAATAGGGTGGCTGCAGAGGGAGAAGAGCCTTATCCAAGAGACACTTAATATGAAGACCTGCTATTTTGACTCTTTTGTTGTTTTCACTCACAGAAGTTATGACTAAAGCTCAGCTCTGGAGAGCTGAGAAAGTGCATATTTCCTTTTGGATGCCCAGAGCAGAGTGAACATGGCAAAGCAGTGACCAAGCTCACTTTCCCAGACCCGCTGGTCTTTTTCCTGGACGCATTATAAAATTTTATATGGATACTGTCATGGGGGAGAGTAAAATAGGATCTCTACCAGCATAAGCCCTAGTACTGTTGTGTGACCTGCTACAGCAGCATGTACCATATACTTACATCAGTGCTTTGTCGACCCCAAAAGAGGACAGAAAAGCTCTTGTAGTGAGGGTCTGGTCTTCTGCAGACTTTCAGGTTGAAGTTATCTGCAAATGCAACGTAGCAGGCTGCTGTGATTTAAGCCAGCTACAGCTTTGTCATGTCTTTGACTGCCAGACTAGGGTTTGAAGCTTTGCTGTAATCTAGTCTCATAAGGTGTGTATGGTTGCACTCCATAAAAATCTTTATGTCTTTATGTACTACAGGAATTTATGTATTTTGCTCAAGTTGATAGATAAGTGCTTTTTTTCTTTTTTTATTTTCCATTAATGTGACATTACCAAAGTCAAGCAGCTGCATAGCCTTGACACTCTACCATACCTGTTAGGAGGATCCTACCAAGGGACTCGAGGACTCTCCCAGGAACTGGCTTTGAAATGCTCCTTTGTGCTGGAGGGCACAGCTGTTTTCTCTGGGATGCATTTGAACCAGCTTCTCTTCATTCAGATCTTTCTGTTTGCCTGATAAATGTAGTCAGTATCTGCTTCAAATGAGAGCAACATGCATCATCAACATACTGTCCTTATTTGTGCCTGCAGCATTTCATAATGTCTTCTAGAGGTTTAAAGTTGATATGGAACAGATGTTGATTCTGTTGGAGTTGCTCAGCTGTAGCCAGTAGTGCAGTTTGGATCTACTCCTTTACCTAGAGCAGCAATTCTCTACTGAATTAACTGTTAGTAGCTTTTCATTAGTTCTGATTTGCAATAACTCCTCGAACTAGGGATAGTCATTTCCCCACAAAGTTTGCAGCTGTTGGATGCAGCCATTACAGATGGAAGAGAAAAAAAAAAAAAAAAAAAAAAAAAAAAAATAAAGAAACAAATGGGAGGCCAAGGAGACAGAAGGACACAAAAAGAAAAGACAAAGCAGTTCCCCTGGTAAGATAAGGACCAGCATCAAGACCTGATCATTGCCCAGTGCTTTGAAGGAAAGGAATCCTAAACAAGTGTTTGGAGAAGAATAGTAGTTAGATGTTTTTTTACTGTGGTTACATACTTATTATGGCAGCATGCAAACAATCCAGAAGGTGTTAAAAGAAAAAGATAAACCCAGTAAGTGATTAAAATGGACACTCGTGAAGGATGAAAAGGAATGGTTAGCAGAATAGTAGCATATTTTATTTGCTTTGGACAGTAAATTGGTCAATGAGTAGCATTTAGGTACCGTTTTTCCTCTCATTATGAAGATATGCAATCAAATCACTACAAATTCCCCTTCATTTGAGCCATATAATGAATTTTGTTTAACTTAAGAAAAGCTTTCTTTCAAAGTATTCTGTCCACTTGTTCAGCCACTCAGAAATTAATAGCTATTCTGCACTGTTTTCCCTTACCTGCAATTCACAGATTAAGCAGCAGCAATTCTACTACTCTACTTCATATGTCTTGTTTCCTTAGATCTCTCTAAAAGTAGAACAGGTTCTCAGCTCCACCACTTTTCACCTCAGAAAGGCTTCCTTCCATCTTGTCCTTGCTGTCTTGATCATTCTGTGTCCTTCAGCTAACCCGACAGATTCGTTATGGCATGTGTCAGTGATCAGTCAAATCAGCTGCCATGGGAACACCTCTGGAGTGTCAGATCTCTCTGAGTGAACCACTATTGCAAGTGCCATTGCTGAAAGACCTACAGTGCTTATACACTGGTTCACGCTGAGGATGTTGAGCTGTTCTGCTCCCACTGACGTCTTCTTTCCTGAGCCTCCAGCCATGCTGTGCCAGACAAATGTCTTGGTACCAAAAATAGTAGGGGGAAAAAAAATCACACTCTTCTCAGAAGTCTGAGGTCCTCAACAAGTCCTTTGCTTCAGTCACAGAATCATAGAATCACAGAAACATTCAGGTTGGAAAAAACCTCTACGACCATCTAGTCCAACCCTTAACCCAGTACTAAAGTTTACCACCAAACCATGCTACTAAGTTCGGCATCTACATGCTTCTTGAAGACCTCCAGGATCAGACTTCCTACATCTCTCGAGTCTCTGGACCTCTAGGCTGGGGCTTGGGGATCAAAGTCCCTTCCACTGTAAGCAAAGAGCAGGTTCGAGACCACCAGATGAAACTGAACATATACAAGTCTATGGGACCTGACAGCACGCATCCCAGGGTCCTGAGGGAATTGACTGAAGAAGTTGCCAAGCTTCTCTCCATCATATTTGAAAAGTCCTGGCAGTCAGGTGAAGTCCCTGGTGACTAGAAAAAAAAAAAAAAAAAAAAAAAAAAAAAAAAAAAAAAAAAGGAAATATCAGTCCCATTTTCTAAAAGAGTAGAAAGGAGAACCTGGAGAACTTCAGACTGGTGAGCCTCACCTCTGTGCCTGGGAAGTTCATGGAACAGATCCTCTTGAAGCAATGTCAATGCACACACAAGACAATGAGAAAGGCTGAGAGATATGAGGATGTTCAGCCTGAAGAAGAGAAGGCTCCAGGGAGAAACCTTTCAATACTTAAAGAGGTCTTATAAAAAAGATGGAGAGCAACTTTTTTACACAGCAGACAGGGATAGGAAAAGGCTGCAATGGTGTTAAATTAAAAGGGGTGAGATTTATACTAGATGTTAGGAGAAAATTCTTCACTCAGGTGGTGAGGCCCTGGAACAGGTTGCCTGGAGAGGTGTAGGATTCCCCATCCCTGGAAGTGTTCAAGGCCAGGCTGGATGGGGCTTTGAGCAACCTGGTCTGGTGGGAGGTGTTGCTGTCCATGGCAGGGGGGTTGGAACTGGACAATCTTTAAGGTCTCCTCCAACACAAACTATTCTATGATTCCATGGAGCTCATCTGTGGACACACTATAGTTCTCTCAAATGAAATTCAAAGCTCTCTAATGATGTCAGAACTGAAGTCAGTAGGGTGTATCATTTCATTCCCAATGAGTTATTTATTCACAAGGTGCTGCAGGACCAGGAATGTCAGAGGAGAAATGACTCCTCTCAGTTTCTCCACAAATGAGAGCTGTAGGAAATGGATATCCTCCAGAGAGTATTTTTTTTTCAGCTTTTAGCACGTATTTCACAATGAGGACAATAATCCCTGGAAAATCTTGTTCTGTGCATTCCTCGTGTTGCACATTTTTAGGAGTTCTCTAATTGCTGATTCTTCTAATGAATGAGGAGATGAATAGACATATCTGACAATGAAGGAACTGAGGTCTGGTCTGTCACTTTTTCTACACAGCCATACATATAGGTAGTATGGAAAAGGCTAGAAACCTCAGACATACAAAGTATTTAAGACAACTGCCAGAAAACTTTTTTCTGCATTTATTGAGCAAAGTGCCACAACTTTGCAGTATTAATGAAGAATAATAAAACTACTCCTTTATACATCCCCCCAGCCAGATTTTCAACATGCAAATAGTCTCTCACAAATAAGGTTTTCAGGAAAAAATATTATTCTGTCTCTACCAGTTCTCTGCAAAGAGCAGGTATATTCTATAGAGAGGATTACTTCCTTTCCATATATCCCTTGATTTTTTTATTCTTGTGCTATCTTGAAATCCCAGTCAATAAAACAACCCGATTGTGTCAGCTTTGGGCAAAGACGGAGGAAAGCACTGGTGCCTTCTCTAAAGGGCCTTGGACATGACGTGACAAATTAAGTTGGAGATCACACAGAGATACTTTATAACTCTCCTCTATCTTCTCCAGGTTCCTTTAATGTCTTCATCATCACCTAATCACTTTTTAGCAGGAATGTCAGCCACTGCTGATGGACACATTTACATTGCAGATGGCTTATTCTTTCTCTCAGATTTGCCTGAATTTTGGAGAGGAACATGAAATTTGTGGTACCTTCTTCACAGAGACTGTGGAGAGACTCAAGATATCTGGTTTAATTCATTGACAAACTGTGAACAACTCCATTTTTACTTAAACAAAACTAACATCCTGGAGCATAAGTGCACTACAGACATAAGGACTGAGCAGTGGAGAGGCCAGAGGACATTTAAATGTGCTGTCATTAGAAGGCACTTACCTGAGTTTAATGAGCTGAGATGACAGCATACTAGCTATTAAATCACTTTTTTTTTTTTTTTTTTTTTTTTTTTTTTTGCTGGGTCTGTTTTTTAGTGTAGAACCTGCTATTTCTGGTTCATCCATCCATCCATCTACCCATCCTTCTCCAAGAAAATAGAAAAATGGGGCCTGCAGTAGGCATGATCTTTGGTTAAATCCAACATAAATTTTCTTGACTGCTTTCTGCACATTTTCAGTGCTCTAGCTCCAGTGTTCTCTTTGCCTGTGTTTTCTCTTTGCTTCTTTTACTGAAAGTTCAGCAAGTGCCCAGCCAAAGAGCTGCTCTCCTCCTCACCCTCATCCTCCTGGGGGGAAAAGCTAGGCCAAGGAAAGAGTGGGTTCACCCTCTTTTCCTGCAGCTGTTTGTGCTCCCAAGCAGAGGGAGATCCTCTGTCTTCTGACATGAAAGGGATGTGTCAATCTCCATTGCTTTACAAGGCAAAATTACTGAGACTAAAGAGGCAAAGGTGTCATAAAACGGATGATGACAAACTATGCTGAAGGCAAAAAGGAGGTCCTTAAGAGAAGCAAATATTGTCCATTCACTTCCCTCAATCCTACTTCCCTTTCTTCTCACTTTTGTCGAAGTATGCATTGCTTTTCACATCAGCTGCTTCATGACACTAATGCAATTGCTTCTCTGACTCAGACTCAACCACACACTCACTACTCATTCCTTCTGCCACCTTGGCAGGGCTGCACACTAAACTATTGTCTTTACAATGCCTTTTTTTTTTTTTTGTGTGTGTGTGTGTGTGTGTGTGATTGGTTTGTTTGTTTGTCATGTAGGGGGGGTTGTTTTTTGGTTTAGCTTGCTTTTGTTTTTATTTGAAAGGGGTGATGAGCTGGGGTGGAAAGATCAATTATTCCTTTAGTCAGGGTTCTTATCCAAGAGTTCATTTAACCTGGCTTGAATGTGTTGCTGACTCAGAGGAATTAAGTTGGAAGATAGCCAAGGCCTGAAGAGAAAGTTAAGACACAATGAAGTTAATAGGCTCCCATTGGCTGCTATTGTTAGAAATAGCCTTAAAAACAAAAACAAACGCACATGCAAGTCTGGTTTCCTGTATGGCAAGCTGAGTGCTTTACAGGGACTTCCATTATGTCATGATTCATTATTTCCTCCTCTCAGCCTAAATGGAGCCTGAAAGTAGAATTAATAGCAATAGGATCCTCATTAAAAAGGCTCTTCTGAAAAGAAGAGGATTGTGTCTTCAGTGGGGGAGGTCCTCATTTTAGCACTTTCTTTATTTATGGAGTGCTATACCTGCACACAGCACTTTAAAACATCTCCCTTTTGACAAAGCCTGATAGAGACTAGATAATATAGTTCAGTTGTAATTAAGTAGGCCTCTGTAGGAACAGTGACAATGGAACAAAATAGGCAAAGTTTATGTTTCTACAGACTTTTAAAGCAATTCTGTAAACTCAAGTGAGAAGTAGATCCCCACTATAAATGAGACACAGAGCTCAACATTATTTAGAGAGTTTTATCTTCTCTATTAAATTCTTCTTCCCATAGGGAATGAGACATGATCTCTGCATCCGGGAGGGTTACAGTCTACATGTAATAACATTTAGGCCTTGCTTTGTAAGTCAAAGATACTGCACTCCTTACCAGTGCTCTAGACCATATGGAGCACTGTCTGGGAACGATTCATACCCAGTTCTGCTTCCACTTAGGGCTCAGACCCTAGGGTGGGAGCTCCATCTGATCAGCAGGATTTTTAGTTGCTTCAGCTTTGGAAATTGCGCAGTCAGAGCTGGAGGGCTGTGCTTGACATCAACAGGACGTGACACTGCCACAGCAGAGGTGTCCTTTGCTTTTCCCCTGCAGCCAGTCAACAATAACTCTGTTGAATCAGATGGTCTGTATGCTGCACAAGCCCAAGTGCTGTGCCCCCAGTTAGCCTCCTTCCAATTATAAAGGAATAAGCGCTACTAAGTGCATTTGTTTCAAAAGCCAATCTTGGAAGAGTGCCTTTCTGTATTTTACATCTCAGAATCCATATTTTACATTTCTACACTGCCGTTTCCCTAAACCATTTGCAAACTCTCCCTTTCTCTTTAAAAAGAGTAGGTTGCCATTTAATCACCATGCATTTTTCCTCATTGTTGCCTGTCTCAGTCAAGCCCATGTTATGAAACACTGCTGGCTTAGTACGGTAAATAAAGCGAGGTTTGGTGGCTTTTGTCCCACCAGTCATCAACCCACCTTTCAGTCCCACTCAGGCAGTTGTTAGTGAACTAAAGGATACAGAAGATTATCTTGCAAGACATTTGGCCAGCAATGCTTTCTTTTGGAAAATTAGTTGTGCTTGTTGGATGTGCCAGTCCCCTGCTCTAGGACCCATCTCTACAAGGAAATCTTTTAATTACCTCTTCCCCCCAAATGACAGCTTTCACCACTGGAGTTGAGTTCTTGGACATTAGCAATTGAATAGGAAGCCTTCATACTGTATATCATTTTAATCTTTCATGTTTAAGTAAGCCAGATGGCTTATTATTACAAGCTCTGTTTCAAAAAGGCACAAACTTTCTATCAGAGGATTTGTAAGATGATAGTAAAAAAGGGAGATTTTGCATCACACAAAATAGCCTGAATTTTAATTGCACATCATAGTTTGGCAGCAATTTTCCCGTAATTACCATTCCTGCTAAATGAATAGGTGGATTAAATGGATAACTAAAATGGCATTGAAACTTCCTAGAATGGAGATTTATCCTCTAATGTATGGAATAGCTAAGTAAAGTTGTCAGTTGCTCGGGTGTAATTCACGCAGTTTTAACGTTTCTCCTCAGCAGAGGACCTGGCTTACTAGCAGTAAAACCCTGGCTGTTATTGGTGGGGCTTTTTGCTATCGGTGTTTTATCCCAGCATTTCAGATATGTCAGATGTCATTAAGAGTGTTTCACACAGAAGCTTTTGATCGATGAAGTTGAAAAATAAAAGATGCTTTCATTTGGGTCTTGGCTGAGTTCCCTTCAGACACGTAAGAATATCATTCCTGTTCTTCCGATTGGGGGTGTAATCCCACAGTCATTTATCCTTATAACATAGCTCTTGTACATGGTCATGTACATAGTCACGAAAAAGCCAAAAAAGACAGCTCAGATAAGTTATGCTCCTCCTGTGCATGAGTAATGGCAACATGGAAGCTTGTGTGCTTTAAACACATGCAGAAACACTGCTGCCACATCAAGTGAGGAGCAATTAAATCATTACTGAGACCACTGAGATGACAAAATATAATCTTGCTCAAGTGCATATGGATTTTTTTAAAGCCATGTGCCTTGGAAAGGCAAAATACAACCTAACATGTGAATTCATGGAACCATACTAAATCTATTAGTCCCAACCAAATATCATGTGATGAATAATAAAAGCTGCTATTATTTGTTTGGTCTAACCTCTCTGTAACAATACCTCTGATCAATTCTGCATCCTTTGAATTCAAGGACAAAATTCTCTGGGCTTGTTCTCTCTTATACAAGACCAGCATTATGCCATTCAGGCAATGCTTAGATGCCCTAAGGTCTGTTTAAATATTATTTACATCTTCTGCATGGCTTCTTGCCACTGCCAAAGTGGGGTAAAGGGCATTACATGTCAAACAGAATCAGACCATTTGACAGAATG
Organism: Aythya fuligula; assembly: GCF_009819795.1. NCBI lineage: Eukaryota > Metazoa > Chordata > Aves > Anseriformes > Anatidae > Aythya > Aythya fuligula. The sequence goes on from NC_045559.1 coordinate 136,433,598, forward strand.
GCTGTCGTTGGCTGTCACTGAATTTGTGATACACAATATGTAGAGCCAGGTATGACAGCACTATTGAGCTGTCGGTCTGAGGCATTAAGTTCTTCTTTCACTGAGAAGATGTGACTGTGCTGATACATTTGCACAAATGAAGTTTGTGTCTTAATCATGACATCCTATTAGTTTGGTGGCATTCATCCCACTTGATTTTATCTGTTTAAATGCTCAGCTAAACCAACTGTTTGGACACCCACTAGAGTCAACAGAGGGATTCCTAAGTTGTAGACATCATTTTTAAGACATGATGAATTGTCCTGGGGTGGGCACTGAATGTAGAGGCTGCCTCAGAGTAGATACCTATGCCTCAGGCAGCCAAAATGGGCAGGAAATTCAGATATCCTTCATCTCAGGTGAAGACTGTGGATTTCCAAAGGAGTAAGAGAAGCTGGTAGCCAGGCAGGGGACAGAGGGCTACCTTTGAGAGCCAGGCTGCAGGGGAATTTCAGCAACAGGTCAGCATGTGTGGCCAGCGGGCCAGTCAGAGCAGGGGCACCAGGGGGACACCTAGCACTGAGCAGAGCCCTGCCTTACCCACCTGGGACCTATGGGGCTCGCAAGGAGCTGAGGAAGCCCCATGCTGAGCTGGGGTTCAGTCTGAGCCCCAGAGTAAACCATCGCCCTTTCCCGCCATCCACATCGCTCAGCAGTGCCTGAAGAAAGGGTTGCTCTGGATAACTCCATGCTCCAAAGAAGGATCCAAAATCAAAAATATATATATATCCAAAAATCCAAAATCCAAAGCCCAGGATTGACATTGCATTACCTAAGGCATTTCAAAATAAATAAACAAACAAATAATAAAACTGTGTTCCTTTACTTTATGCAAAGCAGTCCGTAAAGTCATTTAAAATACTGCACTGGCAGTACCTTTTTTTTCTTCCAATTCCAAACAGCTCTTAATGTAACACATCATATCCACTGTTAACAAATTGCATGAGCCACTGATCTGAGGAGGTGGTTGTATTTCAGCAGTTTGGTTTGTAGCTTTATAAGGATTCATTCTACTCAAAAAAAATAATCGTTCACAGAAGCGGGTTGAACAGTCAACCACTTAACACAAATGTTAACAAGCCATCCAAAAAGTGAAAGAAAAAACTTTTAAGAATGTGTTTGACATTATGTAGTTAATACTTTCAGCTGCCCAAGCCTAATTGTTTTAAGAGGTTTAAGTGGTCCTGAAGTCTATTATGCACATTAACAAAGAGTTTGTATCGCTTTTAGAGACCGTGTTTCCCCAGCGTGATATGGCACTGCAAAGTCCAGCTTGTGACTTTACCTCTGGAAACAATGACACTATCGCAGAACTCAGCTCCAGCTCTCTGCTGTTTCCAGCCAGAAGCACCCGGTTTAACACAATCCCGTCATTGAGGAGGCAAAGCTCTCCTAAACTAACAAATCTGAGAGCAGCCGCTTGTTTGCTGCTGCTTTCTAGCATTGTCATGCAACAGAAAGTGGTGCCGTGGATCAGCTGCTCCATCGCTCCAATGCTTTCCTGGTGCTGCCTGGGTGACAGGAATACAGCACACACCTGGACTGTGCTCTTCTAAAGAGACTGGTTATTTTATTTTCTGTGGTTTTCCTTTTAGAAAGCATTAAAAGTATCATCTAAAATACTCGCCAGACCTGACTCAGCACATGAGACTATCTGGGACTGCCATGCAAACCTCAATGGAAAAAAAAAAAAACAATTAAAGTAAATAAAATAAAACCTCAAATCATACCTCCTTTTTACAAGCCCTGTGCAAAATATATGAGACATTTTGCAAAAAGTCTGATCAGCTGGATCCACTGATGCACTGGATCTGCTTGCAGGACCAGGGTTTAACTCTGCCTACAGGTTATTAGACATTTGGAAACTGATGCAGTTAAGGAGTGCAATTCCTCTACTGTAGGTGCAGTTATGCCAGAAGTAACCCTGTTATGTGGTTATGCTGGTGAAAATTCAGTAGGCTCTTCAAAGGAGCAGAACAATTAGAATTTGAGCCTTTTAAAGGCTATAAATATATATGGTTAGCAAGTCTGAGAGTCCGCAATTTCTTGAAAATACCTATTAAAATAGTTTCATTCAAGCCAAATAAATATTCCCCTGCTGCATTTGCAGCCCAAAAATCCATCTGTCCAAGTATTTTAAGCTGCCAGCCATCACAAGGCTCTCTGAGTACCATCCACACAAAATCTGTACTTGCAGCCCTCTGTCAGTGCACAGGGACCAGAAAGTGAAATTAGCTGGTGGTGACCAGAAACAAAATGAAGTTCACCAACCTGTAATATTTTCATCATCCAATTGGAAAGAAATGAAATCACAAATGTGTAGTGCGCAGTGAGAAATAACTAAATGTTTGGTTTCTTTCTTCATTATTTTGCTTCTAATTCTCTAAGATATTAACAGTGATTTAAGTGAAGAAAGCTGAGGAGCTTTATTTCTTTTAAGCATATACATTCTCTTTAATAAAAAGATTTCCATTTTCACTTTTAAAAATATATATCCAACCTATATCCAACACTTCCTATGTCTGTCAGCTAAGTACAAATGGCACACAAGGCATGACTCTCCTAAATGGAATAATTATCATCCCACATGACTGTAAAGGAAGATAATAGGTAAAACAAGTTGTTGTAACAGATTACCTGCACAGAGCGTTTGCCTAACCCATTACAAAACAGGAATTATGTGCCAAGCAATCTGCTTATATCCGCATTTTTCTCTCAACCTCAGAGAAAAAAAAAAAAAAAAATCTCCATGTGGAGCGGATTACAAGTGAAGATGCCCAAATAAAAAGGCTCCAGTAGATGGTATGATTTTGGCAGCACAACTGCTGGGAACTGGAAAGTTCAGGGGGCAAAAGCAGAGCCTGGGTGCTGCCATCCGTGCCCTGGCAGAGCTTGTTGAAAGTGGCTTTCCTGTCCAGTAGGGCAGTGCAGCAGATGGGACAGTGAGCAGTGCAGCATGGCTGGCATGCTGTCAGTGAGCACAGCCCAAAATGAGAGCAAAGCCCCGGCTTCCATCAACCGAGGTGGCCAGGGTAGGGGAACCTGGTTCGCTGTGCATGCCCCGGCAGCACAGCCCCGCTCAAACCGGCGGTATCTGACAGCAAAATGAATGCTGCCTCTGGAAATCGGTGTGGCCCAGCCTATTAAGGGACAAGCGAAATAAATCTTTGGAAGGCACGCCGCTGAAGTTACTTTTTCAGCAACCAACCTTTGTGGAAATCCCACAGCAAGCCCCATCTGTCTTGATAATGCAGAGTATCTACAGCTGAAAGCAGTTTAACAACTGCAAAACAACTGGTTGCTGAAGGTAAAAAAAAAAAAAAAAAAAAAAAGTAATAAAAATAAAGGAGGCTTTAGGGAACAGAAATCATTTTCAAACATTGTAATAGTTAAACCATTTTAACCTTACATCCATTACTTGCAAACAAATGTGACATAATGAATCAACTGTAGTTATGTTGTTAATAGACTTTATTAATACCAAGGAAAAATAATATACAGAGTATCCTCAATGGATGTATAACTACCCTCTCAAATGGAGTTTCCTGATATTTTAAATGAATGGCGGGGTTTATTTTGGCAGCGGCATCACATAACTAATGTTTCATATTACACACAAAAATGATTTTGGTGCCATTCTTGAAATGAAATGTTTCATTTCAATAAAAGCTTGTAATTGTAACATTTAAATATTATCATTAATAGCGAAAAGAAAGTTCTCCCAGCAACATTAAAAAGTGAACTTCCCTGCTCTTTCCTCTATTACAGCCAATGTCTTTTTATTGTCTGTTTTCATCTCCATTTTACTTTATCTGCCAAACTACTTTGCATTTCAAGACATTTCCACTCACCTTGAGTTCTTGGTTCAAAAAGAAACAATAAAGTTTAATCTTTTCACTTGACAATGATGTATGGGTCTGCTGAAAAACACTTTTCAGGTATTATCATTAAAAAGTCTCTCTTTTTTTAGTTTCTCTCTGACTCTTGATGCAGAGGGAAATATAAGATGTCACGCACACGAGGGCTTTTATCAAAGCTCCTAATAATACCACTTAATTAGAAACCAAAGCCTGCTAATGTTCCTTCTGAGAGCTCCTCAGAAAAGTCTTTCCCTAGCTTTAGCCATTCCTCTTCAACCAAACATTGTCTAATGACTTTATTAGTGATTTCAAAGGCTCGCGAGGGCTACCACTCTGCTCTTTTCTTTCCAGATTACATCTTGCTGGTCAGGGAATTTGCTGAGCTCTACCATCAAGCAACTGGTTTGAATTAGGATTTTTTTTCCCCTCTCTTGCAGTTAGCTACTTATTAGCATTTGTCAAAACAAAGGGAAAATGCAGCCTCTGAATGTTTAATATTGTTCAGTGCTCTCTGAGAAACACAGTCAGACAATGAAAATACACCAATTGTTCCCCACGCTGGAATGCACAGCACTGCCGAAAGCCCGCTGGGTTTACCGAGAGTAAATGCCTTAACTTAATCAGGCCGATCACATAACTGTGTTAAAGTTATTTAACTTTTTTTTTTTTTGGTATTTTTATAAAAGCTTTGGAAAGAATTTTTAAAATGCATGATTCGTTATGCAGGAGCCATTCATGAGCCTGTCAGCCAATGCAAACAGACTGCCTCACCAAATAAATGAAAACTGCCTGGCTGATAATAAAAAGGTTTGGGTGGTATTTCTTTCTTTCTTTCTTTTTTTTTTTTTTCTCTAAAAACTAGTGCTTAAATATATAATGTTACCAATTCTATTTCCCGGTATTTACCAAACCTGGGGGCATCTATTAACAAGGGGAAAAATGCCATTTCCGCTGAAGGCTCTCAAACTTATTCCAGCTATGCTAAAGTAAAATACTCAAAGGATGGGAGCTTGGTTTCCAAAGTGGATTAATTTCCTATGAACATAAAGCTGATTGCAGTCATTCAGCTGCTTATGCTAAAAGTCGCTGCTTTATTCCAAGTGTAGTGAGATGCTGGGGGAGAAAGAGGTACTGTGGAAGACGACATGTTAATTATATTAAGAAGCAGATTTTGGTCTTACAATCCCTCGAGAACAGGCCATGAATTTATCATTTCAGCTGAATGGTACATTCCATTCCACACAAAGCTGGAGCTAAACTCCCTCTCTCTCACTCATTCACTATTCAGAAACACTTAAGAAATTATTACCACATGTCCAGGAGTCACTCATGATGATGACCACTAATGCCATTCCTCTTGTTACAGTATTAACTCAAAATATACCACTGTTGTCTTTGATTAGCACGAGCAAAGCTAAGAACAAAGACATACCACTGACATAATGACAGTTTTATGGCTCCCGTCTGAAAAAAAATGTGCTCATTAGCATTCAAAATATAAAACACTCCCTTCAATACTTCAGCGCAAAACGACGTAATCTTCTTTTTGCTGAGAAACCTCAAAACCACTGACAAGTTACTGATTTCCTGCAACACACATCTGGGGGACCTGCTAAATATGGAAATGAAAATATCAGGTAAGCTGGGCCAAACAAATATTCCTCCCCGGTCCCTTCCTGCAGCCCCAGGACAAACCCTTCCTTCTGGCCCAAGTCTCCCCGCAGCAGCCATCCCGCAGACACCCGAGCAGCAACGCATCTGCAGGTGTTTGTGGGAACCAGACCTCTGCAAGCTCACCAGGCCCATGTGTAAGTAGAAAGGCCTCTTGGCTTCTTCCTGACGTGCATTACAGAACAACACACATGAAGTTAACTTTGGTAAAGTCTTCCTCTCCTCCCCCCACCTCTGGAAGAAGCCTGACAGATTTCCCACCGGGTCCCTCTGAAGTCCAAATCAATAACCTATTTATAAAATGTTTCCTCTAAGCATGACAGAAGCAGCTATTTATTTGCTCTTCAGTGTTTAAGCTAATGAGGTATGAGCACATCTGCAATAACTAAAAATAACACGCACCTCATTGATATTAATGAACTGACTGGACTCCCATCCAGAGATGCTTCGTTCCCTTCTTTATTCCTTTGCTCAGCTAAGAGATGGACCGGAGGGGTGGGCAGATCAGATTACAGAGCTGAGGGCCCGCAGCCAAGAGCACTCCATCTCTGGTCCCCAGATGTTGCTATCCAGGGAGCCCTATCTCCTCGTTGCCACACGCAGACATCTCCCACAGTTGTCCTAGGGAGCTATGTGCATGCAACAGCAAACTTCAGCGGAGCCTGGAGTCTGCTAGTGAAAACATCAGTGTGAATGTCGCACCATCGATCTTCAGTGCCACAGTGGTTCATCACATAGCCCACATAGGGCTGTAAGGATCAAAACAAACATATTGAGTAGCGTGTAGAAATAAACAGGGAGAGAGGGCAGCCACCAGAAAAGAGTTTTTATATGTTCCCAACAGTAAATGCCAACAAGAAGTAAGCCACATATTGCATTGCCTGGGCTTGCAGATTGAAGATGTACCACAGGCAAAACCTCTGCAAGGGAAACTGCCTGATGCTCGAATAAAGCAACGTTGCACTTGACCTCTCCTGCCAGTCCTACCACAGAGGCAATTAGCTGCTGCCAGATAAAATCACTCCTGTCACTGAAGCAAGCCAAAATCTCTTCACATCACTTGTGTGCTTTGCCTTCCAGCGAAGCAAGTCTGCAGAAAGTGCACCAACTGCTATTCTCAGTAAGCAATTCAGGAGAAAAAAAGAAATCCTTTGTGCTTGAGTTTGTAGGGCTGGCTGAAGACCATTGAGGTGGCCTGGTAGTGCTGGTAGCAGCTGGGTGAGCACTTGGTGTAGGTCCTCCTCTCAGGGTCCTGCTCTCTGAGCTCTTGGAAATAGTGGCACAATGGAGCAACTTGGCCTGGTGGGGCAGGAGGTGCCACTTCTGCAGAGAGCACTGTGTAAATACATGGTGCAGAGTACATTAACCAACATCCCACTTTGCTTTGTCAGAAAGAGAATGAACAGGACAGTACCTGGACTGAGCAGAGCTTCTCTCTTCAGTGAACCCACAACCAGAAACAAAGGCAGACTACATGTATGTGAAGCAAAGCTCAAGACAGCAACTTCCTCCAGCAGATGTACTTTAGGTCCTGCCGTGAGACCAAAAAGAGCAAGACTTCCCAAAACGTCTTCAGCGTTGTGACAGCATCAGCAGCCCTTCGCAGTAGATGACCTCTGCATGCAGGTCACAGCAGCCCCAGGGGTGCGAATGGGAGGCATCCCACGGGGGAGCAGAAATGTGCTGGGGTTCTTTGTTCTGAGGGTGGTGAGGCCCAGGCACAGGTTGCCCAGAGAAGCTGTGGCTGCCCCATCCCTGGAGGTATTCAAGGCCAGGCTGGATGGGGCTTTGGGCAGCCTAGTCTGGTGGGAGGTGTCCCTGCCCATGGCAAGGGTTGGAACTGGGTGATTTTTTCCAACCCAAACCATTCTGTGATTCTCAGGGCACCTGGGCAATCTGGCAGTGCCCTGCTGCCCATGTAGCAGCGAAACTGCCTCTGCCCTTCAGGGAACCTTCCCAACTTGGTAAGCCCACATGTTGCTCTGGCAGACAGACTGCCCCCACCCTTTGGCTCTGCTCCTGTGCATGGCAAGGGTGAGCTCTGTTTGGGCATGTTTCTATAAGGATTTTTAAAATTCATTCTGCTTATGAATAAAACCAGTGAGGAGTCCACAGTCAGAGGAATCAATAATCTAATTAGTAATTAGTGCTAATTAGAGATTTATTAGTTCAAGCTACTCATAAATGTTCAAGTAATGCAAAGCCACTCATGAGAATACCAGTGCAGCATTTAGTTAAAACAAAATACCATGTGCACTGCTCCCCAGGATTTGAGCTTTCTTTACCACAGGCTCCAATCTTTCTTCCAAACAGTAAAGACACTAATGAATGGTATACAGATTGTGTGTGAGAAGAACATCAGTTTTTATTCAGCAAGATGAGAGAGACTTAAACCAGAATTAAAGATAAATTACATGCAAGGGATCAAGTTTTGCTCTCATTTACACTGATGTAAATCTGGAGTTGCTCTGTTAACTTCAGTTGTGTTGATTTTGGTGATTGCGTATTTATATTAATGATACCGAGCAAATACTAAAAGCAGTGGGGAAAAAAAAGACCAGCATTTTTTCCTTAGTAGACTCATCTGCAGCCTGGGGTTTAACAGAGATCAATTACTTAAATTTTGCAGTTGAAATGTTTGCATATGTCAGTTGTAATGAGTCCAAAAACTTGGGTTTTGAATGTACAGAGCCACTTACAATGTTCCAGTTCAGTGTACAAACATACTATCTTACATGTCCAATTTTGCAGGAAAATGGTATGCTTTGAGACACCCAGACTCATCCATAGCTGGTATTACTGGAGAGTGTGTGGAGGCAGCACAATGGTTCTTTGAAAGCCAGCTCCTGAGAAAATACCATAAAAATAAAATAAATAAAATAAAATAAAATAATAAAAATAGAAAAATAAAAATAAATAAAATAATAAAGTGATAAATTAAAAATGGTTAGAAATGAGACATCTGAATAAAATAGTAACAAAACAAAACAAAACAAAAAAAAAAGCAGAAACAACAGTAAAAGCAGGAAGATAAAACCTGTGAGGTCAAACCAATGAAGACTTCCATCAAATCAAGAACCTCATAATTGACACTGGCAAACAGAGGGCTGCTGTTTTCAGTAGACAAAATTCTGGACGTGCAGACCTGAGAGGACTAACACCAAACCTTTGGTTTCCATTTCCCAACTCAGGCATGGATGCAATACAAATTAACTTTGGGACTGCTCTAGGTGGTGCCTGGCAGCTTCAGCCCTAAAAGCCACTCACTAGCATGCACTTTCAAGGCAGCAGCCAGCACCTACATCTCCAGCCTGGGTGGTAGTGGGCACTGCAGAGCATCCCCCCATGTGTTCTCCATTTCCTCTGAGGCAGAGGCAGTGTAGAAACACCCCAAAGGCCAGATGCAGCCCTGAGGCCACCAGGACACTTTTTATTTTTTTATTTTTTTTTTTTCCAGAATTTTTCTGATACACAATGATAAAAATAGACAGCTTGTGAGATGGTCAGCATGAGATTTCCATGTGAGTTAAGCGGCTAGATACTTTTCAAATCCCCATTAGATCTGCCTCCTAAGGCTAGGAGATACCTTTAAAACTGCCTCCCATATGAGCAGCAGCTGTGCATGAAACATCAGCAAACGTTCTGGGGCCCATCCATGGTGGGCAGAGCTCACTTTGGAAATCATTTAAGTTGATGTCCTTATGAACACTCTCGGAGGGAGTAAATCTGTTGCCACTAGTATTCCAGCTTGCAGCTCTGCTTAGTTTATTAATCTCAGCACAGAACTGTGCACAATATTCAGGTTGTATAGCTTTTAGCAATCTGCTTCCTTATGCTCTGATCTACTCTTGTGCTTAGATACCACAGCAATGGGCTACTTAAATAGAGTAGCTTGAATTCTTTGTTCTTTTGAATCCCTTCTCCATATATAATGCAATTAAGCGTGTTGTTAAAGCAGCCCAGATGGGCACTATGTTATCCTCTGATATACCCAAATATCAAAATGTTAATGATTGTATAATGTTTCATTTAGTTTGTGTTTTTTTTTTCCCCCAGTTTCCTACTAACAGAATCTTCTGAAGTTAAAAAGACTAAAGGGGAAATGGGGGCAATAAATACCTTAACTACAGACGTTAGAGTTATATGAAGGATGCGATCAAAATGCAGTTAAGTAAATAGAAGCTCAGCTTATATCTGCCTCTTTTTCTGTCCAGTCCACAGGAGACATGAGCTTTACTGTTCCCAGGTCCATGGGCAAGAATAGTGCCTGAAGCTGTGGAGGTTTTTGACTTCCAACGGAGGGGAATGCTAACTCATTAGGCAAATGTTGGCTGGATTCATTGCCGCCTTCTTGATACTCATGTACCTGAGGAAGGAATTTGGCATCCTATATCTAACTAGATTAAAACTGTCCTTTTCCTAAAAACCTGTTTAATTCACGTGTGAACTGCTGAGTACTTGATATCCTTATGAATTTTAATTATTTTTATTACAAAAGTGAAATCTGCTCTGTGGTAGGAGACAGTTCTTGCTTCAAAAAACATAGAGTATAAATTCCTTTGAGACAGAAGGAATCTCTAAAAGATGGTTGAACTACAATTAGGGCTTGACCCAGCATTGAAGTTCATTTTCCTGTTTCTTTCCATGTTTGAACAAGTCACTTTGGATGTGATTCAGCTCAAATACCTGAACTTAGCAATTCAGCTCCCATTAAAGCAGACACCCATCTCAGATCAGCTAACCAGCACTAAAGGCCCCACCAACAGCACCAATGGGAGCTTCATCAGCCAGTTCCCCATTCAGGGAAATGCATGCACCAGCCAGCATTAGCACACCACAGTGTCCCACCACTTGGGGAGCCACAGCAACCCTCTGGTGCACCTACCAAAGTCTGTGAGCATATCCAAGAGGGAGATAATTAGTTCAGAGCAGTAACCTGATTTAAGTGGGATGAATCATCTGTTGGATGACCCCGGCTCTCTACGCTGCATTTACAGAGAGGCAGATAAGCCAGATCCCTCAAATTAAGTGTTGTCAATACCTCATGAAGGACAGTTTTCTCATTTTTATCCTGTCAGTACTGCCAGCACTGTCATTGATCTACAGGAAATGTAGGAGAAGTCCTGTTTCTCTGCCTTTACCTATGTAGCACCACAGCAGGAGAGCTCCAGAGGCAAATTTGCCCCCTCTGAAAGATAAACCCATCAAATATTTAAGTAGTTATTGTTCACTGGTATTTTTACCTCATGAAGTAGTGTGTAGCACTTCTTGAATGAGCATCAAAATCAGCACCACAAAAACTTTTCTTGGCTGACTAATACCACCAGGCAACTGCAGAAGGGAACAGAAGGTCACTTGATCAGCCCTGAAACAGAGGGGGCTGCCCTCCAGGACCCCAGCCCACCTCCCCAGCTCTGAGCTTCACTTTGGTCATAGTTGTCACAAGGAGATGGAGCAAGCCTGACTCCACTTCTCCCCATCAAACACACCTTGCCCTGAGACACTCGCAAGGCTCAGGAAAAGAAGCAGGAGGTGGCTCTGCCAGGAGCCTTGCATCCCGTGCATCCTGCACATCCCGCCCTGCAGCACAGGTACCCAGGGAGTTAGCCCCAAGGGGTGTAATTACGCCAGCCCCATCCCAGTGCCAGACACAAAAATATCCCCCCAGCAGCTTTCACATGTAGAAAATACCCAGAGTATGGCAGGCTAGTCTGTCTGTCCGTCCATCCCACTGCTGCAGTGCTGGAGCACTGCTAGCTTGACCAGCTGCTTTCACCCGCATCCTCCCAGCTGGCTCCCTGCAACCAGGGCAATGCAAATTCATTCACAGCGCCAATGGCATTTCAAAAGATTGAGCAACCCATTTCACTCAGCCTCTTTTCATCTGAAATGTCTTTTTCTTTTTTTTCTTTTTTTTTTTTTTTTTAAAGATAAGGCACAGATACACTAACAACAAGACGTAGGCACAGGAGGCTTGTATGCATATTACAGCTCCCACCAAAAACTGCCTGATGCGCAAGATCTTTGGGCACTTTTCTGTTAAATTACTGAGTTGTTTGACCTCTTTCTTCTTTCTCCCACCCAACCCCCATTTTTCAAATACCCAAAGCAATTAGAGCACATTATGGACTAAATCACTTGTTAAATTTCAGTTTTTAAGTCAAAGCCAATTCCGAACAGTTGCAAGCAAAAAAGCACCTTAATTGCAGTAAAGCTTAGGGCACTTCACTGGCCTGAGCTGCCAGATTTCAGGAGGATTATTGCTATTATAAAACAGCAGCAGTACAGCAAGGCAAGACATTGCTAACTTCCCAAGTGGGATGTGAAAAAAAAAAATAGATTTTTCCAACAGTTGAAATAGAGAATATGATGCTATACTACATTTATAATGATTGGTAAATCAAACTATGCATTTAACTCTCTGAGTAGATTTCAGGTGGGCACAGAAATCACTTCAGGTTATTCTCCTCTTCCCTCCAAATGAATTAACAGCCTGAGGGGAAATCCTCTACCTGTCTGACACTAATGCAGACTTTCCTAACTAATACTTTTCACCTATGACAGTCACAGGTCAATCCCAGTGTTTGGCACCCAGGATGGAGACAGCGTAAACCAGCATTTTCACTGGGGGATAATAAACAAGGCTGCTGCTGTGATCGCCCCTTGCCTGGTGCGGGGCAGGGAGGGCTTAGCTCTCGCAGGTGTTAGCTTGGGGGGCACCCAGCAGACAATGAGCAGCGGCAGTGCTGCCTCCTCCTGCCTGCCTGCCCCACTAAGTGACGGCGGGCAGCCGGAGCCTGAGCCGGAGCCGAGTCTCAGGTGAATTTTAATCCTTCATTATTCAGGACATACTGTTTTTTCCCTTTCCCTCTAAAATGACAGTCATGCTGTTAAGCATAATAATTGTTCATGAGTGAGCACTGCTTTTTGTCCCTCTTGATTTTGCCTCTAAGGCAGGCTTCTTACTCAGCAGAGGTCAAGGGTCACCTGCTAAATCATGCATACCCACAATCCCCTGTGAATTATGCAGTTGACAAACTGCCGCTAATGATTAGTACAACCTGCATTAAAACCCTGGCACTAAATTGATATTACTTGAGTGATGGATTACACCTCTAATGAGCGGATTATTGCCACAAGTGACCTTGTCGGCTGAAAGAGTGTTTCAATATAACTAACATCTCTCCCATTCTCGTGGCACGGCGCTTCTAAAAAAATATCCTCTCTCTTTTTTGATTTTTTTTTCCTTCCAATGTTGCTTTCTAGTCTCTCAGACGAGGGGGTAATCTGTATACAACACCTCTAATGGCATTAGTCATTAGGCTGCACCCCAATTAGTACAACCTCATGCCTCTGAAATAGCTGGCGCTCAGAAAGATATTATTTTTTTGATGGAAACTGCCATTTTGTATTTTGTTCCCTTTTCTTCAGAGCCCTGAAGTCCACCCGCCAGCACCTCGCCTTTCTGCCGAGGGGATCAGCTTGCCCTGAAGTGCAACCGTCTTTGCTGCCATTTTGCAAAGAAAAGATGAAACAGTGGCCATGAACTTCAGCGCTCTTTCAAAGAAAGTCATCCCTTGCTCGGCCATGTGGGTGGGATGGAAGAGGGTCAGAGCATCCCCCTCACAAACCTCAGCTGGTGCTCACTGCCCACACCACTCAACCGCACCACATGAGGCTGTGGGCCCTGTGGAGTGGGCAGAGTGTGGTGCATGTGGTTGTGAGACACTGTCAGGAGGCAATGCCGGGGCTCACCGGCACCCGAGTGGTGGCTAATTCACCAGGAGGGTGGAAGCACTTTTTGCTAAGTGCTTCCCCAAATGAGAAAACCCTCCTGCAAAGGGGCTGCGCCCCAGCCAAAGCTGCAGTCTGTCTGTGGAGTTAATAGACCCCTCGCGGAGCCTCCTCACGCCTTTGTCTGTACACAGCTAGTGGTATATTCACAACTGCCTGTCACACCACACAAGTGCAGATGAGGCTGGGGGGGACCCCACATTGACGGAATTAATTGAGCATAAGCCATGCTGACTGGCGGGGAAAATCACATGAGAGAAACAAAACACACGTGCCTGGCCGGTTATGTGTGCTAACAAAGGATGAGCAGCTACAAACAAATAAAAATCGCGGCAGAGGATGTCGGCACGAGCTCTTTATTATCAGTGGCATCTCATTCCCGGAGGGACCCTCTCACCCCTCCAAAGCAAGGCTCATTCCCCCAGAGTCAGCAGCGCTGTGCCAGAGAAAACCCATTGAAACAAATTCAGTATTAAGTCCTGTGACAATCTTGGACAGGGTCAGCTTCAATCTCCCAATCCATCTTGCTTGTCTCAGACCGCAGCCTGCCTTCCCCACTGCTCCCCATCTCTCCACATGCTATCTAATACGTTTGATGTTCTGCAAAATGAGGAAGAGCCCTAGCACTGTGGCTGTAATGAGAGCGCATTCTCAGGATGCTCGTTAATTAATCCTGGGAGACTCCTGCTCCCCTGTGCCTTACCGCTACCGCTGCAGCCAGCTCAGGCAGCTGCAAGGACAGGGCAGAGGTGGAAAGGGGGGTTTGCAGGGCACCTTGAGGCAATGGCTTTGCACACCCCTCTGCCTGCCCCAGACCCCACAGGGACACATCCAGTATGTGCTTGTGGATCTGCCCCTTCAGCCCGGCCCCTCAACAGCAGCTACGTCTTCCTCCCACTGCCAGGGGAAAGATTGCATTGAGACACTGCAGTGAGTTTCAGGGCCGGGCAGATCACCCCATGCAGATGATGACAGCTGGCCCAAAAATAGCCAAGGCAGTGGGAGTCAGAGGCACCTAATGAGCATCCTCTGCCCTCGCATCCATGGGTGTTCATGTTACAGGCAAGAGCAGCATTTGCGTGGTGCAGTCCTTTCTTTTTTTCTTTTTCTTTTTTTTTTTTTTTAATATTCCCAGCTTCTAGGTATGTTTTGGGACACTTCTACAAAAAGAAAAAATAAAAAACTCACAGTTTGAACCTGACGGATACATTCATCCTAAAATTGCCAATGAGACCTTGGCAGGGAAAAGGGGGGAAAAGGATATTAAAATGAAAAAAATCTCCAGCAAAGAAATTGCCAAGTGCTGCACGATGCCCAGCTTTATTTCCTGCTACTCACAGAATAAGCTAACAAAACAACAGAGGAATATCCTGTCACCCTCTCTGCAGTGATCTTGGCATTTACAGTAGCTTTGCGAAGTACCAGTTGACAGCAACAGGATTTGTGAGGACGCTGAGAGTGAGAGAACTGTGTCACCTTGGTGTCCATGACATCAAGCATAACGTGGCTGTCACGTGCATTGGACACCTAATGAGAGATCGGTCTTCTGGTGGTGACAGGACTGGCGGCGCTGCCATCCCTGGAGCAGCTCAATGAAATGCAGCGCCCTGCACCCTACCTGAGGAGGCCTCGGGAGAGCCCACCTTCCCACCCAAGAGCTGCCCTGCCACTTCTGTGACTGCCTCTTGTCCTACTAAGTTACTCCTCATCTCTCCACCTGCAAAATAAGCCTTCACCATTCATGTAGACCTAAGAATATCCAGCTATCAGGGTCAAGAGACCATTATGGACATTGCTGATGAGAAAATTCACACTCTTTCCAAGCGTGTATGAGAACAGCGTACTCTGTTTCTCTCTCTCTGCTGCCTGGTGTGAAGTCTGAATGCATTCCAAAATTATAAAGAAAACATATACAGACGTTTTTTTTTCTTCTTCTCTCCAGCTCTTTTCCATTCAGAGTCAGCAGGGAATGGACTTTGTTTGTACTTATTTATAATTGCGGTACATTGAGGAATGTTCAGTCAAAGAGATGTGTTTCACATCTTGCCTCAGAAGCTCATGCCTATTTTGATCTTTTCCAAGCACAGTATCAGATACGTCTCTGCTTGCTTAGAAAGTTTTGTATCCTGCACACACGAGCTCTGTTCTTGAGGACGGCAGGCTGGTTTTTCTGTGGAATATAAGTGTTGTGGGTCAGAAGAAGAACGTTTTGGTTATACAGCTCCTTCCAGTAAATTAGTCACTGCCCGGTTTTGTTCATTTGAAGATGTGGCCCAACACCTGCTATGCCCTATTATGAAAAGCAAAGAATAGCTCGCTGGAGTAATTTGCTTTTGGCAGCAGCTTGCAGAGATGGGTGCTGTGTGCTGAAACAATTGTGCCGCCCACTTAGCACATATTGCCCTAATATTTTTATAGCTATGTACACAGAGGAGGGCTACTCAAATATTTTCCATAGAAAAACAGTTTACTGAAGGTTTCCATAAAATGCTGCTTCTTTCCAAGGAAAATTCTGACTACTGGCTGAGAAACTAAACAACTGAAAACTCATGGGCTTTTAGTCTTGGGGCAATAACAAAAAAAAAAAAATGTTAATTAAAAAAATGTAAAAATAGTGGTTCAGAAAAGAGAACAGCTTTTCCTGAGGGAAAGCTTTATGTTTCTCCTTTATGTACATGGGGTTTTCATCTGAACAACATCACACATAATATGTGGCACTCAAAAATCTACTATGATGCAATCAAGAAAAGACACCATGGCACAACAAATACACAAACATTTGAAAGAACAGTCACCAGTGAGAGAGAGAATTTGCAGAGATGTCTTTCCTGCAGTCATTTCAATCAATGAACAGTCCTGTTTCTACCTTAAGACAAATAAAAGTTTGAAAACACCCTTGGTTTTGAAGAAAAGATTACTAATGTAATAAAGTGCAATATGTGTAATAAAGTGTGTAATATGTGTAACAAAGTCTTTAAAAACATAGGGCAAAACGAGAAGGTTCAGGATATACTGGCTTTATGCATTCCCTCATTTTGAACACAATTTCATGACCCGGGAGAAATCTAACACAATTTTTCTCACTGACTCGAGCTAGCAATTCTGGAACAATATAGTGTGATAAAAAGTAATAGAAGAAGACGCAATTTTTTGACTCTGAGAAGCATCTTAGCTTTTCTTACAATAAAATCCATTTGCTTAATTTCCCATGGTTGTAGAAGCACCAGTGTTTGAGGCGCTTTGAATTAAGTACGGTCATTCAAGCCAAGAAATCATAAAGCCCATGAATCGCTGTGGTTCAAATCCAACAGGTTGGTGCATAGCTTTCTAAGTAACACAAAGAATACACTAAAAATGCACACTAAAATCAGGCACTGGCAGAGAAATCAAATGACTAGGTCTTTTCCATCTACACTTTCTCTGGTTCCAGGTTTCTGTGGTTTTGTTATTACAAATTACTTTAGGAATCTTTTTTTCCTATAACAATGAACATACTTGTTCGCTGTTTTAATTATTGTGAGACACAACAAGGCTAATATTGTCGTATATTAAGTAATTGAAACACTTGGCTTTCGAGTGCAGTGATATCCCAAGAGATTACCCCTCCTGCTGGGTTGCATTGCTTAGACTGCATAGCTCCTATACACTTTCCCTCTTTTAGAAGATCCAAGTAAACTACTGGCTAAAGAATGGAAAAGGGGAGTTAAAGTGTAGGATCGTAGGGTCTTTTTTTTTCATTTTTCCTGAAGTTTTAAAATTTTCAGTTGTCTTTCTTATGACTGTCAACTCTTCCAGCTATTCAGAGACCACTCCAGCATGAATTCTATGAATATATAACTTGGAGGCTCGCCAGGACTAGCAGGGTCCTTACATTTGGGCAAAACTGTGGTACTCTTAGTGAATAATCTGATTGTGGTCTACATCTACCAATTAAGTTAAGTTGCCTAACTTTGGGACCATAGGGGAGCTGGAAGCAGCTACGCTTTTGAGGACTCCATCAAAGCTAAAGGGTGATGCAAGGATTAAAGCACTGCCTAATGCCAAGAAAAGTATCACTGCATGACCTTCTGTGAACAAAGGAGCCTGGAAAGCATATGTACTGCACTGTTCAGTGTGGAAGCCAGGTAGGGGTTGAAGGAAGTGGTTTTGCTTTGCTGTCTGGAGTTACAAAATCCAGTGCTTCAGACTCCTACACCTCAAGAGGCTTTGGCTCAAGTAAGTGATTTTGTTGTGGTCACGGAGCATTTCCATTAATATGAGTTTGAAGGACTGAACCTCACTACAATGCCCACCTTAATCTGTGTTGTCACAGAAAAAGGGAAAGAAAAGGACAAATAAACATGCACAACTAAAGAGAGTCAGTGTAGCTGGCCTAGGTAGAGTAGTAGGATCTTGATATGGAACCAGTATGGTCTGCAGAAACATGTATGAGCTAAGAAATATATTGCAATCAAAATGTACACTATATCCTGAGTGTTAAAACATGGTGCTCTGCTTTTATGATTCCCACAGAGGCAAAGCCCACTTTTTCAATGTTTGTGGTAATCCAGTGAAAGTGAACTACTGCAAGACCTTAACAATGCTCTCTCCTTCCAGTGACAACGGATCTAGGCAGTGCCATTCCTTTTTTCAAAAAGCACTTTCCTTTTTTTTCCCCCCAGTTTCTTTATGCTGTGCAGCACAGAACATAATTACTTTACACTGTAGGCTCAAAAAGTCACTAAGCAGCTGATAAAAGGCAAAGAAATCAGTATGATTTTCTCGCTGAAAAAAGAGCTTTTCTTATTGGAGCTGATAACTCTCACCAAGGGCTCCAGGCTTTTGTTACATCAATTTGAGGAACTCATAATCTCTGCATTATGAATGTTCAACCAGGATATTTCCTGCTGTAGTGCATCAGGCACCTTCAATATCGAAGCTCCTGTTGTCATTGTTGGGTAAACAGCTTTTGACACGTTTTCAATATGATTACATTAGAACAAGTGGGTCATGATTGATAACCTAATATTCAGGCCATGCAAATCATCAATCACGGGAAGTATATTAATTATTCAATGTAACCATCTAATGCAAGAATCAATGTTGGAAATGAAGAAAAGAAACTCACAGCTCCCAGCAGAGGCTACACCAGATAATAAAAAAGGAATACTAAATAATCTCAGCCCATAATCCTGTTTAATAAAATCCATTTATTTAGCTGTCAAAAATATGATACAATTATTTAAAAAAAAAAAAAAAAAAAAAAAAAAAAACAACAACAACAACAAGAAGATAATGAAAAATATTTTTAATTTTTTTCCTGTGGAAAAGAGATTTTTGCACTTTTATGCTGTGATTAAATGTGAGGTCTAAAAATAATCTGTAAATAATGAGAATAGCTGTGACATATGTTAAGAGAAAACATCACTCAGAGAAAACAGGTGTTCTCCGTTATACTTACTGAGGTTAAAACAATTATGACAGTCTGACACATGGTCTGCCACAACCCAAGAACCATACAGATCCCCTACATGCACCCCACACTAACAAACCCACACAGGAGCAGACACATTGCCTCCTTAAGCCATCTAGAGCCTCAGTGACTTCAGTAGCCAGAGCAACCCCAGAGAGAAGCACCCTTGCAGTGTCTGCTGTACTTCTAATGTGTCAGAAATTGTGGCTGAAAATGTTTGTAATGCAGAAACAGAGCAGAACAGCAGGCAGCATCAGAAGGTGTAAACTTAATGACCCTCCTTGCTAAGGTATCATTGCTTGATGGAGAGGGGAATTGATGGCACTTACCTGAGCAGGTAGCTCTCTGCAGGCACTTGTTGACCCATATTCTCTGCTGGATTTGACCTCTGCGATTTTCCAAATAGTTTTGCCTGCTTCAAACAGCCCAGAGCATCTTAAACAAAAATCTCTGGTAACTAGTGCTGGCAGTATCAGCATTCACCTGGCAGAGGTCTAGGCATGGACTGCTACGTTTTCCTTGTAACATGACCCCACATAACTTCCACTCTGTCTACTTGCAGGCTGTTCCCTCCTTTTGTGACAGTGCCTCATCCCCAGTTATTGCAGGCAACAAGGCTCCTTACAATTATTGGCATAATGCTCTTTAGACTGTCACTGACTGATCCTGACATAACTACCTTTCTTTTAATGCATTTTAGCTAGGAATCCATTTTTTCCAGGTGCTTCCCTTCTGTGTTTTAGCATCACATTTTCAAAGTATACGTTTTATTCATAGGGTCTGGTTTGCTTTCAAAGGAAACATCAAGACAGATTAGTTCCCCCAACAGAAAAAAAAAAAAAAAAAAAAAAAAAAAAAAAAAAAAAAAAAAAAGTGCACACCAAAAGGAGGAAGAAAACTAAAGGCAGGTTCATTTATCTTCCTCTGTAAATAAAGAGCTACCCTCTTGGAATATGTCCTATTTCAACTCAGCTAAAATTCACAAAGGTCTGTACATACACACTGAGTGGCAGATTGTGACAACCTATAATAAGAAGACCACCAGAATGAAAAGGTGACCACTAATATTATCCACAGTATGGCAGTATGGAAGTTAGATGCAAGAAGGATGGTGACGGTTATAGCAGGATCTTGCAAATAGTTCCTGGAAGACCCAAATCCAGTGAGGCGTCTGCCTAGTATCTGCCTAGTGGTATACATCCAAAGACTTCTCTAGGCCAGACTTACAGACCTGATAGTTTATTTTCCTGCTAGGAAACAGCATAATAGCTGCAGTATCAACCAGCTTAAGAGGAAGAAAGGTTTGGCAACATCAGGCTTAAGCTTATGAAGAAGTGCTATAGCACTGCCTGTCATCTTCAGCCTGCAGGTAGAGAACCACAGGGTGTGGTGGGGACACATAACAGCCATAACCCCCAGAAGCATTAGTCTCCTTTGCCTAAGAGGACTCCTTAACAAAAGAAACATTGATCTTAAAGTAGGAAATTATAAACAAGTTGACTGAGTGAAAATTTCTCTTATTTCATAATCATATTTTTAAGTGTTGTGAATCTGGATGTGCTTCTGCTCATCAGCACAGCCACCAAGCTGTTGTCCAAGTCCTGGGCTCTGTGTACCTCTAAGTTTCGAGGGGTCTGAATGCCTTTGGTACTTGTTCTTACCTCACCATCTTTTGAGCACATTTTTCAAACACCCCTCTATTAATGCCTGTCATAAGGGCCCAGATGCTTAAGGCCTAGAACCTAGATGCATTTCAGAACTTGAAATACGACCTTTCTTGCATTTGCAAATCTCTTCACTCTTCAGGGACATGTTAGCTGAACCCAGCAAACCTAGAGGTGCAGTAGGGTTCCATAAGCAATTAATTTTTAGGGACAAAAGACTGGAAAGGACTTCTAAACTGAGAGGCCTTGCTCTTAACAGGACCGCTCATATAAATCCTTTCACTAACGAGACTAGGTTCTAACTCAAAAAAAAAGTGCATATATACATATGTGTGTATATATATATGTATATTTGGGGATTATCACCTTTACAGGAAGATTGTTCCATAATCTCACTGGTGCAATAGATACTTTAGAAATGGAAACTTTATTCTAGGTTGCAACCACAAAGTATAACAAGCTTCTGCTTATTAATTCTGGACTTAACACTGTCCTGTAGCTCTTCTGTTTCCCTGGTGTTTATTTTTACCTCTTTACTCTCCAGAGCATATCTACAGAAAATGTATTTTTTATAGAAAGAGAAAAATATAAAATAATAGACATAAATAGGTAAGAAAAAAAAATGGGGTAAACCTCTCCAACAATCTTGTTAGATTGACAAACCAGCACAATGAAAAGATAACTCTTGGCAAAATTTATAAACATGCTTATATTTATTTTTGGTCCCGAGTTTCTTCATACTCCCTCAAACACTTTTGTGATACCTGTTAAAGTCCAGCAAAAGTTCAAAATCCCACATGGTTTCTCCTATAAATAATGGACGTTCACTGCCTCTCTTCTATGCAGTTACTTTTTATCTTCTCAGGCAAATCCACATTCAAAAATGATCTGACATCATGAAAACTTGACTTTTATTTCCTGTGGTTTGCACAAGCTTTCTTTGCTTCTGTGCAAACTGCTTTCTCCAGTTCTGCTTTGTCATTTGATTCACTTACCTTCATCAGATAGTCAGGTTGTTTTCCTCCCTTCCACACAAATCTGTCATTTAGGTATCATCACCACAGGATCAACATGAGAAAAACAGTTTTGGTATGGACACGTCCCTTCTCGTTCCTAAGGGCCATTTAACTGGAAGATCTTAAAAGTTAAAAGACTTTCTGATGTTAACACCTGTCAACATGTTTTCTCCTGTCAACATGGAAGTAAAAGACTGTAGAAAATGCAGCCAAGCCCATATTTAAAGTGATGTATACAGTTTGATTCTGATAGATATAGGAATCCACCACATCAAAAAGAATCCTTAGATTGTAGTCTTCCCCAAAATGTCACACTGATAAAAATCCTCATGTTTGTTTGCTAAAAAGACAGGAAAAAAAAAAAAAAAGAAAGAAAAAAAAAAAGAATATTAGTTGCTGAGTCAAGTCTTTAAATGTTGAGCCAATTCATAACAAATATTCAATTCAATACTAAATCTAATAAGAGAGCACAGCTGCTTTACAGGAAAACAGACAATGCATATGTTCAGCTCTTTCCATTCAGCTTGCAACAGTGGAAAAAATACAGACAAAACAGATGTATTTAAATAATAATTTTCCTAGGTAGTTTATCAGGTAGTTATTTTGGAGGTCATGAAGGGGAAGAAAAAAAAAAAAAAAGAAAAAAAGAAAAAAAAAAAAGAAGAAGAGGAAGAAGATGAAGAAGATGAAGAAGAAATAAAATATAATCACCTTTCCAGGGAGGCTTCAATTTTGTGTTTTGTTTTGTTTTGTTTTTTCCTAGCAAAAATGTGTAGAAATACAAATATCAAACAGCATGAAGCTCTGTATTCAAGCAGCAGTACAACTGTACTTATTGCCTCTCCCATGACCTCCAGCACAGCTTCTCCCAGCCCGCTGCCCTATCCCACTGTCAGCTTCCTGGAGAAGAACGTTGCAGTTCACCAGAAGAGAGTCAGCAAAAGAAGTTACAAGCAACTTTTCACTACAACATAGTGAGGCACTTTGAGACTCTGCTAAAACAAATGTTCTTATCACTTATTCAAGCACTTGCAGTACTTCTTTCAAGGCAAGTGAAAAAATGTCACTGAGCAAAGGAAGTTCAACCATAGTTAGAGTGTTTTGATCACTACAGAAGATAGTGCCATGCGAGCCTTCCTGATACTTGCCAACTCTTGTTAGTACATTCAGGCTTCTCCTTTAAAATATTTTTTAGTATATCTTTCATGTTTAGTTCTAAAACTCATTGTATTTACCCGAGAGATCAGACCAAGCTTCTGCCTCCAAAACATTTAGACAGATTTTAAAAAAAAATATTTGCACAAGAGACCAAAACTCATCTTTCTGGTCTCCCAGGCAATTACATGCTTAGGCAGTAAAAAAGAAAAGGAAAAAAAAAAAAAAAAAAAAAAAAAAAAAAAAAAAGGGTTTATTCCATACCCAATGGGCAGTTGATTAAACACACATTATTACAGCTGTGGATTTTCTTTTATGTTTTCAGTTTTTAAATCAGAACATCTATATTGGTAGCTACCTGGCCTCTTGCAGTGGGAAAAAATACTAGAAGTCATACAAAAGACAACTGAAGCCACACACATGGAAAACATTGGTCAAAGCAAGTGGAGCCAGAAGTCCCATCAGAGACTAGAATTTGGCCCAGCCTGCATCTTGAAGTTACTTGTGGCAATTTATCCACAACAGCTTAGCTTTATTTCATTTTGAATTTGAATTGACACATGAATCGTAATCAAAGCATAATTTTGTGTTTCTGAAGATGTGGAGTCAATATAAACTTCGCCACTCTTGCTTGATGCTAAAAAGCTCTTGGACCAGACCTTCACTGCTACTATCCACTAGGCAAAGATCCTCATAATAGCTCTGAATTTGTTCTCAAGCCACAACCCACTTTCCCAGTGCTGCCAATTTAGCGTATATTGCTCATAGGAAAGTGGACCAGAAGAACCCAATTGTATTACCATTCTGATGTGGTTTTGC
Organism: Aythya fuligula; assembly: GCF_009819795.1. NCBI lineage: Eukaryota > Metazoa > Chordata > Aves > Anseriformes > Anatidae > Aythya > Aythya fuligula. The sequence continues at coordinate 136,457,068 of NC_045559.1, forward strand.
AGGTATTAGGACTTATGCTGGTATTTCCAAATGGAGATGCTTCTCCTCCCTGTGCTTCAGGCATAGTACCAAGACATTCAGAGCCCTGACTGCTCTCCCAGTGGAAGCTATCTGAAAGTTTTGGTTCAAAATTAGAAGAGGTCACTGCTTTCATTCATAACTCCATTAGAATTTTGATAGCATGAGCCACAAACAGTTATTTCCTTCTACCTGGTAGGATTCAGGTGTCTTATTTCACATGTGTTTTCATCTTCTTCCTCAAGGCTGTTCTGTCAAGAGAAGAGTCCAGTTTCAGTCCATCTTGGAAGATTTTTCACTCTGCATAGAAGATGTGGCTCTGAATAACTTTAGGTACAGAGAGAATCCAATGCTAGTTTTCTCACACAGCCTAGACAACAGGTAACCACCTAGCTGAGGGGGGAGGGGGGGGGGGGGGCAGATGGAGAGGTACGTAGCAACTATATCTTCTGCAGAACCCAAAGAAGTTGGTATGTTTGGACAACACCTATTGCATCGATCCCCTCAGGCAAGAAAACAGAAGGAATACCTCATTTGTGGACTCAAACAAATTTGAAACATTAAACAGGCTCTGAGCTGCTGGGACTGTCAATGTGGAGGTGCTTCTGAGAATGCCCAGAAGCAGAATTTAGGTTCCTGAAAAATCCAAATGTCAAAGACAAAAGCAGCTGCAAAGTTTAAGCGGTTGCTGAGCAGTTTTGAGAACCTACATTTTGGACTGAAATATCAAAGCCCCACTTTAAAGCTTTTATTCTTTCATGGATGTGGCCCTCTTTTTTTTTTTTTTTTTTTTTTTTTCCAGTGCTTTCATTCCCCTTCTGCACAATGAAGATAGGACCACACTCTTCTCTAACAGGAACGCTGAAAAAAATCCACACAACAACATTTGTGAAGGAGCGAAGCTTAAAGAAATAATGCAAACCTTTGAAACAGAAATTGTAATTCATAAGTGTTTTTTGCAAAGTTTGTGCTCAACCACCAGCAAGCTCTCAGAAAACACACTTTCCCTCTGGATCAGTGAAGCCATGCACCTAGCCCAGGACTGCACTGACTGAAGAGAAGTTAGTCTGTTGTAGCTGATCACCAGTTTTTCATCTGTGTCACTGACTGTTTTTATCACACCCTGGAGTACAGGACCAGATACTTTGTTTCATGTATGGGACATAAAATACATGCAGAACATTCTAGTCCCTTTTCCTACCCTGCTCCTGCTCTGAGCTATCCATGTACTAGCGGAAAGAAATGCTGCTCCTTTCCCAAATGAGCCTTCTTCTGCTTCCTCCACCACAGAAATTGTCCAGAGTTCCACAGAAATGTTCGCAGGCATTTGTTGCATGCAAATAGCTGCCAAATAAATCATTGTATATTGCAGCACAACCCCTGAGGGGGTTTGTACCTATGGAACTTGCTACTGTCACTCCACTTCCCCGTATACCTTAATCATGTTATTCATTCAGCAAGAAGGATGAATGTTACAGCATGAGACTTTAATCCCTCACTGCTGAGGATCTGATTCTCAGAGAGAGAGAGAGAGAACTGGAAATCCAGGGAAAAACTTTAGGTAGGAGTCAAACACCATTATTTCTCAGCAGCGGGTTTAGACAAGGGCTGCATTATAAGAATATCTTCACAAAATACTTCAGAAGAAACTTACAGCATGAGCAAACATTCATACGAGTGTGTGTATGTATGCAGGTGTGTAAGTACAGGGTCTAACCAGCGCTATTAAGGCAGTGAATACGCAAGCTTTTAAAGCATCTGAAAAAGTCTTATATACTGCCTTCTGTAGGGTAGACCTATTGAACACAAAGCAACTTTACAAGAAAGTCTCCTCTACCCTCTAACTCTTTGCATTTTTTCCATAAAGACAATAAAAATGAGATAGAGGCAGACATCAGAGGGAGAGAAGCACAGCATATCGCAGTAATCTAAGAGCCCGTATTTTTAATACCACCAGTACATTTAAAAAGCAAAAGTTTTGTTGTTATCTCTAGAGTTAGTGCTCTCTGTATGAGGGGCAATGCCTAGGTCTTCAGTCTGGCCATGACAGTAACCCTGAAAAGATCATTTCCATGGAGATTTAAGCTCTCTGTTAAGACTGCCATCGAATATGCTCTCAGGTACTACAATGCAGACCAATCTAGAGGAAAATAGGTGGGCATTATGTCACACCCCATAATGCCTCCTGAACAGCTATGCATTAACACTAAGAGCAATTGATACTTCGGCTTACCTGTGTCCGGGGTGTTTACAAATCAGCAGATGAGAGATATAAGGCTGTGTCATTCATTACTAACTAGTTCCCCCAGCAAGACAGCTTCCAGCCAGATGCTATTATTCCAGACTTGACTAAGAAAATACAAGAATCAGATAAGATAGTGAAGCTTTCCTTATTTTCAAAGTATTTTGTTTATTAAAAATAATAATAATAACAACATGAAAAATGGGATTAAAAAAAAAAAAATCAATAAAGGGAGCTGACACAACATATTCCAGTTTGGGGCCTGGTTTAGAGTTTATGAGAATCATCCTTAACAAAGCTTTTTGTAGAGCTTTCTTCTGAGCATGTTTGACAATTTATGGGGCATTTTCACAATGCCAGATCTACTTACACCACCAGAAGATGTGGTCTTACTTTCTTGTCTGGTACATCTTTCTGATCTCAACCCTGCTTGAGGGGTAGAACAGCAGTAATTTTCTGCTCCATTTTGATATATGGTGTCTGCAAGCTTTCTGCCAGTCTCCCTTCTTGTCCTCATTTCAGGTCCTCTATTCATCAACGCAGATTCATAGAACCACAGAATGGTTTGGGTTGGAAGGGACCTTAAAGATCACCCAGTTCCAACCCCCTGTCATGGGCAGGAACACCTCCTACAAGACCAAGTTGCCCAAAGCCCCACTCAACCTGGCCTTGAACATTTCCAGTGACGGAGCATCCACAACTTCTCTGGTAAACCTGTTCCATTGCCTCACCACTCTCATAGTAAAGAATTTCTTCTTTATTATCTAATCTAAATCTACTTTCTTCTTTATTATCTAATCTAAATCTACTTTCTTTTCATATAAAACCATTACCCCTTGTCCTATTGACATGCGAAAGAGGGCCTTCCTAGAAAACCCCTACTTCTAGAAAGCATCAGCATGACAAAAGTCATGAGTTACTGAAAGTGGATATTACAGATGTCTCAGATCATTGATCAAGTCACCAGTTTCAGTAATAAATTAAAATAATAACATTACAGCAGATAGATATAAGCTGCATTGCTCCTCATCCAGAAAATGAGTAGAAAAAAATCACTTATTTATTTAAACTAATGAAAAATACAGAAGTGGATTCCAAGATTTCACCTATCTTTCAGATTTCCAAACTGATTGAACTAAAGATTTTGGGACTCACTATAATATTGCCATAATTCAGTGATGTTGTACATCAATACTTATTAATTTGATTCTTTGAGTATGTACCAGTCTCCACCAAACATACTGCGCACCTCTGTCCATTCTGTAAACCCCACGTGATTACTGGTATCGTAAGTAGGGAAAACCTGGAGTGTAGGAATAGAAGGACTGAATCCCATTTCTGTTACTGCCACCCTGCTCCGACTAGCCACGGTGCAGAGCATAGTGACAACCGTGACATTACTGAGTCACCATGGATTTGCTGAAGCAGTTTAATAGGCAAAATACAAAAGATTATATTGAGGAATGGTGATACAAAGCCCTGCACACTTCTTTCTTACCATTCCTGCAAAGCTTGAGAAGAATGATGGTTTATGGACAATCTCAGTTTACTCTATTGTACTTTATTATTAATCATTTTATGTAAATGAATGAAGGTACAATGGCTAACATATCGGATTAATAATTGCTGCAGCTTGATCTATAATTAAGGGATTACATGCATGATAAGATTTTCAGGCATAGAAATGGAAAAGAATATGATGAAATACAGTATCTGGCATGAAAGCCTTGCTGACACACAACTCTAAGCTGCTTCCAAAAATTGTTTGAGTTCTGTGCCATACCATTTTAATGTGCATCAAACACAGAGAAATGAAGCTAAGGGACCATATCATTTGAAACACTTACAAGATTTAACAGGGACCAAAGCACAGCTTAGACATGTGCTGTGTGAGTGAAGATACTTTATTAATTTCCTTCTAACTCAATTAAATGAATTAGAAAATTTCATCATTTTATATTTTGACATAACAAGGAGGTAATAATAAATAAATAAATAAATTAATTAATTAATTAAAATGATGGTTTTACACCAATCACTTCCTGCCCAATAGTCTGCAACATCATCTAGATAATCATGCTCCATGAACTCCCCATGGATGGACACTATCATGTGAAACCTTAATGCTTCTCTGAATTGCTCTACAGACACTATTCCATTTCATGGTGAAGAACAGCAACTGTATCATTGGGCCACCATATCTGATTAATTGTCCTCGATCTCAAAGTCTTCTGGTCCCAACACAGTGCTTCCTCAGAGCAAAATGTCAAGAAGTACCTCTGGCTGTTCAACCTTTACTAACACCATAGAGCCTTCTGGCAGGACTGAGATAGCTTTATCAGTATAAGGGAGAGGAAAGGCAGTGTCTGCATGTTCTGACTGACTAAATGAACCCACAGTTGTATGGGCAATTGAAAATTGGTTGATAATTTTAAACACAACAGGTGCTCAATGAAAATGTGACTAGGCTAGGAAAATATACCCAATCCTTCAAAAAGTGGAAGTCTGTGCAACATGAATGCAATCGAGACATTCACTGCTGTATAGTTTGGTCAGGTTGCAGGCATTGGTTTCAAGAAATGTGTGCAAGAAATAGTTTTCTCATTAAATTTCTTCAGAGAGATTATTATCCTGGAAAATACTAATTTAAAAGTGCCAGTATGTGCTGTTGCAAGTTAATGACAGTTACTTTCTCAAAGGCAAAGACACTTTACTGGAAAGGAATTTCTTATATTATTCACCACTTTTATGAGGTTACATTGTTTGGATTCAGCCCTAAATTTAGGACTGAAATCCAGACACAAACACATATGCACTCTTAACCCCTAATGTCACCCTGGATATAAAGGCTATTAGCATTTTTCTCTTAATTATGTTTCTGCTGGTACAGCCTCTATTTTCAAAGACATTCAGCACTTTGAGCAGTGTACAGATTTTCATGAGGGCACAGACAAACTATTAAATTAAGGAGAATATTTAGGATATGCACAAAATAGTTGTGCACTCATTTTTTAATTTTTTTTCCTTTTCCCTTCTATATTTTTCATAGTTCACTGGCCAACATCAGCATAACAGCTCTGCTGTCAAGAAAAAAAAAAATCCAAGCAATAATAGGCAGAGTCTTTGTACAGAAATTCACCCTATTCTGACAGGCCATTTCCTTATTATTTTTTTTATCAGGAGAGACATGTGTTTTACAGGACAAATAGGAAGACACAAGCATTACCCCAGTGACCTTGCAATCCAGCTTTTGCAAAGCTGCGAAGGCGAGATGCCATGCCATAGATCAGGCTTTTGTTCTTGGCTCTGCCAGTAGTCTGCTAGCAATGCTGGGCACCCACCTTGGCTCTCTGCACCTCAGCCATAAAAAAAAAAAAAAAAAAAAAAAAAAAAGGCATACAAAGTCCACTTATATTTATAGTTCATGATGCTAGTGCAGTATAATGGCTAATTTTCTGAGGGAATAAGTGTTATTCCTTCTCAGAACTTGAATAAATTGTGGGATCAGAGGGAACACCACAGACTACAGAGAATATTTCTCCTACAAAACTATGAAGCTGCTGCACAGCTCTAGACAAGGTTCTGTGGCTAACATGTCCTTCTCTCATCCTTCCTGTGTGATGGAAGGACCAGGGTCTGACAGAGTTTCTGTTTCTGGGACCTGGGCTTGCCCCACATCTTGAAGTGCTCCTGCACAGCAGCTGACTGCAGAATGCCCTTCCACATGGCCACATGTATAGCCAGCCATAGGCTGTATGTATAGCCTTGGTCACAGACTTGCTTCTGCAGGAGAGGGACAGGGTCAAGAACCAGACATGAAAAGTGGAATACTGCAGACTCAGCCATGCTACTAAGCATCCACATGCATGCCCACAGGCCTACCACCTACCCACACTCAGTCAGGATCAGCTCCTTATCTTTATTACTGTAGCTCAAGAATAAACTAAGAATTAAGTGTATATGTATACATACACACACACATATATATACATAGTATTAAAAAAAAAAATCTTTCTCTATGCTCTTACTGCATAAGACATCATGTGCAATCCTCAGACCATGACTTTACGACGTCGCACTGGCTGTAGGCCTGTCTCAAGGGATGTTCTGAAATTCACCAGCTTAGAGGAATGCTTGGACAGTGTCAAGCCATGACAGGAAGTTTTGTGCCACTAAACAGTGGCCGTATCCCTTTGCATGGGGCTTGTCTAAGACTTAGGGGAAAAAGTCAGTTCCAGTATCTTATAGTTGACAGTTTCAGATTGCTAGCTAAAAGTTTTCAAAAATTTTTAAGGGATGATTGCCAAACAATATGATCAAGGAAACAAGACTCTCTCCTGCATCATGTAATAATGGTCTATCCACCTGTAAATGAATCTTTCTATCCATACAAGTCTATGTTTTTCACTGGTAATGTCATTGCCCCAGTGGCAACAGTTGTCAAGGAGTTGTGTGGTTGGTCATACAGTATCTACAGACAGAGTTTTAGGCTGACATTTCTGATCCCTTCAGAGAGCTGAAATCAGTAGGAAGAAGTGAGCAAGGGAGCCTCAGCGCAGGGTGTGCTGGCCAGGTTGGTCCAGGCAGAGCCCAGAGCTCTGGCACTACACCATCACCCAGCCACAAGCCTTGAGCAGATCAAGAGGTGTGGAAGAGGGAGACAGCATGGCAGACAGAGATCTGCGTATCAGATGTTAAAGCTGGCCAGTAGGAAGCATGGTAAATGCATTATTGCCAAACACTGGGGAGTGATATATGGATAGATATTATATCTACCAAGCTAAGGGTTAGCTTTCTTTTTCCCTCATACAGTTTTCCTTGATGTAAAAGGGGAGGAGAGGAGCAAAGAAATTGGTCAATAAAGACTCTCGGAGATCATACCTCGTTAGCATAAACATTTTGGGTGAGTTCTTTGTCAGCTTAAAGAGGGACTGATGGACATTTGAACTCCTGTAGCCCTATTCTGGGCTTTTGTTTTGTAACCCTATTTTGTTGTTGTTGTTGTTAGAAAAAAGGATAAATAAGAACCCATGATATATCCTTCATCACATACTTCTATCATGCTCCCTTCTTACTGTCCTCACACTGTAATCTTTTCATTTCCCACTAGAGTCCTCCCAATGCCTTTAATAAATTTTATCACTTCTATTCTTTGCCCCTCCTATTTATGCTCTATATTTTCAGTTATAATTACATGATGACATTCCAGTATTTTCAGTGTTCTCTTATCCCCTGGTTTTCACATTTTTCTTGTTTTTAGACACTGTTGCTTACTGATTTGTCCACAGTGACAGGCTACCCTTTTTCTGCAGCTGCTGCTGTTCATTTAGAACCCAGCAATGTGAACAAAGTAGATCAAATTATTCCTACCAATATGTATTACCATGTATTTGTCATCACTGAATTTCATCTGACATCATGTTCCCCAGTTGCCTAGCTTTGTTAAGTCCCACCAGAGTTCCTCACACTCTTATTTCATCTGGACTAAGCTAAATAATTTTGCAGATTGTGCAACCTCATCAGTTCCATCCCCATCTTCTTACAGTTTATAAATGGACCTGCTAAAGTCTTGGGATCATGCACAGTAACATCACCATATCGTACTGAAAACCATCCATTTATACCATTTTTTTGGGGGGCCTCAAAGCCCAAATTCTGTCAGTGACAGAATTCCACCCCTCTCCCCTTCCCTTAATGATAGGATTTTGATGACTTGCTTTTCTCAGTGGCTTTTTGAGAAATAAAAACTGTAACTGTTAGTTCTCAGAAGCTGAGGACAACTAACAAGTAGTCCTGACTAGCCTCTCAGGTGCTGAATGAATTAATTTGGATGGATGTCTCATCTTTTCACACCTCAGCTTCCTTATTCAATGAAAATCTCCCTAAATGGTTGCCCTGTTTTTATAGTCTTCCCTAGGCATCTGCCATTGGTCACTTCTGAGACAGAAGCTGGGATAAATGGGCCTTTGGTCTAGCTAGGTACAGCCGTTCTTATGCAGTAATCTCATCTTCATTATCTGAAATATTAGGTTTCAGGTCGGGTTTTCCCCAGACTCCCTGTGATGACGAATGATATAAGGAAATCATTAAGACAAAAATGTTCAAAAGTGGCTGATTTTGGATGGCATAGGATGACAGCTTTGTATCATGTCAGAATGTAAATAACTTCCTGCTTACTCTCACCTGCGAATCTTTAATGGAGATGGTAAAATAAGACAAATCTTATATTAGTGCACCCTGGAGCCCATCAATCATTTCCCTTTCTCAACAGAATATGATTACCTTTGTTTATGATTTTTCCTACAGTTTTGAATCCACATGACATTGTCCATGCCCAAGCACCTTTCAATGAATTAAGAGAAAAATATTTTTGAGATCCATCTAATATTTCCCATGGTCTTATTATCTATATGTTCTGTATTTCTTTCTTTCTTTATTTATTTCTTTTTTTTTTTTTTAAAGAAAGAAAAATAGCAAGCAAGCTGATATATAAAACAAACACTTTATAACCCCGTGTCTATGCTCCACAGAAGCTGTATTTTCTGCTTTTCTTGTCATATTTGTTGTTTTATAGTGTTGAAAAGACAAGTTATACAATAAATTAGGTTGTTCTTTTATTTGGGGAGATTATTAAAACACTTGCCATTATGTAACCCCAGATTTGAGTGGCTGGGTCCTAGATTTTCCCACTGCCATTAACTAAAAGTCTCTGTAGTATTAACACCTGGCTCTACCTTGATTGATATTTTAAATTAGCAGCAGAAGAGTCTGGATGAAAAACAAGGTAGTAGTATTTGTGTTGATTCACTCTTTGTACCAAGGCAGACATTTTCTTTTGACATTAGGAAGACTAATCAACAGTGAATATCTGCATGATAATCCTCCACTGGCCCTTGTTTCTTGCTGCCAATATTTCATAAATATGTGAGGTTTAGAGCACTGGTGATTACGCTTTGTACTCTTGGCACAAGGTCTGACATCTGGACCACCCAGGTGAAAGTCCACTGCAGTTCAGGAGTCAGTTCCTTCTAAATGCCTAAGAATGTCCACTTTCAAAATGGTGTTTAGGGGCTGATCCATGAATTCTACACATGCTGCAAACATCTGCTTACCCACTGAGCTCAGAAGAAGACCTTTAATATAACAGAAATAACAGAAGCAAGTAAATACCACAACTGATTTGTTGCTTCCAAGAGCCCAAGCCCTATACAACCAAATTTGAGCCTTACTGCAAAAAAAAAATAATATATATATATAAGTAAAATAAATAAATAAAATAAAATAGAATATTAAGATAAAATAAAATAAAATAAAATAAAATAAAATAAAATAAAATAAAATAAAATAAAATAAAATAAAATAATAAAATAAAATAAAATAAAATAAAATAAAATAAAATAAAATAAAATAAAATAAAATAGGTTAAGGCAACTGCTCTGGAATTCTTTATCATTTTTGACTGCTTTTTAGCCAGAGATGCCTTGTCCCACCCACAAATCACATGTTCAGCAACCAATCCACACAGCCACAGCTAGCCAGTAATTGTTTGCTGCACAAACTCTGTAACACTTCATTAGTTCTGCCACACATCTACTTCCACTGAAGGTAACTTCCCAAACGAAAAAAGCACAGGGCAACATTACAACTTCCATCTATTTTTAGTGCAACTTTTAAAAAAATATATAGGAAATGCAATTGAGGAAAAGAGCTGCTTGCACTACAGTTTACAATTTAAAGCAAAAATATGGCCTTGGTGGTTGTGTGTGTGCTTTTTTTTTTTTCTGTCAATCTTATATTTCTCCAATGAGACTGTGAGAAATGTGCAAAGCTATGTGATCATTTCTGACAGTTCTTGGCAGCTGGGCAGGGAAGCATTGGAAAGGATATCTCTCTCGCAATCCAAGATTAAATTTGGACTGAAACACAGGGCTCATTTAGGCAGCAATTAAAGGACCTTATAGACTGAGGGAGAATGAAATGATAAATGCAAAGAGGCTTATTTAATGGGGATATTAAGTAAACTGCTGGTAAAAATGCCCATTTATCATCCACTGATTCCTAATTGGTTTCCTGTTCCTGCCTGCATGTGGCATTTTCAGAAGGAATTACCTTCCTTTAGTGCGACTGTTGCAAATGCAATAAATCAAGCCCATAGATTTTTAGCTAATTTAGATGGAGGCTAAATTGGAGCCAAAGCATGCAAGAGTGCTTGCAATTAATGTTCATTACAACTTTTAGCTTCAAAACCGGGAAGGATCATTTTAATGCACCATTCCCAAGCAAGGCCACTATTTCAGGATTTGGCCACCCTTTGTATGCTCAACAAAAATCACTTGCCTTTGCAAGCAACTAGCCTTCCTAAAAACTCCCCAGGAATCTAGGCTGAGTTCTAGCAACCCTTTAAACACCTGTACTTCAAGAAAATCCCTGCCTTTTATTTTCATTATATGACTGATCTGTCTATAAAGGCTAACTTACACAGAAATTGCTTACCTTCACCATATCATTATTGATCTCAGCCGCCTGACTCTAGCAACATAAACTTCATTTCCACCAGGTAGTGTGAGGAGGTAACAAGGTTCTAGCTGAAAAAATCAATAAAGTAAACTGCTGTTTCCCAACCAGCAACTTTACTAGATGGTCTACAGTCTTAGCATATTCCTATTCCAAGGGTTCAGCTTTGGGGAAGAGAAGAAAAAAACTTGCTAGCCTGGGAATGTCTTTCTTTCACCATTCTTGTAAGGTGCTTTACAGATGGAATCTGTGTCTCATTTTATGGTATTTTATTGTTCAATACAGCCAGCCACTTTGAAAAACACAGTGACCCAGAGTTTCTGCAGCTTTTGGCATTAAAAATCTATGCTACATTTGAATGTAGTGCTGATATGCAACATTGAGAGCAAAAACAAAATTTGCTTAGCTATCATGAGTTCCAAACAAAACAAAAAGAACAAAAAAATCTCCCATTTCCTGAATCTACTGAAGTTAATGGGACTCATTCATATTCAGTGGTGAGAAAATTTGGTTTCCTGTGTCTTAATCCCAAGGAAAGTTATATATATATATATACATATGACAAGATTTTTTGGTTTCTCTTACCCATTGAAAAAATAATTTTTCATTTGCTTGTTTTGCTTCCAAAAGTACTATTGACACAATCTAAGTACCTCATGGCAATCAAGAAAAATAGATTTAGAAACACTACCCTTGGTGTCACAAAACAGGCAGCAATCTATATTTCATTTGGACTTGAACCCAGCTATAGTCAGTATTTTTGTTTTCTCTTCCGTTAGGTCATTTAACCTTTAATTCCTTGTTTTCCTTTTGAATCACCACTCACTGAATTAACATTCAGAATTTACAGCCTTCAGAGCTGGCATGTTTTTTGCAAATGATAGGTTTTGAGTGGGATAGGTTGAAACCCAAGTGGGTGATAAAGAAATCCATTAACTTACTGACCCACAAATCTTCCATCTTCATCTGTAATGTACCTATGAATGGCTAAAGGCAGGACCCTGGGGAAGATGAGGGTTACACTTATTCTCCTCCCCCAACCACATTCTGATAAATATTCATTGGAAAAAAAAAAAAAAAAAAACTGACACAGAAATACAAATGTTGGTATTAATGTCCATGCTGAGAGACCATGCTGTGGAGAAAATGGGTGGGCAATATGAAGATCCAATTTCCATTTTCCAAGAGCTGCTACCAACTTAATGTTTCACCATATGCAAACCACTTAATTTCCCCACACCTCATCTTCACTGTCAGAAAAGCATGGCTTACATTCCCACAGACGGGAATCACCACATACAAGTGCTAATTACTTTTAATTATTCTAGTTTAAGCGGCTTCAGGATATTTTTCCTGAACGGCAGGAGCACAGAGAAACATTGTGGAAGGCCTGAAAATGCCCTGCTATCACTTAAAGCAAGTAAATGTTCCTTAAGTGAGAAAGCCTGCCTAGCTTTTGCTCCAATCTGGTTCAAACACTTCTGGCTGGATGCTTGCTGCACACAACTGAAATGACATACATAGTGTTAAAAGGAAGTTCAGGATACACTTAAATTTGCCATTCTCCCTAATGATTCTAGTTGGTTTGATACTTGATGATGCTTTCTGAGCTTCTAGGTAATGGAAGTTCACATTTAATTTAAACAACACTTCCAACAGAAAAATACGCTTTATGAGCTACTTATTTCCTTTTTTTCTCTGTTTACCTTAATCTGATACATTAATACATAAGAATCCTGTCCCAGCTTGACTGTCTCCTTCCTCCACCCCAAGCCAACCCTCCGCACTCAGATGGTGATGCCTGCCATTCGTAGGGATTTGGCCCACCCTTCACCAAAGCAAAAGTAAACCCTCTGTCAGCCCAGGACGCCCTGGGAGATGACATGAAGTGGGGCCAAGTTGGATGTCCCAAGCCCTGCCTCACCTGGGTGTCCACTACAGTGTCACAAGTGACAAAATCTGCCTGCCTGCTGTGAGTTCTCCTATCTCTCAGCCACCCCACCAGGTGAAACTAACTCCTTTCCAATTTCTTCTAATCATTAAAAGGCCAGAAGCAGATTTTCCCAGCAAAGCATATAAAGCTGTTGGGGCCCAGTGCTCTAAGCTATTACACTTCAAAAGGCAGGGACTGCAGATCTTGGACTACAGTCCTCTGAACTCCAAATAATTGACCTTAACCTGATCTCACATTAATGGGTTTTATACTACTTGAATTAAAGTAGTGGACTGACTCTAGTGGACCACTGATGTTTTGTTTTTTACCAAGGCAAGAAGTATCAGAATCAGGCCCCATAACCCAGGCTCTCCTGTCTAACCAGATAGACAATTATTTTAAAGCCTTCTCTTTTTACTACTCTCTAGGCCCCACAGTCTTCAGAAAGGAAGATGTTTAGGTTTTCTTTAAACCAGATGCAGCTACTCTGCCAAGCATAGTCCAATTAAGTACCAATTTTATATTATTTTTCAGCCACATGTTACAACAAACAACAGAGTAGAAACCCACATATGGTTTTTGATATAGGAATAATGAAACTCAAAGAAAGAAAGAATTGAATTTCCTGTGGTTCCTTTTAAAAATATAAAATGTGTAATATTTTAATGGACTAAAATCAGTACACATGGAATATTACTTGGTCCCAACTGAATACAAGGTTGTACATTAATGGAAAAGTCCTGCTGATGTAAACGAAGAGGCAGAACACTGCACTGAATAGCTGGGAATTTATTCCTCAACCAAAACCACATACAGAGTTGGTACAAGTCAAACCCACCGGCAGAAGGGGGAAAACATGTTCATGTTAAAAGCAGCTGCCTGTAGCCAGTGGTGGTAGAGTGAGCTGATTATGATATCATATGCCTATAAATGAGGAGTACTTCCAGTGTTTCCATAGGGGTTGCAAGAGTGCAAAATAGATAGGAAGAAATCTTTATCGGCCCACAGTGTTATTGGCTCCACAAGCCTCATGAACTCATCAGCAAAACATAAATAATGCTGCATCTGAATAGAAAAGTACATTTTTAAATAGCATCCTGGTCCTTTAAAGAGTTCATCTACTCCAATATCAGTTTGTTACCTGCTTGTTTTTCTCTGAAATGCATGGGTTTGATGAGGGAAGATTAACCACTGGTTAATGCTCTAAAGGTCCTTGAACATGAAGGCACAATAGTGCATGCTGCTGGTCTTCCCCCTTTGCAAACTCCACAGAATCAATGACCTCCCAGTGTGAGAGAGGTTTAGCTCAAGCTGTTGCTGTTCACAGTTTTGACATCATTGGTTCAATCCCCAGTGTGTCTGTTGAGGTGCCAGTAATCATATAGACTCCATGGAAAGACTCACCTCAGGGAGCAATGTTTAATATCCACAGGACACAGCCTTCAAACCTGGATGTCTTATAATAAGCATCATGAAGACAAAAAGGTATTCAAATTATTTCTTCCAAAGCCTCTCTTGTTCCTCCACCTCTTAATCACTTGCCATGAGTTTGGAAAAGAAAGTGAAACAATACAGTGACCTGTGCAACCCACCTTAAAACAGTCCTGTATGAGGAACATACCGTTATTAATCTTCCCCTTGGTGTATATTAATCCCCAGCATTCTTCACATCTGCAGGGTATCAGACACAGGAGGAAAACAACTGCAGTAAGTTGAAAACAGCACAAAGTAAAAAAATAAATAAATAAATAACCTGAGTTTTCCGGACAATGGTAAAATGCACTAATCCACAAGGGTAAAGTGACCACTGCAAGGATTTACAGCTGAGAATTAATTTCATCTCTATTATTGTGTCAGGTAAAATAGTAGCAGTTGTACTCTAATTTATATGGAATCACAAAGGAAATCCTATTTCATTAAGTGGATGAAGCACTTTCCACTTTTATCTTCATTTCATAAAGTGCCTAACAGGAGGTCAAATTAAGAGACTAAATTAACATTTTAAAAAATTAACATTTAAAAAAGTCATAGTGAATGCTATACCACAGTGATTCTAACCACACTATTCTTTATCATGAAGGTACCAAGACTGTTTTAACAGCCTTGGTACTAGAAATTAATAACTGTTATTTCCACGGGGACCCATTTTTCCTGAATGTAAATCATTCCACAAAGTCAGGCAGAAGAAACAAAAGCATTAGTCATTTCATACAAAGGTGTAAGCAGAAAGTGCTAAATCAGTTCCACTTTCTCCCTGAGTGAGCCATACGAAGGAAGCCCTCACAAATCTCAACTTGTGTTTATGACAGAAACCAACAGAGTCTACTCTAAGCCAATAAATCATAACAGCTATTTTGAAGGCCTTTCTTTAATTACTGATTATTCAAAAAGAAACTATGACGCAACCACCACCCATGTAAAGACATGCACACACAGTCTTGTTTGTCTTATACACAGCTACGCGCCGGAGCAGTTCTCCAAATCACATTCCAGGCATAATATTTTGTTTGCTCTGCCTGTTTGTGTTTCTTTACACCACAGGCATTGTCCTGTTAACACAATTTCCAAGTCTGTTATTTGCTATTGGTAATTCACATTATCCTCAACTAACATTAAAGGTTTATCCCTCCAATGTTATTAGCTCAGCTTTCTGAGGAATTTATATTTTATTTGTGTAATGGTGTTTATATGTCAAATATGTGTCAAGTCCGAGGGCACTGAGAGTTTAATAGCTTGGAGTAACTAGTGAAGTCACATCTGGAAAACAGCATTTGTTGGAATCTGAATAATAAACTCATCTTACCATTATGCCAAACAGGAAAGTTTTCTGTATAGAAATATATTACTTTAAAAAAATATTTTTTGTATGCCAATCTTCGGCAAAAGCAGTGCCAGGATGCAGCTGGACCATTCCATTTAATTAGAGCGTGTACTCACATCTGCTTTTTTCCTCCTTTACTCATAACAAGGTCTAATTTGGAATGCTTTTATACACTAGTTAAAATAGACTTTCCATACCACATGGGCAGGGAAAGAAATAAGAGGAAAAGTACCAAATGCAAATTGAACCTGTCTTCTGCCAAGGACTTAGATGTGCCATCCTTCCTACATCCTTTTCCCATCAGCAAGCAACACGCATCCTCCATGTCTTTTGCTAACAGCTGCTCTTCCAGTGTAAGCCATTTTACAAACATCCTTTTCCAGCAGTGGCTGGCTTCTACACTGTCCTCCCACACACACACATTCAAGCATGAGTTTTCTGTTGGCTGGTATTCTTCCCCTTCTTCATATTCCTCATTTTTTTGAGGGTCAGACATCCTTTTCATGAACAGGAAAAGATCCACCTACCTCCTTAGAGACTTTCCGTGCTATGAAAAGAACTCAAAAAGGATCTTGACCTGTCTCTGCCAAACTCTCACTCTTCCATCTATCAGCAAAGGGCATTGTGGGTCAGTTGCTAACACAGTAAAAAAAAATAAAAAATGGTTGATAGCAGTGGCTGATAGCTATAATACTGGGAGGAGAGAGGAAAACATGACTGTGGACACTAAGAGAAAATCTTTGCTGGACAGCCAGGATCCATCCCATGGATAAGGTGGCAAAATACACCTATTACAGAGGTTACAGAACTTCACCATATTCAGGCTACTTCTAGCTTACCTGGAGGATTACAAAACACAGCTTGCCAGGTCACAAAAGTTTGGATCCAGTCTTATAACTCCACAGTGGAAAATCATTCCACCACCAAGAATTATTGCTATTGTACTGCACAGGGATTCCAGGAATGGAAAGGGCCAAGTATGTCTGAAATGCCCTTCTCTAATTATTCTGCATGGGATGGCTACCTCAGCACCTATCTGTGTCTGTTTTTTCACAGCTGTTTTTAATATATGTGCCCCTGTGGAGATGCTTAGGTAAGACGTACTAGGCTGGTCCAGCTGGCATAATGGAAAAATCCTCTAAGAAATAATTCAGTAAGACAGAAAGTTTTTATAGTTCTGCCGCAAGTCTCTTGAGAGTGATTTGGTATCTTTACCTCTGGTATCTTTACCTTTGGCATCTACCTTTATCTAGCCATTTTGGCCCTCTATGCACCAGTGACAAAAAGCAATTCATGACAGGCAAAATAAGTCACTAAGACTGTGTGATTTGCTCTCTGAAGGTTTTTCTCTCAGCTGGCTATCAAGAGAAGCTCAATGACTAGTATACACCACCTGGACTTTTAAATGGCTGAAGTGCATGAAATCAACCATGTTCATGACAGATACCATGAATAAATCAAATACCACTTTTGGCTAACCTGCAGCAGAAACACAATTTCATGCCAGCTCAGCCAGTTCAACTCAGAAGGACAGAAAAGAGAAAACAATGAGACACTAGTAGTTGCAGTTGAAACAGATAATCCAGCCATCTTCTGGTCTTAAACAAAAAGAAAAAAAAAATCACAGATGTGTAATGGGGAAAGAAAACATGCGTGTGTTGGTATTAGCTTACAGTGCATTTGAAAAGACAAAGTTTAGGAATATATTGAATATATTGAATAAAAGCCACATTCCTCCACACCAGGGAAAATTTCTTCCCCTCCTCTCATTTGGCCAGAGAGCCACTGGGCTGGGATTACAGATGGGACAGGTCAAGAAAAGTCACTTCAGCAGTCCAGGAACCCAAAAAGGAATTGGAAAACTACATTCAATATTTTAAAACCTGCAAGGAGTCCAGCATGGGGCAGTCAGACCACAAATCTAGGAGGCTAGCAAACAGAAACCAGCAAAGGAGGCTCAGAGTCTGATCATTTCTTTGCTGCGCTGTTGGCCACATAGAAAGTAAGGCCAGAAAACAAGCCAGAATGGTCACACTGGCCAGCCGTCCTGATGGCAGCCCTCCAACAGGTGGAGTGGATTATGGAAGGAAGAATGATCTGTTCTGTACAAGTTATTGCTGGATAGTTCCCAGATGTGTTAATAAAGCTGCAGTCTATTCAAACAACATCTATCCTGGTCTATCCTGGTTCCTCCTCTACACTTATCTTGAAAAAAATAAGTCTGTTACATAAGCTAGTGACTGGCTTACTTAAGAAGTTGCACTTTATGCTGTGGAATAGAGGGTTTTTTGTTTTGGGAAAAAAGGAAATAAAATTTAAAAAAAAAAAAAAAGAGAGAGAGAGAGAGAGAGAGAGAGAGAACATGCAAAATTTCCAGGAAAATCAGGAAAAAATTGGGTTAAGCAGACTGGCAAAAATGGAATGATGGAGACTTGACACAGGTCTATCTGCAAAGTATCAGCTGTTTCCAGAGCTCAGGAATCCAAAAGAAGCAATTGGCTTTATATGTAGGACCACAGATAGAAGTCCAAAAATAATTTTGCACAAAACTGTGCAAACTTACATGGGTCTGATAGAAAAACACATTTCTTTCAAGTACCAGCAAAAAGGCATGGTGGTTTATTGAGCTACGGCTTTCTGTTTTACCCAACGAGCTTCTGTTCTTCACATTTTTGAGAGTCTGTGACTGAGCTACAAGGAAAAAATGTCTTTCCAGGTATGGACCCTGTCAGCTGTTTACTTTCTCTCTGCCAATTGAAAGTGCTTTCTTTTTAGCAAGCCCAAGATCAGCAGAAGTGGGAAAAAATGGCTTAGTCCATATTTTTCTTAAACACTGAAAATAGATGTTCAGGCACACAGAAAATTCTGCAGACATGATGAGATTAAGGGATTCCTGATGATTTTGCTGCATTTTCTAAAACACCACTTTTGTTTGAAAAACAATGAAGTTTATAGCCCTCTTTAATGCCTTCACTATGTCAACCAACAGACTCTGTGGCCAAACAGACTGAAATAATAGCTTTATTCATTTAATAGAGTGTTAGCTTTTGAAGTTTAATTATCAAGGATAAGAACTCTCCACATTCAGGGAAATGCAGACTGAAGTATGAAATCCACTTGGCTGCAGATCATTTCTACTCCATTTCAGTACAAGGAGGAATTTCGGTTGCGTGCCTGGAGAAGTGAATTCAGATCTGTAGATTCTTCTTGTTGCCTCTTACAATCCCAACATCCGATCCAATCCCTACAACCTCCTGTTCATTTCCTTCCAAGTCCTGACAAATTCTCCTCCTCTTTCCCCAAAGTGGCCCCTGGGAAAGATGAACTTGATTGGATTGAATTTTTCATTTCTACTGCTGTCTGTACTACCCTTTGGAGCACTCAGCATTGCAGCTTTGGCACGGACATCAACAACCACATCAAAAATCCAGAGAGTTTGGGAGCCATCCCAACTGCCTGAGAAACCTCCCTCAAGCCAGACAGACCTTTCTCCAATGTTTTGCACATTGGGCAGTCATCTCACCTCTGCGTGAGTGGGTGTGAAACACTCTTCACCTAGTGCAACACTTGTCATTTGTATTGCAATGATGTAAATGGGGCTGATCGATCCAACTGGCAGATCTGGCCCACACAGTCCATCCATCCTGCTGCCTTTTTTTCCTGTGGCCTCAGAGGAAATCAGGAACAGTTGTTAGATCAACACACAGAGAACAAAAACCATTTGGAAGCCTCTTACACTTCCAGCACATGTTTGGGTATTTGGAGCGATGAGGAGCCACAGCCACATGGAGCATTGAGGCAGTCCCCATGCTGGCATTTAGCCCCAGTCCAGCTGAGAAAGTTGAGACACTGAATTTTAATGATCTCAGGGGAGTAAGGTAAGAACAGCACAAGCCACGTGTCTGTAACAAGGCAAGTCTGCTTGGGATGAGACTTACTTCTGAGGATTTGGGACTTTATGAACATTAAGCCTCAAGGTTCTTAAACAATATTCTGAATACTCTCTGACAATGTCACTGCACTTCATCCAGATCATTGATTCCATTACCCAAATTTGGTGGCAATCAAACCATTCTTTTCCAAATTCAGCAATGGCACTTCATCTCAGTGCCCATTCTCAGTTTATAGGCTTAAATGTCAGACTTTTTTTTGCTAGAGCCAGATTCTCAATCAATGTCTAAAATATTATACTTGTCATGGTACACAAAAACTCCCCTTTTGCTTATCTCCAATACCTCAAAAAAGACTAAGGATTTCATTTAAACATTCCAGAACTAAGCAGGCACTGTAAAAATCATTCATTCCTGTGCCAATAAAATCAATTAGCATGATGTTTCTCAAACAAATGATTTGCAACCTCAACTTATTAAGACTTTTTTAGGAGTCATTTTATATAGCCAAGAAAAAAAAAATATATTCTGACTCAGCTATCAATTATATAGCTATTAGGTACCTTACTGCATTATTCTGGAACTACAAAAGATGAACATATAATAGAGATAGGAAAACAAAAGATCATCAAATTCAACAGCTACTCAGAAACTCTGACCAAGAATGTTAAGACACTAATTGCAGCCCTAATAGAACAAGACTATGCAACGAAATGCCTATACAGCATTCATGGTAAACAGCTCTGCAGCTTCTCCCCTTGTAGTAAAAGGCCAGGTAGAAAAATAAACATCTCTTTTAAAAAATCTCACTTCAGACAGATAAAAACCCTTAAGCTAAAAAAGGGCAAATAAGATGCAATAATTAGGATGTGTTATCCAATATGCAAATCAGTTCCTGCAGATTGCTCTGGAGATGCTGAAGTTTATTCAGCAGGTTTATCAAGAGACAGTGGATTCCTTAAAAAAAAAAAAAAAAAATCCCGGGGAAAAAAAAAAAAAAAAAAAAAAAAAAAAAACACAATGAAGGAATGAAGAGAACCTGCCCTTTCACAGAACATCTAGCTGACATGTCGCTTGCTAAAAAAATGTAAATGATTTAAAGAAAGGCTAAGCAGAAATGTACATCAAGTGCCATTATTTCATCACCCACTTTAATCACACACTGCTATTCAGAATGGCTTGGGATGTTGGTTGTTACAGAAGAGGTTTCTGTACCATTATTAGTACCTCTGAACAAATGCGGTGAGCGGGGAAAAAAAGGGCAGCAGGGGGGAGAGTAAGAGCGAGAAGGAAATGTAGCAGCGGTTAAAGCATAGTTTAATAACTCCAATCTCAGTCACTTTTTTCATATGTATTGTATGTGCAAGTCCATAGTACAGCATAATGTGTCATAATTTGGCCTCCAATTCTGACAGCACTGCTTGACTTGGGCATTAAATCATTGCCCCGAGGAATTCACATTCTGGCAATTCCTGATGGTAGGACTGTCATCTCCTCCCACACATGACCTATCATTTTTGACATGATTGAATCAAAATTAGTCAGTACATTTAGATGTAAATTAGAGACATCCAAGAATAATAATGAGCACAAAAATATAGCTCTGTGTAATTGACACGGCAACAGCTTAGTACAGTCTTCCACAGTGTCCTCGAAATTATTAATATCATGATAACAGAAGTACTGTATCAAAAAAGTGAGAAAACTTTTCCTTTTTTTTTTTTTCTCTTCTTCGGAGGGGCATATTTAACTAACCTTTAAATCCTAAATCCTTGGCTCACCCTGCACTCATGCTACCAGGATGGGACGCTCATGGGGCCAAGCCCCTCAGATGAGCAGAACTGCTTGCTCCAGGTAGTGACGCTTCCCAAAAACATGCCAGAGCTCCCCAGTCCACATGTGTTTCCCAGTGCTGCCCCACAGTGACACCACACCTGGTGTGTTCCCCATTATAAGCCCCTTTTTTTGTGTATTTGCACCGACCCCCAAGAGTGACACTGTCAGGAAGGTGCCAGAAGCCACTGGCCACCCCCAGGCAGCTTCGGACCCAGCCTACCATTGGGGTCCCTGGCGCTGGGGAGCAGAGAGGAAAATCCCCAAGATGCAATTGAAAGAGGAGGCCTGAAACTTTTGAAAAGAAAGAGGTGTGAGAGAGCTCCTCACTCTGCCAGGGAAAGGTCCTCCATGTTGCCACTGCTGTAGGGAGCACCCTCACCCGGGGCAGGTGCGTGGAGAACAAGACACAGCTGCAGACTTTGGGGCAGAGAGGCCTCCCACATCTGTAAAAAAAGGCAGCATACAACATCACCACAACCCAAGACCCCTAAAGTACTCTTTTACCAGATGGAGAGAGAAAGGAAATGGCAGAAATTTTGTGGGTTTTCCTCATTTCCCCACCTCCCAGTGGATCAGTCACCCTCAGAGCAGGCAGACACCAGCCACACCCTTTGCCCAAGAAAAGGACAGGCCTTAATAACAGAGACAGACTGAGACAGACAAAAACATGCACTGTATTAAGAAACATTTCCATCCGGTTTCAGCCTTTACACCATGAAATGCCATTTAATATCCCTGGTTTTGCACACAAACACTGCCCACCATCAGCCATCCCAGAGCTGCTGGGCTCATTGCGAGGGGAAAGCCTGGTTTTCTTCCCATGTGCCCCACAGAAAAACAGGTAACTGTTTAGGACTGAAACAATTCAGCAAGTTGGATGGGTTTTTTAGTTGTTTTTCTGGGGGGTGGATTTTTTTTTTCTGTATGGTGGGAGCATTTACATGTGTTAATGTGGCACTCAGTGATCTCGATAACCCAAGTCTGTATTACTACCTTGAAGCAAACCTAAAATCTCCTGGGGTCATGCCAACATCTCAATGGTTGCGTACTGAGTATCTCCCTAAAGTCTTTGATTACCATGTTGCCGGGGGAAAAAAGAAATTAGCTGGAACAATTTCTGTGTCAGTTGTCTGTGATGAAAGAGGAAGTGCCCAAGATTACTATGTCCTCGATGCACTTGCCATACCTTCACTCAACAGAGATGTTAATATTTAGAGTAACCAGGTGAAGCAAGTGTCAAAGCTGTTTTATTGGAATATGTTTTTCTGGAAGCCACAAATCATAAAACCATTTCTGAAACAATATTGCAAACACTACAAAAGTTTCCCTGTGCAGAGTGCATATGGCCAGAAACACTGCTTAGTGAAACAAAAGCTGGTAAGAAAGAAAATTTTCGCTCATGCAATTCAGTTTTCAGTGCTGATTAGTAACTTCCACCATGAACACTGCAGTCCTCTGGTGCTTAGCATGTCTGCGAAAGTGGCTAATGAGTGCATACAATTTATGAAAAATGCCAAAGCTTGCTAGGGCAAGAATACACAGCCTCAGTAGCTCTGTTTCAAACAATAAAATAATAATAATAAAATCCAAAAATATTTCTGTAAGAGGAGCAGAACACAAGCAGTTCTTGTGCACTTCAGATAGCTGCTCAGCACTATTCCCTTTAATAGGAGTTGAACATAAAATGTTTGTTTTCTAGACGTTTTCTACCCTAAAGTGTCAATGGCTATCTACATCCTTTTGAGTTTGCTGTACTGCCCATTGTGTATTAAAGTATCACATCTCACATTCATGACAAATTCAGTCAGGTAGCAGTACAGGTTGCTTATCTGCTCCTTGGAGTTGAAAATGATTCACCCATCCTTGAAAGAAAGACATAGCAAGTAAATCTAAATCCAGCTGCAGCTTGTGCCAACTTTGGCTGGATGCGATTAGTTCTGTAGGACATATGATAAAGGAGTTCAACTGGACTCAGAAAAGATGGCATCAGTTAAACTAATGAAGACTTGGGCAATGTACAATGATTTACTGTCATATTAGTGTGTCTATGCTAATTTATCCAAAATGAAGGACATTTCAAAATACTGTTTGGATTTGATACAGAATACCACTAAAAGGACAGGCATTTGGGAATGTAAAAAATGTTCTCTGGTAACAAAAGGCTTTGAAATCAACACAGAATGCCTGGCTTCCTTTCAAAGATTGTGCCTGGAAATGGCTGTCATCTCACACATCTTCTTAACAAGGACTGACTCTATAAGGCACTCTTATTTAAGAGGCCTGTCTCTTTTTTTCTTCACAGAAGCTGTTGCTTCTAGTAGGCATGCCCATTTTGGTCAGAAGTGACCAAAGAGTAAAAGTGAGGTAAAAAAAATAAAATAAAAATGATGAGTCCCATTGCTCCTCTATGGGGAGCAAATTGTGAATAACAGAAGGCAAGGAAGACTGAGGAGGAAATAAAGAAATAGAACTGTAATAAATAGAAAATAAATTAAAAAATAGAGATAGAAATAGGACTGGAATGCCTTTCTGGAGCAATATTACTGGGCTGGATTCAGAAGCTTCAGGAGAGGGATAAGTGAAGAAGCTGGCAAAGGACTGAGGGAAGCACATTCCCCAGTTCATGTAAGATGCAACTGGTACTCAGTTACAATGACTGCCAGTGGGAATGAGCATGGAGAGGAAAGGTATGCATTTTAGTGTTAACAGAAGTGGAAATCTGAATTTGTCATCTCATCCTGAAATTTGGGATGAGAACCTCTCCCTAAAACTGAAAATTATCAGGACATAACACCCCAAATTTGACAACGTTGTATTTTAATTCCTTGTATTTGGGGAGTGTGAACTATGTTCACTTAGCTTCTAGCAGCACTGGTTCAAATAGGCCCTCCTGAAATCTGCAATACATCTATCAATCCAAAAACTCAGATTAGGGGAAGAATTCAACACCTCCAAGAAGCCACAGAAATTGAGTGGTATTTCTGAAGTTACCTGAGCAGGCTGCAAAATGTTACAGGAAGTCCAAACCAAGGACCCTATGCATTTAGAATTGTATGGCTGGCTCTTCTAGATGTACATACTTCACTCATGTTTGAGCCCTACCCCTTCAAATTCAGTAGAGAGATAAAACAAGGGGGCAAACTGTCACAATACATCTCAGCTGTGCTACATAGCATTTCCCCACACAACAAAGCAGGAAGGAAATAGTGGAATTACCCACACAAAGAAAGTAAAGTGCTCTAGTGGGTGCTTGTAGAATTGGGGTGCTGCTCTCTAGTGATCCAAATGGTTGTATATAGTTTGGCAGATTAATTGCTAAAGCAACATTTATGCTTTTGTGTCTGTCTTTTTTCCTGTCCTACTGTAATGGTACCAAGGAAACCAAATGCAGAAAACAAAGTTGTTAAATATTACATTATAAGGACAGCATAAAGCGCCTTGATAAGGCTGACAAGCCAGCCTTGTGGGGAAATATTACACAAATTAATTCTTGCAAATTTTAGCTATGCTCTGTTGAAACAGGTCTTCAAAAATTGAGGCAAATCCCACCTCCATTTGACATGCAACAATAATAAAAGACAAGCACAATATACTTTTTTTGTCTGATAAACAGATCAACAAAGCTACATTAAATTAGTAATTAACAATTAGTTTGTCAGACATAAGTGAAAGTGCAATTAAGTCTGTAGACAATCTCCTCTAGCATTTCTTTACTTGCTAAGGAAGAGCCTGATACAGCTAAAACTATAAGGTGTCTCAGATATATTTTGAAGGAGAAGTAAGGCAAACTATACAGCTGTATTTAATGATTGGCTCTACATTGTATCAATGACTGGTCTAACTAGGACAAGGTGAAAACCCGCCTCCAGCTCTGTAGAGGCAGGAAAGCAGAGCGTATGTTTATTATCACCCTGGTGAACAGAAATTCACAAGTAAAATAATCATACATTGTTATAAATAGGGCAAGTCATAACCCACCTGCAAAGACGAATATCAGTATCTTACAAAAATACTTTGGCAAAATAAACTAAGAACCACATGAAAACAAATTCTTTGGTAGTAGGTTATTTTCATCTCCTTTGCATGCATTGTATTTTTCCTTGTATTTCCACTACAGTAAATGGGAAGTATTTTGAATATTCTGAAATACTTCAACTCAACAGTCTTTGTCACAGCAGAGAAAAAATCTCTAATTACAGAGGCCTGCAGAGATGGTAGAAAAACTGACTTAATACCCAGATTATGTTCTGGTTTCTTCAAGTAAGTAATCTTTCTGAGTATCAAGAAGTCCTCAGAAAATAAATAAATAAATAAATACATACATAAATAAATAAATATTAAAAAAAAATCTAGAAAACGTTTTTTTCACATCTTGCCTTTGAAATTAAATGGTGTTTTTTGATTTATAGAACATATCATAGACTGCGTCATTCTGTGACATTGCAGGTTTTATGCAGCCCCTGATACCAGCTGTGTCACAGAAGACTACATTCTGAAATGTCTTTAGCAAATTAACAAACACCAAGAGGATTTCACAGGAAAAAGGAAAAAAAAAAATGTAAGCATTTCTTACTAAATATTTTTTCTTGTATATTCCTTAAGGTGGGTCATAAAGACATTCTCACAAGTCTAACATTATTTCAATTTTCGTTAGCACACTTTATTTTCAAATTATTACAGTGAAAGAGCAAATTGTTATCAAACTGTATGACTTTTTTCAGTCTTACATATATTCTTTGTTTATAAAAGCACATTTTCACAAGGACTAATGCTTTTTCTAAAATAGATATAGATAAATAGATAAAAAGGTTTCTATTGAAACTGTAACTGTCTTTAGTTGCAGCGTTCCAGATCAAAATACTTTCCTTAGACCATGCTAGGATTTATCCAGATTTCAAAACTTCCCCTTCATTCACACATACTGAACACCAAATATTTAAGTCTGAACCTCAGGAAAAGATCATCCTTTAATTCCCAGGGCTACCTTGGAATATGTTATTTTAACTGCCAGATTCTCAAAAAAATTTTTATACACATTGTCCATCTGCATCTCAAATATCCATGTTCCTGAATCCTGCACCTGCTCTTAGTCCAATGCCACAGATGCTTTTCAACAGATGTTGAAAAAAAAAAAATGTTCTTGACTGGCTGCAGTACAGTTGGCCTTGTCTTGGATATTTATTTGGTTAGTTAGTTATATTACTCAGTTCATTCCATGTTTCTTTCATCTGCAAACTGAATGGGGGAAAAAATGAATAGTTCACATGAGCACGTTATGCACATTTACAGTCAGAAGGCAAGCTAGCGAACTTAAATGTAAGCCATTGTGAATAAACATGTAACTCTTTATTGTAAACATGGTAATCTGGAAATTACCTAAAATTACATTCTTATGTGTGTAAAGCAAAACAGAAGAACCTTAAAAGTGTGACTTTTTAAGAACAAGTTCCAATTCCCTCCATAGTAACAAATATGTTTTTTTACAAAATACAGAACTCACCATGGAGAGGCAGATGGTGGCCTTTCCCTGTCATGAAACAGAGGATCATATCTGAAGAAAAGGATCACTTGGAAAACAATTATCACACATTTTAAGTTTTGAATGCTCTAAAGACATAAAATCCTGTTGATCATTTTCTTCATGTTTCTTGTGTATTTGCTCCTAAGTTAAATAATAGCATGGACTCTGAGAAAGCCATCATTAGGCTTCAGAGTCAACAAGATATTGAAGTGAAAGGAGTGAATATAGGCCATTCTGAGCTGCTGTCTCCAGTTATTACAGAAGCTAGAGGCAACACGGCATCAATTTGCTGTCAGTCCAAGTGGGGAAGGCTATTTTTGCAATTATATGCTAGAGGCTATTTTTAATGAAGGATTAGAATTTGGAGCACAAGATGACAGCTTCCTAAAACAATAGGGCTTGTTCAGCTGCTGTGAGCCAACATCATTCATCCGCTGAGTTGTGGCCCTGATCCGTCAAAGCACTGGATCTTCAATGAGACTATTTGCATATTTTTCAGTTTTATTACTTGAGCACCTGGAAGCTTTTTGTCATGGCAAGAATGCCATTGTGAAAGGCACTGTGTGAACAGCAACAAAACAACTCTGTTCCTAGCACCTTACAGTCTAAGCTTTCTTCAGGTTTAGCGTACATTCAAGGGTTCTGTTGGATCAAGGCCTTCCTGTATCTCCTAATCCAGTTCTAGTAACACAGATGTTATGAGACAGTCATCAGGCATGGGGTTTCTCCCTTTCAAACTGTACCAGTTAAAAAAAAAATAAAAAAAAAAAAAGCCAGGGAGAAATCTGAAAATGACAGTAGGAAATCCTTACTTAGGGTGGAACACAAGTAGAAAAATGCAGATTAACAGCCCATAATGTTGAATCCAAAATGGTATTTTTATGCACTTAAGAGTAGGAGTTTGCTCTTTAGTATCCTCTTTTAGAAATGTGCTCTCTTCTGAGTCCATGGTTTGGCTTCCAAAGTTACCAGGCTCTTTGCTATGCAATTAATTTTCTCCATTAAAACATACTGCAAATTCCTTGGCTGAAAGCAACAGCCTTATTGGGGGGGGTGAGCTAGATTCTCAGCTGCCAACCTGTAAGCTTAGTGAAGTAACAAAATTAAAACGGGCTTAAATTGTCATTTCTGGAAGAGCACTGTTTCCCTTAGTGTTTTGGCTCATCACAACACAGACTGTTGACATGCACAAAAATCTAATGCAACATGGTGAGTCAAATTATTTGGCTAGTGTCACTCTGCAGAAGTCTGTCACTGTGTTAATACCCAGATTTGATAGATTTTGGAAAAATGTCATTGTATACCCAGTGTTCAAGCTCTTTCTGCTGGGAGTACAGTGAGAACTACTGGACCTTTAACGTTACATGGAACACACTAGCAGGCAATTACCCTGAAGCTTTATGGTAATAACTTACCATGCAATTCTAGAATATTACACAAAAAATATCTGCAGATAAATTAAAATAAACAAACTCCAGTGTAACTACAGCTCAGCAAGAACACAAAGAGTCTTAGAGTGACAAAAAAAAAAAAAAAAAGCACAGCCTTTGTATGTTTAAATAGGGGAGGCAGGAACAAGAGAAAGAGATAGTTTACGACAATGGTGAGCAGATGTGTTGTCCATACTTTAAGAGGGAAATGGAAAAAATGGAAAATGTGAAGAAAGCACTACAAGAGGTATATAAATCCTGGAGAAAATACTTTACAGTTAGACTCTCAGGGAGCTCAATGTATTTATTTTATTGAAGCAAGACTGAGAGGCTACATGATTTCAGTACATAAACACCTTCTCAGGTAGCAAATCCAGTGCAAAATTCTAGAAGAGAGAAGAATAATGAGAACCCAGAGGCTGAGGAGCTGAAGACAGAAAATTTAGATCAGAAGAAGTGTATGTTTTTAGCACTGGGGGACGGCAATTAAGTTTGAAAACTCTGCAGCTTTTTTTTTTTTTTTTTAAATTTCTTGGCCTTTTCCATGTAAGACTGGTCACTTTTCTGGAGATATTATTTCAATGAAGCACAAGTTATTTGGATTTTATTTTTGTAATTTGGGATACATAATCATCTGTGATGGTAACAGAAGGCTTGACTAAATGATCACTTTCTGGCCTTCAACTCTACATGTTCTGGGAGAAGAAGAGATATGATTTCTTATAACAAGGATTCTCTCTCTGTACTAAAAGGTTCTATTCTAAAATAAAATCCTTCTTAAGTGCCACCTTCTACCCGATGAATTAAATGTGAACAGAGGTTAGCTAGTTCATGTTGGACTGTGTAATATCAGATTAGTTAATTCTGTCTTCTAATGACCCAACAAGATTACCGTCTCACTCTCCTCAATATTACATACACAGGGAATTACATGTAGCCAATATGCCCAAAAACCCACATTCCAAGCTTGACAAAGGAAAAGTCTAGAATTATGACAGCAAATGTTCTGTTAATTCTTCAGTTGTTCTTCATGAAAGGGCAGGGTAATGTGGAGGAGATAAAGAGGAGGAGAGTAAAAGATGAAAAGACATGGAAGAGATGAATGTGAGAGCAACAGAGAAGTAAGATGAGGTTAAGTTAAGAAAAAGCCAAGCAGACATTATGACATTGTGAGGAAGAGAAGCCGTGAAGGCAAATATCCAGTTGGTAGATGTATAGCAAGATTTGAAACTGTAGTGTTCTCTGAAATTTGGCCAGGGAAAGAGAGGCCCTCTGGAAGACATCCCTTAATTTTGTTTATTATTGGACAGAAGCATCCTCTGAAGCCTCTACTTATGCCATGTGGGGCTCTGGAAGCCTCATCCATTGGCTGTAGGTGGGCTAGAAATCTACAAAGAAAACCCAGTTAGTGAGGATAATGGTACAAAATAGTTCAATAGAAGACATCTTGTCTCAGCATCATTAGCGAGCGGAGTCTTTCCATGTGTCTCTGACAGCTCTCTGTTAGACTTGGAGAGTGTGCTTTATCAAGCTAATTCTATCTTTCTATCTTGATATAGTATCAATTCTAGGCTTCACCACCCTAACAAATGCCAGAGAAACAAACCAGGATGTAAGGCCATGAGAATTTCACCTGCCTCAGTTTGCACTGAGAGACAACATGGCAATAAAGAAACAGAAAACTTCCAGAAAAGCTCATTTTCTTTCTAAACTGAAATAAATAGTCCTGCACAGAGGCCTGTGTTCCACGTGGTTCTTACTTCTCCCTGCATCTGTGCCATCGTCCCATGGAGAAATCAGCAGGCAGTGCTTTCCTTTCCACACAGTCAAGAAGATAGAAATTACAGAAAACACCCCCCCTAAGGTAACCACTACTTGCTATGTCTCAGCCATCTTCCATCTCCAAAGTGTTAGCAGTGGGACTCCATTTCTTCTACACATCAGCAAGGGGGGAAAATGTTATAGCAAATAGGTGAACAGTCTTATCTTTCTCCTGACACCACTCACTGTGCACTGGCCAAAGACATTTAATTTAGCCAATAAGTAATTGAGGATTAAGTTAAAACTGGCAGGAAAATAAAGCACAGTTGCCAGTCCAAGTTCTACCCAACCTGAGCACTGCAATAGAATGTCCAGAAAAAAAACATTATTGAATTCCCAGAATTGTTTCATTGGATTTGCACTCCTCTAACTGGGAGAAGTTGGGATTTCTGTGCCATCATTCATTTAACATAAGAAACATAATGATATATCTGTTTGCTTTCATTTTTTTCATTTAAAAATAATAAAGCTTTATGAACAAGCGTACACTTTGTAAAAGATGGGTTATGTCTAAAGATTTCAGAATTAACATTATAAAATTAAATACAAATTGTAATTTTTCTTTTACTTCTTTGCAGTACTGTATGGCATTTTCTGGCTGAAAGACAATTTTTTATTCAACCGAGCTAAACTAATGGCTGGCAGTGAGGAAAATGCACACACTGGGAAAATATCCCCAAATATCATTTCAAAATATTATTTAGTGTGCAATTAAAATAAAAGTGAATGCTATCCAGTGCAACGAAAACAGCCTTTCAGTTGTTCTTAAAGTTAAAAGGCCAGGACTGCAGGAGGCAGGGGACTTCTGGAGCGGCACTTAGGGTCCTGCTCCCATCTCATTGAAACAGCACAGGATGGGCACAGGAGCAATGCCCTTGACTGCGTGCCCTTATAGGAGCGTTACAGCTCCACTGGCTTTTGTATGAACTACCTCATTCAGATTTTTCTCAGCTAAAAATCTGCCTTGTAAATAGAAAACCCTGTAACTGTCTCACACTCCCAGGTTTTGTTTGGATGATACATGGTGTAAGTGGTTATGGCAAATGAACCACACGTAGAAACTGTTGCCATGCTTCTGCACAATAGTTGTCCTAAATGTTTTCTCTGGCTTCCAGATTATCTAATATATTTGCCAGGTATAAAACCTTTCAACTGAAAGTATAACATTTCTAAAGTATGTGTGTGTGTGTGTGTCTCAATTACACAGATACATAGAAAATTAAAATGGAGTAAAAGGACAGAATTATATCAGGATAAACAAGAAGAAACACACGCACACAAAACCAAGTGTGTAGAAAGAGATATTAATTTTAATGTGAGGAAGACAAAATAGTTTTTCCACAGAGGCTTTGTGCTGCATGAGGGTGCCAAAGGTTGCCACTGGCAGGGAGATGCTGCACACACCGGCCATACCTGAGAGCCCTCTTGAAGATGCTGGTTTCACCCCATGCGGATGTCCAAGCCCCCACGCCCCAACTGCCCCATGCAGTGCCACAGCTAGAGAAGGCCCTGGCTGAGCTGCACCTGCCCCATTCCTGCAGCTGGCAGAATGGTTTGCATGTGGGTTGCCCCTCCATACATACAGTGGGCACACCGACTCTGGCAAATCTCTGCTGGTTCCTTTTACTTTTGGCTGAGTTCTGCCTAGATGCTTGTTTCCTCATCAGAAACCCTTGAGCTGTTATGAAAAGCCTCTTCTGGGGATTTTAAATTACATAACAAATTATAACAGATATAAAACTAATATAATTTTGTGTTCTTTGGATCCAAGGCTTTCAAAAGTGACGTGATTTTGGAAGGCCAAACTTCCAGGAATCAGATACTCTTCATTTCCTTTAAGCCTTGTTCTTTTCAAAGGTCTCAAGCTGAGTATTCAAACACTGAGAAACCTAAAATCACTAAATAGCTTTGGAAAATCTTAAACTAAAAATGTACCTAACTACAAGAGATTGATTTCAGTTGTTCGACATCAAAACCCAACAGTTGCTTTCTCTGAGGCCAAAAGCAAGGCTTCCTTTCTCTGATAATGTGTTCTCCAAAAGGAAGACATCGTATACGATGGAAAATTAACACAGGGCAAAGAAGATCACAAAAGACTATGACCTTTCTCCTATATAAATATTTAATCAGGTACTTGACCTCACTGGATTACAAATTAACAGTAATTGGGACCCAAAAGGTTTCCTCCTTTTAACAATTTTTTTTCAATTGAACATGTTATTAAATTGGTTCAACTATTTTTTTTAGTAGAAGGGAATTAGTTACTTATGAAAAATATATTGAGGGACTTTAGGAAACCTGCCATCCCTCTTACCAGCTTTCTGAATCCACACATTCCTCTTCTTCTGCATGAAGGTGTCCTGTTCACCTGAACACCTTCAGGTTTCATCTGAAGACATTGTAAACATAAGACATAGTGTTGTTTGTCCTGTACCCCAGTTCCAAGACAGTAGCTAAAATGATTGAAGACACCCATTAATATCCTGTTCTCCATGTACATGTATACAACAGAGAGAGGAAAACTTCCTCCACAGCTTTGAACATTTCCTAAAGCAACAAAGGATGAATTGTGATTTATGCTGGGACCTCAGATCCATTCAAGATAGTTTTCCAGCATGGGAATTTTGTTTGTAACCATCCTATTAAAGAAAATCCATATGTCATAGAAATTAAATGGACTGGCCTGTCCACTCACAGAACTCTTGAGTCCATAATATGCAGTCAAGCAAAGCTACCACTGAAGTTTCCAAGGGGACTTTGATTTCTCCCAGGCCTTTTTACTCAAAAAATAAAAATAATTTTTAAAGATGTTTCTTTCCTTCTTTAGTCTCTGCTACTTTTATTTTTATCAACAGTGCAATTATTCACCCTGCGTTTTCAAAAGTTCATAAAGCATACGGAAAAAATTGATATGAAAGGAAACAGCACATTTTGGGGAGAGGTTTTTCTCTTTTTACTGGACAAAAAATAATTTGGTTCAGCTGTGTGCAAGTTAAAAGAGAAAAAAATGCAAATGTAGCAATCTGGTGGGATGGGTCGCTTTTTATTTATATCTGTAATTCTAAAACAGCTTTGAAATGACAACTCTGTGTTAGGACAGAGATTAATCCTTGTCTGCAAAGTGCCACGGGCATGTTCCACAAGAAAACCCCCCCTGTCACCACGGTGTCTGCCCTCCCCATCAGGAAGGCTCTCAACCCTGAGCACTGCACATCTGCAGCTTCCCTTCCAGTGAGCACTGCAGTGCTCAGCACAGCTCAGTTGCAGCCTACCGGCTCTGAAAGGACCTGCTTTGGATGACCACAGATTGACCTGGATACCAAACATGAAGGGGAAACCTGCGGAAGGAAGAGCTCGGAGTGATCTTATCAATGGCAGCTGGAGGTAGTTTTTACCTGTCAACAGAAGTGAAAGGAGAACTCACAGAAATGACTGGGAAACAGCTCTTCAGATTAATTCAACTCTTCCCCAAGTTAGCCCGACCTTTGAAGTACAAAGGTGACTGTGCTCAGCATCAACAGCTGAGTACTGCTGATCCAAGAGCCATGTTGTTCTAGAAGCTACTTGGTGCCTCTTCTTTACGTCTTGAAGACCAGAAGATCAAGGTCACGCTCATTTTCACCCTGGTGATGGGATAACTAACTCCTTACTAAACACTAAGCCCCCAACACACCACATGTGCCACACCAGGTTTGAGCTGAGCTAGCTAATCAGGGGAATTCTCCAGCTCTTTTATAAGGTGACCTTGTAGCTCTAATTCAAAAAAAAAAACAGGGATATGAGCCAAATACCAAAGTGTAAATAAGTTTTCCTATAAGCACAATATCAAGACAGTAAGTTTGTGAAGTCCATTCACTGGCTCCCATCCCAGAATGTAAACCAGGTGATGTATCTTCACTCCTCTTTTCTGACAGCAGCAATCATGCTGAAGTCTGTATTTCTGGCTGTGGCAAACACCTGGTGACTGTTACAGTGTTGCATCCATTCTGGCTCCTCTAGGCTCTTTGCCGAAAATCACAATTATATGTTGTCCTCTGATTAATGCTCATCTCTGGGTCTCAAATATCTATTCTGATTTTCCATTTTGTTTACAGGTTTCTCTTGTGTCAAGAATTTTCTTCCTCATGCAGAGCACGTGCTCTGGTTTGCCTCTGGGTATGCGTGGTTAAAGGCTCAATTGAGTTGCTCACATATGTGTACCTACAGGATTTGAAATGCCTAGGGTGTCCACCATGGCCTCCATCTGCCAGTCTAGTAAGACTCAGGTCTCCTCTAAGTCCTGCATTGTATCTGACAGTTTCCTGTGGATGTTTTGGATATGCCTGCACATCTTAAATGGAACAGGTGGCCTATATATGGGCAAGTGAATCAAGCCTTTGATGTCTTATGTTGCAATGGATATGCTGTAGAGGCATTTGGGAGTTCAGAATTAGTGCAGTAATATCTGTTCCCTTTCTTAACAACTACGCATTGGCTATAACTCACTTGATCACACCTAAACCTGTGGTCTTTTCAGTTAGTTATATGCCATGGCAGATGTTATGCTTATCAACAGAAATCATAGGTCACTTCTCAGTCTAGAACCTGGAACTTACAATTAATATAGACATTATTGCCAAACTTATAAATCTACTGAAGCAGTTAAAGCAAATTTGATGTTCACCATTTGTTATCTTTCTCTTTATCTCTGACTAAAGTACACCTTCACTAGTATGTTTTTTGACTAGCCAATCCAAGGTGTCCTTCTCAATGACCTTCTTCCCTACATTTTCTTTTGCCTTACTGCGATAACAGCTATTCTTGGACTTTTTGTGACTGATTTCCAGAAGATCCAACATGAGCATGAAAAGTGCTGTTTTTTTTCTCATTCTCTGCTTTTAATTTGTATGACCACTTGTATAACTCACTCCACATCCAGGATAAAGACAGTTTCATACATTTGTAGTGGTCATACACTCTGTTACAGCTCATTCCAGTTCACCTGGTTGCATTCTTCAAGCAAACCGTATTGTCTGTAAAGGTGGTGATCTTGACAATGTTTCACCAAGTCCTTTCTTGGGTTTTGCCAAAAGTGTTCTATGCTCAGTCTCTTGGCTTTTGATTCAAGTGGTCTATGCTTAGTCCCTTGCCTTTTGGTTCCAGACAAAACCAAAAAACTTTCTGTTGCCATTTGCATGTTCTACTTAGAATATGCATTCATGCACCTGTCCTGTCACCATAGCCCTTGAGGTCTCTACTGTAGATGAGTCAGGTGTCACTCATTTCATGTTCTATTTCTCTCATTAGTTTGAGATTGACAATTTGGTGTTGTTAAGTTTTTTTCTTCTTGCAGTTTCCAGTATTCTTCACAAGCAGTCTTGGTGTTCAATAATAGTGCTTCCCCTTTCTATTATGTAATTCTCATGCATTTTCATCCCTGGGAGACCTCCTATTGTTTGGGTCATGGTGCTTCAAAATGCTTCTGGTTCTAAATGGCTTCCAAAAGACAATCTCAAGAAGCAGCATCTGCAAAATGGTGATGTGAAAGTGCAAATTTTGAAGCATTCAGTGTCCAGGAGAATCTGCCAAAATCCCTTCTCTGTATCTTATCTTCTGAAGAACTTGGCTTTTGCCATCTTAGCAAGTATTTAATTCCTTGAGAGCAAATGGAAATGTTTTCCTTTTTAAATGATCTTGTTCAGCTTCTTGTGGTCACTGCAAAACCTAAGACCAATCCTTTCTGCTATTTTTCTCCACAGCTACAAAGAACAAGCCTGTTTTATTGCACTGGCTGATCCTGTGAATGAAGCCATCTGTTGTCATGTTTTGCTGCACTTTTATTAGTGCCACATGTAAGAGATTCTGCATCTTCCATTAACTGTACCTTGAATGTCACCAGGTGACCCCTTTTTTCTGCGAGCACACTTCACTTCACGCATTGGCACATTCACGTCTGGTTCAGGTTTGTTCCTGGGGCTATGAATCTACTGGGCTTTTGCACACATTCTGATGACGAGACCAAGCTTATGCCCATGGACTACTTGTTTCCCTTAATGCATTACCACAAAGTCTTGCTTTACTCTTTGTGCCTTTGAACATCAGTGACATTTCACACTTGGCCAGGCCTGGAATTTGTCCCCTGCTTTCAAATTTCAGTCTCACCTTTGACTTCTCCAACTTTATACTTTCTTTTGAACAAGTGTGTTTCAGTTTCTCTCACTTCTTTCATTTGGGCTCCTGGGCCTAATTTGTGCATCACATGGAGGCCATTTGTGCTTTCTTTTATTAGCCATTCTTTTGACTTTGCAGCATCTTTCTTTGTTGAGCAAATCCACAGCTTTCTCCTGCACTCTATTTATTCATTTCATTACCTGTTGTAGTCTGAGTGTTTTTGCAAATGCGTGAATTCTTTTCCTTTCTTGATATTGGCACATACACTGGACTTTTTTATATTTATTCACATCAGCTGCCAAAGCTATTTTTGGCCTAAAAAAAAAAAAAAAAAAAAAAGTGCTTGAATTTCTCCTACAGACCAATTTAACTGGCATTCACAGTCATGGGCTCAAACATTTAGTCTGACTATTAAGAAAGCTTTCAACTGATCCACCATGGAGAGTGCGGTTTTGAACAAGGGCACTTTTCAATGCCCTTAATTCACAAGAATTGGCCTGGTAGTTTTGAGTTTGTGATAAATTACTCTATTGTTCCATTTATATTTTCAATAATATCTCCTCCAGGGAGTTTTACTTCCTGGAGGAACTTTGATGATCAAATATCCTTTCTGCCACTACACTCTTGAAAAAATTGGTAATTCTGTGCACCAAGCTCAGTCTAAAATTTTGTCCTTCTCCTGTTTTATTTTCCATTACAGCTTTCATATAGCCTCTATGCACCTGTCTGATCCTTGTCTTCATCTTTTTAGCATTCATCCTAATTTTAAATCATTGGATGCTTTTATCTACTCCAGGTACTGTCTCTTTAGCAAAAAGAAAAATAAACTTCCATTTTTCTCCTCAAGGAAGACCCTCAGTAGAATTTGCTTTTGTTATTTTTTTTGTTTGTTTGTGTTTTTTTTGTTGTTGTTGTTTGTTTGTTTTTGTTTGTTTGTTTTTGTTTTTGTTTTTTGTTTGTTTGTTTTTTTTTTTTTTGATTGGTTGTTTGTCTGCTTTTTCCTGAAATAGATCCTCTTGGTGGCCTGCTGATCAACTCAGGTAGCCACTCTAATGGTGCCTCTATGCGATGAGAGTAGTATGTCCCTTCCATAAATCAGTAACTGCCCCATCAGCCATCCTGTGAGCGATCACTGCGTTTCCAGCCTTTATGACTCTACAGGCAATCACAGAAGATTTGCAGACCTGCCAGCTCTCCATCAGTTTGTGAAAGTTAGTACTAATGAGGACAGGAAAATGTCACACCAGATTACAATTCCCTGGACTTTTTGCCAATTCCAAAATGCTCTGTTTCACTTCCCAGTTCCTCTTGCCATTTGTCCCTTTTCTTGGACTCTTAATGCCCTGGTTTGCAAAGCATTGCACAGGCCGATCTTCATACTGGTGTACCAGGAAGGCAGGCTACTAAATTTGGAGCTGCAGCTGATATGGCAGTGTTATACAACAGGCATCACCTGTAGCATTGTACCTCTAGTAATGTATTTTCAGGGAAATCTATGGCGTCTTTTTATAAATCAATCAAAAATGATCATGAAAAAGATGAAGCTGTGTAACAGGAGGTTTGAAAGACAAGCTAACACATCTGGATCCAAATGGATGGGCAAGGACTTCATTTACTGCTGCTAACTTAGCCGACCTAGTACAGTGTATCTCCCCCTCTCTGAAACTGCCTCACCAACCTTCCTGCCAGGTTTAATGCAGGATCATTTTTAACCAGAACTAAATTGCTTTGTCTCCTCTCCAATGTAAGTAAAAACCTCACTGACTGTACTCTCCATGAGTCATTTCAGTTTCTTGTCCTGGATTTCTTTCAAAGAGCTTCAACTGGTTCACTCAGTTCTCTCCATATCAATACCAAGTTTTGTTTTGTATTTGTATAGTTTAGCATACTGTCAAAAAACTGCATATGTGGACTTGAAATAACTGAGATTTTTTTTTGAGATGTGGGGGTTTTATTTTATTTTTTCTTCCTTTTTTTTTTTAATGGTAAAATTGTTGCAGAAGTAGTAAATTTTGTGTTCTTAACAAGTCTGGTGTAAACACTGTGAAGTTCACTTAGGGTCTGATCCTTAGTATTATCTAAGCCAGTTTATCCTGGCGAAGGCTTTGCCGTGTAGCTTTGGGATTTTAACTGTCATAATGTTCTTCAATAATGTAGCAGGCGGTCGAGGGCTGAAGTATTATATTCAGCCCTTTGAAGTATGCAGCAGGGTAGGTTGTATTGCTGAAATGAAAGTGAGCGTGTCAGAGGGGTTATGGGGCGGGTGGAGTGCCGTGGTGATAGGGAGCTAATGTGACGACCATTGTACTGTGTTCACTTAAAACCTTATTTCCGACTTGAGCTCTTTCTGGTTGTGCAGACTGCTGTGAAAAAAACATATGTCTGACACCATATTTTAAACATATATACATTTAAAACAAACAGGAAAAAAAAATACTGTTACAAAGTAAGCACAAAACAAAGGTCCCAAATGATGATACCGAGATACCCTAATTCCCTTAGAGTGGTTTGCTCACTTGTTTGCTTTTGAAAATAAAAGAAATGAAATCCCAGCTTTGTACATCAGAGAGTGTATTGTCTTTCATGTTTAATTCTTCATTCTCAGCGTCTGGCCTTATTTTAAGCGTCACAATATTCACACCCAATTTAAAGTGTTATACTCAGACCAGTCCAATTACATACCTGTGCTCTGCAACTAAAGAACCACTGGGTGCATCATTCATAACCACTCAAGTGACTTAGGCACCTACATGGATTTCCAACATAGGAAAGACTTGGGAGTGAGGGGGAGGCTGGAAATGCCATCCATAAGTTTGCATCAATTTTTAGCTCTGTAACCAGACTCAAATTCTAATTTAAATTTAAATTTCATTCAATGTAAATATATTCAGTGATTTTGCGTTTAAAATTCCATTGACTTAAGTAGGAACATTTTCTTGAAGCCATTGCCATCCAGATGTTGTAACATAACAAGAGCAAGTGAGTCATGAGTTATAAAGAAAAGGCTTAGAAGCAAAAATGTAAGATTAACTGGGCCTATGTTCCCACATCCTACCTCAGATAAAGATGAAATAATAAAACCAATAAAAATGGTGAAAAGTCACTTTTACCCAACTCCTTACCTCCTTTGTGATAGATGAAAAGCATTCTTTTTAATTTTTTACATTGTTTTATCTCTGATAATGTTCCCATAAGAATTGTGCCTAATTTTAACAGTGTCTATAGTCACACCCTTTATGCTAAAAATCCTGTTCCTTTG
The DNA here is from genome assembly GCF_009819795.1 of Aythya fuligula. Classification (NCBI taxonomy): domain Eukaryota; kingdom Metazoa; phylum Chordata; class Aves; order Anseriformes; family Anatidae; genus Aythya; species Aythya fuligula. The sequence continues at coordinate 136,496,503 of NC_045559.1, forward strand.
CATGAGCCTTCAACTACTGTAAAAATATGCCATTGCCATGCAGCCAGCCCATCCCGCTGTGCACTTCACTTGTGTATTGAGTGTTCTCTGTAAATAAGCAGAAAAACCTACAAACTCCTTGCATCCAAACAATTGTTTCTTTTAATGTAGAAGCCCAAGCTAAGGTCAAGAATAGGCAGATATTAAACAATTAGTCTAAATAACTGCCTGAAGACAACTTTATGGTAACACTATGTACCACCTCCTCCACTGTCCATTGAGCTAAAAGCAAAAACACAAACATGAGGCAAACATGGCAAGTGCCATCACGGTATTTTGAGAAAAGAAGCTATCCAGTGTCTATGAAAATTTAATAACCATTGACTTTTTTATTATTATTATTTCTTACTGTGAATCCAGGACAAACTTTTATTTGACAACCGTATGTCCTTTAAAAGAGATCCATAAGTCTTCAAATAACCCAGACTGTTCCTCCCTCTCTCTTCTTCCCTCTCTCTCTCTCTCTCAATCTCTCTCTGTCTCCCTTTTTAATGCCCACATCTCCACTATCAGGAACAAATATGATTTCTGATTGAACATCACTTTATTTGCCAGTTCTGTGGTCTTTTCTTATCTTGTTCCACACTTCTCAGGCTTTGTGGTTAAATTATGTATTAAGGTCAATGTCAAAACACGGAAGATCTGTAATCTACAGGGAGCTCCCTTTTATTCGTTATTACAGTGAAGGCTGAGCGCAACTGTCAGGGAGCTTGGGATGTGCTCAGCATGGAGGCTTGCTACACAGCAGGGCTCTACAAAGCCTCTCTCCTTGTTCTCCCAGGACGAACCCTTGATAGATTTACCCAGATAACCCATCTCACTTTAAAGCTCTCTTGTCTCTGCTTCAATCTGAAAGCTGTCAAGTGCACCTATATAGTAATGTCATAAATCAAACGTAAAATGTGTACACTGGAGACACTGCGAGTGTCATGTATTCACTTGTACTTTGAGATCTTCTAAAGTAAAATGGTGTCAGAATAAGGAAGGCTGGGAGGAATGTTTTTTTCCTTAAAAACGACAGAATATTTGAAGAGGTTGGCTGTAAACTTTTTTTTTAAACTTTTGTTGCTATAAAGCCAAATTCTGGTTTATCTTAAATTAATCAGGGACAGCTATTTAGTAAAGAAAAAAATAAAAAATAAAAATAAAAGAAGAAGAAGAAGAAGTTGCAAGATAGCTATCTGTAAACAATGTGATTTAATGCAAGACCATGTATTGATTTTGTTTCTTTGGTTTCCTTCTTGACAAGCATTTGTCAACACAGATTTGTATTAGTTCCCAGGTTTGTTTATTAAACACTCATCATTCTTTCCCTGAACTAGAAACAATTCTCTTGCAGCAGGAGTACAACATCAAAGAGGGATCCTAAAACAAGATGCCAAGCATGACAAGAAAGTAAAGGAGTCCTCTATGCAGAAGGTACCACCACTGAACTTAATTTTTTCTTATCCTCAGGTAAAGAGAATTTTATTTTTTTTTTATTGGCAGAAAAGGCTTGCTATTTCTTATTTAGTGGAATCTGCGTTTTATTTTTCTTGAGGGAAGAAGTTTCATTTACAACATCCACGTTGCCTTTTAGTCAAATAGATCCTAGCAAAACATAAGTGATCCTGCAATTGAAACTTTCTTGACTTTAAATGTTCTGGCTCAAAGCCTATCTATTTCAAGGCCAGTTTGCATAAAATGCTTAATTAAGGATATCTATGAATCATACTCTGTCCGGCAGTCACCAAACTATGTATTCCATACTGCATCCCAAATATGTTTGACAAGTTTGCATCATTAAACTGCAAAAAGCCCTAGCATAACTTTAAAGAAATCTCACGCATCAAAACCCCACAAAAGGATTGTGGCTCCTTTTAAATCATTTGGAATTGAAAAGTATCCAGTTCAGCTGGGATCCAGAGACCGTGCGCTTTTTGGTGGAGGGCAAGGTGAGGCCCAAAAAGTGTTCTGCTCTGGAGACAGATGTGTGAGTCTGAGCTATAAACCAGCTGGTGCCAAAGGTCAACCCGGAGGGTGCCAGATTTTTTGGGCTGGGGAACCAGCCCAAACAGGATGTGATACTAGGTTTTTCATTCCCTCTTCTACTGCTGGCTGCAGATCCCTCCAGCTCCTTCACCAAACACACCTACAGTCTGCCCACGGTCATGGTGGCTCTTGCATCTCTTGAAGCTATAAAATCATTCCTTGTTTCTGTGTACAGCAAGGCAATATTTCAAAAGGCTTCACGTACAGGCAGTGACTTCCTCTGTAGTCCATACTACTAACAGAGATCTCTTTGCTCTATGAGGTGTTACTTTTGCACTTTCCTAATTTATATCTTTTGTATTCTTGTTGTTTTCATTTAAAACAAGGGTATTTCTTCATGATAGCATCTGTTCCATCCTCTTTGAATTTGAAAATTAAATCTTTTGCCTTCAGGACCCAACATGACCATAACACGTCATGGAGCCATAACATAAGAATGTAACATTGACAATGTTGGGTCAGAGCAGAGGTCCATTTGCCCAGTATCCTGTCTCCATCATTAGCCAGACAAAGAGTGTAGAAACAGGTCAAGTAGCGGTGCTTCCCCCAGACTGCTCCTAGCCCCCAACAATTTGTCATTCAGTAACCTTGTGAGGCAAAGATGGTGTCTTTATATGTAATAGACACCAGTGGATTTTTCTTCCAAGAATGCGTCCACTCATTGTGTCACTATTTAAATGTTAGCATCCCCAGCAGGAGTTTCACAGCCTAACTACAGATTGTTTCAAGCAAAGCCTCACTTCACACTTTTGAGCAGCTTACCCAGGATCCATAAAATGGAAAAAGAGCAGCGGAATGCTACAAAAGACCTACCACAAAGGAAGACAGGAAGGGGTTAGAAGCTGTCTCGTCTTGTTGTCATTGTCTGGAATCTTTTGATTACTCCAAGCAGGAGATGACTTTGTGCCTTGTAATTTGAAGTTCATCTAGATATACAACTCTATTAGTTGTGTTGTGCAGAAATAAAAGGTTTCATGAGGATAGCAGTCCCATTCTGTGAATCTTCTTTATGAGAACAATTTTTCCTGCTCCCTCTTAAACATTGTATTCATTAGTGAAGATGAGAAAGTCTGGAAAAAAGCTTTCATTCCCCCATCCATCAGTCACATTTCTTGGGGTTCATCCTCAAATAATGTCCATGTCCTGTGCTACTGAAGTGACTGATACCACCAGTGGTATCTCTGCACATCAGGCTTTAGTTCTATTAGAGGAGGTGTGGTCTATGGGAAAGTCTGTATCTTGACTGTATTCTTGAATGTAGGAATCTTTGTCCACTTTCTCCTTCTCAGGTGAGTAACATTCTCCTGAGCCTGCTTATGACTACAATTAATTATAGATTTACATGTTGAGAATTATGGTTTTCCAGGTTGTTGAAGTACAGAAAAAGATAGATAGAGCCGTGCTTTTAGATTAAGGTATAGTTTAAGATTTCCATAGAAAACACAATTTTCTCTAAAGATAGTCATTTGAACTGAATTTTCAGTTTCTTTAAAACTGTTCAAGAAGGAAAAAAAAAAAAAAAAAAAAAAAAACCTTCAGATTTTACTCAGCCCTTACAGAAAAGTTCTTGTATCCTCTCAAAAGTATCTCTGGGTTCCAAGAGTACCTTAAACTTGACTGTTTAATATAATAACAACTAGTCTGACATGACTTTTTACCCTTTTTTTTTTAATAAGACATGAGTAGGTTTGTTGTTCAGTATTCCTTTTTTTTTTTTTTTGTAGAGGTCAGAGGTCATACCCTAAAAGCTCATAGCTACATTATTACCAGCAATACTTGTCCAAGAGAGAAATGAACAGTCAGAAATACAAAACGCATTATTATCCATCATCCATATTTTGCACCTTCAAATTTTTTTCAGTGTCAACATTCCTGAGCCACACTGACACTAAAGAAAAGTCCCTGAAACCTCTGCAGATTTTAACAGGTCACTCCAGAGAGCAAGTTTAGTGCTTTCTTTAAATTCATGTGTTTGTATTCACAAGCCGATGAGTGTCAGGCTCACCACTGCTCCACTTTACATATATGCTTTCCACTTCAGAAGGAAAAGCTATGGTGCATCTGAAACAAACCCTATCTGAAGAGCCATGAAAATAACTTCTGACTACCAGGCCTAATTAATGCCTCCATGCTGACCTCTACATCCAGCCCATATCAAAAATGTTACAGCAGAGCTGATTCAACATGAACTCAAGATCAGGCAAGACCTGGTACTAATGAATACTAATGAACAGTAATTACTGGAACTCTGCCACAGAAACCCACTGCAGAGACATATGCTAATGGGCTTTGCACAACCAGGCACAGGACTTCATATCCACTAAGAAACTTCTGCTAGACTAAGAGCAAAGAGAACCATATGTCACGCTCAACCTTGCTTGCATCTATTTCTTCCCCTGCCCCTTGTGTCTGACATCCAGCTCCTGCCCCATACAGCCAGCTTGGGGCCAGCTCAGTTCTGCATCCCTTGCCAGCACAGGGGTCATGTGCATCCACTTGGGGACTGGGTTTGCCTTTCTGCCCTTTGTTCTCCCTCAAAATGGGCAAAACCTCATGTGGAGTGGAAAGAGATGTTAGGTTCCTTGGTCCTCAGCAGTTGTGCTGATAATATTACCTGCTAGTGCAAGGACACAATGGGAAAACAGATCCAAGTATGACATTTGGGCCTTCCCTGATAGATTTAATGGAAATTTACCCTCCAGAAGGAATGCATAAGATACTTTTAAACATAGAGACAGTCAGTTTGACAAGACTTCTCCCTTCTGAAATGTCCAGTGCCAGTCCAACCACACTGTGTGGATACCCTGACATCAGTGAAAAATGTTTCTGAGATAACCTTCACTTTATCTTAATTTCTGAGGTTCAATTCTGGCAATAATTAAAATTTATAAGAATAAATGTAACAATCAAGCCCCCAACTGAGGTGTTTATGCAATAAACTTATCGTTCTAGGCTAGCACAAGAGGTCAACATAAAAAAAGCACTCAGGCTTAGGGCTGGACCAAGCATCTGAAGCTGTGAGTGAGGGACAGCATGGAGCCAGAATGATTATCTATTCCTCTCTGCACTTTCAGATACTTGATTCCCACAAACACCATTAGTACCCATGTTTTTATTGAAGCTTCATCTCCTGGAGTCATAAATTAGAATCGTAGCTTTCATTTTACTAGGTAAGCAATTTTCTAACCCTCCTGGGTGTGGACAAATGCTTGTAAATATGACCCACATGAACACTAATGGCTCCAAAACCTGAGTGTTAGTAAAAGAGGTCTAATTATTTATTGACCTGCTTTAACTATGTGATTGAAGACAATCTCCTCTTTGGAGCAGATGTTGAATTGTAGTGCTTAAGACTTAGGACTGTGTGCAGGCTGCAAAGGCGTTGCGCTGAGACTGCTGCATGCCAAATGATTAGCATTAAACTTCAAGCTTAATAGATGGTGACCAGCCTTGTTGCTGTCCCCCCCTTCACCAGGCCCTTGCTGGTTATACCTCACGCCAGCTTTTTAACATGCCCTTAATTCGGGGGCGTGTCCCCACCTTTCTCCCATCCCATTTGTCCCTGCTATGTGCAGGGGAGCCCCACTAACTCATTCTTCCCCTGACTTTAGAGTTCACAAAATGAAGAAATGGGCGTGGAGAGATGTTCTTGTTTTGAGGGGTTGTTTTAGCTTGTGAGCTCACCGAGGAAGAACGCTGTCTGCATCAGCATGCATTTAAAAGTTTCCAGCCTTGTGGCTAGCATACAAAAATTTTAGCTTTTTCCCCTTTAAATAAAAGCCTAAATCCTACAGAATCTGAACCTACCACATCATCCGTAGAAATGCATCAAACAACAGAGAGCCATCCTGTGGGCAAGCTGTTTGACACCTGGTTCTTACTTCTGTACTTTTCCATCTCCTCTCCAGCCTCCTCCCTTCTTTTGTCCCTGCTGTGTTCATATCTTGCTAACTGAAATTGAACTAAACAGGACATCACGATGTACCCGTAATGGTCAGCAGAACAAGAGGTGTATTTGTCAGCTGTAACTGTTTAGGAAAAACAAGCACCTGCCAGCTGAAAGACCTCAATACACTTGACCTTCAGTCTGAAACAGCAAGCAGCAGAGTTGTTTTGCTACCACCCAGGCAATACATGAAAATCCATATTCCTTGACCTCTAGGATGTTAGTGGAGTTAATCCCATTTCTACAAGTTAAGAGGTCCAATACTTTCCTTATCTCTTGACTAGCACTTTTCTGCTTAGCATTCTTGCACAGCTTGTGCTCTTTTAAGTACTTTCTGATATTCCCTGGGCTGCAGAGCTTACAGAAAGGGGTCTTTCTTTTTCTCTTTTTCTTTTTCTTTTTCTTTTTCTTTTTCTTTTTCTTTTTCTTTTTCTTTTTCTTTTTCTTTTTCTTTTTCTTTTTCTTTTTCTTTTTCTTTTTCTTTTTCTTCTTCTTCTTCTTTTTCTTTTTCTTCTTCTTCTTCTTCTTCTTTTTCACTTCTTCTTTTTCACTTCTTCTTTTTCACTTCTTCTTTTTCCCTGTCTTTCTAGTCTCCAGAAGTAAGAAATTCATTTCATTACAGGTGCTTGGATCTGACTGTATCATTTCTGAAAAAGATCGACAGTATCTTTAATCAGCTACTACATGTTGAAGGAAATAAATGCAGTGTTTGTCTGCTTTGGCTATAGAGCTGCTCCTCCTGCCACTAAGGTCATTCATTTGTCAGGCATATAGTCCCAGAGCTTTATAATTTATACTTAGAGCTGTTTGGTGTCCAGGTGGACTTTAAGGAGGTGGGTTTGAATCTGTTGATATATGTAATCCTAGACAACATTGGTCCTAAATCTTGTCAGCTGCCCATTACTTCTAGTAGAAGGGGAGGTAGAGGGTTTGCAAAGACTGTACCAGCAAAAATCAACTTTGAGGACAGTTTAATTCAGCCTAGTAGTCACAAGACATTGGTGCAAATTTACTAGAGGACAGAACCAGACAGTAGCTCTCAGTCAAGCTCACTGGAGCATAGACATTCCTAATCACACAATGCTGCAACAACTAGCTTTCCCACTCACTTTGCAGCTGTAAATGGCTCTGAGGAATTTTCTATTTTATCAGCTTGTCCAATCAAAGATATTAGTTACCCTTACAAACTTTAACTGACTTGTAACCTTACATCTGCACAGGTACAGCAACACATCAACTATTCCTTTCATAATGTGCCTTAGCATTAGCAATATTCCTGACCTGTGTATCCACTGTTTCTACTATTCTTTTCTTTTTCTTTCAAGAAGTGTTTTGGAATTAAATGCAGTGCTTTAGCATTCTTTAAGTCATAAAAGAACAGGGTGTTATGGCAACTGATACCCTTAAGTTCCTTTAAAAATGTACTTTGTAGGACTAGAAATAAAAGGTATGAAAGTGCAGTCTCTTGAATACTTTGATATGAACGGTGCAAGAGACACATATGAGAAGAAAGATTCCCATCCCATGTGGTAGCACTGTATTGTAGGAGAATGAAAAAAATGTATATATGAAAAATTCCAACTTCTCCTGTGGAGCAACTTGCTGAATTTGAGAGACTCTTGAAAGCTAGTCTCTTTCAAAAGCTAATCTGACATTTCTGAGGTCTTCCTTTTTGCATGTGGTAATACATTACATGTGTTTGAGAAGGATTTCAGGTTTCCAGGAAGATTAGAAGAGTTGCTGATTCATTCCTAATAAAAAGCTCTGAATGAGTAATAATCAATCACTTTCTGCCCATTTTTTCATCAGCATGTATCTGTCTGCATACCTGAAATGCCTGAATGTTTCAAAATACAGCATCTTTTAAGCCTAAGTGAATTTAGATTCAGCCTTCAAAATCAAAACAAAATCAACATTTGCAATATGTCGTGTTACTCCCTCCTGAGCCTGTTTCCCATGTCATGTTCTTCAGAGAGGCACACAGATATTAACAAACCTCCACACTTCTCTGTAAGTCTAGATATCATTATATAGTTTTTAAATATGGTAGAATTCATGGGAGATGAAAGAGTTAAACAATGTTAACCACCTAGTACATCAGCTCCAGACTGGGACTCAAGCATTAACACTACAGAAACAGGCTGAAAGTTAGCTCAACACATCACTGACAACTTTTGAAATTTGTGGTAAGGATAAAAACTTTCTGTGTCCCAGCAATGGAAGCAAATCAGATGCTCAGCAAGCAGGATTTTACACAGTATTAGTCATGAAACACATGAGCAATTTGTATTTTAATGACTGTTGACAACAGGTTTTGTGCATGAAACTTGAATCCTTGAAGCCTAGTCCAAGGTTATCAAGAAAAAGGTCAAGTCAAGGTGAAAAAGTGTAGATCTTGCAAGGTACATCACAAAGCACTGCACAATCCAAAGCAGAGTAGAATAAAATGTAAAGTATGCCAGATGTAGCTATTTCAAGAAGCTAGGGAAAACTATGATCCTACAAATCTTTGGCTGACATCACTTCAAAACTGGTAGAATCAGGCATACCCTTCCCATTACTAGCTGGTTATGGAAGTGTTAAGCTGTTAACAGTCATTACATCATCAAAGAAGATGTTGCTTTGATATGCTGTCAGAACAACACTCACCCCTTAAATATTCCATAAAGAAATGAGAACACCACTGTGAGGGGGAGCAAATGGTGTTTTTCAGATATGGCTTGATGGTATCCTTGCATTGCATCATTTAGGACTCAGCAGACAGGTGCTTAAATAACATATTGAAATCACTGGGCTGGAGGTGGACCAAACGAAGTGTGTCATGAAAATGAATCATTCATTGTTTAGGCTGCCTTGTAGACAGCAATGAGGAAGATCTGGACTTGATAATCAATGTTGAAAATGTCCCATGAATTCCACAGATTTAGGGAATGTTCAGAATGGCTGTTTATCTTGGTGACTGTTTAAAGGGCATCATTACATGTAGATGGTTGCATGAGTCTTTCCACTGACTTTACTGCACCTTGCATCAGGTCTCTTAAAATGCCACAGACTAATTTAATTACAGACAGATAAGTGAGTTTTTAAGTGAATCTTTAAAAAGGTGCTCTCTTAGTCTCTGTGTTCCCATGTTTCCTTATTCAATCATGCCTAGTACTTTGTGGTTTTGAGCTTTTGACATAAAATGTTATGACGACAATATAAAAAATATTTTCTAAGGCTTGTCTTCAGACACTCTCAACATTCATGCAGTGCTTGGATGCCCAACTTATAGAAAAATAATCTCATTCCCCAGTAATTTCTTCATCTTCTCTTACCCTTCAACTCATTTCATTGTAAATCTGCTTCAGATAAACCTCACTTTGATTTACCTGGTCACAATATATGTTGTAACTTGCTGGGTGGAGTTATTTATACCAATACAAATTTCCTTAAATCTGTTATCTTGCTTTGTTGGAGATATTTTTAAGTAGTTAAGTCACAGGAGAGCAACCGTACAACAGTAACATGGGAGAAAGCTCTGTCAGGAAACCCCAGAATTCCATTTTTTGCAGAGAAAAGCTAATTGGTGTGTTACTGTCAGACCAGCAAGCCATGGGATCTCACTACCCCTCTGCCCAGAACCTTGCTTACAGCTTAATCTGTCCACCCTTTGATAGATAGCATGTTTTACAAGAGGCAACACAAGCACAAATTCCATGTGTATCCATGTCTCTGTACTGAAGGCATGCATGTTCATTTTTGAAGACCTTTAGTCACTACCTAATCATCTGCACCCTAATGAGGACAGACACTTGTCAACATTAGCAGAGAACCTCTATTTCATGCATATACCCATATGCCCTTATGTTTATGAATTTCCAGGCTTAAAGTAGAGTTGAGGCAGCCACAATAAGAAAAATAATGCATGTGTATGCATATGTGAATAATTTTATTGCAGATGTAGCAACTTCTGGTGGTTACGTACCATGACAGAACCTACTTGAGGTTCTTCAGTCTCTCCACCTTTCATAGTCAACTCTACCAGTTGCAATCCACGCTTCTGGACAAACCGTACCACATAGCAAATCAAAAAGTTTGAAAATACCAAAGATTTTTGCCTTCATATCTCCCATCTCTGTTGGCAGATTGGTGAGGTGAATTATATTAAAGAAAGTGACTGCTGATGTGAAGGAGAAGGATACCTGTTTAGTACCTCATTTCAAATATAAAAGGCAGAGAATAACTTAACAGATACTTTTCCCTTTCATGGAAAAAAGCACAGCTCCTGGAAAAAGTCATTGACATGCTCCTTCTCATCAAGAGATATCTAGATGACTCTTGGTGGGGAATGCCAGAGCTGTATGAAAACAAAACCATTTTCTGAAAGTGGCAACCCAAGGAAACAAGTGTGAAAAGTGGCTTATGAGACTTTCAGAGAGAGCCAGTGGCATGACTAGGATGAGAACCAAGCTGCATAACTGAGATATCAGTCCTATGTTTTATCTGTTGATCAGTAGTGCTCAAGTGTCGTGGTTCCGCTCGAGTGGGCAGCCGAGCTCCACCACAGCCGCTCTCTCACTCCCCCTCCTCAAAAAGGAATGGGGAGAAAATATGTGAAAAGTGCTCAAGGATTGAGATAAGGACGAGAAAATCACGCAATAATTATTGTAACGGGCAAAACAGACTCGGCATAAGGAGATAGTAAGATTTATTGCCTACAACTAACAAGCGAGAGAAGTGAGAAAACAAAGGAAAAAAAAAAAAACAAAAGCACCTTCCCCCCCATCCACCCTTTTCCACCTCCTCCCCCCCGAGCGGCGCAGGGGAACGGGGAATGGGGGTTATGGTCAGTCTACAGCACTTCTTCTCTGCCGCTCCTTCTCGGTCACTCTCGTCCCCTGTGCTGTGGGGTCCCACCCACGGGATGCAGTCCTTGATGAACTGATCCGGCGTGGGCTTCCCACAGGCAGCAGCTCTTCCAGAACTGCTCCAGATATGGGTCCGTACCACGGGGTCCATCCCTCAGGAGAAAACTGCTCCAACCTGGCTCCCCTACGGGCAGCAGCTCCTGCCAGATCACCTGCTCCTGCGTGGTCTCCTCTCCACGGGCTACAGGTCCGGCCCGGAATCTGCTCCGGCAGGGGTCTTCCACAGGCGGCAGCCTCCGTCGGTGCAGGGCCACCTGCTCCACCGTGGTCTCCTCCACGGGCTGCAGCGTGGAACCCTGCTCCACCGTGGTACTCCATGGGCTGCAGGGGGACATCCTGCTTCACCATGGTCCTCACCACAGGCCGCAGGGGACTTCTGCTCCGGCGCCTGGAGCACCTCTCCCCCTCCTTCTACACTGACCTTGGTGCAAGGCTGTTCTCCCACTCCCTTGACTCTCCCGGCTGCTGTGTGGCGCAGCATTTTTTCCCTGTCTTAAATATGCTCTCACAGAGGCGCAAAACAACATCGCTTATTGGCTCGGATCTGGAAAACAATGGGGCCCTTCCCAAACATGGGGCAGCTTCTAGATCTTTCTCACAGAAACCACCCCTATGGCTCCCTGCTACCAAAACCTTGCCACGTAAACCCACTACATCAAGTCACAGGGAGTTCTTGGTCAATGGCACCTCTCTGCCTACAAATTCAATTACAGAAAAGGTAAAAACCTTACAAGAAATTTGTGGCTGCCAGTACCTCAAAGCCATTGAGGAGTAATATGTTCCCTCTTCGGTCCTGCAACTGTTCCGTTTGTGCTCCCTTCTTTTCTTCTTCAGAATGCTCCTGCCCTGATCCAGAAGTGCTGTCATTCTGTGCATACAAAAGAAATCTCAGGAGCATGGGCACTGAGCTTCTATTTAATGCCTCCCTTTGTTTTGCCACTAGCCTTTCTGTATGCCTGAAAATACTGCGGATTCAGTGTGCAGAGTAGATTCCTGCCACCCAAAACATAATGGAGAAAGAGCAGGATTTGCCCTTTAGTCAATCCCTGACTGTACGGCATTGTCCCTACAGATACCATTCTGCTCTTTTCCCATTGTATCCATATTGTCAAAAGTGATAAGTCAAAAGCTTTCTTTTGTACAGCTGAAAAGCTATATTTCCCAAGTCTCCTTTCAGATCTGATTGTAGCGTTTTTATCACAGATGAGATTACTGTGTAAATGCATGCACTCTTCATTCTAGATTCTTTATTTTTTATTAAAACAACCATTTCCCAATTTTTCAATAACTATTTTTTACTCTTAACAAAGATCTTCCTGTTTCTTTCTCTGTTTCTTTTCTGACTTCAAGTATTCAATCCAATTAAATTATCATTTTTATCTAGTATTTAGCATGAAGAATCTTACTGTTTAATACATGCAGTCATCTCTTTCTTCTGTCCAATACTTATTTTTTTCTTCAACTGTTTGTGCCTTGAGAAAGATACATATTTCATCAAAAGATCCAATAACACATTGAACACTTACCCCCTCCTACCTTCAAAAGATCATACTTATCCCCCTCTTAATCTAGTGAGGTATGCAGCCTCCATCAAAATTCTACTGAAGACAATGAAAGTATAAATTCTGCCTTTAAAGCAGCTAGTTCAGCCCCTTGACAAGCACCTACAAATCCAGCGCATATCCAGAAGGAGGCGTCATTTTCATAAATGGTGGAAGATGCCAGTCTTCAAGCTATCAGCCTGATGCTGTCATGTGCTTAAAATCCATTTAAATTATTCCTTAAATAAACAGAGGTAAAAAGCTCAGAGTACCAAGTTACATGATATAACCTATGATAGCAATAAATCAAAGGTTCTGACCGTGATCACAGATATTATCTCTTATTACCTACAAAAGAAAATATAAGCCAGATATCCTATTTTGTATCCAGAATGTCTCTAGTGGCTTAGCAGCTTTCTAATGAATATCAGCTTAAAATAAGCTCATCTCCTTAGAGATCTGCTTCTGTGAAGGCAATATTCCCAAAGAAAACCCGTGACTGCTAAGTAACCTTTGTTATACTCATATGGCAATGATCTATTGGCCTAGGAAGCATGTACACTTTGTATAATTCTCAGTAAAAGGTAATTTTTTCCCTGGGAGGTTTTAAGAAAATATCCCTTTAAAATGTTGATGTAGAACTAATTCTCTTTCCTGACTGATTAACAAAAAAATATTGCTACTGTGGAGGAGAAATGTCAGTGAATGTGACAGCAACCTGGCCTTGATTTGAAAAACAGTAGAAGAAAGGTGGAAAACTGTAAGAGAAATGTTTAAAGGTAATACTTTTTAAACAGCTTGCTTAGACAGCATGAAAGCTTTTAAAATCTTGTGTATGAAAAATGAGTTTTTATCACCTATGTATACTTTGCACCAATTTATATTGAAGAAGATGTAGGCTCATGATGCAATTTTTGTTGCATCCTATGAAAGCTGTTAAAAAGTTACCACAGAGTACCTTATGCTAAATCAATCAAATGAAAAGAAAACCCATTATTTTACTGCACTTTTCTGACAGTTACACTATAATAATGGGAAACTTTTTCAACAACTAATCTGTATCTGGCATAATTACAATGTTTAATAGTTTAGTTTTGACATATTTGTTACTTAGCTCATTATCTTCCTATAAACCTAGATCATCACATTTAATGGTATTTCAAAAATCCTCAATCCGTGTTGAAAAGTTTTAAGCAACAGTCTTTCCCCTGTTCTTTCAGTACCTCTGGATTCTGTTGTTTGATTAGTGGATGCCCTCTCCTCGTTTAAATATGCTAAAACACTCACCTCTTCTGATTAGCAGAGTCTGCCATGCAAAGCCTTTGTGTTGCACTTTCTACTGATTTGTACTGTATTACACTGAGATCCAAGTATGTGCCTGCTCTTTTCTATTGAACTCATTTATCTTTGGCGGTCAGCCTCACATGTGCATTTGGTGTCAAGTGTTGGAGAGAGAAGCAGGCACAGAAATGCCTCTTCTCCTTACTCTTAATTTTTGTATTGAAGGGAATGGGGATTCAATGTCTAGCAATCGCCTTTCAAGTCGGCAGCAGAACCACAGATAATTATCAGAGTTTGGATTTGAAAACACTGTGCCAGACAAAAGGCTTCTTGACAAGTCTGCCTCTAGGGGATGGCAAAATGTAGTAGGATGAAAAAATCACAGGGGCCTATCACAATGAGCTACAGCAGTATACAACCAGCTCTTGGGTCAAGCTCCCACAGAGGTTTTGAGGTGTTGTTGGTACCATGCCCCATCCAGAGCAGGGGAGGGTTGAATAGGTGCACTGCATCTTGCTATGTCATCATTTCTGGGCTTTCTGATCATTAAAAAAAAAAAAAAAAAAAAAAAAAAAGGAGGGGGAACACAAACTTCTTGCCTCTTTTTCTGCTAGTTATCTTTCATTTGAGTTGTTTTCAATGCAAATAAGGGGCCCAAGCAGTAGTGACTCTACACCCCACAATTTCATTCCAAAAACATAGGCTAAAGACTGATTTACTGAGGCAGTCAATAGCTCAGGTGGCAAAACTGAAGTTTCAAGCATCCCTTTATTACTAGCACACCTTCCAAGCTAACTGGGCAAATGTGGCAACTCTGCACTGAGAGAGGCAAGAATGGAAGACAGGTGAAAGACTGTCAGGTAAGAGAAAAAAAAAAAAAAAAAAAAAAAAAAAAAAACAGGGCCTTTATGATAAGGTCTTTTGTACATGCTGAAAATCTTTTGAAGAGCCATCAGGTGTGTCTCTCTGCTGAGGTCCAATGAAACCATTGCGGTGTCAGCTCTGAAACTTTAGCATAAGTGTCCTTAACACCAACTGTACTAACATTACCAGCTTCATCGGACAAAATTTGAAGCAATACAGCTACTATTTGATCTAGCAGTCTTTGCCTCAGATGCAACGAATGTTGGTCCTTAAAGGGACACATGGCCCATGGTGTATCTCACTGATCCAGAGAAGTCACACGGGCACCTCTGAGGTCAGATCTGAGCCTGCAGGCTGAAAATCTCTATCAGTGTTCCCTGATATGATTTTTCAGATCACTTCATTGCACTGGAAGCACATGTGTGGGCAGCATGCTGGAGTCAGCCCTCTTACCTGTACACAAAGCATACAGCCTCCCGAGCACCTAGGCCCCAGCCTCCAGACATAGCTGAGCAGCTCCATTACACCAAAGCCAGGAATGGCCTATCCTTCTTCGGGATGAGTGAGGCATACAAGCTGCATTTATCCTTCCCTCATTGCCTGCAGATCTCCAGGCCCTGTGGCTGGTTGTCTTTCTACAATTTTCTTCACTCTTCAAGGCCTCTTCACTTTTAGTCCTCGTGTCCCTGAAAACAAAATCAAGTTCTGGTCTTAATGGACAGCCAAGTGGAGATAATTAGCAAGTGGGGAAATAGGGAGCATGCCTAGCTCACTGATGACTCTGTGACAAATGCACCAGGTGCCAGGGAATTACTCTCGGAAGAGAAAGCTGAGTTCCCATGAATCAAAAAGTGGCCTCCAGGGAGAAAAATATTGGCAACCCTAGAGCCCAAGTGTTTCCATTTCTTGATGAAGCTATTATTTTTCAATGTGAAAAAAAATAATAATAAATTAAATATATATATATATATGAAAAAAAGAGAAACCAAAGGAAAACACTTTTCTCCCATTAAGAAAGTCTGATGAAAACTGTTCTTTCATCTAGCATTTGATACTCAAATGCACTTTCCCATTCACAGTTGGATGGAAATTTTTTTTCAAGTTCAACCCTAATTTATTTATCTTAAAGCAGGCAATGTACTGTAATTTTACAATAAAGGACTCCCAATCAAAGCTTACCTTATCCAGAGGTAATTAATACAAAGATTGTTGAATTAAAGATGTGAGTCTTGACACTTTGGCGGGGGGTAAGGGACATGGTCTCAAAGGCCCAAATTATGCCTGAAACAGACCAATTAACACCATGTATCTTCTTTTATGTTAACTTCAATTAAGGTTTCTTAAAATTTTTAAAGTTATTTTCTTCTTTACAATCTCAGAATGTCAGAAATGTACATCAAAGAAAAACGCTTCAGTGTGAACACCATAGGTAACGCTCATTTGCACACAAATCTGCATATTGCAAAGGAGTTCAGAGCCCATTTTGCATGAATTATTGCCGGATGTGAGTCAATGAATTAAACAGCTAAAAAATAACAACGATCCAAGTGATGATAAGCTGCACCTACTTATGTTGACATAATGAATTTAAAAAAAAACACGTCAGAATTTGAGTTAAGTTACAGTGGAAATAAAGAGGTGATTTAAACTGTGATGCTAGGCAGGCCTGCCTGTGTATTTTAAAATACTTTACAAATTCATTTTGCTCATCATGATTCAAAATTCTTGTATTGTGAGAGCGTATTCTTTTTTTTTTTTTTCTACCAGACAAAACAGAAATGGATGAAATTTCACACTCTTGTCTCTTTCGGTTTTGAAAGTAAATCCATTGACTTTTTTCAGCATTGCAGAGTATGTCATTTATGTATCTTTTATTCTGCAGTCATCTGTCTATAAGATCAGTTTGCCCTTGTACAATTCATCTTGCAAGATGCCATTTCTTCATTTGCCACTGATGGGCAAGAACCTCATTCTTTTCCTTGTGCTGGTGCAAGCAATGTGTTTCTGAAATTGTCACAGCAAAAAAGGAGTGGAGTTCAGCATGACTAATGCAGAAATATCTGACTAAAGAAAGAATTGGTTCTTCAAAGAGTTAAATTTTAATCACATAAAAGGAATACCAAGTAAAGAGCAAAAATCCAAAGCTTTTCAACATAGAGTCTTGTTTTTCAGAGTCAAATCTATCCCTTCTAGAGCCTGTATGTGGCTCCCACTGACTCCAGTGTGTTTGGCCCTAATCAGAACAGGCTGCAAACAATGGACTCCTCTGCTGGGGCCTTTTCTTTCCCCCTTTGCAAATTCTCCACACATGGAACAAGATTTTCTTCTGAGCTTGAGTGCTCTTCATAACTGTTTGACTGATTGCTTTTATGAATATATTTGGGTTTACGGATTTCCCATCAATATTCATAATGAGAGTACCACGGGGCTTCTGCCTTTTAGAATTCAAAACCCAGGTTGTATGTGTGGTTATATATATCATTTGGCATGCTCCTTCTCTCCTTATAAGATGATATCCCTTTTATAAAAATAATGGTAGCTGGAGAAGCCTGAAACTGCTTTAACTTTTCAAAAAGCAAAGGGGGTTTTAAGGAGTAAGTAATAAACAGGATTACAAAAATTCTGATTGCGTATGAGGGGAAATATTTCACAGTGAAACTGCCTATGGATGGAAACAATCTGCAATCTGCCTGTCCTCAGAGACACTCAGAATGAAACTGGAAGGGCCTTGAGCAGCTTAATCTCGCTTGGAAGCAGGGGTTTGTACCAAACACCCTCCAGAACTCCCTTCTGCCCAAAATCTGCCCATGGATCTAATCTGTGGCTCCACAGCCTTGATAGTAATATAAAAGAACTGCCAAAAACCAACTGGGCCAAGAGCCTGATGTAGTTGACAGCAATGTCTGCATTTTCCCACGTAGTCTCTCTGCTTTCCTAATAATTGCCACACTCACTGCAGTTTAAGCCACTGACAACCCAGAATGCACGCCCAAGAACAGATTTGGGTGTTTTGGCTAACTGATGTGTGCAACAGGCCTACTGTGGATTGCACTTTTCTATAGTTTATTAAATTTATTATAGTTATTATAGCAGCTTCACCTTTAAAGAGCTTTAGGAGAAGTGGAGCATGACCCCAACTTCCACTACATTAAAAATGGCTTAATCATACCCAACCACCATGGGAATAAGTAACAGTTAAGGTCAAATGCAGGTTTGCATGTGTTTTGCTTTCTAAAGACCCTCAAGAGTTTGCAAGTTACAAGAAATTTTACACCTGTATTACCTCCATCTTTTCATTTTTTGTGATCACAGGTCAAAAAGAAAAAAAAAAAATAGAAGAAAAAGAAGAAGAAAGAAAAAGCTAGCTCAGCTCAAACTGTAAGGGCTCAAATTCCATCTGTTTTAGCTCATTTTTTCTCTGAGATGTCAGTATTTTTCTAAAGACCAACTGTGATAAAGCTTATCTTTGATCAACAATTCTGAAAACACTGGCCCTTAGCCAGAACTCCATTTCTTTCTCAGTTTGGGCTCAATTCAAAAGTCTCGACTTTTTCATGAAGTATGTGACAAAACTTCTAAAGAAGTGCAAGTTCCAATAGAAGGGAACCATCCTGCCAGGATAACAGGCAAATCATGCGATCCTTACTACTTACCTAAGCCTTTTTCTAAAAACTGTCACTGCGCCTTATCCATTTTAGAATCCCAAATCCCACTCATTGGGACTGCAGGAAACTCTGCTTGTTTAAGAGTGGATTTTGGCCTCAGTGAAGAAGTTGTCCTGAACTCTTTTGGTTTTAAACCAAAAATATATATATATCTGTCTGTAACACAGACACGTTATTCCTCAGCTGCAGATTGAGAAGTAAGCAAGATTATGGTATCTGACATTTGGGCAACTGATGGGATTCTATCAGCAAGTCGGTGTTTTCAACAAAAAGGCTGTGTATCGATATTTGGCTGCAAGGAATGCAGGTGGTCTGCATGACATTTTAGGAGTGACAGTGGACCATTGTCCAAAAAGCTTGGAATCACTGGTTAAAGCAACTACCTTTACTACAAAGAGATGGAGGGGCCACTGAGCACATCTTCGGAAGAAAAGAGCATCTGACCAGGATGCCCAGCCATTGGTGTTTTACCACAGTAATACTGAGTGTGAATCGAATTCCTGTTCATTCAGCCTCAGGGAAAGCAACAGATCTACAAAAAAAAAAAAAAAAAAAAAAAAAAAAAAGACTGAGAAAAGGCTATTGGGCAAGTAGGGCAATTCCACACGGTATTGTACCAGGGCAGGCTAGCAGAGGAAGGGCTTGCTACTAGCTAGCAGTGGACATTCAGTTAGAGACAGGTTCTTAAAGCTATTTAAGCACTAACCTCCTATTCAAAATGTGCTGTGAGGCACCTGAATTGGTTCATTCAAATCTCAGGAAAAAACTGAATGCTGTGATTTACTGTCAAAGCCTTATAAACAGAATTACAGAATTCAGTCTGCAAACATCCTCATGAAAAAAACCTCACAGAATTCTCACAATTATTAATATTAGGCCAAGTAATCATCTCCAAAGGTAAATGATGAAGCACTGTTGCTTGAGTTATTTAAAGCCAGATTGGACAATTCTCCAGGGAACATTTTTGGGGAGAAAGTGGGGACTTTGTTAAGATTAAACTGAGGTTATAAATAGGAAGACATTAATGCAGTGCAGCATTACTGAAACAGCAATGCTGTTTTATGGTTGTTTTTTTCTAATCTGAAACTAAGGAAATTCTCACTTCCCACAGCAGTCTCCGCCATCCCCAATTGCTTCTATTACATTGACCAGGAGTAACACCCTGTGGCTTTTCATTCATTCTGCAATGTTGTAATTTCTACCTTTCTCCTCATCAGATGTCAGAAACACGGAGCTCTTGTGCCTTTCCCGTGAGCCTGTGCATGACTTCTGATTCAATGTTTACACCCATGCGCATTTGGTTGGTGCAGAAGGGCTTGGACCTTAAGTGCAGAAATCTTAGAGCAAGGTGGTAAAAACAAATGCTGTCTAACAGCTTTGTACCATCACTCCAAGGTGAGAAATGTGTAAATGAGCCTCAAGGCTCAAGTGATGACGAGGTAGATGTTGTACTCACCCATTTAAAAGTAGGTAGAATTTCTATCCCCACTTTATCAGGCTTTGGAGGGTGTCATGTTTTCTTCTGGGTGCCAGTGATGAATAACTTGTATACTCATTCAACTAGTTGGGAGAAGGAGATTACGGTTAACAAGACACCTTGGACACCGGACAATTGCAAGGAAGCAAGGAGCTGTCTCCTCAGCTACCTGCAATTGTGGGGATTTACATGTATGCAAGTGAAAGCAAAGCAGAGGTAGAAAATGTTTCCAGGTCAGAAAAGTCTGTGGTGTGCCCCCCTACCTGAGTGTACAGTCATACACTGCATACAGAGCACAGAAGAGCTACACTTTTTCAAGGTCTATATGCTATCCACAAAGGCAGGTGCTCAAGTAAACCCTTATCAATAGGAAGGTTTGATGATTTGAGGAGATTGCTCATTTCTTTCTTTCTGTGTCTCCATTTATTTTTTGTTTGTTTTTTGTTTTTAATTTAGAGTGATTACTTCCTCTGCCTGACTTCTACCTGTTTTAGGAAGAACTATTTGTGCCTTTTCAGTTCAATCCAGAGGAAGTGAAAATCGTGGAAGGTGCTTCTTCCACAGATGGATTTCTAGTTCAAACCTCTAACATCATTACAAGCACCAACATACAGGACAGTTTATCACTGAAACAAGCCTTTTCTTCAGTTGCTTTCTTCAAATGGGGTTTATGTGCCTGTCAATGTGAACCAGAGTGCTGCATATGTGCACCTCAGAGATCTGTAAGTTTCATTCTGAACTCACCAAGAAAATGGGACGTGACACCCAGCACTAAGGGATATTCAATCATTTCTGATCCACCTGCACACTTGGGTTGTCAAGGCCTTCTCAACCTACTTCAAACATCCCCACAAACAGCACCTGGAGAGGGAGCTTGCTTTTTTCCCCTTAAACTTTGGCATGTAGGTTGAAGATGAAGCTAAGGAAAATGTTCCATACGCACACATGCTAGAGCTGGGCAGATACTTTCACTAGCTAAGGGTGGCACACACACATGCAAGCAAACATACTTGAATGCACATAGCAAATATTCAGCTGGCTGAACTCCCATCCTGCTCTCTTCCATCTTTCTCGTCATGTTGCTGTGCTCATCGCGTTTCCCCACAGGAACAGCGGGTGAGTTGTGTGGACAGGTATGTGAAACACCTACAGCAGGGCCATCAAGCAAATCACTGTTTGTGGAAATAAATAATGGTAGCACTTCCGCTCTCCCCATGAATGCACAAGGGGACGCATTGTGAAATGCATCAAACCCTTTACTAGTTCTTGTCTCAGTTCTCACTCCGAGTCCCCGCTGCTTTGTGCTGAATACTAGTCCTTTTCAATGGTTAAAAAAAACCTCTGGAGCTGTGGAATTCCAGAAAGCACAAGCCAGGCTCAGACCCCTCTTCTCACGCAGCTAACATCTTTCTTCTTCAGCCTGAGTGACGGTGCTTTACTGCGGGCTCACACAGAAGGAAAGTCCACAGCTCCAGCCCTGCGACACGTAGACCTTCAGAGACCTGGGCCCACCCCTTCCTACCACTGCTGTGTGTGGCCTTCAGGCTTAAAAATACCTTCCTTTCGCCATAGTCGCTGTTTGTGTTAAGCCAGAAATTGAAGCTAGACGCTTGCAAAGAAAAACGTTCCTGGAAGTATTGTCTTACCCCCTAGCATGAGGCACAGTGCTACAGAAATGATCGCTGCCTTGCCACAGCCACTTGCAGACCCTGCCCACACAGCTGCTGGCGGCATCCCAGCAGCAAGCACCATTGCAAGGATAGCACCCCAAAGAGAAGAAATGTGGACCTTTCAGCAAAACTGGCATTTCACTTCCCCTCCGTCTCTCGTACAAAGTCCTTTCAGTAGCAGCAACTTGATTTCAAGTTTGCAAATGTGCACTGCTCTCCCTCCCCCTCACCTGCCCATGCAGGCATGCCACAAGACATTCTGCACGTCCTGCCTGCTGAACCTGGCTTACAATCGATGCACCAACAAACAGCCGCTGCAGTCGCTGTCCACATTAGCTGAAGACAGAATTAGCAGGAAAGCAGTTGCCAGCTGAAAAGAGGTAAAAAAAAAAAAATCACTGTTGTTGTCTTCTCTGACATAGATTTGGCAACACCATTGTGCATCCGTTCTGATCAATTTTATTTCCAGTGATTTATTCCAAGGATCTCCCAGTTCAACCAAATACAGGTCCCTGGAAGAAATGAACTCAGCCTGTAATAATGGAGAGCTAGCAGGTTCTCTCCTATCACAGCTTAGTTTTGGCCCGTGCATTCAGTCTTCCATTTCCATTCAGCTTTATGGCTGTATATTGCTTATTTCCCGTACTTCTGACTACATGCATTTGTCGCATTAATATTTTCTGAGCTGTGACTTCTTCCAGGACAATAATACAAGGGAATATAAATGCACAGGACTGTCAGGCTGAAAACATTTGAGTCACACAATAACTTGATTTGCAGTGGTTATTTGTGCCAGTGTTCAATGTCATTGCTATCCTAGGATTTTGAACAGAAATTGTTTTACAGGAGACTGCCTTTGTCAATACCATGTGATCTGGCAAATTTTAAATGTGACCCTTGGAATGCAAAGGTAGTCTTCTAAAAAGCATGTGAGGAAATTGAAGCTCTTCCTGGAGGCTGCCTAGCCCAGCTAATTGCACTGCTAACTCTCATTGCCCTCAGAGGATCTTAGTTTGACACTTCTCAGCTATTTAGTGCTCTTCAACCAACAATTGACACACAAACCTGAAATTAAAAAGTGAAAAGGGGACGTTATTTTATAGTGTTTGGGAGCTTAGATTCTCTGGTGCTTTTTATGATGCAGTGAAAACTTGTGTGATGGGTGACTCCTGAGACAGAGCACTTCCTTGTTTCACAGCACGGAGCAGCCTAGAAATAAATGTCCACTACAAACAAAGGTACACTTCTTAAGTCCTAAAAGTCATTGGTCTTCAAAATATTTTTTTCTACAAAAGCCATGAAGCAGAAGATAAACTAAACCACAGGTGATTGTCCCAGCCACTGCTGTAACAGCAAGGCTGGATCTGCAATTCAGGTGCTGTCCTATTCATTGCATCGAGTCTCTTCTCAATACAGTCTGGATAAAATAATGCATTTTTAAAGGTGGACATGAGGAAGGTGAACATAAATATTAAAAGGGTACAAAAAAAATTAGTAATTATGAGGTTTTTTATGTTACAGTTGTTATTGTTTTTGCCGAGCACAAGGCAGAGGAAGGAGGGAGGTGAATACAGGGACCATCATTGCTTCCATTTGTCTAAGAAGCCCAAAGTTCACACTAAACACTTTCTATTTTTAACTCTTTCAGAAATAAGTCATGAAATAGAGAGAACAAACTCATGAGTCAGGCTAAAAGCAATAGTGTACATACAGTCTCCTTTTAAACCAGTTTGCCAGTGTTTCTTCGACACGATGCTTATGTGTAATGCAGTGCAGTAAATAGGGACCTGACTCACAGCCTCCTCCTCTCAGGCAGACACAGACACCTGAGAAAAGCCCCATCAGGTCAGAAGGGCAACACACAGTGCAAATAACCACCTGAGATGCCAGGCAGCATGAAAGGGAGCTTAGGGAGAGATCTGGACATGAGCTGCAGCTAAGTAATCAGGAATCTATTTATTGCAAGATTTTTTCTCTAGCATTTGCCCAGGACTTGTGGACGATACTTTTGACCTTCCAGGTAATAAGATTTAGGACAGAAAAAAAGTAAAATAGACCATTTTACTATTGCCTGAAGTCCAGTGGGCTCTGGCTGGATCTGATGAAACAAGTCTAACTGCTAGTACACAGAATAAGTTCAGTATTATAATGTATTGAAATGCTGATTTAGGTACTGTATCAGTAGATTACACTGTCATCTAGTGGCAACTACTCAACTTGCATCCCAAAATACTTGACGCCAGTCTGCACAGTGCAGATACCTACTCAGGAATCTTCTCTTGACAGGCTTTCTAGAGCAGCCGAATGATGAAGGACGCTTTCAAGGGATATCGCCATACTAATGGAAGATGCAGGCATACATTGTGGATTTGACCCCCCTGCATACCTAGAAAACAAAAGGCCTTTAAACAACTATCTCAGAAGATGCATGACCCACCTAAACTTATTCTACTTCCTGATTAATGAAAGGTAAAAACCACGAGCTGAAAGTTAGAGGAAAGCCAGAGCCTTCTATTATGATGGAAAGGAAAACATGCAAGGCAAACACATCACTTTACGGACTAGCTGGTGATATTTTACTCCTTTTTATAGGTGTGCATATTACTAGGATGTCCCTGACATAAGAATACATGAAGCCAAATCATAAGTTAGAAATAGATTTAGCAATAAAGTCAAAGGGACTTCCAGATGTTCAGAGAACAGAACTTAATGGAAGGAAAAGGACAAATTCATTGCTAGATGAATATGAGAAGTGGTTTAAGAGTGATTAAGAACCACAGGCCCATATAAGAGCCACAAGTCTAAGCATTCACCCCATTCTAACATAAAACTGCCCATAAAATATTTGATTAAGGGATGGCTAGAGTCAATCCATTATTGGCAGAGCCAGACAGAAAGAGCGCAGTGGCATGGAAGAGTTTATCGGGCTGAAGTACTGGCTAGCCTGCTCAGAGAAACACCAGATTTAAACACCAAAGGGTGAAATTTCCCCCCACCCCATTCTCATCCCAAATATCTATCTATATATATATGGATTGGATTTAAGATCACTGGAAGATATTAATATTTTTGAAGTAGGTAGAAGAAACAGTGGCTTTCAAACATCTCAAGTCACCAACAAAAGCATACAGGCTGGAGGATTCTGCTATCTCCTACTGCTCTGAAGGTTGGTATGGATATGAAAGAGAGACAAAAAAAGAAGCCCAAGGAGAAGGAAAACAGCAAAAAAAAACAGCAGATCCAGCCTCAGCAAACACCAAAAGATGGACCCGGGGTAAAAACAGAAAAGACTACTGGACCGGGTGCTCACCGACAGAGGGGAGTGTGGCACAGATACCATGTCGTTCTCCTTAGTTCTCTTTTTTTTTTTTTTCTTAAGACAAATAGCTACCTTTTCTTCCAAGCTATTTTACATGCCATTTCTTGAACACTCTGATGTTTTGTTCACTTTTGTAGATCGCTGTGGGAAAAATGTTAATATTTGCTGGACTAGACATTTGGGTAGCACTTGTGCAAATGTCCTGGTTGTGAAATCCTGCATACTCCTTTATCCATTATCCATCTCCCAGGCCATCCAGTTCTCCAGTGAATTCTCTTTTTATGGTTGTAACAAGTACATTTTCTGGCTTTCACTACTCATGAGGAAAGACAGTGTTCCCTAATTTATTTATACTTATATTTTTGTAATTTGCACAAATGAAATGATCTACAGAACGGGATTCTCGGTAGTATAAATACATGCTATCACAAAGAACGCATTTGTAACAGCATTAAAGAAACTTCAAAACTAAAAAGCATTTTGATTGCAGCAGGCCATTTAATATGCATGCCCCTCACTGAAATTAGGCTACATTAGCTAATCATTGAAGAAATAAGAGAAGCAATATCTCGGTGTAAATTAACAATGCTAGCTCTGAAAGACAGCTAATTGAGATCTGAAACACAGGGAATTACAAGCAAGAGACCACAACGCTCAGAACTAGCACACTCTCTGAAGTTTCACAGCACTTCTCCTTAACCAAAAAAAGACCTTATGTTTTTTTAAGTAGAAAAGCATCACCAAAAAATCAAGCGCCATGGGACAACGATTCATTTGACTGCAGTTCTTGGGCTCAGGTTTACCAAAGAGAAGGGTAAGGGCAATTGCTTTATCCTGTCTCTCCCAGACAGTGACTGTTACCAGTACTTGCTGCCACAAGAGCAGCAGTCTGGCAGAAGAGCTCCTGTGCTGGCACCACGCAGGAGGGGACAGCCATTCCCAAAGCACCATCTGTGGTCATACAGAGGCAAACCACTGGCTCAGGGCCTCCTGTTCTCAGTCCATTGCTTTAAAAAGAAGACATGGTAGCTCTGACACATACATTGATTGTGCTATAAGTGTCTAGTTTAAGGCACCTTGCTAAATAACTCTGATTTTAATGGCCATAACAGTAGAAGCACTGCATTTCTATGGAACAACCGAATGCTCATTTTGTGCAATCTTACAATCTTGTGTTGATTATGCATTGCACTTTTTCATTATTTTTTAGGTAATGAGCTCTCAATTATTCCTGGCAATGGGGGAGGTTGAAGGAAGAATAACCCAAATAAAGCAAGAACGCGGGTAACACAAAACAGATGTAAATTAGGTTGTAAGAAAAGAATAAATACGTTTAACTTTGAAAAGCAAAGCTGAAATGAAGAATGAGGTAGTAAACATAATGAAAATGAGGTGGCAGGGGAAGTGGTTAATCCACAACACAAATAATCCTCACACAGCTGATCAAAAATTGACTGTCCGTGTTTACACCTGCAGTAAGCCCAGCTGCCCCTCTTCTGAACAAAAATGACAGCCTCTGCCTTACATAGGCTGGGAATGCAGAAACTTGGGGGGAAATATTGAAACCTGACACGTTTTGGTGAGGGAGATACAGCCTCTCCTGGATATAGAGGTTCTCAAATTGTAATTAGCGAAGGTGGAAATCACAAGACTGGTACCTAATGCTTTGCAGGCCACAGCTTTCTAGCAGGCCGCAGATCTCTGGAGGTGGAAACTAATGGAAAGCAGCACCCGCGCTCCACGCGCATGCTGCACTTTCTTCAAACCTTCATTACTGATTGCTGGGCTGAGACAAATTCCAGCCAGGCTAAGCAGCCGGTTTTTGGTGCACTTCTACACAGTCAGGACGTGTTTTAATCCCCCAGAATTTATTAAAGGAAAACAACAAAGCTTTAGTTCTCCTGCCACAGCAAACAAACTTTGCTCCAACCTTTCACAGTGCAGATATCAGTTCCTCTCGCCTACCAGTGCAGTCACAGGTAGGTTTTTCTGCTCTGAATTTTGTTTTAATCAAGTAGTAAAATGAAGAAAAAAAAATCAGAAAAGCCATGGAAATTTTAAAAGCTGAAAATCTCACATGCTAAAAAGACAGTTCCCCCATCCAAACCCCGGTGCTCCAGGGCCAACCCAAAAAGCAAGACCAATGAAGAAGTGTCTTAAGAACATAGTGCCTCGTTTCTGTACTGACTGAGAAGGGCAAGGAAAATGAGCCATGGGACCAATGGGTCTTCAAGATTTTAAAGTTGAAGGAAGGCTTCTGGTTCCCCTGCTTCAATATAAAAACTTAAAAACTCTTTCTCGTTGCTGACAAAAAAAAAAAAAAAAAAAAAAAAAAAAACACATATATCTTGATTATTTCAATAGGTTTGAGGCATTCTTGAAGAATTGACTCAGTTTTATATACTTGCACTGCTTTACAGAGCTTCAGAGGAAAACTGGAAATGTGCCTGATGCTGGATAAAGTCTCCAGTGCGTGACATGACAAACACTGTCTCAAAGAATTTACAAACAAAATGGGTGGGACAAATGCATTCCAGTTTTATCCATGTTAAACTGAAGCCTCAAATTACGCTGAAAACCCATGACAGAGCTCAACATTCATTTACATTCCTGAACCTGATTTAATGCCTTACCTACAAGACTCTTTGTCTTTAATTGTGCCAATTTACTTTATAATTCACCTCATTTACAGAGATTATTAAAATTGACAACTGAAAGTAAGTCTGACACAGTTTAAAGCAAGAAATAGGAGAACAAGGAATGCAGTCTTGCATCCAGCACAGATTTCCATAGTCTAACTTCTGCCTAAATTCCCCAGCCTAGAGTTTTTGCTTGAGTAGGTACAGGTGGCAGCCTACAGCCAGCCACAAAAGACTAAATAGCACTTAGGGGGCTGAGCCTGGCACAAACCAGCTCAAAAATAATGTTCCCACAGCTAAATGCTGGTATATTAAGATTGGTTGTCTTCATTTAGACAACCTCTCTTACGAGAATGAATGATCTTGAACAGAAGTATCTTAGTTATGAGAAAATTACTAATGGCACAGGTGAGACAGAAGCACAGTGATGTTTATGAGAACACTAGCCCTATATATTTAGAATTGACATCTTTAGTTTATGTGAATACAACAATCGCATCAGCAGTCTCAAACTGAGATGCGATCAAGCCTTTTCCAGTTTCTTTACTTTCTGGAAAGGCTATGGAGCTATGTGAACCTGCAGCATGACCCAGTACTGAAATTTGTGCGTGGACATCAGGTTTGTGAGACAAACTCTGCAGTTCATACCTAATTTTGCCATGAACTGCATGGAAAAGAGCTGGCTGCTTCTAACAGGATTCTTAGCAGCCATCTGGACCACAGTGTTATTGAAATTAACTGATAGGAAAAGCTGGGATGAAGGGTGTTTAATAAAAACCCTGACTGCTCATGCTAAGACCACTAAGGCCCCAGGGAAACATCAATGTCAGATGAGGATTCATAGCCCATGTGCTTCACCACCTCTGCCATTCCTCTCCACACTGCAACAGGTACCGCTTTTGTCTGTCACAGGACGGGAAGAGGAGCAACTGGGCAATAAGGCAGGAGTTGGGATGCTAGTCCAGGAAGAAAGGAAGGTCCCAATTCTCCCCTAACCTTCCACGTCTCTTGTCTCCCGGCACTGTGCTCCAGCCACCCAGCAGCAGATGATTTTCTGTCCATCACAGTCCTGCAGGCATTCATAGGAGCACAAGGTCAAGTGCCCACCTTGTGCTGTTTGAGACGTCCCAGGGTATCTGGCTCAGCCTCTAGCTGTCCCTCCAAATTGCATGTCTCCCATAGGACCTGTCATCCCCTGGGACATCTGCCAGCCTTGTGCAGATATTTTAGCTACCCACTATTGTTTCAAGTGGTATTAGAGACCTTGGTGCAAGCAACTGAGCTGTATATATATCCTATCTCTGTATATATATCCTATATCTTCCACTCAATCAATACCAGACACTGTAAAATCAGACATAGGATTTGAGGCCTGCACATTGCCTATGTACCTATTTTGTCCTTAAAAACCTCTTTAGGATACCCCCTTCCAGAGAACAAGACCTGTTGACTGCTACATCTCACACTGACGAGGCAGGGTAGGTGCCCAGAATTGCTGCTGGACTTTCCCTTTCTCTGCTATATGTTGTCACTCTGCTAATGAAGTTACTCGGAAAGCACTTTCTACTTATTGAAACATATCACATTTAGGAGTCACAGACTTGTATGGCCATGAATCTCATGTCACTGCTTCATTTTTTTCCCTATTCAGATTGCAAAAAGTTTCCCATCACATTACTTTGCTATATATCCTTCAAGTGAATGCTTGGTACATATTTAGATCCTTATGGGTAGCACTCAGCATAAGATAATTTTTTCTCTAGCGATCCACCAGGGAGATTGAATAAATTTCATAAAGAATACATTTCTGGACATTAGCTAAGCACATATAACAAATGGATCTCAACAGTTTCTTACTAACTATTGATGGACCCTACCTGTGATTAGAGCTTTCCTGAGGCTGCATTTGCTATTTAGGATTTTTACAGGGATTTGTCCATACTTTAGAGCCTGCAGCTTGTTTTGAACTTTCTGAGCAAGGTGAGCATTTTGAGCCAGGCCCATCTAGTCAAATAATATGTTCCACAGCTATGTACCTTCTAATGGTCGCAAAAATTATATTGTCTTCTGCAGAATACATGGCTGAGATTTTCATCAAAAATAAAGCACCCAATACGTTAAGCATATTTCCTTTATTACCAACCAACTTATTCTTACTGACATCTTTATTCATCAGAAGCTGCTGCAAATAGCTTGGACAAATAGGAGGTGGTTTTCTTGGATCATTTATTTTTGAATATTTGACATTTGTTATTTACACTGGGTGATTCTTACCTTAGATCAATACACAGACATTTCTACTCCTTGATTAGATGACAAAATTTAACGAGAGAAAAAGGTACAAATAGATAATAGAGAACAACAACTGTTCACATTAATATTGCATTACACATGTTACTTACCCCCAAACCCACACATTAATAAATCCAACGCCATTGACAAACCACAAACAGTATAAAAAGAGGCACCCAGTCATTGCCAAATGCAAGCTGAATACAACGAAATTTCTGCCAATTGGTATTGCCAATGCAATACCTTGCAGCATTCAGGCAGTTCCAGCCTTGCTGTCATGGTGTCTCTGAAAAACAAAAAAACAGGGTTATTTGTATACACAACTGAGGCATTTTATAAGCCACAGTGACATAAAATGCTGACTAAGAGTCTCTTTTTTCTTACCCCTTTTCCTTTCACCTAAAAATCACACTCATCTAGTATATCTCTGCAGAAACTTTACTTAACATTTTCCTTAAGTACCTTCTTGAATAACAGCCAAAAATCATAAAATTAAGAACTTAGAACTACAGAAATCAAATTAATAAGCTAGTGTGCCTGGGGGAGTATAGAAGAAACCACCATAACATAGTATCAACAATAATACTCACACATGTATGTAAGAACACAGAGGGGGGTGTGTGCACAAGTGTGTGTGTGTGTGTTTGTGCTTATATTTATAACCCTTCTTGTAAAGGTGTATTACACAACATATGTTAGTAAAGCATCTGCAAAAATTATTTCAAGAAGAAGACATGACAGAGACTATACAGAACATTTTAATATTCGTAGTGGTCAGTAGTAATTTCATGCCTCAGTTATACCCTCTCTCCAGTCACGTGCCTCCAATGGCGATGGTCTGTGGGACTGACCACCTAGGGTCACACTTGCTGCTACAAAGGCACCAGACAAAGGGGCCTTCGCACACCTGTGAAGCCAGTTAAAAGCCTCTACGGGGCAAATTATTTGATTTTTCTTTGATGAGTGCTGCATGGCCTTTTTTTGGGGGGGTAAGTTCATGCCTTAGTTGAAGTCCAGCTCAGCAAAGCAAACCCCAGCTTCACAAAGTCCAGCTCAACCATTCAGTTGTATTAAGCTGAACCCCAGCTTCACCAAACTTGTCCATGCACTTCCAGAAATTAATTTTATAGCCTAACCAGTAGTCAGATCTTCAGACAGTCTTGACATAGGGTGTTTGCCTTCTGGTTTTTAGAACCTATTGATCCAATTGGCTCCACTTACATCACATTTTTAAATTGTTCCTACAACCACAAGACTTAGCAATTCATTTTACTTTTGTTGGTGAAAAGAGGGGGTCTTGCATAGACACTTTACTCCAAGGATCTAAGGTTTTAAGAAAGACACACTTGATGAAAGCACAAGGGTTAGCTTGTGGTTAACTTCTGTTAACGATACAAAATAAGCATGAGCCATAAATCTGGTGAAAATTGTATCACGGAACAGAAAATTTGCCAGATTGCTTTTCTAAGGAGTCAGAATATTTGCTGAATCAAATCAATTATTACAGACAGTTTTAGCCAAAACAAAATGAGTAAAAATATCAAAAATGCCAAAATACTTTTCAACATTTTTTAATGTAACATCTTATTTCTGAAACATCAACATCTTGTATCCTCATCTTCCAAATAAAACACTACAATTTTTACTTGAAAAGACAATTTTGTTTACAAATTGAACTCCCTTTCAGATAGGAAGGATTAGAAAGTGTTAAACAACCTGATAATTAAACACACTGAGTTGCCTCAAGCAAGCTGGTCTTGGCATTGTGTTTTGTTTGTGGTTTTTGTTTGTTTTGTGGGTTTTTTTTTAATCAAAATCTTCAAATCCATTGTAACTATTTGTGACAAAACCCATAGTTTCTTAGCTGTGTGGAGGTGGCTTAGTAGTTCGAGATGATTAGGATGACTTGTCTTCCTAAATTTGACTGCCAGTTTTGACAACATTTTCTCAATGACCTTGAGTACATCACTCAATTCTCCGTGCTTCAGTTTCCTCACCCATCTACTTGGCTTTTACTAGGATTGTGATGAAATCATCTTGTGTCAAGAATATTAATTTACCAGTATGGATTGTCATTTACTTATCAGTTCATCTGTGACAGGGCTGTCCTGTAATGTCATTGTCACCTTATTAACTGGGAAAGGAGAGATTTAGGTGTATTTTTATCCCACCATGGATTATAGGAGTTTGGTTGTTGTGGTTATTTCCATTCCTCCAAGTAATCGAGTGATTTTTCTAGCGTGTTTGTATGCATTTCTAAACTGTCCCAGCTCACAGTTGCCCCTCAGTAGCATTTCCTTCAAAAATAATGGTGTTGAAGTGCAGAAAATCATAAAAAGAAATGTCTATGTACCCAAGGTGCAGCTCATGATTTCTTTTTCCAACGGAGGAAGGTATCTTGTGTGACCTGCACAAGTTGATGCATTTTGCTCTCTGTATGAGGAAATTCAATGAGTTTCCACAACCAAGCTTTCAGCCGCTGGCACGGGTCGTTATCGGCAGCACGAAGCGACTTGCACAGAAGCAGATTATTTCTGTATTTGTGCCTGGCTTGTGCTGGGGGACCTCTTCCAAGCTTTGCGGCATCAGTGACCGGGACGAAGCCACCAGCATGGCATTAGCTAGCAGCAAGTCTCCACGTCTCCGTGCTGTTCCTCGCCCGCTAGGTGGCACCGAGTGCTTCGAGCGGTGTAAAGGGGATGGGGCAGCCCGGGGGGGGGGAATACATAAATAAATAAATAGAATGAAAAATCTTGGAAGGAAACGAAGGAAAACTCCACTGCCGTCTCAAGGACGGGACGCTGGCACTCGCAGAGGTAAGTTACATGCCCAGTTTACCACCCAAGCACTTTTATCACAAAACCATCTTCTGAAAATAAAGAAGCTCAGCATGTATCCTACAGCCTCTCTTAGAGGGCAGGTGATCACTGTAACACATCAAAAGCACGAGGGGGTAAATCTTCTGCTGGTGTGAACTCGATTCAGCTACAGCCATGCGTGCGAGGAGATGGTGTGACTGCGTGCACAAGGACACAAGCTCAAGGGAGAGACCACAGAAAATTTGGATCACCTGGGGGATCTGCCTTCTGTCCCTGGGGAGCAGAGTGGCTGCTAGAGACAGCGATTTAAGAGCTGGTTTCATAGCTCAAGGACCACCTATTCCAGATTTCCAGTTTGTGACAGTAAGCAAATAAGGGAAAAAAACTTTTAGGCAGAGGTACATATATATTTGGGGGCATGCTATTTGTTAAATAGTTTAAATAATAAATGTGGCTGAGGGTAATGGTGTACATAACTTAATTTTTTTAATTCAAATGTAGCAATGACACCTCACAAACTTAAACAGGACCCCAGTATGGGCTTATCTGCTTAGCTGAACAAGAATGGCTTTCTTTACCCATACAAAAACACATATACAAAAAATAAAAAATACAAAAAAAAAAAAATACAAAAAGTGAACGTTTTGCTCCTTGAATTTTTCCTGGAAAAAGAGGTCAGAAGAAGCACAAATTTCCTTTTCAGTCCTAATCTATATTTCTATTTTATTAATTTTTCTATTAAAACTAGTTCCAGATTTTTCTGCTCCTTGCTGAAACGTTCAGAGAATATCTCCTATCATCCTATCTTCTTACAGAAACCAAATTTACTTAACTCTGTAAACACATAACTCCATAAAAGATGTTTAACGTGAAAACCCGTAAGTCTGACTAGCAGTTGTTGCTTTTGTTAATACCTCATTAAATGTAGGAACCTGTTTCTGGAAGAGGAAATGTGCTCAGGTTCCCAAACTAGTAATATGTATGTCTAGCAGGGAACTTAATTTTTTGATAAGGGTTTCTAAGGCTATACCCTTGGCAATAGTCATAGAAGCTTAAAGCTGTGAATTTTGTTCCTGATGAAATCTACAGTAAAATCACAGTTGAATTCTCTGCTAAACATTCAGAACCTTTCACTGCATGTCACCATGGCCAACTTTTTCTTCAAATACTTAAAGTGTGCTTATAACCTCCCATGATTTTTCTGAGGCTATCACAGAAGACTGAGATTTAGTTTACACACTGCAGCTCTTTTTGTACCCCTGCTGCTGCCCATGGGGTATTTGCAGCTTTAAAGTTTGTCACTGCTAGATGCCACCAGGTCTGTGCATGTGCTTGCTGGGTTCTGGCTGTTATTATGACACACAGGTGGTTTTTTAATATAAAAGGTCCTTGATTTTAGATAGATTAGAGGAAAGTATTTTGATCAAAAGACAGAGTTCTGTATTGTACTTTCAAAGAAGTAGGTACAAACAGAGCTTGCTAATTTGAAATGTGAAGTAGCCCTGATCTTCAGCTGCTCTGTTTCTTATGAAGGGACATCTCCCAGAAGCAAATCTTCCATCGTTGGTTATGGTCTATGGCAGGCCAAATCCCAAAGAAATCAATGGAAGCTCATCTTCGTTGACTCTAAGGCTTGTCCCCCATGGACTTGATGAGGTGGATGCTTCAACTGTTGGAGATGTCTGAGGAAACACATACACAGCTGCTGCTGCTGCTGCTGCAGGATGTCAAAAGCAAGACATGTCAACACCCAGGCTGCCACCACTGTACAACACACAACCCAACAGAGAGGATTCTAAACTAAAGGAAATTTTCCTTCGTGTGTTTTATTTGCCTCAGGCTGACTTAAAGAACATTTTATCATAGCACATGCGTCTTCAAAAAAAAAAAAAAAAAAAAAAAAGGTCATTATCAGAGCACTAGCCCGCAAGAAAAAGATGAGGAAAAAGAAAGGCACCTGAAAGTTTCTTTTCTTTAGATATTCTGTGTTCCTCAGCACCAACATTTTCATTTTCTTGTTGGCCTTGAGGACACATTGCTACTGGCTGCTTAGCTAAACCAAGCAAGAAAGACCGTCAGGTACGTGAAATGCCATCACATCCTTTCCTTTACACCAAGCTGAATACCGCTCTCTGCTATTAACATAGGGTCTGATCGTGCTCTCACCAAAGTTAGAAGCAAATTTCCCATTGACTTTAATAGGGCAACACATGCTTTTTACTAAACAGACGGGGCACTTTTTTATTTCCTACTAAATATGAAAAAGAAAAATCTGAGTACCAAAGTCTTTGATCAAACAGAAAACAAACACATCTTACAGGCTTTTTAATAACTTTTTTCCCAATAAAAAGAGTAAAGTTGGCCTGAAATTATTATACCTGTTTGAACAGAAAGCATATTTTCTTTCTAGCTAGGCATTATATCATTCAATCTATGAAAACAGAGATGTAATATAAAGTAATAAAGAGGAAATACAACATAAAGTAAGATTCAGACATATTAAATTGCTTAATGAAAACACAAGAGAGAGAAAATAGAAAATATGTTTTCCTTTATTGAGAAAAATCCTTTTTCAAATGCTTAATCAATAATAAAGTTCATATTTCCTGACTTGAAATATTTTTTACATTTTTTTTTTAGAAAATTATTAAATATCTTTAATGAATATAGATTGCCATTTTTCTGCAGCATGGCCTGGCAGCATCCCGAATAGATTGTTCTCTGCCTAATCTGTTTCCCTTCTGCAATTGACTGATCCGAGCAGTGCACTTCATAATTTCATTTCAGATAATTCTTGTCACTGAATTCTATCCAGTAAATGTGAATACACATTTGCAAATGCACCTTGGGAAAAGGGAAATCCTGCAGGATCATGCTGCTGGTAATTTGAAGATGAGTCAAATTAACAGGCAACATTTGTTACCACTTAACTTTTCTATGCTCTTGAGCTGCAGAGCAGATTGAGGCTATGTGAGTATTGCAGTCAAACCACTGTTATTCCAGTTTGCATATTCTCTGACCCTAGTTCGCTGTCCATGGGTTATTAAATATGCAGAGTCTACTCTATGGAAGATGTAAGGCCTCCATTAGAGTGTGAAACCGTACATCCACCTACTCCACCATCTTCTGCCTGAATATCTACAGCTTGCTTCTGAACCATCTTGCTCCAAAGGGTGGAACATCAAAATTATCACTTAAAATAGCTGTCAATTCTGGAAAGACGTGAAGCATTTGTCTTCTCTCAGGGCTCAGTGGGAGCTTTACATTTCCTGCTCAGCATGGCCACCTTTCTCCCAGTATGGGACTGCAAGCACTCAGTAAGACCCTGCATGCAGTTCCCAAGGGGTG
This sequence comes from Aythya fuligula, assembly GCF_009819795.1. Classification (NCBI taxonomy): domain Eukaryota; kingdom Metazoa; phylum Chordata; class Aves; order Anseriformes; family Anatidae; genus Aythya; species Aythya fuligula. Next base: position 136,532,344 of record NC_045559.1, read on the forward strand.
GAAAGACAGGGTATGCCTGTAAGATGATGTCAACCTGGCAGTCTTGAAGGACACAGATTCTGTGGCACAAAGACTTAGAGAAGTCATGAAAAGGAAGTAGGAAATTCCCAGTGCCTGGGGAAGCTGAGAGGAAGGAGGCGCAAGGTGTCTACAGTGACAGTGTGGGGAAAGATGTATGGTCTGGGGGGTCCTAAGACAGGCAGCAGTCCGGTGTGCTGGGAGATGAGAAGTACCAGCAGGAGCATCCTCTGGGAAAGGCAGGGTGGGGACAGGAGTAGAAAGGGACAGGCAGCTTTCAGCCATATGAAAACATTGAAAAGTTTGATCTCTCCTGGACTAGACCATTTCTTCTTTATTTGTACCACAACCTGACATCAAGACAATTCAGAACCTATGCATATGTGAGTAATGCTGTTCTGGGCAGCAGGGTATCCGAATTATGTGTCCAGGGCTGGCAGACAACAGAGAACCTGTGCAAGATGAAGGTCCTTCTGGAGTGGCACTCAATTGCCAGCTGGTAGGCCTCTGGGCTCTCAGTGTAGCTGTTGTGGTTAGGATACACTTATTTTTTGGCAAATGGTCACAAATAAGAAAAAAATATATATATTCTATGGGGAAATGGGTTCTACAGGGGCTGTGACCTGCAAATAACCAGATCTCCACGCTTCATCACTGCAGTCCACTGTTGATATGAGCCCACCAGTTTCCTTCCCTAAGCAATAATCCCAGAAGATCAAATTGGCTACAGTTCCTCAGACTGCACGTTATAAATGAGGGGTGGGAAAACGCAGTGCACAGTGTGCCCAGTTTAAGCTGCACCCTTGGCCAAGGCCTGGGCAGGCCAAGGTGGACTGCAGCCCCTCACATTCTGCACGTGCCACCAGGTACAGGAGATGAGCAGCTCCTGGGCAACTTTCTGGAGATGCTTCAGCTGGGCTGGGCTGAGGGAAGCTAGTAGAGAAGGGGCCAGGCAAGCACTAGGGAAGAAAGAGGTAAGGTGACAGGCTAGGGAGAGCAGTTACCCTCACAAAACTGTTAAGGCACCTTGCACATCAACCTTCCTGAATATTACAGTGTATTGAAGTAATCTTATTTACATATCCGAGTTAAATTTGGCTAGTTTCTAAGGAGTATTGCTATAGGCAGTACGCACAAATCACCTGGAACATCATCTCCTTCCATTGTAAACCTCTAATGATGGCTTATAAACAGAAACACGGTCAAGCTAGAAATAAGCTGTCACACAAAATGCTGACATCTCCAAATAACAAGTATATCCAAGAGGTGTTTTTTTTCTCATTAAAAATATTGCATTTATTTTTCACAGAGGAAGTAGATGTCGTAAGAAAAATCAATATGAAGTGACCTAATCTTTCTCATTTTCATTTTTAATTCCCCCATCGTGGGGCTGGAATAGCTCCGTTCCCTGACACCGAGTGCCATGACAACCATCAGGCCCATCAGGTCTCTGCATAGCCACTCTGCTCATTACCTGGGGAAAAATGTACGTACCAAACGCTCAAGCTCTTTTTAAACCTATTAAATATAAATAACTAATATGATTTGACCTAGATAGCTGAGTGTAATGTACCATAACATCCAAATTAAAAAAAAAAAAAAAAGCCTAAGTGTAAAAGCATTTATAAATGTTATGGAGACTAAGTAAAGTTGCTACAGTGAGCTCACCAGTTGTATTAATGTTTTAAGATAACTTCTCAAATGAAATGTGTTCAAAGTGAGAAATGTAAGTATTCAAAATTTCGGGTATCACTTTTATGCTATAAGTGCAAATTTCTATGAACGGTGTATTTAAAGCACTGAGAATATACAAGTTTTTATAAAGGAGATGCATCTCAAATCTGGATAACTAGTATCTCCAAAGAAAAACGTATTTTAAGTTGCCCTTGAAGCTTTAATATTCACACTTTTCTGAAACCTAAAGTGCACAGGTAAAACACCATTTCTTTTAACAGTACTAGCCCATGGAACAATCTGTAGTTGCACACACATTCAACCATGAATAAGCAAGATAAAGATGTATGAATTTCTTATCACTAACCTTTACACAAACACCATTTATGAATAGGTATATCCAACTCGACTGCCAGCCTGGCTTTTCCCTTTCATCTTGCTGCTAATCGATACTTGATAGAAATTTTATGCAATAGCAATGTCCAGTCCACATTTTGCATTTTGATGCACCAACAGCAACATAACCAGCTTCACTCCTTGTCCTTATAAATGATGCTGCCATTTTCACAGATAACCTACTTAAATGTCCTAACGTTTTCCCTGAGAAGCATCACCTTTCTGGCAGCTGGCCTTTGCAAGAGAACGTTAGACTCTCATCTGAAAGAGAGATGTACGACCAAGCCTCACTCTGCCAAGCTGGCTCAAGGCTTTCATTTAATTAGCACATCTTTAGCTTGGCCAAATTTAAATGAATGCGTTTCTTGGTAATACAGATAATAAAAAACGCCTAGCATTTGCACCCTGTGACCTAGATAAAGAAATCACTTTAAAGATGAAGGGTTTGGGGTTCTCTGACTGATTTCAACTTTATTCGGCTTAATTCTCCTATCCTCTGATCAGTATTATCCCTTTCTACTGCAACTTCCTCTTCAAGCATCTCTCCAGTCTTATTCCCTCATATTACTAACTTCTCTAAGCCTTTATTTCACATTTGATTTTATTTTCTCCCTCTAAATGTCTCTCCAAGCACTTAACTGCTTTTCCAGTTTCCCAGATAACATCCAGAGATGCTCGAGCATTAATGGCTTTGCTTCCAGCTACTGATCAGCCATATAAATCTGTTCACACGCTGCAACTCGTCCTGAAAATTGGGTCCAACACCACCCCAAACTTCAGTATAAAACCTGTTTGAAATCCACTGACTTAACACAGCATGCCACTAAAAACGCAGTTGTTGATGCAAAACAACCACCTTCATGACCCCACTGTTTTGACACATTTGAATCTGTCAGGAAGTCTAAAACAAATGAATTTCTTTTGTAGCTGGAAGACAAATAAAATTTGTTTGGGTGGAGGTTTCCCTGTAAACTAATTACGTTAGACTCACCACTGCCTTTCATCTTGTACCACACTCATTCATCTTTTGCTCAGAAACAGGAAGAGGAGGCTGCTTCTTCCTAGCCCTGCAGTCCCTGCCATGCCTGATTCAGACCATATGAGCTCCAGAGAAGATGCACAAGTTTGCTTGGAGCAGAATCAGGCCCACAGAAGCTGGTGAAATCACTTTTTCTCTGTGTGGAAAATGAGAGCAAACCACCCTCACAGAAGTGCAGCAGAAAGGACTGGAGGAAAATGTAACTCAGCTGCTCAAACATTTTGTTCTCTGTGGAATGGTTTATAACCTATTGAATTTTCATTCCTCCGCTACATGACAGTTGAAGTGGGAAAAAAAAAAAAAAAAGAAAAAAAAAAAAAAAAAGAGAGATAAACATTTAACTAATATGTGAGACTACTTCTCAAGGTCACCCCAATTATTTATTATTAGGATTTTTTTTTTTTTTTTTTAGGTTTGCAGCTGTTGCAAGAGAATTCCTTTCACTGAAGTATCCCCTGACTGCAGTTTCCAACAGAAAATCTATTTACTGAAATTGAATATCAAGACTACCAGGTATGCACAGCTGCACTACAAAAATGTATATTATCTGGTCATCTCCTGCATGCTACTCCTTTTTTATTAAAAAGTTTAAGTGTGGTTCACATGGATGTAGAAGATTAGGAGGAAAAAATATGTCAAAATGAAAGCATCAAATTATCCCTAGCAAAGATATGTCTGAAAAAGGGAACCAGAAAAATGAAGGCCCGTATATGACCCAGGGTTAATTGTACTCAACTACCTGTGAAATATATGCACATTTCTATGAGGAGAAACAGCAGCGTGAGGAGGAGTGTTCCCAGCAAATGAGGACGACGGGCTCAATGACGCAGACGCACCATTAGCCACAGGCCTTGGAGACCCAAACCAAACAGATGCCTGCTCCTATCAGAAGCAGCAGGTAAATAGGACAGAAAATGTAGAAGCCCGATGAGTAACAGGACTGTGGTCTGACATGGTACGAATAAGCAGAGGATAATAAGCAAAGGCAAACAAGGACAATGAGAGGAGTCAATTGTAGAAAAGTCAGCTACATCACACATGGAGGCAGCAGTACATTCCAAATCTGGGAATGCTGCATTTTGGGACCAACCGGAGACTATTTTTGCTGAGCCAGTGCCCATTAAGTGGGCTCTGAAGAGCTGTTTGTTCCCTCTGCAGGCTGTCGATTTGGCCAGAAGCATGGTGTTGGCAAGAGAAAAACTGGTGCATGGGGAGTGCAGGTAGCAGTCAAGACACCTCCATGCACACAGTGCTAAAGTTACAAACACAAGTTATGTGAATTTATTCAGTATGTCCCCCTTTCTTACATTACTGGCTTGTCCTAAGCCAGGGGTCACTCCGTGCTTCCCAGTGTCAGCCATCGGAGTTATACCAGCCTCTGAGTCCTGTTGGACGCTTGCTCCTTTATATCAAACACCGATTTTTTGGCTTCTCTGCCTCTTACCTTCAGCAAAGCACTTAGCCTACATGCAAGACCCTTCCCATGGGGTTCAAATGAGGAAAAAAGAAGACTTGATATGGTATTTGCTATGTGTAATGTATATATGAGAAAGGAAAGTATAAATTTCTGCTACATTTAAGGATATAGACTTTGGCAGCTGGATTTTCCTCCTCCCTCGATCAGCCCAATGCCACTTTAAACATGTTATTTTCTGGCTGTCCTCATTTTCTGTGAACTATTCCTCTGTCATTTTCACTGTCACGGGAATCAATACCTAGTAATAGCATTACATAGGTGGGGGTGTTAGCCTCCCAATAACTTCTGGAGCCACAGACATGTGGTTTATTAATTTGTTATATATCTTTGACTGGTTCTTTTCCCCTTTGCCCTCTTATCTATCTTTCAGGGCCTCATGCTAAGACTGCACAGTGCTGAACAGCTGTAATACACATCTCTGTTTTCCTTAGATCAAGTGGTCAGGAAAAAGTACTCTTCCTTCCCCACAAATACAGAATCACTTTTGATAAACATTATGCTAACTTGTGCAAAGAATGACAAAATTTCATCCCCTGTTTGTGAGAAAAACATGTATGTAACAACATCCCTGCTCAAAAGTTCAACAGCTAAAAACACCATGGCAATGAGAGCTCTGACACACTGGAAGACTCCTGGTTTCCCAGCAAATGTCAGCTCTTTCTCCTAGTCCTGAAAGAAGCCAGCAAAAATGCTGAGAACCTATTTAGAGTCACATTTAACATTTTTATTCTGGCCTACAGCACAATGCAGTTGGAAGGATGGGGGGGGTGGGGGAGGGAGTGCATATTATCTTCTTCTGTGACAAAACAGATAGACTGAGATCACAAAAATCAAAGATGTGTTATTTGAGTTTTGCATGTTATTATTTCACTAGGAACAGGTTTTGAAGTGGAAATTTAGAAGTATGAACGCACCTCTGTTTCTACCACAAATGTCAGTGCAAATGAAACCAGCTTATACCAAGAACACCCGCTATTCATAACAGCCTCTTGTATACAGTTTATTGACCTGTACCATGTACAGCATTTCTGTTTATCGAGACTGTTTACATGAAACTAATTAAAACCATCAAGATCATTGGTTCATAGATGCTACCACACAGACAACAGAATGTCATTTAAAAGATGTGCTAAATAAAACACAGGTTCACTTTTCTCAGCTCTGGCTGCCTTTATTTGCCACAATGCAGACACATTTTCTAAATTTGCACTTTCTCTAAAGGGTACAGGATCAGGCTGACTTGTCAGTACTGCAGAACAGGGAGAACGAATGCAATAAACTTCTAGGCTGCCAGCAGCTACAATAAACGACACAGAATGACAACAACCCTTCCACATAAATACTGATCTTATTTTTGCTGAACTCTAGACCTCTTGTTTCATGGTATTTTTATAGACTACAGTTCATATGCATTACATTAGGGGAAGCAGTTATGATGCGAGCATATTGTCACATTCCCTTGTACACTTATATTATGAAAAAGTGCAAAATTAAAGGAAAAATTCATTTCAGTAGACCAGTCAGTCAGCACTGCACTTGGGGAGAAAAATAACAGTGTAGACCTCTGTTTGTTTGCAGCATTCAAAAATCTTCCCTCTGCACAGTCATGGGTTTTATTTAGATCTTCAGAATAAGGTATATTCCACTGTAAGAAAAATATATGCCATTTTTTACCACAAGAAAAGTCTTTTATGAATGCTTGTATAAGACAGTTTTATGTGCCTCTGACACACCATTTACTTGACTTACCATAAATGTATTGCTTCTTAAGCTATCTCAAAAAGAACAGCAAAAACCGGAGGCATGCTCAGTCAGACTAACAGTTACACATACGTTACTACCTCACGAGCAGCTAGAGGGCTGAAGTTTCTGCAAGAAGAAGAAATAACAAAAGCAATGGATTGAAATGGCTGGTTTTCTCTCTGCCTAGCCCATCCCAAATACCACAAGAAGTCTCTCACAATTTGGAAATTACAATTTAATGTGAATGAAGAAAGTACCAAAGCATTACAAGGAGACTCAGAAATACATCTCTTCTTATATAATGAGAGAGTATATCATCATGTTACTATCATTTGAGAAACAGGTGCCTATCTGATGCATTGCTTTTCATAGCAAGGAGAGAGGTGATTCTTCATGCATCGAATAGATAACATGGACATGCACCTATTTAGCTTAATTTACACATACGAATAAATATATTTGCATGTCTTCTCCTGGTTGTTCATACTGCAATTTATAAGCTTCACTGCAGAAACAGCAAGTCCAACATTTTCAGTAAATATTTAGGAATTCTACAGTGCTGATGATGAAGCTTACCACTCCAAACACGACCTGCAGTCACTGCAGTGGCAGTACTGAAGACACTGTACATGCACAGCCTCTGATTTGTGCAGGTGTCAGAAGAAAAAAAAAAAATCTTTTCCCTTTCCTTTATTTTTTGCAGGTTCACATTGTTACCATTTCCCAAAAGGTAGGACTAGACACGTAGCAGTTAGATGAGCTCCTAGGATGTAGGGAAAGAAAAAGGATCTTCTATCTGCAGCAGCAGTAATGAGAGATTCTTTAGATTTTTCTTTCCTTAGACGAACATTTTGGAAGAGCTGCTTGCAACTGAGGTCAAGGTTACATGAGAGGTTACTACAAGTCTGTCTTAGGAAGTGAGGATTCATAGAAATGGAAAGAGTTTTCGTATTTACTTTTGAAACAAAATTCACCTGGGATGCCTTCAGAGACTCCTGACAAGGACAAGCACTCCACTCCCTTCATAGGGCTAGAAGCACTTTCTCTTGTTTCTTCAGTGCAAAGAGTGGGTACCACATGCACAGATTCTTTACAGACACCTGACTTAGCTGGAACAGATGAATCTGAAGCTTCCTTATTCATCCATGAAGGAATCATCTAAGGAGTTCAGTATTCACAGTTATGTATTTTTAAGCAAAACACTTAAAATTATATCAGAAGCATACCAGCTGATGGGTGTTTTATGCCCTGTTCAGATAAAAGCTCATTCGACTAACTGTTTCAACCTCTGGGGACTGCAGAAAGAGAGGCATTAGTTAGTGAACTGTGCATAGTTACCGCTGAGGAATTCCTGCACACGTTCTCTAGCAATATAATTTTCATCTTCTTTCTTCATCAGACAGCAGCATGGCCACCAGAGAATATAAAAAAGAGTTTCCCAAAACTTAATAGGTTTCTCTTTTCTACATCTCGCAGTAACTTGTCCATAGTGAGCCTTTGTAGTTGACTATGGACCCCCAAGTATGGATTTAATCTTAGTTTAGACTTAGTTTTTCACACTAGCAGTACTTTTTCTGTCCAGGGAGGACACTTAGAATCATGGAATCAGAGAATATGTTGGGTTGGAAGGGACTCACAACAAGATCATCAAGTCCAGCTCCTGCCTCACACAGGACCACCTAAAAATCATACTGTATGTCTGAGAGCTTTGTCCAAACGCTTCTTGAACTCCAGCAGGCTCGGTGCTGTGACCACTGCCCTGGGGAGCCTGTTCCAGTGCTTGATCACCCTCTTGGTGAAGAACCTTACCCTAACATCCAAACTGACCCTCCACTGATGCAGCTTTATGCTTCAGACACTTCAGAAATCCTGCCCTGTACAGAATCATTTGGACTTCAGAACTCAAGAGTCTTCAGATACTGCTTAACTTTTAACTTTCACATTCTCCCATCAGGAATCTCCATCCCAGTCAGGCAAGGCTGTCGAGTCTATCATGAATATGGTATATATCCTCCATGAGTTGAGTCTTCAGGAGCCGTATATGTGGTAAATAAATGGTATGGTGTAAAGAAGAGCTTCTGCTTCTGAAGCAAAAAAAAAGAAGAAAAGGGATGTTTCTTCTCTCCTGGTAAAAACCAGGTACCAAAAGAAATAATTATGAAAATTCCATGTCTACCAATCTAGTATCTTTTCTAAAAAAAAGACTATTATGTAATACACCCGTGTAATCCAATTAAATGATTGAATTTATCTTTTCATATGTATTTATTTCTTCCCGATTACAAGGTTTTCGTTGCACACTGCACTTAATGCAGAGAATCCTCTTGGACAAATCTTGCTTGAGTAAAGGCTGGAGAATTTTACCAGTTTATAGCTGTATTTTAATAAGTCTATGATCCCACTGACAACAAAGTAAACAGGAAAAGCTCTGCTGCAGCCAGACTCTCTCTGGGCTTTTCAGCTGACTGCTTCTGTATGTAAAGCAATTAGTACATGTGTATATATTCATGCATGGGGGAGAACAAGTACGGATTTAACTATCAATATGCATACCACAGTACGCAATTTGTTGCTAATAAAAAAAAAAAAAAAGCTAATAAACAAGGCTCTGTGAGTCTACTTTTCGTTAGAAAAGTTCAGTGAACACAAGTGTTGGATTTTGCCTAATCTGCTCCCACCAAATAACTTCAACATAACTTATTCTATCCACTGGAATTCTTTCCTGTTCATCAATTTAAAATTGATCACTCATTTCTTGTTTACTGTTGCAATAATGGCTCTGCAACTGAAAATAAATGTTTTATGCTTATACATAAGAGGAACCCAGTCATATTCATGTTAAGATGCTTCCCTCATATTGTAGTTATAAAAACAGAGAAGGAAAGTGTTGGGGGGGGGGGAGTTCATTCTGCAAATTTCTCTTAAATGGAAGAAACAGCCCCATGGCTACACAGTTCTAGCAGTTTCTGCTTGTGTTTCTTCTAATTACATTTTCCTGAAGAAAACTGACTTCTACTACATCTGAATCTGTATTTGTCCTGCTACAGCAGCATCCTGGTTGTTGCAACATTTTCACTGAGTTCATCAAGGGTTCAACAACACTTCAACAAGGGTTCAAGTTCAACGAGGGTTCAACAAGGGCTCAAGGTGTTCAACATCTCACTGAGATTTTGATCCAAAATAGCAGAAGTAACTGAAGTACTCATTTTTGCTAGAGTACACTTTAAATCACAGTTCACTGTGCAGAGCCTTCTTCCACCAGGTGGTCTGTTACACTTGACACCATTTCACATTTGGCTGTTTAGAAATTGTTTTGCTGACATGGGTAGGATCTTCCCTTATACCTGAGGTGAATGCTGCTGGCTAAGGTCATGCTTCCTTACAGTCAGAGAGGACGGCTCCAGCAATATAAATGGGAGCTGGAATGGATCCTTAGGTCACCATACCATGGCCCACAAAACAAACAGTGTTTAGAAGTCATTCAAGTTGAAAACTTCAAAGGAAAAAGAAAAGATGTGTGTGCTGGCACAACCATGAAAAATTTGTCATCTACTCAAGGGAGCTCCCTCCAGGATTCCATCTCCAAAAATGTATCTTCCACTCTTTGGGGACTTTTCTAAATATCTCGGTAAAATGGCAGCAAATTTAAGACCAGCATTAGGAAGGGCAATCCCATACTGTTAAGCATTTGATGCTCATTTTCCATGGGTCTAGCAGGGGTTATAGAAGGGGACAGTGACTTCTTTTCCACCATTCCCCTGGGGTGGTACAGACACAGAGAGACAAGGTCAGAGTTGAAACTGCTCCAAGGAGCCTGGCTCATCCCCTGGGCTGCTGAACATGATACAAAGCAGTGCACTCTCCATTCACCAGCATGCAAGTCTTGCTGCAATTTGGCTCTAATGATGCCCGCCCAGGACCTCAAGGACAAGCAATTCCCCATGGTCATGTTGCTCTAACACCGTACTTTGTCTACTGCTCCACTTGTGTAGTAGTTTCTCCACAGTAAAATACAATAGAGCTGTATGTACAAATACTTTAACCACTGGGAACTCCCAGCTCTTGAATGATTGATCTCATAATCCTAACACTGTGTGGAAAAGGGTTTTGATATTTAAGAAGTCTTCCCAGAAGTATTTAATTAAGTAGGTCAGTCTCTCACCTAGACAACACATTTCCTTGATGTTAACACAGAACAGTCGTCAGGCTGCACTTCCAAGCCGTGTTTTACCATTCAAATGATTTACCTAAATTAAGCTAAAAAAATCCTTTATTGTTTATCTATGGCAATCTACATCATTGGTTTGGCCTTACATGTCTGAGCTGGTACCTGGCCCCAACTCCCATTGATTTCACCTGAGCTATGGATCTCCAGCATCTTACTAGAGACATGTAGGGCAAGTCACCCTCAGGTCTCCTGTATAACATTTGTTCTTCTATGTTGCCTACATCTTCTGGCCCCTCTGATCTTAAAGTGAAGCCTCTGAAGTGATGAGATGGAGTTCTCTTATATCATGACGCATTTGCAACGTATATGTAGTTCACCTTGATGTTTGCCTCTCCCCAACTATTGTTTTACTGCATAGCCTCTATTTTATTGCATGCTCCAGAAGTCCACAGTCTCTCTATTCTTTTACAAAGTTGGTTACAAAAATTAAATTCTTCTTTACCGTCCAGGTGGTTTACATTGCTTTTAATTCCCTTTCCCAAATTTTAGTATTTAATCATAAAACTTCTGCAGGAGGTCTACCCCATAGAACTGTATTTTCAAACACTGAGGTTTAGTTTGCTTTCAAATATTAAAGGCATTTATTTTATTTGACATTTATTTTATATTATTTTGCTATAATTTATTTTAATTCTAATAATCACCTGGTTTTATTTTCAGCACTGTATTTATTTCCTTTTGTTCCCATCACCCAAGCAGTTCTTTAACGGTTAGCTATAAATTTGCATCTGTTTGATCTTAGGTGTCTTTCTGCCTAAAGAATTAATGTTGCTTTTGATAATATATACTCCAAAGGTATATTGTTTTGAACAACTCCTTTGACCTACTTGTTTCCATAATGTTTGAGGTTTCTGTCAATGTGATTTCTCTTTATAATTTTTCTTCCCTTCTCTTTACCAGAGGCTGATTTTCTTCTAACAGCCTATTTCATTTCAGTTCAGTAAAACTCCCTTTATTTTTTAATTTTCTTAGGTTATAGAAGTCCCTAGATTCCAAAAACATTAATTTTACATTTTGTCAAATAGAAGGAAGTTCAGTAGATTCAAATAAAACCAGACTGAATAATCTTACCTATCTAATGTCCTTTTTCCTTCACTTTGAAAAATTCAGCAACTGTTGATGAAATTCTTGTTCCTGTGATAGGTTGAAAAGAAAATTAAAGTAAGTGTTATTTCATTAGTTCTGAAATATAAAACTCCTTGTCACTCTTCAAAAATACATATTCAAATCTCTATATAAGTAGCATGCAGACATTCCTGATCATATCTAGTAGGAATTTTTCTTTACAAAGACCCCAATTTTGCAATCCAATCTGAACAGAAGAGCCATTTCAATTCCACTGAAATCCAGTGAATCCATTAGGCATTGGGCTTACAAAGGTATTTTGGCACTTGAAAATACAGATGGGTTCACAGTAGAATCTTCAAAAAAGTATAGGAAGTGAATTCTCACAGAAATAAATTAACTACAGTGTCTGTAGCACAACACATTATACTTTAAATTAAACAAGCCAACAAAATTGAAATGCAATTTTTTTTACAAAAAACACTCCAAGAATTGGGATTTTTGTCCTATGGCACAAGAAAAGGCTGTTTTGGGAAAGGCTCGGGCCACACGTTCTGAAGGACCACAGGATCTGGGGGGACACGATTCATCTCCCTGCATTCTCCCTTCTCTGCCCTTCAGGCATTCAGTGATTTGCTGACCAGAAGCTCCTTGCTTCTGTTCCCTGACCATACCGAACACAGGTGCTCTCAAAGCAGTGAAAGGCCAAATTTCACACCTGCACAGCCAACATTTGCACCAGGGCTTTTCTGTCAAGAGAATGCAGGTTGTGTTTGCTCGTGTCAGTTTTTTAAGAGGCTAATTTGTTGACAGAAAGAATAGCTGCAGAGTCAATACATCGCACATTTAATAATTACCCAGTATTACAAATATAGCAAAAAGGCAGTGTTTGGATTCAGGTTATTACACTGTGGTAAACTTTGAAGATTTTCTTTTCAGGTGATACCACTTCATTGGACTTAGAGGGCAGCAACATTTTCAAATTACTTTTCACAAAACATGAGAGAAGTTTCACTACCTTCTAACTGATGTTGGATCCAACCCAAACTCAGAACTGATACCTGCAACGTCAAACCTGTGTCTCTAAGAATTAAAATGTATTTGGAAGTTGGGTTATATATGGTACTATCTATCCTAACAAAAGAGGCTATGAGCGATTATGAAATGATAAACTATTAAAATTGAATACTTACCAACCACAAAAAGGTCTCTGTGAACACCACAGTTATTTTGTCTCCGAAAGAACAAATGTTTAGGAAACACTGCAAATAAAACTGAAAAGTATAGACACAGGCTAAGAACTCCAGAAGCTATGTAGAGGTACTCGCATAAAGCACTCTGTAATTTACACAGCAAGTTTAGAAGATTGCTGTATGAGCATTCCAGGATCTCACTGGAAATCTTCTTTCCTCTAAAATTAGCCCTAGAGTTAGCTCAAATGCCTTTAACAGCAGGAAAGCTGTCCTGCTGACGCAGGCATGCCAACACAGCGACACCATACAAGCAGTTTAAAACGGAGCGAGCATGGCAGCTCTTTGCTAAACCATGGCCTGAATTTGCAATTGTTGACATTTCAGAGGTGGCCACATTCAAAAGGGTCTGGCTTATAAGTTCTTGGTACCTACACTAAAATAAATGAAGAGAAAAGCAAGCATTTTATGGCATGACAGTATCATACTTCTACAATTATTTTGAACATTAATCATTTAGCATTATGAGTCAGAGAGGGAAAACTGCAGAAAATTACAGGGGAAACTAATGATAAGCATTTGAGAATGTTTTTTTTTTTCCTTCACCATACAATTCTATGCACATAAATTGTTACAATTAGATACTCATTCTCTACCTTGTACCACTGATGAACAACCCAAAACTGAAATGGTTAAGGTTATAAAGAATTGGAGATTCCATGTTCACATGGAGTTTTACTATCTCTTTATAACCGATTGAGAATGTTTTCTGAATTCTATTAAAAAAAAAAAAGTTCAAACTGCTTGACAAATATTTCATTGTCCTCATACAGCTCACTGCTGCCACTTGTTTGGAAAAATGAAAGGTAAGTTGAAAAATGCACCTTTTCCATTTTCATCTCTAATTGAATTCTCTCTTGACCCCCTTATTCCCCATGGCTGTATTTCAGGTTTTGATGATAAGAAAAAGAATTTTGTATTTGGATAATACAATTTTCTCACTTGCCTTCAGCGACCTTCAGCTCAATTTCCTCTCCCCAGAGACACTGTATATTATAGAATTGAATCAAATTCCTTATTCATAGAAAAAAAGTTCCAATTTAATCTGAATATTCAGCATTTTACACTGGTCAGGGTGATGGATGGCATATTGAAATGCTTTTGGTTCAGGTAATCAAATGGTAGAATTCAGACTTGTATTGAAAAAAATAATGAAGTCTATTCAATATTCTCATAAGGTGCAAAAAATGCACATTACACCGTAGAACTGGGGTTTTTTCTTATTACCTAACCAATAACATCTCCATTGCAAAAAGTATAGTAAAACATTAAGAATTTATGTAGGTTACAACACGTGAGAAGCAGCCACTGAGGGAAAAAGCAGGCATCTTCCTGAGAGTGCTCAAATGAACAAGCACAAAACGGGGGGGAAAACCAGATCTGTTTCCCATATGTACTCACAGTTTCAATGCTGGCTTACCAAAGCCTTATAATATGTTTTTAAATGCTTTTCAAGAAAGAAACATAGCCTCTTGAATCATTTCAAGTTGCCTGATACCTTGAATTATTGTAATGCTTCATTTCAATTCCCAAAAGTTTTGTCAAGAAACAGCATTGGGTATCTCATTATTTCGAAAGGACTGGTGGCTCCATTTTGGAAAACTGTCCTGCTGGTTGTGAAGCACAGCCCCAGAGCAACAATGGGTTAGATCAACTTCAGCTTGGCACCACTCTCCTGATGTAGCACACTTGGACACTTGGACATGGACAAGATGTCTCCAGGAAAACAAGGGGATAACGATGCTGCATGAATGTGGTTTTTAAAACTCCATCAATAGTCCATTTCTTCTAGAGAAGCATGAAATTACCCCGTCTCGTTTTTAAATACTTAATTAAAGTTATTTATTTTCTATTTGTTCGGAGTACTTAAGCCACAAGGAATGATTAACCGCCGGCACCACGAGCATTTAATTAAAATTGCAGTGCAGCAATTAATTGTTAAGGCACTGTGTTACAAACGTAGCAGTGAGCTGCCCTTCCAGGCTGTACTATACCTGGTGCAGGAGGGGAAGCCGGCTCCATGCTCATTCCCTCCCCTTACACGCGGGCAGCTGGCGCACAGCCCTTGCACGGGAAGGGCAGAGATGAGCCTCCCCTTCAGGGAGATGTCCCCATGGCCCATAGATCTGAGGTGGCCTTCACAAGCCAGGATCCTACTGCTACTGCTACTGCTACTCAAGCTCCCTACGTGGAAATACAGAGCTCTGCATGACGCCGGGCCTCCTCACTGGCCACTGATTTTCTGTGCAAAACCCATAAGCTTACCTTAACAGCTGGGGCAATTTCACAGCCACGGAGTAAAGCCAAAGGAGTGAGGCCTGTGGAAAAAGCACGCACATAAGCACTCTCAGGAACGGCTTACGTGCTCCCACTGTCAGGGACAATGGACACAACAAAACCATTTTAAAGCAGAAGCTTTTGATGTTGAACCACCTCTTTCAAATTAAGAAAGATTGCCAGGAAACGGTGAATGCTCGGAGTGGTAACTTGTGATCCACCAGCAACGGAGTAATGGACGAAGAACAGAACTTAAAGAGACACACAAATAAGTCCATTTCAGTCAAGTTCCAGATTAAAAAAAAAAAAAAAAAACAGGCTTATTTTTTCCAGCTTAGCCCCACATGGGCAATTTAGGAACCAGGCATTACATGTCATCGCTGTATTGGTGTAAGGGAGGCTCTGCAATGAAAGCCACTAACAGCTACACTGACGAACGAGAAAAATAGTCCAACTACTGTTCCAAGGGCCCTTACCTCTTCAGGACTAGCAGGAATAGAAGTCACCAAAATGCAAGATTTTAGAAGTTAATATGAACTGATAACAAAGAGATACACAAAGGAAGAAAGTGCTGAGTGTTTTACATACCCAGAAACACAAAAATGAACTTAAGATACTTTGTCTTAAGATATGTTACTTAAGACACTGAACTTAAGATGTGTTTGTCATAGATCAGGATTTAAGCATGCAGTTTTGAAGTAATTCAAGTACGTTTGCTCTCTGTCCTAAATGGGAGGGGAAATAAGCACACACTTCAGACTAACCTATAAAGTGCATTTCACAGTCCAGAGCAGTAAGGATAACGTGCTGCATGTGCTTACTTCTGTTGACATTTATTTGGAACTTCTTTGAAGTTCTCTGTGTGAATACAAAACGAAAAAAAAGGGGGGGAAATTTTCTTGAAAAGCTGCATTCAGCTCTTGATCCTGCCATAAGAGTTCTTGGTGCCCTTCCCTGCGGAAGAGCGAGGTACACACGCAGCCGGGCCAGTAGGGCTGTGGGAGGAGGCGCTAGCAGTCAGGGAATGCCCGAGCTGAAATTAGTACAATCTGGTTTTATGTTACCATGGGGGCTATTCCCAAAGGCCTTTTTAGCCTGAGGACATGGGGACCTTTCCCAACCAAGGGATAACAACAGGCTCCTCTGGAGGGCAGGTCAGATCAGGAACCCAGCTCAAGCCCAGCAATGTCTGTGTCACCCGGATAAATTTAGCCCTGCGAATGCTCTCCATACATCCAAAGAATATTTAGCCTAAATTATTTTCCCTAGGACCATGTGGGACATTATACAAACCTTGTCTTCTTCCTTCTCCTTTTCAAATTATTCTGGTGGTCTTCTAATGACTGAGATCTTTCCTGAGTTTACTGTACCTGTATCTTGGCAGTTGCTGTCTGCTGTCACATTTGCGACTCTTTTCAGCCAATAATATTAAAAGCTAGACATTAATTACAGGCCGTACTTCTCCAACCTCGTCTCCTTGAAGGGAGACAAGGACCTACTTCCCTAACCTTGTCTCCAGGACAGAAGATTTAGTTGGGAACAGTACAGCCAGGCACAGCTGCAGCCTAATTGACAAGTGCTCCTTAAAAAACAGACCGCTTTCTGCCAACTACTCGGCATCACCAGTGACCGGGCGAGACGGGGCCCTGAGCAGGACTCGTGGGGCTCATGGCACGCAGGAGGCAGCACGCCCAGAGTGCCTTCTTCAGAGAGCAGCACAAGCAACCTCGCAGCAGCGTGCAGAATACCCCAGCCCAGCATTCACAGGGCTTTTGCTCTTCCTCTGTACCTAACTCCAGCAAATGCGGCCGGCAGCGGAGGCTCCCCTGTTGGCTGGCACAGCAGGCGGTAGCTGCGGATACGCCGCGTCCTGTTCACTGTGAATGCGAGCCAGCTCGGGTAGCAATTTAATAAAGCAGCTAAAGCTAATGCCATTTTTTGGCACCAGATAACAGAGTTTGTTGTAGGGTCACGCATATGCATATAAGGGGTCATGTAGCAGCAAATTTTCAGGAAATAGTAGACATGCACATTATTAGACCGAATTGCTGTCTGGCTCCAATACCTGAAATATGTAACCGACTCTTAACCCTACGTCGCAGTGCTCTGGTGCATTTAAATCACAAAAACGTGTAGATTTTTGTCTCTTAAACTAAATTTCTACAGCAGGAAAAGAATATCAAGAATGTAGCACCAGATCCTGTGCAGAAACACTTGAAAAGCCATTCTGCTGGAATTAGTGACGCTGCTGGCACAACGTCCAGATGAATAAACACTTCTCAAAATCTGAGATGGCTTCTAAAGTCTCGATTGTAAAGTAATTAATTTGGGGCTCCTATAATTTTTAATTAGATTTTTTGAGCCATTAATTTTATACTTCCAAGATTTTCTGTGCAACAAGGGCTCTTTTTAACATGCATATTTAATGGAAGATAATATTGTTTCATAATCATGAGACTCTGAAGCTGCAGCTTTATAAGAAAAATACTAAATTGTATTAAACTTGTGATAAAATTATTGGTGTTGGCAACCTTGCAGACCTATGCCTAGAGCTGCAGCGTTTTCCTCCTCTTAATACTGTAACTAAAAAGACTTTAATGAGAGCCAGAGAATGTGGCTCTGTCTACCCAAAATCTTTTGGAATTTTTACTTTTCCCTAATGGAAATGAAAACAAATCTTTTTTTTTTTTTTCTTTTTTTTTTTCCTATAAGTTTTTATGGACATCTGAGCTGACTTTTGTAACGACGAAGGATTAAGCAAACTCAGGAAAATGATAAATGTGGTTTGTATTAGGGTACTAATTAGCTCATAAATTTAGGAATAGTTGATCTTTTAATTTTGCTGAATGAAAATAGTGGTCAAATCACAGATCAGATCTTGGGACTGGAGTAATGCAGTGGTGAATTAAAAACCCCTGAGCGTAAATGTCTGATCCCATAGCATTATGAGAACTGGAAGTTTTGCTACTGGCTTTGAAGTGCACAGAGTAAATCTAACCAAAGTTGTAAAATATTGTTCAAGCAGCCAGACACTTAACAGATAATAATAAAAAAGTGTGATTTATTAGGTGTCTGCTTCTCATTGTGCTGTAATCCAGCAATTAACTACGTTGATTATTTTTAGTACATGGAGCTAATTAGCACACTAGTAGCCAGCATAATCCTATGTTTTACTGCAGTTTTTCTTTATGTACAGATATTCAAAGACCATCCCCTAGAAGTACACATTATTTCAGAAACCCTTCTGGATGCCAAGTGATAAAATACACTTGCCGGTCGCATGACTTACATTTCTTTAGAACTGTCGGGGTAGAAAATGAGTAGAGGCATTATCTGTTTTATGCTGCTCCCCTGGTAATCTCACAAAGACTGCTCTGGTGATATGCAGGGAAATGCATATTCTACCCCAAAACAAGTTTAATTCTCAACTCTTCAGACTGGGTCCTAGCCAGGTGGTAGAGATGCATGGGCCAGGCAGCCAGGCACGGTTCACAGTATGGTAGCAGAAAGTAGCTGGCAGACGCTGCAGGCTGCTGCCTGCAATAGCTGAGAGCCTCCTCTTCCCTCTAATGGTTGCACCAGGACAAGGCTGGAAGAGAACTGGGCTCGGTAACACTCACCATAGAGAATGAATAGGCTCCCATTCTCACACCCCATAAACATCCTCATGCACACCTTGTTAAACACCACCCAAGAGACTGCATTTCAAGCAGTTTTCCATAAACTCCAGGTGACCTGGATACAATGCTAGATAAAACCATCGGATAAAATACAGCACTAGAAATACGTGAACCTGGGATTAGAAGATCACGGGGACTTAATGAGGAACCAGCCTTCACATCTGGACTGCTGTAAACATTGCCCGAGCCAGGGGCCTTGTGGAAAAAACATCACACTGATAGTAATTCAGCAAAACGTTCAAGAAATGTTCACTGCTAGCCCCGCAGTGATATGCAGTAGAATTAATCTAAAGCCATGGTGGAAAACAACTGCTGAACCAATTTTCTACTTTGGCTTGTAATGCACCTGCTCTTACAGTGTCTGCATTTTATGCTCTCTTTCTTTTTTTTCCTGCAGGAATGTAAATACTCCCACATGAAACCAACCACTCACATAAAGAGAAAGCCAGCAATCAGGCCTTAGTCTGACTACACAGTGTGCTAAAGTGGAAATAAAACGTGTTTGCAAACACAGAATGCTGAAATGCCTGGAGCCAGGACACAAACTGATAACCTACAAAGGAATTTGTAATTATACCTCCCGTTTGCACAGAAGGAGCTGCAAATCTGCAAGCAATCAACCAGAACTGATACAACTGCAGTATTCCACCTCAAAGTGGTAGGAGGTCAACAAAATTCAAGCCTCAGGTCTCACTCTCATGTTCTTCTCAGAGCATAGCTGGCTGCAAAACATGTGCACCAAGTCAGCATTGCTGACATTTTTTCTCTGCATATGATGCTACTTCTGGAGGCCATATGATCTGTAGTTCACCATCCTAGCTCTATTTTCGGTAAGCAGCTGCAAGAAAGGATGAAGTGGCATGGTTAGCTGGTATGGGTGGGTAGTTTAAGGGATTCCCAGTTATTAACATTTTCTTAGCCTTCAGTTTAAACGAGGCTGCATAAAGCGCCCAACGTCCTCTCCATTCCAGCCCCCCTCCCCAAAATAGTACCAGGACTAACAATTTTTGAGTGACAGAATGCTGGATTTTATCTTGCAGTAAGTGGAACACAGCTTTTACTCTCCCCTCAAGTCTCTCTGACAGCATACCGTAAGCAGGTTTATGAGGAACATCACCTTGGCAGCGCATCCTCAATGAGCAATTCTGGACAAAATTTTCAATTATAGCAACTTAAAAAAAGTGACCAGCTTGTCAGAAATATTCAGCACACTTACTTCCAACTACGTTAACACATTAGGGAATCAGGACACAGTTATTTTCGTTCTTATATATAGGTTAGAACCTAACTTCAGATGCCTAAATTTGAAAATTGTGAAATGTGTCAGCAAAAGCGCTGTCAGAAGTCTGAGCGAAGTTAAATATTCTTCTTAAAGCAACATCCTAAGGAAATACTGCAGTTCTCCTCCCCATATAACACGCATTTGAAAAGCTCTAGAATAAGGACTCAGAAAGATCCCGCTGGGTGAACCTCGCTTTGATCTAGAGCATGAATTTCACCTCAACCTTACATGCCCTGTGGAACGGTGACAACTCTACATTGCATAAGGCGACATCTCGCACAGCCCTGTGCAGCCAGTTATGCTTGCTACTGCACATGCATTTACCTGACCTAACTTTAGCCGTCGAAAATGCAGTTGTGGATACCTCAGACAACAATCTGTATCCTTATTTAGTAGCGAAAAATGAGCACTTTTAAGTCACGATTCATCTGACTTATGTTAGATGTCTACCTCGGGACAAAGTTAATCAGGCCTTAGAAATGCCTCTTCACTCCCACCAAACACAAAGTGAGAGCAGACAACACTTTCTTAGCCAAATTTCTAAGTTGTACATACCCAAGGGTATGAGGGAAAAAGCCCAGTCCCTCTTGTACATGAAATGCTGACAGAGCAGGAATATTCCCAATGAACACCACTGCCTGGTGTCACCGCAAGAGTGACAAAGCAGGGCAAAGGACTTTGACATTTAGCCATGCCTGTACATTAGCAGTACTGCTGGGATCACTTTGAGCATCAACACTGGTAAAACAAGGTCAGAAACAAGCTGTGTGCACCAGAGCCAACAAGAACTGGAAGCTAACGTGGCTCCTCAGTTTCTGCACCCCTAAGCACATCCAAAAACTACAGGGAGGTGCTGCACTACATGGACACACCAGTATGGGTGTGCTAGCCCCACTGCCCAGCACAGCTTCACACAAGCACCCCCTTATTAATAACTGGTGTGAGTTACACCGGTACAGCACTCTCCTGCACCTCTTATGAACAGATTCCTGCCTTACCTAACGAGTAGTCTGCATCTTTAACAACACTGGCCGTGACCCCGTCACTTCAACTTTCAGGTGTCAGTAGGATATTGCATGCTCGGTGCTTTTATAGATCATAATTATTCAACCAGACTTTTAAAGGAGCTCATCCTTGAAACAGAGACACATACATTGAAACACAATAGAAAAGATTTCTGTTTTCCTTACATTGAAACCAACATAGAAAAGGCATAGCCTCTCTACTTACCATGCCAGCAAAAACAGGGAAATCATGGTCAGAAATGAGTTTCAAGTTTCAGTCCTTGGTGGAAGAACAAAGAGGTTAATTTTAGGTATTCTGCCACTTTGGGCCAACTTTTGGGGCTCATATAACTCTCCAAACACACATCCCTAATGGCAGATATGCTGTTGAAGAGACCTGATCCATCCAGAGGCATGTTCAAAATATCCCTGTCAATTGCAAGTATTTTTATGACTTGGTGATGGCGCCCAAAGCACTTTAGTTTAACAGAAGACATGTGGAATTGATTCCTCTCTCATACCAATGTTAATCATGACAAATTCTAATAAAGTCAGAATTAAATTGCTTTGAATATACACTAGCATGCACGGGAGAATACTCTGACTGTGTGTATTTCTCAGATATTTTTTCATTTCTTTTTTCTTATTTCTCCTTTTCCTCTGGGAGATCTCATTGCCAGTTTCAACAAAGGGCATCATCTCTATGCAGATGATATCCAACTCTACAACTCTGTCAACTCACTCTCTGATCCCCTTCTTGCCACCTGTCTTCAGCATGTCAATCAGCAGATGGCTACACCATCACTAAGGAATGCTTCAAAGGCATTCAAAATGTTTTAAAAGTCCTCTTTGTTCCATGTCTGTGGCTCTGCTATCAGTCTTCTTAATTCAGCCCTTCAGTTCTAGGCCAAAAATCTTACCGTGATCCACAACAGAGCTCTCATTTTCCCTTCCCCTGCTTTAAAGCTACTTCCACAGTATTTACAGATTTATCCACACTTTGACACCTGCTTCCTCTGCTTTATATTGAATGCTTTACACAAGTTCAGAATAATGCCATTTTATCCTTTTTTTTTTTTTTTTGTCCAAAACAGACTTTCTAAACTTCACCAACCAGGTGAAGGAAAACAAAGCACTACTTTGCTTCAAAAAGTGGAGATTCCCCCCAGAAATTTCAACACCTCACAGGTTTTCTTGAATGCAGAATTTCATTTTAAGGCTTGTGTAAATGCTTTTTGGCATCTACAACAGTAAGTCAAAGCCATTCAAAATGCTTACAACGGCAGCATTGTTTTTGCCAAATGCTAACATTCTCAGTATTATCAGAATATAATTGTTTTGATCTCTATCAGATCTCTCTCATGGCATCTAATCTTGTGCTTTACCTTATTTTTTCCTTCACTTTGTCCTTTCTCCAAGCCCCCAGAAATTAGAAAGCAAGGTCATCCCTTCACATATCCTATGTTAACCTTGTCTGCATTTTTAGTCCTTCGCTTGAAACCACTGAAATATGTAAATGGTATCATCTCTGGTACAGCCTCATTTCCACACTAGTATTTCAAGGATCTGTGGCATCAACTTGGCAGAAACGTTCAGAGCACCTCTCATGTAAAAGGAAGCAGAGTGCAGAAGTGAAGCATAGCCACGTAAGGGAAATACAGGGAAATCGAAGTAGGGATCTGAAGTAAAAATATAGATGGTCCCCTGATGTACAAAACACCAAGGAAAAAGTTGCACCGCGCAAGACCATGCTATGTAACAAGCCACTGAGAAGTGTACAAGCCATTGAGAAGTTTCGGTTGGATATTAGGAGAACTTCTTTACTAAGAGGGTTGTGAGGCTTTGGAATGGGCTGCCCAGGGAAGTGGTGGAGTCACCAC
This sequence comes from Aythya fuligula, assembly GCF_009819795.1. NCBI lineage: Eukaryota > Metazoa > Chordata > Aves > Anseriformes > Anatidae > Aythya > Aythya fuligula. Next base: position 136,555,357 of record NC_045559.1, read on the forward strand.
CCCTGGAGGTCTTTAAAAGACGTTTAGATGTAGAGCTTAGGGATATGGTTTAGTGGAGGACTGTGTTAGGTCAGAGGTTAGACTCGGTGATCTTGAGGTCTCTTCCAACCTAGACAATTCCGTGAGCTCAGGGAGAGCGAGGGCAGCGGGGAGGCTGTGGGGACACAGTGACACGGGCGGGCATCCCCACCACACCGCACCCCGAGGCGAGGCGAGGCGGGCACAAAATGGCGGCGCCTCCCCCGCCCCTCCTCGTTTCCACGGCAACCCCCCGCCGCCAGCCCGGGAGCGGGGCAGTTCTCGCGAGATGTCGGCGGGCCGGGGCGGTGGGCGCGGGGCGGGGCGGGGCGGGGCGGATTTGAAGGCGGCGGCGGGAGGCGCCGCGCGGGGCAGGTGGGTGCTGTGCGCGCGCGCCCCCCCCCTCCGCGCGCCCCCCCCTCCGCGCGCCCCTTCCCGCCTTTCCCCGCGGGGCCGCGCGCGCGCTGCTGCCGTTGGGCGCTGTTTATCCCCCCCCCCCGTGCGCGCTCTCGCCAACGGCCGCAGGTGTGCGGTTGGCGGCAGGTGTGCCGTTGGGAGGGCGGGAAGGGGAAGGGGGGGGGTGGGCGGCAGCCTCCGGGGGCCTCGCCCGCGGCTCTGCCTCAGCGGGGCGGGGATGGGGGGGGGTGGAGGCGGGGTATGGCCGTGGCTCGCTGCCTGCTGACGCGGCGGTGGCGGTGCCTGGGCTCCCCGGGTGTTGGCCGTGTCAGGGCTCCCTCGGCAGCGGGGCTCGTGTATCCCCACAGCACGGGGGTTCAGCGTGCGTAAACGTGAGGGCTTAAAGCGTCAGCACCGCCATAAGCATGTGTAAGGGCGAAGGGTAAACCGTGAGGGGCTTAAATAGCGAAGCCCTGCAGTTCCTACTGTGTTTTTTAATAAGAGGTACCAGATCAGCGTGCACAGCCTTCAGGATGAAAATCCAGCCTTAGGACTTAGCCCCAAACCCTCTCACTGAAAGGCTTGCTTCTTAAGTCTTCTCTGTGCTATCACCACAGGCTCTGCATGAGCTGTTTGCTTGTAGGTAGTTATTTCCAAGTTCAACTACAATTTTTGAAGCCAGTTTGTCCCGAATGAGTATTTATTATACATTCCTGGAGAACACTTGTAGACAGCTGTGCTTGGGTGCAGTTTCTTTTTCTCCACTGTCCATCACTTACAAAGTATGCTTTTATGAAGAGCAATTTTCTGGATTTGGCTTCTAATTAATGACTTATGCTTACAAAATGTTTCTGTGCCTTTGTAATCTCATGCTATCACGTCTCTCCCCACACCTGCTGATATCAGAGGGGAATAACTACCAGCACTTTGTTAGAACTGTAACATTAAATAAGTGTTTTGCTGTTTTTAACAGGACCCTTGGCTTCTGTGAAACTCTGAAAGTTATGTGGAATAAGTAGATAACTCAGACCTTTGTTTGGAATTTCTTCCAACAAGAAGGGAAACTTGTAGAAAATGACACCCGGGAAAGTTTTGCAACCTGTATTGAAAATGAAGGTGGATGAACTGTTTTTGTGCTGGTTTAGCCAGCCTGCGACGCAGCTGATATTAAAGGACTGCTTGAGAAGGATCAAGAATGAGGAGAAAACTGAGATCAGAAATGGAGATTCAGGAAACAGTAAAAATGAGAGGTTTGCTGCTACGAATTCTGACTCCAAGCAAAGCGTATTAGGAGATGTCAGACTACCTTTGTCTTTCAGCCCTCCTCAGCTTTCCACTACTCTTCCATTGTCAACTTCATCCAGCTCAAGGAAAGTTTCTAATGTTAAAGGAACACGTAGATCTTCAGGAACCAGAGTAGTAAGTCTGTTTCTTAGTTATTAGACCTATTTGTTGAAATTGAAGTGAATTTTGTGGTTGTGGCTTTGAGTTATACAAGCAATTAGTTCCTCCACAGGAGGTGTCTGGAAGCGAAGCAGCACCACAGAACATGAAATGTCAATGCTGGCATGTCATCAGTGCTCAGTGGGCTGAGCTTCTGAAACACTGTCTTGGCTCCTTGGAGTTCTGTTGCTTTTTATAAGTTGTACGTGCCTGACACAAACTGAGAAATGGATTGCTTTTATTTCCAATAATTTTTCTATCAATAAAATATTGCCCTGGTTCCTTAAAAGAGCAGAATGGGAAGCATTGTAAGATGCTTGATTTGGTACAGCTGACTCATTTGGTATATCTACCCTAGTTTGAGCGGTAACTTCAAATAAGCAATACTGATCTGTCTTGCTGGTAATGTACGTGTCCTGGTCACTCCAGTGGGTACAGCATATGTGAGGAAGGGTCAGGATAAGTGCTTCCTGCTTTCTGAAGGATTGTCCTGTGCAATAAGGATAAGGCTGGTATCTGTATTCCTGTGTTTCTGAAGTCATGAACAAACTACAAGTGGTAGAAAAGCTACAAATAACTTTTTTTTTTTACTTTTAAAAAGTGGTTTTCCATCATGCCTTTGTGAACAAATAATTTTAATAGCCAAAACTTGGATAGATGGGGCAGATAGCCTTGGCTAATAGGGTATCCTGCATGAAATGCATTTAATGTTTTATATTAAATATCTAATGTTTTATCAGATTATCAGACATAATAGTGTACAGAGATTATTTATTTAGTTTAGTAAACAGATCACAGTTCCTGGCCATTTCTTCTTTAACTTAGTTGTGAGAAGTAACCAAAATGTTGATGTTTCAAATACCATGCTTCCCATAAGAAGGCCTTCCACTGTAAATGCATTTGTCCACAATTGTGAGTTCCCTGTGTTTGTTTGCACTGTTACTTTTACAAAATACTGCCTTGACTGCAAATATTCCTCTGTCTGATGATACCAGGCACTATTGTTAGTCCAGGACTCAAATTTGGCTCTGCTGAATCTGCATATTAACAAAGTAATTGTTTTGGTACTGCATGGTACACTCAGTGCTTCCATTCTAAGAAGGTCTTGGTTTATAAAAGACAATGTCTTCTATGCAAGAATGGCATCCCTGTCCCCAGCCTGACGTGTTTTTTTGTGGCTTGCAGTTCAGTTCATTCTAACTTGTGGGCCTCTTAAGAAATAGTAAAAAAAAAAAAAAAAAAAAAAAAAAAACACCACAGGATAGAAAGTGTGATGATTGATGAAACTAAGCATTGCATGTATGATCTGCCTTGTATCAAAGGAGTTGTTAACAGAGGCGTGCTGTTTCTGCTGTAGTGCTATAAATTCCAGTTACTTAATAATACTGGCAAGTAGTAAGTGGTTGTTGCTCTCAGCCAGTCTCCATACCTTCCTGCCTGACTCCGTCCACTAGCCAAACCCTCTCATGTCCCAGGCAAGCCATCTCGGGTTGGTATGGGTAGAGCAGTCACAGCTGAAGAAGATTAAGAATGTCAGTTAATATTCTGTTATAGGTGTCTGCTGTGTGCATATACCTGTATTTTTACCCACTGGCATAACAATATGACAGTTTTGTGCTAAAACATTTAATCTGAAGTGTTACCTTTATTTTTTTTAAATATTAATTTTCAAATCTAGTTCAACGTGGAGTACTCACTTCTTAGATTCAAGACATCACAGAGTCCAAAATTTGTCAGATTGCCTTTATAATAATAGAGCTGTATTTTATGCATAATCACTATCCAGACTACAAAGCATGACAATTGATTTACACTTTCCTTTATGTTCATACCCTCGTATCTTCTGTTCTAGTGAATTGTAGGTAGTTAGCAGATGCTCGGTCTACTCCTGCATCAGATAAGTGAGCAAAGGACGAGTTTGCATTACATGCCACTGTTACATGATGTATTCCATCACTAATTTGTTTATTCTAATTTCTCTTTGCGTATGTTGATTGCTTTAAGTAGGTACCATAAAGAAGAAATAAGAAATTCATGAAGGTGTGACAGTTGCTTAATTGGAATCACTTGTATAGCACTGAGAAGCAAACTAGATGGGTAGGTTGGTGTTTTTTTCATCCAAAGTGTTGTATGGAGGGAAGTTTCTATGCGATAAGAAACTTACTTGTGACTTTATTCAGCTGAACTGAAGCATCATGCAAAAGGTTCCTAATCTTCGAAATGTAAATTTTATTTGGAATAAGCACCAGCTCTTAAGAAATCCCAAGAGCTGCATAATTGCACATTCTATTGTGACAGTGAGTTTTCTCACAGAAAGCAAAATATACCCCTTTTCCTTCTCATGCAGTCATAAATTACCCATTCAGTGTCAAAAGCGATGCATCTGGCTTTGTGCACTTCACCATTGTTCATAAACTGAGCCATAGTATTTTTACCTACTTCATTTGAGTTTAAGCTTGAGGTCCTTGGCATTCTTATGCTTCACTTATGCTTCTGTAAGTGGAAAACAATGTTTTGAATAACTTTTTTAAGAAGAAAGCTTCTACTGTAGCTCTAGTGACCGAGACTTAAACTCTAAGGAACAGTTCTAAAAAATGCTTAATAATAATAATTTGCTTAACTCTGTGTGCCCAAGAGTGACATTTGGAAAGGGCTTCTACACCCAGTCATAAAGAGCTGGAGAATGATTTTCTTTAGTACTATAGAAGTCAACATAGGCATCTTCTGTATACAGTAAGAAAAGCTTTAACAAAGTATTCCTGTAATGGAGCGTATAGGTAGTAAATTTGTTTTAGTAGGATACTTTTTCGGTATCATTGAGCTGAATCACTGCATTTAATTATGGGTAAGGCTGCTGTACAACTTCTGCTGTCTCTGGGAATATTCCTATTGGAACTTTTCCGAAGGACATCAGGCAGTAAAGCTGGTAACAGCAAGCTGACATCCACAGGTCATTACTAAGTAGTAAGTAACTGTGTAGGAAACGCCATTTTCATAATACAAGTTTGTTTTTAGAAAGCCAAGTATTGTAGAATGCTTTCTTGGAACACCAGTCTTGAAATGCATACAGAATTCAACCATGAAAATTCATTTGAGAGTGTGTTTTGATGTGGGTGAAAACGAAACAGTGTTTGTATAGATGCTTTTGGTTAATTTTCCCTTAGGGAAGGTTCTTTGCCTTTGCTTGTATGATGTCACTCAGGGAGGTCAGTGTCTGTCTTGTGTCTGTTGCACAAGTAACTTGTCTACAAGCACAGTAACTGCAAAGTTCTGGTGAACTTCATTATGTGAGGTAAAGTGCTTGCTAGCACTCAATATTCTTCAAGGAGATTTGTGACTTTTTTTATATGCTAAATGTATTAAAATAGCAAGAAACCAGAGGCATAGATAAACTTCTACAATTGTCTTTAAAAACAGCATACTATAAAATAGTCAAGAAATTCTAGAGCTGTAACTTTGAAACTTGAGGAATTGTTGCTGTAGCTTTCTTCTAACCCTTATCACTACTGTACACGGGTTTAACAGTGTTTCTGGCACTCTAAATTATCTTAAACATATGGAGAATACACAATTGTACACTGTTCATCACACTGTCAAAAATGCCAGGCCTCAAGGCCTAAAAGATGCCGCAGGCAAAATGTTTAATCCAAACCAGCTGGTGTGCTAGGCATCTGGGGAAACAATTCACAGAATTCCCTATGGGCATTTTGGAAGGGAGGGGAGTTGCAGACAGAATGTGATATGATCTGACGAAGTTCAAAGTTATTTTCCATTTCTCTGCAGGGTCAATCTTTAATATAAAGATACTTCTTAGGTTGGTTTCTGTATGTCCTTTTCTTGAAAAGCAAACTGTTCCTGCTCGTTATACTATGACAATTATTAAAACTCATTGTCTTGTATTTCTCTAATTTGTAATTTTCCCTACTGCTGTACTATATTGCAGTATAGCTTTATTCATCACTGCCATTCTTGAAGGATTTCAGTTTCCAGTTAGTCGATTCAAATGGAGTGGTACTACTAGAATCTATTTTAGTTTAAAGGGAGACTAAAATGAAACCATTTACCATTAAGACAAAGGTTTAAGCATAACAGCACTAATAATTGCTTATTGGAACAACTGAACTGATGGCTTGAGTTAAAGGGTGGGTAGCAAGGCTTAGATCTGCATCCTTTAGATCAGTCTCTGTGTTCTCCAGGTGGGCTGTAATGTTTTTGGGGAACCTCCTTTTGTTAACAAGGAGAGAAACTGTTCATAAAATACTAGAAAAGTAAGAGGAATGAGCTTTCAAATCCAGAGAGGTTTTCACTTTGGTCATTATTAAATATCATTAAACTTGGTCGGTCTTGGCACTTCAAGTGTCTTGTTTTGCATGTTGCCTGCATCAGAATTGCTACCTCGTACACCTTAACACTAGAAGTGGTGTTAAGTACAGCCTGGGAAACACTAGCTGCATTGGGATTGCATGGCAAACTAGGTTAGACCGTACTCAGTCTTACGTAATGTGTACTTCCGAACTCCACATTGAGCAAAGCTAGTGTTAGTGGTGCTGTCTCCCATCAGTAGGTTGGGAGGGTGGCAGACTTGGCTTCCAACTCAAGCCTGTGACTTAAAAGCAGACTGTAAATAACCTGGTATCAAGCTGATGTACTTTTAGGATGATAACAAGGCAATATGACAGATGTCAGCACTAACGTGTTCACAGTAAAGGTCCTTCTATGGTGCCAACAAAGGAAGGACAGCCAGAAGTTCATATAAAGGTCTGGAAGATTGTAACTATAGGTATTCCTAGAAAATCATTATTAGTTTCAACTGGCGTGAGATAATAATGGTCAACATAAGCAGTACCAGTGGTATATCCTGTGTTATTCTTAAGCTTTGCTGTACTGAATAGCTTGGAACAGAAGAACCGTTATCCTGATTAGAGAACCAATTATTCATTTTATGTAAAAATGACAAACACTTATTCACTGTTACAGCCTTTTGGTAGTGTTCTTTATTATTGCTGTATATTGGACCCAAGAACATTAATATTATGCTTGGCAGTAATAGTATTTATTTTGTTTACACATTGTGCTTTGTTAGAAGAAATAGTAATCTCTTACAGTCCTCTTTCAAAGTGGCAGTTCCACATGAAAGAGGAGATATATCTATCCTATTGGGAACTCATAAATATTCCTTATATGCTGCAACCATTTCTAAAGTTTTTGACACTTCTAGTGCTGAAAAACTGAATTTGGAACTATATGTGGCCTTCTTTAAATTTAAAATTCATGTGACTCCTGACACAGGACAAATGCAAATATATGGTTGAAATTGATTATTCAGAGGCACTCTTTCCTGTAGGAGTAACTGTTGCTTAAAAGCAAATAAGCAAAAAAAACTTCATAGTTGCATGAGATCGTTATATTAAGATATTTACAGTTACTTGTCTATTCCCAGTCTTTTGAAACATTTAAGCTAATTATAGATCTACATCAGTGTCATTGAAACAGTTCATTGTTTTAGCAGGTGAGCAGTCTTGGAGGAAATTAGATCTTGATATAATGAAGACAGCTTTTTTTTTTTTTTTTTTTTCTTGCCTCAAAGATGCAAGAGGATCCACAGCTGAGAACCCATCTTGGATTTTTGAGAACCTCTCCTTCACATGCCCTACACTTACTCTGTCAGCAAGAAATGATCTTCAGGCCAAAAGTATGTGTGGGCTTACTTCAGTACAAAACAATGTGGTTCATCCAGTGAACTAGTTTGTCTGTTGTTGGACATAGTAAATGGCTGCACAGAAATTTTCAGCAAGCAGTGCTACAGGAAGAATCTCTAAAATTCCAGTGGTAATATCATGGTTCTGTCTTTCAAAAGTAGAGGCTTTGCACACAACTGTTTTGAACTAAATGAAAATTAGGCAATTTAAGTAGCTTAATTGGAGAAGATACCAGTTAAGCTCATTTGTCGTTTTGTACGGTCCACAACAAGTGGGTACCAAATTTAATGTTTTAACTGTGTCACAATATACAAAATAACTCCTTTTTGTTGTTGGGTTGAAGTATTGTGTTCTCGTCTTCAAGTTAACCAGATGGTACTAGTGTACTGGTGGTTAAGATTAGTTTGTATTCTGTCAACAACAGATACAATTTGAAGTTATTTCACAGAAAGCTAACCAGTGATCAAGTGGTGTGTTCATAAGTATGTGCTGGTACTTCATGTTAGATGTGCCTCTTTCCCACAGCAATCACTATTCCATATTAATAGTAGGTAGAAACTTGAGTCACCCGTGTACCATCTCTTGACCACGGGTACTAGCAGTGATAACTGGCTCTTAGGGCTGCTGAGGTAGTGCTTAAATAACCTTTTGCATACTGTTTCTATTAGGTTCTATAGTTTCTATTTCATATGAAACAAGCCTTATGTATTTGTTCTGTGCAGATCTTACTAGAAACTTCTGCGTGTTTCAGGCAACAAATAAGATGTGTTGGAAGATTACAAGGAGACTTCCACAGCATTTATAGAAATAGATGAGAAAGGAGAATGCAAAGAAAGAAGTTCTCAGTGGGTGAAGAAGGGAAACAGCAAAATTATCAATAAAATGCAGCTGTAAATATGCCCAGCATGAACAGTCTTCATCTAGGGCTTCCTAAACAAAACAAGGCTTGTAGAGCTTACGAAACTGCTTGACTTGATCTGTTTTTTAAAATTCGTCAGAATCAGGAGAACAGTTTCTAAACAATTTTATTCCTATAGAAGCTAGATCTGTATTGGTAATCGGCTGATCTAGATTTGGTAAACAATTCTACTAGATATATTGGATATAGTGAACAGTCTTTATTCTTGTGGAGTATCTCATTGACTCATATATCAAGCAAATTTTGAAATTAAATAATGTTGAAGGTACTCAATAGACTAGGTTTTTCTTACTTCAGTCTAACATTAGTATTCATAAATAGTCTTCATTTGCATCAAACACCCTTCTAAAGTTTTCAGTTCAAACTGTAGATTTGGAACAGAGATCACCTTTATCATTGCCTTATTTGCTGTTAACATACTGAAGGGCATCTCCTAAAGTATTGAACAGTGGCTTATTTATCAAGTAACAACTTAAGTGTAAGCTAGACTGCTTGAAAAATATTTGTACCTTACAGCAAGTCACTCAATGATCTCTCAAGCATATGCAGTAAGCTGTCCTGCAGCTGTCACTGACTCAAAATTATGGTCTTGTGATTTCAGGGACTAAATTACATGAGGTGTTCGCTTATGATGCCCAAATTAAAGTAGCTGTTGTACACCAATCATTTTAGTTTTGGAAATAATGAAATTCTAAGCTGTGTGTTTCTGAAGGGATTCGTTGAAAATTCAGTTCATGTGAAAGTGGTAAGTACTGAACAGTTGGTCCTATGTTTAAATAAATTGCTGGGGGGCAATCTAAGAACATGAATGACAATGTTTTATATACCAGATTACTTTGTCAACTTCTAAATTAAGGTGATACAAGGTAAATAATACCAACCTGGAAACAAGTAAATATCCAAATATCTGTGTGACTTTGAAAAGTTGCATAATGCATAAATTAGGCTCCATTATAAAAGTACCTGTCTCCTGTAGGAAAGTCTAAGTGTCATTCGTAATCAGCTTGAACTGACACTTCATTTCAATGTGTTCTGCTACGCACAGGCATACCTTGATAAGCTCCAAATGCACAAACGGTGGCTTCCTCTGTGGATACGCTTCATTAGCATCATGGTTAATCTAAAAACAGCGTTCTATAATGGCAGGTGTAGCTTTAATTTGTATGAGCCAAAATAAATATTTTTATTGTATCTATCTGTTTAACAGCCACCTCAGTAGCATCAGTTTGGGTGCAGCTTTTTCCATGGTCTAATGAACAGGTTCATCTGAAGATCACAAATAGAAAAGAGGTTTCACCTGTAAAGACCATTCCAGCAACCTGTTTCCATCAGAACTCTGTTTATGCTATACAGAAATAAATAAAATGTGAACTGAATCTTTTCCTAAGATGGCAGACAACGTGAGAATTGTTCTGAACGGGGTACTTTACTATCCTTTAACTGCCAGGCTTCAGTTTTATAGTATCTCGTGTTGACGCTTGCTGAAGTTAGTCTGCCAGATGCAGTTAGCAATCTAAAAAGGCTTGTGCTATGTCTTTGGAGTCCAGGCAGTGTAATCATAGCAAGGTGACATGTATCTTATCTTGCTTCTAATCTGATAACAGCCCGTGGCGTGGTGTACATACATGGCATTCTTCTCATAATGCGCAGAGAATCTGATCAGCCCATCCTTCCTGAGCTATCAACATATATCTTCCATCTAATTGGTGTCTTGCTGTTCACTGTCTTACCTCCTAAAAACTTGGGATTCTCCCAGTAACTCTGGAAAGAACCTCCAGGCATTGTTTTGTCTACTCCAAGAGTACTGGAAAAATTAAATCATTAGAAAAGACATACACAATGTCTGAATGTTCCGTGGCGGAGGCACTGCATCCTTCAAGGAAAAAAAAAAAAAACTTGATTCCTTCTGTGGTCTGTACTTTGTAGACTGTCATCTTGGGTTTTGTCAGACTACTGCTGGACAAGCTGTTTGGGCTCTGGATCTTAGAGGCGACCCACTCACAAGGGAGTTAGGGATGGATAATAATGCTGTGTCATTCTGTTCATCTCACGTCATCTTGTTCGGATCTCTTCAAAGCAGTTTGAAATGGGAAGGTCTTAGTAAGAAGCAAGTTAAATAAGTATCTGAAGAACTGGGAAAACTGCATGTCTGGGATGCTATTAAATCCCTTTCCTTATCCATCAGTATAAGAACAGATAAGTTTCAACTTTGTGCATCCTTATTTCATACGACCATAGGTTTTAGTCAATGAAAATAAAAATATTTGTAAATTCAATATTGAAAAATCAGTATCAATAGGTTCTCCCCACCCCTGAATGGGTCAGCTTGTCAATAAGTATTAATGTGCTTAGGTTGCTTAGGCAGGATCAAAAAGCAGGATGTTCTTTGCGGCTTTCTATTTATTCTTGGAGGTTCCCATTCTCTAAAAAGGTCATGTTTTACAGGACCCATCCTACTAAAATTTGAGATCATTAAATCTTGTTATGAAATGCATTCTCCTGAGAAGAGAATGTTTTGTTTATTGGTCATAATAATGGAAAATAACACACTGACAACTGAGGCTTTAGTCCGTTCCTATAAAGAAGCTTTTTCCTTCCAAAGGCCTTTCTGAAGACTTGAAGGGTAATTTTAGATTTCTGTTGAAGTATTGTCATTCCTCATTTATTCAGACTTTGTCAGTGGAAGTTGCTGTGTACAGTATTAAATAGAGCAGTACTGCTGATGCTAGGGAGCCTGCCTAAGCTGTGTTTTCTCTCTTTGGTCATAATACCAGTCTGACTGAAATGGACATCATCTTTTTAATCTTTCCCCTTATTTCTCACTTTGTACCTTAAGAGCTGCTGATACAATAATGGTCCATAGGCTAACACTGGCTTGCAGGGTTAAAGATCTCCAGGTTAGTGTAAATAGTGTATCTGCCCAACCAGCATTATGTTTGCTCAATGTCACTTGCATCTCCTGTTGTGCAGTAAGTTTTTTGCGGAAATCTAGACTTGCTGGACACTCAGTTGGACTGTGGAGCTTTGGAGTAAGGAATAGGGAACCAAGTAATTATCGATTAAATATGCCTCATTTGCATAAATTAAATATCTAGTTGCAACATCTCTCAGTATATCAAAGGCCAGATAAAGACTATCAAGAGTTATTTCTAGGTTAGATAATATTAAATAATGGTGATATTCTAGTTACAATCTTTGTTGAAGATGAGGTGGGCAACTCATCCTTTTAGGGCTTTTTGTATTGTCTGCTTGTTTCTCTGGTCTAGCAAAGAACTGCTGCTTCCATTTGTCATCCTTCTGGTATATTTCTCACTTCTCATTTATTTATTTTTCTTGCCTTATAGTAGCTGTATTTTGCTTAGCAGCTTTAGCTGATTAACTTTTTTGTATATCTTCTTGAGCTATTTGCTAATAGTGCTTTTTCTACTTAAAACATCTGAAATATATCCTTTGTACAAAGTTAGTCATGCTAACTTATATCTCTTCAATGTACTCAGAAATATGTTACCTTGCCTTAGTTATCTTCTCCTAACTGCTCTTCTCTGCCCCTCACTAGTCAGTTCCTTTTGGGAAGTTGTATGTGTTCTCTGCTGTGGAGATAAGGCAGAGTGTGTGTTCTGGGTTAAGGGGAAAGCTAATTTCTGCAGCATTGCAGGCTGAAGGATTCAATTATAATGCACATTGTAGCCATTGAGTTTACTCACGCAGCCTTAAAGTGCGTGAGGCCAAATGGGCCTTCTGTCACCGTGGTTCTCACGTGATTGGGTTGAAGTCTGGAACGCAGGTTTTGTATGGCTGAATGCAGTTTGTTACATATTGAGCTCCTTATTTTCTTGGAAGCTTCCTGTAATGTTTGGATGCTTTTTTTTTTGTATGATTTAAGGCCAGTTTCTGATAATCTCCTAAGACTTTAGAAGATTAGTCAGTATATGCTTTACACTGAGAAGAAAATATAGAAAAAACTGCATTTTGTAGACAAATGTTTCAGTTTTTCTGAGTTATGCTTCAGGTTTCTATTTCTTCTCTATTCCCCAAAACAGATTAAGTAAGATTTGTCCAACCTGAATACTTCTGTGTTGCAGCCGCATAAGTATTACACTACATGTTCAGACCACTGCTAAAGTGGTGAACTCTTTAACCACAGTCCTTTGAGTCAGATCCATTCATAGTGTGTATCTTTAGCTTTGGAAGGAAGCTCTGAGCATGCATCTTCCCTTCTGTTTATCTAGCTAATAATAAGCTGCCAGGATACTTGAACAGCTTCGTGGCTGGCATCCAGCCCTTCACCCAGGAAAGGATTTTGCCTTAGCTTTCACTGGAGAGAATGCAGAGTTAGGGTGAGTGTAACACTACACCTGAACATTCCTGGTTCAATCTAGATGAAAGCTGACTTTCCCTTTCTCCTGTGACTAACTCATGACTGAAAAAGGGAAAACTGATCTTAAGGGGCTCTTGACCACATGTCTTCAGTAATGCTTGTACCTGCTTAAATGTGGCAGTACAGAACCTTTTAGTGTTCAGATGGTGTAAAGGAAGTGAGAGCTGCCACTGTATTTACCTCTCAGTGCATTGCAACTAAATGTTTACTTGCATGTAGATTCTTCACATATTGCAGCCTGTCTGCTTTCAAAAACTATACTGCATGCAGGTACATAACTACTAGGTTTGAAACCAGGCTAGTGACAGTAGGGCTAGAACAACATTAAGCTAGCAGTGGGATTGATGTACCGTCTACTGGGCTGTGAAGTGGTATTAAACCAATGAAACAGAACATCCAAAATATTGAATGCAATATATTAGTAACTGGTGACAGACTCAGAGCTTCATTTGAAAAATGGAGTGAAATTCACAGCTCTTCAAAGTGCAGTTCAGAGCAACAATTTCTTACTGAGGTTCCTTCAGCAGGTTCAGGTGAACAGGAGCTCCAGTCCTTCAGCCTCACTCTCCTTGTGGCAGCCAGTCATCTTAATGACATACTGTGGCCTCCTCGACCAAGACCGTGATTGTACTAGTGAACTGGAGTGCATTACCTTGTGAGAAGGGATGAAAACAGAGCAATTTATGTAAGCAGATACCTTTCCTTACATATTTTCCTTCTCTGAAGGAAGGCCTTTTTTCCCTAACCTGAAATGCAATCTGCCTTGCCTGTGTGCAATACAACCTTCCTGACCTTCCCCAAACATCTTAGTCCGGAATGGGCATCTGCTGCCCAAGTAGGATTCTTCTACTCTAACACCTCAGTCCTTCGTCTCAAGTTCCAGGCATGCTGCTGTTGTGCGCTGCATTCCCTGCTCCCCTCTGGCTTCCTTGTGGCCCAGGGTTACCACAGGTTGGTTGATTTGGTCTTCCTAAAAGGCAGCAAGTGACAGCCAGCTTTGTTCTGTGCAGGTTGACAGCCTCATCATGCCAACCATGTCTGACTCTTGCCTAGTCAACTCCTTACTTGCTCTACTTCTGAGATAAATGTCTTCATAAGTTGCAATAACAAAGGAGGTGGGGAAAAACTAGATACTGACTTAAAACCAAGAGAACAGGCTTTCTGTCATCACTTACTTCCTAACAACATGTGTTAAAGTAAAAAGGATTTAATTAAGGCAAATCATGTTTCACTGGTACCTTTTCATAAATTCCCTTTTTCGAAATCTCGCAAGCTGTGTGTTGTGGAGTTTTTAATATATTGATATGACAGAATGGCTATGAGTAGACGGACGAGGCTAAAGATTATAGATAAACACAGTGGAGCTAAAATAATGCAGTCAAATAAGAAAACTTGAGCTTCATGGCGAAATAGTTGTTTCAGTGTTTCTTGGCTGCATACATTTTTATCTAATCAAGAAGGTTATTTAGAGCATGAGGGATGAAAACAAGAAGACTGGCCACATCTTCCTATTTATGCTATTAGTAACTACACCCGTGCGTGACAGTTTAGAGGAATTAATCAGGCAACATAAAATATGCAACGTAAAATATCTTAAAGAATTTGGGGGGCTAAGAGTGTTATATTGCAAAAACTTCACCTGTTATCTTTTAATGTACATAAAAATGTAGAAGAGGAAGGACACAATGTTACTACCTTCCACAAAAGATTACCAAAAAAGATTATCAAATGTCTGTTTCTGGGAAGGAGATTGCTGTGGACCAAAAAGTACCCTTATTCCCCACAAAATGTATGTAAGATTCAGTAAACTTAAAATAGAGTAGAATGGTAGCTAACTCTAACTTTAGTGCTACTGAAATGGGATAGGCATGCAATCTAATACACGGATATTAAGTTCTATAAAAACTACTATTTAAGCAAGAAAAATGTATCCTGTCAATTTTGGGGGGATTTTGTTAAATCATTGATATTCCTGATGTATTTCTATGTGAAACTAGGTGAGCCACTCCATGGAAGTTTGCAGCTTTTTCTGTTGTCTTCATTTTTCCAATGTGATAGGATTCCTGCTAAAGGACTGGAGAGCTTAAAAGGAGTTTAATTGCTGCTCAGTAAGCCTTATCCTTTGGTGAGGTACTTAATTGAAGCTAGACAGTGAGTGTTTTGTGACAGAAGGAAAAGCTGAGGGGGGATGGGAGGAGGAGGAAGCTACGAAATGACCACGGCTGGCCTCTTCACATTCCTCTAGGGCTTGCTTTTTTAAAATTGGAAGCTGCTTTTATAGATGCTCCTCCAAACAGGTTTGTTTTTTTCCATACTATCCCATTTAGACTTTGGAATGCATGTACGAAAGGGCAGGCCCCCAAAGTGACTTTCCAATCTGTTTTTGTGATTCCAGCCAAGTTCCCTTTAATGTATGGAGCAGGCGAAGTTGAGCTGAGTCTCTTATAATATCACAGAACTCAGGCGCAGCTGCTGCTGCTTTAAGTGGCACTGTGTGATAATACAACAGCTCTGCTATTTACTGGGACTCAAGTGCCTGGACTGGCACAGAGACATTATATGAAATCCGAAAGCATGAGGATAAAGGAAATTTCTTTGCGGCAAGACCCTGATCTAAGAAAGGAGTTGGCATTGCTAGCTCGAGGATGTGATTTTGTTTTACCTTCTAGATTCAAGAAGAGACTGAAAGCTTTTCAGCAGGTCCAGGTTTGTCTTTCAGTTCTTATACAATTAAGTTATTGTATTCAGCTGTATGTTTACAACCGTGCAAATTTCAGGAAATACATGGCAGTTATTCCTCAACTAGCAGTATTTCACTAGGTTTCATGTATGTTTTCTGTATTTTAGAAGGTTGCACAGGTGCTTCTCTGCAAACAAAAAGACAGGAGAGCTTACTGAGTCATGTAGTATAGATGAAGTATGTTTGCACAGAGACATATGCAGTAGAAAGTTGGTGTGCCTATTGCCATTTGACTTTTTGGACAGTTTTCCTTAATCTGCATAGTCACAATCTGTGTATTTCCCCTGGGGGATTAATTTACATTTTACTAAAATCTACTGAAGTAGGATGTAACTTTAACTCAGAATATGTCAAAGTGCTTTTATTTGTCCATGATGATTCTGAATGCCTTTGCGTTGTTGTTCTTTTAGGCTTTTATTTGGATGAGATCAGTTGTTGCTACGTAGTTCATACATGTGCCTCTGCTGTTTTGCAACAGTGAGTTAAATCCACCATTTTAAAGTGAGCTCCTCATTGAGAATAGAAGCGTTTGAAATGCGTGGTTCATAGGAAAACTACTTATAAATGTTTCAAAGAGATTCTTTTGTGAGGGCAAAATCTTAAAACTGTTTTATTGGAGAAAGTCGGTATTTCCTCAACCAGCACCAAACTTTAAGTGTTTTGGTGGTATGTGAAAACATTCACTTTGTCCTTACCTCACCCTCACTTCTAACTCATGTACTAAAGGTGTATCAGTGACAGTATGTTTGACATTTTTTTACTTGTTTTTAATTAAGGAAAGTTTGGTAGTTGAACAAAAATTACATTATCTTAAGATTTCTTTTACTTTTCAAATCATTATAAATATAGCCAACCATTTAATTTTGTGTTCAGAGCACTAGTGTCCCTTCTGGGTGACCTTCAAGAGAGGGCAATGGAGCTGGAGCCCTGTGACCCTAAAAAAGTGTTAGCCGTGTACCTGTTATGTTTTTACTTCAAATTTATTTCAGCTGAGCTATATAAACAATGTTTGTGCCTTTGTGGAAAGACTAATTCAAATGCTGACCTATCAGGTTTATGCTGTTCAGAATAAACTTGTGAATGAAAGGATTTTTGAATTTTTTAATTCAAAAACTAGAAACAGCCAAAAAGGAAAATGTTATCTTTAATTACCCCGAAGTAGCAGTTAATATTTCTGAAACTCAGAGCATGAGGCGAGCTTAGTCTAGTCATGGCATCCCGCTGTAAACAAACACTATTATTACCTTGTGTGGTGCCCGTTAACTTGATCTGCCTTTCATCGAGTGATAGCTGGATCGCTTGCACTTGTACGAGGTTTTTTGTGTTGAGCTAGAAAAGGTCTCAATATAGTATGGCAATGCATATCTAAAAGCAACTAAATACTTTGGAAAATAGCTTGTCTAATGTATTTTTTCAGTTTTGATATTCTGCTGCCTGTTACCTTACAATGCAGAAAACGAACAATCAATTTTCACTTTCAACCAGATTTTCCCTTGGATAAATGGCAATTGTAGAATAACATGTTAAACCACTTAATTGTATTACAGACAAAACTGTTTGGGCAGAACAAACTCAATAGGAATATAAAACTAAAATCTGATGTCTTTGCTCAATCTGATATAAAGTATTTTATCTGGGGTTCCTTTATAAATGCTATTTTATTTCTACTATTTCTACGTGATTTTTAGAAGACCTTTATGAAAGTACCTTAAATATGCAAGTGTCAGTAACTATTGATATAGAAGAAGATGAATATTCTTTACCTTCATGCTAATGGTAATTTCAAGTTGTGCCTCATGGGCCAGGTGCATTTCAAAGAATATCTGTTTATATTTTACGACATAATCTCTGAAGAAATTTCATGTTGAAATGAAAGACTGCTTAAAGCTTTTGTAGAATAACTTGAAAACCTTTTCTCAGTTGCTGAGCTTCATTGCCGTTGGAATTTACAGTCTTCTATACCACTGCAATATTTACTTTCAGACAGAACAGTTCTTGAAATTGATGTAAAATCAGAATGCTAAAATCAAGTGTAACTGAAGGCTGACCTGTTTTTCCATGCCTGTACTATACTTCTATAAGCGTTCATATCCGTGAAGTTTCTGTAAGATGTTAAACAAAAGTCAGATTCTTTTGAAGAAATGCAGTGCTGTAGGAGTTATTCTCCTGAAGTGAAACAACTAATGGTCATGGGTGGTGATGGCTCAACATCTGCTCTGACGTGGTTTGGAGTGACTGGGTCTTGCACAGTTTCTAAGAATTCTGAGGTGGTGTTTTTTGCATAGAGCCATATGCATTTTCCATAGATAATCAACTGTCCTTTGGAATTGGCATTCAGTGGAGTGTAGCAAATCAAGCTGTACGGAAAAATCTTTAAATGGACGATCAGTAGTGAGGTGGGTAGGTTTGGTAAGTGGTGGAACAGGCTGCTTCTCAGCAGTTGCATTTATTGATAGAACTGAGCAAAATAGCTATTTCTGGAAAGACTGTTTCTCAAAAATAAGATTAAAACAATACACAACTGTTGAAATGTTCTCTGTTATGGGGAACTGAATTTGGAACTGAACTTGAGTACATAATTTTGCACAGACCAAAGAACATTAATTCATCTCCTTGCATTAGTTGTAGGAAAGACCATTTTTAGGCAATTTTGTGTCTACAGAATATAGTAAGCTGGAAATGCAACACTTGAAGAGACACTGTATCCATCTTGCTCATCAGTTCTCTGAAACTTTTGAGGGAGAGGGAACTTATCACCATGTCAAATGGACTGCCAACAGCTGGTGACATCCCTACCTGTCAGAGCTGGAATGTAAGCAGCATCATTACCTAGGCTATTTGAGGAAAATATATCTGAAGTTGGAAACAAAATGGTAACAGAATAAAATAAATCTGTGTGCAGTGACATCCTTGCACCCATGTAGCTTAGTGTTAGCAGAAAAACACCTATTTTCCTAGTTTAGCTTAGTCTCACACTGCTCACGTAAATTGGTTGAGTTCTAACACAAACTAGACTTCACTGAAGTCAAATTTGCACTGAATAGGATTTAAAAATAAAGAAAAATTGCCCTTAATCTCAAACTCATCCCCTGAATTTCAGTGCCAGATCTATGTGCTGGTGTATTTTCTGATACTTGAACTGCATCGTACGTCTGTCTGCTGTTACTGCTTGGCGGTCCCTGTAGCTGTATGCGTCACACCTCAGTGTGGAAATGGCAAGCTACTGGTTCCATGACCACCTGTTAATGATACTAAATGCTGCTGCTTTCGCATGCTATTTATGTCAGCTGTATGTGAAATATTTCTTCAACTTCCCCACTGGGCCTCCCAAGATTAGCTTTCCTTCTGAGTGAAGTTAGGCGTGCGTTAGTGCCTCTTGATTGCTTTTGCACTCCTCTGTTACCAAAATGTTTTATAAACTCTAGTGACGCATTCAAGATGACAATGAACACCTACAGCCTGTAGGTGTTAATGTGTGCTGGGCTGGTGTATGCTTCTGCTGTAGTGTACTGGTTCTTCCAGTGATGGAGTTAACATTGCCGTTTCTGAGGGAAAGTGGATTTTGAAAAGCTTAATTGAGGCAGTTGGTTTTACATCGGTAGTCAAGACGTAAGTTGTGTAGTAATTGGAGGTCTTCAGCAGGCCAGCTTTCCTAACAGGGTCAATTTTCTAATTTTATTTTGTTTGGAGATGAATTAATACCACAGAGGGAGACATGATATCTGCTTTTACACAACGTTATTCCCTTTTTAGGGGGGGGAAATAAATTTGCAGGGTGGGGTGGAATGGAAGTGTCATTCTGAGTGTAGCTTATAGCTATGCTTGATGTTAGTTTGGTGTAATGCCAACATTTAAGACAGAATGAGAGTATCTAAGCTGCCCACCGAGACTGGCTTGTTAAGGTGAGAGATTCCCCTAGACAGTCTGTCACTAATGGATTGCCAGGTCCTCAGCTCTAGCCATGCAGAGGAAGCCAGAAGCAAATAGTCAGTTTTCTGCCACTTGGGTGATGGGAGACTCCCTGTGCAAGCTTAAAATGTATTGGCTGCACTGTGACAGCAGCTTCTTCACCTGCTGGTGGCTGGTCATAAATTCATGCATGTGTGTGCTGTTTCTGTAGCAAAGCCAATATGGTGCACGTTTGTTACAGCTCACTTGCACACATGATTTAAGAGTCTACACGTCAGTACCCTCTGCAGATAAGTCCTGACCAAACAATTCAGGTACCGGAGACTTCTGATTTACTCTTTTTCTTGCCTTTGGAATAAAAGGTTCACATGCCTTTTCTCTATTTTAACATACTTCTCTTACCTTTATAATCATTTACACTACCTAATATAGCAGGTGTGCTCTGACTGTCAACAATAGTACTTTGTATCCTAGAAAGCCTGAAACAGTTTGGCACGTTTCTGTATTAAAGAAAATAGCCTTCAACTTCTTAAGGATCAAGGAATGTGCAATTGTTTTCACAATTGTCCAAATCAGAATTTGCTGGGGCATTGCCAGACAAAAAGGTAACAGAATACTTACTACACTGATGACTCCGCAGCTCAGTAACAAGGCTGAGCTGGCTGATATTTTTCTTGTTTGAGTGGATTTTTTTCTAAGCTCAATTGCCCTGAGTGACTGAAAGTTGTTTTGTTGCAAACATGGAAGGCTGCAGAGCTTACGAATTAAGTGGCTGTCTGTCTTAGCCCTATTTGCTACTTCTGATGCTGAACTGATGGCCTGTCCTGACAAGGGCTGTTTTCCATAGACAAATGTTAGAATTGCCTGAGGTAACTGGCTGTCAGTTTTTCCCCATTAAAATGATGTTTAGGCAGTCATGACTCCTGTGCAGGTAGTGAGTCCCAGTGTGATCCACTGGCTGTGTACAATCATAATGATTATGTACTAGGAGGCTCTTACCAGCTAGTCTCCTGAAACAGAACGTGCTGGTAAGGAACAGGAATACGGATTTAACCTATGATCAAAGTATTTTCTGAGAAAGCTGCAGCTATATGCAAAACTGGGTGTATTACTGACGCGGATGCTTGTTTTGATATAGCTCATAAAATGGAGGCTGTCTGACAATTCCCAGGCAGTGACTAATATTTTGTACCCCTTCTGTCTCGGCACAAAACATAGTAGATGTTGCCTTTCATGAGGTATTTTTTCTGAAGTTTACTTTTCCATTTTATAATCTGTACCATTTTCATTTCCTGAATTAGCAGGGGAAGCAAAAAGTATTTCCACTGGTCAGCAAATGCTTAGAGGATCCTACCTCTGAAGGCTCTGGTAAAAGCTCTGTCAGCAAATAAAGCAAGTTACTTGTGGACATATAAGATACAAACTCCTCCTGGGCTCATGTTTTTTTTTTTTTTTTTACCATTCCACCTGTACCCCACCCCAAGGGAATTCTGAATGAATCATGGAAATCATGGAACTGTTTCTAACTGCGTAACTAGAAACTTAATGCAGGAGTTCTGTGTAATTAAAATGTGGGGGACAACTAAATATATGTAGCTGTATTTTAAGGTCTTTCTATGGCAATAATGCATGTGCAGTAGAGTACTTCAGTTCCCAGCAGGACTGCATTATTTGTCTGTTTCAGCTGTACCAGCTTGTAAGTTCATTGCATGCTGCTTTTTTACATGTGTGTGGAATACCGCTCATCTGTGGTGACATGCTTTTAGTTGAATGTATTTTTAATGTCAATGCAAAAGATGGTATGCATGGAATGTATCTTGTACTTTAAGTGGAACCCTTTTCTGGATACCACTACCTACCACCTCCTCCTACGTGAGAATTAACACACTATCCCAAATAGCTTTGTGTACATGGTCCAGACTTCTGCATGCTCTGCTCTGCAGAAATACTTAGACTTGAACATGGATTCAGTTCAGTGGCTTTCTTGTGGAGCTCACGTTGGCTGCTTAAATGTGACTTGCTTAATTCAAAGGGGAAACGAATTACTCATAGCTCTTGTGACCATCAGAAAGTAAGTAGCTGAACTACCTGTTACTCTGCTGTCCTGACCCTGAAAATGACGGGAGGAATTTCCTTCAGGTAGCAAGCGACAAAATCTTTTTTCCTTCAAAATCAGAGGTTAGCAGACAAGCATTGTTTCAGTGACAAAATAGATCTGATTCTAGCTTGTTAAGAAGCTAAATTTTCCAATATTAATTTATAAAATGAATGTAAACTGATATCTCTGCAACTTGATAGCCAGTGATATTCTAGGATCAATACTTTGCTGGTGATGTTGATATTTGCTATTAAAGTGGACCACATTAGTAGTTCATTATTGCACTAGAAATACAGTAGAACTTGGTGCTGAGTATTTGAGGAAAAAAAAAATCATACAAATCAACCAACTCTTCTGAGCTTTCTATTTATAGTTCAACCACCAGGTGATGAATCAGTGAGGGTTTTGCCTGACTTAGTGGATGGAAGAGAGATCAGACCAGTTAGGTTCACCAACTGCTTTGTCTCTAACTGGCAGTACCAGGGTCTGCACTCTGAACTGTTGACCTCTGAACACAGTGAGGCTGACAGAGTTGAACCAAACACCAAGAGAAAGGTTATCTATCCCTAGAGCTGTTTTTATGTTTGTAGCAAGTAAGAAAACTAATATATATATATATATATATATATATATATATATATATATATATATATATATTTAGGTCATGGAACTCTAGCTGTAATTCCATACTTCTGTGAGTAGCAGTGCAAGTCGAGGGTCTTCCTTAAACTTCATTTTACTGATTCCAGAAACGCCAGGGCATGTTAATTCTGCCAAAACGTGACAGTGCGATATACGGCTTGGTATCTAGAATAAAGTTGTTTTAAAATTGGGGATTATCATTGTCACTAGATGACAAGACGAAGAGACCTTAAACTCTTGTACAGAAACAGGTTTGAGAGTAAACTGCCAAGAACATGCATAAGTCAGATAAGAATGATAGGTGGTGTGTGAAAATGAGACGAGGCATGATGTGGCACACCAGCAGGGGACACCCAACAGTCTGGGCAGAATTTTAAGGCAAATACAGACTGCACTTCGGGGAGCTGCTGAACAGCTGCTCCCTTGTATCGATCGAAGTGATATGTATAAAATCAGAAACAGTGTACTTTAAAGTACTTTTTTTCCTTCTAACAGTACATGGCTAGAACTTTGTGGAAAGCTGCATTCCTTTTCTCATTTCCTCCCACTCATTGTAGCACCAATTTTAAGTGACTACAGGCCAAACTGGATCAGAGAACTGATCTGAGTTAAGGCTGAAAGCAAAAGCAAGCCAGTTTAAAAACTATCAGGGCTAAAATTAATAGATGTTTATCTCTTACCGTGGAAAGGAAAGAAGAGCATGTATGATATAATTAGTTTCTATAGCACATCCAAAAACAGCTGCCAAATAATAACTGAAGGATAGGAAGCAACTGGGACTGAAAAAGCATGTGTTGCCAGAGGACTTGTGCGTGTATACCCTGGCACCTGTTTTTGGCATAGGTTCATTCTCTGTAGGTGTGTCTCTAAGCTTGACCACATGTCTTAACTTTAGGATTATGCTTGGCAAGATCAATCACAGTCTTAGCATAGTTCTAAGGGTAATGTAAACTTATTTCAAACAGCATTGCCAGAGTATTCCTCTAACCTTCTTCAGGTTATCACCAGAACCATGTTGCTTGTAAGTGGAGTCAACTGTGGGAGACTGGATGAGAATAAGTAGTTTCACACTGCTTTTCAGCTGCCTCGGTGACCTGGGGCAATTCCCCATGCTGCAGCACTGCCACTGGTACTGACGCAAAGGTCAGTAAACCCAAACAAGATACAGGAGTGGGGGAAGATGCAGGTGTACTTTGGTTTGGCTTGCCTTATGCTGTGCTGTGAAACTTCGTTAGTAAGCTTTCAGACTAAATTACTGTTTTCAACCTATTTTTCAGGGTAATAACTAGATTTTACAGAAAGTCTGTCTGGAAAAATAATTTTGAAAGCTTTAAATTGTCAAAGGATACTCTTGTTAAGCATGTGAAGCCGAATGGGAAACGATGCAGTCAGTGAACTCTTGCAGTAATAAATCTGTCTTTCTAGTTTGGCTAGAAGGAAGATATCTAAGAGCTTACAGAGAACAAGGGAAAAACATCATTTCTTTGAATTAGATAATTGGAAATCTGAATGTCTGCCACAAGGTCAAGCAAGCTTATGTTACAGAAGTTTTTCTTGGCTTGTCCTGAGGGTAGCTGTAAAATTAAGCTTGCTTACCTATTCTGAAGCAGATCTTTGAAAGAACTTTAACATGCCAAAACATTTGGGAGTTTGGAATAGATTTTCTAAAATAATATTTTTTTCCTTGCAGGTCAGTGAATCATTTTCTAGGTATTGGTAGCATGAATCTTTAACCTGGTGTTTTCAGGAGTTAGGTTTTATAAAAGCTACCATGCCACTTACTTATCTAGAGGAAGTGTTGACATTCGCTGTACAATCAAATAGATAGTAACTCAAAGCAGAAATATTTCTCAGACTTCATTGGTCAGACTTGAAAAAAGGGGAAGGCAGGAAGGCTGATTGGGTACTCCTTTTATACCTGCGTACTGGTCACATTTTCTTAGATTCGCAAGTAACATGCACCTTTGATAGACAATAGGGCATAAAATTCAGTATAATCCTACAGAATGCAGTAATTAAATCTTTAAGTTTATGCTGCAATATTTCTTGTTTTGTTTAGAACTTTCAAGTTCACGTGCTAAACAGCATTTATGTCTCTTTACTACCACCCTACTGTCTCTCAGGTCTCCATTTTAACTTTTATTTTCTGTTGTAGCAGTTAAAGAAGGGAACTTCATGCAGCATCTGGTTTTCCTGGTGGGTGACTCAAAGTATCTCTAAGTGGGTGTTTGCAGGGATGTTAGACTTTAAAGAACCAAATTGTATACCTCTGCAGAATAGCTTTTAGCTTATTACTCACTTTGATATTCCTAGGTAATATTTGCATAAAATGTGATATGCAAGAGCAGAGGACTCAGCCAGTGGAAGAACTAGAATCATTTATGCATAGCATGCTTGAAAAGTATTGCAACATTCTTCTGTTGTTTTTTTTTTTTTTTTTTTCTTGGAGGGAGGTCCTATTGTCTTGACCCTATTGTGTATATTCCATTGACTTTTCTAATCTGGAAGTCTTTATGGCAGCTTATGGTAAATAGTACAGCAAACGCTGAATGCTGTCTCTGAAAACACATTTTGAATGTTTCCAGAGGAACTGGTATTACAGGTGTTAGTGTCTGTCAAATGTTTGAAAGCATAAAAGGTTTTACATTAACCTATCTTTTTCTGTAGTCAATGCAGATAACAATTAAGTTCAATGAGTTTGTCCTAATCAGCAAAATATCTATAAAACACTACATTTATAAACATATTTACCTTGCTCGTTTTTCCACAAAGTCCTTTTTAAGTGAGGTTTCACTCACTAGCCTTTGAATGTGAAGCCCATCTGTGAGGTTCTGTGCTTACCTGTAGATGGAAATAGACTTGACTGAGTGTACAGTGTTAAAATATCTGGGAGCAAATGCCCCCTTCCTTTGTGTTTCAGGAAGACATCCTGTCATTGGAGGACTCTTTCATTCATTAAGTGGGGAGAGGGAAAATCACCGTGGTGTTTTTAAAATGAGGTATCTTCATTTTTGTTTAGAACCAAGTTCACTGCTGAGTGTAACTCATCTGTTGGCAGATGTAAGAACGTAAAACAAGACTGAACCTCTCTCATTGGGGTGAGGGGTGGGGAATCTGTGTTCCCCAGTCCAATTACTACCATATTGCTCTACTGTAGTTCTAATAATTTACTTTCCATCCGCTGGTAACAGTTGGTAAAGGGTCTAGAGAGCAGCAAAATAAAATAGAAAGCTGCCCTTTGAACAATGACCCCACTGGGATATACATTTCTGCTTCCTTTGTAAAAGTGAAGGCAAATACGTGTTGGATAACTGGACAATCCTTATCAGTTTGGAAATGAAAACTGATCATGTGTTAAGAGTTTTTAATGAATTCTTCATAGAGAAATCTAACAAACTTGTTGATGTTTCTATAAACAAGGAATTTTCAGGGAACCATCGCTTTCCATCTTTTAGCAAAAAACATAAACTACATTTGCAACTTACAATACAATTACAAGTCAAGGACTTTACATACAGGTATTGCAAAGGCCAGTGCACCATTCAGTCCTAACAGTTCAGCACGCATCTGCTTGGATGAGTTATTTACGAGCTCATACAGTCAACATTCCTAACTCCAAGTATGTTGTTTTTTATGCCTTGCCAAGTTTCAGTGGAACTCATCTCTTACCAAGCAAGTTTCTTTGGGCAGTTTAGCTTGCCAGTACTAGACTAGTATTAAAGGGTTTAAGAAAATGTAGGTCAGTTTTTGTAAACGCTAAATTGACCACTGAAGTGGCATAGTTGTGTCAAAAGAGTAATGAACAGCTGTTGCAGACTTCCAATTCAAAGTTTTGCCACTAGCAGACTTCTGCCATTTCTTATTAAGGAAGAAATCCCATGGTTAGTTTTAATTCATTTTAGAAGAGCTTAATCTCCCACAATTACACATTTTGACTGCCCTGAAAGAAGTTTGCTTTACCAGCTGTACAACACATGCCTCCACAGAAGGATCTAGCTGAAATTGTAGAGTGCAGTGGCACTCGGAGCCCGTCACACATCCCCTCATTAAAGTGCATACAGGAGAGGAGCTTCAGCTGTACTGGAGGCCTTTCAGTTGTCAGCAGAGTTGAAGCTGACAGAAGAGAAGAGAAGAATCCCTGGCCCTTCTTGGGAAGACAAGGAGAGGGAGGAGGTTAATACTAACTCTGTAGTGCATTAGTTGGAGCTGCTCGTTTCGGATGACCAGTTTCTTTCTTTGATGCAGGCTTTTATCCCTGTGTTGACTGATGGTGACAGTGCAGTCTGATTGTCCAGCTGGAAGTTGCCTGTGGCCTTGAAGAAGCATCAGTGTGCTCAGAACGTCCCCATAGCAGATACGGTGGGAGAGCTGTGCTCTGAGCCGGCTGCTGGAGAGCACAGGGAACATTCAGGGTCACTTTGCATTGCACCCAAGATGGTATTCTCACTAGAGGCCTGTATGTAAGCACCAAATTAATCCATCAGAAGGGCAGGTCTTATATTTTCTGAAGCAAATGAAACATCTTTGTTTTTTTTCCTCTCACCCAATTTGAGGAACCAGCATGTAGAAACAGGTATCGTCCTTCATGATACGGAGAAGGGTTTTGTCTTACAGTGAGTCTGTATTCTATACGTGAATTGAATAAATTTACTGTTTTACAGATTAAATATTAGATGTTCTTATGCTAAGCATGCAGAATTCAACATGAGGCCTAAATGTAACACTTACCTTAGATATATATGTGAAGAAAATTGATTTTTCCTGTCTCCAGTTCTGAATCTGTTGCTTAGCTTCTTCCTCAGGACCACTCTCTGGAACATCTTTATGACAGACAAAAAGATGAAAAATAAAAAGCCTCTATTGCATAACTCTTAAATAACACCAAGAAGAGCTACTCTAGTAGGTGTAACTTTACTACAGATCCTGAACTGAGATTTCTACGGGTGCTTAAGAACAACTTTTGACCTGGGCTAATGGAAATCATTTATTATGTACTCTGAGGTACCTGAAGTAAATGAGTAGTTTCTGAGAAGTAATCTTTGCAGTGAAATAGCTCTGTGGCTAGCATTCTCTTTCTCCTGGGACCTTTTCCAATACAGTTTTCCCTCTGACCCTACTTTTCCTTTTAAAAGAAATCTTTCCCTTTGATCTGAGGCTCAAAATTTTCTTAGCTCTTGATTTTGAAGTGCCATGTCTGTCTGTACTAGGTTTTTTTGAATAACTGTTTTACCTCATGTTACCTGAAATGTGAAGGGCACATCAGTGGTCTGTAATCGCCACCTGTCCTCCTCTCAGCTGGGGCCTCGCTCACCAGCATGTTAATGCCTGCTCCTCTGTGGTGAGTGGAGCAACTCGTGTGGGAGCAGCTGGCCGGGCAGTTGGGGAAAGGGGAAATAAGGTAACTTTGCTCTTTGCAACAAACATAAGACTTTGGTTCTGTTAAATAAAAGATCATTTGACTGCCAGTGCTCAAAAGCATGCTATAACTAGCATGCTTTTGTGTGGTACCAGCCTGAGGAGCAAGTCTTTGATCTGCCTAGGGTAACTGCTAGGGCCCTGCTAAAGTGCTGATGTGTAGCACTGGGTTTCTAGAACTAAACAAGGTATTAACCCAATTACATATGCTATTTGTAGTGCTGATGGTAATATTACTTTGAAGGTGAAAGTGTTGCTGTCTTTGTTCTTTCCCAAAGTTTTTGGAGTCTACAGGTGGAAGGGATTTTTGATACCCTATGGCACTTCTCTTACAAACTGAGGCCTTGTTAGCTGAGCCCCTAAACTAATGTTGAGGTATCAGAAAATCTAATTTATAGGTTTCTTAGAAAATAATAGGCAGCAACTGACTCCAGGCATCCGTTTCAAGGTAACTTTTTCCTCTAGGAAATAGGAGTTGTAGCTCAGTTAAGGGATTTCTGCAGCTGGGAGCGTGATCACTGGCTCAAAGTCAAGGAAGGGAAAGAAAGGTTAATTCAGGCTGGTTTAGCATGTGTAGTATTCCAGCAAAGGCTCCTAGATTGGAACCCAGAAAATTTAAAACTGCTCTCGGTAGGTACCTCTTTCTTTCACTGAGATGTGGAAGGGTCTCTGTACAGGCCCTTTGCAAGGTGGTAAAAAGTAAAATGAGGGTTCTTTGGTTTGTTGCTTTTTTCTTCAATCTCTGGTTGTTTTTTCTTCAACTCTGGTTGGAAATGAGATGTAATTCTGGATTTTGAGCATATTTACACTACAATAAGCCATCATATAGCATTAAACATTGTTTCTACATTTGGGTAGTGGCCTTGGGATGAAAGACTTCATGTTTAACCACCAACATTAAGTTGCCACAATTCTATTTTTGCCTTGCTTGCTATCTTGGTTTCTCTGTGTTATTGGACTTTTTTTTTTTTTTTTTTTTGACACTAAGTACAAGGTGAATTCGGCTTTACTTGGGCTAAATGTGTTTAAATAATTTCTCTTGTTACTGGTCATTGATTTTTCAGTAACGTGCTGTATCAGAAATTTCTTGAGAAACAAACTTCAAAGCTCATGCCATAATTGTGTACAGTGTACCAAAAAAAAACAAACACTAATATTTCCTTTATGAAACTGAATGATTTTTAGGAACAAAAACACCAAGCACCTTCTCTGTAATTCTATTAACAGGATGGTAGTTCACAACAAAGCTGTCATGCTTATTTCAACAGTTTGAAGTTGTAAAACTAGAAATACTTCAAAAGCAGATTCTTCCATGACCTGTCTGTTAAACTAGAAGTTATGTTATGCTATCAGCTTCAGAAGAAAAAATTCAAGTATTTCAGAGGTCTCCAAGAAGCTGTCTGGTATATTAATCTTGAAACTTGATAGGTTGAAGACTGATATTGTTTTTATTAAATTTTAACATACCAGAAATCTTCCTAAATGACAGTTTTTGGAAATACTCATGAATTTTTCCAATGTGCTCTCATTCAGCCTGTCATCAGAAATCTTTTTGAAGGTGTGTTGTAACAGATAATACCAAGAGAATCAAGTCATCTGAGGATGCCTATTATACATGATTTCATTGTACCTGGCTGTCAACTGTATATTTATCTATTTAGGTTCAAGCGAAGAAAGAAGAAACTTTGCCACCATCGCTTAGTCAAACCATTCCAACTTTCTATTTTCCTCGAGGATGTCCTAAGGAAAAAGTGAATATAGATGCTGTGATTGCCAAAATTGAGAGAACTTTCTCTCAGTTTCCGAATGAGAGGGCAACTTTAGACGACATGGGGAAAGTTGCAAAGGTGAGAATTTGCTGGCTGGCTTCTTTCAATACTATATTCCTATGGAAAGGAAACAAGAATTGTGCTTTGTTTTCTTGCGTTATGGGTTTTCATTTCCAGCAAGGTAGTGCTAGTAAGACAGCATACCTGCTGATGTTGATAGCACAGTTATGAGTGGAAAGCTTTGCATTAAGTCTGTCTTAAAATTTATGTTATTCTTAGAAAATCTAACAAACCATAGAAAACAATGTGTTCTTTATTGACCCATAGACGTAAGACAAAAGCCACTCTTGGTAAGCACTTTGATTTTTAGACCTCTACAAAATTAGTCACATGGTGGAAAATGTTCCTGTCATTGGTATAAAATCTACAGAGTGCTGTTTTTCTTAAAGCAGTGTCATGAACATCCATTGTAAAGATGCTGAAACACAGAATCATTTGGTAATTTGAAATTATAACTCTTTAGTCAGTAGTGAAGAGTTAACGCAGAGTTACTGTAGAGTAGCAAAGTACTAGGCTTACAGAGCAGCTAAGATTATTTGTAAATCTTGTAATACACAATAAGCTAGTTAAATCAAACTTCAAAATTTCTAAGTAGTGCTTGAAATATCAGTGCAAGTCATGGTCTTGGTCATGAGTCTTAGGTTCTTATCCTTGTTCCTGTCACTTTGCATTTCAAGTCCAGGGCATAGAAGAATAGAAGCAGGCTCTTCTCCAGAGCAGGATTAGGGGTTGAGTTGCTCCTAGCCTACCTCACCAGAAGAGTTTAACTGCTAAGCTGAACACTAGGATTCCCTCCTTTCACAGCTCCTTTCCAACTAGAAGGGGTGCTTCAGCAAGTGAGCTGGAAGGGTCCAGTCAGCTACAACTCAGTGATAAAAGGCAGCCTCCTGAAGGGTAGGGAAAAGCCTCTCAGGCTGAGCAGGGTATTTGTCAGAAACGCTTCTGTAAGTACTGGTTAAACTACTGCATGAGAAATAACTGTCCTTTTCTGCCAGTGACCGTGCACATCTTGTAATATTTAGTATTCTCTGAGATCCAAATGAGCTTCTCACAGATGTTGGCACATCTGATGACTCCATGGCATAGTCAGTGTCAGGCAAGAGAGCAGCACTTTGCAGTGAGGACTGAGGAAGCTTGGAGCAGGCGCAGAAGCAGTGCTGTAGCTGTATGGCAACACTCAAGGTGTGGAGGAGTACCTGCTGGTTACTGTGAAGTGCTGCTGGACAGGACAGGGCAGCCTGCTACCAAAAGTGGGAAAGACGTGCATGTATATGCAATGATGCAGATGACTTGAGCTATCCTCTGAGCCAGATAAATGTAAACTGGCTGTGGTCCAGAAGTTGTGTAACTGTTTGTGCTGCCTGGAGCTCAATTTAAACATATCCAGCCCAATAGCAAGGGCTCTGCTCAGCTGCTTGGAGGGTGGACAGACCAGACATGTGACTGCATTCATCTATTAGGAATGCTGCAAGTTGCTTTGTTTTACTTTCCACTTCTGAATCTTGGCCTAAAGCAGTTGCTTTAAATTAGCTAGTTTGGAGGGTGTAGCTAGTTTCAGAAACAAAATAAAAATAAAATAAAATAAATCTGTGCTTACCATGGTTTCAGTAATGCTTCTAATCCCCTACAGATACATGCAATGTTACAAAAAGGTTTTTCCCATTATGTTTCCTCAATGTTTTTCCTTAACACCTGTAAAATTTAATTTTTTGAAAGACTTATGAGGGAGTAACCCTCAGATAAGCAATCTTGTCAATGAATTGACTTGATGTATACTTTAATTATAGGCTTGTGAATGCCCACTTTACTGGAAAGGTCCTCTGTTTTATTGTGCTGGAGGAGAACGAACAGGATACGTGTCAGTTCATAAGTTTGTTGCAATGTGGAGGAAGTAAGTAGATCGCTTTTTCAGAGAGATGGTATTTTTAAATGAAACATGGTAGTCTAAGTTCTGAATGAGTTTGTAAAGGGGAAGAAAACACTACCATAACCATTGTCAGTAAACTTTTACCTAGGACAACGTAAGTAGATCTTTCCTTTAAAACAAGCAAACAACTCTATATTACACTTAAAGATTTTTAAATGCTTGTGATAAATGACTGGCTATTGATGGGAAAAGTGAAAACCACGGCACTAATTTACAGATGTCATTTCTGGACAAAATGCTTTCTCTTTTTACTTTCTCTTTAGTTTCCTAGTTCTAACTTGAAAATGTCCTTTCATATAAGCAATTACTTTGAGTACCCCTCCTCAAATGTAAATGTACAAGACTAGCGTGCTTTAACTTCCCTTAGAGTGAACTTTGCAATGTGTGATTAATTATCTTTTGAATTAAATGTTGTGGTTGCAGTTCTGTAAGACTTGTTCATGCTAATTTGTATGGACATCCTAGGAGCAATTTTCTGTGTATGCTAGTAAATGCATATCTTTACATTTCAGAATACTTCAGACCTGCTATGATGATGCTGCAAAGTTTGTTCATCTTCTAATGAACCCTGGATGCAACTATTTGGTGCAAGAAGACTTCATTCCTTTTTTACAAGTAAATTGCAACTGAAACTAGTTCTAGAAAACAAAACAAAGTTATGAGCTTGCAGAGTTTTTTTTAGCTAAACATGCGTTTTCATCGTCTTCATTAAAGTTTATTAATACTTCGTGTAGCTCACTTTGTGTTGTCCACTGAGTGCTAGTGACTTCTTTTAAAGTTAATCATTTTATGGCTGGTTATATATATATATTTTTTTAATATTTATATTTTTTTATATTTTTATATATCTGCAGTAAGACGTATGGATTTGAAATTGTTTGCAGGAGTAGCTTGTATTTTTAGAATTCTTGGGATTTTGAAAAGCAGTTGAAGTTACTTATGTCAAGGAGGCCCTTTGGAGGGCAAAGGAAAAGTGGCCTGTAAATTCAAGACTTAATACAATTTCTCTCAAAGAGCAGCGAACAAATTTATAAAACCTGAATTGACTTTTAATGTGTTGTCAGACACAATTACAAGCTACAACAGTCAGTGTTTATCTGGCTAGTTTATTCAAAATCTGCCTATGTAAAATACAGGAAACCTTCAGGTTATATGGCTATTAAGAGATTATTTTATTCTTAAAGTCATCAGTGTTTACATGAAGCGTGCTATAAATGAAGTTATTAATTATTCTAGTTAATTTGAACCCTCTTGCTTAAGGAAGGAGATATGCTAATCTGTGCTATTTATTTTATACAGTCACTAATGAATACTGTTCAGGATATTGTTATTCCTTTCTCTGTAGGATGTGGTGAATAGTCATCCTGGCCTATCATTTTTAAAAGAAGCATCTGAGTTTCATTCTCGGTACATTACCACGGTAAGTGTTTTTTATTTGGAAAATCTGTTCTTGTTAATTAAGTACAAAAATCAGAATGGTTAAAGTTAGTCAATAAGCATCTTTGTCCTTTGGAGGGAAAAAAAAAAAAAGTTGAGTATGCTGTCAGTCTTAATTTCTACTTAACTAGAGGTATTACAAAGAAAATTGATTTATTTTAGCATTGTAGTAGAAAGTGGTGAACTTAATACTAGGAAGAGAAACACTGAATTGTAATAGTGTACAATAAGTTAATGAACATTGAACAAAGAATGTGCTGTTATCTTAGACTGACTTGATTGTGGGTTTAGACTGTACTCATTAGAATCCCACCCTTATTCTGCGATTAATTAAATGCAATTTTGAATGAAAAGTCTATATTAACATGATTATGTTCAGCATCAAGTAAAGTAATGTTAATACTGAAGCTGCTTACCATTTTTCTCTCTGGGGGTTTTTCTTTCTAGGCAGGTTTTTTTATACAAAAAAAAAGCTCCATTTCTTTCTTCATGCAGTTACATGACTGAAGTATTCTTTAGGTACACAAGGGAAAAATCAGTGACATTATATTTCCTTAGCTGTAGACTAGATACCCAATTCCACTGAAGTCTCAAAAGATGAAAACTCCACAAAATGACATTCCATTCATTCTGTGCACATGAAAACTAGTTTAACGAATATTCACCAACACAAACCATGTGGAGTTGGTCATGTTTTATCCAGCTTATAGTTTTACCCAGACCTAAATGTGGAAGACTTTTTGAAGTGTTTGGTTTTGGTTCCTCCTATCCTTCCTATAGAGACTGCCAGCCTATCAAGTAGGTCCTGATGTATTAGTTTTTACTTTTTGTAATCATTACATGAGCTCCCGGAGCCTTCTTGCCAAATGTGACTAGAGGAAATGTTCTGCCTGTGAGAGTAGTTCTCTTGATTAATGGATTGTGGTTTGTATCAAAGCCTGCTCTGCTTAAAATCATGAAAGCTTGCTGAAGGAAGGAAAAAATCCTGCCACTTCCAGTTACTTTTCTTTGGATGAACAGCTTATTTGAGTAGGTTTGGGCCTAGCAATATTGAGTAAACCAGTGCTGGCAGCACTTTACTGACAACACTTAGTATAGTTTCAAGAGAAATCCACATTTAATCAAAATTCCAAAAAAGAAGCTAGTATTTTTTAATAATGTAGTAAGAATATTTGGAATGCCATTCTGCAGATAAAAAAATGGCAAGAGGACTCTGCTGTTATTTCTTGTCTTGTTTCAGGATGGAGTAACTGTTAGTGGTAAATTGACCTATACAGCCTTCTAAAACTCTGTCCTAGAAACTGTTACTAATATAGGTGACTCTTCTAGAAGATAAAGTAAGGCATTTTGGACCAGGTGATCCTGGAGGTCTTTTCCAACCTTTATGATTCTATGATTTTATGTATTCACCTGTATTCAGAATGGCCTTAATCTTGCTACTTGAAGCTTTAAAGGGTGTTGTAAGCATTGTAGTTGAATATTTAATCTCTGTTCATGCTAATTCCAGTTAGCAGTTAAATGAACCATTTTTTTTGCATTTTTTTGCAGTTTGTGTGTATATATATATATGTGTGTGTGCATGTGTATGCATACATACGCTTCATAAATTTAGTGCAGCAGGTGTTTAAGTATTCTTCAACCATGGAAGCAACTGATTCTGTCTGCTAGGCAGTGATATCGGTTGGTTGGTCAGCCTAGTGGTAAGGTTAGGTGCACATGTTCAAGATAAAGCTGAATTACATTACAAACACTTGTCCTGACAAATGGGATACTACGTTTAGTCTGCAAGTATGTTGTATGTACATCTTAACTATGAATTCTTGAAATTGCAGTCTCCACAGTTTCCTCTCCCTTATGACAAACCGTTGTGCAGCCTAGTAAGGAAGGCAATTCTCTGACAATTGGCTTGTACTCTGCTTCAATTCACTTTAGAAAACTGTCTTTTATGCCTGTTCCCAGTTGTCTCCAGCAAACATTCAATTTTGTTTTTATTTTTAGACCAGTTAAATGTATAACAGATGAGATAATGACATGCAGATGGATTAAGTTGCAAAGCTAAGGCAAAACCTTTTTAGAAAAAATTGCTTTGTAGTATAAGCCAAAAATGGGCCTTCCCTAAACTCACAATTAGAATTGAGCTAATTAAGTTTCAGAAGCAGGCTGGTCTATTCTCCTTTCTACATCTAGGGAGCCAGCTGTTCTTTTTCAAAGTGTGTGCTGCAGAGCTTACTGTATGCAACAGTTTAAGCTTTATTTTAAAGAATCATGAACAAAACTCTTCTGTTTGTACTTTAAAATTGTTGTTGTCTTTAAACTATTGGTATGCTTCAATTAAAACCTGAGGTAATGAAAAGGTCTTTAGTTTGAAAGAGGTTTTTATTGGGAGAGGAAGAAATTTCTAAAAATGTGGCCTTTCTTGGCTAATAACTACTGTTGTGAGTAAAATGCTGTGCATGCAACATTCAGTGCATTGCTAATCAGCAGGTATAATCCATTTCCAGTTAAGCAATTACGGTTGATAATATCTTAAATTTTTTTTGGTCTACTTTATTATTGATGAATGAATTATTTAGAATGTTTATCTGGTTGAATCCAGTATTCACCTCAAAAATGTTTTACTTAAAAACTAAGAGAAATTGTGTTTTAAAGGCTCATGTTTGTAAATTAAAGCTAAGCAGGTTATGCTAAATGCATGAGTTTACCAAAATGATCCACCAGTGAAACTGATTTAAGTAGAAGTGTTGGATACTTAACTGAATGAATTTGCTTCTGGTTCCAGTATCACTCTTGCCATAGAAAATAGTGTATTTCTTGCTAGCTTTTTGTTACTCAGTTAGAAATAATTTGTGCTATTTTTAGTAGTAGTGTCAGTTTTTTCCATCTAACTTTAAATAGAATGAAATGGGGGGGGAGGGATGCATTGTCTGTCCACCTGCAGGAAGTATTGTTCCTGTTAGGTGTTGGTTGGTTGTATTTGTGGACTTGAGAAGTCATGGCATCCATGTCCCCTTTTTGTTTGTCACTTCGTTTATGAAGTAAAATTTTCATAGCAAATATGGGTCTTTTAAATCCAAAGCCATGAGATACATTAATGGGTTTATCAGATGATATCCTAAAGTGTTAGAAGATTGGGAGGCAGTGAAATTGTCAACAGATGAATTCTGGATAGCTTGTGAATATTCTGCAGCTTCACTGTGTGGGGCATGGGTACTGCAGCATCAAAGTAAGAGTTACCTAGATTAGATATAGATGGAAGTAGCTTGGGAATATGACATGACATAACAGAAGCATCAAAGTGCAAGTAATGGAAAGAACAGACTTCTAAGCCCTTCAGTTTTGGGGAAAGACGGAGTCCTGTAATGTAGCTAAGGCTTATCTTTGATCACAAATTTTTGGGAGGGTGCTTAGGTAGCATACTGAAGATCACCTCTTTGTTTTCTTTTTCTTACAGGTTATACAGAGAATATTTTATACAGTAAATAGGTCCTGGTCTGGGAAAATAACCTGTAATGAGCTCAGGAAAAGCAACTTTTTGCAGGTACACAATATCTAAAGCTTTGCAAGATGTTTCTACAAGTTTAAAAACTGTATTAACTAAATGTTTAAGGGAGTAATGTAAGAAGCATTTCTTCTTTTTGCAAAACTAGTGGGACTAAATTGCATTAACACGTATACAGGAGAGTATGTTTAAATGTCATCTTTTATCTAGACCTGTCTATGTGTAAATTTGATTAGCAGAAATCTGTCTTCGTTTTTCTATGGACATATTAGCTTTCAACCTTTTCTGTTAAGTCTTTGCTGTCATTCTGCATGGTGTGCCCTGTCTCTGAAGATAAAAACTTATCCATTGAAATATTGTTAGGTAATAGTAATTAGTTTGGTTATCAGAACTCAGATCACTCAGCAGCTGTCTTAGAAATTCTTTAATGTGTTCTACTTATCCTTCTGATAATAGAATGTGGCATTATTGGAAGAGGAAGCTGATATTAACCAGCTGACAGAGTACTTCTCATATGAACATTTCTACGTTATCTATTGCAAATTTTGGGAGCTGGACACAGACCATGACCTCTATATTGATCGGAAGGATTTAGCTCGACATAATGATCATGGTATGACAAATGAAGCATCTTTCTTTACATGTGTTAAATGACCTGTAAGCTTTCACCTGAGGAAGTGGTTAGCCACAAAGGACAGCGTTCATGAGTCTGTAGGTGTAGGTCATCCTGCTTACTCAGGAAATAAAGTAGGGCAAGTTATTTCCGATGCTATCTTGTGTCTAGCAATACCTAATCAGAGGAAAACCCTCAATTTAAATTCTGACTGTGGTGAAGAAGAGGAGGAGGAAATAAGTTTGAAAGTCTGTAGGCTTGACTGGGGAGAAGGGGAGACAAGAGGAAATGACGTCAAGTTGTGCCAGGGGAGGTTTAAATTGAATATTAGGAGAAATTTCTTCACTGAAAGAGTTGTCTTTACTGAAAGAGTTGTGAAATATTGGAACAGGCTGCCCAGGGAAGTAGTTGAGTTGCTATCCCTAGAGGTCTTCAAAAAATGTGTAGATGTAGTGCTTAGTGACATGGTTTAACAGTCAGCTTGGCAGTGCTAGTTAAAGGTTGGACCAGATGATCTCAGAGGTCTTTTCCAACCTAAATGATTCTGTTATTCTGTGATTCTTGCAAACATACGTTGTTGCTTTGCTTATTTTAAGGTTTTGTTGACTCAGCTGCAGGACATTTTGTTTTAATACCATTTAGTGGCTTTACCTCTTCTGCATTCACAACATACAATGACTTTGAGATCCTATAGTCTTGTATACTTGCACCTATTTTAAATATTCTTGTAGCTTTTATGGAACTGCTGTGTTTTCTTGTTCTGTTTGCTGTGTCTATTGTCATCTTTGTCCTCTTCAGGATTAGAAAGCTTACTTAAATGCTAAGTGACTAAGGAATATGATGCTGCATTAAAAAGGAACAAAAAGCATTCTGATAGCTTCTGAAAGCTTGCCTGCAGAAGTCTATACTTTAGCACACCAAGGAAGGGAAGCTTTTTTCATTTGAGAGGTTGCTTTAGTAGGTACAGTGTAAGAAAGCAAGCAGAACTGATATCAGGCCACAGGCAGTTTATTTTGCACTGTTTTTGTATCCTCTAAGCCTAGAAATATTGATTAAAGCTTAACAGTTGCTGTCTGATGAGACCTAGACTAAATAAGAGCATAAAATGGACCTGATACACGGATTTAGTCATAAAAGCTTCTATTTTTGTGTAAAAATCAAATCTACATTCATCAATCCCTTCCTTTCTTGTCACTGGTTTAAAATTAGATCAAACATGTGGAAAGAGCATGGAAAGAAAGTACTGAAGTATTTAGGTATTGTTGGAAAGACTGAGCAACTTCAGTGTTTCAAAACTAGATAGGAAGATAGCATATGTCTGAAACAAATTGGCAATCCTACAGTTCTGCAGATAGATGTTAG
Source organism: Aythya fuligula (assembly GCF_009819795.1). NCBI lineage: Eukaryota > Metazoa > Chordata > Aves > Anseriformes > Anatidae > Aythya > Aythya fuligula. The sequence continues at coordinate 136,593,681 of NC_045559.1, forward strand.
TAGGGGCCAATATTCCTACTGAAATAATGTGGTGGTGGCATCTTCTAAAGTATATAAAACAGATGACCAGTTTGAATGGTTAACCACTTGGCTAAATTATCAGTATTTCTACAGTGTTGAAAAAGGAATTGAGAGCTAGAATAATCAGAAGTAATTCTGCTTCTATGAGAATAGGGTTGTATGCTGCTTTGAGTGCCTACCACAAATTCCTCAAGTTGCTCTGCATGTCCCTTACAGGGGTAGTGTTCAGTTAAGACATGTATCTAAAAATCCCTGGAATTGTTTCAAAATAGAAATATGAATCACAACCATGTCAGAAATAGACCCATGTCAGAATCAACTAGGTATGCTCATTATGCATTAATATGCAATTCTGTTTTGGCCCTTTGCCAAAAGCAGGGTCACAAGCTAATGGTACTTGAAAACATTGTTTACTTGTCTTAGAACTAGTAAATGATGTTTTACTAATCAGCCAGTCATTACTTCTGTTATGCTACTATTTCTGTATCAAGTCTGAATTCAAAGCTGGTTGTTCGGCTCTAGCTTTGCTCTGGAGACTGTTAAGTCGTCCTTTCCGAGAGAACTCAAAGGGATTAATGAGTGCTAGAGTTGATCTTTCTTACAGGTGTGTGTTTATGTGAGGTTTCCAATAAACTCTTCAACTAGACAGTACAAAGCAAAAATAATTTGTACATAACTGACAGAACTTTAAACCCTTCTTTCACAGCAATATCAAGTAGAATGATAGAGAGGATCTTCTCAGGAGCAGTAACAAGGTAATTATTTTGTATACTGATCTAAATCCAATCTAATACTTATATGCTTGCTGGTTAAATTGTGTGTGATTATTCCCAGGATAAAATGACCTCATTTGAAACAGAACATTGAATTTCAGTACTTAATATTGTTGTTAAAACTTGAGAGTATTCATGGAATCTCTGGCTCAATCCAAGATTGGATTTACTCTTTAATCTTTACTCTTCTTTCTTTATCCATATGAACACTCATTGTTTGCTATTACATGGCATAGCAGGGATGGGAATGAGGGAGGAAAAAATGTTGGCATTGTCTTTCTGTCCCTCTAACCTGTAGAATTTTCAAAGGGATTTGGGCTTTTTAACTACTACTAATAAAATGAACACTTGCATAACAAGTTTACAAAAACGAATCTATATGATCTATGCAGCTAGAAAGTTAACAATAAACTGAAATAACAAAAGCTGAAATGAATGGTATAGACATTGGCAGGCATGTCTACAGTTCATTCCATCACGAGTTTTTTGGGCAAGACAAAACATACATTGTATCTTTCTAGATATCATAAAGATAACAGCAAAAAAAGGAATTTTGGGGGGAATTAAATATAACATGCCTATTAACTGCCTACCTGACTCTTTGCTAGAGAGGCTGACATTTGGGTGCTATGTTCTGTAGTATGAGTAGAAACAGATATAACTATGTTCTTGTCACATACACTTAATATATTTTTCATTTCTATCTTTATACTTGTATTCCAACACTACTTCTAGCTGAGGAAGATAAGTAAAACTTTTGTTTCTTCTAGACAGAGTGCTGTCCACCTTCTACTACCTTCCTCTTTAAATATCCATTGCAGTAGAAACAGAGCTCACAAGCTCCCTTATCCTGAGTGACCATAGGCACTGACATATTTCCTTCAAACAATGCATCTTTTGGGAGATAAATGTAGTTAATAGCACCAAGGGAAAATATTCCTTAATTCTAGTAAAACCTATCTGTTTTAAAATAAATTCTCCATATTTTTTCCCACATCGGCTGTCAAGAGGTAGAAAAGCACAAAAAGATGGAAAAATAAGCTATGCTGACTTTGTCTGGTTTTTGATATCTGAAGAAGACAAGAAGACACCAACTAGGTAAGAGTGAATTTGTTTTAGCAGAAATAGACTGGCTTTATTGGTTTTCTAGCCCTAAAAAGGGGAGATTTCTGTTGCTCAGATAGAACTTTAGAAGAGACTGAACTATAAAAATTGACTGGGGAAACTGGCTCAGTTGGTTGAATCATTGTTATTTTTTAGTGTTGTTCTATTGTTGCTGGTATAAAGATCTGTTTCAGTGGTTTCTAACAAGCTAACTACATGTTATTATTCATATGTTGCTTGTTATTGACAACAACATAAAAGGAAACCACAGGTGTTTCTTGATGCCAGTGGCTTTGGGGAGCTATGCAGTTAGCACTAGCTATAGAACATTCGCAAACTTATTGCTTGATTTTATTGCATTATTGGCTTGTTCAATTTGAAAAAAGAACTTAGTTCTGATGCACAATTTAATTTTCCATTGGCTCCCTTGATTATTTTTTTTATGTAAAGCTATATGTTCTAGTCCTTTCCTTTTTTTTACCCCTCACAATTAAAGTGTGTTTTCAAATGCAAATGTTGTGTGGTAGGGCAACTACCAGAAGCTTTTATCACAATAGGTGTTTCTTGTCTAATGACTTCCTATGGTATTACAGAATGTAGTCTTAAGTTTTAAATCTGTAAGTAGCATAGCCTTTAAAACAAGCATCATAAATTCTTAAAACTGTTTGTGTGAACAGTTCTTTGTTATTAAATACATAATTTCAGCATTGAATACTGGTTTCGCTGCATGGATCTTGATGGGGATGGTGTTTTGTCTATGTATGAATTGGAGTACTTTTATGAAGAGCAGTGCCAAAAATTAGATAACATGGCCATAGAACCTTTGCCATTTGAAGACTGTTTGTGCCAGATGCTGGATCTCGTGAAGCCACAATATGAAGGTAATGAAATTCTTTTCCATTCTTTAACTTCTTCTTCTCTGGGCTAGGAGTTAGTGTTACCCCTAAGAGCAATCAGTTGGTTATACCAAGAATAAACCTTTATTTGGTGGTCGTCTCTAAAGCCTATTAGTGTTTATTAATTGAATGGTCTTCCAAGGACAGGCAGGCATTCATTTCCACACTAAAATTGAATACACAATATACTGCTTTAAAATTCCATGAAATCTTAAACATGGCTACAAGCCCAAATTTGTCTCATATAAAATCTTTCCTGCTGCCTGAGGTGATGCCCTCAAGAAATGCTCCTGACTGTTCTGCTGACTTGCTGCTTACCTATTCCACAACTCAGTTAAATGAGATTCCTTCAGATCGAGCAATTTCTAAATGGTGTTTGTGTCTATAGATCATTATTATCAGACTTCTTTTAGGTTACAAGCCTAAACTCCCATTAGGAAATCAGTCCAAGATCATCTTGGACTCGATGATCTTGAGGTCTCTTCCAACCTAGAAATTCTGTGATTCTGTGAAATTCATGACAATGGTCTTAGAGGTAGCTGAATTTTAAACCATCCATAGTTGTTGGTCATTTTCTACATTCATTTGAACCTTCAATAGGCCTGCATTCTACTTTCCTGCATTTGACACGTGATCTTTAGCTGATCAAAACCAAGCTTACATTTTATGCCTGGAAAAAAAAAAAAAAAAAAAAAATTATAATGGAGCATGACGCTTGTTTCTTAATTGCTGTTCTGTGCTGCTCTGTACTATAAGTGTTTTGAATGCTTTGATAAACATATTACTGTAATGTTAAAGTGACATCCTGCATGTTCATGGCCTCTACCTCTGCTGTTTCTGCTATTTGTCTTGAGTTTGATAAAACTGTTCTATCAGCAGTGGATTGGTCTTCAGGGACTTCTTGAACTCAGGACAACTGAGGTCAACCTGCATCTGAATTTAATGTCTGAACACTCCTTTATAGTTAACACTAATAATCCTTATTATGGCTAAGCTTTTTAATGTGAACTTCAGTGTGTAAAAGGACTTGGCTTATGCTCTAATTGCTATTCTTGTACAGAGTCTGCATTGCAACAAATGTAGAACTTGCATATTTGCACTTGAAGTGTTTGATAGGAATGATAACGTCTAACTCTTATACTATTGTCTGTTTTTTGTGGTAAAAGGAAATTGTTGAATGCTTATTCTTTTGTCTATCAAATATGTTGTGCTAGTGTCTCACACTTATGCACTTTTGTAGATGAAGCACTGAGTTGCCTACTTGAATTTCAAGTATCACTTCAATAGTGTGTAAAAGGGTAGCTCTGTTTACCGTTCATAAAATTATGGCTAGTGTATAAAAATATGTAGTCTTGCCTATTGCCCACCTTCTTTCCAGTATTAAGAACATTTAATTACAGGAAACTTAGCTCTGTTGAAAAAAAGACACTTATCTTTTATGGAGGTAAATTTCACATGCCAAAGGAACTGAAATAGCTCAAAACTAGTTTTAAAGAAATAAAAGCTTCACATTATTTCAACCAAGTTGAAATGAATTTGCTAAGTAAAAACACTCATTTATCATCATTTTACATCCTTTAGAAATGTAAAAAGAAAAAGTTGTAATAAGTATGTTCTGGCTGGAAGCCTAGTCCTAGATATCAGTGGAATGGAGTCCTACATCAACATTAATGTGTAATGCAAGGGGGGTCAGGGAGAACTACAGAAGTTGAAATAAACTCTGAAGAAAGCATTTGTTATATGCTTGCCTACAGTAACATCCCAGACTTAAAGTGTCCTTCCAGTCTTGTATGTTGTGCTTCTGAAAGGCAGATGTTTTTGATGGTGCCTCAATTCTGCATTTGAAATGAAACAAGATTGGCGTGTCTGATCCATATGATGAACTTGATGAAAGGAGGCTGTGAAAGGTCTCAACCAAGAGAAGAGTTATTTAGGACAACAAAAATAAAAGCTACTCATAAAGAGCTGATTGTTTTCCATGTCACACAGTTTTTGCTAAAAAGATGGATTACTAAAAGGATTCATCCATTTTTCTAACACAACCCAGCCTTGGCAATTGATACTTCAGTTGGTAGATTTGAAACAAAAAGGTAACTTCATATAACATGTAGCTGCACTGTGATACAATTTGCTAAAGGATGCTTTGTACCAAAATCCGAATTCATGAATTTGTACAGACGTAGATCTAGCAATTTCAATTTCGTTCTGTTCCTGTTGGTCTTTGAGAGACAGTGTGGGTGTCTGCATGAGCAGTAGTGAAGCTCCCGGTGCAGTAAATGGAAACTGGAGAGCAAATCAGTGAACCAAATATAGGCATCTAACTTAAATTGGGAGCTTATATAACTAGGACTCAAATCAGTTGCTTGGTTGTGGAGAGATGCTGCCACTTGAGATGACCCGATACACCAGACATCTGTGGCAGTCTGACAGATACGACACAGGTGCCGTGAGGGATTTGTTGTTCTGGAGCATCAGCTGTAAGCCAGGCAGAATACACGAGGGCTCCTCAGATGGTGGCAGATGTGTGGCAATCATTTCCAAATGGGATTCAGATTCAAAGACCTCTGCTTCCCTCTGATGCCCTTGAGTTATACATTGTTAAAGATGGGATGCTCTGCTGAGGAAACACTGTTGTAAGTCTGGCTTTTGAGCTCTTCCATAACATCTGCAGTTAGCTACTCCTTGACAACAGAAGACTGCCCATATATAAGGTGAATTAATAAAGGAGGGTTTTAAGGACAGCCATCTGTCTTTCCTTGTATGTCTGGCATTTCTGAGTCTTTCTGCAGAAGCTTAATATTCAGCCTTGAAATAAGGTAACATTTCTGAGCAACATGACAAATACTTATAACACTTAGCAGATCCATTGTTTTGGGCTTTTGAAGGGTCGGTTTATAAAATAAAATACTTCTGAACGCTTTGCGTTCCACTCAAACAATAAATACTGGTCAGCCTAGACAAATGAGACAAATTACTTTTATGGAAAATTCACTCGTATGAAGCACAGTCACATGCTCAGGTCTAAAATAGATGCTGGAATTTTTGGGCCAAATAGAAATTATTTTTCAAGTAGGAGTTGAAGGAGCTTAGTGAGATGGATTACCTTCACTTGTATAATGCAGAATAATTTAGGGGAAAAAAAAGGGGGAATCTCCTTCATTCAGGGAAGAGAAAGGGATGCTGAAAGAGGAGATTCCTACCTGCTACCCAAACACTTCTTAGGAAGGAATGGCTAGCTCTCTGAAGGCTTCTGTCTCATAGGAAGCTTGGACAATTGGCTTAAATGATCTTCAAATCTAGGTATGGTAGACTTCTTCAATAGGAAGTGCTTCACTAGGGTGATAGCTAAAGCACAGAAAAAAATCTGAAGTACTTAAAGGTTTTGTCTGTTTTGAAGGACACTTTTCTAGGTAGGTATTTCATCTTTTCAGTCCTCTGCTATTGCATTGAGCATCAGTAGCAAATGATCTTGAGCATGATGATGATTTAAGAAAGAATATTATTCAAAAGTTTTTGGCAAAAGATATTTAGAGTTACAATTATCCTCTCTCTTAATCTTGTTTACAGGAAAAATTACTCTGCATGATTTAAAGAGATGCAAGTTGACAAATGTGTTTTTTGATACTTTTTTCAACATTGAAAAATACCTCGACCATGAACAGAAAGATCAATTTTCTATGTTACGGGTGAGTTTGAAGCTGTAAAAGTCTCTTTAGCTACGTGCTTAATGATTAATGCAGCTTTGTATAACTTGCAATGTGATTGTTTAGGATGGTGAAGGCGAAAGTCAAGAGTTGTCTGACTGGGAGAAGTATGCTGCTGAAGAGTATGATATCTTGGTAGCAGAAGAGGCAGCAAGTGACCAGTGGAATGACGGGTAAGAACATCGCAGGAGAGCTGGCACAAGTCCTTTTTACTGATTCAGAGCCTCACAATCACTGCCACTGTTAATGCTGTTTTTGTAGATCATTGTTGTTGGTTGTGTTTAGCCATGTGCCCAGTGAGGCAGAAAGAACCTCCCTTAGAACCTCCCTTGTATCTAGAATGAAAGTGTCTGGAATGAAATACTCTTTGACAGTTCGTGATCACACGAATTTTGTCAAAGAAAAGGTCCTACATCAAATTTTCAGCGGAAAGATTATTTTAAACAGCTTCACAGCTAAACATGATACAACACAGTTTCTCTAGCTTGTTGAGTCAATGAAGAGCATCATTAAGAGTTTTATGGGGGAAAGACTGAGTTCTGAACTAAAAATTATATTGGCTTAAAGTATTTCCTAATTGTTCTGTGAGAGTAAACATGAAAATTCTTGCTCTTTCAGAATCACTCCTTTCAATTTGCTAGGCGACTTCCAGAACCTCTTGGAATCGTGCTGTACTTGGAGTCAGGTTTTCAAATCTTGTTTTCAGGTGGAAGCACTAAAGCTCTGCTTCCAAAATCCTGAATTTGCCTTTCACCTTTTCATTATTTAAAAAGATAAGTAAAAAGGTACAACTTTAACTTGTTTTAGGCCTTAAGTTGAGGGACGTGTCTAGAGAAAACACGTTTTCCTGCTTTCCCTATATCAGAAAAACAAGATCATCTTCTATGCCAGACAGCAATATTCATTTTTAAAATGTCTGTTGTTCTTGGCAAGGATTTAGAGAATTACTGGCTTGATGTTTAGGAAACTGTTCTAAAAGGTGTCCCGGCCCTTGGGAGGGGGGTTGGAATTAGGTGATCCTTTCCAACCAAACTATTCTATGGTTGTAAAACATGCAAGCAAAATCTTCTCAACGTACTAAGTTCAAGAAACTAAATTCAAAAAACTTCTTAAAAGAAAGCATATGAGGGAAGAATTGTCACCCAGTCTCCTCAACAGTGAGGGCATCACACTGTTAACTCTTTGTCGAAGCCTCCCCAGAAGTGATTAATATTACAGAATTAACAAGCCAAAAAAAATACTGAAGTTTTGTTTTGCTGTGAGTTAGTCAATATTAAGCCTTCATTGCATTTATCTTTCCATCTCTAAAGCTTAATTTATGCTAAGCTTGTGGTAGGTGTAGAATGTGTATTTGCATTTTTGATACTCGTCTGACACTAATGCAGAGTGTAATAGCTTAGATTTGATGCATCAAAAGAAAGAGTAGCTTCTGCAGTCTTGCTGGCTGTGAAGCGTTACTCTGATAAATCAGCTGATAAAACTAGTGGGATTCTTATAAACCAGTGATGGATTCAGATTTTTGGCCCTCCTTTTAGAATGTTCTTCTAAAATTAACAAGTTAGAACTATCAAGAGTCAAAACTTGAAGTTACTGGTGGACGTAATAAAGCGCAGTAAATCAGTGTATCAGCAGGTCAGCCTGAGAGACCAGGCTCAAGACAGGAATAGCTTTAGAAAAGACTTGAATACTCTTAAATCTGAACATCTTTTATCTTAATTAAAACCACTTCCTGAAACATTTTACAACATTGTGGTTTTACTCTTTTTTTCTTTTCCACTGGTCTGTTTACTTCTGTCATGGTAGTTGTCTCTTTCCACCTTCCTGTTTTAAAACACTGTTGCTGTTGCAAAGTGGTAATCCCATTTTGTCTATTCTGAGACACAAAGTTGCAAAAGTCAGATGTTTTTGACAAAGATGGCTGCTCTTAGTGAAGATGAAAGCCACAAAATTCACTGCAAGTATGCTTACCTCAGATTGTTTTTGTTCTTTCCCATAAATCTATTCAAGGTGTATCTGAAACCATGGTTCTATAGCTTTATGCATAAAATGAACAAAACTAACTAAAATGCAACATGTTTTTCAAGCTTCCAGATTATATTTAAAAATTCACCTTAAACTTCCCTCTTCAGTAGACTGCTAACAGCTCTTGGACACTTACCTTTTCAGGTATTTCCATGAAGATTTTCTCCACGGCATAGGCACTGTTGCCTTTAGAGGTTTATACAGTCAAGTATTACAGACTTGTGGAACTTCAGACAGTGTAGAACTTCTGTAAAACAGAATCCTAATAACCCTAAAACTTGAGGGGAGGAGGGAGGTGTTTACCTTCACCGTGTTAATACACTCCTTCAGGAAAATCAGTGTGTTGCTCTAAGAATAGAATATAGTTTTGCGTCAGGGCCAGGGCAATCCTAAGCACAAATTCAGGCTGGGCGGAGAACGGATGGAGAGCAGCTCTGTGACGAGAAGGACCTGGGGGTGTTGGCTGACAAGAAGCTCAACATGAGCTGGCAATCTGCACTCGCAGCCCAGAAAACCAGCCATGTGCTGGGCTGCATCAAAAGAAGTTTGGACAGCAGGATGAGGGAGGTGACTCTCCCCTTCTACTCTGCTCTTGTCAGGCCCCACCTGGAGTGCTGTGTTCAGCTCTGTTTTTCCTAGCAGAAGAAGGACATGCAAGTATTAGAATGAGTCCTGAGGAGGGCCACATATCAGAGGGCTGGAGCGCCTCTCCTATGAAGACAGGCAGAGAGAGCTGGGGTTGTTCAGCCTGGGTAAGCAAAGGCTCCAGGGAAACCTCACAGCTGCCTTCCAGTACCTACAGGAAAGATGGGGATGGACTTTGTCAGGGAGTGGAACAGAACAAGGGGGAATGGTTTTAAACTAAAAGAGGGCAGGTTTAATTAAATACTAGGAAGAAATTCTTTACTCAGAGGGTGGTGAGGCGCTGGCACAGGTTGCCCAGAGAAGCTGTGGCTGCCCCATCCCTGGAGGTGTTCAAGGCCAGGCTGGATGGGGCTTTGGGCAAACTGGTCTGCTGGGAGGTGTCCCTGCCCATGGCAGGGGGCTGGAACTGGGTGGGCTTTAAGGTCTCTTCCAACCCAAACCATTCTGTGACTCTGATTGCTTCCATCTAGGCAATGCCAAAGCAGATCCTTTTTCAATATCAGCTGTCACTGACTTTAGCTAAACATTTCATTATCCATCTGTTCATTTTCATGTTCAGCAGGTGATTATCAGTAATTTCTCACTAAACAAATTGCTTTCTAGCCTCTGCTTTAAATACACGGTTGCTATCACTTCCTTGTGTTCATACCCATTTTATTAATGCTTTTGGTGTTCTTTGTTTTATTGCATCTACTGCAGGAATGTTGTTTTTCCTAACCCAGCTTAATTTCTGCTTTCTTGGAGAAAAAAAAAAAACAAAAAAAAAAAACAGGATTTCTGTCAGATGCATAAATCTTGCATCTGACAGCGTCTAACTGAAGAGTAGTCCACTACAGCATTATGTACTAGAGCATTTTGTTTTCAGTATAGCTGTGTGTATTTCACTCTTCTGTCACATGCAGAACTTGTTGGTAAACCAGCTCAAATTGAACTAATTTTTGCAGAAACTGTGGTGCATGTGATTGTTTATTTCCTGAAAATATGAAACACTGGAAGTGATGTTCTTCCTGCAGGTGCCTTGTTAGTGCTGGGACATTTGGGCACTTCCCAATGTATCTAAACTTTTTTTTTTTTTTTTTTGCTCATTTGTAGGTACGAAGCTGAACTGAATCCTGTAGACCATCAGAAGGCCAACGTCCTGAAGTATCAAATGGAAAAAAGACCATTTTTTGAAATGCCTTCACACCTGGCTGATGTAGACTTGGATGAATATGACTATGAAGAGGACTTTGAGTAGCTGTTGCGGTCGACACTTGCAGAAGAGAAGGGACAGTCTGCAGCAGGTCTGCTACACACTACACATTTCAGTGGGGTTTGTTTCCAGGAAGTCAGCTTAGTTTTGTGCTTAAAAAAATATTTAATCACTAGACTACCTTTTAAAAGAAATGCATTTGTATGGGATGATGAAACTTTTGTATTTATTCAATAGTCTATAGTTTTTAAAATTGATTAAAATATTTATTTACAGATGTTGCATAATTCCTTCTTGGAAGAATAACAATATTTGACTTTAGAGAAGAGTAATCTACTGTTTTTTAAGAGAACTGGTGTAATTCTCTCTAAGTTGAGGAGTGGTGCACTGACAGTCTCCGTCCCTTATGCAGAGAGGCATTCCTGCCTTGCTAAGGGAGGTAAGGAGACGACTTCTACCTGGCCGGCAATGCTTATGTGCTCACAGACAGCGCTAGGGTTCTTGTGCCTTGTCGGAGACGTGACCGAGCGTGTGACCCAGCTCTTACTTACAGACGCAGTTTTATTGGACAAGCTGAGCATATTGGTGCATAAGGAAGACTAATGCTGAAACAAGTTGCTTCTCTTCTCTGTATAGTCCTTGTTTGCCCCAACTTTAACTTTGCTTGGCCTTTAAACTTCAGTGTTTTCACTGACGTTCATTATAAAAATACTATTAAATAGTGCAGTCTGTTTTAGTGTCCATACTTGATCCAAAACGAGTGTGTTATTTCTTGTAGAAGGAACCAATTTTTTTAAATCCTTTGTATAAATGTTACTTGATCAGTGATGTGCACTAATTTGTTGTGGGCATTCAGTGCTTTTGTCTGTCCTCCCCTTCAGTTGTTTGCTATTGACACATTCCATGGATATTCATAGTGTCACAGCAGCTTGAAATTGTTGCCTCACTCTTACTGTTAAACAGATTTTGTTGAAAAAAATGTACAAAAAGATGTAAGTTATTTTGTTTGCAGTGTAGATCTGTTTAAAATGTTTAAAAATCATGTTTGTATTTTGAAATAAAGATTTTCATACATGTAATTTAACAGCTCTAATTGTTATGTACTACATCCAATTAAGTTCTGAAAGAACCACTTAAGCTATGGGTTCCATATGTATGCAGTCTGGTTAGATAATTACACCAAGCTGCATATTCAAAGCAGATGAGTTCTAGCAGGTTTTTCCCCATCCACATGGCAGTGATGCTACACAGCTGGAGGAGGTACGGAGCAGTCTGTGCCCTCAGCTCATCGCATGGCCTTCTACTGAGACTTACAAACTTACAAACCTGTGGACCTTTCAGTAATGGAGTTCATTACTCACAGCTTCACCCAAAAAAAATAAAGTCATTAAAATCCTTAGAACATTATTCGAAGAAATAATGTTGTGGTCCATTATGCCACCTTTAATAGGAATGTATGAATGTCAAATTTCTCTAAGTGTTATGCAGACACCTTTCACTACTTCCATGTTTTTCTTACATTTTCAACCACTGAAGATATACAGAGCATTTCTTTTAAGCTCTATACAGAGCATTTATTAAGCTCTATTCGCCAAATGTGCTGTTAGAAAGATGCCAAACTGGCTTTCTGGCTGATGAGCCTGAGCATCAGGGAGGTTGTGGCATCCTAATCTTCCCTACCCAAACCCTTCAGCTGGGAGCTGGCTTCTCAGAAACAGCTGTAGATGAGCAGCCAAAACTTTTCTCATCACAATTCATTAAACAGAGCAGAGCCATGGTGAATGGTAGAACCTGTAGCCATGATTGATGCTTTGTGTTTTAATAGAGAGCAGGAGTGAAGAGATTTCACTATACATTTGATATCCAAGGCCCTTTTTTCCTAGAGGATGTGCAGAGGTTTAATGGAGCAAATGAGTGTGTTGCTGTAGAAGTCTTCTTCCTCGAAGAATGATTACTGTACCTTCCCCTGAAGCGTAGTTCCCATCCCTAATGGTTTTTCCCAAAAGTTTGAGAGCACTTGTGCCTGCGGTCCTAGACCTGTGTTCTTGGTGCAGCTGCACGCTGCCTACTGTGAGGGGCCAGGCTGAGATCCACACTGCGGGGGGATGAGGGGAACATCACTGCTCAATCTGAAACACACACCCGCTGCCTCGGCAGTGATCACAGCTTGCAGTCACGTTCCTGGGAGCTGCGCTCCCGCTGCATTTAATAACAGGGCCAACCAGAGGCCAGCAGCACCGCTGGGCTTTCTCCAGTCACTGTGGGACTGTCGCATGCACCTTCCGTACTAATGGACAGCAACGGTTATACAGTTTATTTTACAGTCATGATCCAAAATATATACATAGATTAAAATTTTAAAAAAGCTTTTAGGATTAATGCAGTGTACAATTCCATGGAGCAGTAACAAAGCACTCGAGTGAAGAACGTTTCCAAACCTGTCATGGAAAGACTGCTTCTGAAGGGCTGTATTTACAGTCTATTTACATTGTCTTTTCAAGCTTTTCATATCCCCAGTAACTACTACGTGCTTGCTGTGCATGACGGATTTATTCCAGAGGAAAATACTGAATCAACTGGTCCGCTGTTGTGTTGTTGCTGCAAGTCTCCTGAGACTGTGTCCTGATCCCCAACGGCAACCAGCCCTGTTTCTGTGAGCGCTGGCGTTCAGAAATGCTTTCAGACGCTGTGAGCCACGATTTGCACCTTACAAGCAGGAAGCGAGCAGCCCTGCCGCGTCCCTCGCCATCCGGCACCCAGCAGGGCCCTGTCCACAGCCGGGCCAGGCTCCTTGCGCTGTGACGGGGTGCGAGGGCACGAGCACATCGCCCTCTCGGGCCTCTCACACCCAGCAGGGCGCTGCTCTGAGCTGAGCACCCTCGTCTCTGTCTCATCCAGTTCACAGAGTCGCTGAGTGTTTGTCAGTACCCTGCCTGCGATCCTTGGGGTGGGAATTTATCCACGAGGGCACTGAAGTCCAGGATGAAGTGCAGCAATAATGATGGTTGCTGCTTCCACACCTCAGAAGCACGCCACCAGCCAAAGCAGTGATACTGATGAGCAGCAGAGTGGAGAAATCACCCACGGTGCTAGGAGCTGGTACTGGGTGGATGCCTACAGGGGGAGACTTGCCTTGAGCTGCTGTGCATCTCCTGCTGCCTTGGTTGATGCCGTCACAACCGCACTGTTCACTTCAGCAATTGGCAGAAAGCAGTAGTAGCGTGTTCTTCACTTCCATTTATCCCCTCATTGTCACCTTAACTCTTCTAGACCAGACAAAAGACACATTAGTCAGGCTCATATTATCAAGAAAACATCACAGAGGAGCAGCTTGTAAGGTGTCAGGACAGAGATGTCTGAATATCAGGCTAAAGGGCCACGAAGACAACCAAGGGGCTGGAGCATCTTTCCTAGGAAGACAGGCTGAGAGCGTTGGGGCTGTTCAGCCTGGAGAAGAAAAGGCTCTGGGGTGACCTCACTGCAGCTTTTCAGTACTTACAGGGTCTCATAAAAAAGATGGAGAGGGGCTTTTTGCTCAGGCAGATAGTGAGAGGATGAGGGATAGTGGCTTTAAACTAAAAGAGGGGAGATTTAGATTAGATATAAGGAAGAAATTCTTCACTGTGAGGCAGTGGTGGTGAGCTCTGTCCCTGGAGGTGTTCGAGCCCAGGTCCTGGGCAGCCTGGTCTGGCGGGAGGTGTCCCTGCCCATGGCCGGGGGTTGGAGTTAGATGCTCTGTAAGGCCCCTTCCAACCCAAGCCATTCCGTGGTTCTGTGCAGCCTCTAACCACTCAGCAACGCAGCCATAGGTGGCTCTCGGAAAGCACACTGGCTGCCACAAAAGGGAAGAGGTATTTCTACGCCACATGGAGCCCGGAAAATGAATGACAGGGAAAGGCCTGTCTGTTTTCTGTATAATTTCAACCTTGGTCTGCTGATTTACCTTATTTTATTATCTATCTTCAGCAAAAGCTGCTCCAAGCCCATTGCCTAAACCAGTATTTTACATTTTAACAGGCATACAACTGGAAGAAAACACAGAAGTCCTTTCTTTCCTTCTAGTCCTCAAGCAAAAGTAAAACCCTGGGTTTGTAACACATTACAAGTTCAGAGAGCAGGAGGAAATGCAAAAAAAAAAAACAACAGAAACACTCAGGCCCTTGCAATGGCTGACAGAGCAAACCCTGGGAGGAAGGAAAGGCAGTGCTGCGAGGCCCGTGGTGTGCAGCAGCCTGGTTGAGCCCTTGGCACTCGGCTGCCCCAGGGCCACGAGCCCTTCCCTGCTGCTAGGATCCGTTGCCCACCTGCGCTCAGACCCAGGCAGGCAGCTGCAGCGTGGCCACACTCCTACCTGACCCCAGAGGTGCCCTCAAGAATAACACGGGGCTGCGCCGTCTGTCACCCCGAGCCCACAACGCTCAGGTGCTTCCCTTTGAATCCCCACCTGGCCTGAGGACAATTTAATCTCCCAACAGCCTCGAATGGAGAAGGACAAAAGCCAAGGGACGCTCCAGTCACAGCGATCAATGGCCGGGAGCACAACGCGCACACCTCCTCTGAGGCAGACATTCCCTCCAGGCCACGCAGCAATGCCATCCCTGCAATGTGTCAGTAACATGAAGCAGCTGCAGAGGGTTCCTAATTAAGGAGCTTCGCAGTATGGGAAAAGGAAACTGGATCTTCCTCGTAACGCGTCCTAGCTGGTCTCCAACATACCTAAGGGTGTCCAGAAGCTACGCTACCAATTGCCGTATGGCACGCAAATAAACGACCTGAAGAAGGAGACCTCAGACACAGCTGGAAAGGGGAGAGAACTTCTTTCCTCAGCCTAAAAGGGGCCACAAAATGAGCACGACAGCCAGGTGGGTACTCACGAGGTTCTGAACTCACGTTCACCCACCCCAAGTACAGCTGTCCACAGAGCTGGAAAACCCAATCTGAAATTACCTGGTCTGCATCAATCACATCAACATCGGCATCTTCACTTTTATCTCCCGCTTGTCGCTTCATCGAGACATCTGTCTCAATCTCACCTTCGCTGAAAAAAAAAAAAAAAAAGCTAAGTCTTGAGAAACTTTATGAGGGAAGTCATACGTTGCGCAGGTTTTATTAAGGCAGAGTGGTGCATGCATCATAATCTGTTGCTGAGGCACCCACAGGAGGTAGCCCAAAGCTTCTGGCTCAGTATTGCCTAGGTATGACATAGGTGGTGCTCTGAGGAATGTCTGAAAAAGGCAGATCAGAAACAATATCTTCATTTAAACAGGCTGGACCTACAATCTCCTATGTTTCTTTTTTTTTTTTTTTTTGTTCTATTTTACTAGTATTCACCAGGTCCATTCAACAGGTGTCCCAAAACTGTCCCAAAACCTGAAAAAGCACGTGTACTCCTTCTGGGATTTGTGTGTCAGCTTTTACCCTGCCAACATGGGAAGTGGAACCCACCAGCTCAATAAATGAATTGCATTGCAGGACATTATCCCAGCTGAGCACTCTGAGCTCTTTACACAGCTCAGAAGTAGACTGAAGGCTTGCTACTTCTGCAACACCTCTCTTACATCCAGTTCTGGTGGGTTCCACTCCCATGTGTGTGCACACTGCACGTAGACACGCAGCTCTTTAAAAGAAAGCCACCAGCAACACAGCAGTTAACAACGGATCTGCAGAGACAAGAATTCTCTCTTTCATTTCCAGAGGTGCAGAAAACACCCAGCGTTGGGCTGCACCACACAGCCAGGGAACAGCTGACAGCACAGGCCTCTGATCAGGACCAGAGACAAGAGAAGTGGGACAGGGAACTCCTCCCGCCTTGTCTGTTTCCCCACACGCTCGGTATTTGCCCAAGAAGTACTGGAAGCTCCGTGGCAGTGGGGAACGATGAGGGCAAGGCAGCAAATGCAGCTATTGGCCCGAGGAAATGAAGAACACAGCCTGTCCCTGGGACACGGCTCGCACAACACTGCGCTTTGCCCATGGCAGGACTGCAAAAAGCAGAAGCAGAGGTGGGTCGAGAGACCCCAGCTCCCAGCACTGGGACACGTGAAAGAGCTTCTAAGATATCTCGCCAGTACCTTTGCTGCAGCCCGCCGGGACAAGGGGGTGGCACATGCTCCTGCGAGTTCGTCTCTCGAGATTTCAGCCTCTTTCTGCTCTTCCCTGCTGCGGAGGTGAGCTGGGAAGCAGGCTGTAAGGCTGGATCTTGGCTTGCTGCTTCAGCAGGGCTGGCTTCAGGCAAAGACCCTGTAGGAGACAGCGAACAGACCCCGTTCTTCAACCTCGCCCTCAGAGGCTGGGCATTTCCAACAGCAGCGTCCCCGCTGCAGGGGAGCAGCGGAAGCCAAGCTCAAGGAGAGATTTGGGGCAAAGCAGCCATTTATTGAAAGTTGCAACTAAAAGGCACACAAAAGAAAAACAATTTAATTTGCCCCGATCATTTTTGCAATGTAGGCTTACGATCTTAGCCCCAGTCCTTTCGTGCTACCAGCACTGCTGACTCTGTGTCACCCTCACTAGACAAGGGCCACTTGGACACAAAAGGACAAGGTTTTGGAAGGCAGGGCACTAACAAGAGAAATTCTGAGAAAGAATGAGAGAGAAACTGAAGGTCTTTGGGAGAAATTCCCTTTCCTCCCCATAGACCTGCACATGTCCATAGCACTTAGGAGTTTTACTGGCAACTGTTTTCATTGTGGCTGTACTACATATAACTAATCCCCACCATGTCTTTACAGATTGGAAGTCCGTGAGAGCAGCCCACGTAACTCACTAAGTTAGGAATATGATTCCAATTTAGAAGGCTAGACCCCCTGAAACCTCAACAGATAGAAAGAACCCAGAGAATGATTTGTCCCAGACTACCTGGGCTGAAGACACGAACCAGTTTCTGGGAATATCGCCCCTTTCTCAGTCACCCACAGGGCCCAAATCAACAACGCCCTTAACGTAACAGCTGAAAGCACCGAGCCAAGCCCCAGTGGCACAGACAAATGGCAGAGCTCAATTCAAGATCATCTGAATTTGGCTCACACGAGGTCTCCAGACCAATCTTCCTCCAACTGAGTAACGAAGAGACCTTTAACAACAGCTAAAAACGTTTGGCAGTAAAGCTGAAGGCAAACACCACGGTTCCAACTGGAGAGGCCACGAGGTCCAACACACTGCGGCACCACTAACACAAAGCACGACGTGCATTTTTGCTGGGACAAAGCCAGCACAGCTGATTCCCAGCAGCCCCATTCCCATACCATTCGACAATTTCCTTTTGCAAGAAGATGCCTTAGAGGTGCCCACTTGGGACCACTCCCCTAAGCTGCCGAGGACAGAGCTCTCCTCATCTTCGTTGGCCAGTAAGGAGTTTTTGTACCAGATCAACGGCTGCCATTCGTCTCGGCTGTAAGGCAGCGGCTCGACTGCGTACCTCTGTAAGTAAGCATACCTGGAGAAAAACAAAAGCAAGCATAAAAAAAACTCAGTATCCTTCCCGTCAACATCAAGGGAAGGTTTTGCTAGAAAGGCTTTTTGCCTTTACTGTCCAAAGGTGCAGACAGAACTGTCAATGCAGTGAAAAGAAAAGACACCCTTTTTCTCTTGTCTGACATCTCTGAAATATGGGAATAGTTATAATGCAAATTCCTTCAAAGCTAAGAGAGTGCTTGAATTTCAGCATTAGAGACAACGTTTGGTTCACAGGAATTACAGAATTACACCAGTCTCTAAAAAGAAGTCCCCACGTAGGAAGTCACTGCCTATTGCTGCTGCCAGGGGCAGCTTGAACGGAGCAGCACTCTGAGGGCATGCCACTTTTCCTGGGGGCCCTTTCCTGCCTCTTGGACTGCCACAAAAAGGAGATCCCAGGTGACAGACACTCCTCATGATTCAATAGCACAGCAGGTCAGGAAGCGGGGTATTTGCACCACAAGTGCCTGTTTTGTCGTTTTGTTTTTTTTTTTAAATGAACAAGCAATAAAAACACTTCTCTGGAATATCATATCAGCCCCAATCCGATCCTCGCAGGTTCACAGTAAGATTTTGAGTGTCTGAAAAAAGCAGTTAACAGCTCTTCAGTTGTGACAATGCACAGGACGCAGGAAGCATTGCTTCAAATCCCTGTTCTGCTTGATTCGATTCACAGACTTGACGTTGTACCCCCCTAAGTCTCAGGTGAATAACTTAATCACCAGGCTACCAGCCCTTCTGGAGCAAAGAGGTCCCCTTCAAACATTTTTGAAAAATAGGGTATTTCTGACACAGTTTTTCTGATCCATTCCTACGTCACAACAATAAGAAAACAAAATCACAGCCTGACTCAGGATTAGAAACTGGGTATTCACTACATTTCAGCTACAGCTCATCACTTCAGAATCAAGCCCCATCTTGTTAAAACAGACCCTACCTTAGCAAAACCAAAAGTGACAGTTTTAACACCAGCCTGTACAGTATATTATTTTTTCTTTGATTAAGAGAGTGGCCTGGAAAATATCAGACATTTCATTTGCTTTGCAAAAAAGAAGGAAAGAAGGAAAGAAGGAAAGAAGGAAAGAAGGAAAGAAGGAAAGAAGGAAAGAAGGAAAGAAGGAAAGAAGGAAAGAAGGAAAGAAGGAAAGAAGGAAAGAAGGAAAGAAGGAAAGAAGGAAAGAAGGAAAGAAGGAAAGAAGGAAAGAAGGAAAGAAGGAAAGAAGGAAAGAAGGAAAGAAGGAAAATCATTGCTGGGAGGTGGTTAGGGTAAGCACGACTCAATTAGAGTTGTACACCCTGAGCGCCTTGGGAATGGCGAAACCCCAGTAATGGGATCTGTTGGTTTCAAACAAGCACGTATTGTAACTACTGTTTTAGGGCCTAATCCAACTGCTGTCCATGTCAATGGAAAGACTCCTACTTATTCGGGAGCCAAGCTCTTCGTACTGCTTGTTATTCAATAATCCATTTCTTGTGTGCATTTTGTGGCACAGAGCAGTTGACACGTCAGGTATTTTACTGCTACAGCCTGGGCAATTACAGGCAGAGAAGGTTAAAATCCATATACTTTGATGGCGTTGAAATATACTCCTTTCTATCAAATGCCCATATTCTGTATCTCATCTGTTATAGGTACATTCACATATGTGAATATACAGACCTGGACATCAATCCCATGATTAATAATAAAAATGAAAATAACCAGATGTTTATTTCTGAAAGTTCATGTTGACCCAAAGCATTCCACCCAGTAATTTATGATACAGCTAAACCTAAATATTTCTAGGAGGAAATATAATCTCCTGCCCCTGCAAGGCGTTTTAAGCCTCCCAGAATAGAAACTGTTACTCTAGAAACATTGTCTGAAAGTCGTTGTGGATAAAATTCCAATTTCCCCCCTTGTGAATTTTATTGTTTCCCATTTGTCCCCAGCAGCAGTGGGTGGGTCTGAGGCAGCAAACTCAAGGAGCATTCCCTACTAGGTTCTCTATTTCCCACAAAAGTTTTCAATGTCTAAACCTACCTGAATGTATAGATTACAATTAGGGATATACTTCTGGAATATATCCACCAGTCAAGAAGTTAAATAGAACCATAGGAAAGAATAATCCGGATATAACTTTATATCTGCCTACTTCAATTATGATTTTTTTTTCTCTTGTTTAATTGAAAAAATACTCCTTGAAGGTACATGAAATTACATTTTTTTTCAAGGATGAATTAACAGACATCTACTTATTGCACAAGTATCACCACACGGGTAATAAGAGAACTTCAAAATCCTGGCAACATGGACACAGATGTACAGGAACTGTACAAAACCAGTACATACAAAATCTATGACAAAAATCTAGTCATAGATCTCAAAGATTCTCTCCAAGAAGAATGCACAAACAAAAAGGGAAGTTATCACTTCCTGTCGATTATCCACCCTAGATTTACCAGGGCTGTGACCAGTGTATGTCAGATATTTTTCTTTCCTATTTTGCATTTTAGGTTTTAATTTATTTTTTAAAAGCATGTTGTGTGGGTAACTGGCAATCATTAATAAACTTTATTTGTCATGTAAAGCAGCAAAGAATTAGACATTTTACCAATCTTGACCTATGTTATATAAAAAATGGTTGACAGTCCCCATGGAGATTAACCTCCAATTTCAGACAAAGTGACACAGGACCAAACAAGTGACACAGGGCTCAGCAAGATGAGTTTTTCTTTTGTTTCATTGCTTCTCCAAAGCAGAACCTTTCCTGACAGGTATTGGAGTAATTTGCTAAGGAATTCCAAAAGGCAGATGTGTCTTCATGTCTCATCTAACTTTCCCATGTCTTCAAATGTGCTCTCAGGAAAATGGAAATACTTGTTATATATTTTGAAATAACTTTTGCAGTGTCTTGTAAAGAAGAGGACTGAAGTACAGATATCCAAAATACACACTACTGACCAGGGAAATAAAGACAATGATCAAATGGCTCAGTCCTGACCCTGTGGAATTAGATTGTTACAAAATAATTATCTAGGCACTACATCCTCCTCAATCTTTTGTGTTTTACTTTTCTCTTCAGAAAAGCATTCCTCCCACTCCACTAGCCAGTCAAGTTGCAAATCTCTGCCACAAAGTTCGCATTGTCTTTCCCTTACACTAATTGCCACATAAAGTCACAACCATTCTAGAAAAAGGTGTAGAAAGGGTACTGCACATGTAAGTAAATACTACGATAAAATTCAACAAGTGTCTCTAAAACCAAGAGCTTCAGGGGCAGATTGATTTCAAAAGGTCTCTGAAAAGCCTTTGAGCGACTTCTCCAGCACTGCAGGTCAAGTGTCCCATGTACAGAGATATACAAAATACAACCCACGCATGAAAATGTGGAAGAATTTAACTTACACTATTTTTTTGTCAGGCTTTAGCAGCTTATAGGAAAATTCACTGATGATTAACAGAAAGCTTAAGTTAGGAGGAAAGCTCTTTCCGTCTGTTCCAGTAGCTCCTTGAAAGGCAAATTCGATCCCTTCCCTATTGAAACAAAACAAAACAAACAAAAAGAGAGAGAATTAAGTAATAAAACAGACAGCTAACAAAAGCAATGACCATGGGCATTGTACGTGGCACATACTTGTGTATCATGGCTACAGATTCTCTAGATTTCACCTGGTCCCAGCCAAACGTTAGCGAAAACCGACGAGCCAGTTCTTTCATGTTTGTGAAGGAAGCAGATGCCAAATCCACACCAGTACTGCTGTCTTGGCTTTCTGCACACGTCTGAAACAGCTGCAAAAGAAGTCCAAGATAAGCAACCACATGGAACCCTACAGGCAAACAAAGCTTCAGGAGGACAGAGAGACACGTGCGGCCAGTAACAGCTTAAAAGATAGAAGCCTTACAAAAGAGTAGTTAAGTCATGTTCTTCAAAAGCACACAACAAGCACTAGGAACTGACACAAAAGACAAGTGCTTAACAGACATGCACGAACTGAAAAGTAAAATAAAAAAAAAAAAAGACATGCATACAAAGAGAATCAATTCCTGAAGGTGAGGGCCCCATCTGTTGTTGAGTCTTCTGAATCAAGCCCAAGAGGAGTAATATGCCTGAGAGGTTTTCAGGGTATCAGAATGCAGATATAGCACACAGGTCTGGCAGCAGGACAGCCCAATTTCTGAGAGTGAGACTGGGTTAAAAGCAAGTCTCAAAACCAATTACTACGTTTCGGGATTTTTTTCCTAACAGAACATGGAGGTAGCTTCAACCTGTTAACTTTCAAGGTCAAGCCAAGACCAGAAAGGGCCTGTTGTCTATGTGATACACAAACACAAAGTGCTGACTATGTCAGCAGAATACATGTAGCCAAATGCTGCTTAGCCTGGTCTAAGCTCAGATTTCAGGGGCTGGTTCGCAGATCTAAGCCCCTGGCAATGGGTGTGAAATAAGCAAAGCTCATGTATCAGTACCCCCTGGGAGGAGCCTGCTCTGGGGCTTACAGCACGACTCAACTCGAGCTAGAAGCAGCTCTGGCCATGGGCAGAGCTGGCAGAAGCAGCTGCTAAAATAGCTGACTGGCCTCATCAGTCAGCAGCTGCAAACCCTTCAAAAGGGCTGTGCCCCACTTTCTTCCACAAAAAAAAAACACTGAAAGTACTGGGGCTTAGAGCTGGCCAGCCACCGGCACACTTACTCACAGTTCCTCACACTCAACAGGAATTGAGGTAGTCAGTAAAACCTAGAATACTGTCCTTAACCTTAAGGTTAAGAGACACCCACCATGTCCCAAGGGAGACTCTGTAATCTGAATGATTACATCAATCCCAACATGCTATGCCTTTGAAGATTGAAAAAAAAAAAAAGAAAAAAACCACCTGTGCACAAAATTAAAGTTTAAAATAGGTGTAATGAGTAAAATAGGTGTAAGGAGTTTCATTAAGACATGCAAAAACACATCTAAATAGAAAGCAAAGCCAAGGAACGAATTTCTTTCACTAGGCTTTAAAAATTAATTTGAATAATTACGGAAAGGTAGGGAAAAGGCTAATATGAAACACAGCTGTCATAAGAACCCCCATCCTCTCATTTTAATTATAACCTTACCTGCTGCAGACAGAGAATCAGTGCCCTGGCACTCTCAATTCTGTTATTGTGCCTCGTCCTGCTTAGAGTTTCTTTAATTATATCCCCAAAATCGTTGTAAGCCTATTAACAGCAACAGATGAAAATTAGTGTTTCCCTTCCATAGTGCTGGGAATACACAAAACAGATGACTATGTTCACGTCACACAAGAAGTTTATAAAACACTCCCAGTATCAGTACACCCAAACTATAAAATCAAAATTGGACGTTTTATTTTATGTTTAAAGCAAAGGTCTGCTCCCTTAAGAGTAATGTGTATGTTAAAGTTACTCTGAAATTGTTAAGTATTATAACAAAAGAACAATCCTTCTTAGAAGAAGAACAGAGTTTTACATATTCAACCAGTGCTTGCCCAATGAAGTGAGGATCAATATCCACACTCAAGTATTTCCAGTGGCAATTGCCCGCTCTGTGCTGTTCTTAGCCCTCTCCACACACATTTCAGAGTGGCTGAGGCTCTAGCAGCTGTCTAAGCACAGGGACCCACATGACATCTAGGCCATCTGACCATGAACTGTGGGAGCTTTATGAAATCTGCTGACCACTTCAGTGTGAGACTCTCCATAGTTAAAACACTCTCCCAGCCATAAACTGCTTCTCCGTAATGGCCTCTTTGGAGAAGCCAAGGAGCAGATGTTCAGACATATAGCCTCTACTTAACTTTCAGTTACTTTGTCTGCAATGACACACCTTTCCAGAGCAAGGAGGCGAGACTGTTCCGCTCTTGCTTGGTTTTATAGCCCTTCTGTGAGTACACGAGGATTCTGAGCCATAAACCATTAACCACATCTTTCATAAACACCGGAGTCATTTTCAAACACTGAAATGCACTGATAGGCAAAGCCACGTTATCTAAAACATTACCTTCACATAATGCTTATAGATCTCAGCAGCTGCAGTCGTCTCCACCACATTAAACACTATTAACTTGCAATATGCTGCAAGAAGACTCCGCTTTTTGTGCAAGTCGTCAAGTTTGTAGCTTTCGTCTTTTCTCTCCTCCTCTTTTGTCAGGTCTAGGGAAACAAAAGCGTTGCAGCTTTGTTCCAGTATTTTATTCAAGGTATCTCAATTTTAATGACCAACTTTCATCCGAATAGCACAGACTCAGCCGTTCAGCCAACATACTAAGCAACAGATGCTACGCTCAGCTCTGTGTATGTCAGAAAACACAGCTTTCCATTTCCATTTCAAAGCTTTCAGCTGGTGACAGTGAAAGCGAGTTGTTTGCACAGTCTTCTACTCTGATCTTCACAGGGATTTCTCATTTCTACTAGGCAGAATCTCCTGTATAACACTGCTCAACTGCAGAACAGGACCAAACAGTGCAGAATAAAAGGCACAAACACACAAAATGGAAGAAACCAGACACATTGCAATCATGTTGTGTTTTGTGGGTTTGTTTTTGTGTGTGTTTTTTTCTTTCCTTTTTTTTTTTTTTTTGCACACAGACAAGCACACCCACAGCATTAAAAAATCACTTCTTTAGGGAAGGAACCTGCAACAGGTTGACAACGATCCTTTGTGGGGAGGACTTAGAAATTGAAAGCATCTTACAGAACAGGTTTGAAACTGATCTCAGAAGGCCATCTAACCCAAAACAGGCCAGACTCGATCAGTTTCAGGTACATAACATAGGTAATGCGCCCAATACTGAACACAGAACTCCATGTGAACAGCTGAAGGGCAAGAGTTCAGCCCAGTAATCTAGGATGGTGCTTGGTTTTTCAAAGCACAACACTTGAACTCAGACTCAAACCACAATGAGCCAACAATCTATTTTCAAAACACTCCCAAAAGAAACCAGCCTTCACAATAACATCCTCAGCTTGGCATCTGAATTTGTTTGAAAAAGGCAACACAGCAACAATTACATAGCTGTTTCCCACAAAAACTGCTCTGCATCCCCACATCAAAATCCTCCAGTCCTTTACTCTGATGGCTTGGAAGAGCCCATGCATCAACAGAGTTGCACTGTAACACTGCAAGGCTTTCCACCGAGGTGGATGACACCATCTCTACCACCGAAGTCGGTCTGTCAAATACCTGTACGTTTCCACCCATGCCTGCATTACATCAGCCCTTTCTACCTGGGACTAAATTGGCAATCGTTGCCTGTGATTGAGCCACAGTGGAGACAAATCACTGAATTTATATTCATCGAGCAACTTTGTAAGAGGGCCAACAATGACTCGCCCCCTTTCAGCGCAGCCGGCAAATAGCAGCGAAAATGGTAGAGTGTTTCTTCAGTGCTGAAGATGTCTGACCTTTGCTTTCCTCTTTCTCCTCCACAAAAATATGTTCTTGGACAAACAAAAGCAGTTTTTCCTGAAGGGAAGTGCTGGGAAGGTAATCCAGAAATCCCACTTCTTCTTCATTATTATTTGAATCTTGATGACTCAAAATCAGCAGCCAGTCACAGAGTATCACGAAGGCCTGTATCAAGCAAACAAAGCCAAGGAAGGATCCAGAGACCATCTTAGTTTTCATGCCAACCCCCATTTGCATCTCCATCAAACACAAGTCAGAATCTGGTTTCTATCCTACTTCTTCCTCACAAGCTGAGGATTTCTGTTGGCCCCACCCTGTGATGAAATGCCACAGCTGAGCCCTTCCAGAACCTACACTTTAGGATACGGTATATGCAAGTATCATGAATGAACACCACCTAAAGATTTGAATTTCAGACTTCTCTGAAAAGAACAATGAGCTCTATTACGCCACAACATCTCTCTTTCAACATGTGAATCACTGGACAATTTCTCCAAATGTTCCATTTTTTAAGTGACATTCATAACAAGGCATTAAAAAAGCAATGACAGTAAGCAGTATACTGATTATTCTAAGTAGAAAATGTAGTGACTATCAAGTGACGAATCAAGTCATTCAGATTCAGGCTTTGATTCTGCATATGGACCATGCAGAGACATACCTGTGTTTGTCTAAAGCACTAACTTTTGTAGCATTTTAACTAACTTTATGTTAAAATAGATAGCATTTATTTCAAATAAATAGTTGAGGATTGTTTATTTTAAAGAGTCATTTCTCTGCTAAGAGACAAAAAATTACAAAATCAGCAGAAGGAAATACTGGTATGAAAAGAAAGAAAGGCATTTAAAAGGAGGACTGAGGATGCATGCCAGTTAAGTGATATAAGAACACAAACCTTTTCTCTCACGTCTTTTTCCTTATGGGTGAGGAAGTACATGCAAATCTCACTGAAACGCCTCAGTTCTCTTCTTAATGCCAAAAGAGCGCCCTAAAAACATATGTAAGGAAAGTGGCAGGACTGAGATGTTAGGGACTATGACCCAATAGAGAATTATAGAATAAACAACAGTTGCATCTTTCTCCACTGATTCATTTAAGATAGCACAGCAGATGCCATTATGAAAGAAGCTGACATCTCACAGTAGCAACAGCTCACCAGATATGAACAACTTTAAAAATATGTCTTGCTTTCAGCCACGATATCTACGACAGAAAGGTCAATCCATAAAAATACATACTTTTTCCCCCCACTCTGGTGCAGAAAAGTGACAAACAGAGGGACATGTGCGTCTTGCTGAGGCTAGCGGTGTTCAGCAAGTCACAAACTCTTTGGTTCTCCATCTGTAGGATTAGCAGCTCCAGTATCATTTATTCCCTGATACAGCCCTCCAAGCAACTAGGAGGTAGGTCTGCAGAACTCACTTCAGCTTACCCTTATAAAGCAGGGATAATAATTTCCACTTTAGAGACAGGTGTAGAGTCACAAAAACTCTAGTCCACCCCACCTTATTTTCAGCACCCAACATGTGAATTGCCTTCTAGAGTTGCTCTTCTCTCCCCTTCTACTGATTACAGAGGAAGCCCAGTTTAACTACACTGCTAATTGTGGCAATAGACAAGTCTATTAGTTAAGACAGTCTACTTGATTTGCCCAGAGCCAAATAAAAGACCTCCTGATCCTTCACTAGGTCCCATCTGTTGCACTGCACAGACCAATCAACAGAAGAACGCCTTTACAAGAGGATTTCATGCCATGCAACTGGATCTTTGTAAGAAAGGGGATCCATCCCAGGGCATACTGAGAAGGAGCAGAGGGGGAGGTAAAACACTGCCTTAACACCATTAGAGGAGGAGGGGGGAAGGAACAGTCCCAGAGCTGCTGTCCAGGAAATGATGTTTTTTGCTCTCGGAACTTCTCTCTTTGCCAATATCTAGATTTGGTCCTGCAGAGTGGGCCGTAACACTGTGCTTCCAATCAAAATCTGCCCCTGTATGAAAGGCCAAGTTCAAAAATGTGCTGCCCCATTATCAGGCAAGCTAACAGTGTCTGGGCTGGAAGGCAGAACATATTAGAGCAGTGAGAGATGCAGACATCCACTCAGGAATGGAATGGGACGGGAATAGATAGTGAATCAGTCACCAAACGGGTAACCTCCCAGCTAACATTTCTCACACAAAACAAATGCCCATGTCAGCGCCCTATTCTGTACACACAGCAGCACCAGAGGAAGGGGGCGGAATGACAGAAACAGCAACACTTGGCGTAGCCAGGATTCACCACGAAGTAAAACTGCAAAGGTATAGATTCACATGGGATTCAAAGTATAAAAGAGTTTTCCTCTCTGGTATCTTAAACTAGAATATCTTCTGAAGTATCTGGCAGAGACTGGCACTATGCAAAACCAATTAGGAAAGTAAAGTAGTCAGCTGATGAAAAAATTACACAAAGTTTGAAGAAAGTGGGATGTCACAGAATGGATAAGTAAAATAAGAACGTAAGAATAAAACAAAGCAACAGGACTTCCTGGAGTTTTCCTTGAATATTATTTGTTGCTTAAAGCAGGAGAACAAACTGTTTGGCAGTGGAACAAGTTCCTTATCTCCATCAAGCATGAGGAATTCGCTGCACATGTTTTGTAGTAAAAATAGAGGTGAACTGTTGTTCCCTTATTCTCTTGCATACTGAAAAGGCATAAACACTCTAAAAAATAGGGAAGGGTGTGGAAGGTAAGGGGAGATATACAGAGAGAGAAAACGTCCCAACTCAGTTTGGTTTCCTCAAGAAAATATAGAAATTGTCTTCTTGAGAAAGCTTGTTTTTTTTCTGGCTATCTGAGAATAGAAAAGCATCTTGAACTTCTACAAGCACAACCCCTGGGTTTCAAAATGATATGGAATGGCCAACCTTGGAAGAATCTTCTGCAGCTGCAGCTACTTGCCACAGGAGAGAAAAATATGTGCACTGGAGAGCTGGCAGGATCACCTGCAAATAAAAACACATGTCCTTTATTTACATGAAAGGCTTGACAGCAAAAAGCCTGGCATTCTGCTTGCTGCTTGCACTGCCATTTCTACACTGCCAAGAATGTAGGTCTTCAAAATAAACACAGTAGGTTTACACCCAAGTAAACGTTGCCTGCTGAGAAACTTCATTACTAAGGTGCTACTTCTGTGTAACTCTGACATCCTGATGCGTTCAATGGAACATAACTCTGTAATACGAGGGGTATTCACAGAGGCTAACTTCAGCTGAGCTTCTTAGGATTTCTCTGCTGTCTTTGGTGAAAGGCTGACTCCTCCAAAGGGCAATTTAGAATAGAAGCCAAACCTTAGTTCTCTGGTACTACAACTGAAGGAGTCTACCCACACGCTTCAGACTTTCCCTCTTTGGCTATATTTTGCCTTTTTCCAAATAAGCCCAAATTCTCCTGGAAATGCAGTCCAATTAACTGCTCAAGTACTTAAAATACCATGATATACCTCTACCTTGGCACAGCCAATGTTTGAGTTGAGGCAATCAGACAAAGAAAAGGCTGCAGTTGAGACAACAGGTAATTACAAACTATCCTCATCAAGTGTCAATTTGCAAGCAACAGGTCCAAAATATTTCAATTTCTGGTTACAAGGAAACCATGCTCCTCATGGTCCCAACAATTCCATATGTACACAGAGCGAGGTTTTGCAACCAGCAGGAAGTACTGAGAAAGGATTATTCAAGTTGTCAGATGATTATTCTGTCGTAGCTCTGGAAAATCTCCAAATTAATGAATACATGGCTATAATCCATTGATTCTAAATAACATTATACCAAAACCTTAGTTTCTATTTGTCAATCTGGGAAACAACATCCTCCTGCCTCATACAACACTAATACATAAGATTATGTAATATTTGCTGGTTTTCCTGCTTTCAACCTTAAGTATCAACAACTCACCAGAACGGACAAACTCCCATGTTGTATTTCATACAACAGCAACCGTAAAGTCTTGTCATACAGCTTCCACTTGGTGAGATCGTGGGCACTGCAAGTGGAAAAAAAACAAACAAACAGAAAAAACAATGTCACACTAAGCAAGAAATGAAATCTCACCTAATCAAGTAGGTTAAATGAATCCTGGTTTTGCCTTCCTCTGATGTACAGCAGTAACTTTAAACAACTAATAATTAATTCTAAGGGGGAGGGGAGGAATACAGTCTGCATTCCTGCCACAAAACTGCAGTGTCTGTGAGGAGAGGAGGAGAAGGAAGCTGGACCTCTGTACATTTTCCTATACATTCTATTCACATTCTCTAAGTGCCCAAAAATGTCTAAAGAAAAATTCCCCCATACACACTTTCAAAGAGTACTTTGAATATTATCAAGTGTTGCAACTCAACTTTAGGTTTCTCTTCGCATGAGCAGAGCAGCTCTAGTATGTAGGATAAGCAAAAGACACATTGCACAGAAGGCCATCTCCCCAACCCTCTACTATCTCACATGGTAATTTACTTGGTGAACAACCCCTGCAGAACCAAGCTTTTTGAGAAATCCATGTTTTAGCAGGAGAAGACCAAGTAAATTAAAACAAACGAAGCAGATAACACCTGCTGCACTCATTACACCTCTTCAGACTGGCCATCAGTGTTGACCATAAGGCAGTGCAACAACATGCAGCTAGGAGGGAGGCACCGTAACAACGTAGCTGAGAGGATGTCAACATCCACTCTGACATCCCAACTCCATTATACACACTTCTTAGCCCCACTAGGGCTGATTCTCCAACCTCAGTAAGTCAAAAATAATAATAATAATCCATACCCAAGAGCACAGCTCTGTTCAGGAGAAACTAAGTCTTGCAATATCTCTTATAGGAATAGTTTCCATTTTCTTGTGAAATTCTTACTAAACCCAACAAGCAAGAGCAATTCTCACTTGACATCTGTTAAGGCAACACTAAAGAATATGGGAAAGTAAATTAGCAGTACGTAAAAAAACATCTCACTTGTGAAAAGCTGCTATTCTTCTCAAAGCAGCGCACATCCGGGCAACTTCTCTTGCATCCGTGCAAAATCCTCTTTGCTAAATCATGCAGGTTTAGGAAAGAGAAAGGCATTAGCCAGCATGGGGCACAGTAATTGCTAAGTTCTCTTCCCACCCAGCCCACAGACTTGAATTACTCTCCTCCAGCCCTCGCCCCTTCACACATGCAACTTATGCATTCCCCTACAGTAAACAGAAAACAACGTGTTGACTGCACAGAAATTTTGTATCAGTGTCCCTGTCCCTACTAAACCCCCAGCAGCCTCCCTAGACTACAGCACTGCTAAAACAGAGTAAAACTAGCAATTAGGCTACCACTGAAGTGCGAAACCTCACACAGTTGCTAGGTATCTCTGGAAAGCTAACCATTCACATGGCGCTGACTCTCCGTGCTTCCAGCTGCCAGATCACATTCAAAGATAGCTAAAAATATATTAAAATACTTTCCCATAGATGCAATTGCTGCAGTTTCCACAAGGATGCTACGTGATTATGGGAGATGGTATATACGACCAGGAATTAGAAGGGAGGGGCTGCAGGAGAAAATCTCTTTATTTAGATACGGATTACTCTATGAAGGAGTTGAAGAATCCCTGGTCTAGCACTTATCTTGTTTCTCATAAGTGCACATTCTCCCATATTGACATAGATATCTATTTAAGACCAACAAAATAAATCCAATCTGAGGTTAGGGGATTTTTTGGCTTGACACATTTTACAATATCCCAGTGTCCAATAAAAACCTGCCAGCATTTACTCCCATACCATGGCATGACACCTGTTCATGACGGCACAGTTGATCAGATCAGCTGCGGGCTTCTGTTGTTCAGTTCAGCCAGCAAGCTATTCATATCACCACCAGCTGTTTCTGCTTTTTAGAACTAATGAAAAACTTTGAGGAAGACTCTACAGTCCTCCTTCAAGGGGAAAGTCATCATTTCGAAGACCCCAAAGCTATGCAGTCTGCATCACAGACTGATGTTTTGTTGTGTTTGTTTGTGTTTGTTTTTTTTTTTTTTTTCCTAGAAATACGCAGCCAAAGTCAAACTACAAAAGGTATCTTGCATGCAGTCAAATATGAAGAAGTATAGAACCAAAGCAGTAACCGGTATTTTGGGAACAATCTCATCACCTACAGATCCACGGTCCTTCTTAGCTGATCTTTTACATAATATTTTTGGCATAGTAATACTACAACAGTGGAACCCATGTCCAGAATATTTAGACAACATAAAATGTCCCTTTGCTGCTGTGGACTACCTCATTTACTATTTTCACCACTCTATTCCTGCCAAATCAATAAAAAGTAAACCATCAGTCATTTTAGAGGAGCAAACCCAACCTTGAAAGCTCTGCTCCCCCCAAGCAGAGAAACAGCAGGCAAAAAATTGTTCCATATCCCCTTTAATTTTTTCTCTTCTGTTTTCATATGGAAACAGGCTGTTTGTCTTCGCAATGAGTCACGCTCACCTTTTGCCAGAAGCCATCTAGTAGCTGGTTAAGCTGTCCCGCCAACTCATCTATCAGCTGAGTTCGGGCGCGATCCACCTGATTGTAGATGGCAATTTCTTCACTGCAGAGGATATAATAAGTCCTGGAGGATGCCTCAAGGACAGACATGTCAGAGTGTTTGACCACAATGTCTTTTACCTCTTTCAGCAAAGCATCCAAATGCTGCAAGTGATAAAAGGGGTATTACAGGTGAAATGCATGCAAATCCACTTAGGCTTCAGACACATTTCGCTTGGACTATGCATCTCTGTAGGTCACACAACCAGTACCAAATAACTGTCAGTCTAAGGAGCAGAGGGGCAGGGCTAGTAGATACAATTTTTTTTCTGGCTTTATGGTTCTATTTCATTACTGTCTGAATCTTTGTGAAAAATTAAGCAACTGTTTTAAGTCTCGCTTCAGTAATACACCTTTGGCACTACTACTACTATAAAAAAATAAATAAAATGTTAGGGAATAAAGATGTCTTTCCAAAGGAAAGGTGTGTCTCCAAACAATGGAAGTTGTCTCCCCCAGCAGCAGAGGACAGATACTGTTTCAGATCATGTCAGCAACTGCCATCTTCACTCTTACTGGCAGGAGGAAACTTAACTTGTGCCATGCCACTGACTCTCCCCCTCTTCCAGTTAATGTTTTGTGCTGAAAGTAATCTAGGCGTGTTTGCTTGTTACCTCCCTGTAAACATCCCTGCTTTAGAATACATTACACTATTTCAAGGATTTAATCAATCCATTTCTGACCATCCCTTTCCCATCAGCAGTTACACTATCTCCATTCTTATCTTTCAGTTCCTATCACCCCCTAGCAGCTGGGAGTCAGTCCTCAAGGAGAATGAAACCTACTCTGCAGAAAACTCCAGGGAGATGCCAGCTTAGACACATAGCATAACCCACCCTCTCTCCACCCATCAATGAAAAACCCAGGGGCAGGCCTATCGCATGAAAACACAACCCATCACCCAGCAGGGCCAGTCACGGCATATCGGAACTGACAAGCGCTAACGCTTTTCTTTGGCAGCTTCCAATCAAAAAGTAAAGCCTGAAAAAGACCGCTTTCCTCAAGGTACGAGACTGTTTCTTAATATTTCAACAGGCTTCTATTTGTTCCAAGTCACACTGAATTCTGTACACTGTCACATAAATTTAGCACTTTCCACATGCACCGACTACCCCAATTCCTATTCACCTTCTCTAGATGTCCCGTACTGTAAACATCTAAATCATAATATTGTGGAATCTGCAGAAGATTTGCCACTTTTTGTGCATCTGTTGAATACTGCAGAGAAGAAAAAAAAAAAAAAAAAAAAAAAAAAAACAGGATATGAGTGCACTGCAGGAATTTTAATGAAATATTTAACATGCATTCACAGAGCAGCTGTTAGTTACCTTTGCCAAGAGCTGAGGAAGCACCATAATAAAATGTTCAGTAATTTTGGTACAATCTTCCGATTGTATTTTCTTCTCTTTTACTGACAGAATCTGCAGACAAAGCATTTTGTTTCAATTATAAAATCTCTTAGATCTGAGTGGAATTTTACATGTAATTCAAGGTTAACTTATATGCCTTTATCTAAATCAAATGAAGCCAAGATAAAGATATTTTCCGTGGAGACAACCAGATGCTTTTTTTATTTTTTGTTAACTTTAAATTAGATACAAAGCACTGAACAACAATTCTGCATGGATAAAATGCTCACCATTTGTCAATAACTTGCTTTAACTGGCTTTTTTCTAATGTTCATCCGCTTCAACATCCACTACTAATAAGATCCACAGGTCAAACGACAGTGTGACATTTCGTAAAAGTATGCCAGTTCATTTCTGAAGATATACCTACCGCTGGGAGCACGCTATCTGGCAAAGCACATAAGACAAAGAGATAGTGATTACAGCACGATATGTAAGAATAAGACGCACTGACTTTTTTGGCTGCACCTCTGCCGGCTGGAGGATGACCTTCAGCTGCTTCTCTAACCGTCGCGAGGATAATTTCAGTGAGAGCACTTTTCTGGGCATCGTTCAGTGCTGTAAGTAAACCAGTCTCCTTTCAGCATCACACAAAAGAAAAATGAAGTTGCAGCAACAGCTAATGAAATGCCTATTCATTTATCCGGACAACTGTGGAAGGACACTACAGAAAGAAAGATGCAGTGTTGCTAAATAAACACCTAGAGTGCATTTGATTTAACTTGAAGAAAACTATTTTCTATATTCACTGAACACAAAGCTGATTATTTGCCTCTTGACTAAACTTTTTAGGGCACTTGGGTTACCAAAAATACAGGCAGCTTCCATGAAGCCCATCTTTATTAACTACTATCTCATTTAGGATAAAACTACTCTTCTGAGCAACAAAATGCTTTAACTCACTGGGTCTGCAAACTTTGATTTCAATTGTACAACCACCTCCAGTTCTAGTACAACTATTATTAAAGTTCACTTTTTTTTTTTTTTTTTTTTTGTAAAAATATCTTAGAGTTCTCTAACATGTTAGATGTCAATGAACTCAACACATTGTTCTTCTTCTCTTCAGGCATGAACAGCAGTCCAAAAATACCACACTTCATTCAATTCTGTTAGATTCTCAAGTTTTGAACAAACAAAAGAAGGGAATGTTACTTAAGCTTAATTATGCAAGCGTTCTTGCAAAATTTCTAAACTACCATTACATAAATGCAGAATACTGAATAAAACAAGTATGTTGCTGCAGATCATGTAATCAGCAGTACATCTGCTTTGTACATCTTGGCGACCACAATCTGGGATCAAAGGGCACTGCAATATGAAATGATCCTAAAGTAGCTGAGGCAAAGTGCAAAAAACAACAACAAGAGATTAATCCAGACAAAGCTAAGCTCTTTGCTCACCCACCTTCTCCATCTCCTCCATCATTTTTTAATAGAAGTGTGGTCATGCACTCCCAGTCCTTCAGGAATGTGCCAGCCCAGTCCCACAAGCTGTCTACGAGGTATGCAACATGTTTGTGCACCTAGGGATTAAAAACACAAACTTATAAAAGCAAACACATCATTAAAAGAAATACAACTTCCTATGGTCCTCTCCTTTTCCAATCACAGAGCTGTCATTCACACATACAGTCACATACAGTATTCCAACATATTTAGTTTGAGGCTATTCAACATTTAAACACTGCCTTCAGTCTGATACAATGCAGGAAAGTGGGAAAAAAAGGATATAAATCAGGAAAGAAGCTTTTCTTTCCTCTTATTATGGTATCTTTGCTTTGTAATTTAAGCAATCTCTCTAAAACTAGTTTCTGTATTGCTTTTATACTGCTGATCGTAACTAAAAATCCAACCTTGGGACTAAAAATGAGTTAACATTTTAGATAATGTCTGTGAAATTCTTTGCACTTTGATTCGAAACGGCAGTGCCTTAGACGTTTTGGCCAGACATAGGTCTGCACCACCACAAAAGCCAAATAGAAAAGTACAGCACTTAAACTGATAAAATCTCAGAAAAACTACACAGTTCTTAGTCAGCATGGAGCTACAGTACAGCAACCTCCATCTGCCTGCAGAAAGACACAGACACACCAAAAACCATTCACATGGTGCCATTAATCTTTTAGGTTGTTTTCAGAAGCTGCTTCAGCTTTGATTCTCTCCACTGGCAGAGTTGTAAATTAGTCTTAAAACACAGAACAGAAATGCCAAATTCTGTCTCCATTAACAACTCATCCTGGAGAGTGAGAATGTGCCAAACACCAAACATTTCAGAGCTCACCACCGGAAATACCCCTCAAAAGGAAGCCAGAACTTGATAATCAACATGCAACAGTGAATTGAAAAGGTTTACTGCAGGGCCTATTCTCACCTCACTGTCCAGGAAGAACTGTATTAAACTTTTCAACTGGTGAGCATTTGTCCCAGCATTCCCTCCTTCTTTGGGCAGAACTTCTTCGTCTCCCTCATAACTAAGCAGCCTGCCAACAGAAAAGGAAGTCAGTTCATTTCTGCCACGTTCCCCTTATGATCATTTGCCAATATAATGCTCATTCTTTCAAGATCCCAAGGACTATATTTTTTCTAAATGTATTCTTATTTACTGTAAATCACATTAGACTTTCTTATGAGATGAAAGGAAAGGAGGTTAGATTGTTTTCCATCAGGAGAGATCTGCTGTCCCTGTGGATGCAGAGACTGTTTCTGACAGTTTAACAGGTACCCTGCCAACTTTCTGGACAGCAGATGCAGATTTCACAGCGTTGAATATATCCTGAGGTAGGCATTTTCTCACGCCTGAGAAGGGGCTTACTCTAGGCTGAATTTAAACCTTAACAACGCAGTAAAAATATTACTACCCAACCATTAGTCGCATTACGGTACATCTAAGAACCAAAGCTTCTTAAAGAAAGCATAGTACCTTGTATTTACAAGAGACAATTTATTCCATTTCACAAATACAGTGGAAAAACTGTTTACAACAGTTTCCATTTCCCTCTTTGCCCCAAATGAGTGTGACAGTATTGCTCATGGAGAGTGCTAATCCCAAAACACATACAGGCCCAAATGTCTTGGATTTAAAAGCAGGACCACACTACTCAACGTCAGTATAGACTTAGACTTTCCAAAAGTGCTTCTGCTGGTGTAATTGATGCCAGCTCAGTAAGTAATCTAAGAATGAAACCACTGAGATTTCATACACACCATAAAGAAGAAAAAAATAAATAAACTTTATACTAAAACTGTTATCAGTATAACTAGGGAAAGGACATTGTCATTAACATTTCTATCACACCAGAAATAAGATTTTGATAGTAGTAGAAGTGCCAGAGAGAAGACCTGGGCAAACAAGAACAAGGAAGAAAGACGTTTAGAGGGTCAGAATGTCCATGCTGCACTGCAAAGCTGAGTATCAAAAGTAAAGTTACCAAGGCAAACAATTTAGTAGCAAGAGACAGACGTTCTGAGAGGAAAAACAGCTGATTTATGATAGAATATTGGGACAAACAGAAAAGACTAAGTAAGGCCAACAGATGTGATAGAAGACTCATCGAAAGAGATTTATTGTCTTTTGTCTTTCTGCTGGACTTGACTCCACAACCCCTGGAATATCAGCAGTTCAGCCAGATAGGAACAGGCAGCTAGGAGGAGATTCTGCACATGTGAGAAACACCAACCATTATTACTTCCGAATTTTTCCCCACAAAAGTCTTGCCAAAATATTTTTGTTTTCATTCCTCTTCGTAAAGCAAAATTATTTCTCTCAGCCACAGAGACAGAATATTTATTTCTTCTCTTTTTAGCATGCCAACTCCATTCACTTCATGCAACCATTGTTATAAGAAGCCCATTTATAAGACTTACTCCTGGGGAAGATAAACCCTGTACTTCATTAACCTGACAGAAAATTGGGAGGGCTTTTTAATCTGCTGCATCTCTCATTATTCAAAGCCTTTACAATGTATACGGCAACTTCCAAAGGGAAGAGGAGGCCATTCTTGTGATTAATCACCAATGCTATGGAAATCCAGCAGATGCTAGGTGATGAATTAGCTTGTAAGAAGCAAAGCAACAGGAAAAGAAAGTAGAAAGAAAGGAGGTGTATTCTCAACATGGCATGGTATCTGTGGATCAGTCAATTGTTTCATATTCTCTGTGTTAGTCTTGCAACTTTTCTCATGCCTATTGCGGAAGGCCGTGCCGAGGAACAAATGATCACCCCCAGACAGCCTTTCCCTTCCGAATCAAAAGAAGAAAGTACATCTACTATCCTCACGGCACACACGCTTCCAGCAGAAAAATGAATGCTTAATGTCCCTCTTAAATAAATCCACCTTCATTTTGAAACAAATGAGAATATGCAAGAAATAGGCAGAGATACCTTTTATAAAGGAATTCCCCAGCTGCTACTGCAAGTGGACGGTGTGTGGTATAAACCAGTCGGTATAAGGTTTCACAGTCTTCATCTGATAACACATCCTCGTAGTTCCTAGGCAAAAATAACAACGGAAGTTATAGTTCAGGTTTATCTGCAAAGAATACAATGAATGGTATGTCCAGCTTTATTAGACTTGATGCTCCTTAGCCTTGCAACTTGTTTATAAAGTTTTGTAGGACATATCTACAAATGCTATCAAATGGAACTAGCAGCATTTTTTACTCATTTTGTAGAGAAGCAAGAGGTCTGTACAAGCCATGAAAAATCAGGCCCATTGGACAGAATATTAATTTAAAGTATAATTAAATTGATTAGTGGACTTGGTAAAAAGAGTAATAATAATGAAAGAGGCAAGTTGTGCCTCTGTGCTTAGATGACCATTATAGAAGATAATAAGAAGCCTTCATCTTGCAGAACAAATTCTTTTTAAATGATTTTTTTTAACAGCATTTTAAAATTTATACTCTATTACACTGGGCTTATACAGAGTCGCACACAGAAAGCGAAACACATTCTAGATAGCATGCTTACGCCTGCAACCTTTCTGTCCTACCACACTGAAAATCACAACTTTTTTTTTACAGCCATTAAGCTATGCATCTTGAGAATGCCACATGGCAACTAATAAAGCTAGAACATACTATGGGAGGTAGCACTTGGTGTTAACTGCAACTTGTTACAAAACAGGAAAATGAAGCATTGAGGTCAAATAACCCACCAAAGAGATACCAGCTAAGTGAAGACCAAAAGAAGGGGTACAGTTTCAAAATGCTTGCTTCTTACTGCAGTAACAACATCATTGGACTAAGCTACTTGAGCGAATGAAACAGCAACATATGACATCCTTCCACTTCCTATAGATAGGTGAGGGGAAAAGAGTTTTTATTTATTATTGTGCTCAGTTCTCAGCTAGTACTAGTTTTAAATCACCTGCAGCTGCAGTCCAGTACCTCTTTTAAAACTGAGGATTCCCCATTTGGTGGGAGTGATGGCTTAGAAAATTAAAACCCCTTCCTGGCTTGCCCAAGCAATTGTGTCCAATCCTGTTGCATCCTTCAGCATCCTCACAAGACCCAACGTCCCAAAATATCCTCAAATCTGACTGAAAGAAAGTGAGCTCACACTAAGGAAGAGTCATACTAAGAGTATCACTGGACTGTTCCTTGCAAATATTTTTTATGTGTATGTTCACGACAGTCATAAGCATGGTAAAAAGCTGTTTAAATGGAAATGCTGATGGTGTATCTTCAAAAGTCATGGGTCAATCTTGCAAGATAATACTTGCAGTGAATAAAAAAGAAATTCTGGCAGGTTTTGGTGGCTTCTTTTATCACACAGTTCCCTTGAGTACACAGTTGTGGTAACAGAAGAAAAAGAAAGTGCTCTGAGTACATATATCATGTAATCAGCATACAGGAAAATATTAATGCAAATTCTTATTCAGCCATCTACAGAAATGGGGAAATAGCATAAAAATGTGCTTATTGTTGCTAAACAATAAGAAACTGAAAGAGATAATATGGTGCATTAGCATCTCCGAATAAGCATTGTCATGTCCGGAAAAGCCCAAGTATTGAATTATTACTTCTATGAGGTTAACAAGTGAGAGTAAACTAAGACTGACAACAAACTGCACCTATAGGAGTAAGAATGGATCACAGAGCATGCCTTTATATTAAAAGACCATGGGAATTTAGTGAAGCCATCCAAAAAGTTTGCATTCATTCTTTTTAATATGTCCGTTATTTAATTCTTTTAAAGCACTAGTTACTGCTAAGCTCCCCTTCTCATTTGCTCTATGCACACATATTTTTTTTTAAACAGCAGACAGCTTGAAAAAGAAGAAAGTTCCATATGAACACACGGTGATCTGGAGTGTGCCAACACTGAATCACAAACAGCCAAGGCTGGAGAGTACCTCTGGAGTAGGTAGATCACCTAGTCCTACCCTCTGCTCAGAGGGTCAGCCACAGGAGGTTGCTGTGGGTTGTGTCCAGTCAGCCTCTCTGACAATCTGTTCCAGCGTTTGACTGCCACCAGAGTAAAAAACTGTTTTTTGTATATTTAAATGGATTTTTCAGCATGAACACACCACTCAAGTGTACATGTTTTCTGATATTTGAATGTACTCATATGTCAGGTTTTCTCTTCCTTATACATTTATGAAAGTAGTGAGACCTCTGAGTCTGTTTTAAAAAAATGTCTTGCCTAAATTGTTTAGATGACTCAAAGTGCTCAGTAGCATGCCTGCAATCTCTTTGGGTAGAAATTAAGGACTTTGCTCTTTTCTAGCACAAGTGAAATTCCAACCTCCTTGGTTTTGACTATGCCTTCAAAGAAGCTAAGAATTTGCCCCAGTTACATTGACCTACAACAGTGCTACTTTGTCTCTCTTCAAGACAAGCGCAGGTGAGATGTAATAGCTCTGACCACCACTCTCTCTGAGACAACCTGCTTTACACTCAAAATTCCCACTCCAGTGAGAGCTGAGCGGTTTTACTTGCCTCTGGAAGTAACAACACTTGGCTACACCTGCTGCCACTACCACTAATACTACTACAATAAATGGGTGCCTTTCTTTTTGCAAACGTAAGCCAATAATCACACATTCAAAGAATAGTTTAAATACAGCAATAACACTGCTGCTAATTTACAGCCCTCAGAATGCCAAGCAACAGATAAAGGTTAAGCCAGAAGTGCCTGCCAGTGTTTAGGTGTCTAAAAATAAACAGGCACAGCCTTCCACATAGCAATGTTATGACATACCATTTTCTCTGCAGTTCAGTGTGAACATGGCATGAAGAAGTTGGGATCTTCTAGGGAGAGATCACAGCCCTATTTTGTTCTGCCTATGGCACCAGATGAAAGATTTCATATCTTGCTTTTTGTGCCATTTTACTGTA
Source organism: Aythya fuligula (assembly GCF_009819795.1). Lineage (NCBI taxonomy): Eukaryota > Metazoa > Chordata > Aves > Anseriformes > Anatidae > Aythya > Aythya fuligula. Next base: position 136,634,226 of record NC_045559.1, read on the forward strand.
AGCAAGAGACGTGGCTATACATGATTGCTGGAATCACTTCTCTTGGTCTGCACTACAGCTTACGCTAAGCATGACAATAAAAATCAAAACAGTAAAATAAAAATACACCTGATGCTATTTTCAAGGCTTACCAACTTACTTTTTTTTGTTTTTAATGTTAGAGGAGGATCTGGCAGGGAAAGATTAAGCCCATGTTATTTGGGCATGGGTAATTCAAGGTCAGCATCTCAATTTTAAAAACTCAGTTTATTTTGCATTTAAATAAACACAAATTAAATATACTAATCTACATGTACATTTTAAAAACATCACTGTTGCACTGAGCACTGCTATTCAAAAAATACCTCTTGAAAGCATTTTGTTCAAAATAACAGAACAACTTATCTATTTTTTATACTTAAAAATGTTATTTCCTTCATTCTACCCTACTGTTATTGCAGGTATTTCAAGATGGCACTTTGGTGATCAGAAAGAGCTGATAACGTGGTTGCCACACTACAGTAGAACAAGAGTCCTTTGCCACCCACTTGAAAATAGCACTAATATGTTACAATGTGCTGTGATTCCATGGTTATGCTGTGACAGAGCACAGGAAGATGCACGTTAAACAGATGCTATATGGTATTCTGTTCTGGTTAAGAAACATAACCCTACGAGACAAGCAACCCTTATTTTTTCTTGTCAACTCTTCAGACAGGAAAGATAAGAATATTTCAGAACAGACGTGAAGGTTCTTGAACAGAGGTGCACAGATGACAAAATTGCTGATGGTTAACTTCCATGAAAGCATACAACTGAGAAGATAGAAAAAAGGAGAAGGCAGAGGAGAAGGCACAAACCTTTGTTCCATTTTGGTCTTTCATTTCTGCTTTGTTTGGAATAAGTTTGACTCCTCTACAGCACTACCATAACTCTACCTTAATAGGAGTGTGGACCTGCAGGAATCACAGAGGAGCTGAGAGGACTCCCAGCACAATTCCTTTCCACTAGTACTGCTAGTCAAGTTACTCATGCAAGAAATCAGAACTGTGCTGTGTAATTTGCTTTACTGAAGAGAGATCTTTATGTCGCTACCTCTATCAACTTCACAGTAACATTTCTTTATTTTTTCTCAAAGCCATTAGACAAAACAAAGGGGGGTAAATTCCTTACATGTATGCAAAGCATACACATCTCTCTTCAGCTTACTTTTTACAATGACAGTAAAACACTTCATAGTAGAAGTTCGTGTTTGAGGCCAGGCTGGGTGGGGCCCTGGGTAACCAGATCTAGTGGGAGGTGTCTGTGCCCAGGGCAGGGGGTTGGAATTAGGTGATCTTTAAGGTCCCTTCCAACCCAAGCCATTCTATGATTCAACAATAATAGCATTTAAGCCTTCAACACAACTTAACCATTTCTCTGAATAGTGGCTTTCTGAATAACCTTGCTAGATATAATGCATTTGCATTTGTCACTTCCTTCTCCGAAGTCCATGGCTCAGCTATGAAATAACACCAGAGAATCAGAGTTCATCTCTTTGCTGACGATGAATTATTTGCCATGGCATGCTTTGCCAATCCAGTTTTTGAGCTTCTCCTAGAATGTAACCCCCCCCCCCAACCAGTCTAACTCAGAATAAGAAGGGAGACTAAAATTTCATTTTTAAGTGCAAGAATGATGAATCTCTACTTGACTTGGGCCTCCTGTGCTAAGCAGAACACCCAAAACTTGTAAGCTTCAGTTTCCTGACCTTTAAGTTGGATAAACCCTACTTAATACTGTCAAAGTACTGAAATGAAAATTAATGTATTCATCAGCTCCAACAAGTAATTTAAACAAGTCCTCAATGAGTCCTCAATATACCCACTGTTCTCACTGAGGCAGATTTGAAATCTTCCAGATTTCAAATTTCAGAGCTTTGTGTTTAAAACACAGTTTAATTTCTACTTACATTTAACTAATGTGATACAAGATAATTTTCTCCCTCTTTGCTCTTTACCTTTAAAGCCGTTTATAAATTTGTATCCCTCCATGCACCACTTGTAATCACATTCACCTACTTCAGTTATCTAATTACTTTTGCTCTCTTTTCCAAACTCCCTCAACTCTTTCAGGTACTTAAGCATACAAAACTGAACTGAATTGTCTGGCAGTAGCCACGCTAAACTAATTTACCTCCTGAAGGGCGATGTTTGCAGTAAGATTCCTTGGCTTCTCACTGTCACTCATTTTTTCTCCTTCCTAGTTCTACTCCCTCTCAGATCCTTTGCAACATTAATGCTAACTATTATGCATAATTCAGTAGCATTAATAATTTCTGTTATGCTAAACCTCATAGGCTCATTTCAGTTTCAGGATCACACCACGCTGTGTAAAAATAGAAATCCACCAGCCCAAAAACCTTGGCATTCAATTGAGACAACACGCAACAAACAAGAAGAAAAAAATCAGCTCAGAGAGAGACAAAATGAAAATACAAATATGGATTTGAAAAAAAAAACACACAGGTATATGCATAGCAAGAGCATTTTAAGTCAGCAATGGATTTTATTATTATTTTTTTAATAGTGTAGCATGGTTAAGTGAATCAAAAAGATTGGTATTTTCATTGCCCGTCTAGCTAGCAAGAAAGAGAAAGAATGTAAAGGCCAGCACAGAAATGTTATGGGCCAGCAGTGCACACAGCAGTCAGGTATATATTCCACTGCACTAGAATGCAGTGATGGTTAAGAGAGAGACATAGTTAGTACTAACAAATATGCAGAGTTCCACTGCAACTGAAAAAAAATAAAAATAAAAACTGGCAAAGAGGTCTTGCTACTATACTCGCCCAAAAGACAATTATGAAAACTCATAAAAGAGAGTTGCTAATATAGTAAATTTTCCCCAGGAAAGTGAGAGAGCACCCAGCAGACTAATTGTGAGGGGAAAATAAAAGTTACTCCCAGCCTTGCCTCTCTCTCATACATGTCACCAAATAACAAAATATGCATTCCAGAACTAGAGGCAAGTCCTAGAGATCAGTACCTGACTAGTCAAGTTTATATTGTTTGTATAAAAAAAAAAAAAAAATGACTTATTGTTAGCCAATTCCATAATATCATGATTCCAAATCAAATAAAGAGAGTTCTTACAGATGGATGTTCTTACTGGTAGCTTTAAAAATGGAAACTTGATCTGAAAGGTCTTTCATGCCTCACTAAAAATGTAGTTTGGGCAACTAGTTGCTAAATTTGCAGATTGACCATCCGCAGAGAAGTCAATACAGCATGACTGAGTGCTCTCTATGAATTACATAAATACATACAAGCAGCAATGCCATTTATAGAAGTTGTCATTTATTATTCTTTACAGGCAGTGGAGTCACTGTCCACAACATCGTTTCATGCTTTATTGCATTTATCAGGCAGCTTTACTGCTCGATATGCAGGTAATGGTTTTGAACCATGATATGCACCTACTAGAGAGCCTGAAACTTCTTTGCTCCTGCAATGTCAGCAGTGAGTCCCTTCTGATACCTGTAGGTTCTGTGGCATAAGGTTTGTCCCTGCTTCAAGAAAAGCACCTTGATTCAGGCTCTTATTATGAAATAGACACTGGATATAGATTATGATATAGACACTGGATAGTGTCTATATTGTCTGCATTCCCTTCACACAGGTTTTATAGATGGATCAGTACTAGCCACATCAAAAAAAAGATCTGTCCTTGAATTTGCTCATTGACTTCCCAATTCTCACTTTCATCATTATAGTAATTAAGCAAAATCAGCAGTGCTCAAAGCAGATGGGGGAAGAGGGGGACAGAAAGGAGGATGGCTAGACAACAGACGAGCAAAAAGAAAGAAGCATGTATGCTCCACACAGCCTAATTGAAAACAATTTTGAAATGTATTCCTTCTGATCATTAAAATTATATTTTATGATGGAAAAATGTCATTCAGAAAAACTTTAGATGGTACTTACATTGAAAACCTAACTGTATTTTAAGAGAAATTTGGGGGGAAAAATTGCTTCAGGGGAAAAAAAAAAGATCAGACTTTTATAGCTGCAGCTCTCATTAATGAGAACATGATCCCACATAATAAAGCCAGAGACCCTAAACAGCTGCAGTGCCAATATAGCACTTGTTAGTTCAGAGACAGAACAAGTGCAGCCATAACTGGTGTTCAACATCTTTGTACTTCAACAATGGTGTGCTACTCCTCCTAGCACAGGGACATGTTACACACAGACACAGCATTGTGCTTTGTTCCAATAGCTACACGTCACAGAGAAGCAAGTGATGTAGAAATGGATATTGTAAACACAGAAACAATAAACCCTATCTACTACTAGCGAGACACGAATAATAGTACTTGCTTCAGAAAAGCATGTTACGCTACTGTGAAGTAGTCATATGCTGTTCTGATGCATATGTTGGAGTAACCTAGAGAAATGCCACTCAAATCAATAGAGTGTGAAGTGAAAGAGGAGTGAGTCCAGACAATAAAGCATCACTTCAACATATACATGTACTTAAAATTTAATGTAAATATCTACACCACCGTATTTTTGGTCCATTAAGCTCTACATCCTCTTCTAGCAATGACCAATACTTCTGGCTTAAATGGGAAAGCAAATGGCTCAAGGCTATTGGACAATGCACCGTGCTGTACATGGAGATAAGCATCTGCATCAGCAGAATTCAACTTAAGCTCCAAACCAGAAGGGACACTTCTGGAGTACTAAAATCTCAACTATATCAAACAATGTAATGCAGTGGGTTTTGTTATTCTTATTTTGCTCTGAAAAAGAGGGACAGAGAATTTACTCTTCATATATTTTGCCAAAAAAAAAAAAAAAGTTGTTTCTAAAATAAACACGTTTCTCAACGATGTATTGGAATAGGAATCATGTGCTTCTGTAACGTTAGTCTAGTTTTTCCCCACAGGTTCAATTTGCCATTACCTTACCAATTCTATGGCTGGCAGGTAATTTCCCAACAAAACAACTTTTCTGTTACTTTTCCATTTCAGCAAAAATAAGATGCCATATACTTATTCATTTGCTGTCAGTTAGGCTGCTGTGGGCTTGATAGCTCCCAGATTTTCTGTCATGGAGCAAAGAATCTGGAAGCCCAAATTCTAGCAACAAAGTTTAAGGCTTCCTGCATCAGGTGGGGAGACAGGGAAGATGCCAGAGTTCCCTGAGCTCCTAGTCAAGACCTGGCAATGCTGGGACAGAAGATTGTATGGTGCGGACTTCCCAGGAGACAGACAGACAGTCTATTTGAGAAAAGCCAAATTGAAAATGCTTTGAAATTTTCTTTCGGGGGGAAGTATAAAGATAAAAACAATTAGTTTTCACATTGAATCTGACCACAAAGGTTTTCTTAAATATTGGTGTTTCCCACAGAAAGAAAATATCATGTCTTGAGCAGCTTTAACTGTAACTCATATCCTGCTGGGACCAATTTTTTCCCAGCATGTAATTGATTACAGGAAGATTCATCAGGATTTTATCTGGATCTTGTTGCCATTAAAACAATACAGTAAATTAAAAAAGAAATTATTTACTGTGACATAAGCATCAAGAGTTTCATGGCTTGAACTGCTACTTCATGGTCCTTGTCCAGAGGCATGGACACAATTCGATCCTAATGGATGTAAAATGACAATAAAAAGATGTAACATGTTTTGTTCTCAATAAACATTATTTTTTGCTACAGATAGATCATCTACACTAGTAGAGCAGAGATTTATTTTTATTTCAGCAGCTATTTCCTAAGAGACATAAGGCAACTTGATTACTACCAAGTAGTTCCCCAGCCCCTGAAAATTAACAGCATGTTAATTTTTTAACTGAATTAATCATGCAGTAATATGGTATTTTTTTATAGATGTAATGTATGCGTTCACAAGAAATCAACTACAGTCTACAAATTAAAAGTGACTGACAACTTGTTTCTAAGATGTTACTACTGACACTTCAATATGTTAAATGAAGGTAAGCCTCAAATTACAAGCATTATATAATCAGTTTCTCCCATCAACAATAAGGTGTGTGTACCTACACATTACAGAAGCCAGTGCCTTGCTGGAAAGATAATTAGGAATTGAGTCATAAAGGTGCTTCATGAAATAGCGGTAATATTCCTGACCTCTAGAACTCAACCTACTGCAACTTGGTGCACATACATCTCAGGAAACAGTGGAAACTCTTGGGAAGTACCCAAGAACTGATACTGCTCAGTGCAGCCTACAACTTTAAGGCATATTAAACCTTCAGAATAGCTTGTTTGGGGACTAGCAGCTTTCTCATTACATATATCATTTCTAAATGTCTAGATTCATTTTTCTTTGCACCTTCCTTTTCTAACAACCCAGATGTAAGGTCTGGAAGTCCATGAATCCTGAGTTTGGAAACTCAAGGGTAACAGGGAGCATGTGAAAATCCAGCTTGTTGGAAACGGATTGACAATTATATATTTACATTGCCCATCACCAAGAAAGTAGTGTTTCAACCCTGGGAGATTTCAGATCTGTCTGTATCTGCTGTTTGGATTTCTTTTCTTTAGAGGAGAAGGAGGGGTTGGGTTGGTTTGTTTGCTTTTTACACTGGGGAGGTAGAGTTTGCAATAATCTAGTTATATAGTGCCCTCCATAGAAAGAGAGATCTCAGTGAAAACAGACTGGAGCTGTTCATCAGCCTTTGAATGCTGATGAACATGATGAATGCTTTGAATTACTGTATGCTGTATAAGCATCCTGCAGATGCTTATACAGCATACAGTAGCTTGTAACAACCTTCCTTTAACAGCAAAGAGAGAACATCACTACAAAACTGTTTAAAATGGGTTAATCTTAGATAGCCGAGACCCAGTCTGAACAATTTATTCCTAAGTTACCAATATCAATCAGTATCTTGTTCTTCAGCAATGTTCTAAAGGTACTTCCTACTAACTGCTCTGACATATGGGTAAGGACTGCACCTTTTGAAAACAAACAAACAAAAAAAAAGAAACCACGAATTGCCACCACATGCAGGCATTGATTGTGTGCTGATTCAGAGGGACTGTGGTATCAATCCCCCCTCTCACAGCATCTTGAGCTTTCTTATTCACGTACTGAAAAGATCCTGAAGATCCTGCCCCTCTGGGATAAGAATAGCTGATTAAATCATTACAAAGGGCAGGATTAAAAAAGTAAGGGCTTACTTCTTAAATGAGTGAAGGTGTTGGAATATAATAAAAGTATATATACATAATGTTGGAATATGATAAAGACGTGTACATAAAGCCTACAGGGTCAGTGCAGTCACAGAACAAGCTCACAGAACTTCAGCATATCGTCTGACTCATTCAGACAGGAGGTAAGGAATCCTTCTTCAAGAGTCATACTGACATGGTGGATCAACAAAGAGTCATTCTCGCGTCAGTGTAATACATGTGTAATACATAGCTAATCAAATATCTAAGAGCCTAACCAATTATCAAAAACAGCAAAAAAAAAAAAAAAAAAAGGAACGGCTGGAGCATCAAATTCCCTCCCATCTGTCAAAGATCCTGTAAAAAAATATGGGCCATCCTGGATAAATGATGGAAATACTTAACTACAGTGCATGTTAACACCATTCTGTGCGTAAACTACAGTGAAATGGAACTGTGAAAATTCCACAGAAGCAGGGGGAAACACCTCTGCAAAACTCCTTCATCCACTCAGTCAAGCAGGCTGCTTCTGCAATACTCTAAGCTTCTGTCACTCAAGGGAGTGGGGAGATGAGCTCTGACCAAAAACATCACACCCTGTGCACACACCCAACCCAGACATAAAAACTAGAGAACAATCATCTATTTACCTTGAATCTGCTTGTAAAGAGATCCATCTTGTAAACAAGTTCTCTTCTGCTATAAATTCCCTGCAGTCCCAGAAGACATTTCAACCGCACTTCAGGTTGCTACAAGACAAAGAGAAATCTGCTAATATGTTATCTCTGATTATTTACTCCTGGCATTTATATTATGCAAATAAGAGTTCCTTGTGGGTACCTACAGCAGATTACCCAAATACCACCCCATTTTCTTTATTAGTGATACCAGTACTGCATCTCTCCCTCTCTCTTTTTCCCTCCCTCTCTCTGAGAAAGCCTGCAATGAGCCAAACTTAAAGGTGACATCAAAGGTTGTAGGCTCCCTAAGATTCAGCGAAACTCTCGCAGAAACTACAGATATTATAAGCAACAGAATACAAAAGACACAAGAATTGCGCTATTCACCTGTTAAAGATATACAAAGACAAGAGTATGGATGACCTACTTAATACAATCATCACTCTTATGTATACCAGACTTTGCTTCCTTTCAACAATTTGTCTCAGACAACAGTTAAACTCCAACAAGGATTCCAAGAAATTCCAGTCCAGAAAAACCTCCCTGAGGAAGATGTGTACCTTAGCATTGCATTGGCTTATCACTGTGGACTCTCATAGAATCACAGAATGGTTTGGGTTGGAAGGAACTTTAAAGATTACCCAGTTCCACCCCCCTGCCATGGGCAGGGACACCTCCCACCAGACCAGGTTTCCCAAAGCCCCATCCAGCCTGGCCTTGAACAGGGATGGGGCAGCCACTGCTTCTCTGAGCAACCTGTGCCAGTGCTAATTTCTTCCTAGCATCTAATCAAAACCTACCCTCTTTTACTTTACAGCCACTACCCCTTGTCCTATCACTCCACTCCCTGACAAAGAGTCCCTCCCCAGTTTTCCTGTAGGCTCCCTCTTAGGTATTGGAAGGCCACTATAAGGTCTCCTTGGAGCCTTCTCTTCTCCAGGCTGAACAACCCCAACTCCCTCAGCCTGTCTTTGTAGGAGAGGTGCTCCAGCCCTCTGATCATCTTCATGGCTCTCCTCTGGACTTGTTCTAATACATCCATGTCTTTCTGTGCTGGGGGCCCCAGAATTGAACGCAGTGCTCCAGGCAGGGTCTCATGAGAACAGAAGCAGAGGGGGAGAATCACCTCCCTCAACCTGCTGGCCAGGTTTCTTCTGTGTAGCGTGTATCGCCAGCTCATGCTGAGTTTTTCATCCACCAGTACCCCCAAGTCCTTCCCCTTAGTGCTGCTCTCAATCTGCTCACCACCCAGCCTGTATTCATTTTGGCATTGCCCTGACCCAGGTGCAGGACCTTACACTTGGCCTTACTGAACTCCACGAGGTTCATGCAGGCCCACCTCTCGAGCCTGACCTCTGGGTGCCATCCCTTCCCTCTAGTGTGTCATACATACAAATATTATGCCTTCTGCCTGTTTCTGTTTTACTCTAGAATGATGTATTTTAAGCATTTTAAAAAGAGAAAAGTTTTAAGTTTGGCCTAGTTGGCAAATTTAGGCAAAACAGTCATCCCTGTTACTTCCTGCTGTTAGTATTCCTGCTTCACAATGTCCCAGAAAAGAGGACGTTTCCCTGACCCAATTTTTAATTAATCTCATGTCTATTGCTAAACCTTTCAAACTACAAAAGCTTTGGATGTCATTAAGAAATTTATTCTGAGGATCTAACATTTAAAAAAAAAATCAGTGTTCCATAAACTTAGAATGCTAGGGATATCAGCAGACACTGTAGGCCTTGAATCAGTCTCTTCATGTTTATTCCTTTTTTTTCCTGCTAACAATAGCAGTAGGAAAATTCAAGGAAACCTAAAAAGGAGACCACCTACACATAGGCTATGTATTGCTACAAGTTCCTGTTCACCTGCTTAGGATGGAAAGCAAAGGATGATATCCAGTAGCAGGGTCTGACCAACAATTTTACATAAGGCAGCTTTTTGCTAAAAAATAAAATATAAAATCAATAGTTGATGACAAACGCTCTCTAACCTGCCCACAACTCACCAGCAGTACATATTCTAGATTGTGTTCACCTTTAAAATTAAAGGCATTCTCAGAGAAAGAGACTCTTGCCCCCACTTGCTGCTTCCTACACCCACAAGGGCTCCACATACAACTCGCTCACAAACAGTCTCAGCTTGGAACCCATCACTGCCTGCCACCAGGAGTGCCACAGGCAGGAGCTTTGCACACTTGCACAAACTCAGCTCAGCCAGCGTAATGCCATTCTGGCTTCAGCTGCTCTCACTATTTTATCATGAGGTTTTCCTTGTGAATAGGGACTTTATTTGTGGTTGGGATAAATAAATACATATGTTTAAAATGTTTGTGATGGTCATATAGCTCTTCAAGCACGGCTAGCAATCAGTCACTTGCACTTGTCAATCAGGTGGCATTCAAGTGTAGGTTTGCAGATATATGGATTAATACATTAAACTAAACCACCTGCTTTCTTCTAAGGTATTCACTTCCCACTCAGAAGCTCTCAGTCATAACCCTGTATCTATATGTTTGAGAAAACTGTGTTAGAACTATGAATACATAAGTACTTCTGCTATGGCGATTTCTGCTGTCTTCCTATGTTTTCTGCTGTATTTTCTCCTTCTCAGCTACCTGTCCTTTTCCAGATTCATCACTCTTCACAGTTTCTTGATCATTCAAATCTATTTCACATCCTTCTAAAACTATCTCACCACTTACCTTCAGCTCCTTTGGGCAGTCATGTAGGCAAGTACAAAAAACACCTAGCCACCTATTCCCTTCACCAAAACTATCCTTCTAATCTTGACACAAACACCTGCCTGTTTAGTCTTTCAAAGCCGTGACAGAGCGAAGGGGAATTATATAAGCACATCTTCATTCGGGATACTCGGAACATACACTGTCCCTCAGCTGTATCATAGTGTACTCTGACCCTGACCTGCAAACAGACTGGCAGGGAAAATCAGTAAGATGGTGAGCAGCTCTAGTGACATCAAGGAGCTCTGCATGGGCTCCAGCACTGTTTAGACACATTCAGTTATGAGATTTCAGTGTTGCTGCAATCAAAGAGATGGAGCCATTCTGTAAGCCATGTAAGTACAGGCTGGTACATGGATGATTTTGTCACTGTTCCTCCTCAATACCCTCCAAATAATAAATTGTGAAAAACAAGAGTATTCCAAAAGTAGACGTGAAGAGTGAAGACAATATAGCTTAGCTGTGCTGTCAAGGTAAAACATAGTTTAAAAAAAAAAAAAAAAAAAAACAGCAATACTGGCCCCCCCCAAAAAAAATTTAAAAAAATGTCAGTATATATGCAGAAAGATGATTTTTGGAGAGAAAACCACACTTCTAGCATGAACACTTGAAGAAAGAAGTACTTCAGAAATTGTCATAACAATGGGATCAGTTTTTATAGCCACGTCGCATGGGAGGTAAACCTAAAAACCTCTTCCATTTCCTGAAATTTGCCAGGAGTATTGCATGGCCAGGACACAAAAGTTCATTTTAACATAAAGTTTGTTTCCCACAGGATTTCTTTGGGTATTTTTTTATGGTCTAGTGAGAAAACCTCAGCAACTTGCCCTAAAGTTCCAGACAAAGCTAGTCTAACATGCTGGGAGGTCTCAAGTGTGTGCACACACACATGTGCATGTGTATCTGTGCACATCTCCATTTTCATTGCCTTTGCATTCCTCTCTGTGGGTTCTACCTTCCCCGTTCCGCACCCTTACTCTTCATCATCTCAGTTTTTCTGGTCTTTAACTCTGAACTTTTTAGACAGAACTCCCCTTAGGTCTGGCTGCTGATGCAGTAGTAGCTATATACCCCTTTGGGTGCCTTTGAGCACAAGTTAAGTGCCTCTGTTTCACAAATGCAGTGATAGGTGACTGGGCTTACGTGTAACATTGTTCAGTAGCATAGGGCTCTCACATTTAATGTCAAGTGTTGCTTGATCTTCAAAAAATAAAGTTACATTAGTTCTAATAGACGAACAAAAATGTATCTTGAAAATGTATTTTTATAGCACTTTTCAACAACTCCTCCTGGGCCAAAGAGTTGTATTCATATACAACTTCAAGAGTATTACTACTGAATTTGGAGAACCCTCTTGCACCTAGGAAATAGCCTTCCATGTAAAAAAAAAACATGCTTCAAATTGGAGTATAACAGCAAAATGGTATTTCAGGGGGAAAAATGATTATATTCAAAGAAAAGACATTGCTGACAAAACATTAATTTTATATCTGCTTTTTTGTTTTCCTCTTTAAAGTCTCCCAAATGACTGAACTTCATATTTGTTTACAACACTGTAGATGATGCTGGCCAGATTTCTCCCCACGGTTAAACAACCACTGAAGTATTCTAACTCTGGGGCCTAAATTATCTGGCAAATGTCTCTATGTTATATTCTAAAAGAAAATTGGCTCTGGGAGATGTCAGTTTTTTGCTGCACACCATCATCACGGTGGAATGGAAATGCTTATTAAGGAGGAGTAGAGGGAAGTAACATTCAGATGTATTTAAAAGCACTACTGTCAGCGTCAGAAATGCCCTGCTCTCATTTCGGAATTGGGCAATTTAACAGTGGCTGCAAATCACAAAGCACAGCCGGGACTGCAACCGCCACTAGTGGCATACTACCAGGCCTCAGCCAAATGTGGAATATGAAAGACTTCTTGCTCTGCTGGCATCTGCACCACTGCTTCCACCTACTATGCTTTAGACAAATAACCATTTCTAGTTTCCAACAAATTACACTGGAGAAGCTATGTGCATTAATCAAAGACACCAGCTGTTAATTTTCACTGTACAGCACTGGGAATGGAGACACATCATCATCAAAAATTACTTCTTATTCTCACAGTTTGAGAATTCTCCCAGCTGAACAAACACTAAAAAAGATATTCTGATCAGATAAAATTCATGCAGAAAAAGACAACAGTTCCTGACAGATGTGTTGCTTCTGAAAATCTGAATGCTACCTTTACAGAAATGGCAGAAAGCAAGGAAATAAGAGGCTTTGTGCTCCCCCTCCTGGCTTTGTGGTAAACTACAATTTTGTTCACAAAACATGGACATTACCCAAAGTTGACACAAAACTGAAGGTGTCAGAATTTGTTCAGATACTACATACACTTTAAAAGGTGGCCTGCAAGAAATACAGTGTACCAATTCCAGTACTTAGCCTTTCATGATAAATATACCTATCTCCCTAAAATTTGTCATGTATTTTAGAAGCATGAGAAAAAGTGTATTTTTCAGTTACTTTTCTTTTTTTTAATGTGCATCTACTTGAAAAGAAAAAAATATATATTAAAAGGAAAAGGTGAAAAACTTTTGGGAAGTGACTGAAATAGACCTTCTGAAAATAATCTCTGTATTCCATATGAGAAATGCAGGACTGAAGACTGTTTTACTATAGGTACTGTATCTGTTCATCTTTATAAAATCAGACAAAATTTTAAATGTAGCCATCAAACCTAAAATCACAGTTTTAGTCAACCTTTAATGCTGCATGTGCTCAAAGGATATAGGACATGTTACAACTTAGTATATTCAATTCAATAAACAACTTAGCTAATTCAATAACGTATTAAAAAGCTGCATGGAATAAGAACACTCAGACTGCTACAGAACTAGAAAAAATGTTGTTTTTTAATGAAACAATGGCTTTAAAAATGAAACCTGGAATAGGGAAGAGAGATTTTTTTGTACCATCGCAGTTTTAATATCTAGTCTTGGAAACTTAAACTTTAGGATTCTTCCAAATTTAAAAAAAAAAAAAAAAAAGTCTTCCTATATATTGCCCCCATAGTGAAGTAAAGAAAACTAAAAACGTTACCTTATCATACAGCATCCACCCAATGTATTTTAAGTAGCTATCATTTAAATATGTATCTGGGTATGTGTTAATCAAGCTGCCAATTTCTTCCATACAAGTAGCTCGGATCTCAGGGATCACATCACTGTGAAATTATAAAATTGTAACATTAATATATTAACATGTCTAATATACTTTAATTATATCATTTGCAATATTTTTTCCTGGAATTGCTGAAGTATGTACAATCCAAAATATTTCCAATATTTATATATTAATGTACTAAGTCGTCAATCAACAGTTAATCCATTTAGCTACAAACGTTTCATACAATAATTATCTTGAAGTTCTGGATATCTTCTCAATAACTAATGTACTCCATGTAAAATTTCAGAAACTAAATTGAGATGTCCTTTTCTAATACCAAATTCCTTAAAATAATTTCAATGCTACATTTTTCTTGACAGGGTGGCATTTAACACTAGTATCCAGACAATCTGAGCAACAGTCTCTTGGGAATGCAGATACACTTCACAGCTTTATTCTTACCGGTAACGGCTTAGAAACGTCCCTTTGAAAATAGCATTCATCATGTTCTGTATCTCCAGGAGCTTCTGCTCATACTGAAAGAGAAAGAGAACTGAATGTTTACAGTGATCCCACAGTTCATTTCACACGATAAATTTGCATCAGTGCACTTACAAGACTACTGTGGTCTAAATCACTATTGTTTACACATGGTACCAACACAGAATGAGTGGTCTGTATCTACACTGGCAATTGGCCTTTTTGTAGCTACGCACTGATGAAAGATTCATCAGGTACCAACCACAAGCCTGGAAAACAAGGTTCAGCACGTAATATTTTTGATATGGTGACTCCTGCTCTACCCACACACAGCACAATCGCTAAGCAATCTTCACGTATAGGTCAAAATTCTTTTATGCACTTTAACAAAGATGGAGGAAAGGCAGACATGCCAAGGAAATCTAGTTTTGAAAATTTGGAAACATGACATTTTATGTAAACATTCTCTCATCAAAAGCATCAGAAAGGGTAAGAAGTTTGCTTTTCCCCCCCAACAGACACATTTGCTCTGTTTTTCCTGTCAGATCAGATTTCTGATGATGCTGAAGACTTACATCTCACCCAAACACTTCCTATGAAAAAGGGGCTGCTTCTATAACAGAAATATTCTTCAGCATCTAAACCTCGGAACAGAGGTAAAAGGTTCTAAAAGGTTCTAAAGCCAGATTTATACCTTACAGCTAAAGGCCTGTCTCTGGGAGGTGATAAGGAGCTGTCTAGCTGAGCAGAGAAGACATGACAGAAACCAAACACAACAAAGATACAGGTCATACTCGAAGTTATGACCATTTTTACAATGCATTACTTATACAGAGATGACAGCTATCTTGTGTCCTTTTGTGTTCATTTCACTCACTGAGACTCAGTTAAAAACCTAAAATCTTGGCTTTTAATTTGTGTAGCCCTGTAAAGCACTCTCCCACAACACCAGAGCGATTAATGCCATTACATGTGTGTGCAGATCTACGTGTGTGTAGAGATCAAGGGCTAATGAAGCAATTAGTGGGACGGGCATCGCAAGCTAACAGTATATAGGTCAGTTATTACCTTAGTCATTTTTGTACCACTTAATCTGGGTGGGCACAAACGCTCTGCAGCTCGCATTAGATAAGCCTCAAAGAACTGCAGTAACCCAAAAGCAAGCTGTCAGCAATCCCTCTTTTTAAATCTTCACTCATCTCCCATACAAGACACCTGCCTAACCTCTTTCCTTTTTCTCTCTAGCTGGTCAAGTCTGTAATTGGTCTTCTTGCCACTTATTCTGTTCTTCTCCACCTCATATAATCTTTGAGCATTGTGCTTGTTGACATCAAGGTTCAGATGTACGCCTACAACTGCTGTCAGAAGCTTCATTGCTGAAAAGGAAACAAACCCAACATATTTAGTTTAGCTCAGAGATATGTAACATAAATATATTCACCACATTACCACAAAAAGCATAGGGCTAGCCAAATCCAATTTATTATCCACATTGCAAATGACTAGATTATAGTAATTTCTTTCAAACCACAGTGTTTGTTTTAAGGGCAGGCGATGATCAGAAAGGAAAATTTAGTGATACTACTAGTAATTTATAGATTTTGGCAAGAGTTTATTTGTTGACTAGTAAGAGAAGTGATTTACCGGACAACTCTCTTCTTATATTAAGTAATCTTGATTTGTTTGCAAAAGTATCTAAAGCTGTGGAATATGTAAGTTTCAGAAAGAAAAAAAAAACACAGTGAAGTCCCAAAAAACACTGGGAACCTCAATATTTAACTTATTTTGTCAAAAAAATTATAGTTTAGTGTGTTCTTTGTATGGCAAAAAGGGTACTTAGTGACTTTAAATTTTAAAAAGTAGCTTTAATATCACTATGCTGAACCAAATAAAAATTTGTTACAAGTTTTTTTTCCTTTTAGCATAGATACCACAAGAACAACAGCTCTCTAAAGGAAGCTTTCATACACAATGCATTTAATGTAACCTCACTGCATTAATTATTAGAGGGAGGGAAACCAACAAAATAGAAAACTGACTGAAAAATCAGTTACTGATTAAAAAAAAATCACAACATAATTTTGAAGTTAGTCATATCAGACATTAAAGAACACATCTTTAGAAAGAAAAATCAGTCTAGATCAGACTGAAAACATTCAAATTCCATTCAGATATAAATGGGAACAATTTATTTATATTACATTAATAAACACTAGGAGGAAAGCACTGTCAATACATAAAAAGAAAACAATTGCTCCAGTAGAGACCTTTTCAATTTTGAAGTGTTTTATTCTGCACGTAAGTCAGAAAAACCCATGGGCTACAGCAAGTCTATGACTTGTTTTACCTGCCAAAGTGCTTGTGTGTCTGAATGCTCTGATCATGGAGTCCGCTAAGCCCGTAAGCAGTGAGATGATAGCGTCCATCAGGTAGCTATCATACAGGATGCTGCACTGGCACTGTTGGACCAGCACTGCAATGAATTCACAGAAATTGGCCCTGAACTTCTTCCAGTAGGATCCTGTTCTGGTCAGTGGGTAGTCTTCACCGTCCTGCACAAGCAAAAAGAGACAAGAGAAAACACACTAAATAGTTTTGTTTGTGCACACCACATACATGTCTCCCACCGAACACCAGAGAATTTTGCTGACAGTCAGCTTCATCTCAGCTCCCCTGTAACTTTTTTCATGGTTATTATTCCAAAGAAGGGACATGCAACTACATTACAGGCAAGCACAGATACAAACTAGCCTCATGAGAGCTACACTGTAATGACAGCTCACATCTTAAAGCAGAAGTTGTGAGGCATCTGTGAACACATGGGAAAGGACATGCGAAACCACAGTATCATGAATGCCTTTCACTGACACAAACCAAAAGCACTCCTGGCCTCTCCTACTTCCTCACAGGTAGCAGTGCATCCCCACTGCTCTGTCCCTCCTGCAACTGCACGGTAAAATTCAGGAGGAAAATGACATGATTGAAAAAGAACTGTTACTTTGCCAAACTGTTTTTCAATTGGATCAGTTCCCTGAGGTGGTTGTATTGGTTTTGTCTGGGGTAGAGTTAATTTTTTCCATAGCAGCTGCTTTGGATTTGTGATGATGTATTGGGTTTATGGGGCAAGGTTTTGGTAGCAGAGGGGTTGCAGGAATGGCTTCTATGAGCAGAGCCCAGCAGCTGCCCTATGTCAGATCAGAGGCAGCTCCAAAAGGGTCCTGCTGCTGGCCAGAGCCGAGCCAGGGGACGACACTGGGTGGGCCTCTGGGACAGCAGATTTAAGGAAGGGGAAAAAGCTGCTGGGCAACATCAACTGGGAGAGAGGACATGAGAGAAGAACCAGCCCTGCAGCCCCCAAGGTCAGTGCACCAGGAGGTGCTCCAGGCACGCAGCAGCAGTTCCCCTGTGGCCTGTAGAGAGGAGCCCACGCAGGAGCAGGGGGTCTGAGGGGAGCTGCCGCCCATAGGGGACCTGTGCTGGAGCAGTTTGCTCCTGGGGGATGGACCCCGTGGGGACGGAGCCGTGTGGGAGCAGGAGATGAAGGAGAGGCAGAGACAAAGTGTTAGGGACTGACCACAGCCCCCGCTCTCCTGTACCAGTAAGGCAGAAGATGTGGAAAAGATGGGGGGAAGGTGGTTGTAGCCCGCTGTTAGTTTCTCACTGTAAGGTAAGAAATTAATCTCCCTTTGCTGAGTCTGTTTGCCTGTGACAATAATCATTGCACATGATGATAATTGTTGAGTGACCTCCCTGTCCTTATCTCACCCCCTGAGCCCTTTTTGTCATGTTTTCTCCCCCTTTCCCTTTGAGGGGGGGGGGGGAGTGAGAGAGTAGTTGTGGTGGAGCTCAGCTGCCCAGCTGGGTAAAATTACCACGGATACAAACAGTGGTAATAACACACCAGTGTTTTAGTTGTTGCTGAGCAGTGTTTACACTAAGTCAAGGACAGTTCAGTTTCTTGTGCTGCACTGGTGGTGCACAAGCAGCTGGGAGGGGATACAGCCAGGACAGCTGCCCCCCATGGTCCGTAGGGATGTCCTGTACTATAAAACATGCTCAGCAATAAAAGCTGCAGGTAAGAAATGGGGGCTTGGGGGTGAGGGGGGAATGTTCAGGAGCATTCAGCTTGATGGCATTCATTTCCCAAGAAACCACTACACATGATGCAACCCCGCTTTCCTGGAAATGACTGAACACGTGTCTGCCACTGGGAAGTAAAGAATTCCTTATTTTGCTTTGCTTGCACAGATTTCACTTTACTCATTAAACTTTATTTATCTCAACCCATGACTTCATTCACTTTTACGTTTCCGATTCTCTCCCCCATCCCACTTAGGGTGAGTGGGTGAGTTATAATAAAGCCCCAGGAGTGTTCACACTACACTTGATAATGCCAAGAAGAAAGCAGACAGATGGCAGTTCACACAACTTCTCACACAAAACGGTGAGCCTCATGTGAAGAACACAATAGTAGGATGTTGTAGATGCCAGTATCAGACAGCATAAACATTTATTTCATTTGCATCTCACAGATCCCATGAATGGCTCTGAATATTGATTTGCATCCTGATAGTTGTGTATGGAACCAGGGAATTCCCAGATTTCACTCATTATGGAAAATGTTATTCTGAAGGAAACCCACTACTCCGCTAGTCCTTCCAAACACCTTCTGAGATGTATTCCAACAGGCAGCTTCATACCCAGAGCAACCCCAGGTACATCTGAAGTGCACTTGATGCTTTTCTCTTTTGACTGTTTCCAGAGCACCAAACCCACTGCTTTTTTTGAAAAACAAACACAGGCAGATCTTAGGGATGCCTGCAACCCAATAAATTTGGAATCTATGGAAAGAGAGGAAAGTCAGAGTGAAGTGCTAACAAGGAGACAAGATGAAACCCCCACAAAGCTGCAAGCAATGTATGGCAAGAGGCATTACAGAATAGCTGTTTCTAAAATATTCTTCTAATTAAAAACATTCTCTTGTAAATATAATTATTTATGAAACAAGCTTCTGAACGAAACTGTCTGCCAAAAGCTCTTGTGTGCATGCTCAGAGGTTGCTGGAAGGGTTGGGGAAATGTTCCTGAATACCATTGCAGCTTGACATACACCAGGCTGCTTAAAACACTACAGGAGCATGTTGTGGTTTAACCTGGCAGACAGCAAAAATGCCACACAGACATTTGCTTACTCTCCACTCCTCAGTGGGATGGGGGAGAAAACTGATAAGTGCAAGAACTCATGGGTTGAGAGATAAGAACAGTTTAATAAGAAGAAAGAAGGAAAAAAAAAGGAAAAAAAAATAGTAACGACAAAAAAAAATAAAACAAGTGATGCACAAGGCAATTGCTCACCACCAGCCAACCAGTGCCCAGCCAGTCCCTGAGCAACAGGAGCCCCCCCAGCCAACTCCCCCAGTTTTGTTGCTGAACAAGACATCATATGGCATGGCAGAATACCCCTTTGGGCAGTTGGGGCCAGCTGTCCTGGCTGTGTCTGCTCCCAGCTCCTGGTGCGCCCCAGCCTCCTCGCTGGCAGGGCAGCACGAGAAGCTGAAAAGTGCTCGACTCTATATAAGCACTGCTCAGCTTACACACCGGTGTGTTATCAGCATCATTCTCATCCTAAATCCAAAACACAGCAGCATACCAGCTACTAGGAAGAAAATTAACTCCATCACAACCAAAACCAGGACAGAGTGATTCATCTTATCCAAATTAGCAGGTTCTGTTCCCCCTCCCTTTAAAATCAATAGCAAGGAATGGACAACTCCAAAGTGCGCATGGGTTCTTTCAAATACAGAGGTCTAAAATAGACCAGATGAAGTAGACTTCTGAAGTGTATAATTACCTCTGTTCACTAACACACAGTTTAAGCTGACTACTTCTGATGTATTTGCCTAAACTGGAGAAAGCTACAGAAAGAGCCATGCTACAACTGGAAGAACTACAAAAGAGCCGTACCATGTCCACTGGCCAAGTAACTGTCAGGATCCAAGGAAAGGCCATGAATCTCTTGTATTGCAACCCAGATTCCTGTAATGCAGGAGAAAAAAAAAATTAAAGGCTTTTCAATGAAATTGCACAGTTAATTGAAAAAGATAAAAACAGCACAACCAATGCATCATATTTAAATGGCTATTAAAACTTCGGACAATTTGTATTATAAATGGTTCACAGAATCCAATGTGTTAAGATGTAATCCCTTATTATTCTTCAGTTATGAGCAATGATAGAAGAAAAATGTATTTTTATATAAAACTGTAGTTTTCTCGCTACAAGTGAAAGACTTGTTTTTAAAACTTACAAGCAAAAATATACAAAATGTAATCCTCAAAGTTAAGTCTGACATATGCCTTTCCAGCAAGTCTAAGAACATATCCCTTTCCAACACTTAGTAACTACATACTGTTAAACAGCTAACCTCTAAAATAAAACATTCTGAGCTTTTGAAATTATACAGGAATGTTTTCAGAATAAGCATCAGAGATGTTTCTCAAATCTACAATTATTTCAAAACAAAAGACAGGAAATCTGCCATTTTTATTAGACTCAGTGAAGCACAAGTATTTCTATCCCTATCTGGCTCTACAGTTAGAAATAAAGCTCATCTCTTCCATTGCTAAACTTTTCAGCAATGAAATGTGAGAGGAAAGGAAGCCTACAAATAATAAACAACTACTGCAAGAAATAAAACAATGCATACAGGAAGAAAAGCAGCAGAGGGAAAGAGAATTGATTAAGAAAGAAAGGAAAATAAAAATTGGTGGTCCTAAAGATAGGTCTGCCTCTCCGATGACAAATACTGCAGCCCACAAAGGAAAAATGCCTCTGAATGACTATTTAAAGCCATCTCCTTCCAATGCCTGTACAAGTTTTCACAGAATCACAGAAGCACTGAGTTTCAAAAGGACTATTTGAGATTATTTTACCCAACCCCACCTGCTCAAGCAAGGTCAGCTACAGCAAGCTGCCCAGTGCCAGAACCAGTCAGGCTCTGAATATTTCCACTGGTGGACACCCCACATCCTCTATGGCCAGTTTGTTCCACTGTTAGACTCCCCTCACAGTAAACATGTTCAGATGAAGTTTCACATGGTTCAATTTGAACTCATTGCCAGGTCTTGTCTGGCCTTTTGTGCCCACTGTCTCACTGGGTACCAGAGTCTAGATTCCTCTTCCGCATCCCAACAGACACTTCTACACATGGGTAAGATCCCTCTGAGCCTTCTTCTTTCCAGATGGAACAGTCTCACCCCTCTCGGCCTCTCCTTGTACAAAAAATCATTAACCATCTTTGTGGGCCTTCATTGGACTCAATACAGTAAATTTGTACTTTTATACTGGAGAGCCCAGATCCAGGCTCAGCACTCCAGATGTGTCTCACCGGTATAAGCAAAGAGGAAGGATCACCTCCCTCCACTTGCTGTCAATGCTCTGCCTACTTCAGGAAGCTGTTAGCCTTGTTTGCTGCAAGGGCACATTGCTGGCTCACGCTCATCTTGATGCTCACAAGGACACAAAGATCCTACTCCACAGAGCTTCCTTCCAGCCTGCTGGTAGGCATGTAATTGCACGTGTGTGGTTGTTTTTGTTTTTTTTCATCTCCTCATATGCATGGGATTTCCTGGTATAGAACTCTGTGAGGTTCTCCAGCCCAGATCTCCAGCCTGTTCATCAACTCACAGAATGACCTGGCTTGGAAGGGACCTAAAGCCCATCCAGTTCCACCCCCCTGTCATGGGCAGGGACACCTCCCAGCAGACCAGGTTGCCCAAAGCCTCATCCAGCCTGGCTTTGAACACCCCCAGGGATGGGGCAGCCACAGCTTCTCTGGGCAGCCTGTGCCAGGGCCTCTCCACGTCAAGCTCTTCATCCAGCAGCACCACCAAGTCCTTCTTTGCAGATCTGCTCGCTCTCTCCACTCGTTCATGCACCTCTGGACAGCAGCACAATCACCTGGACCATCAGTCACTCCTCCCAGTTTTGCATCACCTTCAAACTTGCTAAAAGTAAGTCTGCCCCATTGTCCAGGTTTTTAATAAAGACATTAAACCATATAGGCCCAAATATCAATATACACCACTAGTGACTGGCCTCCAACTGGGCTTTGTGCCACTGATCACAACCCCATGGGCCTGGTTAATCAGCAAGGTTTCAATCCATCTCACTATCCATTTACCGAACTCAAACCTCAGCAGCTTGTCTGAGGATGTTATGGGAGACAGTGGAAGAAGTCTTACTGAAGTCAAAATAAACATCCTCTGTACTCTCCTCACCCTCCAAGCTAGTCACTTCATTATAGAAGGCTATCAGGTCAGTTAAGCACAATTTCCCCTTTGTAAATCCATGCTGACCAGTCCTGATCTTCTTGTCCTTCGTGTGTTCAGAAATGATGTCCAGAATCAGTTGTTTCATCACTTTCCCAGGAACTGAGGTGAACCTGACCAGCCTGTAGTTCCCCAATCCTCCTTCCTGAAGGTAGGAATTATGTCTGCTTTTTTCCAGTCTTTGTGACTCTCTCTCAGTCCCCATGACCTTTCAGAGGTAATTAAAAGTAACCTTGCAATGACATCAGCCAGCTCCTTCAGCACATTGCAAATGCATCCCATCAGGGCCCATGGCCTTATGTACGTTCAGTCTGTTTAAGTGTTCCCTAACCTTATTCTCCGCTGAGAGTAAGGCTTTGCTCCAGAATTTCCCTCTGGTCTCAGAGACCTGGTATTCCTTAAAGCCAGTTTTAACAGTCAAGACCAAGGCAAAGATGCCAATTGAGTTCCTCAGGCTCTGTGTCCTTTGTCACTGGGGCTGCAGCTCCATTTAGCAGTGCAGCCGTTTTTTCCTTAGTCTTCCTTTTACTGCTGATATACTTGCAGAATCTTTTCTTCTTGCCCTTTGCATTTCTCGCCAGGTTCAACTCATAGAATCACAGAACTCCACTAACATTAGTGAGAATTTGGGGAGGAAGCAAGGATACACAGATACAGTGTTGCAATTAATTGCAGTGTCTAATTTCCTGTCCTCTGAACGCTAGAAACAACCAATACAATTTAATAGAGAAGAAGTAATCAAGCAGTTAGCTAGTAATACTCTCCACTCCCGTTATTACTCACACCATTATTATTGTCTGTTTTCAAAAATATGTTTGAAATCTCAGTAGTCCTCCATGGCACTACTCAACAAACTTATTCCCTAAATCACTTTTCCATAACTGTTCCATTACAAAGATGAGAGAGAACTGCTTGAGAAAAGAAATGCAACCACAAGGAGGAAACAACTAATTTTAAAGTAACTCTACTTTCCTCTTGCTCTTACGAGTTCTGCTTTAAAAGAAATCAGTTAAATCCTCAAGCATTATTTCAATCACCTAATACATGATTAGCATAAAAATGGTTGCTTCAGACATATTTTTCTATATTAATTTGATAGTTATATCACAAGTAAACCAAACAAGCTGTCCGACACTGTCTTTAGAAATACTTCATTCTGTATAAATTATTTTTGGAGTTTATTTTACAGTCAGTCAACTTAAAAGCAGATTAAGAGAATTTCAGAACTCATCAGATTTAGAAATGACAAACAAAAATAGAGAGCATCCAACACAGGGAATACCATTTCGTATTTTCCATGAGTAAAACGCTTCACAGGAGTAGCATGTTAAAATACTGCCTCAAAAGAAAAGCTACATTGTTTTTATGCATGCTTCTAAGGCAAATGTAGAATCTCTCCCTTTACCCACCAGGGCAGGAGAAAAGGCTACAGAGCAGTAACACATCCAGAGTGATGATCACAGTAATCCGATCTGTGTACCTTCCAGAGTGAAGGACCTTCACTGTCATGAGTGCTATTCAGGGTTAATTTAGTTAGGACAGAAGTGCCAGATTACTAATTCATATGGCCAGACACATATTGGATCATTTCTGTCAAAAATTAGCCCAAGTGCTACTGCAGTTCTAAAAGGAGGAAAACCATATTGGCAAATTCGTCTTCTGTGGGAATTTCTACAGCAGCTGGTCTTTGAGAGATGCTCAATTAAAGCAAGGCTGATGGCTCTAGCTTGACAAATCAATTCAGAGGTGGCAAATTCAGGGGGAAAAAAAAGCACGGAAGTAACTGAGAAAGTGCCGCAGAAAATCTGATGTTGGCATAATTAACCAAGAACCAGTCAAACAGAGAAACAGCGTAGTGAAGGTGTGCATTTTTCTTAATAATCCTCAAGAAATGAGATATTCACTATTGTTTTGACAATTATCTAAAATCACAAATGCATTTTCCTTCTTTCGTGTGACAACACAGTTATAAAAATTAATGCTGTCAGCAAAACAGGAAGATTTAAATAAAAATACCAAATAAAAATTATCTTCAAAACAGCTCTTCAATAATTTACAATAGCATTTAAAAGGACCTATCACCCGAATACCAGAGGAACTGTTTACCTGTTGCAATGTCAGGTTACATGTACCTCTATAAACCCACTACCAGAAGAACTCCTACGATTTAGGAAGGCTAAGCGAGACAGCCCTAACTCCGAAAATAAATGTCACTTACAAAAAAATACTCTAGTGCTGCTAAAATAGGTCATTACAACTCTCCTGTGCCAGAATTAATTTTCTAAAGAAAGGAAGTGGGATACAGCTCCTGATAAGCAGCAGGAACTTTGTCTAGGTTGACTATTAAGGTAAAGCCTCTTATCTATATTAAAAAGTCACACAAAGTCAAAGCTGTACCTACCTCATCGAAGGTCTCTGTCATTTTTTGCATGACATCATTCTTGTGTGTACTTTGAAACATTTCTGCTGTTACCATGCCTAGAAAAGTACATTTTAAAAAGAAGAATGTTGAGAACCGTACTTCAGAAACCCCAAAAAGGACTTTAATTTAAATTTAGAAATACCAAGAGAGGGGTACTTGAGCAGTTTTATCTGTTTACACTGACACGGGCAACATATATATTGGTAGACATATAAACACATTTACAGTAGGAAGTGCTGATGAACCAGAACTGAAATATACATTAAAGAAATCTACAGTGTCTTCTTGCATGGCTATTTGGCTATTTGCCCTAGCAGTCAAATAGGCTAATGGCATCCTGGGGTACACCATGCACAGCACCGCTAGCAAGCTGAGGGAAAGGAACGTCCTGCTCTTCTCTGCGCTGGCACAGCCTCACCTCAAGTGCTATGTACAGGTTTGGGTGCACAATATAAGTACACAAAACTACTAGAAAGCATCCAAAGGAGGGCTACAAAGATGGTGAAGGGTTTAGAGGGCAAAACATATGAGGAGCAGCTGAGGTCCCTTGGTTTGCTCAGCCCCGAGCAGAGCAGGCTGAGGGGAGGCCTCATGGCGGCCTGC
Source organism: Aythya fuligula (assembly GCF_009819795.1). Taxonomy (NCBI): domain Eukaryota; kingdom Metazoa; phylum Chordata; class Aves; order Anseriformes; family Anatidae; genus Aythya; species Aythya fuligula. Next base: position 136,659,795 of record NC_045559.1, read on the forward strand.
AGCTCCCTCACAAGGGGAGCGGAGGGGCAGGCGCTGAGCTCTGCTCTCTGGGGACAGCGACAGGGCCCGAGGGGACGGCATGGAGCTGGGACAGGGGAGGGTCAGGCCCGGGGTTAGAGAAAGGGTCTGCACCCAGAGGGTGGTCGGGCACTGGGACAGGCTGCCCAGGGACGAGGTCATAGCACCAAGCCTGCCAGAGTTCAAGAAGTGTTTTAGCAATGCTCTCAGACATAGGGTCTGATTTATGATTAGTCCTCTGTGGAGCCAGGAGTTGGACTTGATGATCCTTGTGGGTCCCTTCCAACTCAGAATATTCTGTGATTCTATTTAATCTGTCCATTCACTGACTTCAAAGATTTACTAACATTTAGCCCACTGTTAGTCAAAGATCCCAGAACATTTTCCAGAGAAGGCATATTAGTCAAAGACCTGGAAAAAAATCTGAAGTGTAAGAGGTACTTTCTAGCTGCTTAAATATACTCAGAAGTATCAACCTAACAGAACAGTCTTCTTAAATCTCTTATTTGCCATCCTGAAGCTTTTAGCTAGCTAACATACTTCAGATTACTCTCCCCCCACAGGCAATAGAAAGGGATATTAAGAGGGTAAATTACCTTGGCAGCCTGAGCACTGAATGAAGAAGTTGATCAGATCTAGAAGTGCCACATTCCTGTCTTGTTTATAAGCTTCAACCCAGTCATCTACCACAGACTAGAACAGATTAAATAAACTCATTAGCCAAGAGCTGAACACAACATGCTGCACTTCGCTGAGGACATCCATAATGCACACACAAACTACATTTTTCCATCTACATTGAATTATAAAAATGAGAATTAACTCCATACCGTTACATTCCATTTCTAACAGAACATATAAAAGAGCCTTTCTGGGGCAAAATGAAGCCTTTAACCGCTCATTCCCAACTTCTGTCTGGCTTAGGCAGAAGGCTGAAATAGTTCGCATATTATACTTAACCTAAAAGCTAACCTCAAATTTCATTTCTAGGGCAGCCCAGCCTCCAGCCTGTACGCGACACTAGGCCTGCTGGGACAACTCATGCAGCCTTCAGCCCACCTGTACTGCCACACAGGTCTGATGAATTCCAGCAGCAGCAGCCCGCACTCAAGCTGCTGCCTTTTCAAGCCCTTCTCATCATGTTTCACACAGCAGAAGCTGTGCTCTTCAGGGAGCTCTACTGAAGCTAACACAGCTGTCAGACAGCTAAAGGCCAGCCACAGATCTTGGAAAAAGTAGGGTCTCGCCTCCAAAATATGAATGTGTTTTTCACGTGTGCACACATGCAGTTTATACTACATACTGGAGGCATATGTATAACCCTGGATTAAAAATATTTGAAGCTCCAGGTTTTAATCTTTCATACACATATACGAACATGATATATAGATACACTGGTGGACTTCCTCACACTGAAGAAAGTTGCTAAGTAAACATCTACAGAAAAGCTGATTATGCAACATGCCATCACACATCAGAACGGGGTCAAAAGAAAACTGCCTAAAGGCAGGCTCCCAGGAAAAAAAAAGAAAAAAATGGTCTGATTTTCAGAATTCTGAACAACCACAATTTCCTACTAAAGAACCCTTTCTATACTTTTTTTAAATAATTGGCTTTTCATGTGTTCAGACATTGCTTTAGCAAGACTGTTTTAGATATGCCTTTCCTTCCTCTTTTTAAATATCTTACAGCTACGTTTTCATTAATGAAGATGCATTCTTTTCAAGAACCATGCTCATAGCAGTTTTCTGAACATGTTTCTTCACACCTATGCCAAAAACAGAACACAATTTCAATGCTCCGGAGTGATAACTGAAGTGACTGTTGTTTATCTATCGTCCCTCCACCAACTCCTCTCAGAACTCAGAGCTGGAAATACCTGCATGGCCCGCTTCCCCATGATAACCACTTCAAACAATGTAACCGCCTCAACCACTGCTCCATTCTGCAGCCGTCTCACTCTTCTACTGCTGGAAGAATTTCTCCTTATATTTTCACTCTGTTCTCGGACCTTACGTTTCTCTCTCTGAAATGAGTCAAGCAAAGAAAGAATATGAGGAAAGAAGATACTTAACAGCCATCCACAGATAAATGAACTATTCCCTAATAACAAGTTTATTTTACTCTCACCGTAAGGATTTCCCAAGGGTGCTAACTTTTAAGCCTCACTGAGGCTGACGAAGACTTATCAAACATGGGTATGAAGGAAAGGATTTATCAGTTTGAAATTTTTTCCTCAACAAGTCATAAACATAGCAAGGTATAAGCGGAAAGAAGCTTCTGAACAGTTATGTACTGCCCAGAAGGCATTTTTCAGTGGCAGCTGTAATTTCTGAAGAGCAGACGGCAAGCACAAAAGCTCTTCTACACCTCTTCACTCACAGGGCAAGCGCACAACCTGCAAAGTACCATCAGCTGCACGCAGTGTACAGATAAGGCAGAGCACATGCTGAAGTGAACTGACTGTGCAAAAGCCAGTACTGAGGCTCTGGTGCCAACAGAATTTGGGGATCAAGCTGCAGCCACTGACTAGGTTTTAGATGTACTGTATTGTTTCAAGAAACACTCCATTTTGTAACAATTGAATGAGACAGAAAATAAATTCCTTAAAAAAAAATATATATAAACTTACTGTTGTTTTCAGGTTGCCATTTCTCACACCTCCGCTGTTCTGCACTGCAGACTCAGGCACAGTCTCATCACGGACAGCATTCTCTCTAAAGCATAACAAACATGTTGAAACAGCCGTGAGAACAAAGAACCGTATACTTGGTATAAACAGCAGAAGAAAGTAAGATTATGCATATGCATTTTAATGTTCCTAAGAATATAGAATGGTTTGGAAGTTATGCCTTTTTTGTTGCTAAAATAAACAAACAGAAAAAAAAACTTTAAAAGTACAACAGAAGTTCAGGGCCTTCTTCAGATTATTTCCTTTCCTATCTGATACATAGATAATTAGAAAACTAGTGAAACTATCAAAACCATCAAGGAAGCAGAAAGCAAGTAGTTGAAATACATGTAGAAAGCTGATGTTGACTTAAAGTAGCTTGTAAGAGCCATCAGCCAATAACAAGCATATATCACATTTTAGGTCCTCTACAGAAAACAAGAAAACAACATTTGGTGGCTCTACAATTTAAAATGCGAGGAAGAAACTGTTTTACTTGTCCTGTAAAACACGCTTAAGGAAGAAGACACATAAGAACGTTCTTTTCATTTGCAGGTATATATTCATATTCATTGCTAACATGATGCAGGAATAATGTTATAAGCAAAGATGCACCTTTTGGGGGATCTGAAGCCATACATTTAACTGCAATGAAACCATGTCATTTTTCAGCATTCCTAATGCTAACAACATGTCTTGCCAAAGCTCATGTTTGGGCAGACGAGCTAGATCCCACTTGTGCAGCAGTTCAGTACTGGTGGCCAGCTGCTATGGCCTCCTTGAAAACTGGATGGCCACCTCATGGCCAGGACATGAAGCCAGTTGACTTGTGCTCTAGGAAGGCACAAAAGGAAAGTAAACATGAGACTGTACAGTTACGTTATTTTTCATGATCATGCTGCAACAGGAGAGCGTACTAACATGAGCAAGCACTTTGCAGAGAACAAAGCAGAGTATTACCCTGTCACATACAGTCAAATCTCCAGTATCCAATGTTGACTAACCCAGATGGAACATTAACCATGCTACGGATGCAGAGCCAGATCGAGTCCAGAGGGGTTTATCAATGCCAGATAAACACTATTCATCTTCCCAAGACAGCTTCAGTCAGACAGTGCCTCTGCAAAGCAGATCCTGAGGCTGCGTACCATCCGCTGCAGGGCCTAGGTCCTGATGTTATTTCATTAGTGAGAAGTTTCTATTTAAACACATCTCTGGTTCTGAATTTATTGGAGCACTAGACCGTAAGCGATGTAGAATTAGGCTTCCAAAGATTCCCATGCTGCTCTCTAGATCCCATAAAAATATATCAAATTTCTAAATAAAATGATGCAAATGATTAACTTCCCTACAGAGAAAAATCCCATTGAAGCTAAATTTAGTGAACTTCTCATCATAGAAAAGTTCAAAACGTGCCATGGTGGTGACAGATGGAAGCCAAGAAAATAAATCAGTCTAAACCAACCCTTACATCAGTTGTCTGGACTTCTGCATGCGATGAAAGAGGGAAGAACTGTGCCTCACAACCAAGTCTGCATGCTAAAAGCAACACTTTGCAGTTTTCAGAATGCTTCCTTTGATTTGTAATTGTGCACCACAGAGATTAAGTATCTCAACTGCTACCAAAAAACTTCCTAGTTCAAAAGAACAAGCAGCAATAGCCAGCAATATATACAGCTCTTCTGAAGCCAGGTAGCCCTTCTCAGATTCCTTATACAGACGACAAATTAAAAGGACCCAAACCTATTTGTCAAGGAGCTGCTTCTCCTATGCGATTAAATGCTTTCACTCGTGATTTTGAAGTAGAACGCAACATTATGGGGCTGGACTAACATGTTCTTACTTGTGCTGTTCCACTAGAACGACAACTCAGATGCCAGCCAGCATTTCAGTGTGTGTTACCTGTTTATGCAGTGTACCTCCACACGATGCTCAACATACTCTCAAGCAGTTTTCCCGAATTATTTCTGTGTACTATTTAGCAACTTATTACATGCCATGATGAAAACAAATACATTTCATTTGATTACGGAAACTATAATTGAGTCTAAGTTGAATTAAAATATTTAAATAATGAAGGAAAAAAAAAACACACCGCCCAGTACAAAAAAACACCAGGACAATTTAGTCAAGGACTTGTCTGAACACGTGCTGCATTTAACATCTTTGTCTACAATATACCTCGCTAAAGCTTTAACTCACACAGCTCTTTCCCAAGCACATCCTGGATGTGAAAACCACTTTCAAGCAGTGGTCCACTGACACTGACCCTGTGCTACTTTATGCCAGGCAAAACCTGCCTGTAGCGAAAGGTGTTAACAAAGTAAGTGAATGCCTGGTATAGGGGACAGCCTGCTTCCTGAAGCTCAGCAAAATGAGCAGTAATGAGAAGACAGTTGACCTCCAGCTTCCTCATGCTGGGCTAACAGTTCCATGTAAAATGATAGCCCTGTGACTAGAGCAGTTGGACTAACTTTCACGCATATGCTGAGCATCCCTGTTGAACACCCACCAAATGTAACTCAGCACTAGGTATACACTAAAACGCCATTTAGTTTCCAAATCATTTTGGCTTTCAGTGCACCACAGCACATAGCAATGCCACAGGAAGTACTGTCTTACAAAAGACATCCTACACCAAAGACTGCAAAGACAACGTATTTAAGCAGGTTTAGCTATCTGCTTGCTTTAAAAGTTATTTGAAAAAAGACTTCTCATCATAAGCCTATGAAAAATAAAATTGCGTGACTAAACAAAAAAACACTCTCAAGATCCTGCTTTGGAAAAAAAAAGCATCTTCACTTTAGTACGAACTTAACTATGAACTTCTGGACTGATATGTTTTCCTACACTTAATGTATTCTCTAATTCCCTGAATCTTTAGGTTTGTTTTGCATTCCTTAAGAAGCCGCTAGATCTTGTTTGCTCCTATTTACTTTCTTTATATACAGAGTTGCACTGATCCCTGTACCTGGAAGTGCTCTGTTTAGTTTTGGTAGAGATTTTTAAAAGCCAGATCATCTCAGTACTCATGTTGCTTTCCTTCCTTTTAGTACGGGTATTTCCTGATAGTAATGTTGTTCATCAGGCAGGTAGTTAAAGGTTTGCAGGAACTAGACCAGAGTTTACAAACTGAACCATACGGAGCCACTTAGATACTTCCCTTGAGTTTTTATCTGCACAACTAGAGTTCTGTTGAAGAAACTGTAAAAAGAATTAAGACATCCTCTTGTCTTCTTGAGCAAAATAGGAATTACTCTATCTAATCCTAAGGATGATGTGAACACTACCACAGTGATCCTTATGCGCAACTCCATTTAACATCTTTTCAACTACTTGAGTACAACAGTAGGTTTGACAAATTTTGACATAATCACAAGCTTTTCTTTTGTGTTTTTTTTGTCAACACCACACCAAGTGTTTCGGCATACCTCAACTCACTGCCTCGTGCACTGTAAGGAACAGTTGCCAGCCATTTACTCTGTTTCCATCAGCAAACGGTAAGAAAGCACAGGAGGCGGAATTCCATTCCTATCTCATCATAAATTTGACCTTTAGACCCTGCAACATATGGCTCACAGGCACATTTCTACCTTACATTCCTGCCACAATACAGTCCTTTCAATAGCACTGGAAGTGTTACTGATGAGATTAAAAAAATAAAAAAAAAAACTTGAAGCAGGAAGGAAGCAAAGCCCTTCTTCTAGCCCTCACACAATGCTATTGTGGAAATTTTTTAGTTCAGTTTTCTCATTTTAATAAATATTTGGAGCAGACTTAAGAAACCCACCCTTAAAAAAGAAAGCTACCTCTTTCATGCCATCATAGCTTATTCTTTCAGCTGTCTAAAAGGAACGATTAACCTACGTTACTGGATTAATCCCACCTGTATATTTTCTAAATCATAAATTCCAGTGCAATTGCTTCACCTTTTAGAAGCAACAACAAATCGCCAAACAATAAGAAGCTGAGCTAAACAATCGCCAGGCACCTACCTGTCACTTCTGAAACTAAAAGGTTTGCTTCAGATGAAACATTCAGGAAAGGACACTTGGCAAGCTACACCGATTGTCATCATGGCCTACAAGGAAAGCACCTCTCAGAGCTAACGAAGCAAAAGACCTGGAGCATGCTTATAGAACCATAGAATATCCCAAGCTGGAAGGTACCCATAGGGATCATCAAGTCCAACTCCTGGCACCGCACAGGTCTATCCAAAAGTTTAGACCATGTGACTAAGTGCACAGTCCAATCGCTTTTTAAACTCAGACAGGCTCGGTGCAGTGACTACGTCCCTGGAGAGCCTTTTCCAGTGTGCAACCACCCTCTCGGTGAACCTCTTCCTGATGTCAAGCCTACATTTCCCCTGCCTCACTTTAACACCATTCCCGTGGATCCTATCACTGGTATCACGGATAGGTCACCTGCCTCTCCACTCCCTCTCGCAAGGAAGTTGTAGACCACAATGAGGTCCCCCCTCAGCCTCCTTTTCTCCAGACTGAACAGGACGAGTGTCCTCAGCCTCTCCTCATACATCTTCCCCTCTAGGCCCTTCACCATCTTCGTCGCCCTCCTCTGGATGCTCTCCAACAGTTTAATGTCCTTCTTGTACTGTGGTGCCCAGAAATGCACTCCAGTACTGGAGGTGAGGCCGCACTCACTTGGAAGGTAACAAGATGAGCAAAGACCAGGCTACAATGAGCTCAAAGTAGGCAACGCTAGATACCTAAGAAGTTTCACTCTTCAAAACTACACAAGGTATGCTCAAATTTAGTAACTTTATTATCTGTATCTGCTCTTTCTACCTACATATCCCATTCTGTAAACAGTATGAATGCATTTGGTTTATTAATTGAATCAACTGATGACGGAAAACATAGCCTCTGAAGGGGGAAGACTTGACATGCCCCCGATGAAAGCAGCTCTGGAGCAGCACATCCTCTCCCCCTGCTCTAAGGCAACAAGGAGTACGCAATGCCAACAGGTTGACTACAGATAACTTGGTACTCTTCCCTCTCAGCACCTCAAATCTGTCACTGGAGTGAACACACCCGCTGAGACTATAAATCTGCCTGTTTTTATTCAAACTAGGTTCACTTGCACAGAACAGGGCACAGAGAAGCTCGTAAGACCAACCTCCCTGCACATCGGCATAAAGCTACATTTAGAAGATGCTGAACAATACACGAAAGGGAAAGGAAATGAAACGCAGCCGTTAGTAACGAGACACAGCCAATCCCCTTTACCTTCCCTCCCACCCCCAATGACCCATCCATTCCCCCACTTATCTGCAGGACACAGATTGAAGGGACAGCGCCCGAATTCACCCCCCCAACCCCCTCCCCCTAAAAAAAATAATGAATAAATAAATGAATAAATAAGTAAATAAGCGGCGCCAGGTCTTACTTTTGGCTGGGAAGGCTGCTGGCTGCGTTGGGCTCGGCTATCATTTCCACTACATTATTTCGGCGGCGCAGGCAGCGAGCTGATGGTGGGGGGGGAGGGAGGGGGCTCCTGAGGAAACTTCACCGCGGCGGGGCTCGGCTCCGAAACGCGCGTCCCGGGGCGGGCGGGCTGTCAGGAGAAGAGCAGAGGGCGAGCTAATGACGGAGCCGCTCATTAAGGGCCCTCACGGCCGGCCGGGGGCGTTAATTACCTCAGGGAAGCGAGGGGGGGGGGTGGGGGGGGAGCTGCCCGGATCCCCCCCTCCCCCCCCCCTTCCTTCAGGGCCCTTCCGAGGGCGGCGAGCGCGGCCCTGGCGGCTCGGAGGGGCCGGAGGAGGAGGAGGAGGAGGAGGAGGAAGGCTCCGGGCCGCCCCGCTCACCTGCCTGTGAGGGGCTGTCGTGGAGGAGGAGGGGGGGGGGAGGGGGGGCGCTGAGGCAGAGGCACGGCCGCGGGGACGCGCACTCCAACGGTCGAGCGCGCGCCCGCCGCTGCCGGCTCCCGCCGTCAATCACGGCCGCCCCCCGGCCTATCAGCGGCGGGCAGCGCGGCCGCCAGGGGGCGGGGCCAGGCGCGCGCCGGCCCCCGCCGCCTCGCGGCCGCCGTAACGGCCGTAACGGCCCCGCCTCACGCTGAGGGGAAGGGGGGGGGGCGGGCAGCGCCATGGGGCCCGGCCGCTTCCTGCGGCCGCTGCTGCGCTGCTGCCGGGCGGTGCCGCCTCCTCTGCCTCGGGGGGCGGCTGTGAGGGGGCCGCTCAGCGCCGCGCTCCGCCTCTGGGCGCCTCAGCGGCCGCCGGGCAGGGGCGAGCCGCCCCTTGCGGGCGGCGGGGGGCGAAGGGCGGGCGGTGACGACGACGACGACGAGGACGAGGACGAGGATGAGGAGGAGGAAGATGAGGATGTGGAGGAGCTGCTGGGCCCCTCGCCGCTCGGCCCCGTGCCCGGCGCGCAGCGGGTGGCCGTGGTGCAGCCGGCGGTCCGCTGGGGGCCCAAGAAGCCGCAGCTCACCACCGGTGGGTGGGCAGGAGGGGGGGGGCACCCCCGGTGCCTTTCTCAGCCCTGATAATTGCAGGGCACCCCCAGCCCCGTTATTAGCCCTGGTAATTAATGGGGGCACCCCCAGTGCTGGTATCAGCCCTGCTAGACACAGGGGGCACCCCTGGTCACTACAACACCATATCCCCTTTACAGAATAAAATTGTTAACTTTTCAGAGTTTGTGTAAGCCTTCCCATTTTACAAGCGGGGAAAATTACGAAGGCACCCATCTGTCCAAACGTACATGAGAGCAGCGGTGAGCCTTTTCCATCTGTTCAGGCCCTCCAGATGAAGAGCACGAAGTGTCAGCAAATGATTCAGGGTGACTGCTGAAATGCCACAGTTACAACAGAAAAATGAGCGCTAAGATGAATATTATCGATAGGATGAGAAAGGACCACGGTTATAATTAAAAATATATTACCTTTTGGACTTCTTTAATACATCAAATGACTTTTTCTATCTAGAGAAACATGATGAAACTCCTATGGGAAGAGGATCTCCTGTCTGGCAAATCAAAACTGGATCTACTGATCTGATTTGCCCTTGTGATTTCATGAAATCCTCATAAATCTGTTCTTTGCCACGTAGATGGTTTAAAAAAAAAATGACTAATGAAGCAGATTGAAATCTGTGTCTTTAGCAAGTCAGAAGTCAGTGTAGGTCCTTGATAAGAGTAGGTACCAGTGGTAAGAAGCAAGGTATGCGGTATTAGTAGTTCTTTACATATTGCCACAAAACACCCAGGAATTATTCCTGTGATCTTGTGGTTATCTAAAATAGCAGTTTAATCTAAAGCTAGTTAAGCATTTTACTTTTTAAGAAAAAGGTACAGTGTAGAGGCAAAGAGGTGAGTAATCTATTGACTATACAATTCAGAATTCAAAATCAAGAACCATAAAAATAATTTGTACTGGCAGAAAGATGCTTTTGTGTAGTAAAATTGCATCGAACTAGGAGTTTAATTATTCTGATTAGAGGTAAGGCATTTTGCACCTTATGCTGCTCATTAAAACCATTGGACCTGTAGAATTTAAGTGTAGCATAGTCGTTCCCTGTTCACACATCTTGTAGTTACTGGCAATTTGAGCAGTTGATATAACCTTTTTTTTTTTTTTTTTTTTTTTTTTCTGTGTGTGTGTCTCTAAAGCTGAGTTACAGATTGCCGAAGCCGTTGCTCTCATAGATACCCTTCCGAACTGGACTGTTTTAGATAAAATAATTATTCCTACAAAAAATCCTGACAAGAAGTTCGTTTTTGGCAAAGGAAACTTTGATGTTTTGACAGGTAAGGACTGAGGTTTGTCAGGACTGCATCATTCAGTAAGGAAAGCTTCTGCAGCTGAAAACTATTTAAGGATAGCTATAAAAGTTGAAAAAAGGTAAAGGTTTTATTAATCCGTCAAATAGGTTTGCAGACAAACTTCAAAGATATTTTTTTCAAAAGCAACATGGAATAGAAATAACCCATATTCATTTGAAATGTGTGGGGCACCTTAATCACTATGCTTAAGTGAATGACGTAAAAGAAACTGGCAGCTGTTTTTGACATAGTATGAAATTAAGTGCGGATACGGCTGTTCTGTGGACAAAGAATATGATGCCATTTGGAATTTTATGAGCACCGTGCTCAGTGCAAAATGGTTTTATATTCCGTATATTTTAAGAAGAGAATTGACATTTAACACTGCATTTTGTAACGGTTATCCGTCTTCTAGAAAAGATTAAAAAAATGCCCCATGTGACAGCTGTCTTCTTGAATGTGGAAAGAATATCTTCAGTAACAAAGGTAATTTAATATCAAATCATATTCTTTACATCCATATTGTTTGGAAGATCTTGATGCTATCAGGAGGGTTGGTTAATGATAATATATGAAGCCAGCTGGACTGAGTTTTTCTGAATGGAAACTTTAATTCTTGTTATATTTGTCCAGCTGATAATAAGTGTATCTACATGTCATGCATGAAGTTTTCCTGCAGCCTGATAGCCTTTTAGTATAGACTGTGTTTGTGCATTTGCCACTGGCTCTACTTACATGTAAAATGTTGGAAAAACTTCTCAGATCTTACTCACAAAAGGGGGGTGATAACACAGCTTTTGTTGTGAAGGAATGTCAAGATTTTGGATTACATACGTGCACGGGTTTCATACCTCTACGAATTCTATATGCTTTTTCTGTAGTGCTATGTCTGCTGTATTGTATTTTGAATATGAGGTATAAATTCAGAGCAAATCTGTATTATTTTTTTTGTACTTTTAAACTTTCATTCCTAATCCTTACAAAGAAAATGTATTTTACAAAGATAGATTGCTTGTGGGGAGAAGCATGCTTTGCTTTTTTTTTTTTTTTTTTTTTTTTTTTAACACTTTGGCAATAAAATAACTGGCTTGTGAACTATATGCATGTGAACTATAAGCATGCCCTTTGGCATGCTTAAACAAACTGAAATAAAAAATTCTTAGCTTTTTTTGCATGTGCAGTGTCAAACAGGGTGTAAAGTGCAAACACTGCAAGCAAACATCAGTGCTTTGCAGGTAGTTTTGAATGTTTTCCCTGAATTATAAAATTATCAGAGGTAGATATATCCAATAGTTATCTTGAGTATTTCAATTTATCAATTAAATGAAAGTTGAAAATGTTTCCTATAAACCTAGTTTTTATTCCCTAAATTGAAGTATGAGTTCTTTTAGTCCCAGCTTTACTACAAAAAATCTTTTCATAAATCTAGATCTTAAGTACATTTTAACGGGATATAGATTCAATAAAGTGTTTGAGAATGTGCACAGAAGATGAGCATTCTGGATTTTAGAGATGGTGAAGGGAAACTACTGCATACTTCAAGTTCTTTGAGTGTCTTTTGGTGAATTAGGGCAGTTTGGGGTGTGGGAAGAGAGGAGTTTATTATTTCATGGAAGGCTTGTTATGAAACAATTTTTCTTTCTTCCTCTCTTGTTTTTTTCTTTTAACTTCAATAACTATTTTGCTTTTCCTTTGTTATCTTTATCCTTTCCCGTACTAGCATTTCGTAATTATTTTTTGTAAGGTCTTAGCCACTGAAATTCTTCATTCTTTTAGTGCTGTGAGATGTCCTGTAGGAGCTGTTTTCAGAATCTGTTCAAGGCAATAGAAGGATTCTCGTGGAATTCAGTGGTCCTAGATAAAAAGTTCTACCTTCTAAATTCTTTTTCACCTTTCTTCCTTGTCAAACAAAATGTTGCTTTTGGGTGCTCATAATCATTACTGTGAGTTCAGGTGCCAATCAGCTAACTGTAACTGTAATGCTGTGTACGAATTGATTTACTGGTATTCTGAATCGGGCAGAAAACATCTAGGTTATTTTGTTTTACATGGCTAAAGAAAGAACTAGAAGATGCCTGGGGAGTGAAAGTCTTTGACAGATACACCATTGTACTTCACATTTTTCGTTGCAATGCCCGCACTAAGGAAGCAAAACTCCAGATTGCATTGGCTGAAATTCCACTCCTAAGGTACCTCAAAGTGTGTACTGACCCTTGTATATTTTAGTGAAAATTTCGTTACATTAACAATCAGGGTAATGCTATATCGTGGGGAAAAAAAATGCCACTGTTTTGGTGTCTCCGTACTATGGTCAATGATTGAATAGAGTGTAGAAATATTTGCATTAATGTAATTGCTTCAAACTCCTACAGTGCTGACAGGCAAAACAAGAAAGTGTTCAATAGATAACGTTACGAAATGTATTTCTAGTGAATAGGTCCTGGTTCTTTCTGATATGGAAGATGGGTTGCAAGAATGTATAGGAATTAGGTATGTGTAGTTCATATATAAATAGGTTTAATAAGGAAAGCTATAAACAAGGAAGTTTAAAGGCATTAATTTGCATCTGAATTTTCCACATTTCTGTATTATGTGGCATAAAAATATGCTGGTGTGTGTTGCGTGGATGTATCAGAGGCATTTTTGTCTCTTTAAAGTTTCTGAACAGCCATTATGATTTACTAAGAGTTGCATGACTTTTCAAACTATGGTTGAAGAGCCAGAAATATCTGGGTTTTCTCACCATGATCTGGCTTTATTTATACCTGTGTCTTGTAGCGTTGTAGTGTTTTCATCTGTACTGTTAGAATATCACTAATGCTTCATATTTGCTAGGCATTTTAAGGTAGCTTGGTTAGAGAAGATTGATTTTATTTAAATATTACTCCACTGCCAGGTCAAATCTAAAAAATGAGGTGTCTCAGCTAGATCAGCAGAGAGGTGGATCAAGATACATCATGGGCTCAGGTAAAGTCTATTCCCATGAATTAGACGATTTTTTTTCTTCATAGTCTTTAAAATAGATTAAATTGCATCTTATTAGGGGGAGGCTCAGGGGAAAGACAGTTTGTGTTTTGCATCTGATTAATTGAACATGAAAAAACGTGTTGGATGGTAACTTCAGTCATAGCCATAGTAAAGTTTTCATGCTCAGTAAGTGGCCATGGACAGAGCATTTGCAACCGCAGTTTATTGTGACCAGACATGGTTATTCTAGAGTGCTTAGCATGTGTCTTAATAATTATTTATCACTCTGACTCTATCTTTGGCAAGAATATGCAGTTTTAATTGCTTATGTATACTGTCATATACCCTAATGGTAACTCACTCAATTTCCAGATAGACAGCATCACTTGTTTTACTGTTCTCTTGTAGACTATTCTGCCAGTTACTCATTTGTATTTTTCAGGTGAGACATTCATGGAGACACAGAATCGCCTCTTGAAAGAAAAAGAACTTAAAATTAGGCATGTCCTGGAGAAGCTAAGAAGAAAAAGGTCTCTGCTTAGAACTCAGCGCAGAAAACGCGAGTTTCCAGTTATCTCAGTAATGGGCTATACAAATTGTGGTAAGCAAAAACTCATAAAATTGTCACACAAAGAAGCTTGCCTTGTCTCATTTTTAATTAGAGTCTCTAGCCAGAATCTGATTTTGGTATGAATAGGCTTTGTGTTCTAATTACGTTTTAGATTTTATAATGAGAATATGTCAGTTAGATTATAGTTAGGAAAGTAAATAATGCTTGTTACAGTCAGATTTTTTTGCAGACATGTTCTGGAGAAATTTCTAGTACCTATTTTGTCAAAAAGATTTTTCATCTAATGCTGAAAACTGTCATGCTAGTGTACTTTGTATGTATCTTTATTACTTGATCAGAATGGATAGAGAAAAGTACGTGGGTTTTGAGATCACTAGGAAATGCTGAGGCATAGAAGGAAAATTCAGGAGAGTTGGCAACTAATCTGAGAAATGTGCTTAAAAAGCACTTTAGCTTTTCATAGATTAATGTATAGTGTTTAGAGAAAATTCTTAAGAGAATCTAAATAAAACTAAAGGTTTTTTCTTTTTTTTGTAGCTTACGCAAGTGAATTCATGCACAAGGCATACATTGACTTTGGACTAGACGCTTCTCAGATTACATTATTTTAAAGCCATTTCATTTTATTATTCAACTTCTTTATAAAAAGCAAACTTACCATGCACTAGTTTTGATATTTATTACACTGATACTTTTAAGCCACTTATAGAGTTGAAGATTCAACAAAGACATCTATAGCACAATTTTGCATACATAATTGAAATACTTTAAGCTAAAGTGCTCATATTCTAGGTAATGACTATAAATTCTGTAAAATATTTATGAAGAGTTAAATAAATTTCTCTGGTATCATATTCATGACAGTACACGTAACAAAAGCATAAAACTAATAAACTAAATAGTGCTTCTGGTGATTGTTGGATTTAACAAGGAAATGTTAAATCATTTTATTTCAGAACAGAAGCACTGAGGAGCATGTGTGTGTGTGTGCTTCCTAATGTTGTCATGGCAGCATTCTTCAGATAGTCTTAGAGGTGAGACGTGTAGGTAGGTCACTTTGCAGGTCAGTGCAGTCTGTGATCATCTTGTTGTTATTCCACAGCACAGCTTCCAGACATGGCCTTAAATCCAATTCTGAGTTATAAAAGTTAAGATTATCTTTGGGTTTCATAACATAATACAGATAACTACTCACAGGCTAGACTTCTATTAGTGAACTAGATATGAAAGATACATAGTGTCATAAAACTCACCCAAGTCTTGTGAATTAATATTTCACTTGAAACAAGCCATTAAAGTCTTGTTGTTCTGTTTTCTTTTGTTTTTATTTTAATTAGGAAAAACCACCTTGATCAAAGCCTTGACCGGGGAAGCAGGACTTCAACCCCGAGATCAGCTGTTCGCCACTCTTGATATTACAGCTCATGCTGGCTACCTGCCCTCACACATGGCAGTTATTTATGTTGACACTATTGGGTTTCTGTCTGATCTTCCACATAACCTGGTTGAGTCCTTTTCAGCTACCTTAGAAGAAGTTGCTTACTCAGTAAGTAGTTGACTATAAACATTGAGAAATCGACTCAATTTTCTTCCAGATAGTCTTTGCCCCTTCAGAAATGGGGAACTTAACTGGCATGCTGTTCTTAGTGATGTACCTGACTGACTGTAGTGGTCTTCTAACATAATAACTATCAGGTGAATATCCTATAATAAACCAATTTTCTGATACTTTATGCAGAATATGTAAGCATGAATAGGTTTCAGAATTCAGAGTATACATGTCCTTTTCCATGGGGTTTAAGCCAGATAATTTTTTTTTCTTGTTAAACACATGAAAACCTAGACTGTGCGTTGGCATAGGTTGAGGTTCTCTTTCTTGAGAATAAAAAAATGAAGTAAACCCTTCAGAGTGCTCTGGTTTTGACTTAAGGTTTCCTGTAGCTCTAAAAATGGACTGTTGTGATACAGGCAGCATGTAATAAATGTTAGTGTTCTTTTCCTATAATATTTTCATTACTTGCCTGTTACAGCAAAATTTAAAGTTGCATATTGTCTAACTCTGAGATGAACAGATGAACTGATGAACTGGCTAAATGGCAGAGGGTCGGAGTGAGCGGGCTATGTCTGTCTGGCGATCAGTCGCCAGCAGTGTTCCTCAGGGCTCAATTCTCCGGCCAGTCCCATTCAGTGTTTTTATCAATGAGCTGGATGCAGGAGTGGAGCGCATCCTTAGCAAGTTTGCTCTGATACTGAACTGGGGGGTGCTGTTGACTCTCTTGAGGGACGAGAGGCCTTGCAGAGCGATCTAGATCTGTTGGAACATTGGGCAGTCAGCAATAACATGAAATTCAACAAACATTAATGCCAAGTGCTGCAGCTGGGATGGGCACAGGTACAGACTGGATGAGTGACTGGAGGGCTGTTCTGCAGAAAGGGACTTGAGAGTGCTGGGCCAGCAGCGTGCCCTGGCAGCCAGGAGGGCACTTTGGGATGCCTCTTACACATTTTCGGGTGCGTTAAACACTGCACAGCCAGCCAGTCAAAAGAGGTGGTTCTCCCACTGGATTTAACACTGGTGTGGCCTCACCTTGAATACCATGTGCAGTTCTGGGCTCTGCAACAGAAAAGGGATGTTAAGGTACTTGGAAGTGCCCAGAGGAGGGCAGCAAAGTCGGTGGAAGGGCTGGAAGGCAAGTCCTATGAGGAGAGGCTGAGGACACCCGGGCTGCCCAGCCTGGAGAAAGGAGGCCGAGAGGCGACCCCAGTGCTCTCTGCAGCGTCCTGAGGAGGGGAGTGCAGAGGGAGGTGCCGGTCTCTGCTCCCTGGGCACTGGTGACAGGACACGCGGGAACGGCACAGAGCTGTGCTGGGGGGTCAGGCTGGGATTGGGGAAATCTCTTTACTATGAGGGTGGTCAAACCCTGGAACAGGCTTTCTAGAGAGGTGGTTGCTGCCCCTGCCTGCCAGTGTTCGGGAGGCATTTGACAATGCCCTCAGTAATGTGCTTTAACTTCTGGTTAGCCCTGAAGTGGTCAGGCAGTTGGACTTGATCATCTTTGTAGGTCCCTTCCACCTTAACTATTCTATTCTATATAGATGGGGACTTAAAACAGTCTGTATCCTCAAAGGTAATGAAATCCTATGGTAGCTGGATGTCTGAATTCTTCTAAGGATTGATTTTTTAACTGTGATATAGCAGGAATTTCAAAAGCTGGCTGCTGCTATTATGTTTGGTTTACTTTTTAAGTCTTAAGTGAAAGGCAAGAAATGTACTTTTCACTACAGTTTTCAGAAGTTTGAAGCATTATCTTGAGCAAAGATGCTGAAATACTTTGAATGCAAATGCTGTTTGGTTATTTGTGTGTTTTTTGTTTGTTTGTTTGTTTTTGTCATGGCAAATACATGGCTTAGATTTGCAACCTATCTAACCATGTATGTACTTGAAACTGGTAACTTTTGTATAAAGTTACAAAGTATAAACTGTATAAAGTTATTGGTGCTAAGTGAAGCACCAATAGTAGTATCTCAGAAGCTAGGGATAACAAGAGTCTTCTGCATTTTGAATACAGAATTAAAATTTACATGCATTTTTTTCCACATTTGAAATGTTCTTTCAGCTATTACTCTTGTAAAACGTTTTTAGAATTAATATTTTTTCTTCTCCAATATTTTTGAAGTTTTGCTGTTATACAGCCTTGGCATTAAAAATTATATCATTTATTATTTGAAATCTGCCAATCAAGCTAGTTAAGGAATTCACAGAGCTTGTTTTGGGGTTGTTGGCAGCAATTCATGCTCTCTGGAGTGAGACTACGCTGCCACAGATTTTCTTTCGTCTTTGAATAAAAACCAGTATTGATTTTATACTGTTCCGGTAGGTCATTTTGCAGTGTTAACCTGCCAGGGCATTGTCTAATGTATAGGAAAGCAACTCGTACAAAAGAGAAATGCAAAAATGGTGTAAAATCTCTACAGCCTGGTAACTGGGTGTTCTGTTAAGTAACCGTCTTGTCTATTTGTGCTTGCTAGGATCTGATAGTTCACGTGAGGGACATCACTCATCCAGAAACCGTCCTCCAGAAAGCAAGCGTTCTCTCCGTTCTGAAGAATCTCAATCTTCCAAGCCATTTATTGGAATCAATGGTAGAAGTTCATAACAAAGTGGATTTGATAGAAAGGTGAGCAGGAGATGCCAAGTATACTTATATATCTTATATATCTTATAAGAATATATCTTATGTTCTGGAATCTCTATTTCTAGAAAAAAGCTTCCATACTTCTGAATATGTTTAATAGTGTTTCTCAGTCTTTTACATATGTAGCCATGGTCTTAAAAATTTAATTCATTATTTTTAAATATCAAAAAAAAATCATTTGAGACAAACAAGAAGTGATCTCTGTAGGAAGAGAGCAGTATAAAATAACACAGCTAAATTGTCTGTGCTTGGAATATTTTCTCAATATAATCTTTGCAAACAAGTATGATGGCAATTATTACTTTTCAGGTACGAACCCACTGAAGAAAACGCGTTAGCCATTTCTGCTCTACATGGACATGGGTTAGAAGAGCTGAAAGAAGAAATAGAGAAAAAAATTTTGAAAGCAACAGGGAAGAAGATTCTGACAATTAAAGTCAACTTACAGGGACCTCAGCTAAGGTAAACAACTCTGAATTTTATGAAGGACTTGAACAACTATGAAATTCTTAATATTGCAAAACTTATTTGCCAAAACATACAATACTAATTTTAATCTGTGACAAGAATTACAGGGATATTTGTAAACGTTTTTATGACCTATTGAAAAACTATCAAATATCACCAGTAGATACCATACAGCATGCTTCTCAAAGTGACCTTCACAGAGTTCTGTGTTAGTACAAAAAGACAAACTTCCTGAAAGACCATTCCACTGGTCCTGAAGCCAGATTTAAAAGAAAAAGCAGAGACCTGAAACATTTATGAAAACACCCTACACCCCGTTTCCAAACAGCAAGTAGCAAACAAAAAGTTAAGTGAAGCACTTCATCTTTTGAAGTGTTAAATTACCTAGATGCAAACATTCAGGTCTAAACCAACAATCATACTTTATGCACTCTGGAATGCCTTTAAGATGCTAATACACTTTTTACTTTTACAGTTGGCTCTATAAAGAAGCAACAGTTCAGGAAGTAGAAGTCATGCCTGAAGATGGCACGGCCATGGTGACAGTGATAATCAGCAACTCTGCTTTTGGCAAATACAGGAACCTCTTTCCCAGCAGTACTTTTTTTATACCATGAAACTCCATCCTTTTCTAGAAAAAGAAACTGATCTCATTAAGAGGATGTGAAATGAAGTTACTGGCCCATTAGCCTGGATGTGGAAGAGTATATTTATTAACCAGTTGATGTTCTTGACACATTGTAGAAGTGGACAGTGTTTCAGAAAACGTCTGGAAACAGTAAGAGCTTTGAGTTTCATTCTGGCAGCAAGTGCAAAAACAGCACTAAATTTTATGTTGGGAGAGTGGTTGGCTACAGGCCTTGGGCCTCAAACACGTGGGAATCACTGGATGACATCTAAATTAACCTTTGGAAAAGTACTGAGTTTCTTAAATCATATTTTTTTTTATCCTGTTTTTCAGAATAAGGTGTGTTCATGCATTCTGCTTGAATATATATTTACTTTAAAAAAAAAAAACTGCCATAATTTATTGCAGTGAAGCAGAAAACATTGGTTTGTATATTTAAGCAACTAATAAAGTTACCTGTGAACGTCTTTCACCCCATAGTGTTCCTGCATATGGTAATTTATCCACAATACCTACTACTGTATCAATTCTTAAAAGAGAAAACATCAGTATCACAGAAAGGAGAAGCACAACTCCTATTTCAGTCTTTATTACACAAACAGATCAAGTTTTATTAGGTAAAGTAACAAGACACTTGAAGGGTACAAAAGAGGCAGAAAAACATTGTGAGTTACAATAACACTTCATGCAGGTGGTGACTCTTTAAAAAATTAAACTGAATGACTGCTCTATATGAAGTAAATAGAGATGAGAACACGGATTAAAAGGCCCATAAAAAAAAAGTCTTCTCAATGGAATGTTTGGTTTTCACTCCTATGTCATCTGCAATTGTGGAAGATTGCATGAGATGAGGAGTGAGCATCTTGGCCTTTCATTCCTAGAAGTCAAAGTTAACTTTGATCTGGTATCAAGTGGCAGTTGATTTCAGAGTTATGCAACCATCTACTACAAACATGAGCATCTTGCCAGACACCTGAACTCAGCTTTTACATGTAAAGTGCATATCAAAAGTGAGGTATATTGATGAAGCTGCATAGTGAACTTTATACAATGCCTGTTTTCTTTTAGCCCTGATACTTGGCATTTTTCTTACCTTCATGATCATCAGTTATTGCACAGTCCATTTAAAAATTAGAAAAATAGAATTAATTTACAGTGCCAAGCAGCATAAAAACAGCATTTACGCAATCAAAGAATACTTACTGAGAGGAAATATGACTATGGCGCTACAAAAATATGTTAATAAAGGAAGACCAGTTGTGAAACCTCAAACGCGACAAGCTCATGAACTGTATTTTTAAAGCAGTCTGAGTTTAGATTAGAAATTAGTTTCATATGTGTTTATTTTCAGCGTAAAGGGTATTTTGGCAGCTCCTAATAAAACACATTTTACTGCAGCAGACAAAACTGTCCAGGAGCCTGGCTCTGGTATCTTTGGAGCGACTGCAGAAGGGGCATGAATGATAATAATGAAAGTATTCCAATGCACATATCTCACAAATCGTGAGGAATGTTGTGACTACCCTGCTAGTAAAATGATTCACAACTCAGCACACAACCGCAGTGTGTCAGTACCTTATCTTTCATATATCAAAAATATTTTTAACATTTTCATATTGCATATTTAATACAGTCTATGAAAACAGACAAGTCAGTTTCACACTGATAAAATACTGAGAATTGGGGTTGCAGTTATGCACAGAGTATCTTTTAAACTCCAAGAAAAATAAAATTACAAAACAATTTGTGCAACTAGTGACATTATATTTTTCTTCTTACTTGGACGTAAAATAAAATAGGAGTAAGTTCTTGAGATTTCCAATATTGCCAGCTGCTACAGAATCTAAGCACCTCTAAGTAAATTACACCCACATAACAGTTCTCTAGAGACTTCAGCAAGATCTTCCTGCTCTCTTTTTCATGAAAACACTTTGAAAGCCTGATGATTTTGAGAGCACTTCTCTTAATGAGTTTTTAAAACATCCCTGGTTTAAGTTAACTGGACCTTTATGTAGTCCAAGATGTTTAAACCAGGAAACTCTCAATGCACACAAAGTCTTTTCAGCTTTTCAAAGATTATAAAGCTGAGAATGAAATGGTATTTGTTCCTGCTGCTTTGCTGTGACAGTCTAATGGAGGATTAATTTTTGTGTTAAGTTCTATCACGTCTCTGACAAAATCATCGTTTCCTATGAAGTCTCCAGCAATGATGTTAATACATTCTTTTTGCGTTCCTGGATACTGCTTCCTCACCCAGATTTTCAAGCATGGAAGACTCCGGAGTGTCATTTCCTTCAGTGAGCCAAATGGGTGTAAAAGAATGTATCTTAAATTTTCAGTAAGGTTAATGCCCGCAACAAAGAATTTTTCTGAAACAAAAATCAAAAGGTGACACATTAAATATTCCTTTGAGGAGAACAGAAACCGCTCGGCATTGCATTAACTCCAGGTCTAGTTCTGCTGGGAATCATTAAAATGCTAACTTAAGATTGTTTCACAGACCTAGAAGTGTTTCAGTGGGCTGTCTTCGTTTGTTGCTGCTGTATGCCACACCAAACAATTAACTAAAACCCAGCTCATTCCTTGAACCATCCCAGTTCAGTTAAACCCGTCTCAAGTGTTTGTTGCAGGCTCAATGTTCTCCACCCACCAGTCTCCCTCTGCAAGGTGTGTTTCCACAAGGACTGCTTCCAGCTGACTACACTTCCCACGTGACATGTGAGAACACACGGTGCATCTACAGAAGCATTTTCCTTTGGATCAGGAGTATGCTTCTCAAGCAGTTCTTCCCCTCATCATCCCTTGGTTCTTTTCCACCATCACTCCGGTGAAGCAGCTGCTGCAGTGACATAACCTATGTACGCAGGTGCACTTGCGCACGCATTTACATCAGCAGGTAAGATGACATGCATGTTGCACTCCCTCGTGGGTGGGCGAGAGCACTCAGCACCGTGTGAGTGTCTAGAGCATGCAGCATGCCCAGCGGGGTGACATCCCTCACCCCTGTGAACTCCCAACCTACTCTTTCTGTTTGTGTTGCACTGCCATACCTGCCTCTTGTTTCTTTGCAGCAGCTCCCGTACGTACCTGGCCGGCCCATCCGCTTCATGCGCTCCAGGTACTGGATAAGAGCGTGAGTGGAAGTTCTGTTCCCCCACCAGTACGGGATGGCAGGCCACAGCTCGCAGTGCTTCTCCACCTCCACGACTTCTTCATACGAGACTATGACCTGGTAGCCGTGCTGCCACATGGTCCGCAGCGTCGGAACCACCTAGGGGAAATCACGGCCGGGTGCAAGTCAGTGGGAGCTGTGAGCCAACAAGAGCAGTGTCTGCCAAAGTTCAAATACCAAAGCGTGGAATCGCCTAGACAGCAAGGCTCAGATTTGGTTCAAGCAGTTCACCCTGCAGCCAGGTGGAGCTCTGGATGGATTACAAACTGAAAACGTGTTGCAAGAGGAAGACATAGCCCGTTCTGCACAAGGAGTGACAAGGAACACAAAGCCCCACACCCATCTGTAGGAAAACAGATGCAGAGAAGCAGCAGTAGTTTGGGCAGCTGTCCCACACAGACCCAAATTTCTTGCCACAGCCTTTAATGAAAACTTGAGTGTTCAGACTCAGTAAGGCTAAAGGTAAGAAAGATACTAATTCTGATTTCTGTAAGGGCATTGTTTCAGAAATTGGGATGCCCTGGTCATCCTGCATTGAGAGAAGGCAAGAGCTGAGTCACAAACTGACTCAACAGCCCTCCGTTTATTTATTTTTTGAAACCAACATTTTAACAGGCATCTTTTTCTTTTTTTTTTAAGAACGTTGGTGGTTAAAAGCTGTGTCTGTTGTTTGTGAAGAGGAATTGGTGGCTTTAGGATGTTCCAATTAGCTTCTTACTTAAAATAAAAACCAAAGTTGAAAAATTTTAATGCAAGTCTTTGAAGAAAGCCAGGGGTTGAATGAACATAGAAATCCCTCTTGGCTTCATCCAAGAGAGAGTGTGAGCCCCAATTAGATCAGAAAATACTGCAAAATTAAGATACAAGCTACTCATGAGCTACAAAATCTGTGGTTGACAGAAGCCTTTGCTTTACTACAGCTGCCTTTCTAAAGCTCAAACCTTTTTTATTTTTTTATTTTAAAGGGGGTACCAGAGATGTATACTCGAGCACAGGTGCTTATTTTGCAAACAAAGCAAAGATGAAACTGCAGATGTCTGACAAGGGATTTTTAAACCCTAATAATCCAGATCAAAGGAAGACACCTTGAATAGTTAAGGCAATTACAATTTTAAACACAAAGTAATGTTGTCACACTGTGGCCTGTGCCAGTATTACATGCAGACCTCTGCTTAGAGCTTCATAAACGCTTTGACGCTTACTTTTGTTCAACACCAGAGCTGCAGTCTTGAGAGACAGTAGATGTTAGGTGATTTTAAAATAAGTGAGCAAGCACAAGGCTGTTTGATGTTAATTCTGAATTTGTGATTCTGACAAGCCCCACAGCTACCTAACCTGCAAAGGCGTCACCTGCAGAAATGGCAAGCTCTGCTGTGCTGGTAACAGGCCCCCTGGAAACGATCCTGCTTGAGGGAAATACTTGGTGTCTCCTGTCTCCGCTGCCTGTCCTCCCTCTGCTTGGACACAGCTCAGAAACATTCTCTTTCTCCAGCCAGGTGAAGAAACCAAAATCTCAAACCATCACCTTCCTTCAACAAACTATCAGCAACAACTTGCCCCTCTCCCAATTAATATATTTTTTTTTTATTTTTAGTTTTGGAGCTGACCCAAAAGTAAATTTGACTGTCTTCTCCTGCGTTGCTCTGCTCATCCACGACTTACACACTCAAGGTATTTGGGGAAACAATAAAACAATGTCACTCAGGTCTTCAGTTATTCAGTGGAGGCCTGAATATTCAGAATCCCCTAATTTTGCTGAGAATTGTTCTATTTTAACTCTGCCATGCAAAATGCTTTGAAGTGGTAATAGTCAGCCCTTACTGACACACCAGCTTCAAAGGATTAATTCGAATCGCAAACAGGGTCATCATTATCCTGCACCCCTCACATCTCCAGAGAAAACCCTCTGTTCCTGTGCATCTTTGAAATGTTAATTGTTTAACTGCTAAAAGCTCCCACACCTTGTAAAAAGAAGGGGAAGCTAAAAATCTCAACTTATGAAATATAGTATACTAAGTAATTCTGATTATTAAATATAAAGCCTTTCTGGAGGGTCGGGTGACTGAAAGCTGCTAGGACGTGGCCCAACACAACTTGGAAGTTGGCCCAGTTGCCTGCTGGGGTTGGACTAGGTGACTTAGAGGTCTCTTCCAACCTAAACTACGTGATTTTTATGCTACGTATAGCATCAAAATGATTTGTAATTATTGCTGTGAAAAGACTTCTGTAAGGTAATCTGAATCCCATCAGCTCAGAAGGCAGACATCTCCACCTGAGACTGAAAGCCCTTGCCATAGTCTGGACTGTATTTTTAACAACCCTTCTTCAAAAAATCAGTCAGAACAGTGGGTGGCAGTTGTGTCCCTACTGTTGTGTCCCCTACTGTTATCCCACAACTCAACGGACATGACAGTCCAATTTAATTCCCTCCTCCACACTAAGGGATGTAGGTTTGCTATATTTCTTCAATTTTATTAAGTAAAGACCTATTTCTGATACGGCAAATGTTTCCTAGTTTAAAAATACAGCACAATCAGAAAACATATGACAATTCTGAACCAAAGGCCTCACTGTAATATATCATCCTTTAAAAAAGGTGGGAAAAAATCTCACACTTACATTTCTGGGACACAGCTTACACTGGAAAATCTCTTTTATACAGGCAATAAGATGACAGTGAAGTTTCTTGTTTAATCCATCAAAATTCCTGCAGGCTAAGATAACAACTTCCTGCGGATGAGCTTCCAACCACTTTAACACTTCCCACAGAATATCCTACAAGAGATAGTCATGGCAAATCATTTATGTTACCCTGGGGAAAGAAGTAAAACAAGCAGAGCATTGACTGTGAAGTAGAACCACAAAATCAGCATAGGTTTTGGAGTATGGACGTCTGACAGCCCACAGGATGTTCCAGAGAGAAGCACGCCAGGAAAACCTTTCTGCAGGTCCGCGATGATTTGCTCTGGATGTGGGTCTAACACACCAGACTTAGCAGTTTTATATTTTGATAATACCCACGAACCCCCTACCTCTTAGAGGCAGGTTAGCAGTAAACCCATCTTCCCAAGCTTCTTTAAGGGCAAACACTGTGTTAGTGGGAAACTGGAAAACAGGGGAAAGCTCTGTACTTGCTGAAACAGGACCTGTTCTCCCCGGTTGTTACAGGCAATGACACTTCTTGGAGCCCACCTGTCACTAGCAGGGTGGGCAGGCACTACATCTAACTGTCTGCTCGAGCATGCCACGACATGAAGGGTCCAGACCCCCAATATGAAGCATGAAACCAAAGTTTAGGCAGTTAGGCTACAAACTGAAGCTGCATTTGCTGGGATCTGTACAGCCAGGCGCAGATGAACGCACAGCCAGCTAAGAAAGACGTGAACTGGTCCACAGTGAGAGAGCACATGCAAAAGAGCAACTCACAGCAGTGTCTCCACAGTAGCTGACAGTAATTTGATCATGGGATCCAGACTCGAGTCTCTCTGTCTTTCAGGGAAATACTTTTTCCTCAAAAAGAAAAGTTTCTGTGATTTTATTAGGCTTTTAATACCTTCTGCTTTTTAGTAATGCCTGTCCTTATCAGGGAAATGGGACAGCCCTAGGTAGCATCCTGGGACAACACAAGATAAACCCCAGAAACACATGTTATGGGGGTAGGTGGTAGAGAGCAAGGCACAGCAGTTCCAGATGGATGCTGAAACGTTCCAGCCCAGTAACCTGCCCTGCCAACCTTCTCTAGTTTGAGGTCCTCACGTTAGGAAATCAAATAACCTATTCAAAAGACCTTGGGCCATTGTTTTCAGACTGTGATGGCTCTTACATAAAACAAGCAGCACTGTGTGTAGAGCCATTCTGAAGGCAAGGACAATACCTGTACAACAACAGTCGTGTACACCATGTGCACGAAGTACAGATTCATTGATGGATCGTTGGCCTTGTGGGCAATCCGAAAGTCCAAGTATCTAACGCCGGCCTCAAGTTGCTCCGTCACAGTCAGTACCTGAAGGGTGAAACAGAAGACAAAGGTCCCGAGAGCCTGGAAGGGATCTGTTTCTTTAGATTAGATAACTGGAAGAGGTGTATCAAATTAGCCCTGCGACATTTTTCACAGGTCTTTCATCTTTAAGATGGTGCTGTAAGGCACCGAGTCACAATTTGTATTATTTTACTATCTGACAAGAGGGATCCTGATTTCCCTGCAGAATACACCCCAGACACAGATTAGATTAGTTTCAGACCTCTGCATTTGTCGTGTTCTGAAAGTCAAAGATTCATTAACCTGTGCATAAATACACGATCACTGTTCACAAGACTATTTGTATAAACAAAACCTGCAGGATCAGCACCTTCGAAATTCTGGATTTATTTTGTTAGATCAAAGACTTCACCACGGATGTCTCTGCGGAGCTCACTCATCCTCAACAGAAGGAAAAACAAGAATAGAAAAAAATACTAGCTATTGTTCTTTTTTATTAGGGCAAAGTCTCTTAAAAAAAAGTTTGTATCAACTTGCAGAAGTCCTACAAAACAGAGGATCCCTTCTATTTTAAATTTCTCTTGGACCTCCCCTACTGACTTTGAGGGCTAAGTGGAACATGTGATAAAGCTGAGTTTCTGGGGCAAAAAATCCCAAATGGTACATCTCTTATCTATATCGAGACTCTTTCATTAAGAAAATAGAAGCAACTCAAATTAATACACTTAAATACTAATTTGTCTCAGTTCAACCTGCTTGTATGGACAACACTTTCAGGTCTCAGAAAAAATACTCTGCACTGATTTAGGCCTGAAAGGCTTCAGCAAAACTAAACCAATGCAAGGTGTTGTGCCCGATGAGCCACGTCGGTGGCATTAGCACCTGGACAGAGCTCAGACAGATAGTGGGATGTTCACCCTGCCTGGCTTTCACCATCCAACTTTCTGCTCCTAGGAGGGGAGTTTCACCTCCCCTGGCCGTGCCTGAGCTGCAGGGCTGGGGAGCAGCCCTGTGTGACCCGGGGTGCAAGTAGTGGGGTGCCTCTGACCACAGGAGCTGCCAGCAGCAACCTCCACGCCTGCTTGGTCTCCTCCAGGCTGGAGAAGCTGAGGGAGAGACCCAGGGGTCACTGGAGATGGGGAAGTATATGGTTGTAGGTCATATATAACCTTTTTGGCCAGAAAGAGCACCAGAATAAGCTGTTCTGAACTGTCCTTTGGAGAAACTTCTTCCTTTCCACTGGCTGCACGGGAAAACCAGAGAGATTTGGCTCCTTAATTCATCACCTGCATTTGGATACTCAATTAGACACTGTAAATACTGCCCCCAAGGGCAAAATGTAAGAGGAGGCCTTGTAGAGCGATGCTGCCTGGTGCTGCAGCCTCACGCCAGGCATCCAGAGCACAAGTGGAGATCACACACCCAGTGTCAGCCACCGTGCAGCCGAGACCTGGGCACCGGGGCTGAAACAGAAACAGAACAGCCAGGGCTGAATCCAGGCAGCTCCGAGGCGTTGGGCCATCCAGGAACGCGTGGGCCCTACCACTGGTTGGACTCCTTGATCTGGGTGCTCCAGATACCAACGGGTGGAGTCACCTCCCTGCAGGGACGGCTGGGCACCGCGGCACGTTTCCCGCTCAGCAAGCCGGGCTCGGGCCAGAAAATGAGTGCAAAGGTGTGTGGAGCTTCTTTGTCCCCTCCAGGGTCACCTCATCAGCCAGCAGGGCAGGAGCTTTCTGAATTTGACAAGGGCTTAAGTCACAAAGCAAAGGAGCAGCTCGAGAACAGGCGCTGCGCCGAGCGAGTGACCTTGCACATCAATCTGTGACTTACGTGGTGAGCCGGAGTGTCCAAGCCTCCCGTGTGCCAGGGCTGCTCGAGCACAGCACAAGGAGCCTAGGCATAATCATTGCCAGTTATCAATTATTCAGTTTTAATTCACTAATAATGAACTGCTCCTTCTAAAAGAACAAAAGTGAAAGGATTTCTGGTGCCTCTTTGATGCCAGCAAAGCCTCTTCTTTAGAAAAATCTTCAAAAGCTCTAACTTAAATTATGATTCCCAATTTTGTCTTTAACGGGCGTTTGTGAGGAACAGCAAGAGATAACTGCTACCTTAAAGTGTAGTCATTTTAAAAAACGAACTAAACCTTATGTGAGGTGTCAGACCTTCATTCTCTTAATCTGTAATGGTAAAAGTTCCCTTACACAATAGTTTTGTCTTTGCCGCTCACTGAAATATTTACACAATAAAGCAAGGGAAAACAACAGACACCTCACACAACAGTGACAGTACAAACAATGGGATTACCTTCTGAACACAGTGCAAGAAAAGAAAAACCTTTTTACTAACTTCCTTTGATAATGCTTATATTAAATGTTAACAATAACAATAAACATGCCAAAAGGATGATGGGTTTCTAGTAACAAGTGGTCAGTTTTAAGCAACATCTTTGTGAATCCTCCCTGCCTAAGCCGAATGATTTTTCCCTGCAAAGATAAAGTAAAAATAAAAAAAGATCTGGTACGTACAGCACAGGTATTTCATGAGAGCACGGATTTCTAGGCTGGAATAGAAACAGGAAGTTCTGTTCTCTCATTGCTGTGTGGGAGATCATGACCCCCTCAGCACAGCAGCACATACTTCAGATTTGTTCAGGCCTGGGAGCGTTGGACAACTCTTACCTGTGTTATAGACCACTTCATAATGATCGGGCGTACAATGCAGGGCATAAATTTATTTAAAAGCTCCACCAGCTTCGATTCATTGCCACTAACAGCCGAGTTTTTATCCAAGCAGTATGTCATAGTGTCGTGACTCCCTGTGGAATACAAAGGTAAATGTTAAATGAATGTCATTTCTTAATTACTCAAACACCACGAGACATGGTTATATTGCAGGCACACGCCTGACACACCACCTGATTTCCAAAACATACCTGTGTATTGCTTGTAGGTATGTATATTGCCCATGTAGGTATGGTCAAAAGGTGGGCTCTTCTACAGAGATCGCCCACCTGACATTGACAGCACGAAATCCTCATGAGGGGAGGGCACTGAGACTTGTCAATATTTTTCCCTGAAGCAATTCTTTTCCTTGAATCTATTTGGAATTTGTCCCGATTTCAGACTTGTTCAGGATTTCATGCCCATGCCCCTCACCTTTGCCCATGAAACTATACAGAACCATGCCTGAAAGCTGAAATTCACTTTCTTACACATTTGATTGGATCAACTCCTAATCTGGCACTTCAAGCATTTGTGTCTTAAATATCTGGTAAGAATGCCTCCCTGAACAAAGCATGAGTGCTTGAAGGCTTCAGAGACAAATCTAATCTAAGTTTGCATGTGACAGACGGGCAGGATCCACCTTTTAGGGACTTCAGAACTACCTCTTTCCAGCACAGAGAATTACAAGTTACATATTAGAGTCAAGTACAGCCTGTCCAAATGTTTGACTTCCAAGAAATGTTAAGCCTGACACAGCTCTTGCATCATATTTAGATGAACCTCTATGTCCGCTTTCTTCAGTACAGGCAGCCAGCGTTTCTGCTAGCTTCTTCTGTTCCATTATTTCTTCTGATTTTGAAAAACATCAATAAGCTAACAACTCCATGAAGTGATTTGCTGGGATCTTTACAGAGTATCTGCAAGGAATTTGCATATCATTTTGGTTTTGAAGTCTTCTGTCAAAGCGTTCACTGATGCTAGGAGCTTCTAGCAGCAGTTGGCATCTTGATGGCTTCTTGAAAGGTCAGTCTTACTGGTGCCAATGGCAATACTTCTAGCAGCCAAAGGAAAAGGACAGGCTTGTATTTGAAACAGAGAAAATCATTTAAAATGGTCAGAAATAGTTTAATGTCTCACTATTTTTCACCTTCACAATCTGCTTTCTGCCTCTATTTTCCTGCTTTAAGGACCCAAACTAAGATTACTGCAGAGGGAAGTTTGACAATGAGGGCAGTCAAAGAAGTTTGCCCTAAAAGATGTAGGAGTCAAACCACTAAATCCACATGGACCAAATCCAAGTCTGAGAGAAGGGAACAGGATTCCAGCCATGGGTGTTGCATCTGCTGATGCCAACCAGCCTGCGGATAATAACCTTTCATTTAGGAGTCTTCTTGTGATGTCAGTGGGTTACAGTGATAAGAGGAAGATGGCATATCCATGGTGCAACAAATACAGTGCAAAGACGGTGAGGTAGCAAAAAAAAAAATAAAATAAAAATGCAGTTTTGGAACTTGAAACGGCATCCCCTGCAGCACCGTGGTGACCCTGGCACAACACAGCACCAGCTTCTGAAAGCTGCCTCTGTCTCCTTGTCATGATTTCAGAACACACTTTCTCAGGTTTCCTGAGTGCCTTGTTGTCTTCTTTATCTGAGACAAGCCCAGCCATCCCATTCCGGGAACCCCTTGGCTTGTGACACCTTTACCATGTCCTAGGGACCAGACGGACAGGCCTGGCTTCTGTGAGGAGGTCAAACAGCTTCCGTTTCCTAACTGAGTTTCCCCCAGACGTTGCTCCCTCTGACAACCTGCCAGAGCTGTCCTGACCTGGTTGGTCGTAATTTGTTTTGTTCTGACCTGGGCTGGACGAGTTTTGCAGGTCAGCTGGAGAAGCAACAAAACCTTCCAAGCTACGTGTCCTGCAGTGCTCAGAAAAATTGTACAGTGTTTGCCAAAATGGACTCAGAATCACAGAATATCCTGAGTTGGCAGGGACACATGAGGATCATCGATTCCAACTCCTTGCTCCACAGAGGCCCACCCAAAGATCAAACCACATGTCTGAAGAGTATTGCCCAAATGCTTCTTGAACTCCGTCAGGCTCGGTGCTGTGACCTCTTCCCTGGGGAGCCTGTCCCAGTGCCCGATCACCCTCTGGGTGCAGAGCCTTTTCCTGACATCCAGCCCGAACCGACCCTGCCGCAGCTTCATGCCATTCTGCAGCCGTTCTTCTGTGCCTGCCTGTTCTGCATGCAGATTTGCTCATGAGAACAGCAAACATTCACAAGAATGCCAACGTCACTGTTAGGAGAAGTGCCAGGAAATCAAAAGCACACATCAGCAGTTTCTCAGCTTTCAACCAAGAAACATGACTGCGAAAGCTCTTTAGAAATAACACTGTTCCTTTTCATTGAAAACCACGGAGCATGATACTGGCTTTTGGAACAACTTTTGCAAGAGGAATAGAAGATAAAAAGGGAACATGACCTTTCTTCTGCCATAAGATAGTTACTTATTTTCTTATTTTGTTGATTAAAAAAGAAATTAGATTTTCTTTATAACATCTGAGTACTCTTATTTAGACTTTATCCAAAACTGAGAGGTGTGCTTGTTTTGATGTTAACATCACTTTAAATTTCACATCCAAAAAGTCACCATGAAGTAAGTTTCTGCTTTTCACTTTAAATCATATTCCGCTGTTCCACGAGGGGTAGAAGAGCTCCACCACAGTTCTCAGGTCCTCCCAGGGCTCTGCTCACTGAAGATAAGACTTGATTTTCCTCGTTATCTCTAAATACAGCTTTGCTAAGTTAACCTAGGATTCTCTAACCTACATAAAACATCCATCCACATGCTGTGCTGCTTTCCACCCAAACTGTCGCATCTAAAGGTGTGAGAGAAAATGTGGGCTGGACTGTCCTTCTGTACCATTCTCACTGGGGAGGCAAAGTGCTCAAGAGCTAACAGTCTTCCCACAAGCCAGTGAGAACAGGTTCTCCTGTAAATTCTTTAGGCAGAATGAGAAAAAAAAAAATCTCCTCAAGGCAGCAGAAAGAACCAGCAACATGACCCCAAAAATGCTAATGATAAGCAGGTCTGGATGCAGTACCAAGGAGGACTCCAACTATAATGCAGGTGCATTTACCCATAACTGCATAAATCTAGTTTTACATATTAGAAAAACATATTAGAAAAAAAATGGCCAAGGTGAGCAAATGCTCAGATTATTAGCACTGATCTGACAAGATGATTCATAATCATCTTGTGCATCTTGATGCCAAAGAAGTCTCACTTTCTTCCCTTTCCTCAAGAGGTCATTTTTCCCCTCCCCTCTGAGAAACCCCCCAAAATACAAAATAAAGATATTCACACACTTGCACACACCACACAAACACTCCCCCAAGCCCTTCTCCCACACACTGACCCAAATAATAAATATAGCCATCCCGAAATGGCACAAACAGGATGTTCCAGTGCTGAAGTGACATGCCAATAAAGCATCACAGGACAAAAGTTAATCTTTACCTGGAAGAGCTAAGTTATAGAGGGGAATATCCCAGAGCTTTTCAGGTAACTCTGACATCCACTGGCCATTTTCGTGGCACACATGAAGGGAGGTCTGCAAAGGGCCTTCCATTAGTACCTGTTCTAGGATGTCATAGGGTGTCCTGGGAGGAAAAAAAAGAAA
This sequence comes from Aythya fuligula, assembly GCF_009819795.1. Lineage (NCBI taxonomy): Eukaryota > Metazoa > Chordata > Aves > Anseriformes > Anatidae > Aythya > Aythya fuligula. The sequence goes on from NC_045559.1 coordinate 136,692,662, forward strand.
AAGATAACTAAATTATTCCATACACTGTGGCTGAGTTAATGCCATTGGACCTGTGCAGAATGTATTTATACATGCTATAAAACGTCAACCCTTCTCTCAAGTTGCAGCAGCAAAACGTCAAGAGCCCCACAGGCACAGGATACACTGCTCCTGTTAATATTGCCTTCCCACACAATGCCAAAGGGACGATCCAGCTCTGAGCTTGCAAAGTGACCCACTGAAAGAAAAACAGAGCCAAGACAAACACGAGCAGCTTTGTCAGTGTGGAGAAATGACTGTCTACGTTGGCTGTATCAACTACCACAGCAAGCTATAGCCTGCTTCCAGAGGGAAACACTGTCTGTTCCCAAATCCTTGGCAGCCCCCAGGGATATGATGGCAGGGCCAGGCAGGGGCTGGGTCTGCAGGCCCCTCGAGAGCTTTGCCTCTGCCAGACATGGGATTTTTGCATCATGCTGGCCTCTGGGGTCAGAGGAAAACTACCATCTTCTTACACCCCATTTTGACAAGTCCTCTTGATGTCTGTCCTTATCACTGCTGCTGAGCCTGTGACCACAAGTACTTCAGTTGGTCAGACCTTCCTGAAAGCTACTCTGGAAGCATTCTTCTTGGATAAATCTCTCTGTGATCTCATGGAAAATTTGCAACAGTCACACAGGAGTGCCAGCAGGTGAAACTCAGGTGAGAAATCAAGCTCATCACTAGGGCCTACTAGAATTATGCTGTTCATTTTTCACTTTATTTTCTCCTGAACAATACAGAACACAAGGATGAGATCCTCGTGCCATTTTTTTTCTTTCTAGGATGTTGCCTGAAGGTCGGGTTTTGTTTGTGAAGCCTTCCTTCTTTCCACTAGTGTTAAGGCTTTACCTGTTGTTTTTTGTCCCCAGCTAGGTAGTGGAACACTTTTTTAGACCATGGCACAGTGATCACCAGCAATAACATCACACCTTCCATTTCCTTTTCAAAAAGCTGGCACTGTAAATGTTTCCTTCCTGCAGAGACAGCAGCCACGTATGCATCATGCAGGCTTTGTGCTGCACCAGCCCTCCTGACTCGTCCCTGTTCCCTCTTGCTGCATCTCTGCACATTCAGTCCCGGGGTTGTTTCTCCCTAAAACATTCTTTCGGCTGTTTTGGGAGGTGGCCGGTTCTTCAGCATTTACAAGCGAGCCGTGCTATTTATATGAAGAACCCGTGGTTTCCTTAAACACAGCACAATCCATTTTTTTGACAGTCACATGAGGTCATCTGAAAAGTAACGTGAGGAATGGCTGTCCTAAGCTTTACGCACACACCAGACATAGCAGGTACAATTGGCTTTTACATCTGCTGATGCACGATGCACGTAGCATCGCTCGTCCAACCTGCCTGGCTGCGCGTTTGGTGTGGCTTTGACTGGGTCTAATTGAGTACTTCCACCCCAGTTACGATAAGGACGGGATCCCGTCCACCAAGGGAAGTGCCCAGCGGCCGCAGCCCGGTGACAGCGCAGCGACACTGCCCACGTGTCCTGGGGTTTTCCGCCTGGCAAAGAGCGGCTGCCTCGGAGGTTACCCGCACACACGCACAAGACCCTTGCGCAAGCAAGGAAGAAGTGGTTTGAACCTGCTCCCCTGGTCTGCTTGCTAAACACAGAGCAGGTATTTGATGGGCTCGGTGCAAAGGCCAGTGGAAAAACTGCCGTGGGTTTATTTTTAAAAAAGTGCAGATCTCCTTGTCATGGATGAGCAAATGGTCTCTACGTGCCACATCTGGCACATTTAAGTTGAAATCTCAGCAGGATCACCTCAGACATCTCCCAGCTCTGCAACATAACATGCTGACCCTCTGCCGCCTGCAGACCCCGTGCTCTGCCAGCGGAGGCTTCCTGCTGCTCTCGTCCCCTTCTGCTGCATTTTGTGGCTCCTCTGACAGCACAGCACTGCTCCCCCGGGGCTGCCCTGCTCCTTTGCACAAGCGATGCTCCCAGGCCATGCCCACTGTACCCACTGCCACCGTGTATTTTCACTGCCACGGCTGACACGGGCACAGCCCCCCGGCCCTCCACCAGCTGCAGCTCTGCTGCACGGGGGCTTTCACCCAGGGGTGGTTGGGCAGTGAGAAGCCACCAAGCCGGGAGTCCTTGCGGAGAGACCACTTCCCTCCTCCTCCTCCATCCAGCCTCAGCTTTCTGCTGACCCTCCAAGGACCCAGATCATTAGAAGCCAGAAATTAAGCTACCCCTGCTGAAAAAGATTTGGGTTTCTGCCACATTCGTCCCTCACAGGGGATGCCCAGTGACCTCTCAGCTGGCGCAGTCACTGCCCTGACCCCGGTGGGACCAGGGCGCTCCGTGAGGAGCATCCTGCTGGGATCGGGGAAGCCAGCAGTGACAGAAATGTCGAGACCAAGCCGTGCTGTGGTCCTGCTGCTCAAACCCCATAAAAAAGCAACCACACCAGGCTCTGCCCCGAGCACAGCACAGCACAGCACAGCCCCTCGCTGCGCACCCCACGCCTGGCTCCTGGCTCGTACCTTGTGTCAGCGAGGCAAGGGGGCACGTCCTTTAGGGAGAAACCACAACTAACCTGCAGGAACGAAATCACAACCCTTAGCTATAACCATAAGTAAATCTCACAGTTTATTCCCCCGCACAGTGTCTTTATTCCCAGCTCCCAGCCTGACAGCAGTGCCACACAGCGCTGCCCTAACCCTGCTGCCACAGAGCCGCTGCCTGCTTTCCGACCCGACCCGGGGCAGTCCCAGCGCAGAATAATGACACTTCAAAACAAAACGTGCCCTAAAATACGGAACCCCCCCGGGGTGCCTGAGACCCCCGCCCTGACAAAACCCAACCCCGGCGCTGCCCTGCCCGCAGCCGTGCCCCCTTCCCGCAGCAGGGCGGGCGGGCGGCTCCCCCCTCAGCCCCCCAGCCCCTCAGCCCCTCAGCCCCCCAGCCCCCCAGCCCCCCAGCACCACAGCCCCCCAGCCCCTCAGCCCCCCAGCCCCTCACCTCCTCGCAGCAGCGGCACCGCCGCCATCCCGCTCCCCGGGGCCTGCCCGGGCTCCCCGGCACAGCCGCGGGCACAGCCGGGGCCGGGCGGGGCCGAGGCCGGGGCTGGAGCCGGGGCTGGGGCTGGGGCCGGGGCAGGCCCCGTGCAGGTGGCGGAGGGGCGGGAGGAGCCCGCGGCCGGCTGGGGGTGGAAGGGAGCAGCGGGGAGGGCGTTAAAACCCGAAAAAAAATAAATAAAAAGTCTTAAAAATATATGAGTGGTACCTGAGGTGTCTGCTGCTTCGCCCCTTTCTCACAGTTTCTGTTCTTCAGTTTCTTTTCCTCCTCTTGCCCGTCTCGCATCCGTGAGGCAGTTTGGGCATGCACCCTTATTTATGCCGGCAAGCGCCTCAAAAAGCTGTCCTGTGGAAGCAGGCAGGCGGTGAGGCAGGGAGGGAGTGCCCCAGGGAGGCAAACACGCAAAGCCTCGGTGCGGTTTTGGGAGCAGGGTGCCCGCAGGGCCTCTCGTCACCCCTCCTAGGGGGTCACCTGCAGTGGGGCTCTGGGGTCACACCGCCGCCAAGACGAGGGAAAATTCAGGCTGCTGCCGTGCCGTGCCTCTTCACGCAAGGGCGTATCTTCCAGATACCCCTGCTTCACTATCTCAGCTTTGCAGAGGAAAAAGGAAGAGCCACACTCTTGCACAGAGCGAAACTTGGCGGGGTGGCAGTGGGCAGAGCTGGTTAACATCCAGCCGCCAAGCCACTTCCCTCGGCAGTCCCAGTGCCACAGCTCAGACTGCTGTTTGTAGACCAACACTCCTCTAAATCATCCCCAAATTTTCGGGAGATACAGAATAGACATGGAACAGGTTGCAAAGGTAGGAACCAAAAGGACGAGATGCCCAGAGGGGTGAAGTTGAGCGAAAGAGAAAGCAATAAAGAGGAGATGCTGTTTATAGGCTGTGGGGGTTTCCATAGGCGTGACAGAAAGTGGCTGCGAACAGTTTCAGGAGAACCATCGTGTGTGAAGTTGTCAGGACTAATTGGGAAATATGGCTGTGGAGAGGAAGAATTGCAAGCTATTTTTGTGTTGATTTGAAATGAACAACAGAAAGCTCAAAAACAAACCAACAAACAAACAAAAACTATGGAGGTGAAGTACCCAAATATTTTATTCCGGAGGCATTATAACAGGACTTCACACCGTAGTGATGTGAAGCATCTGCTGACTTACAAAGGACGGACTCTTGCAAGCCTCCCCTCAGCAGGAAAAGCCCTCTCTGATCCGTACCCTTTCAAGTCTGAGTTTGGGTCTCAGGTCTTTGGCAGGGGGCTTGGACCCGATGATCTTTCGAGGTCCCTTCCAACCCCTCCAATTCTGTGATTCTGTGATTGTTCTTCAGCTGCTCTGGAATTACTGGAGATAATTCCAGAGACAGTTGCTCCTGGTTTAGTCCCTAGGTCACAATCTCTCTAGGGGGGATTTAGGAAGCCAGTAAAAGGAGGAATGACGGGAAATTAATCAGCAAGCGATTAAGCCCTGAATAAGCATGTCTCCCAAGGAAGGGTCAAGGAAAGGATAACCTATAGCAATATTTGCAAAAGTAATGATAGCAGATCTCAAGAACAGAGGGGAAGAAGCCCAAGATTTCTCACCATGCCTGCAAAATAAATGTCTACATTAAAAAGATGGATAGTGGAGTTCAAAGATATTGGACACAGAAGAACTTCTTACCCAGAAGGAGCTTTTGAAGCATTTGGTAATAAAAAGGTTTAAAGCTGGTAACATTTATGAGAATCAAGACACATAGATACAGAAGCTTCAGCACTGCATCTTGATGGAAACACGGGCCTGATTTATAGCCGTGGATCAGAGCGAAATATTTCTGGTTTATTGGTCAGAGCGACACCAGTCAGAGAGGCTTAAACTGGACTTTATACATTTAAACAGGCCCGGCTGCCCAAAGTAAAATAAACTGCACTCAGTCTGAGAGAAATCAGTCATCTTCTCTGAGGACTTGCAGCCTTCGGAGGTTTATTGAATGCTGACAATATCTGGGATGTTGCATGAGATTTTTTTCTTCCCTCACCGTTTTTTTATTTTATTTCCAGACATTGCACACCTCCTCTTTACTCCTTAACATGCAGAAATGCCACGCAGCTTGTAAACAACCTTAGCTGAATTCCCTGGATTTGAGGTGTTTGCCTGTTCTGGGGACATTTGCAACACCCTGGCAATGTATGTTTGTTCCTGCCCTGACAGACTGATAAGCCCCCTCAACCCTCACCTAATTTCTGTCTTTGGGAACAAACAGGCAGCCTAACGTTTCAGGGAGGAGGCTGCATATCTGACGGCTGCAGCTGTGAGGACGCCTGAGAGCAGGGGAAACAGTGGTGAGGCAACCTGCAACACCAGGGAGATCACCCTATGCAATAAAAAGGGACTGGGAAGGTGGCCAGCACTACAGCCACCCCGCAGGTCTGTGCCCTAGAGAAAAAATATGTCCCAGGCATGCCTGGAGTTGGTTTCTGGTTCCCTGTGTTTGCTTCTGGGGCTGCTGCGCTGATTCCTGATCCCCATGTCTGTCAATGAGGTGTCTTTGGTGACCTAGTACCAGGCAACAGGAATCATCTGGCACAAGGCTTTTGGTGGGATTTAGGTAACCCGAACACACCCCTGTGTATCCACGCCATCACAGAGGGACAGCCCTGGCTTTATTTGCAGCAGGCGAATTCAGAGTAAAAATGCTGCTCTGGTAGCTCAACACTGAGCACAACACTGCTGCCCTGATGTGATGGATACTTGGGAACCAGTGCTGCATGATGTGCATTTTCTCATCAGTTTTGCAAGACAAGGGAAATGTTTTGATGGATTTTAGAATGACAGAGAGGAGAAAGAAAATCGGAGTTGAATTTTATTAGCAAAAATTTTAACTGAAATTCTTGAACAAGAAAAAAAAAAGATTTCTCCAGTTTGACCCAGTCCCACTGATGTTAACTGTGGTTTCAGTGGGCTTGAGGCAAGGTCCAAGCAAAACAATTTTCTTCTCAAACAGAAGCAACTGCTATTTCAATTTCAACATTGCTACACCAGTGTTGACAAGAAAGGTTGGAAAGCCCTAAAAAAACACTGAGTAAAGCTAGGTTAGTTCTGGTCCCACCAGTGTTTTAAAAAAGACTTCCAAGTACTTTAAACAAGTGACTGAAGTCCTTCCAGGTGGTTAACTACAGTGTGAGCCGTGTGCTGTGAGGAGGGGAAGGACCTGAGAAATGACACAAGTTTCCTCAGCGCATGGGACAGACTCTTGCAGCCTTCTTGTTACAATGGTGGCACATCCTCCTAGGGGCTCGGGGTCCTCCACAAACACTCATTCCCCCTCCTGACACCCCGCTAGGCGATCCTCTGCTAGTCAGGGAATGATAAAATAGGGCAGGAGCCATGTGGAGCTACTGGTTCTTCTTGTCTTTCAGACAGGTAATCAGCTGTGTCCACTGGATCAGCAGACCACAGAAGGCCAGCTAGCACATGGGGGCACAGCAAAGCTGCTCATAATATGCTGATAAAAAGAGAGGCTGGAGGGGAAGATAAACAAATCTTTCTCATCAGACCCAAAGCCTGAGAAGATAGGAGGACGAGGAGAAGGAGGCTTTGCTGCTAGAACCCATTCCCTGCGTGGTGAGAAGCCATCTCCCTGGGAACTGGGGAGACACTAGAAAGGATTTCCAGTTACAAGTAATGAATAAGGGAAGCCTGCTCCTCTCATTCCTCCCTTTTCTCAGCTTTGTTTTCTGGTCCTTTTCCTTAAAAATCATCCTTAAAAGTTATGGGGACGAGGCAAACTCCTGAGCTCTGGCAACTGTTTTCTCACCACACTCCCCATCCTACACAAATCTCTCTTTCTGATAGCTGGGACAAGTCAGAAAAAAAGGAAAAAAATAAATGACACCCCAATCCCCACAGAAGCTGAACCCACAGGGTAGAGCAACACCTTTCCTCCAAGGAGGCGCTCTCAGAGTGGCACAAGAGGCAGCAGCTGGGGCAGGAGGGGAGCTGCAGTGTTACAGCTGCCCATGTCTTTTCTGGGTGCAGCTCCTAACGTGGTGGCAGAGCGGGGAGGAGGAATTCTTCTTAAATCCATCACAGTGGTGAAGCTGAGAGCAAGTCTTGTGTCCTTCAATGACCTTGAACAACATCCCACCTTGTCCCTGTGATCAGCTGTGAAAACCAGGCACCTGCATCCTCAGGGACAAGTTTCCAGTACCTTTGACACTGTGCAGAGGCTGAAGTGTCTGTGTCTTTGAGCCATCCAGGCCTTAATTCCTGATGCTCTCCTGTAGTTTAAGCCTTGATGGCTCTGAGCTTGGATCATTGGGAAAGAACTATGAGTATTTTCCTCAAGATTGTCTTCCTCCCACCCCACCACCATGCATTCCTGGTTTGCATGGTCAGCCATAACCACAGCCTGACGTACAGTAAGACCCTTCAGGGGCCATAATTGGGCACCAACATGCCTCACCTATCGACAAGGTGGCAGAGGTCAGACAAACCACATCCTCGGTGCAAAAGCAGCCCTACTCCGTGCCCTGCAAAGCCGTATCTGATGCAGTTGTGTAGACGTGGTGCTCATGTTTGGCCTCAGGACACTTATCATAAGTACCTGGGCGTATGACCACTGCCACTTGGGCAGTGCAGGTGTGGTCTGAAGTGACCTGTAGCAGAGGCTCGCTCTCCAAGGGGACATGAGCAAACAGCACGAGTCCTCTGTGCCAGAGGCTGCAGGTGCAGGGCTGGTGGCAGCTGAGCTCAGGCTGCCTGCCTGGGTCAAACGCTGCTAATAATAAAGACTAAGATCTACAACAGAAAAGTGATGTACTACGTAGTTCCAAAGGGACCAGGAAACATGACAAAGCATTTTATCCTTTATTACATTTTTTTTTTACTTTATTACCTCCTAAAAAAAAAAAAAAACAAAAAAAAAACAAAAAAAAAAAAAAAAACAAACAAACAAAAAAAAAAAAACATAGTGACCTCACCATGGCCTAAAAGTAGCCACTCGCTGGAGGATTGTTTTCCACTGGCACTCGCTGAAAGTTGGTGTCAGGAATGCGGAGCTGAAAAGTCGCACCAGACACACAAGGGCTGCAGATACCAGGCATTGCTACCTAGGGGATGTTACTAGCACTGCTGAGCACAACGTACAAAATGAGGTGCTGTCTGGCCTCAAAAGCAGATTTGCCAAGCCTCAAAATGCAGCATTAACAAACCAGCGCCTTTCAGAGGCAATGGTACGAAGCCACCAGCATGCACTGGGGGCTCAGCAGCTGCTTGAATGCCACTGGTTGTGTTTCATGAAGGAGACACAAGGAAATACAGAGGAGCTGCTCTAGCAGTGGCCAAACCCCACCTGACTGTCTTTGCTTCCTCCCATGGGTTAATGTCCCACAGCAGTTTTCTTTCTGTTGCACTAAGATGCACTAAGACTTCTTCCACCCTCACCCCCACGCCCTGTAGGACTTTGTACATCTCCCTGCAAGGAAAAAAAATCCACTGCCCATTATAAGCAAATCAAATCCTACAAAAGATAGTCTGAAGAGTGTCTTTTTGGCAATGGGCTTTTCCATGGATTAAGACTTTTATGACTGCCAAGTTTGGCTGTATAAACCACGTCAGTCTTCCTTGCAGTATCTCCACAGGTATGCCACCCGTAGCGATCGTGACAACGGCAACTAAGCAATTCACAGTAATCAAGGACAGTAATAAAACTCACTTACAGCAGTATACGAGCACATTTATTACAGCACACATGTTCGGAGCTGCAGGGAGCAAGGACACTTGTGGCAAGTTGCAATGCGAGTTTTTCCTGCTCTCTGGATCCAGGTGAAGAACATGATGGCACACTCACCGTACGCCGTTGCACCCATTAGCTGTTTGTACCTGAATAGCTGTGCTGCTGGGATGGGAGAAGTCCCTTCAGCCTGTGGGCTCCACCGGTTTGCTGACCAGAAACGTCAGCTACAAATTGGAAGCCCTCACGCCTGCGCTCCTCGTGTAGCTGCGGGGCAGCACCAGCCAGGAGAGGGGAAAGCAGTGGTCTGAGACACTAATTGCTCTGAGAACACATCCGTAAGGCATTAGGAATATGTAAAACTCCCCCTTCACTCAGCCACCCTGAACTTCCTCATGTTTAAAATGAAAGCGAACATAAAATCCCCCAAATGATTTCAGGCTCGTAGATGTTAGCACGAGATTGAGAAATGCAGTTCTCTTTGCTCTTACAGTCTCTTTCAAGTCCCTTTGTTCTCACAGACAGAGTTTAGGACTGTGTAATTCTGCAGAAAAGTTAAGCTGCCCGAGCACGTCCGTGTGGTGGTCTGTTCTCCTTCTCATTGCCTTGCTGACTGGAGCATGACTCCTCAGGGAGCCAAGGCCAGTGATATTCTTGTGTCAAAATGCTGTGTGCAGCAGAACTGTGTACCTGCAGCTTGCCTTTGCTCAGGTGTCGCCTTCAGGCTCTGTATACCACCAAGATTTGCCCCGATAGCAAGTGTGGGTGGTCAGGAGGTGTGGTTCTCCCAGGTGGGCTCTCTACCAGTGCTTTCACAGAAGAGCCATCCAACAGCAGTGCAAACAGACATCTTACTGCTATCTTAATGGCATGCGTTAGTGGAACCACCCCAACAGCAGAAGTCACCAGCCTGGGGACCTTGGGTACAGGGCCTTGGCGTGATAACCACGGCTAAGCAGAAATATTTGCACAATCTCCAGTTATTTTTTAATCTAACACCTAGGGCAAAATATCGAGCTATTGTCTTGCAAAAGCACAGAGTGATGTCAAAAGCCATAAAATTTCTTACAAGATCTTTCTCAATTCAGGCTAAGAACAAAACAAATGAAAATGTGACTCAGATATTCTGACAGAACAGCAGCCTCAGCCTTTGGTTCCAGCAGCACAGGAGCAGGCATGTCCCTGCATATTATGCCCCTCACGCCTCAGCTGGGCAGGTTTCCTTCCAAACAAAAGCTCTCTTCGTGAGAAACGAGGACAGGAGAGCCTGTTTCTTACTCCACTCCTCTTCAAAACACATCTCCAAGGGCTAGCCCATGGTCTGCAGCCGCAGCTTCTCTTTAAAATGCAAGCAAACTGAGAAGTCCAAATAAAGTAGGGATTAATTTTATTTATTTTCCCCACAGTTTCTCAGTAGCCCTGGTACTCCCGAGGGAGATTCCTAAACACCGTGCCTCCCCAAGTTGTGCATACAGGCGCCCCCTGGGGAATGAGAGGAATACAGACATCTCCTAAACAGAAAATTCCCAAATTCTCGGTCCTTGTAGGGGCAGATGGGGAAGGAAGGCTCCCTGTACCAGGGCAGCCAAAGTTCACATAGCCGTCCCCACTGTCACCGCTCCTTAAACACACACTCCTCATTCTCCTGGGGGTATCATGCTCCTTAGCAGCATGTTGATTGCTTCACATGTCAGATCCTGCGTCACCTGGAGTTTCATCCAAGCCAAACTTGGCACGCACCTGGAAGGTGTTCCCACCACAGGATCAGTGCCAAGCGTCTCTGCTCCAAAGGGGGCAAACTCATCTGACATCCCCACTGGAGCTAGCTGTGCACCACCTCTAGAGGGCAAGTCAACCCATCCCAAACTAAAATCAGATTGACTGCAGGCCCCTCTTTCTCTCCACCAGGCTCCTCTAACACTTATGGCCACTAGCTCCCCTGGCAGGCTGTCTCCAGAGGAGATGAAGCTTGAGTTATGAGGGAGATAATTGGTCAAAGTCTGTGTAGGGTGTTGCAGAGAAAAAGGTTGCTCACCGCAGACCAACAGTGCATGATCAGGCAAAACTGATCACTACCATGGGATCGACACACTACAGGGTGATACAGCAGCGCAAAACAGATCAAAATCAGAGGTGGGCATGTGGTTCACCAACAGCCACAGTAATGCCAGATCTTGGTGCTTTTCCTTTTCAGGCTGGCTCCGTGCCAGCTGCAGAAGGACAGACAGGCAATGCCTGGTCCATCACAGAGTCTGCTGCTACAAGAGAAAATCCCCAGATTTTTTGGCATATTTAAAACAGCTGATTGAGATTTTTTAGGGAAAATTTAGGAAACAAGCACAGCATGTCATTATGCCCGAGCCCTGTGGCTTGGTTGAAGAGTCCCGGTGTTAGATTTATTGTGGCATGAGCATGCAGCTTCAGCATAGGCCCAACTCTGCCTCAGGTCTTGTCTCAGATGTATCATCCATGTTTGAAAGCATTACATTCAGCATTTGGGGGTTCAATAAGAAAGCACAATGATTCAATAAGATTCAATAAGAAAGCACAATGCCAACAGAGGTCAGTGCATCACCATAACTCAGTCACTCCTCATCTTAGCTAGCAAAAATAGCTCACCTTGTAGATCATGACTTTTTTTTTTTAAATGGGGGAAGAGATTTAAAAGCTATTTGTATGCAGTATCCTTTAAGAGGAATTGTCCTAGTCACTAGCTCATCCTAACAATAATAATAGAAGAACAAAAAATAAAAATAATAATAAGAGGAAAGGAAAGGAAAGGAAAGGAAAGGAAAGGAAAGGAAAGGAAAGGAAAGGAAAGGAAAGGAAAGGAAAGGAAAGGAAAGGAAAGGAAAGGAAAGGAAAGGAAAGGAAAGGAAAGGAAAGGAAAGGAAAGGAAAGGAAAGGAAAGGAAAGGAAAGGAAAGGAAAGGAAAGGAAAGGAAAGGAAAGGAAAGGAAAGGACTTCAGTGACCATAGCATTTTTTGGCTTCTCTTCCTCCTCCGTCCCTCTACCACACACACAAATTTTTAAAGTAAATGCTGAAAACAAATGAGAAGATTATAAAATTGTCCTGTTTAAATTATAAAAAAAAAGGTCACCACCATGGCAGGAAATGCACCTGATGAGCTACTGCTCGCCCTAGGATGCTGTCATTGCATCAGCAAGGAACTGCACGCGGAGTCTTGAAAAGGTTCAAGCCCTCTGTTAAAGTAAACAGAAGGTTTGCTTTGTTGGGACATCCCTACTGACAGGTTGTAGAAAATAGCGACTCTTTCTCAGTTGCCTGCCTCTTAACAAAAATGAAGAGCAAATTCCTGGGACACTGCCCCTGGCAGCTTCATGCCGAGCTGAGCTCACCTGCACTGACCAAGTGATAGCACTGGCTGCAGCTACTCCCACTGGGCCTTGTGAAGGGGGTGCAAGCATCCAGAGCAGGTGGGAGGAGGATGGAGCCACAGCAGCAGCCGCCAGCACAGGGAAGATGGCGTCCATGGGACTTGTCACCACTTTCCTGGGCACCACTTTTTGCGTTCCCTTCTCTCAGCAGTTACTCCCACAGGTTCTCATTACCAACCCCTACCGCAGACCTCATGTTGCCAAAACCCACCAGGTGTTGGCTGGAGCAGGAACCAGCAGATGGAGCTCCTCTGGGGCTCTCCAAATCAGCTAAACCTTTCCTAAGCGATCCTGTTTGCGCCTCAGTTACCCAAGAGCAGAGACGACAGCACTGATCTCTCTCCAGCTCTTCCAGGCAGGCGGTGTCTGTGCACCTCTAGCAAGCTTTCCCCAGCAGGGTATCAGCTGTCCTTGGGGCTCTTTACACCCCAGCCTGCCACAACAAACATCACATGCTGCAGGGACGGTCATTTATCACAAGTAAAGAAGCTCCTATCTTCTAGGGAAAACAAACTGAGCCATGGCAGGCTCTGGTATTCACTGACAGAGAGGAATTCAGTGCTGACCCACACAAATCTCTGGAGAACAGAGCTCAGGGAAGGCCTCCGAGCACCAACAAAGTAGAAGTGAACATTGTCACTATTCAGACACAAGTCTGTGCCGTCACTCAGTGACCTCCCAGCTAATTTTTTAACCTCTTGGCCAACACCACCTACACCTGAGAGAGGAATCCAGGTCAGTGAGACACAAAGGTGGGATTCGGTCCGTCCAGTCCCACAGATACCTGCAATATAGGTGTCTACTGATGTCTGCGCTCACCCAGGTAAGACTGCTTTTGCAATCAAGGAGAGTAAATAATTAAAAGATGCAACCCTCTAGCCTTGAGAAGACATCTAAAATCCGTCTGCTGAGTTACACCCTGGAGCGGGCTGTTTCTCTCGCCACCATGGTGAAGAATTCATTGATTTCAGAGCAATAACCTTCCGTCAGAGAGCACAAATGAGCTCGCTGGAGGAGGGGAGGGAGGCCTGGACAAGTCTTGGGCCTGGCAGAGGGGACAAGAGCACACAGCTGTGGCCAGTCCTCCCAGGAGCACTGCCAGAACAGCAGTGAAGCAACCTCACACTGGAAGACGCAAGTCCAGGTCCCAAATTGCTCCAGGCCAGAAATAACACAACATTCCCCAAGCCAAGATAGTACAGTCAAGTTTGTTCACAGCACTCTATATATATATATATATATTTTTTTTTTTTTTTGGACAGAGGGAGTAATTTGTGCTGAATCATGGGAAGGGAAGGCGAGGCAAGGCAGGGGAACCCTCTCCAAAGCAGGGTGTGCTGGTGCAGGGGCAGGAGAGGGTAGATGGAGGTTGAAGGGGGACTGAGGTACAGGCACAAAGTGCAGCATAAGGCAAGGAAAGTCCTGCAGAGGATGGAGCAAGCATCTTCAGTTTCCTCTGAGTCATAAGAATCCCTTCAGGTATAAATCTGCCAGCTCAAGCTTTACTTCCAAATTATGGAGCCCACCTGTTCAGTCAAGGACTTATTTACCTGCCAACAACACGTCTGTGTTTTCACATTCATCTTCATTATCACATCAGCTTCCATGTTTTTGTCTTATCTCTTATAACTCTTTTTCTTTCCCTCCTTAAAATCCTCCCAGCGTTTCAACACTGTGATATCAGCTGTCTCCAGAAGATACCACTGTCCTGCCAGGGTATTCACTCACGTCTAGTTTTCGGTAATGCTACCTGAGTGCTACTAAACACAGAGTTTAACACTTTCTTCTTTAAGAAGACAAAAGATGAATTAAAATGAGAAGAACGAGGGTCCTGCATCTCCTCAGAGGTCATCACCACTCGCGTTTATAGTTCACATGAGTCTCATTTGGGTGCTGGAAGAGAACCAACACCAACTGTTTCAAGTTGGCAATACTGCAACATGCAGCCCAAGCAAAGCCAATAAGCTATTTCTTTCAGCAGCTGAAGTGGTCTCCAGTTCTGGACAAAACAAATTAATCTACAGCTCTTTCTGCCCTTCAGCTGTTCTTTACAGACCACCCAGTTCCTGCTCATACACCTCCTGAGGAGTTGCCTCTCACTCCTGCAGCCATTTTCCCAGTCAGGCCCATCTGCTGAGCAAACCCGCCCAGATCATCCAATATTCCTGTTAATAGTTTATATGGCAAATGACTTCTCATTTTCCAAGAGTGTTTTCAAGTGAATAGTGGATCAAAGTCCAATGTCTCTCCTTTGTAGGCTGTGCATTATCACCCACTCAAATCTCGGTTCTCATTGACACAGCGATAACAGCAAGGAGGTAGCAAAGATCTGAATTCAAGTTGTTTGTCAGTGTGATGCTGATGTGGATATGGAGCATGATAGGGTCAAGGTAAAATAAACTAGCTATGCAAAGCCAGTTTATTTCCCCTGGGCAGCTACCTCTTTGTTCTGTCAAGGACTTACTTACCTGCAGTAGGTGGCATTTAGAGATCTTTTCATTTTAAGCCATTTACTTTGTGTCCATCCCTTTCTCATTAACAAAAAGACAATCTTCAGAGTTTCTCTTTAATACTAAGTGGTTAATCTGAACAATAAACGGATAAACAAAGCTTGCTAGAAAAAAATGATTAAGTCTGCTTATCCAGGTTTAAGAATTGTTTTTCTTCTATTCTGCCAGAGTCCTGGAGACAACAGTAAAAGCCAGCAGAGCAAATCAAAGAACCATAGACTCATTAAGGTTGGAAAAGACCTTTGATATAATCTGGTGCAACCACCCCCCTACCACCAACGTCACCCACTAAACCATGTCCCGAAGCACCACATCCAACCTCTCCTTGAACACCCCCAGGGACGGTGATGGCACCATTTCCCTGGGCAAATCCTACATTACTGCATTTGCCAGTTGCAGGGCTGTGGGTGCAGCAGCAACGACAGCATGGCTGTGATGTTTAACCAGCTTCATTTGCACCCTAGCTCCATTTACGAATATTTGGAAACCAAAGCTTAGATCAATTAGGTTTCCACAAAGACGTGTCTTTTCAGGCAGGCAAAAAAGGGCATTCAGGCTGTCCACAAAAGCTAGGAAATGTAAGGACCAAAACATCCCCAGCTGAAAGCATGCAAGAGAACTACAATTTACCCAGCTCAGAAACACAGAAAATATTTATAACAGCTTATGAAGGCCAGGATGTGGAGAGCAATCCCTCCCAAGGGAAACCTTGTTGACAAGCTCCTTTATGTTCTGCCCATGACCCGTGCAGGGGAGATGCCCCATCAGCAGGTGATCCCTGGGCAGGCAGCAGCCTCCCTGCCATGCATCACACCCTGCGGGGCTGACCCACACCAATGCTCCTACTGGGCCACCCAGTAGCCATCTCAGAGATGACAGAGGACTGTAGGTACCATGTTGTTCCCCAAATGCACAAGGTGAATAAACTCAGTCCCATACCTCCCTCCTTCTTGCCCTCATCTTGCTCTTGACTAATGAGGCTGGAGATCAGCCCCACCACAGTTTTCAGTAAACACACTTTTTAGGAAGCAAAATCATAAAACAATAACTTCTGAAATCTGAAAAGTGAAATAGTGAGCCTTTTGGCAACAGAGAGAAATTTGCCCTCAAGATTTTCCTTTTTGGGAGGCCCTGCTGAGCTGAGAGAGATCCCAAAGCCCTCAGAGCTTGGAGTTTGAGAGGCACACATGGTACCTCCCTTCAGAGGTGGGGGAAGGAGAGCAAGAGAATTGCAAACAAGACAGCCTGGCTTGCATGCCCAGGGAAGCTCTAGCAAAAATATCAGAGTAATAAGGTTTTGTCATGTGCGTAGTGTTTCAAAACAATCTACTTTTCTTTTCTGGAAGAGCACATAGGCTATTGGACAGACAATTTTGTAAATAATTGGATATTTTTTATTAAATGAATTGTCTGCATACATTTCCTACTTTTTATTATTATTTTATTAAAGATTAAGACACTTGACTACCCTCTAAACATCCTGCCTTCACATTCCTTTCCAGAGCGGGTAAACAGGAAATCTTGCATAATTGTCCATGTTCCTTATACCAGTCTGGCATAGGCATGGTGCCAGAAGGCATTTAACACCTTTGCTGGTAAGAACCCCCATCAGCCTAATTACTACTGGAATCATCACTGGGGAAACAAACAGCAGCCTGGTGCTTGAGCAAAGGTTAGAATGAGCCAAACATTTTATTTCTCAGTCAAATTGGCTTTGTGCAGCTGCATGGACTCACCTACCCTTCCAGACCAAGGTAGGAGTGAAGCAGAGCAGTGGGCCAAGAACCTTTACCCTGTGTATCCTGCTCGACATTTCCAAACAACTAACTGCAGTTTCCCTGCTGCTCCATGCCTGAGTTATCTGGGGAGATTCTCCTCCTCAGGCATCAAGTTCTTACTCCCTGCTCAAAGCGCTGGGTGTCTGAGAGGTGACTCAAGGCTTTGAGAAGCAGTGGCAGAATGGCCAAATACCCCAGAGAAAGGCACTGAAACATCTGATGTGGTGAGCAACGAGCACTGTTGAACTCTTTGTAAAATCAGTGTCAGCATTAGGGATCTGAAAACGTATTCTGTGCTGTCCATCTTTCCAGGCAGTACAAAGATACCAAATTCAATTAAAAGACTATATTTCACCAGCTATGTACAGGATAGCTACAGAAATCAAACCTTTCTCTAGAAAGTAACTAAAGAAAACAAGCAAAAGACAGATCAAAATGAACTGATTCAATGAAGAGTTGTTGCACGTGCACTAAGCTTTTCCTCAAAACAGCTTCTGGAGCTCCTCCTGAGATCAAGCAGATCTCCACAGAGCTGTATCTTCTGATGGGACAGAATCTGCTGCCCCAGCTTGGATCAAATGGGTCACAATGGTTCAGTGAATCCAGCACAGCTTTGGGTTCTCATTTAAATAACCTCTAAAATACAACTTGAGTTGGGCTTTCCATACCGCTGTGGTATAATCAGCTCTTGCTCACAGGATAATGAACTATATAGTTCATGGAGTTGTAGGAGACAAGAATAGTTTGGTCAGGGTCCAGGTTTGTACAAATCCAGGAAACACTGGGAGATCCCCTGCCCTGTCCCATGGCACTCTGTTTTCACACAACCATGTCTGTCAGCTTTTTCCAAAGTGCATCTCACTTGCTCACATGTGAGAAGCTCTTTTTGCCCTGCCTGCAGCACGTGCAATAGAAGCAGAGGGAAGAAGTGGACAACTTCACTTCCACCTGATCAGTCTGGACAGGGTTTGGACAGGACCTGGCTCCCTGCAGGGGTGCTGATGCCATTTGGGAAAACCCCGTACTCAGGAGTCCCTTCAACCAAGCCAACAGGGACCCCAACTCCTGGCAGAAGCTATTGGAGTTACAGTGAAAGGTAACATCAAAGGAGAAAACAATCATATCTGACAAATATTGAACGATAGGGAAGAATTCACAGTATGGCACCCAAAATTACTGATGTCTCCCTTCCTTATCTCTCTCTTCCATTTCTGGAGCAAAACTACAAGTTTCTGAAAAATAAACTTCCTTAAAATAGTGATGGCCTATATTAAGACTAAGATCTACTCCAATTGTTAAAATAATTTCAGTGAAAATAATGACTGAGTGGTGTATGCTTCTGAAAAAAGTCTTTAAAATGAGCTGCCTACCAAACTGGCAGAAGTAACTCACTGCACACCTGGACCCAGAGCATTGAAAGTGCCCCATCAACTTCAAGCTTTGCCAAATGATACCTTCCTAATTTCTTCTTGTAACTGGAAGTTTTGTGGGTTTTTGTTTGTTTGTTTTCAGTTTGGCTTTGGACAGCTCAGACTAGTCCATGGAGAGTTCAGTTTTCTATCTGAAAATTTTGGAAGGAAGAGTTAGTTCGATTCACAAACCACAAATAACACTGCCTCTGTTTAAAAGACAAGTGTTTTAAATGCAAAACTTCCTCTTCCCACATCTAGGTAGTGCCTTTAACAGTCTCATTCAGTTCATAACACTTTCGAATGCTGCAATTTTCTTCACTTTTAAGTGTAATCCTATTTTCCAAGAAGCAAGGTTAGGGTGAGAGTCTCCTGCATGAATCCTGAGAAGCCAGTGTCAGCTTTGGTGTGGGAAAAAAACCTGCACATCTTCAGCAGAGGGAGAAAGGTCAATAAGCCACGTTTGACCTCCTAGAGAAGAAAGAGGAGGTGAGGTGAGGGTAATGCAGCCAGGAACCTGAGCAGGTATGCACAGCACTGAAGGCAGGGACAAGGATTTCATACCTGACACTGAACAATACAGACCACAAAGAGACACAAGAAAGCTGACAAAATGTGAGATTACTCTAAGTGGGGATAGAAACTCAGGGTGAAGAGAAGAAAGAGAAAATCTGAAAGGAAAAGAAAAAAAAAAAAAGAAGAAAAAAAAAAACTAGGTAAAGACTTGGAACAGGAGAAGAAGAAATAAGCTGTGCATTCAATAAGAAGATATGGAAAGCAAAGGGAAGTCCATGCCTGTGCCAAATGTGACCTCTGCCAGGTCATTTCTATGGAGCATCAGTTTTTAGTGCCATAGGCCATCCTGGTAGCTCACATCCTGTTTGCATCCAGACTGTGGGTGGTCACCATGTTTTCTGCATTCATGACTGAATGCAGAGCAAAAAAGTCCATAGACACCTTTTAAATATGGCTGCGTATTTTATTTTCAGTGCATAAATGGTGTCCTAAAGACAAGATAAAAATTTGTGACAAAGCAAATGGAAGCAGGCCAGCAAGGATCTAAAATCGGAGCCTGAATACTACAAATAAGTCTGATCACTAAGAAAATACCCTGGGGGAAATTCCACAGCAGAGATGCAGTCCAGTTCCAGGCATCACACTCAAAATATGTATTAAAATCTGACATATCATTGCTGCTCTATCACTGTATCATGACGAGACAAAACGGGAGTCAGGTCTGCTTCAGGAACAACGCAGACACAAAAATCCAGAGCTGGCCATCAGAAAGCTCAAAAGCACCCTAAGCTTGAGCTTGAAGCATTTTATGTGAAGTCACAAAAAGATATCAAAATGTAACACATTAACTTTACCTCTCCAACCTATCGTATAGCAATATCTTCAATTCCAATCACCTTCGCAAGCATGGGTTTAGAAATCCTCACACAGATGAATTCTGTAGTTCATCGGACTTCTTGTCAGAATTACTACAAGATGCAAGCACTTCTCCATTGTTATTTTTTTTATTTAGTGTTAGCGTTCAAGCAGCAAAGAAATTCTGGGGGATCCCTTTAACGCCCAGGCCTGTTATCTGTTAAACAAAGAGAAAAAAAAAAGTGAGAGGGAGGGAAGAAGGAAGAGAGGAAAATAGGAAGGAGGGAAGGAAGGAGATAAATCTCTGAGCCCAATGGAAACATTCAAATGTACAAAAATATATCATAGCAACCTATCCCTATATCAGGGGTCCCCTGCTTCAAGAAGAACCTAGAAAGAGTCATTACATGGAGTCCTTTGGAAACATTTACCATTAAGATCTTCAAGATTATCAAGCACCACTCATGACTTTTGCTAATTTACACGGTATTTGTGACTGTTACATGTGGTACTTAGCTCTGTGTTATCCAAACAAGCCATAGTAACTTTTAAATTACTTTGCCCGTACAAGACAAATGTGAGTTTTAGAAAATATCAGTTCCCTTTTATAGCTGAAGAACTGAGGAACAGAGATTAAATTAAAAAAAAAAAAAAAAAAGAAAAAAAAAAAAAAAACAAGGTTCATGATGATCTTTTGGTCTTTAGTTTTCCTGTGACCTCCTAAAATTGTCTGCTTGAAAGATCTATCATTTCTCAGCCATGGGAAATCTGTTCTGGATGCCCTTTCAGTTAGGAGGTCCCAGATCCCAGATTAGATCCCTGTCCCTCCTGGAACATGTCTTCATCCTATTGCCAAACTGATAATAAAGTTTAATTTTTTTTCCATTTCCCCTCACTAACAGCCCAACCCTTTCATGTTATGCTCAACTTTCAGTGACAGTAATTGCTGTTTCAGAGGAGCATTTTATTCTCCCAATTCCTTTTTTGCTAATGGACTGCAAAATGATGAGAGAAAAAAGCTTTGCATTGAAGAACCCTAGACAAAAATATGAGTTATTAATTATTTAAAAGGTAGCACTTAACAGACTAAAAAAGTCCCCGAATTTTGGGGATGGGGATGCAACTTTTTGCCCTGGTGAATGTAAGCATTTAACTTTTAAACTAGCAGTCTGTGATGTAAATATTTAGATATCCTGGCACAACTGAAAACTGAGATTTAAGGGAGAGGAATTTCTGAAACTGACAAAATTATAGTAAGAAATAGGAGTGACACCCAGTTCCTCCTTACAGTATATTACAGAATATGCTATACAGACATGCAAGTATAGGAGCTGTGAGGCCTGACAGGTCTGATTTAAAAAAAAGGAAAAAAAAAAAAAATCAAAACCCATCACCTTGAAAATCTTTCCTGCGTGAGGCTCCTTGGCGAGGGTGGCGTCGTCCAGGCCATCGTAGGCAGACGTCACGTACATCTCTGCATAGTCTTTCCCACCAAAGCAGCAGGAGGTGATCCTCGGCGTCGGCAGCCTCACAGTTTGGATTCTTTTTCCTGCAGGGAAAAAAAAAATTAAAAAATAAAAAAGAGACTGTTTCCCAATTCCCTTTTTGTAGGGAGGAGGCAAACGGGAAATTGCTGTTAGTGAAGGTCAGGCCATGTCCCCACAAACAAGGTGCCACCAGGGCAGGCCTCACCCGTCTCCGGGTCGACACGGATCACTCTCCCGGCATCGATGCAGGCCACCCAGAGCTTCCCCTCGGCATCAATGCACATCCCGTCGGGCATCCCCTCCTCCTCCTCCAAGCAGTACACGAGCCTGGGGCAGGCTGCGGGCAGAGGCGCGGAGCTGGGTGACCTGGGCTACCGGTGCCCAGCAGGTCCCCACCCGGCAGCTTCCCTGCTCTTGGCAGCAGGCAAGCTCATGTTCTGTGAGAAAAAATGTGCTGTAAAATTCATATCGTGTCGGCATTTCTGAGCACTCCTGCCCTGTACCAAGGGGCGAGGACCAGAGGCCCTGTCCCCATGACAAACCTCCCAGGCACAGCCGCTTCTCCTGGGCTGCGGTGCTCATGGCAGTCTTGTTGTGGGCGATGCACCCCACGAATAATGGCATCTCTCCTGGGTATAGATCAAGGACTGGACTTATTTTCATGACCAGCAAAGCCCCCTTTTTTGACTAGACCCAGGAACCATGCTTGGCAGGCTGGGCTGTGGTGCAGGCCCTGCAGTCACCGCACCACCCAAAAATGCAGGCACCAGCACTGGGCCAAGCCTGGGGAATGCATCCTCATCAGGATTTTGTATTTGAGAGGGAAAGTTGTGTTATATCTTCTTTGGAAATCTTATCTCCTAAAATCTTAGAGGAGAAAACAGAAATCTGAGTAATTGCAGTTACTTTGTATGGCTTTCACCCATCAATTCGCCAGGTTCACACAGATGACAGTACAGGGAAAGGCAGTTCAGCCTCTTAAATTCCTATGGAGCATAACAGGTTGAGACAGCACAAAAATACTCCACACAGTTTTAAAATGACACTACATCAGTTGTGCTCTCACTTGAATTTCCTTTTCGCAGATATTACGATAAAAAATCTTTGTCCAGAAAATGACTTGAAGAGAAATTTGCCAAACATCTGCAGGCAGCCTTAACTTTAGAATTAAGCTTCAGTCACAATGATTACTTGATTTTTTAAATACATTTCTGTGATATGCACATGCTCATTCTGTATTGGCAATTATGAAGCGAATACAGTTGAGGCATTCCAGTAGATGGCACTCAAGAGTAAACAGCATCACAGAAGCTAATTCTCGGTATAAAAGGCTTCGTCCCTGCAGCTCCTTGGACAGGTCTAAATATGAGCCATCTATCCAGGTGAAAATGCCAAAGCTGAAGGACTGTCAAAAGATGGCTCACCAAATACACCTGCACCATACCTAAATTTGAGAAAAATCATGATCAGCCTGCTGAGAGATACGAGATCTGTCAGATAAATCACAAGATACTACACACCCAGGTCTTGCTGCAGAAAGAGCCATAATGCTACTTGTCACCAAATTTAGAAAAGTGCATGTACCGATCTTTCCAGTGTGCACATCATAGCTGAAGGCATGCACAGCGTATGCCAGGCTGTCGATGTGAAAGAAGGTCCTGTGGTCCAGGG
The DNA here is from genome assembly GCF_009819795.1 of Aythya fuligula. Lineage (NCBI taxonomy): Eukaryota > Metazoa > Chordata > Aves > Anseriformes > Anatidae > Aythya > Aythya fuligula. The sequence continues at coordinate 136,715,048 of NC_045559.1, forward strand.
ACCAGTCCAGACCATTGGAGATGTCCACCTGGTCTAACTGTTTTATTACCGAAAGATCAGGGAAAAGAGTATAGAGAGCCCCTTGTCGTCTTGCTCGGACCCCCGGCGCTGTCTCTTCAGCCATCGTACCTGAAATGAAAGCAGGAGTGTTGATTAAGAAGCAGCTTGCTCCCACAGGAGTGACTTCCTCATGCTCCATCAGAAACCTTTAACTTTTAATAAGAAATCCTAGCACCAGATATTGTTGTTATGCTCTTTAAGCTTTCATGGTATGTCCTGCTATTCATTTGATAGTGAATGCCTCCTTACAATAGCATGTATTTCCCAAGCTGTCTAAAATAGGAAGAAAAATATCTCCATCCCAAGGTGACAAAAATATCTCCATCCCCAGCGACAAAGCAGCTGAGCTATGGAGACACTGCAAGGACAGAGACCTTGCAGAAATGGGCCTGGAGAGGTCCTACACACCCGAGGATGGCAAAGACCCCACAGGAAACAGCAGGATGATAGAAGAGGAGCAAAATGCCCTCTTCATGGCAATGAGAACGGGACTAAATGGTGCAGTAAGACTGGTGAGGTGGAGACAAGGAGCAGTCCAGGAGAAGCTGCCCCTGGGGAAGTGATCCTGGCCAAGAGCAAGGCGAGTTTCTGCATCTGTGTGGTTTCAGTCGTAGGCACCAAAGACAAAGAAAGCCACAAGACGCCAAGTGCTGAGGTTTTGCTCACAATGAGAGGAAGCAAGGATGTAGGCAAGTATCATATGATCTTGTTGTTGCTATTTATAGGCTACTTTTATTATTTAGATGGGCTGTGACCTTAAAATACAGGTGCTGTATATCACAAGTGAAGAACAACAGAGGTGAGATAATATTTTTAATTAATTTATGCCTCAGTGTTGCATTCGTTATTTAATTTCTGTTTCACTCTTATAGAAGTGAATCTTACAGATTCACCCTTCTCCAAGGAGAGAGCTCTGAAATATATTAAGACCCCTAGAGGGAACATTTACATTTTCTTTCAGTTGGGGCAATCTGTTTCTATTGGTCTCCCATTTTATAAGGTTTCTTGAGTTTGTTTTACAGCATTTGGCCAAAACTGCTGTTGAAATCATTGATCTGTCACACACAGCTAGGAACAGGTATACAAAGAGGTGTACTTTATCTTCTCTCCTATTCTCATTCTAGTGACACGTGAGCCCTAAAGCACAAACAGAAGCCAAACGAATTTGCTGATTTTGGCAAATTTGAAATAAGAGGATGTGGCTGACTGGCAGGGCCATTTTCACTCACATCAGTTGCTCCCTGCTCCCAGCGTGGATAGGAGGAAAACCTCAGGGGTCCCTATCTGCACTGCAGCCAGTGGCAACAGCCCCACTTGCTCTGCCAGCACCTTTTCCTATGGGCTGAGCAGTGCTTGCATTTGAAGGCTGCGAGCCTCAGCACCTGCTTTGGTCTAGGAGCCACATCCTCCTCTGCACCTCCAGAAACCTTCCCACCCAGGTAAGCCCTTTGATGGCTTTCCTCTGCCTGCACAGGCAGACTTTTGGGAAACACCATCTACTAAGTAGAAGCGGAGCTTTCCTGCCTGGTGGCCCTTCTGGGCAGCCTCTGCCCTCATCTAGATCAAAGGATCCAGCACCACTTATCCGCCTCTCCTGGGTGACTGGAGGCTGAAGCAGCAGCCGAGCACACTACTCACACGATGGCTTGCACTGGCGGCAGTGGGTTTTGTGGGGAATTCAACAAAGGAATCAAGAACCTGGAATAAAGTGCACTGTGTACAACACACCCTCGTTAGTTCCTCTTTGCTCCGGGGAAAATTTCTGCCGGTGACTTACCAGCAAAAAACCTCCCCTTTGGATCCACTTTCCCATCATTGAACCTGTTGTTGGGTTTATCCTGCTCGAGCTCGAGGATGGTGGTGACCACCTGGGTGTCCCAGTCCAGAAAGGCAAACCGTTTCCCCAGGGCGATGGCGTAGCCCCCGCACTGCCGCAGTGCCACCGAGCCGACGCGGGCATCTGCGGGAAAGAGGGATGGGAGACGATGGGCACCTCTGGGGCCAGCAGTGGGCCCTACCCCACCCCACCCCACCTCATTGAGGACTTGATCAGGGCATCCCTGGCCCAGGAAAGGCCGAGCTGATGCCAACAGAGCAAGGCCAACGTTTCTGCAGATGTCTGTAACATCCTCCCCTGAGGAGCACAGCTCGCCATCTCTGTGTTCTCCATCTCTCTCCCCGTTCTGTGCAGACACAGCCCTTAGGACCACACCTTTTCCCCTGCAGACCTGGATCAGACTCACGAGGCGGAGCAGCGAATGGCCCTGAAGGCAGCGGCCCCTTACCCACAGCCACGCTCTGCACCTCGCCGGTGGCCGCGCTCCAGCGGCAGACTTTCTGGGAGTTAATGTCAACGTAGACGAGCGCGTCCTCCCGTTCCTCCCAGACCGGGCACTCTCCCATCCTGTTCTTCTCCTTCACCACGGGTTCAATTCTGATGGAGGAGCACATGGCCTGAGGGGAAGAGAGTCAGTAACAGACTGCGTGAAAAGCTCTCGCTCTGGGGAAGTTTGTAATGACAACGCTTAGAAGTGGGATTTGTGAACGGCAAAGCCCCCAAATCCCACAAAATGGAGTGATTTAGGAGGCCCCCGTGACATCTCTGTGGCCTCTCATCCTACCCTAGCACCTCCTGGGCTGGGACTGGGCTCAGGAAGCCAAGGCTCCTCCTGAGCAAACTTCTCCCAGGTGAGAAGTGCCAGGGAAAGCCCAGAAGACTGCAGGACAGGACGTGGGCAGGAGCTGGGCATGGTTGGGGGAAGCCTCATCGCAGAGGAGAGAAGTTCTGCCTCATCAACGCAGATGTGCTAATTATGCTCTGTACAATGCCACCTGCAGGCTGCCAGCGCTGTGGAGCTCCCATCCTGGGTCCCCGCTCCCACAGAGGGCTGATCCCTCCCCAGGATCCTTTCCAAAAATCCGTCTTGTTTGCATCCCTCTGCCCCACATCACCCCATATTGCTTCCTCGGGGCTTGGCCGCTGCCTGGCGCTGGCCCCACCTGCGATTTGAGCAATAACTTCCACAACTCAGCTGTTACAAAACAAAAGGGGCCCCGGTGGCTCCCTCATTCAGCGCTGATGGAGACGCCGCCGCTGCACCCGCCCACCAGAGATGGGAGAGATTCCCTGGGAGCCAGCCAGTTCCTGACACCATGTTCTTCCTACAGCTTGCTGCCTCAGTGCAGGCGTTGTTTCCCAGCAGGTGAGTCAAGGATAAGATTTGCAGATAATTAATTAGCACTAATATGCTTCAAAGTAAGCGGGAAGAGCCAGCAATCACCAGGAGTGAAAATGCTCGCACATGGGAACCAGGGACTGCTCTGTTTTCTGCACAACAAGGCAAGGCTCAGACAACACAGCTTTTATTTTTCCCCCCAGATCACAGAATCACAGAATCGTCTAGGTTGGAAGAGACCTCCAAAATCACCGAGTCCAACCTCTGACTTAACACTAACAGTCCCCACTAAACCATATCCCTAAGCTCTACATCTAAACGTCTTTTAAAGACTTCCAGGGATGGTGACTCCACCACTTCCCTGGGCAGCCTGTTCCAGTGTCCAACAACCCTTTCGGTAAAGAAGTTCTTCCTAACATTCAACCTAAAACTCCCCTGGTGCAACTTAAGCCCATTCCCCCTCGTCCTGTCACCAGGCACGTGGGAGAACAGGCCAACCCCCACCTCGCTACAGCCTCCCTTGAGGTACCCATAGAGAGCGATAAGGTCGCCCCTGAGCCTCCTCTTCTCCAGGCTGAACAAGCCCAGCTCCCTCAGCCGCTCCTCGTAGGACTTGTTCTCCAGGCCCCTCACCAGCTTCATTGCCCTTCTCTGGGCTCGCTCAAGCACCTCGATGTCCTTCTTGTAGCGAGGGGCCCCAAACTAAAACTGTATGTATCCACCTGTCCCCAAAAATAGCGTCAGAAGAACATGCTGAGGCCACACAGCCAACACGCAGGCTAGGAAGTGATTTTGCACACCTGCATTATGGGATGGGGTGGTAGTTCCTCAACCTCATCATTTTTTTTTGCCCAAGTGCCACGTCTACATACCATTTATATGCAATATATGCTGAGCGTCTCCGGGTCTCCGCTTTGATACCAGCCACAATGGCCAGGCTCCAGCATAGAAATGCTCAGGTAACACTGGCTCTGAAGTATAAATGAGGCTGTGTCACGAGGTGCCAGCAAAAATGAACCCTCTAAAACCTGTTAAGCCGTGCTGGAGCTGGAGGAGTGAGTTTCTGTGGGGCTGAAGTTTGGTGCCGTGTGGCTGCAATATTTTTGACTTGATGCTCAGAGACTTTTAACGCTGCCCACACCGTGTCATTGAGCCATGGTCTGGTGAGCGGAGACCTACTCACCTCCGTGGGATCCCCCTCCTGCTGCAGAAAAGCGGGGCCAGCAGATAAGGGACCACAAGGCACTGATTCACAGACCCATCCCAAGGCGCACGCACCCACCTCATCACCAGCTGTTTCATATGGCACCAAGTCCCACCACCAGTGATGAATCAACCCCAAAAAGTGCTGTTCAAAACACCCCGGGCTCATCACCTCGAGGCATCCTTTTGCCCCGCATCTTCTTTTGCGGCACCTCTTGGCTTGCTGGCCGCAGCACCAATGCATCAGAGACAAGCATGCAGGAAAAACAGCAATTCCAAGCAGAAACCACCAAATCCTGCCATGTGCTCCCCAAAGAGAAATACAAGAGGCTAAAAATGTCACAGTCACCCTGGCTGCATCCACTCTGCACAATTTTATTGGCATTTCAGACTCCTGGAATTGTGCCTAAAGCCCGTACAGGGCTGATGGGTGTCACTGCCACGCTCTCCAAGTTACACTATATAAAGTTGTCACGGTTTGGAGGCTGAGAAGAATACGGCAGCCCGTGCAAACCAAGGAATTTTAAGCACATTTTCCCTGGGTCCAGCAGCTGAATACTTCTCTCAAGCCGTAGGGCACCAATGCGACACTCGGCAGCGAACCAAAACACCACACCTGCCGAGGAAAGCCTTGCGAGACCTGGGCTGCTGCCTCTTCTCCAGCAGTGCTCCAATGAACCCGGCTGCTGCTTGGGGAGCCGCTTAACAAGGCGCAATCGCTGATGCTATCTGCGGCCAGCAGGTAACCTGCCGCGCTTCCCCTTCAGTCAGCAGGCAGCTGAGCAATGAGGCACGCACCAAGCCCCTCCTGAACGGCCCGGCTGGCAGTGCCAGCAGCCAGGCATGTGATAGGGAAAAGCCCTGGCTCAGCGCTTTGCTCCTGTCGTGAGAGCAGCTGAGGAAAACAGGCGTTGCACCACGCGTGTGCCCCGGGGATAGCCCGCTCTCCCCAAATTTAGGGGCAAATAAACGTCTCGGATGATAAAAAGGGCAGGTTGATAAGACACAGGGGAGGGTTTTGTAGCATAAGTTGCTTTGAACGGCGAGGGAAGATTATTCCCGTGATGAAGCTGTGCTATCACCATCGAGCCTTGGCTCCCGCTCCCGGCCGTGCCGCCGGCTGCCCCGCGAGGTGCCCAGCCCGGGCTGCTGCAGCTCTGGGGCCTTGGGGTGCTGGCAGGGCCCGTCCCGAACCAGCACAGGAACCAGCAATGCATTTCTCTGCCTGTGTGAGAACCAAGCAAACACTTTAATTTGGCGCTCACGTGGCCCACGGGATGAAAGCTTCTCCCAGATAAGCAAATAACCGCATTTGACCCGGGATTATCCCGACGTAGTCATCACCTAGCCAAATGCAGAGATTAAAAAAACCTACGGCCCTAAGCCAAACTCCAGCGTTTCTCAGCAGAAAGCTGGCAATCCTTCCCACCCAAATCCTTTGGCCAAATCCTTTGCCAAATGCCTGCGTTTCAGGCAGCGCGGTCGTGCCAGAGGTAGGGACCAGCCGCGGGCTGCCCTTGCACTGCCACCCAGGCTGCCGGCACGGCCCCTCCATCTCTGCCCACCCTCACAGCATTTGTTCCTTCTTCCCACCTGAATTATAACTTTAAAGAAAAAAAAAAAAAAAAAAAAAAAAAAAAAAAGTCTTTTTTTTTTCTACAAAAGACATCCCAAAGCATTTTTTTCTAAAGGAATTTCAGTGGAGAAAACCATGCTTCCCAGTCAACTCTTCCTAAGGTGACTTGAGTTACTTCCTCTCCACATGCCGTGGCGGAGTAAAATCAAGTCATGCAATGGGAAGAAACACTCACCTGGACACAATAAAAAAAATATATAGTGTGAAATCCCATGCTGATGAACAGCTCGGAGGCAACCCCATCGGCCGTGCCAGGCTGAGCGCAGATCCCACCCCATCCTGCACCATCTCTTTGGGTTCTTCTGATTCCAGTCCCACCAGCTCCTGGTCTACTGGTGCGGCATCTCCCACCCCACCTACCATGCGGACATCCCCCCTGCCTGCCTTCCTGCAGGCTGCTCTCAAAGGCTGTGTGGACCTCAGGGACAAGCGGTGTGACCCTGCAGCAACAGGTGCACGCTTGCTCTCACCCAGCCAAATCACTATTTTAACAATTTCCTCAACTCAACACCACCACACGCTTCACCCGTTTCTAACTTGGCTGCTTTGCAAAGCAGAAACAGAGAGCTAAGTTGGCTGATGGCAGCCACGCGCCCCTGTACCTCTGTCTGAGGGCTCCCCAGCCCTCGGTGCTTCCTTCTGGGCTGGCTCGCTCCCCTCCCGCTGCCTGGCGCTGCTCCGGTGCCGCTGCTCCTGCTGCTTCTTATAGAGCCCAGGTCTGTCCCAGCAGCGCGGTCGGGGGAGTGTATCGGCGCGCCATACATATTAACGCAGCATTTAAACACTGCTGCTCATCTGCTCTCACCCACGGGCATGCACTCAGACAATAGGGCTGCATTTGTTACCGCCACCACGCGAGTATTTACTGAATCTGTCACTGCTCCCCTTTGTCACCGCTCCCCAGATTGCCCTGCTGCAGCTTCTTCTCCTCGAGCGTCCAGCCCAACTGTTCTCTCCCTGGAAACCTTCCTTTGCATACAATTTGGCCGTCTCCTGCCCTTAAAGCCATCCTCCAGCCAGCCAGTCATCTTCTGCAGCTATCATTCCCACCCTCCTGGCAACAGCAGCAAAGGGTAGAGCTAATGAAGACACGGTCATTAAACCGTCCAGACGGGCACAGGTGTAGCTACTCACCCCGGCAATAGCCCACTCAACGGCGTTGCCCAAAACTCCAGCGAAGGCTTATCTCCTTGTGGTTTCGCCCTTTTGTAGGAAGGGCCTGGTCCCTCCCTGATCTTCAGTCAGGAAGAGCAGGAGCTCCCTGGGCGGTCAGTGCCGCCTGCTTTTATGTAAGCAGAGCTCTTTTGCCTGCGAAGGATTATTTGGGATTTCTCCAGCTTGGCTGGGCATAAATATGCTTCACCCATGACTATAGATTTTGGTCACGAGGATGAAGAAAACCCCTGAGGGCGCAGCAGCTGCTGCTCCTGATACAGCCTCTCCTGTCAGTGCGCTCTTGCTCAACCCCAATTTAAATCAGCACCAGTCCTTGCTCAGAGAGGTGCGTGCCGCTAATAAGGCAGGGATTAAACAAAAGCCAAGAAGCCTCCCCACGGAGGGAGCCGGCAGGGAAAGGCTGGGGAGCAGCAGCTGCTGAGCCCGTCTGGGGACTGGGTGCTCCATCACGAGATCCCAGTCAGGCCCCTGGGGTGCTGCAAGGGCCACGGCCTCGGCCCCGCAGGCTGCGTGGGCCCGGTGGGTTTGGTAACGCTGCAGGAACGGCTCTGCTGGCACAGCTGGCTCTTCCTCACCTCTCGGTGCCTGTGAAGCCAGGGGCACGAAGCCCCACGGGTGATCTTGCAGAAAGGGGAGGTGGTGTTTCTCCCTAAAATCCCTGCGTGTCCTCCCCGGGTCTCCTGGGTGCCTCTTGGCTGGTGATTTTCCACATCTTTGTTTTTCCGAATAAGCAAGAGACACAGACTGAAGCGCAGGAACCTCTGCAGCATGATGGCTAGGGTACAGGGAGCTTATTTCTGCCTGTGTCTGCTTATTTTCCGCTGCATCTCCGGCCACCCATTAGCCTTCAACCACAGCTGCCCTACAGCACAGCTCCCAAGCTGCCGCTATCACTAGGTTCATGGCTTCGGAGATCACAGCCCTAAATTAGCCACACGCTCCATCTCCCTCACCTCATACGCCCTCACTGCTGTGCTTTGAGTTTACCTTGCCACATGTAAAGCCAGTGGAGGCATGGTGGACGCTCGAAGAAGCCCCAGCTTCCTTCATCACCTTGCTCCTCACCTTCTGCCCTGAAGTGAGCTGCTTAAACCTCCTGCTCTTCCAGCAGATGAGACTTACCCCCCACACACTTTAGTGAGGGAAAAGGGTTACTTGGACGCCCCTTGGCTGAAAGCAGCACCAAGGATTTGGTGTCATCCAGCAGCCAGACAGCTGCTGAGTCACCCCCTGCACGCTCAGGGGGCTTGGAGACACTGCTCTGGGAGCGTTTGGTCCAGTGGGAGGGAGGGAGGTGCACGCAAGGTTTTATTTAAAACACACGTGGCCAACACCACCCAATGCTTTTTATCGCCACAGATCTCCCCAAAACAGGACGAGATCTTCCAAGGATGGGCAAAGATGTGGTTCGATTGTGAAGTTATTATCTGAAACAAAGTAAGCAACATAATGACATGCGGTGGGGAGAGACGATGGGCTCCAGCCCATCAGTTAATTTAAGCACAGCCACAGCTGAGGGCTGTAAAACCATAATGTAAAAAGGAAGCCGCAGATGCCCAGCAATCAGTACTGATGTTTCTGTTGCTGGAAACATCATGGGACAAATGGATATTTTATGAGAAACTCCAGAAAATATGTGAAGGAGTCACTACGAGTAGTTTAATCAATATATCAATGTACTATAATTGCAAATGAGACAGAAGAACAAGGAGTAAGAAGAAAAGATACTGAAACAAATGCCATCAGAGAAGAAACTTACAATATTCAATAGTTTATTAGGATGAGTCTTTTTACTACAACAGAAAAAAATACCATCAGATATTTAAAGTAACAGAGTTTAAAGGGTAAAAAAAAAAAAAAAATGATTTTAAAAATATTTCACGTATTTCATTAGCTTTTCATCCTTTCCTGATGAGATATTGTAATCGTGTCATGGCTTCAAAGCAAAAGATGCTGAACACCCACATAAGACCTTCTGATTTGTCTTGCTTCAGCCAGTCTTCTGGACTCCATTCTGAAGAGTGTGCATTTAACCTGCAAATGCATACGGCGGGATTCCTTTCACCCCCAGCCCAGTTATCTGTCAAAAAAAGAGGAAGAAAGAAGATAAATGCAATGAGTCACCACTGCCAAACACTTGCTTTTCTTTCAAAACCAGGCATGCTCTGATTTAGAAAAGGACCGTGTCCAACTTGACATACTGCTGTATGTTGTATACTGCAGCTCGTCACAGCCTGGAATTTCAACCTGTGCTCCTTCTCTAAAGCTAAGCAACCACAGGCCACAGTCTGTTCCTCAGTCCATCGTCCATTCCCCAAAACCCTCTTCTCAGATACTACTACGCCTTAATTCTGCACTTTACAATGTAACTTTTGGTATGTACCTATATGGAAGACTAGGGCTTTGAAAAAACAATCCCAAAGTGACATTTTTTAAAGAGAGAATTTAGTTAGAACTAAGTAGAATGTAAATAAAAGCAGACGTTTTTATCTGCCATTGTTTAGGACACAAAACATGCCATGTTTCTTCCTGTAACAGACAGAAAACTCCCTCTTGGGCGGGGGAGCAGCAGAAAGAGGTGATGGCACAGAAACTTTGCAGTATCAGCTACGGTATGCCACATATTGCAGGACCTACAGGGCACTTCTTGGTCCATTTTACTTGCTAGTATGAATGTGACCAGTTAAACATTTCAAATCGAAAAGCATTTTCAAATCTCTGAATACATCTGTATCTCTCCATCTGCAACAGGAACCAAGGATATGAAGAATAGCTTAACGTGTATTATTGATGTCTTGATGACCACCCTCTTCCCGCTTCCCACCGCTCCGACTGGTTTGTTGTCTAAGGGCAGGAGGAGAAGGGCCTTGTGAAACGGGAGGGGGAAGAACCGTTCACCTTGAAAATCCCACCAGCCTGCGGCTGCCGTGAAAGCCACTCTTTATCCATCCCGTCGCGGGCAGAAGTCACATACATTTCGGAATAATCCTTTCCTCCGAAGCAGCAGGAAGTTGTCTTGTCAACAGGAAGCTTCACAGTCTGGATCCTTTTTCCTGGAGAAAAACACTCATGCTGCTTCTTGTTTGTCTGCTTACAGCAAGGGATTTAAACAAATTCTTGCAAATAACCAACGTGGAGTCAGGTGCTCCACGAAAAGGAATCCCAGGGCCGAGGGAGGGCTCCTGCTGTGCCTCAGCATACTGATGAGCACGGCGACAAAGCAGGCAGACTTCTGCAAACCACCTTGTTGTTGACCGTGTATCACTTGACAAGTTTCAATCTCAGTTATCACAAATGAATCCCGCCCCAAAACCCAGCGTGTCCTCTAATTAAATGCTAACATCCACAGCACAGACATCTACATCTGAGCTCATCATCTAGGCTGCCCATACAGGCAATGGAAATGGGATTTAATTCCTCCTTAAAACAGGTCACATGAAACACGCCCCAGACCTGCTGACTTCTCTATTTTAACTACAAAGGAAGCCTGGAGCGAGCAGAGCTCGTGCAACTCTCACTACGCCTCTACCGCCTGAAGTTAGGGAAGATTAATTCCTAGAAGATTTTCTTGCAATTTCAATAGCCTTTCAAATTAAGCTTGCATAAAATAGGGATCATGGGACACGTCTGAAGTTTACAGAAAACTCGGGGCAACCATAAACAATATTATGCACTTATTATACAACAAATAACTACCATCCTAATGACAGTAGTAAACAGAGTGCCCCTGGCACCAACCAGCAGATTGCTGAGGCACTTCAAAGCAAATTTTTCTAAAATTCCTCCCAAACCTGGGCAATATAATAATGGCTCGTACTCATTATGCCTGCTTTATTTACCTACAATTGACTTTCTCTTTCTGGAAGTACACTAAAGCACATGAATACAAAAATATTATATATTCATTTTTGTATTCATGTGATCGCATACAAAAAATATGTCAAATATGTGATCTCATACAAAATACGTGATTTCCCTGGCCCCTCATTTATATGTGCAGAAGGCTTGGTCCCTTTACAGCAACTGACTGGTCCATGGCATGTTGAAACAACGGGACAGAAACTTTGACAATGGGAAGAAGAAGAAAAAGAAAGAAAGAAGAAATGGAAAGAAGAAAATGGGAAGTTTGGTCCACTTAACACGTTGTGAGAAGTTTTTGGTCTGCTCCAGAGCTGGGCACTATTTCCCAGGACGTGTTCATCAAAGTATCTACCCTTGTCTTCCCTTTTATGTGTCCCAAACCTTTTGCCTCAGCCAACACACTGTGCCTTGGCCTTTTGCAATGAGCGGTGAAGGTACAAAAGCACAGCCCAAATGGCTTCACCTGTACCAGATCACCAAGCAGTGCACAAGCACAGGGCCACACTACCGAGCTGCTGGTGCAGTCCTGGCACAGTTTCAGCTCAGACCCCACCAGTTGCTGCTCTCCATGAACAGTTCAGGCTCTGGTTTGGTGTGGGAAGACAGCTTGGGTGTGCAACATAAGCTGCAGGACTAAGGGAGATCTCCTGATCCATTTCACTTGCTAGAAGGAATGTAACCAGTCTATCCAAAACTCGGGGCTGAGAAGGACGAATGGAATTGCCTTTGTATTGCTGAATGCCCTGACACATGGGCTGGGCACTTTTAATTTGCCTTGCTTTTAACTCCAAAATAAATGAAAGAAAATAGCAAGCCAGCAGCGGCGAAAGAGCCTCTTGTACGTAATAGCCAGGGAAGTCTGACTTTGGGATTCCTGGTGTTGTATAACAAGCTTATTTGGCACTGACCCACCCACAGCGGCCAAAGTAAAAAACAAAAGTAAAGAAATAAAAAAAGTCACAATCACAATCAGTGTAATGGTGGTCAGAGTGTCAGAGATTATAGACAGATCTGGTTACCTCCTTTTTTCCCCTAAGAAGAGCAAAATATATAGAAATACATAGAAAACTGGGAGAGAGCAAGTCCTGTCCGCTGCCTGGGAGTGACGAGGACCAAAGCGAGCTCCAAGGCGATGCTCCTGCCAACTGGCACCCGCAGCACTTTGTGGTTATCCAGTCAGCTGGAAGTAGAGGGATTACATGGCTGCATGGGTTACACGGTGTCTTATACAACACTCCAGAGGCCACCCTAGAAATTGGCTGACAGCAAGTCTGGGCAAAAAGGAGCAAGAATGGTATTCAGAGAGAGAAAATGTGCTGTAGGAGAAGAGGCATGAGCCCCTGAGATAAGGGGAGAGACCCTGACTGTGCTTGCAGAGACGTCTCAGCAGAGACAGCCTGGAAGATGTTGTTTACAGAACTCTGAGATGGGCGTCATCTTCCTGGAGATGCAAGGAAATCTGCACCTGAGAGATTTTTCATGGAGTCATCTTCAAACCCGTCTGGTTCACCTCCCTAAGCAGTCACAGTTCCCTCGGAATTGTGCAAAGTGCAGATTTCACAGACTACTTCAAAAGAAAGAAGGCTCCTTCTGACGTGGACACGCAGCCTGTGAAACTTCTTGCTGCTGTTCACCGTGGGTGCTCAGGGCTTCACGTGGTTGAAGGGAGACAGGACAAGTTCATGGATGAGAAATGCACTGGCAGTTAGAGGTGCACCAGACATCACATCCAGCTCAGGAAGACCCTGACATGAAAACAGCAGGAAGCTGGGAGAGCATTAAGCTGTGTACCCCACCTCCCCTGTTCTTACACTCTCCCTACATATCTGCTTATGGACACTATTGTTATTAGCTTTCCCCTAAAAAAACACCTTACCTCCTTCCAAAAGGGTGCAGGAAAGGGAAGAAAAATGAAAAAAAAGAAGAAAGTGAGAGCCTACAAGGAAAAAGGTACAAACAGGGAACCGGGGAGGAAAATGGTAAAGTCCAGTGCTCTGTGAGGGCATCCACAGGGCTGCTGGAGCTTGCCCAGGTGTGCTCTGCCCTCTAGGAGGAGGGACCAGGAACAGGTCCCAGAGCTGCTGGGATCTCCCAGCTGAAGCTTCATCCTACCAGGCTTGTGGAGCAGGCTCTGCAGGACAGGAGGAAGTCCCGCAGGCTGGCAGGGCCTTGGATGGGTATAAATAAAACGGCGATGGGAAAAACACTGCCTGAGCCTCAGTTAAGAGGCTCTGCAGAATTTGGAAGAGGTGGCAGCCTGACACGTGTGTCGGGGTCTGCAGCGTGCTGTGGCAGGGGCACACACCAAGGGAAGCTGGCATCCCTGAGCCTGCAGCCTCACAAAACCCCATTACTTCTGTTAGGGCAGGACCTGGGTTCAAGAGACCCCAAAAGCAGCTCGGTGCAGCCCATGCTGTCTGGAATCTGTCAAAACCAAGCTCCCATCTCGCAGACAGCGTGGTGCAGTCTCTCTCTCTCTTTACAAGTGTTTATACCCAGACTAAATCATGCCTGGCAGACCACCAAAGTTGAAATGGGAGCAGCAACACGTGACGGGCTCAATAATGTCTTGGGTGTGCCCAAGACACATTACTGTGGGAACGATAAAATGCCACCGAGTCTATTAAATATACTTTTATGGTTTCAGTTGCAAAACTTACCATGTAAATAATTTTCAATCATAAAAAAATGTTGCTGGCATCAGTAGCATGTGCGACTTGTATTAACTTTAGTAAAATAGCCCAAAAAAACACCATGCTAAAAAAAAAGCAAGACTTGAAATGGCTTAAGTCGTCTTTGAAATTTTGTGGCTTATCTGTATTTTTCCAAGTCTCTTATCATCAATATGGTGAACACTGGACACAAGAGGATGCTAACTCTTTGACGGATGCAAGAGGATGTCATCACGGGTATCTGCTATTAAGCCTCCATCTGGGTTTGATAGCATGGCTGAGCTATTTGATAGGCAACCAGAAGTCTTTGGATCATTTGCCCTTATCTTTATGGCAGACTTCAAGTTCCCAGACATAAGCTGGGAGTACCATACAGCCACAGGGAGGAAGGCTGGGGAATTCCAAAAGCATGCTGAAGGTAATTTTCTGTCACAGGTACTTACTGAGGAAAAGTGCCCCTCCTAAACCTGTTGTTTGAGAACAGAGAAGGCCTCATGGGATAGGTGACAGCAGGTGGCCTCTGAGTCGGAGGACTGTGACAGGAGGAGCAATGTCTTTTGATTTGTGGCCACCAGAACTGTCTGTAAGGGAGCAGCTGTATCAGCTGAATGTTCCTAAGTCCACGTGGCCTGATGGGATTCACCCCAAAGTGCTGAATGAGTTAGCAGATGTTACAGCTGGGCCAGCCTCAACGATTTACCAAGGGTCTCGAGAGGCTGCAGAAGTCCCTGCTGACTGGAAGCTAGCCAGCGTTATACTGATCTACAAGAAGGGTATGAGAGAAGACCTGGAAAACTACAAACCCGTCAAAGCTCAGTCCCTGGAAAAGTCACGAAGAAGATGATCCTGGGTGCTATCAATGGGTATTTAAGGAGCAAAGCTATTATCAGGCTTAGTCAACATGGGTTCATGAAGAGAAAACCCTGGCTGAGTAACCTGATCTCCTTCAACGATAAGGTCACCTGCTTGGTGGATGAAGGGAAGGCGATGGATGTAATCTCTCTGCATTTTAGTAAGGCCTTTGATGCCATCCCTCACAGCATCCTGGACAAGTTATCAACTGTGAGACAAACCAGTACATGCTGTGTGGTGTTGGTGCGGCCTGACCTTCAATACTGTGCAGTTCTGAGCTCCACAACATGAAAAGGGATGTTAAGGTACTTGGAAGTGTCCAGAGCAGGGCAGCAAAGCCGGTGGAAGGGCTGGAAGGCAAGTCCTATGAGTAGAGGCTGAGGACACCTGGGCTGCCCAGCCGGGAGAAAGGAGGCCGAGAGGCGACCCCAGGGCTCTCTGCAGCGTCCTGAGGAGGGGAGTGCAGAGGGAGGTGCCGGTCTCTGCTCCCTGGGCACTGGTGACAGGACACGCAGGAACGGCACAGAGCTGTGCTGGGGGGTCAGGCTGGGATTAGGGAAATCTCTTTACTATGAGGGAGGTCAAACCCTGGAACAGGCTTCCTAGAGAGGTGGTTGCTGCCCCTGCCTGCCGGTGTTCAGGAGGCATTTGACAATGCCCTCAGTAATGTGCTTTAACTTCTGGTTAGCCCTGAAGTGGTCAGGCAGTTGGACTTGATCATCTTTGTAGGTCCCTTCCAACTCAACTATTTATTCTATTCTAACACATATAATGGCAATCCCTCTCAGCAACTTTATCTTTTCCAACATAACGGAGGCTTGGAACAATGGCTTATTTATGAAGCGAACTTTTAGGAGCAGAAACATAAAACTGCTAAATAAAAAGAGAAAAAAAAAAAGAAAGAAAAAATAAATAATTATTTAAAAAGAGAAGTCGTACCATTTCTGTATGGAGGAAAGAAAAAAAAAACATACTCCTTGCATTTTTTTTCTTTGTTTGAATTCTGCAAAATTCAAGTCCACCCTTTGCAAGGGCTTACCTGTCTCAGGGTCAAGACGAATCACTCTCCCACCATCGTAGCAAGCTACCCAGAGTTTGCCTTCCGTATCAATGCACATCCCATCAGGAATGCTCTCCTCTTTTTCCAGTTTGTATACACTCCTGCGGTTGTCTGCAAGATAGAAGAAAAAATACAACAAAATTACACAATGTAGTTCCTTTTTTTGATGCTCTTTTCTAGTGCACCGCTCATGTTCCCTACTCACAATATCAAATAAGCAACTGAATAAATTAATATTATATACATATATTCAGGACGTGAACTATGTATTCTAAAGGTAGATTGGACTTTTCCAAGTATGAGTTGCTTCCAGTCAGAGAAACTGAACTTTCAAACAGAAAAGACTTTCAAAACAGATTGCTGGAACGTGCCAATAATCATTGGTCCAACACAAAGCTGACCTTCAGATATATAAACTGAGAGTTTATATAAACAGAGAGTTAGGAAAAGCATCAACTTCAAAGGCACACTGTCAACTTAAAAACAAATAGTTCTATCTGAACTTTTATCCACTGTTATTAAAGAAAATTAAAACCAACTTTCCAACATTGTTTATTTTATGCTCTGACAACTTCAATGTTTCTCATATGTTGCAATACTTTTAATGAGTTTCCCTTGTGCTCCTAGGAATTATCAGATTGCCCACGGAAAAAGAAGGGGGGAGACCACACCACTTCCTAAAGAAAAATTCAATTGTAAACCAAAAAACATAGCAGAGGCACCAGGACAAGATGCTATACCGAAAATAACTCTGAATTCACACTGCTAAAGCTAACTAAATTTGAAATTTACAGGGCTCTTTTAAAGCGAAATTCTGCAGCCCATGTATTCAAAAGCAATTTCTTAGTCCAAGTCACTGGAATTTTCTTTTGCCCCAGCTTGTAGAAGCCCTTAAGGGCGTGTTTTGTTTTGTTTTAAATAAATGAAGGAAGAAGAGCTTTGAGTTACTGCTCTCCAGTTGTTGCTTAGCTCTGTCTGCAGGATCTTTATTTAAGAGCTGAGGTTTAAAAAAACAAAATAGGGTGAAAAAAAAATCTAAAGAAGCATAGCAGAGGTATTGCAAAAGTCAGACTCATGCAGCCACGGAAATCTACCCATCTGCAAAATCTAACAAGAAACACTTTGCCCTTTTTACACAGGAAGATCAGATACGCATCATGTTTAATAACAGCACTCCAGACTACTACTCAAACCCCATCATGCGATTTAAATATTTTATAATGTTAGCAACAGCTTCTGACTAGTTTGAGATGGCAGCCTATGTGGGCACAGACGAGTTTTGATATGGCTTCTGCTCCTTTGTTCTACAGAGGATTCTGAAGAAGTGCTCTCAGATCTCAGATCAGAATTCATCTTCTTGGTAATAACCACCATGAAAACCAACACCACAATCTTCAAGCACAAGTGCGTATTTTAAAATAGGACGATTCATACCAATTTTTCCAGTTTGGATATCATAATCAAAGGCGTCCACCGAGTAGGACAAGCTGTCAATGTAAAAGAAGGTTTTGTGATCCAGCGACCAGTCCAGCCCATTAGAAATGTCCACCCGATCAAAGTGCTTCACTACGGAGAGGTCGGGGCAAAGTGTATACAGAGAGCCTTGGTTCCTTTCCAGCACAGCGGGTCGAATCTCCTCAGCCATCGTACCTGTGTGGAGACAACGGGGAGGAAAGCATCTTCAGAGTGAGCGGGCTCTCCCCAGGGTCTGCAGAAGGAAGGGGGGCTTCAGAAGTTCAGGGAAGAAACTGAGTTAGAAACAAAAGAGAAAGGCAGATTTCAGAAGTGCTGCACTTAGCAGATTTCAACACAGAGCCTTTGTTTTGTCTGTTGAACTGTGACAGAAGTGGCATGCAGTGTGACTTCTGCAAAATGCTTTACTCGGTCACTCAGAAATTAAGAAAGGTGAGGGCAGCATTTATCTTCCAACACACCTGAACAGCCCTGAGCAACCTGCTCAGAGCAGGGTCAGGTACAGCAGGTTGCTCAGGGCTATGTCCAGTCTTCAATACCTCCACAGATGGACACTCCACTGCCTCTGGGGGCAACCTGTGCCACTTTTTGACTATCTTAGTAGATTACCACTAAAAGAGCTTTCTAACATTTAAACACGATTTCCTTAATTTCTGCCTATGTCCATTCCTGCTTGTCCTGTCACTGGGCACCTCCAAGCAGAACCTGGCTCTGTCTTCCCACCAGGTACTCGTACCCATGGACAAGATACCCTGACCCTTCTCTTCTCCAGCATTTCTGCTGGCTCTTTACGAGCAATCAAAACCAGTACACCAACAGGGAGGAGACAAAGTCAGTGCCTTAAACTAAGGGGGCTCTAAATCGCAGGCCTTTTTTTACAAAAATAGTTCTGATAATATGTTGGCCAGGTGATATAAATGCATTTCTAAATGGGATTAAACTCTGCTTGAAGACAAAAAAAAAAACAACAACTCGCCTATAAGCTACAAATATATACGTGAACTATGTAGTTCGTATTTATATGTATGTATCAACTCTGAATGAACACTTACTGCATCTACAACCGATCGCTGCCTGTGGTCTGTGAAACCCAAGGGGAGGAGCGGATCAGCAGGGAGCAGCAGGAGACAGGCAGCAGACCCAGCGTACCTGCGAAATACCTCCCCGCGGGATCCACCTTCCCGTCGTTGAATCGGTTGTTTGGTTTATCCTTGTCCACGTGCGCGATGGTGGTTACCTGCTGCTCCTTCCAGTTCAAAGCAGCGAACCTGGTGCCCAGGGTGACGACATAATCCCCCGATTTCCGAAGGGCCACGGAGCTCACAGGAGCATCTAGAAACAGGGTGCGATGGACAAGAGGCATGTGCTATGAAGACATTTCTTTCCTACCCAGTTGCCGCTCACTTTAGACACGCAAGCAGTTCACTCTGGACCACAGGCATGAGAAACAACCCACGAACTGCACTGCGACAGGTCACGATGCCGTGCAGCTCAGACATGCCTCCAGCAGCACCAAAAGCACACTTGAGGAGTGGCAGCGCTGTCCAAGGGTTAAAGCAAAGCAGAAAATTGGGAAACGCTCCACGGTTAGTTTACACTGTTATGCAGTAAAACCTCAATTGCAGGTTATTATAAAGGAATTAGTTTAAAAAAAAAAAAAGAGAGAAATGTGCGTGGAGATAGTATTTCGGCCTCAATCAGGTGTAACGTAAGGAATAACAACTTTAAATAGAGCAATAAAATCTGGGGGTAGTATTTACCAGATGAGATTTAGGAACGTGCACGGGACTGATCACCAACACTTTAATTAAAAAATAAATAGATAAGTAACATTTTTTGTCTTTATAGCTATACAGAGGTGCAATTAGGTAACAGTTTTACTGAGTGTGAGGAAAACCTGGAATGGTGGGACACTGCCAGCCGAGTAACGGAGGTTTTTAGGAGCTGCCCCGAGGCAGAGCCCGGGCAGCGCCTTACCCAGGGCCACGGCCTGCAGCTGCCCGCTGCCGGGGCTCCAGCGGCAGGCCCGCCGGCCCGGGATGTCGACGCAGAGCAGGGCGCCCTCCTTCTCGTCCCACACCGGCGACTCGCCGATGCCGAAGCCGCTGCTCACGACACACTCCACCCTGACGGACGACATGCCTGCGGGGCGGCACGACATGGCACGACACGACAAAAGAAAAGCCCCGGACCCGCGCCCCCCCCCCCCCACGCCCCATTCACCGAGCCCTCCCCGGCCGCTCCTCCTCCCACCCACCGCGGGTCGTTAGAAATATAATAATAAAAAAAAATAAAGTAAAAAATAAAAATAAAGTAAAAAATAAAAATAAAGTAAAAAATAAAAATAAAGTAAAAAATAATAAACAAATAAATAAAATAAACTGAAGCGCCCGCCGCGGCCCTACCTGCTGCCAGCAGGGCGCCCGCCGGCCCCGGCCGCCGCTTTTATGGGGCGGGAGGCGGGGGCTGGGGGGCGGCCGCGCTCCGCCGGGGCCCGGGGCCCTCCCCGCCGCCCCACAGCGGGCCCTGAGGCTGCCCCCGGCCCCATGGGGGCTGTGGGATGGTGGGCTGGGCTCCGTGGCCATGGGGAGCCTGCGGGTGTTGTGGCTGGGGTGCCCGGCTGTGCTAGTGCCAGCGCCCCATGACGTGGTGGATCACCTTGGGGCTTGGGTCCGGTCGCCCCCGGGGGGATCCATGATGTAAAAGTGGCTTCTTAGCTCCTCACAGACCCTACTTCTTCCTGCTGTTGAAGCACCCCTAATGGGTTACCTCTGTCCGTGCAACAGGCACTCACCCCTTGGATTTCAGTTGGCTCCTTTTCTTTTTGGGAAGCTGACGGGCGACACAACCTCACCACCACGCCGTGTTTCATGCAGGCTTCCCTCAGAGTAACACCGACACACTGCCTATCAGCGTACTGTCATCGTGCCTAAGCACTTTGGCTTTTTATTTTACGGGCTTGTGTAGCATTACTGCAGCCCATGCTAAGCCTCAGTTTTTCTGTCCCCGCTGTGGTGTCATGTAACGCACCGCAGGGCTTCAGCCCAGACCTGAGGCAAGCGCGTTAGCACTGCCTGCCCACACAGAAAGCACCCGTCCAGAAAGGCCTGCAGCAGCTGGTGGGCTTTTGGTTGTTTGTATACAATTTACAAGGAAAGAAGAGATTTTTAAAAATGAATAAACAGAATTAATCTGTAATTTGTAAGTACAGTGAAATGCATTGCCACTTTTTAAAAAGCTCAGCCATGCTGGCTGCTCCCCTGGTGTCCTTGCATGCCACGAGGCCATTTGGGATGTGCAGGGCTCACGCAACATCTTCCTGACATCACCAAGGAGAGATGCTCACACCCGCAACCCACCCGGCGGAGCTCTGCTCCTTGCTGACTGCGACATTTGCCAGCATGGTTTGGAGGCATCAAAACAAGCTGTGTGTTGGCACCCGCCTTGGGAGAAAATTAACAGCTCCTACGAGCTCCAGGTTACAACACAAACTCTCTCTTCTGCCGAAGTGACAAGGATTTTTGAACTTAGGTCTCTGGTTACACGGCACGGTACTCCTCTCTTGTGCCTGTGCTGTAATAGCTAACCTGGCTTGCTGGAAGGTAAAAGGGGGAGGAATTCACGGGTTCCTTCATTGATGAATGCCTTCTGAGTGCTTCTGGCAGCACAGGTTTACCAGGGGAAGGAAGAGGGCAGGGAAGGTGGCTGCCGAAGGCTTCCCAGCCGGCAGCTGCTCCCTGCCATGTCACAACCACCACATTTACCACACGGCGAGCGATAAGGAGCCCACGGCTTCCCTGCGGCCTCCCAAGGGGAGAGCTGTGGCTCAGCGGGCCCACCTTGTATTCATGTGGCAGGGCTCCTCACACACTTACTCCTCCAGTTTGACAGGAAGCAGGGGAAGGGGAACCATGGGGCTCACAGACCCCCTCCCGTGCATTTGTATTATCACAGCCACTAATAGCCTGAGGAATAGATCTGTGACTTGAGAGGTCCTGCTGCCCAAAGCCGCATGTAATCCTGCCCTGCTGTCACATCCACAAAGGTAACCACAGCGCGCACGGGGGAATTTGCCTCTACAGGGTAACACCACAGTCTGGGAAAACAAACAACAACAACAACAAAGCAAGCAAGAAGTAGAAATTTAAGATCAGTCACTGTGAACCGTTGGCTGAAAAGCAAAAGCTAGTGCTGTGACATGCTTGTTTTCAGCCAGGTATAGTTCTTGGAAGAAACTCATGTGTCTGGATCAAGGTTTTATTTGTTGGTAAGCAGCAGGTAGGTCCAAGAATGATCAGACTGCTGAGAGGTCACAAGCATTTACTGGTCTGGGGGATCGCAATCACATCCTTAAATGCTCGTAGGGTTTGAACGTTTCCCAAAGCATTTACCTGCTTTGCAAACTTCTCCTTGGGAGAAGGTGGCATGAGCTGTTAACAGCAGACTTGTCCACTGATGAATTTATACATCATGTCTAACACAGACTGCTAGCACACTGTTAGGGAAGTTAATGCAGAATGGATTAAGAGTCTTAAATGGGGAATCTTTTCTAAAGAGGACTGCACCAAGTTACCATGAAGTAACATCAGAGCATTTAGCCTTAAAAGTCCAGT
Organism: Aythya fuligula; assembly: GCF_009819795.1. Lineage (NCBI taxonomy): Eukaryota > Metazoa > Chordata > Aves > Anseriformes > Anatidae > Aythya > Aythya fuligula. The sequence continues at coordinate 136,736,830 of NC_045559.1, forward strand.
TTCTCTCTCAGATCTGGCAAAGGTGCCCTTTACTTATCAAAATGCATTATGCAGGCTTCTTTGAGGAGCATTTTGTGCATGCTGGACACAGTCCCTTGACAAATCACCTCACACCATATATGCGGTGCTATAACCAGATGTTATGTGGCCCTTCCCGCTGCAGTTTCTCAAACATCCCTCACACCATCACAAGTGTCCCTCCAGCTCCTGTATCACCACAGCACCTGCCTGTGCTAGCTCCTGCCATCCTAATCCATCTGACAAAGCCCGAGTGTCCAGCCGTGCCTTTCCAGGCCCCTGCTCCTCGCAGTGGGAAAGAGGGTGCTTCAGAAAGGGCAAGCCTTCCACGGTGGAGCCTGGCCAAGAGATGTTGCGTTAATGCCTTACTTCCCTGCTCTTTGTACCCCATGTGACCCGCATTTGCATTTTGCTTGCCTCAGGAAAAAAGAAAAAAAAAAAAAAAGGAGCATTGCTATGTTCTGTGGCAGCTGCAAGAGGACAGGCACAATGGAGGCTGTGCCAGGGAGCCAAGACTGGAGGGAGAGGCCGCAGCTTTCATTCAGGGACCTCCACTGGCAACAGTGCCCTCAGTGTTCGCAGCTTTCAGGCACACAAGCCCCTCTTCAGGCCCAGGTCAGAAGCGAATCTCAAATTAACTGCAGGTTTGGGACAACTGCTCCAAGCTTAACTCAGTGTGTTCAGGCAGGTGAGCTGAGAGAAGTCAGGTTGCTGTGTTAGCCTCCACATCACCCGGCGTGCCTCGCTTTTGGCTTTTTCCTCCTTAAGCCAGGGGAGATTGCTGGGGCCCGGGAGGGTAAGGCGATGCCCAGACACCTTTTTAGAAGAGATAACAGAACAAAGGCTGAGGAATCAGGTCTGGAGGAGGGGAGCCACCTGTCTGGCTCCCTCCAAGCAGATGCAAAGGAGGCCTAGCATACCAGTGCTGCTGGAGCAGCACCACCCCCAGATAAGGGAGGCGAAACCTCAGAGGAATGCCACCAGACACAGCCCTTTCAGGTGCCAGGGGGTGTTTTTAAGAACAGGCTCACTTAATGATCCCCCCCCAGCTATCCCATCCCCTCTCAAGGACCTGCATTTCTAAAGGAAGAGCCAAAACAGGCGAAACTTTGCCCAAAGGGCACCCAACACCGGCTCTTTTTGCAGGTGCCACCCCCAGCGGGCTTCTGGTGGCTGCTGGGACCACAGGAGAAGAGCGGCCTGTCTTGGTGTCCGTCACAGGCTTCTGGCTGACCAGGTTTCCTGAAGACATCTTCTGACAGAAACTGGTAAAAATGTCTTGAGGATGGCTGGGTGAAAAGAAACCGTGAGGGTGTCATCAGCGAGCCCAGCAGATCTCAAGCAACGCCTCCGATGGGGCAGATGGGGAAAACAAGGGCCCAGCCCAGAGCAGAACAAAAGACAGAGCGGGCAGGGCGAGGTGGCTCCGGGACAGGGCCCCAGCCACCAGAAGCCCGCCGGAGAAAAAGGGATTAGCTGGAAGCTTTACTCAGCAGGCAGGGAAACCGATGGGCGAGTATCTGGGGCCGCTTCTCCTCACACAGCCGGGCGGGCTTAGCGGGGCTCTGTGCCGAGGGATTAACACAGATGCACCACACGCATCTGCTGCTTTAGGACAGCTCCCCGGCTGCTAGGAAAGTTTCGGAGGAAAAAAAGCAACCAAACGTTCAGTTTCACAAAGCTGTGCTTGCTGTCAGGTCAATCCACCACAGACGAGTCCAGGGGCTGAGACGTGCTGGCCTGGCAGGGAGCGGAGCCCAGAGCATTTATCCCAGGATGGTCCTGACAAGCAGTAACACTGCAAAACTGTACCCCTGTGGGGGAAAAAGTCTGTTCAGCTGTGGTGCTGGCACAAGGGAGGACTTGGGAACAGCAGCACGGCACCTCGTGAAAGCAGAGCCCCGTATCTTCGCTCACCCTACAGCACCAAGGCACTCCATTGTTTTCCACCTCTGCCCATCCCTGCAATCCTGCCCTGGCATACCAAGCTCCCAGGTTGTGCAAGCAGCTTCCATTTGCTCATTAGTTCACATCAAACGCATGTTTTCTCAATAGATGTGTCAATTCCCTGCAGTGGCAAACCATAACAAGCTCAGGGATCAGCCAGGCTCACACCGATCGCGATGACTGGTTTGTCACGTTCCCCGCAGCTCGCGGAGGCAGGCTTTGAACACTCGGTGTTGAAGGCTACAGATACCACACGCCTAGCCCAGGTATCGCCCGTGGTATCAGTGAGGTATCGCATCAAGTGTGAACATCTGAGGCTGCTTTTTCGTAGCCAAACATCTGGCATTTCTGCCCCTATGGTTTGGGACTTGGGAGAGCATCGTCCAAACGGTGCATACAGTGGCAGAGTAAGAGCACAAGTTGCAGCCTAAAGTGTTTTTTTGGACAAACTCAACAAAGATGGTGCTGGGAATCACCATACAGACCCTATGAACTTGTAAGAATTTGGCCTGAGTTACCACCAAGTACCCAGACTTACGTGGCTGTCTGCAACTTGTTTGTAAAGATGCTGCAAACCAGCAGCAGCTGTTTGCAAGGTAAACAAGCAGGGGTACAGATTGACTTCCTTGGCTCCTTTTCCCACATCCCAGACACAAGCAGACCGCTCTCAAAGGAGATGGGAGGCCACCAGTCACAGTCACTGAAAATAGATCTTAGGGAAGGAGAAATCCCGGTCCTGAAAGACAGCTGGCAATCCATCACTTACAGCTTCTTCCTCATGCTGTTTTTTTTCTCCCCTCTCTTCTATATATTCCTTTTGTGCTCTTTCCCTCTGGTTTTCTTTCCAGCCGAGGACTTGCTGCCCTGTTTCACTCAGCCCCACGCGTGCATCACAACCCCCAGCCCTCCTGAGGGCAGGGAGGATGTTATCAGCAGGGTTGTGCAGCTCCACCTGCTCCTCGCTCTCCATCCTCGCTTTTGCTGTCTTGTTCCTGCTCCCCGGCTGCAGGGCGGGCAGCAGCACCGGCCTGTGGGAGCAGGGGGAACTGCAGCAACAGGTCGTGCAGAAACACCACCACCCACCAGGCTGGGAACGCTGCTTGTCCCTCTTTCCCAAGGCAATGTCAGTGCTGGCCATGCACATGTTGGTGTGTGAGAAGCGGGATGAGGCAGAAGGCCAGGCTGCAGCTCCCCCTCACAGCTTGGTTTGTACAACCAGGGGCAGGCCGTGGTGCTACAACACAGGCAAATGTATCAGAAAGGGAGAGCAGCGCAGCAAATGGCCTGTTACATCTGCTGGGCTAGGCAGAAACAAAAGCCAGGCTGGGACTATTTGCTAAACGCAGCAAATTGGTGCTCACTGACTCTTTTTTCGGGGAGGCTGAAGGGGAAAGGTTTTCCTTGACCTTTCGACTTCAAGTACTGCCAGCTCTGCAGAAATAACTCCCTCCTGACGGACACAGCACTGCCGTTAGACCCATTAGTTTAGACCCAGGCACAGAGGGTGCAGCCTTGAATAAATCACAACAAGTGGAAATACTGTTAGCAGTTTCATAATTTAATGAAAAAGTACTTGTAAAAAGGGGACATCTGAAAAAGACCGAGTCCATCTTGGAAAATTGAATATATATATATTTATATATATAAAACAAAATGCAAAAACACCAAAAAAAAATTTGACAAATAAGGTTAAGAGGTAATACTTCAAACAGTTAGCCACCGAACACACAATAAAAACTAGCAAATGCACTTTGGGGACAATACTTGAGAACTACGTAACCAAGGGCTCCTTCATATATCTATTAAAATCATGGAAAAATTAGCAAAACCATTGCCCAGGCGGGAAACAACTGAATTCATAACCCCAGAAGAGCAGAAATGCTGAGTTTTGCTGAAGCACCATTTTCCTCCCCTCCGCCGTACGCTTCTGGCCACAAAATGGCATGAAGGCGTTGCCAGCCTCCCACCTGAGTGTTCCCAACGCAAGCTTCATGAAATTTTGTGGCCAGCAAGAGGATTACTAATAAATATCGAAGGAAAACTAAGAGAGTCAGAACCGGAATACAAATGAAGAAACATTTGTTGACTTGTTCTGAACGACCCATGGCTTAGAACACAAAGCATTTCCCATCAAAATAAAATGTGTGGAAACCTAAAATGCTACTGCGTATTTACACCAAAAGAAATAATTTTGAAGATACAGCTCTAGAAAGACAAATTACACAAATATACATAAAATCAAGAAGTGGGGAGAAAAAAAAAAAAAAAAAAAAAAAGAAACTGCATGAAGCAAATAGAGCAGGATTGCCAAGTATGCTGTTTCGCGGTTTTTTATTTCGTTGAAGTCCTCCAGCCCCTGACTTGCTAGTCCTATTGCAACGAGGGAGATTTCAAAGCTTAAACCAAACCTAAAAGCGTTGTCATTTCCCAAACTAAAAGCAGTAAATGAAGGTAATGGAGAATGAAGAAACATGCTGGTTGGCTTCTGCGTAGCCATCGTCACACGTGAACCTTTCATGTGTAGGGAAAGTGAGCCCTGATCCCAACAGAGGCACGCAGGATGCCCCATGCAGCCCATGTCCCAGCTCAGCCGGTGACGTGGGGACAGGGGGTGCTGTGGGTTTACGAAACACACAGCGTTTCAAAGAAAAGGGCAGCTACTTGGTTGATCACCACAACACAAGAAACTCGTCCGCATTCAAACAGAAATCCCAGACAAAATAAACAAGCCAAAAAGGGCTTCCCCTCCCTTCTGGCTTCCTCAACAGAGGTTGAAGTTTAAAAACACGGGTAAACAACTGATTTTAAAGCACGCTAAAAAAAAAGTTTTAGTTTGGGAAACAGCAACTGATCCAGAGGTTGAAAAGCAGCTTAACGTAACCATAAGTTTTCAGCAATAAAAAACATACTCCAGGTGATGACTGGCTAAAATTTCACAGGCCTAGGTGCCAGAAGTGGGGCTCCGGAGCCCACATTGAGGCAGCTAGGGTTGAAAATTTGTGCCTAAATAAAAAGTTCAGGCAAAATTACTTCTAATTCATCTTCTTTTAAAAACACCAGGTACAAACACCTCCGGCCGTGAAATTTCAGTTTGAGGAGGAACCTGGCATCACCGGTGATTGCCTAAATTGAAGTGTCAAATAGCATTTTTCTTTGAAGTAGTACATCTACTCTTGTAAACACTATCCACAAAATTAGCCATCTGTACTTGTTAGCTGGGTAAAATATTTACAAGTGCATCCCACAACAAGCAGCTATGTACAGAGATTAAAAAAAAAAAAAACAAGTACTAGAAGTTGTATATTTACAAAATAAGCAAATAATTGCGAGGAGAAACACGACCTTCAGCAAGAGCAGGGAGCGGGGGCACGTCTAGAGGTCAGTGAGTTTGGCAGCGGCTTCCACCCTCCGCAAGGAGCCCGCGACCACCACCGAGCCTCCCTGCAGACGGGGACGGCGCTCAGCAGCCGCTTTGGGCCTGATCCAGCAGAGCACCTGGGCAGGGGCTGGGCCACCCGAGGGAAAGCAGCAGGGTTTTTCCAGGCGCTCAGCTCTCCCACAGGCCCCCAAGTGCCGTGCTGGATCAGCAGCAGGCGCTGCAAGGACGCGGTTTCAGCGTCTCCCCTGCAGCCCCTCGCAACGCAAGGGCTCCTTCCTTCGCTACCTGCCCACCACGGCTGGTACAGCGTGAGCAGCCTGCCTCGCAGGCGAGCTGGCACGGAGGAAGCAGTTTCCTGAGCTCACGCAAGGCCCAGCCGCCCCGCGCTTCCCCAGATGGTGACCTCTGACCAACCCCATCCGTTTCTCCGCGACTCCGCCGTGACTCGGGGAGCCTTGCGAAGGCTGCAAGCCGATTCACAGTTGAACAAAACGACTCCCATTTCGTCCCCTCCTGCAGTTCTTCCCGTCGTAGGTCCTGTACTGGTTTCTGGAACCTGGTGATGCTGAGCTCTGCACTGGTACACCGGGATACGCGAAGGCTGAGTTACCCCGTGGGGGCTTCTAATCACCTTTGTACCGAACCGTGAGAAATCATGTTCTTTTTGTTTCTATTGTGACAATCTCTTCCGAAGTCCTTGCTTGGGCTCTCTCTCTCCGAGCTACTCCGCCGTAACCTCACTTGCTCTTTATTTTCATCACTTTCCGCTTCAGAGTCACTCAGCTCCAGGTCGGGGCAGTACCCGTCGTTGTCCTGGTAGGGAGCACCTTCGAGCGCCTGCTTGCTCCACAAGCGGTCTTTCGCGGCGAGCCTTCTCGTCGGCTTCTCACAGCACCGCAGATCTTCCGTGGTCCTCACCAGGCTGTTGGTAGCCTCTTTGAAGGAGCGGCTAAAATGTTCCATGGTGGATTTCCTGAAGCCGCTCTGGCCGGCCAGGTGAGCCGCGAGCACGGAGTCCTGCTCGTAGGGCGTCTGGCTGGAGCTGTCCCTCTGGCTCACGTCGCCGGCCCTGCCCAGCAGCAGCCCGTTGGACTTGGCCGCCAGCCGCGAGCCGTCCTGCTGCGCCCGCCCGTTCCCCATGGCCGCCTGCCCGTGCAGGGCCGCCTGCAGCGCGAGGGGCTTCCCGGAGGGCTGGCCCCGGTGAAACTCGGACACCTGCACGGGGCCCGAATCCTTCGCCTCGCCGCGGGGCTTGCCGATCCCCCCCGGGACAAGCAAGCCGTTGCTTCTGCCCTCGTGCTGGTACCTGGGGTACGATTTCGCTTTGATTTCGTAGGGTTCCTTCGGCGCCGGCACGCTCCTCTTGCCGTACGCAGTGCTGTTGTTGTCAGGAGACAGCGGCCTGTTGCCAGGCTTCAGGGAGTTGTTTTTGCAATCTCCTAGTGCTGATTTGGGCATTTTTAACTTCAGGGTGATCCTGGGCGGTGGGTAGAACAGCGTGTTCTCTAGTGCACTTGTCAGGGTATGGCCTGGATGAGAGAGAGACGAGGGGGCAGAAGAAAAGAAGACTTAAAGAGGGTAACCACACTGTTACCTGTAAGTTTTATCAGTGCATTAAAAAGTCATTCAGCAATAAGAAGCATCTGCAAACAACTGGTGTGAAATTATTTCAGGACATTACAGACAAGGCAGAATAACAAGAACTGCCCCAAATTGTCTACCATTTCAAACGTTTAGGTAAGCATCTTCGCATTTCCATTAAAAAACAACAGCCTGCCCTTTCACAGGGCTTCAAGCCAGTGAACTGAACCAGCTTTGAGACATGACAGAAGTAGTTCCAGCAAAGCTATAAAAAAGGTTCACATTCAGCTTTGGATAGAGAAGAAACAATGCTTCAAACTGAGCTGCAATTTGGACTTGGTTCAGCTCTGCTTCGTATTTTAAAATTCTCTGTGCTTTAAAAGTCTTTTCACTCTGATGTACGAGTCTTTATTATATTGTGCACACACACTGCCATTGCAAAATATCTCTCAAAATATTTTAGTAAGTTTTTTAAAAAAAGCACTTGGTTTTGTAAAGACATAAATTTGGTACACATTTCTAATAAAGTTTATTTACACAAAATCCAAGTGCTTTAGAGTACTGCTGCTTCTGCAAAGAGCTAGGCTGATCTAAACCAGCTGAAAAACAACAAACAAACAGAACAAACCCACCACCTTGTCAGTACCAATGAAACTTATCCATGTTTCAGGGGCAGACAAAAAGCCACAAAGGCTTCACTCTAAATTGGTTACAAAAAACACAACGTGTATCTTGAACGAACATCAAGATCATCATTTCACAACTGCAGAAATAGCTGACGTCCCAATTAAGGAAAAAAAGCCATTGCACTGCAATATATACCATTCCTCTTTTCAAATGTTGTGTTCCTCATTTCAGGGCACATTTTTAGTGAAAATCAAGGGCAGGGTTGGTTTCGGTACATCAACTTTCCAAAGCAGTCACTGCTCGCTGGTAAAAACCAGAGTGCTTAGGCTCTTTCTGAAGGAAGGGACAGTAACTGAGATGACAAGCTAAGAAATGCCTCTTCATGTTGCTCATCAAGTATTCAAGGCAACACGAGAAGAGCCATTCCTATCAGTCACTCTTTTTTGCCTGAAGAAATTAACTACAGCAAGCAAAAGAACATCTCAGTGGGAGAGCAGAGCTTGCTGTGGGGAAACGGCACCATAAAACAGCAGCCCAAGGAAGCAAAAACCTCGAGATCACCACCAGCTCATTTCTGCTACGTGGGTAACGGAGCAATTAATAACTTACAGGCATATGCCCAAGAGTGAAAGATCCAAGTTAAGGTGTTAAAACATTAAAGTATTTTGTCTATGTTGGTAGTTTCATTGACTGAATATTTGAATACAATTTTTAAAGCAGCTCTCAAACGTTAAAACACTAAGCCAGAACATAATGAGAACACACAGCTTCCTAGTTTATACACAGTTATGATTTGTAAATATTTTACACTTCTGTGATTACCTGCAGCAATTTCCTGATTAATGAGCTGGACTTGCAAATTGAAGACCTGCTCGTGTACTTTACTGTGCGACAACTTCAGTTTCTCTCTCCTGCTTACCATGTAGCAGAGATTTCTTACCTACAGAGAAATAATAGGAGACTTAGCATCAAATTAAAAAAAAAAAAAAAAAAAAAAAAAAAAAAAACACACAATCTGGACAGAAAAAATGTATCCACAACAGAATTATACAAATTTGATGAGCAATATCCCTTGGCAAATATCTCATGACTGATACTAAACATATGTAACCACGAATTTAAAAAACAAATCCTGAGTATTTTTAATTACCAGTTTAATGAGTGTCTTGAATACATTCTGCAAGGCAGCAGAATGTGTTTTCACCTACAAGCACAGTAAGCAAACAAAATTCTAGTCAAAAGCACGTAGTTTCTAAGACTTGCTTGTCTGTAAGCCTACTTCAACCACATGCTGTGCTGGGGATGTTACTGCAGTCCACACTCCAGTCTCCTGGAATTTCCTTGTGAAATGCTTTGCAGAATGATTTTCAAGAGCTAAACTAAGTTTGTTCCTCTTAGAATTATTGCAACATTTGAAAGTATATCTTTTTACAAAGCTACCCAATAGATTCTGGCCAGTTTAGACCAGAATTAACATGTAGATCACCCCGAAGAGAACACTGCAGCTTTTCGTGCCTTTCACACATTTGGCTGATGCATTTAGCAGCTTGTTTTCAGGCTGCATGGCAGTTCCACACAGTTCTACTTTCACTACTTGTTTGAATTAGTAGCAGTACGTCCCCCTCCTGTAAGGCAAACAGGAAGAGGCACCGCAAGTTTGTAACACTGACCTGAAAGAGTGGGCACAACACAGAAAAAGCATAGGGGCTGGCTGAACGGTATTTGCCAAGTGTACTTCCCCAAACACCTAACTTTAGCTGTTCAGAAACTGGAACCTCTCTCCCCAGAAAGGAGATTCCCAAATTTATTTTCATACCAAGACGTAACTGAACACGAATTCTTGTGGCATGAGAGGTTCAGAAACTTTGAGAGCCATCTCGAACTACGAAGTGCTTCCACTCAATGGAAGTGCATCAATTTCAGCACAATTAGATGCAAACCAACCACTCTTTGAACAAAAGGAAAAACTTGAAATCCTTTCTTGAAAGAGAAAAACAACAAAAACAAACCCAAAACCCTCCATTTGAAGTTTTTTTTTTTGTTTGTTTTGTTTTGTTTTCTTTTTAAATAAGAACCCATATTTGAAGTTGTCCTGGAAAAAGAGATCCAGGCTTGAATATGCCTTAGGTTCACCACCCATCTCTAAGCTCTTGCAAACCACAGGTGATCAGCAGCCCCATATGGTAACAAACCTGTCTTCCTCCCCACCAGCTGCCAGAAGGCATCAGTCTGTGGTGCTGCCAGAATAAATACCTACTCTGGATTTTCCTCAAGAACTCCACCTTTTCCAAATGCTGGCTAGCAACCTCTGAACTAGATACTGCTAAAAAGACCATTTCCTTTTCATCCTGCTCAGCAAAGCCACGAGCAGTGCTAGACTCGGCGGGCTGTTTTCCAGCAGCTAACCACCAGCAGCACCTCGGGCAGCCACGTGCAGGGAAATCGCCCAGCTCAGGAGCGTGAGCAGTGATTCAGCCCGCCCGCTACCTAGGGCCAGCCAACAGCAGCACGCTGCCCAAGAGGAGAGGTGAGTCAGGGACCTGAATCAGAAGTCACGGGAAGCTGCCTGAGCACGGGCCAGCATCCCTCTTCTTTGCCCGCGAAGCCAAGAAGCCCCTGTGGTAGTTAACCACCCAGAACTTCACCCGATCGCCCTCAAACCATGATGATGTTTTAATGCACTTCTAGAATTCCCCAAAAGCTTCAGGCGCACTCACCAAAGAATACCTGCTGCTTTGCCTACACAAATTAGTTTTCAACGCAGAGAATTTTGCATTGCGTACTTCACAAGAATGGAGCTGAAGGCCTTACCTCTTATTATTTTCTAAATCGTCTCCCTGTGCTCTTCCCATTCCCACTTCTGTCCAAAGACAAAGCTGCTGCTCACCTGCACACAGTTTTTCAAAACTTTACCAGTTAAACTCTTACCCTCTCTAGGTCCTGCCTCAAATGCATGAACATCCTCATGCGAGTATGAATGCTATCTTCTTTTGGCTGCACTAAGCCATTTTCTTCATCCTCCTTGGGAGGAAACAATGGTTTGTTAAAGTTACTTTTTCGCTTTAATTTCCAGTAATTGTAGATGAAGTCTACAGCAAGTTTAGGAAGACCCAGTTCTGCTGCAACGTCCTCCACTTTAACGAGTGAGTAAAACTCTTCTTCCAGCTCTCGGAGCTTCTGGGCTCGTAAACTGGTTTTCTCGCTCTCCGTTTGCTTCTGGTCCGACATACTTTTGGGATGCTCATCAACATCAGGCAGCGAGTTCTGTTTGTTCTTGCTATGCTTCAGACAATACGACTTGAACTTGACCTCATCCCCGTCATCCAGGATAGTCTTCATCTCTAAGCTATGCTCGAAGGCACAGGTGACATGAAAGGCAGTGATGCAGCTTTTCACGGAGCACTACAGATGGAAGAAAAGGGAAAAAACACTCAGTCACCAAGAGTAGAAACAAACCAGAAAAAAAAATATATATATCTTCATTACATTAAAGTTTATTCCTACCAAATCATCTCTTAAGCACTCTTAGAAATACCTGTTGATCTCTTCGAAGCTGGTATCATGTTAGTATCATGTGATCTGGTATTTTCTTGTTTTTGAACAGCGTTCAGTGGAAGGATCCACCTCTGATCCACATACTACCAGTACTTACACTTCTCAGCCTTACTCAGAAGAAGGCAACTGAGACCAACTCCTAACTCTCTACACTGAAGCACTTAGGGAACTAATTTGTTAGCAGACAGCTATGAAAAAGTAGGCAGCTATCCTACGATTGTCTTCATCATAACATCTCCAAATACAGGAAAAATAAAATAAAAAAAAAATCCTCATCTCACAGACTGAGTCAGAGGAAAACAAGAACATACCTGAATGCAAGCACCAGTTTTCAGTTTGCATAAACTACACACTAAAGCCCATCGACTTGGTGGAATGTGAGACACCTTTGTGATCGGCTCCATCCTTTCTGGGCAAGCAATACTGACCTGAAAACAAAAAGCAGCATGGAAACAGTTAGCAAGGCAATAAAGACAAGCTCTCCACTAATATTAGAACAAGAAGTATGACCACACATTTATCTTGTTCAGAGATATCTATGTGCTCATGCTTCTTAGCAAGTGACCCCAGAAGATCCTGCATGTGGAAAACCATGCTGAGGAATACAATTAGTTCAACCTGGTGGCTAGAAGTTGCAACTCTTCAGAAGATTTTAGGCATCTGCAGTATGCCTTGTTATGAATCATTTAAGAGACTACAGTAAATGATAGCTAAGTTTATTCCCTTTCGATTCTTTATTTTTTTTTCCTGTGTTATTAAGCAGATCTAACTTAAAAAGTACCAAAAAGCGAGCTACTCAGAACAAAACAGGAACACTTAGTCACTTACCTGAGAAGTTCCTTCTTTAAGATCCACAGATCCGCTACACGAGCTACTTCTGCCAGCTCAGAGATTGGGGCAGAAGAGATCTAGCAGTCAGCAGCCAGGGAAAGCCTTGCTTTCTGCCTTTACCTCCACTGAGCACTCCCAGTGCGAGAGGTGACTCTAAAACACTTTCCTAACTACAGATTGTATGAATTATAATTTGAGAAAGAATGCAACAAACTTCTCTTTCTGCAAAGCACAGTATGTTATCTTATTCCAGTTTTCATGTATTTAGTCTGGATGATCTATTTGTGGATCAGATTATGGATATTAATACTACAAGAAAGAAGAAATTTCAGATAAGCATAGGTACCTTTTGCTATTGTTTGCTGTACTAAGGTTCACATATCCATTGTGATAGAAATTTCTCAGCTGTCTGTTGTCCATACTGGGAAACCAGGACTGTTCTCCATAATTTGGGCATCCAAACAGAGATAAATAATCTCCTCACTCATCCCTGAGATGCTCCTGACCACCATCCAAGGGCAGAAACAGAACTGGCCAGCTATGAATGATCAACATGCAGAACTGAGCATATCAAAATCACACAAGGCAGAAAATTTCAGAGGTAACTGTTCTGTCCCAAGGCTGGCAGTCTCCAAAAGCTTGGAATTTGATGCTAACACAAAGAAGAAACACTTTGAATTCAGCAGCTGTGTGCTATGGGGGGCTACCTGCCTGAAACAGAAATGCAGTGCTAATTCTAGCTAGACAGATCTCCCTGCTTCATACAATGATTGGCCCGAGCAGAGCAGACCGCTGGTGGGATTGGGGCCTCTTAGCAAAGGAGTCAAAACAAAGAATTCAAAGAAAGGAGGTTTCGAGGTCACATTCTGTGGCACTGTGAGGTCAGAATAAAGCCTATAACCTAAGAAAGTAGTCAAGACTGAGATAGGATTTTTTTTTTTTTTTTTAAGAGAAGCTTAAGAGCATTACATTACAGTAGTTTTCATAGATTATTCTTCCAACCTCCATAATAAGGCTCTTCTAGGGAAATCCAGATTACACAATTAGTTTAAGACGTGATAATTAAACTGTTGCCTTTACAAGGGCCATCAAACTAAGGTGAGTATGCTAGCTTCCCTTTTGGGGTATTTCAGCAATCACCTGATGTACATACTCACTTTGAAACCTGCCTAACCCCTGAGGAAGCACAGCAGACCTTCTCTGCAAGCTAGACTTGTCCAATACAGCAGTGCCACGTTGATCAAGCCTGAGAGTCAGAGCTGCTTTGTTCAAACTGAGCGTTTTTGTTACTCTTTCCTATCTTTTGCATTGTTTTGAGCATCCATCAAGTAGTTGGGAAAGACAGCTTTGCAAGAGATGACTCGATTCATCATTCTCACATTTTAGAGGTTGGTCAACAGATCATAGCGTAATGACAAAAACAGACTCGAGCATGATTTGTGTTTGTTGTAGTACTTCAATCTCCAATCCCCCAGTTGCAAGCCCGATCTTCTAGAATATGCTGAGGCCAGCCAGTGCTGCGTGGTATTTCTATTCAGCCCAGTGACAGGCGCAAGTGTATGTCACTGAACTCCAGAAGCCATGAGTCCCATCAGTGGGCATGCTTCAGCCTTCTCTTGGGCCAAAACCAGAGTCAGAAAGATCTGTGTGGAAAACCAACAGGACTTGGCACCTAGAAACCAGCAGTACCAGCTCCTGTCAGTTCAAATTATCAAAAAAGACAAGATGAGGAAAAGCAGCAAGCTGTGACCCATCTAACAAAACTAAAACCTAATTCTGAGAAGTCTTTGTTAGAAAGGTAGCGGGATGCTCCAGAGGGGTCCCAGAGAGGACAAGGAGAAGGGGGAGGCAGCATGCGATGCATTCATCAGGTAGAGATGAGGAGCAGCTTCGTCTTTTGTGGACTTCCTATGTGTCAGCAGGAAAGGGACAAAGCTGTCCTTGAAACTCTTGAATTGTTCCACAAAATCATGTTCACCACTCTTAAATGTCAAAAGGCAGCTTTTTGATTTCCATAATGAGACTCTTTACCAACCTAACTGGATGCTGCTCAAAACAGAGCTGGTTACAAGTCGCCCAGGTGTTTCTGAAACAATATTGTAAAGAGACTGACCACGTTTCTTGCCCCAGTTACCAGAATCAACAGGCAAGACTTCCTGTGGGAATTAAGGGGTTGCATCGACTTGCCATGCTGTCTTTATTCCTTTCAAAAATCACCTTCAGTGATTTTCTCCTGGAGACTGGGTGGCACCACCTTTCCTCCGTGCGTCCCAGCAGAAGCTAGGAACTGACACACATCTTCTCGCTCTCTGCCCCCTTCAGTGCTCTCCCTGCTGCTTCCCCAGAGGGGACTCTGGAGGGCGGGCAATATTTGTGTTAGAAATCCTGTCCCTTCGGCTTGCAGTGCTGCCTGTTTACATTACCCTGCTTTGTCAAAACACCACGAGGCGCTTCCAGTCAGGTGCAGTTTATTTATACTGGCCTCGTGCCGCCTGCGTGCTCCTAACACTCCCTGAGAGGAGTCAAGGCAAAGTTTGTTTGAACTTGGCTGTTCACGAGGGATCCCGAGAGCTGAGAGGCCAACCTTTTTATTTCCCAAAGCCTCCCTAACCAAGGCAGAACTGACTGTCTGCCTTAACACGTAGCCTCTCTGTTCCTCCTTCACGATGTGCCAGGTTCCATTTCGACTGCTGTACTCCGAAGAAGTTGTAGAAGTGGGAGAGAGAGAACGGTGGGGTTGTTGAAGCCTCTTCCCTGTGACTTGCACGGTGAGCTGACATCTCTGCCACCACCCTGCTCTCTGCTGGTAGCCTGCCCCCAGCAGCAGCTAAGGAAAAATGGCTTCGTGCTTCAGCTGACAGCACGCTGACTGAGGGAAGATGTGTCTGCAGTGGGGCCTCTAAGGCAGAGAAATCTTGAACTTCAAAGCAGAGCAAGTTTTCTCATCTCAAAATCTTTCCTTTTTTTCAAAGAACGTCTTTAAAGAAAGCATAGAAGAGCCATTTACACTAAAAGACATTAATGGCAGAAGAATAAAAGGATATAAACTAACGATGAGGGCCCTTTATGAAGTAAAAACCTTCAAACGTCTCAATCAGCCACGTGAAGGTCAACAAAGCCTTTTGACACCATCAGCTTACCAGGGGAGGGAGGGAAGAACCCCCACCCACATTTTAAGAGAGTGCTGAACGAATGAATGAAGGACAATAAATCCCCACTGCAACCACGTGCAACATTGCTAGCCTACACTTGGTGACTCATCGAGCCCCTCTTTGAAGGTTTTACCACAAACATGGTTCTGGCTCACTTTTCTCTGCCTTCTGCCTTGCTCTGTCTCGTTGGGGGCACAGTGGGGAAGCAGCAGAGATTTTATCATGTTTGTTTCTTCTGGGGCAGTTCCAAGGGAATATGCATCGTGCCATAAAGTATCTCCAGGTCTTCAAACTCTAGGCCTTTCCAGTCCAGTGATCACATTATGCTACAGTGATTCTCCAGAAAGGAACCCAGTATTTTAACAGAGATTCCCAAAGCTTTCTTTGGCTTCCTTGGTGACTGATTTTTATTTTTTCCTCCTACAAACAGCAATGCAGGGGCCAGAGAGGATGAACGGACCCAAGAGACGTTTCCCACCTCTCCTGGCAGGTGCCACCTCCTTGCTACGCCTGACACACTCGACTTTGCTGCAGAGGGGAGGAGGTGCCTGAGGCCTGGAGCCGCTGATGGCTGTGGGAGCAGCTGGGTTTGAGCTCTCCCACCTGGGTGCTCCCTGGGCTTCTCTCCCTCAGCCAGAGGGAGGTGTGCAGGCAAGAAGGCAGCACTGGCTCCCTGTCCTGTGCTCAGCTGCTTTCCAAACCTGCCTGCTCCTCTTCTGTTGCGGACGACATCAAGGCAACCGCACACAGAAAGGACCGCTGAGGAAAACCTGTCTGCTCAGACAAATGCACTTCGGAAGTACAGAAGTCAGATTTTTATTTATTTTAATCTTAATTTTTTAATCTAATTTTTAATCTTAATTTTTTTAATCTCCCCCCTCTGCTCCTTTCTTCCTAAAGGTGGATGAGACACCAGGAAGTACACGCTGGCCTGAAGAGAAAGCAGAACTGCAAAGATAACCTCCCTGCAAAGCAGACGTATGCCTGTGACAGAGCTAGGAAATACACACGGCATCGTGATACCACGTTAAAAAAAAATAATCCAGAATCTTAGCATCTTCCTCGTGAAGTTTTGCAAAGGCAAGGCCTGGCTGCTTCGGAACAGAAGGCTTGAGAAATAAGGCAGCCCCTTGGTATCACAGTGCCAACAGCTGTGGCTACAGCTTCGCGCTAAACCATCCACTGTAATGGATTTGTGGATCTTACCAGAAAGAAAACAAATACAGATCTGAGCACAAAATTAAACAAACAGCCCATCTATATGTGAGTGAATATTCCAATTTACACAATTATAATGTGATGCTAACCTTGATTCTAAATAGAGAAAGTGTAAAGCTTCGTTATTGAACTTCACATACGTGCATGCAACTAAAGCCTTTTCTTACAAAATATAGTGTAGGAGATTTTTCTTCTCCCCAGAAGATAAGATTTTTCTTCTCTTCAGAAAAAAATCATTCTAAAATACCTTAACCGCAAACATCTGCCCATCTCAGAGTTCATCCAATACAAATCATGTAGTATGTTTGTTTGCTTTTTTCTTAAAAAACAAAACAAAACAAAACAACCCCAAAAAATGAATGTATTCACACAAATTATACACCTAACCAAGAGTGCACACATTTATGAGGAGCTAAGAGAGGCAAGGAAGCTGCAGTTATGAAGCGAATGCTATCTTACATCAGGAAGCCTTTCCAGCAGGTCACTCAGGTGCCGCAACGACACCAAGGAGTGCTTGCTCAGTGTGATCGGCGGGGGAAACGGCCAACAAAGGGATTAATCTCTCTCTCCCAGCCTTTGCAGGTTCTGCAGACTCAGAATAAAGCCCAGGACTAAACCATATAGATACATTAAAATCATGAGAATGTGAAAAAACAAAGGAGGGAACAAGGAGGAAGAAGAGAAGGAAGAGGATAGTAGGGACCACAATACAGAAGGACGAGGCAGAAATTCAGATTTACCTCTGGAATCCAGAGGGCACAGCTCACGTGCGCCCACTTGGTCCCTGTCCTGGTGGCTTTCATGGCACCTCCTCGTTTGGGACACAGGAGGCACTGGGGGTGTATCCCCAGCACGCAGGTGCGGCACAGCCAGCTCCCTTCAGGGACTTTTAGGATTCCGTAGCACGCCTTGGGAGAAAACAGGGATCGAGATCATTGCACTAATAGGATTTCACATTCAAACATTAATTTTCATACAGCACAATGCTTTCAGATCCTAAAGGCACAGTTTGGCCTTTGCTTAATCCTTCTCCAGTTTTGTTACCTTAAAAGGAGTCAGGTGATCAAAGAGATTTACAGCCTATAAAACAAATGCTTTCTACACCTGCTTCTTTTTAAAGTGTGTGTCTTGGTATTGTTTGTTCACAGCACAGAACAGCCATTGTGACTGAAAAAACACTGCCATTAAGAACCTTCATCTTTGCATTTAGCCACTTTTTAAGTTTCTGAAGAAAAAAGGAGGCATCTCTTTAAATTAGCTTCAGCATGTATGTAGCCCTTCCTAAAAATCACTATTTCCTATCATTAACAACTTTACAGTAACATAAATCTATTTAGATGTGAAGCAGTGAGCTGGTTTTTAACGCACATTCCTCTCATGCCTAGAGAGAGGGGGCCTTTCCTGAGTGAAATCCTGCATTACAGAACCACCAGGACAGACTAACCTAACGCTATTTTCATGTCTGACTGTTGCAAAAACCCAACAGGGGGAGCTGTAATCTCAATTTTACCAGTGATTTATTTTTTTCCTGTTCTGAGGCACGTTCCCACCAACACTCTTTCTATTACTGATGCAGAAGTGGCATTATACCAAAAGATCACATTTAGGAGGCTGGAGACGGACGTAAACCGTTCCCTAATTTAATCCAGCTAATGAGTGGGGGTGGCCTAGGCTACCAAACCAGTAGCTTGGCAATCTGGCTGAGCTGGCATGAGAGGGCACTGTGAAGGAGGAAATCTCTCGCACTCCTCCTCCCCGCCTCCAAGCGGCGTGATGACGAACAGACCTGAGGCTGCTTGGTGAAGCAGGGCCCATCCAGATTAAAAATCGAAGTGATAACTCTTTCTGGTTGCTGCCAGGCTTTCTTAACAAGTTAATAAGTCAATCAAGGAGGGAAAAACCCCAGCTCTTAAATAAGCTGTCTTTAAATTCTTTTCATATAGGCAGGCAGCGCTCTCCACCCTGTTTATTTTCAAAAGGAGGGTTAATAAAAGGCTTTATGGTCACAGAGAAAGTGCTTGCAAGTCCTGAGGATGCTTCACGCTCCTGCTGGGTGACAGAGGTCCACACACAGACTGTGCTTGGCCACTTACCTGCTGTAACTCCCAGAGTACAGAATTCGGGCTTGGTATTGCACCACCCTCCTTACCCAGCAAATGGCAAAGCCCTCCACGTTTAATACCAGCTCCAATTCCACACTTGCCAAGGTAAACAAAGACCAGAGGACAGTGTCAACGCCCCTGCAGGCACCGACCTGGTGGACGCAGATGTTACACTTGTCACAAAACACCATATCGTTCCCATCTTCGCTGTCAGGGGACCGGCACACATCACAGATGACATCTTCGTCGTACTCTATGCCCAGCCCTTCTTCAGTCTCAATCGCGTGATTCATGTTCTCGTGGCAGTGCCGCTCCAGCACTTCAATCGTCTTTTCCATCGTGTTTTCATCCAGGGGCCCGCACCCTGCAGTGCAGAACGGGGAGGGGGGAATTGGGAGACAGTCAGGCGCTTTTGACCCAGTCTGAGAGGCAAAATACAACTTCCAGCAACTACCACAGCATACACGACTTAAATTTAAAAAGCCTTTTATCAGTCACTGGCTAATTTTAGCAGGGTTTTATAAATACAAACAGAACGACTATTGAAGTAAAAGTCTGGGTTGTGCGTAAGACAAAAGACATCACTCCAACTGCTGGACAAGGAGATGGCTGCTCATTTTGATTTCTTGTTGCAACTGATAAACAGGGAGATGGAAAAGATAAATGACTGCTAAAACAGAGTGCCTTCTGGTACTAAACTGTTCTCTCCAGTGCCAGAATGTTTCTTCCACTCCCTGAACGTAAAGGATCACGGTATCATTCAGGTGGGAATGGGCCTTGGAGGGATCCAGCCCAGCTCCCTGCTCAGAGCAGGGCCAGCACTGAATCCAGATTAGGCTGCTCACAAACACACCCAGTCAGACCTTGAAAATCTCCAGGGATGGTGATTTCAGCCCCAGAAAAGCCATGATCACTCTTGTGCTTGGAGGAGTGTGTCCTTAAAGCCCTGCTAGCTCTCTCCAGCAACTTCACCCTTCAGAGTTGCCTCACTCCCCACCTAGCAGCTCCCCAGATAAGCAGAAGCCTGCTCTCTGTAAGCCCAGGAGCAGAAGGCTATTTCCTCTCTTTGCTCACCTCAGGATCTCAGTCTCTGCTATTTCACACCTGCCACAGCCAATGCCCCTACCAATTAGCCCATCCCATCTAGTTCCTCCTTCTTTGTGAACAGGAGATGTTAAATATCTCCCTTTTGTACTCGTCCATGGAAGAGCACCAGCTGCACAGGCCATCCCACCGCAACCCAGTTATTCCAGCAATATCTCCAAGATTATTTTCCATAGTTCACTCCACCTCAAAGCCTTCTATACCCACAACTCGCATGGAAAAAAAAAATTTAGCAGATTTTAAATGGGCTAGCATGCGTGCAACTTAATTATTCTGTTAAGAACCCAGCATGTCAGCTCCTCAGAACTCTGTATTTTGTAGCAATAATATGTACAAGTTTAAAAAATGGAAGCATGTGTTTTTCCTATGCAATATTTTTAACTTTTAAAGCCCTAAAATTAATTCCACCTGGTTTGGGCTCTTCCCCTCCTGTATCAGCCTGCAGACGTTGCACGTGATTTTGGACGTGAAGAAGTTTCTAGGCACAACAGGTAAAATATCAAACGCTAACTGATCCAGCAACTCATTTTAAATGTTTTTATAGCTGTTCATTACCTCGTTTTTCCTAGCATTTCCATCCAATTCTCATTCAAAGATCTTTAAGGAATCTCACACAGCAGACTACAACTCAAGCAGCAGCAGTTAACTGCTGCTTTAAAAACTAGAACATGTTGTGAAATTACCCATTTCAGTAAGCTCTTCGTTTAGCTCCTGGAGCCAAAAGATGTCCATATCATCCAAGTCATAGCGACACACCGATTCTGCCAATTCCAAGATGTTGATGTAACCTGGCTCTGTGGGCTCCTGGCTGGAGCAGTGGATGTACTTCCTGGGTCGTGTATACAGTACTTCTTTCACTTTTTCTGCTACAACCCTACACATGAAAATAAAAAGGAAACAGGGAGTTAGCTCCAGCTTTTTAAGATTCAGCCTTGAAAGACATGAAATATTTGTTATCAAGTGCAAAGAAATCTAGCATCTCACAGATTTTAAACTAGCCTGTGAGTGAAGCCAGGGTGGGAAGACAGGATTCTGTAAATGTCATTTCTTCACATGAAATATGTTAAGGTTTGCTACATAGACGGAATCATTTTTAAAATGTAAGCCTGTGCATAATATTTTCAACTTAACAAATGCTACTAGCATGGCGATGCAAATGTTTTTGAAACACAGAAAGTATTATGCCGAAAAACCCTACAATCTTTGTTCTGTCTTCTTCCTAAACGATAGAAGGAAATCTTGCCAGCTTACAGTCCTCAGGATTCCAGCTTTTTCAGGAAAGCTTGATTTATTCTGCTGCAGCTAGGGAGAGGAGGAGGAGATGTTTGCTCTTCATTGGGGTTAAGCAGTCTACCCATATTTTATATGTGACACTTCATCCACGTTACATAACAAAAATAATACATTTGTAAGAACGGTTCTGTTGCTGAGCAAAAACGTAGAGGGGAAAAAACAGCTAAAAATCATCCAGGAAGCAAGGGGGGAAAAAAAATATGGGTATTTTTAACCTTTCAATTATTTTAAGAGATAAAAATTAGTGCTTGCCTAGTAAACTAGCCTATGAGAACGGAGAGACTGACCCTAGCTAGATAAAGTCCATCTTTCTCTGCATTTGATGCGAGAGGCCCTGCATGTGAAAGGAAGCCAGGGAGATACTGAATGGAACAGTGCCATACGTGAGAAGCTCTGCGTGCTTTCCAGAGCTTGCCCTCCCCGGCACCAGCAGGAAAGAAAAGCTGTGGGAAACAAGGCCAGAGGAGGAAAGAAGGAGCAGGCAGCAGCCGAGCAGTATCCCACATAATTCTAACTGGACAATGTGGGCTGTTAATGTCAGCACAAACAATGCTCCTCTGCCATTCTTCTTCCCCCCTTCACCTTGCTCGTTTTTTCTCGTGTTCCCTTGTGAGCTTTTCTTTTCTCTAGTCCAGACCATTCCGTATCAATTTTTAACTCTAACGTAATACTGCTGGTATGAGATGCAATATATTTATTTTTAATAACTTGGTACTGACAATAGCCCCAGTGGAAATTAAATTATGCTGGCATCAGCGCTTTCACTGGACAATTCATTTATCTTCGTCTTGAAGACCATACTGGCAGTAATACCTCTACACTAAAAGACACTTTTTCCACCAGGAAAGGTTACAGGACTACACTGTTAGGTTTTCCTGGTCTAAACACAAGACCAGAGGACAAACAGTCTGTCTCCTGAAACTGACATCACTGAACTTGTATATTGATCAGAGGCTATTTGTGGAAAAAGATAGCAGAAGGAGTTAAAGGCTCAGTCAACACCAACAAAAATTGTATTATGTGAACAAGTGAGTAGTTTGATCGGGTACCAGCTATTCCTGAGCGCCTACTGTTCTATTTCTTCATGCTTTATAGGGAGGCTTTTCAAGTAACATGAAAGCAACGCAAGATTTAGGTTTATTTTTAATTTAACTTTCCACACTTAAAAGAGAAAACAGATTTAACCCATAGCACCACGCGACTCAGGAAAAAATAAAATCCCCTTTTTACACTTGCAATGTAGATACCATCATGGTATCTAGACAGAACCAGATCTGAAGTGCCACAGAAATGTTTTCCAAATTGGTGCTTGTTTGGCTTAAAAGCATGCCTGGAGGCTGCTGCATTGGAGGTGTAACCGTAACAACAAGGAAACGTGGGCTGTGTTTAGACCACCTCTTTTTCGAGAGGCCACCTTCTCTGAGCTCACATTCTGCGCACATGCTTGATGTGCAATCGCTGTTACCTGAGAGAAGGCTGTGGAATTGTTTCTGGACTGGCTGGAACTTGGACTCCTTTCTCCCATTCCTGTTTCCACGTGTCCGCAAAGACGTAATATTCATCGGGGTTAACATGGTGAGAATCCGGTAGTTTCATGGCACTAATGAGATCCTTGCGGAACACCTGCAAAGGAAACCCAGGGAGAGGAGAGGCTTGAGAAAAAAAATTTCCACCAGGGGAAGCAGTATGGATTTTTCATAATCTACACTGAAACAATGCGCGTATGTTGTTAATTTTTTTTAATTTTTTTTTTTTTTTTTTAAAGAGTGCTGGCACACAAACACATTAATTTGAAGTCATCTAGATTATTGACTCTTAACATACCAGGTGCAGCAAGGCAAGAATTTTCAGCTAACTCAAAACCACACTGCTGCCTGAAGCCTAATCAGAAGGAAGAAAGCAAGCTGCTGCAGGTTACCAAGGGAAAGGGGGAAAGGAGGCCTGTACCTAGTTTATTTATAATATCACTTTCAAACAGCTCATTTTACTTGCCAGTCTGCATGCTTCATCCCAACTTAGGTACAAGGTTGCATATCTTTTTCCTCCGCTCAGTCAAGCTCCCTCTAATTGTCATATTCATCATGAGCTCAGAGCAGTTGCCATGGCAAAGTTGATGTACAGGCACTTGCTCATCTACTAAATCCATTTGAAGTTTTACTGGTCAGGATCTTCAGGATTGAAGACAAACAGCTGCCTACACTGAAGCACGAATTCTGCCTTGCTTTGTGCCTGAACCCCAGCAATGCCACCACGAAAATGCAATCCAGCCTCGGGACCCCTTAGCAAAGCTACGTGGTGAAACACACCAGCGTAGGCCACCCGTGACAAACCTCCAGCTCTAACACCCAGCTCCTGGCTGCAGAGGATTCCAGTTTGACGAACGTGCAACCAGGATTATCGGCCGTCTCACAGCTTACTTGATGTAAATGCCTGTCAACTACAGGTGCATGAAATTCAAATAAAGGGCAGATGAATTTTTTATTTTTTTTTCCCCTTCCCACTGCTACCCTGCCCAAGTTTAACATCCATAAAAGCAGAACAGCGACCGCAGCTTGGTGTTGGGGAGACATCGCAACTAATTAATTGTGTTATCATAATGAGAAATCAAATCCTCAAAGGGCAATAAAATGAGAAGGGAAAATATCCCTGCAATAAGCTGTGGCAGGTTGAACTCTCTTCTTACTAATTCAGTTTTATAGCCAGAACAGTAATAAAATACTTCAGAGCCAAATATCTTCGCGTACCCTTTTCAATTTGACAGCACCAGACCGGTTAATGCCTACTGCAAAAATTCTCAGCTGTTCTTGGAAATCATCAAGAAATCATTGTAACAAAAAAAAAAAAAAAAAAAAGGCACTACACTTTTAAGTAGAAACAGGTATTGAAAGAGGCTGCTGGTAGCTCAGAGCACAGGAGTTGCTTCACTGTGCACTACGTCTGCATCGCTCGTAGGCTGCCAGGAGAGCAAGTTAACCTGGAAGCTCAAAAATAGAGAGCAACTAAAGCCTCAGTGACAGGAGGGAAAGCATTAACGCTGTAAGCATCCATTTTAACACAAGCAGTGTCTACACAGCAAAAATAAGATGAGCACTGTTTTAAGCCATTGTAAAGAAATTGTAATTTTTTTTTGTTACGAATACAGAGCCAGGTTTGTGAGGCACTAACATGGCACAGTGCCAAAGAAACCCATAAGGAAAAATAATCCAATAACTGAGAAATGCAATGGTTTAATCATTACAACGTATATTCCTCAAACCTTATCTGAGGGGTTAAGTGCTTTACAAACTACCTTTTAAAGCGCTGAGAAACACAGACGTAGAGTGTTACATATCAAAACCACTGTTTTTTAAACACTAAATGAAAAATGCTCTGAAAGGCATCAGTACTCCAACTACATCTAACTACACTGCTTAGCAGCAAATTCGTCTCCTGATCGTCCATTATATATGTGAGCTGTATCATCTCTATTTTTAGAGCACGAACTTTATTTTTTGCCTGGCCACACGGTCACCACGCAGCAACATTAAGTTCTCCACCTCAGGTCGCTGAAGTTTACAGTGGTGCTATCACCGGAGGTCGAAGATTTAACCAATATAAATGCAATGGTTGACACCTTCAGGGATCCCAAACCCGACTAAGATTTCCTAAGAACGCTTTCCTTGCCATTCACACTTACAGCACGAGTCCAGATGAGCATTTCCTGCAGACACCTGGAATCCTTACAGAGACACCACGATCTCCAGCTCTCATCATCCATCATCTCTTCACGCAGCCCATCTTCCCACAGTAAACATTTTTCCTTATCAAGTAAATTTTACTCCTGCAGTCAGCCTCAAGGCTACGAGCTGAGCCAGCTCAAAGGGCTGACACGTGTTCAGGATTTAGACAGCCAACTTCTCCTCATGGTTGTGTCTTTTTGGACTCTTTTGTGACACTTACTGCATCCATGAGGCAACAGCCAGCGCAATGCAGAGCACAGCCTCTCCTCCTGGCAGCGACCCCTTCACTTCCAGTCCGCGCTCGCCTTTCAGTCACAGCAGTGAGCGTCAGTCACCCCAAAGCACCTACATTTCTAGCCACACACAAAACACAAGCCTTCAGCTGTATTTTAGCATCATCTGTAGTCTCACACAGATCAAGAAGAGCTCAATAATGAGCGTGTCTAGGCTAGCGCTGTGTCCCCACCCACCTGGGAGGATTCAGGGCCCCTCGCGTGAGGCGGCTCGGCCAGCGCCACACCACACGCCTTGTACCTCACGCGGCAGGGCCCTGCCCAGCGCAGCCACAGCTGCCAGAAGCCACCCGATGGGGGCTGTACACACACCAACAGGAAACATCCACCTGCTGGAAGCCTCCTCGGAAGTCAGTGTGACAGTGGGATGTTTAAAAAATATTTTTGGCAATTGGAAGCGTGAAGGAAGAGATGAATTTCAGCCCTGCTTACCGTGCGAGACTGCTCGGTCTGAACCTCTCCTGTCACGTAGCTGCCAGGAGCTTTACAGTTTCAGCTGAAAATGGTGCAGCAATTTGTCTGAATGAAGCCAATAAAAAACACGCTTGCTTATGTCACAATAAAAATACCAAGCATTTTGTTGAGAAACTGTACAACTTTTTTTTTCACACTTTAAAGCTGGGACTCCTATTTAGAAGAGGAAACCTTGTTCTCTGGTCTTTTTGCTCTGCAGTGAAGTCTGACGAGATTTGCTGAAGCAAAGAGAAGAACTTAGGCACCACTGCAGAGACATGCTGTTGTCTCTAAGCTTTTAACAGCCTAAATCCTACAAAAATTCTCCACAATAAGCACGCTCTGCTCCTCCACGGCACCAACACCAAGCTACAGTGAGACCATGGGCCTGTGGATGGAAAGATAGGGTTCACGTGTTTTATTTGTTTTTCAGACTTCGGAGTCCTATTTGTAAATTATGCTAGAAGTGCATGTCCAAGGGAAATGAACTTCTTGAATCAGGAGTTTGTAAATGTGGCACCAGGAGCTGTCTGACTTCAACATGAACTCCTTCGGCAAACACTGGGAAAATTCGACATTTGATCTTCCTCACAGGACCCCCCACTCCCACGCTGACTTTGGGAATAAATCAAGGCTATCCACCAAAGAATATGACTTTCTGGGCAATATCCTTATCTGCTAAAGATATTGAGGAGGCACATGCAATGCTACAGAGAATTATAGTGAAATATTAGTACCAAAGACAGAGATCGGGTCTTAACTACACGACAGCCTTCTACAGCCTCCATCTTCACTGAGCCACGCAAATACCAGATCTGCACAGACCTCGGGAACGTTTTGTTTGCCATCATTGCAAACCTGAAGCCACATTTAGGGGGGGGGACAGGGAACAAAAACCTCCTCCCCCCTCAAAAAGAAAAAAAAAAAAAAAAAAAGTCAAAAACTTAATTTAATACCTCCCCTGCATGCTTCTACCGGCGGCAACTGATCCTATTGCTCATTCAACTTACTTGCCCAAATGCTTGTGTCAGTGAGAGCAAACGGATTGGGTCATCTCTTAAAAATGATAAGAAAAATCCTATTTCTTCTTGTGACACTGAGCTTTTCAGTATGTGACCACCTACCTCCAGAACTCCACCACGGTAAGGTGCTCCCATGGCCATGTAGGCCACCGCTGGGAGCCACGTGGCAGAGGTTTAAGTAAAACACATGTTAACCGCTCTGCTGCTGTTACAATTAAAGCAGGATTTCTCCTGGATTGCATCTAATTGCTTCACTCCTCAGGCTTCCCCTGGCGCCTGGCAGAGCCCCGGAGGAGTCAGCAGTACACACTTCATTTCCTCACGCCGGCTGTCTGTAGAGTCAGAAGTCTGGCTGTCCCAGAAGCAAAGTAGTGATTTTTAAAAGGCAGGAGGGAAAAAATATGCCTCTCCCCACCCAGATTTCCCCAGAAACATGACTTCAGAAACATCCTCAGTACCCCACTCTAGAAAGAGAAAGCTGAAATGCCCAGTAGGTTTCTGATTTTTCCACCTCCTTCACAACCCATCCTGAAGGCCAGAGATGAAATTCCAGGAGCCAAATACCCATCCAACAGGAGGCATTTTCTCTAAAATGCAGAGTAAATTACGTAAGAACACAAGTTTTCCATCAGGTTTTCAGGCATTTTTTATACACCTCCACAATTACCTTCTTTTTCATCCCAAAGTCACCCATCAAAGCTTACTGTCCTGTTGTAATTTGTAATTCTCATGTTTAACACCATCAGCAAAAATTAAAGTCACTTAAAAAGCATCAGTTTATACCTAAAATCACCACATAAATAACACGGTGGACAAACTGTAGTAAGGCAAGCATAATGCAGCCACATAATATCTGAGTACAGATAATCTAATCTAATACATGTAGTATACTTCAATTTCTGTATAGATGTTTCACATCTGCCAAAGACTGCCCACCTACAGGGAACGGAGTTGTAAGGGACACACCACTTCCCAAAATTTAGTGTGCTCATCCTTGTGAGGTAGATTTTTTTCCTCATTAATACACTGCAACCTGGGCATTAATTTCTAATTTAAGGCACCTTATTACAAAGGAGGCTGGAGTCTCACGACAGCACGGGTTGGTTGGTTTGTATTGTAGCAAAGCAAACAGAAGTCAAAATAATTGTAAAACGGCCATGAAGCTACAGCTCCAGGCATGTGTACTGACTGGACCGAAAAACTAATGATGTTCAAACAGCTAAAGCAGACAGAAGTGTAGCGTTCAGCTTGTACTTCTCAAACATCTAAGTAATTTGGCCGTGCCCTGCAGTAAATCCTAACCATCAAACTCCTACTCCCTAAAACTATTTCCAAGGATTAGCTGGGACTCGAGCAAATGAAATATCGCACTTTTCTTTGGAGCAGCCATTAATCTTCTCAGCCTCTTTTACTAGTGTTTATAGAAAAAAACAGGAAATCAGACACTAAATCAACCCCGCCAAATGTCTTATCTCTGATATCTCTAACAGCACCATCTCAGGAGCCAGAAGCACATGCAAGAACCGTGTAAGAACAAGGGTTGCTAATCAGACGTAAGCTTTGGATTTGGGGATTAAACTCAATCAATTTTTAAAAATGGTATTAATTAAACAAAATACTTAGAAAAATCTGTACTCCTTGCCATCCGTTTAATTCCTTTTTTAATCACGTTTAATTCTCAGTCTCCACAACTTCCTATGCAGATGAGCTTCAGTCTTAATTACATGGTGCACGGAAAAGGACATCCTATTAATTCCAGCAGACTTCCTAACTTTCAGCCTCATTCATTCTCCCACCCTTCCTCCCCAATTCCTCCATCACGAGGAGGGGCAGGACTGAAGCTCTACCTCTGCTTTTTGCAGACCATTTGAATTTTACTATCATGCCTGCGCATTCGGTCCCAAAGGCAGAACAGCTCAGCCTTATCACAAGCAAACTTCTCCACGCCCTTGTGCATTCTGGCCACCTCTTGTTAAGGAGTTCAAGTATCTTGAGATGGTATAAAAAGATTAAAAGAAAACAAACAGCAAGGTTGCACCTCTGATTTAGATGAAAGTATTATTAGGTTTTTTAACCAATTAACCCACGCAGGCTACAAACCAGCTCATTAAAATGAATAAGGGATGTTGACCAGAGGTCTTGAGAAGCCCGCAGAGATGTCCAAGCTGTTGCAGTTAATTCAGGATCTTCTAAAGCACGCACAGAAAGGTGACGGACTCCTCTTCTATTATGCATGGGGCATGCCGAACGATATGATTTAATCATATTGCCCATTCATTCACAGAACAAAACCAACCACTTTCCAACTGCAAAAGGAATCCATTTTCTGCTCAGAGTCTAATCTTGCAGGGTGCTCCTCAGGATCAAGACCTACAATTTATGTGACAGTTAAATGCCACTAAAAAAAGTTTCACATACCCCAGTAATGAAAGCAGACCATTTACTTGGGGAAGACAAGCTACATTTCACATGATAACAAAGCTGTCGCTATCAGCAGCGAGGGATTAAAAACTACTATTGCTGTGGGATTCGGAACCCTATTTGCAGGGAGAAGTAAAATACTGCCACCTTAGACGGGCAGGGTTTAAAAAAACCCACAACACATAATCCTAACTTAACTCTCTTACAGTATAGAGAGGGAGGGAAGACTAAAAAAAAACAAACAACAAAACAAATCATAAGTTTGAGTGTCACATAAATCTCTTTGGCTCTTTTGTGCCCCCACTAGCCTGGGGGAAGAGAACTGGTCAGTCCTTCAGCATGGGCCAGCTGATGGGTTTTCCCTCCAAAAATGATTTCAGCTGTGCTGCCATCGTTTTCCGCTGCAGCTTCCAAGGAGACGGGAAACAGCAAAGTAGGGGTTTCATGCTGAGCCAGGCATCCAAGTGCCTCCTACCCTGCTACTCCCACACAGCCAACTGTTCAGACCTGTGAGTCCCTCCTGTCCAGCTTCGAGCCCGTAAGGGGCAACTCCACAGGATGCACGTGGCCAACAGCATCAGCAAGATCTGGAAAAACTGTTCTGACTTATGCTGCTGGTGTGCCTGTAACCTTAGTGCTGTTTAGTTATTCAGAGTAAATGCTATAGCAGATAGCTTAAAGTTTCCATGTCAGTTGTTTGCGATAGATTACAGCTCTATCAGATAGATTGCAATGAGAGGCAACACAAGGCAGAGCACTCCTCAGCCACAGCCAACTTTTTTTTTTTTTAGTTTTATTTACAGAGGAGCACGGCCACTACAAGCATGTCCTGTGAAGCAGCCGACAAATATACTAACCTGTTGGTCACAATATTGAAAATGAGCTTTTATTTGAAGAGGAAACCCAAATACTGGAGAACAGTTGGACTGGAGATGGCTGAGAAAGTAGAAAGAAAGCCTATGTATCCACACACAACATAATTGAGAGAGCCAGGCTTACTGGCACGAAAGAAAAATTAATGTATGAAGACCACGAGCAAAAATATTCCCAAACAGCTATTTATAGCTTTGACCTTTTAGATTTTCTGCATCACTAACTCAAGAAACGTCTGCTGCCTGGCAAGCAGAGGTGAATGAAAGGAGAGCACTGCCAACTTGCTAAAGAGATCCCTTGCTAAAGGGATGCTGTCAGCCTGAAATTTTCAATTTCTATCCAATGGATATTAGACAACTCTTACCACAAAAAAAAAAACCTTGCAGAATTACCGTAACGTGATTTTTTTTTTTTTTTGAAGGGTATGTGGTAGGGTCAGTCTTTGCTTTCCAGCCTTGTCACCAGCTGGTGCATTAGCAATCAATTTCAATGCTCTGCTGACAGCAGCACTTCACGCAGTACACCATTGCGTGAGATCTCCAGCATATGCTTTCCTAGGGGTTGGAAGGAGCACTTGCTTCCAGCACAGGGAAAGGAAAAAATGGAAGGATAGCCAGAAGTCTGACACACAAGGGGTAGAGATTATTACTGTCACCTTCCCATCCATTCCTCTTCTTTATCCTTTTTTTTTTTTGTGGGGAGGGGGAATATTGCAGTATTGCACTTGGGACACTCCTGCAGAAGAGGACATCATCTAAGATTTTTTTTCTTTTTTTCTTTTTTCTTTTTTTTTTTTTTTTTTTAAAAAACTGGGAAGGGAGACTCTTAAACAAAAAGACACCAGAAAAATGCCACCATTACTGGAGATGATGTTGTAAAATACATTTTTTTAAAATTCAAAGTGTATATTCCAAGTTTTGTTCTTCAAATTTTTATATTTATCAAGCAATAAAGGGTTCAAGATTTTATCTTGGGATAGGTAGAAAGCAGCAAAGAAGGTCACAAGAGGAGGAACTGAAAACACTGCTCCTTTTAATTCCTAGAAGTTATGTAAATAAGAAAACTCGTAGGCTGAACACATGGGCCACATCTTCATAATTGCTGGTACACACAGACGCACATGAAGACAGAATGGAGTGAAGGGAAAGAAAACAGTAATGGGAGCATCCTTAGGAAGACGAGATAAAAAAATTGGGCAGGGAGAAGGGACTGGTAAGGGACTGGGCACTGAGGCGTACTTGAAACAGCACCAAGCCTGGCAAAGCGTTTGTTTCTGTCCCCGCTTACCCAGCCTGGCAAGCAACAAAGCTGCTGCGACGACAAATGTGAGCAACAATTTCAAGACCTCCGTAGCCACGAGCTGTTTTAAGATTAAAATTCTCACAGAACCGTAATCCTCAAAGATCAACGCTTTCAAGGTAAAAAAGCGTAGTAGGGTTTTCTTTACCTTCTTGGTGGCTGTAAACAAACATTATAAAGCTAGCCCTGGCCAATCTGGGTTGTGTGGAAACACTCACACAAGATTCCCTTTTCGGAATGAATCAGTGTGTTGTGTTCAAACAACTCATGATAAAAATTAAGCTTTCAAAGAAAGGACACGCTCTGAAACCTTGCTCCTACCAAACCAAATTCGTCTGGGAAGCAGCATTCAGAAAAGGCAGCACGAAGCACGTTTGCAGAATAGCTTCTGCTCTACGAACACAACCTTTATATTTATGCAGCCTCCCACAGTAGCATCTAAGCAGCTACAAAGCTGCTGTTATGGTACTAAAAATTACTTCTGGGACATAACTCTGGGTTTTAAATTCTACAGAAGCAAAGTGTGTTGTTTTGTCAGTCTTTTTCTCCTCAGTAACCTCGGGCATCAACAGTCATACCAGCACGCTGAAGGATGCATTTGGAGGGGACGTGACAGCAAGCAAGGGGAATTAACTGCAAGAAACATTTCCCCGTTTGCAGTTGTTATCTGGCTTCAGCCCTCGAGAAAGCAGGCACCAAATCTGGAGGAAGAGGCAGACAACAAAATCCTCCCGAAAAAGGGCAATCGGTGGCGATGGTTGCTAGGGTGGATCTGAGCACTGCAGCGCACACGAGTGCTGAAGGAAAAGGGACTGGAGTAGTGAACACCGATCCAGCGACAGTGGTGATAGGAGTAACGGGTAGGGACAGCAATTAAAATCCTTGCTGAAGGTAACCACAAGAGTGAGAAAGTGGCAGATGATGATTAAGCACTGCTCATACGTAACCTGCCCAGTGGGGCGTTCCTGTTTCATCCTAGAGCAGAAAGGTGGCAGCCTGCCCACGCACACACACACACCAACCACTTCCTTCGCTCTCAAATCACAGATCCATCCCAGCTTTTTCAATTTCAAAAAGACACGATATTTCAGGGGAATAAAGCACCACAAGGTACCGTCTGCAAAGCCATAAGTCATTCTGGGACATCAAACACCGGAGCTACTGCATTACTCACAGGGTGAGGAAAAACAGTGTCACGGAGCATCTGACAGGTAACAAACTAACGCGCTGGCACCGGTTCAAAGCTCGCTATTTCAAGCCTTAGAAACTTGAAAAACACATGACAAAAACCTACCCGTAACCAATCTTTAACCCTGGCTCTTACCTCAGCAGGTTTCTTTTGTTCATTTGCTGGTGTTTTTGACTTGCTCCTGTATTTAGAACAAGACGAGAAGGAAGTGGAGGGACCTGTTAAGAAAAAGAAAAGAAATAAGAAACAGAACCATTACAGCTCGCTTCAATTCATTTAATTGCTCGGTGAAACACAAGGCACTCCAATCTCCTGAATTATGATCGTTCTTGACAAGATGTAGGCAAAAAGCTCTTCTGCAGTCTGTAGGCTTGATTACAGCTCCTCCTGTTCCACTTGTTCTTTGTAAAACCACAGCGCACCGCGTTTATGGGTACATTCTGCTCTGCCCGACACAAGTGTGAGTAAACAGAGACAAGCATGCAGACCACTCTCCCTCATTTCCTTCCTAGCAGAAGTGGAAGGAGGAGCACAACTGAGGACAGAGCTTGCAAGTGCTAGAAAAACAAAGTGAAAAAAAAAATAGCAACGATACTAAAGGGTACTGATGAGAGAGGCAGAAAAGTACAGCGTGATGTCTAGACGTTCCTGGGCACGGTGCTAGTTCAGTACATGGCTGAGTCGTAACGAATGTGGCAACCAATCCTGGGTGCACGCAGCATGCTCAGATGGGCACGGGCTCCTAGGAAGCAAACAGACCCTGCCACGCAGGGGTTCTCTGCGGGCACACGAGGAAGGTGCAACCTCAGCCAGACATGTGCCAAGGAACTCTTAAAACAGAACTTCACTGACTTGTCTACCAGGCCACGGTGTAGAAGGTGAAGAACCAGTGTCAGATACTGCAACACATAAAGGCTCGGACTAAAGGCTGAGGGTCTGTACCGCATGAGACAGCAGGACTTTTGTATGGCCCTAGCCATAGGAAAGCTTCCTCTGGGCAGCAAAACTTCTCTCGAATTACAGATTTATTTTTCGCAGCTCTGAAAGGGAAAGGCACACAAATTTCTCCTCAAATGCTAAGCAGGCTTAACACCCCCCCAGGTTTACAGGACCCTTCGCCTGCTTTTCCTCCCATAACAGGGCTCAGAACACAGAAGACCGGGGAAGGCGAGAAGAAATCAAGCAAGAAACATTGTTTTAATTATGGGAGGTGAAACAGTTTGCCCTCAAACCACAGAAGGAAACCACAAGGGGGTGACAGACCAAAGAAAAACTAGCACAGGCTACTTACTCTCATTGTCTGAACTGTCACTGGTGCTCAGATGCCTGTGGCGTTTCATCCTGACGCATCCTACGGAGAGAAACAGAGTTGGTGGCGACCATCAGAAGAGGACAGGCTGCGTGGACCCCGACTCGCAGGACCCAGCACCCCAAAGGCAGGAGTCCCCCAAAAGGAGAGCTGGCGGGGGTGAAACTGCAGCGGCCAGTGCCCTCCAGCCCCTTGCTGAACGGAGCTGCAGCACGGCCAGGCGTGGGTGCAAAACGCAGCTCACCTGCAAGGGAAGGAAAACCAAGCCCAAAATGAAGCGAAAGGCAGACGTTAAAGGGGAGTAATTCCCCAAAATGGTGAGCGACGGCACTGAAATCACCCCGTCACAACTTGGGGGACCCAAGAGCTTGGATCTGGGAAGCCTGACAAGCCACGGAGGGTATCAGTGAGGATCTGCGCCTTTTTTTTGGGTTTTAAACAAAACCCAACCCCACGCTGCGTAAAGGGAAGAAAAAGGAAAGCGCAGCTAAATAGCCCGCTTGTTAAAGCCTGCACATTAGTTACTGTACAATGGGTCTTGAGATTATCCAAAGACCGTGGGATAAACAGGATTTCCGGATAAGAAAAGCCTATCCAAAGGCTTTGAAGAGATTGCGACCCAACTGTTTGCAGCAGAATTGTTAAATTTAGTGGAAATTTTCAGCAGCCTTTATACTTAAGAGCATGAGTTTGATCGGCGCATTTAGATACAGTAATCAAAGTTTAAAACTATCCTTTGATCTCTCTTTTATAGAAAGCCATTGCCCACGCTGCTGGAAGCTGAAGAGGGAAACGACGCATGCATTTGTCAGCTGGGTCTACGCACAGCACCTCCGAGTCAGGTATTTAACCGGGGGGTCCGTGGGTAACGGGACGGGGCATCGCAAGGCGGCACGTGCAGCACTTTAATAGCCTTAAATCACCTACAGAGTCCCACCAGGAAACAGCTTAATTCTCGTTAATTCCCCTTCTCAGCGCCCAAGCAGGCTGGGGAAGCAAGGCAGCCACAGCGCACAGGAAGAGCCTGGGTTAAAAAGAGGACCCACAGCGCTGCGGGGTTTCGCTCCCACCGCTCACCGTTCAGCTAAGAGGCTGCAAAGCTCTCCGGGGCAAACGCTGCCTGACGTGGCCCAGAGGAGCTGTTCTTTGGACGTGCTTTGGTGGCACTGGGCTTGAAATTAAGCTCTAGGTAATGAGGGATGAAGACGGCCACTTCTGTCTTGCCAGCTCCAGCAGTTTAAAGGCTCCAGGCAGGAGCAGCTCAAATGGCATTGCCCGTGCCATCTCCTTCTCTGCCAGCAGCCTCCAGCTCTGAACAGCCTGGTTGCCAGACATTCAGGCACATCACAGGACCTTGGGACGTGCCGAGAGGACGCAGGTAGGTGTGCACAGCCACCTCCCCATTGCCACTGCTGAGCAAGAAACGCAAGCGCTCCGTTTTTACGTGCGGATGAATTTTTGAGCAGCTGTTAAAAGGTGCTGAAAGCTTATGGCAGGAGACTCTCATCTTTTATAGTCTACATAAACACATGCAGCAATAAAACCTCTTCACTCTGTCTTAAAGACAGGCGGCGCCCAGTGAAAGCGGGGTTAGACACGGGGCCGAGACGTGGCTGGGAACACTTGGGCACCCCAGGGAGGAGAGCAGAGGCAGGAGGTGGCTGCTTTGGGGGCAGAAACAACCAACGAAGCCAACCTGAGAACAGAAAGCACACCTCTGCCAACCACTCCACGGCGATGGAAACACGTCTGGGGAAGTTGTACTTGGGCAGTGGATTTGTAGCAGCTCAGGCAGGAGATTTACACCTCCGCCAGAGCCGAGAGTGCCGGCACAAGCAGTCACCCGGGGTAAGAGCCCCGCGATCCAGCCTGATTATTTTGGGGGCAGCATTAACCCCAGTAACTGCAAACACACAGAGCTACAGCACATCACGGGAGCTGCTCCCAGGACAGGTTATGAAGAGGATCCATGTGCTCCGTGCTCTCTGTAGGTCCCCGCTGGGAGCAGGACTCGGCTTCCTCGTGCCTCGCCTCTGCTGCTCACGGGACAGCCCCCGTCACCGCGCCCCGACCACGTGCCTCAGGAGTGAGTGAAGGAAAGAGTGAATCACCAGGAGGGAAAGGATCAAATGTGGAGGTGAGCAGTAAGCTCAGCAGGGTGCCAGTGCCCTTTCCCAACCGCAGAACACCAGTTACAATGAATGGCACACCAAAAACAGAACAAAAAAATAATCTTTACATGCAAAATGAAAAATCATTTTAAATTTTTTTCATAATGTATAAGAGATACCTTTTTTCACAGAATAGTTCAAAAATAATTTAGAAGACTGCCTCAAGTAGACGCTGCTATAAAGAAGAAAGAGATGAGAAGAGATGAGCTGTCATTAAGAACAGGATGGAAATCCTGTATGGTGAGCAGCAAAAGCCATCAGCCTCTCTCCAGATCGCTTTATCTTCTCTCTGGCATTTTGCACGTTTGCCTGTGGAACTTTCGGTCTGGATCTTGAGAATTTACTTCCAGTAGTTCCCAGGCACAAGCTAAGAAACATGAGTGTAAAGCAACTGAGAAATTAAATTCTGTAGCACAAAGGAGGTAAGTGGCTCCAAAAAATCCCATCCCAACCATACACCTCATTTCTCAGCCACCAAGTAATAACTCTCACTACCCTGGAAGGAAGTAGGGGTGCTTTGGCGATGGACTCCAAATGTGACCAAGCCTTATGGCCAAGCATAGATCACCTTAGAAACGAGCACTAAAAGTGGGAAGATAACATGCCTAGATATAAAGCTTTTTTTTTTTTTTTTTTTTTTTTTTTTATATATATCAACAGAAGGACTAACAGATGATGGATCACTTCCACGACAACAAATACAAATTCCAAAGATGCTCACCGTCAGGGATCTTTTGAATGAAAACTAAAACACAAGAGCGACGTTGAGAAACCACCACACAGCAAGCAAAGAGGTGCTCGACTCTCCAGGCAACTACTGCAGCGGAACATTTTCTGGAATCGTTTTTAATCCAGTTTCCAGGATGGTTCCTGGACTCGTACCACACTCCACAGCGGCCGAGCCTCTTCTCCCTTGTGCAGTCAGGGCTGGACACGCATCCCTAATCCATCCCCAACAGCTACGGAGAAGGGCCACGACTCCAGACGAGAGGAATTAGCAAAGCTGAAGACACCGTCCTCCCTGGCGTCACCTCACGACATGAACCCCAATATTTCCCAAGACACAGCCGCTCGCTTCTGCCACCACTCTCTCAGGAGGAGAGGAAAATCAGCATGGCACTGACTAGCAGCACTTCCCCTTTCTGAAGAAGCTGGTTACTGCACAGCTCTCAAGGAAATCAGTCAAGCAGCAGATGTAAATGGCCGACAGTTACAATTTCAGCGCCCCAAGTACCTGCAGAAACACCAGCAGCAAGCCCTTCTCCCTTTTCAGGTTGCGTCAGAGCAAACTGCATTCATTCACCAGATAAAGCACCGAGTTTATCCTCTTGTCCTGACATCTCCCGGCATCGCGCAGCAGAAAGCAGGATGAGGTATCACTGAGCCCAAACTCACACGGCACATTACGCGAGAGACACCAGAGGCAAGCACACAAAATGAATCCTTCAATCCATACGGGATTTCTGAAATACACAGAACCTGCAGGGAATAACAGGGCTTCCTTCCTGGCTTCACTCTGTCGAACAGAAGGGTTCAGCACATAGGCGAGAGGTTCAGTACCTGTGGAGAGCCGTACGGAAGGAAGAGGAAACCGAGAAATTCAATGAGCTGCGACGCGAACACACACGAGAGCGGTGAGATTTTATTTCTTTGCATTTTAAAATAGACCGAGCAAAACGGAACTGGCCACGCTTCTAAGGAAACTTTCAAGTGGGATGAAAAACAACCTGCTTTCTCTGTCTTGTTAAAAAGAAAAACAGCCCCTATGTACGTACAACAAATGACAAGCTACGTGCAACTCTCAGACTCAACTTGTGGACTTAATCTGGCTCGTCTACGCACAAAAAAAATGCAGAGGCAGTAGGTAGAAGTCTTCAAGCCTCCAAAATGTGGTTTATGTAACTGTTAAATTTAGATTAGGAAGCAAATTATCTTGAAAGGTCTCCAGGAAATGTAGTACAGTAAAACCATTTAAATAGGTCAAATTTCATAGTCAACTGCCAAGGAAATTACGAAATATGAGTAGAGTTAATACAACCTTTCAAATAACTAGAGGAAGAGAGATCACTCGTGTTTGGGTTTTTTATTATTATTTTTTAATATCCTATCCAATCGCACAAAAAAGGCTATATAAACTGGAAGGAAAAAAAAAGCACCTACTCAGAACTTGGGCTGGCAATTATTTGCCGCAATGAGAAGGTTTGAAAGGTTAAACAATTCGGAGGGAAGCAAGTTCGGGAAAGAAGTAACGCTGCTTCTTTGTTTCTCTCTAACCTGAGAATTACACAGCTCAGTAACGTGCCCCTAGCCCTGATGGTCACCGAGCCGTGTGAGTACAGACAGAGGGCGAGTGGTGGCATCACCTCCTGCCACACGGCCAGCAAAGAGCAGAAACCATCCCCGGACAGATGTGTTGCTAGCAAGGCACGCGGCCCCGAGACCACCCGTGCAGGAGCTCCCCCAGGAGGTGGGGAGAAATCAAATCCTGCTCTCTTCTCTGCTTTCTTCACACATGGGAAGGAAAGCACAGCCTGATTTTCATCCCTCTGAAGAAAGCCACGTGCATTGGCCTGCACACAGCCAGCCAGGTAGACCAGGCAGGCACTGACATATTCCTGCCCATTGCGCACTCACACCTTTAGCACTAACATCCTGAAGACGACATGAATCCAACCAGAACCCGTTCCAAGGAACAGACAGCGTCAGAGGGATGAAAATTCAAGCAAGTACATGAACGTGCACGTGGCTGCACTCCCCTCGGCTCCAGCCCCTGCTGCACACAGCACCACTTGTGCACCGACTTGCGAAACAGCAGAACTACTGTTTTCCCTAAAACATCAGCCGGGACTTGGGCAAAAAAGGTGATTTCCTCCAAAATAGTGTATTGAATTCGAGTTAAAACCTGTTTGCAAAATTAAAGAAAGAAGTAGTGCATTTTTTGCTGCCCCAGGGAAAGCTCCTCACCTCCCCCCCCCAGTGCTGCTCGTGGACAAAAATTTAGGGCACAGCCTCAGGTAGGAAACACAGGTAGGGGACTGGGTGCTATCAGCAAAGAATGCACAAATATATGCACTATTTGGGATTAAGAAAAACCTGTTTTTTCCATCGACATCATAGACAACAATTCTCACACGCTGCAAGATTCTTAAAATAATCCAGTAATTTTTTTGTACTTGCTAATAAAAAATTAAAGTAGGTTTCGCCGCTCTTGTTTTGTTTTTCTAAATCCCAAGCGATAAAAGCACTGACAGTAACCTGCATTAAATATTTTATCTGTTTTGACTCGTTTATTTCTTGCTATAATGCTTTAAAGAGGCTAACTGCTTTGCTGCAAAGTTTTGCATCGCTAACAAAACCTAATGGATTGCAAAGAAGGCAGAAAACATAAAGATGTGCCTTTATATCCTATTCGAAGGATGAGAGAAAGCAACGACACATTTTCCTATTAGGAAACATTAATTTGACCATTTCTTTCCTCATCTGACAAGCAATGGTTTTCATTTACAAGTTCAAAATAAACAATCTGGATGCTTAAGTTTTCCTAATAAAAAATGGCACCGAGGGGATCATTAGATACAATTACAGAGAACGTCCTGTCACAGCCAGCACTCAAAATATTTGGAATATTCCAGCTCTTTGGTTGAATACTGGAATCCTACTATATTTTCTACTATTTCACTTTATGACACGTTTATGTGCAGTTATTAGTTCTCTATGTCAAAACACGAAAACAAAAACTTAAAGGAGTTGTTAGTGCACTTTTTGGTGTTAAAAATGTTTATAAAGACAACAAACTTTGTCTTAATATCCGCTAAACTCAAATTACTTTTAATGGCCAGACAACTAATTTAACGTTATGTGCTACAAGCTGTAATACGCAAGGCACCAAAGACATTTTAGTCAGATTTAAACAGATTTATGAAAACATGATTAGCCTTCTAGGCTCCTATAAATCACCCATCTCAAGTGGGAGACGACAGCCGGGAGATGTGCTGCCACATCTTTACTCACAGGTGAGAGCTCACGTTCAGCCAGCTGCCAACCAGCACTCCCAGGTCCTTCTCTGCCAGGCAGCTCTCCAGCCACTCTTCCCCCAGCCTGTAGCTCAGCTTGGGGTTGTTGTGCCCCAGGTGCAGGACCCGGGGCTGAGCCTTGTTGAATGCCATGGAGTTGGACACAGACCGCAGATCCAGCCCAGGGAATGCCACTGGTGACAGGCCACCAACCGGACTGAGCTCCGTGCTTCATGACCCTGTGAGCCCAGACATCCAGCCAATTCTTCACCCAGTGAACAATGCACCTGGCTAAGCCCCCAGCAGCCAATTTCTCCAGAATCCCGGGGGAAAGCACCAAACTGCTTGCTTACTTCACTAAAATCCAGGTAAACAACATTCGCAGCCTTTCCCTCACCTGCTAAGCAGGTCACCTTGTCCTAGAAGGAGGTGAGGTTAGTCAGGCAGGACCTGCCCTTCACAAACCCACGCTGGCTGTTCCTGATCACTCGATTGTCCTTCATCTGCCACGTGATGGCACTCGGGATAATCTGCTGCATAACCTCCCCTGGCACCGGGGTCAGACTGACAGGCCTGTAACTGCCTGGGTTCTCCTTCCTGCCCTTCCTCTTGCTGTCTGGTTTCAACTGCTGCACCCACAGAGCCAGATGGAAAAGCCTTTGTGGATGAGCAACACTAATAGATCACTCATTTTTCCTAAGAGCTAGGGAGTGTCTCCTCCCTCCCTTTGGCACCGCTGGAGAAGAAGTATTTGCAGAACACAAAGCTCCAGCTGCACGGGGAGCGTGCCATGGCTTTAGGAGAAGGGATGGAAGAGAGAGGCTGCCAGGCTGAGAAAAGAGGGTGCAGAGCAGGAAAAAGCTGCCACAAGCGGTAAAGAACGGCAAGCAGGATGAGGAGACGACTGCTCCTCATGGCCCCAAAGGCCGGGGGCACACAGTTATGAGACAAACTTGAAACAGAAGTCATTAAAAGCCAAAAAAGTAATTTTTTACACAATTGCTATGGGATGCTGCAGGGGTTGAAGAGTAAACAGGCTGAAGAGAATTAGGCAAAGGGATGACAAGGGCTATAAAACACAATGTGTCAGCATCAACCTGCCATCCTCACAACCCCAAAGTCAAAAATTTACAAGAAACAGAGCACACTCTAGAGCTTTACAATGGTTTCCTTCCCTAGATGCCCACTGTTGACCATTATCAGGTATAGTAACTGGTCTAAATCCCTAATGGATCACCTCTGTGAGCTGGATTATTTGTTTTTAGCATTAAATGGACTAGTTCCCAACCTGATCTCTCTGGACTAGAGGCAAGGTAAGTGGTCTATAGGACCATGGTAAATACTGAAATGAGTGTATTTGTCAGATAAAATTCTGACTACAAACAGCACTACAATACGATTCTGATAGCTGCTGCCCTAGCTGACTGTGTTAACCACTGCTCGCCGAAGAGAGCTACTTTGGTCAAAACGATTAAGTCAAAGTTTGGGTCACTTCGAGTATGTCAGTGTTTGTTTTTAAGGCAGATTTAATAAACATTTTATACAAATAGAGTCTATGTGCACCTTAGTGTACTATCCATCCAGGACTTTCTTTTGGAGAACACAAAAGAATGGAAGGAAAAGCAAATAGCATCCTGGAATAACACAAAACCTATGTGTATGCGTGCATGGATATATATGCACGCACACACACACGTACACAAGTACGTATATGTGTGTAGCCATATAAACTGTTGTGCATCCCAAATCCATGCAAAGAACAGTCTCTGCCTTACCTTATTGCCTCTGGAGGTTCTGCCTTGCATACATTCAACACTTCAGCTTTAAAATCACCATCAGGAATTGTTAAATTCACTCGTGAAACCTGCACAACTTCCATATAGCTATCAAAGAATTGTTTTTAGGAAAACAGCTGCTTTGAAATCTGTTACTCTGGCATTTTTTATCATTTTTAGTATCTGCCACGCAGTAACAGAGATGCACCTATTTATTTCTATTCTGAAAGTCACGAGTACCTGACAGAAATACCTACGGACACACGTAGTTGCAACAAGCCTTTACTCCATTTTCCAGGTTGTGCAGTGAAGCTTGTGCAGTTAAAGAGAACACTAAAAAGGATGTGCTGCAAGTAGTTAAAAATGGCTGGGTCAACTCTAAGCTGAAGGAGATGCACATAGAAGTCTGTTAATTATTGCTCTTCTCCCCCACCGCCAAGCTTTTACTCTACAGAGATGTGATCCCTTCACTAACAACATTTCCAATCCCATGTCTGAAGTTTAAGAACCCACTACACTTCAATTTCCTTCCACGTTTCCAAGTCTGGATAACTAGCACGGTGTTCTGAGAGTTCCTACAGGTTTATCAACTCAAACCTTTCCAAGATACACATCCAAAGCTGTTATGCCTCTCTCCTCACTCTGAGGGAAGTAACCCAAAGCCACAATTTTGTTGTCCTGTGTTTGAATTCTGTAAGATAACCTCTTAAAAATCTAACTGAAAATCTGAACTAGTCAGAAAAAAGTAGCCAAATTTAAAGATTTATTTGTTTAATAAAGGATTAAATAGTGATCTCATCTGAGTCATTAATTTAATTAGTTAAATCTGTTCAACATCACGTTGAACACGATTTTCAACTGCAAGGGCAAAACACACTACATTTTAGCCCTGCTAACAATATGGAATCAGGTGGGAGGAGAGGAGTTTGCTTTTGTGTGTAGAAGAATTGCTAGCTCCTCACCCCTTGAAGACAAAGGGATGGTACAAGAGCAGTCAAGGCCAAAGCTCTATCTGCAGCAAATCAGTGGGTTATGCACAACAGCAGCCACACTCACGTGTTCAGAGCCCACCTGGAATCTGTAGATCTGGTCTCTGACCTTTGAAAACTAGAAAAAACTTTTTTTTTTTTCTTTTTTAAGCAGTCAAAGCAGAAGCAAGCTTTGAACTAAAAGTCTTGAAACTGAGATGACTGCATCATCTCTCTTTGCTCCTCCTTATAATCTTTGATAGCCAGCCAAATGGCTCAGCTTAGCTTCACTTTCCACATCAGTCCAAAAGTAGGATAAGTAATAAAACTTGCATCAGAAGAGGGGTTTATAATCACATTAGAGACATGCAACAGAGACCAGCTACCTCGGTTCACTGGGCAGCTTGAACAAGGCTTCATAATGAGGTACAGGTGTTGGCACTAATTAGGAATACCCAGCTCGCTGCTGACATCAGCCCTCAAAGCAGTGACTGCACTTTAATCCTTTCAGCCACATAAAAGAAAAGCAGAGAGTGGGCAGACAAAAAAAAAAGTCTCTGAAAAAGCCCACGCAGAGGATAGAAATATTTTTGCTTATTTAAGGGGAAAGAAAAAAAGGTGCCACAAAACTGCGGGAAGTCTACTGTGAA
This sequence comes from Aythya fuligula, assembly GCF_009819795.1. Classification (NCBI taxonomy): domain Eukaryota; kingdom Metazoa; phylum Chordata; class Aves; order Anseriformes; family Anatidae; genus Aythya; species Aythya fuligula. Next base: position 136,779,792 of record NC_045559.1, read on the forward strand.
GTATCCAAACACGTAAAAGAGCCTAAACCTTCCACATAACTGGACTTCCTGCTTTTAGGAAGGGTATCACAGCATACACAATGTGTATTCAGCAAAACTATCAAAATTCATACCCAGAAAAAAAAAAAAAAAAAGCACGGAATAAAAAGCAGTAGAATCAGCACACGTCACTCCAATATTTACACTTTTTTTCCCCCATAAGCCTACCAACTTCCAAGTATTACAGGCTACATCACAACAGATTTTAACTGAAATTATTACAAGGACTTCTGCAAGCTGGAATCTCATTGTTAACAGCTTCTTTTATGACTTCCTCTCTTTTAAAAGACTTTATATTCCTTTAAAATCCACAAAGCTTTCATTTAAAAGGTGGTATCTGAATGCTGAAGGTATATAGGCTCAATTTACACATTGTAAACACCAACACACACATTTTTTGTTTTTTAAATATCAGTTCCTCCTTCACTTACATGCCAGGTCACGAGGTAGATGTTTTCGCTTCAGCTGATGACATCACAAGCTCCTAAAAAATGAAAGGAGTGCTATTTAGGGAGTAGGAGTGACATCAGGCATTGCATGTTTGAGCTACAATTTCATTTTTGGCAAGTAAGTGAAGGGTATGTTATGTTTTTACTGCAATTAAAAAAAAAAAAAAGTACTAACATAACATAAATCAAAGCCTTAAATTCCCTGATTCTCACTCAGTGTGTATATAGAAGAACACATCAACTGTATGTACACATCCTACAATATGAAAACACAAAGTGCTACAGCGAAAAGTAAATTCATAAACATGATCTTAAAAGTCAGCTTTGCCATTCTCTTAGCACGAAGGGGAATCGCCTTTACCAATACCAACAAAAACTAGAGAATCCTCTATCCTGTTTCACGGGTATGAAATGAAACGATCAGGTAACTGCAAGGTTATTTGGCTGATCTGGGGGGCCTTCCTCCAACACACAGATGTTTGCTTTCTTCTAGAGGGTCTTGGATGAAGTGAGCATGCTTATAAATTCACACAAATTAAAAAAAAATAAAAAAAAAATAAGCCTGGAGAGATAGGCCTGTGTAGCTCCTGCCTGAATTCCTCACCACGTTCCTCCGGCCTCTCCATGACAATCCTGGGCAGCTCAGCCTCCCTGGCAGGGGCTCTGCTTACTTGCTCTTTTTAATCAAGTAACTCGCCTTGAGCAGTATTAGCTATGGGAAGAGAAGGCATTTTGTCCTCTACCAGCTGCCCGCATTCCCCTCTTGTGGGGCGATGCACATGTACGTTCTGTGGCCTATTGTAATGGACATGACAAAAACATTAAACTCGTTACACCCAGCAGATTTGTGACAATGCTCCTGGGGATGTCAGCTGGGAAGCGCAGTATTAGAGAGCAGAAACTCCAGCTAAAAAACGAGGAACCGATAACTACGCGTACTGCCAGAAGAAGAATAAAAAGGAGGGGCTGGGGGGTGGGGATGGCAATGTCTTGCTGAAATAAGGCAGCCTCTGGCCCGCGTGTCAGCGCCACATTTCTGCTTCCCCACCCTCCCGTGGCAGAGGGCCGGGGTCCCAGCGCCCCGCAGCCAGCAAGGAGTGGCAGGCGGCCTCTCCACAGCCAGCCTTGCTCAACTTCGCCTGCGCCATCAAAGGGAAACATCACCGTATAAGCTGGGAGGGGGGAAAAAAAAAAAAAACAAAAACAACAAAACAAAGCCCACACGCAATATATCACAGCGCCTCTATTGTGACTGACAGCAGTTTGAAGTTTCAGCTACGCTCGTTTGCTTTTGACTTGAGGTTTGGGGTTTGTGCGTGAGGTTTTTATTTTTTTATTTATTTATTTTTCAGCCACCTCGGTTCCCTTTCCCCATCTCCTTGGCAGTCCCTGGCTCTAGGCACGCCGGGCGGGCGAAGCAGCTGGAGCTGAGGTGGCCGCCCAGTGATGGCCGCAGGCAGGCCGGGGCCTTGCCGCCAGCCCTGTCAGCGGGGGCCATGGCTGCCGGCCCGGCCGCCTCAGGCACAGCCCTCGGCCTCCACCGAGGGGAATCTGGCCCCTAGACCCCAAAAATGCGCAAAAGCAGGTGGGGACCTGAGGGAGCCGCCTCAAAATCCCACCCAGGCTCTGTGGCAAAATCCCACAGCAGCAGCTGAGGAGGGCCGGCAGCATCGCCCCCAGCACAGGCTGGGGACGGGGTCGGGGGGAGAGGTGAAGCTAAAGGGAGCATTCAGATCCGTTTCTCAAACCTCATTTTTTCTTACGAGAAGTTTCATTACAGGGTTTCATGCCTTAATGTCCCCGCTGAACACCTCTAATGTAAATTTTCACAAGCAAAGCCCTGGTCACGGCAGCCCAAATGGCATCATTAAAATGCAGCAGAGCTTACAGCTTTTAAGTATGAATAAAACCACAGCTTTTGCCTCCCAGCTGAACCACAAGACTAATATATTTTTGAACTCTTCATTAAAAACACATTTGTTTGCTCAATTAAATGCCAGGATGAACTCCGAAATACCAAAAGGTTCAACTAAAAACCTTCCCCTCTTTCTTTAACCATTGTACTATATAGCCATAACCTTCAGTACCATCTTGTTTACTTCAGAAACATATACAAAATAGCATGAAAGATACAGCTGGCACCAATAATACTTTTTTTTCTTTGGGTTTTCATTTTTTTTTTTTTTGGAAAGCCAGTTCTAATACACCAGTTCAGAAACATGAGGCTGATTCACTCGAATTGAGGAGTAGGGGTAGCCCCCAGCAGAGTAAGGCACAATCCCCTCAGGAGCACATGGGGACGAGGGATAACACACAGGAGACACACACACCGTGCCAGTAGGGTCTGGGCTGATAAAAAAGCAACAGGGAAGCGACAGGAAACACAATGTGGTGCAAAAGAAAAAGCGAAGAGATTTTATAGAAGCTAAACACAGCGTAGACATACAAAACAAAGCTCTGAAATTCATGGGAGCTTTCCATAAATACTGCTTGTGAAACCAAGCATCACCAGGGGAAGAAAAATCAATGATGATTTCTGTCTTAAAATCCAACTTTTAACAGCAGAAAGCCAAGTGGATTAAAGACCTAGGTTTGCACTTAACCGCTGTTGCCAGGCTGTAATTTACCATAATACTCACAGACAGCCAAGCCCCCAAACCAAGTCCCCAAACTGCACTGGGCAAAAGGAGCACTTCACGTTTCTTTCCAGAAGCACCCCAGATACTCGCTGCCACTCTCAACAAAAGAGGAAAAATCTGCCAGGGGCCTGGAGAAGAGCACCGAGACAGGACCAAGAGCCTGCGACGTTGCCCAAAACGCCCATTCAGGTTGTGCTGAGCACAGACCCTGCCACCTCTCCAGGCAAGCAGAAGCTTGCTGGCAGCAGAGCCAGCATCCTTCTTGGTGCAGCTCCAGCTCATCACCAGTCCTCTATCAGCACCGGATGCTGAAGGAGCTCATCCCTTCTTCTTTACACAGCTAGCATCCCGGACACTACTTTTACCACTTCTGTTATGCCTCAGTCCCTTTCCCAGGCCCAATACCATCTAGCTCTTTCACTCTCTGCTCACAGGCCACGTTCCCTGTATTTCTGAGCCTTCTGAGTTGCTCGACATTACCCTTCCCAGGGCTGGTCCACAAAAAAACAATAGGAAGTCACGATGCCCAAAGCTGGGTGAAGTATTCGGGCTGAACCCTTCCCTGCACAGAAAATGCTCTCCTTTTCTTACAGGAGATTGTTCTTTCCCATTATGCAAGCTCCAGGCACTGTGTACAAACCTGAGCGTGCTTGCTTTTTGCAACAACGTGGTCCCGCTGCCTCCTGTTCTGCTGGTGAACAGCCACTGTGGCTTTGACAGCCTCTTTGGCCCCTACTGCACTCCATCCAACTTCTTTTATCCAGACTGTCTCCCTAGTTTTCCAAGATACCTGTAAAATGCAAGGCATCTTCCCAAGCTCCAACCAGTTCTTCACCCAGTTTTAGCTGGATATTTAATGAGTATAATCCTTACTCCTCCATCCACACCATCAATTAGTTATTAGTTAATACTGGACCTAGGAGAGACCACTGTTAAACTTCGCTAAATTCACTTGTCTTGGTTAAAAATTAATTGGTAACCATCCTCCCAGCTTTCCAAGCAGCTGCAGGCATTCCTGTCAGCATTTTCATTTAATCCACGTCTTCTCAGCTGCTTCTGATAGTGTGCGTTGTCTGATAGCTTCCATCGCCTAACGTGCAATTCCCACCTCACAAATGACTTGCAGGACTGCATATTAGAAAGTTGGTCCTGTGATGCTTCGTTCACAATAAATAATCCCACAGATATAACAGCTGCTTAGCTGGGAAAGGTATTAGAAAACCATTTTATTATTTCCAATTTTTCAGACAGCTTCAGATATCTAACACATGTAACCAGCTCCCCATAGACTACCAATAGCATTACACAGACACCTTAGAAAAAAGGCAGATCGAGATTTTTATGCTACCAAGGTAGCACTGAAAATAAAGCCAGTTGCTTTCAAGGTTACAGATCAATTTTAATATGAAGCAGAAATGTAATAGTACTTTTCCCCTTATAACTACAAGGGGAAAAAAAAAAAACATAATAAGGACCCAGATATACACTGGATAATGTTTTGGGGTAACTGAGAAGATGCTTCCAGGTTTTATTTATCTTACAGGGAATTTTCTACAAAACTAGAAAAGATAAAGTCACCAAGCTCTGACAAAAGCATTTTGAATCCTTACTCAGTATTCATAACAGAGTTGAACTTCTTATTGTTTTAAACTGCGATCTGATGCCTCTTCCTGAACTTCTCGCAGTCTAACTACAATGAATATTCAGAAGCTGCTCGATTTTTACCCCTTTTCCACACTGAAACCATGAAAATCACCTGGTATAAATCCACAACCTCATTGTAAGTACCTAAAGAGAGTCCACTTCACCTCAAGGAAGGTGAGAGATGCAGAAAGCATCTAACAAAGCCTGCAACTCCCTAGCACCTTCCCTTCCCTTCCCCACAGCCTCGCAGAAGCGTTTCGTTGCACCTTCACGCAGCAGCAAGCCTACTGGTAATTACAACCAGCAACTCCCTAACTCGCAGCAACCAATGAGAACTTGCTGGGAAAACCATTTCCCACAGCGGCGTAGCCCATTTTGGGTGAACAATGCAACAGGATGTCTAGCATGATAGCTTTCATAAGACAACTAACCAGTACCATCAACCCCATTTATGAATTGCTCTGAAGCCCTGGGCCCCCAGGCGCTCGGCTGGTGACCCAGCGGAGCAGTTATTTGGCGTGCGTCTAACGCCAGCCATTCTGCAAAACGCTCAAAACTTCCCATTTACTGCTTGAAATGACTTGTTTCACAATGTAATTAGCATATACAAGCCAAAAAAAAAAAGATGCGGGGGCTGAAATGCCTGCCTCGCAGGGAAAGGCCACCACGATCAAAATACACACGGGATCCCACATCATGAGCACCCTAAGGTGGGCGTTCAAGTCATTTCCATCCTTCATACACTGCCAGGATGTTAACGCTGGTGAAACAAAGGAACGAGCCTGCGAGAGATCAGGCGCAACGGGATGAAACCAAAGAAAAAAAAATAATTTCGGCACAGCATTAAGGAAGCTTCTTGACAGTAAGAGCTATTGGCCTGCATCCCCAGGGGGAGCAATGGAAGCTGCTGCTCCTGACGCTGAAACAAAGATTGGACGAGAGTGCTGCTGCCTGCGCTGCCAACAGAGCATCCTCCAGCTCCGCGTTTCTCAAACTGGCCCGAGGGCAAGGCAACTGCAAACGGGACCCGAGTACAACAAGGAGGGCTGCAGAGAGCAGCTTGCTTGGCCTGCGTGCACCAGCGATGGCACACTACCACGCAGAGCTGCTGCGGAGCCTCCCCAGGTCCCGTACATCACGTTCTCCGCAGTACAAGTGCGCACCGGTACCTGCTGGTGGAGGCAGAGCAGCCTGAAGCAGCTCATCCCTCCCTCACCTCTCCTCCCACCACCACAGAGGCTGACAAGCTGCTCCGCGGGATGCTACAGCACTCAGCTGCCTCCAAGGACAGTCATCACGCACCAGCTCAGGTACCAGCTCCTCTTTTTCAGGACGAAATATGCCACGACAGCCTGGAACAGGATGCTCCTCTCCCTCCAAGGGGTGGGTGCTCCCCGCAGCAGGTCACACGGCAATTCAACAGAGTGCAGCAGAAAGGGCACAAATGCAACGGGCAGAAGACTTAAATTGGGATAAAAGTACTTGGAACTGGCGGGATGGGGTACAGGCACATGTGAGAAGTGTGTTTTGGTGCTACCAAAAGCTGGAGAATGGAGCTGTAAGCAAAAAATACAAAACAAAACAACAACAACAAAAAAAAACACCATACATAGCAAAACCAAGCTATTTATGAGGATCTGGAGAATAATAAAAAAAATAATAATAAAACACCACACCCTAACTCCAGTTCTTAAGGAAAGGGAATACTGCATTTCCCAGTCAGCCAGAGCCCCTCGTTGGCAAGCTGGGCTTTAGCCATCAACTCGCCTCATTCAACTTGCTCATCCTGTGCTAAATAGATGGACTTTTACACGCATTCCCTAAAGCAGGGCGCTGGCAGTGCTATTTCATCTCATGTTCTGAAGGGAGACAGGCAAACCCTGCGGAAGCAATAATCTAGATGACCTAGAAGCATCTTTTCCCATAGCTGATTTCCATTATTTAATGCAACTATATTTGCCCACAGTTATGGACATCTCTAGCGGAGATCTTAAAATAAGAAAATGTTACAGTTCACCAAGTGTGAGAACTTCTGAAACACGGTAACAGATGTTATGTTTTTGATGGCACAGCCACGCTGTTCTCATACACTCTGCAGAAAGTCTCATGACCCCACAACAAACACCAGAGAGTCACAAACGCTAAAAGCAGCATCACTGCTTCTCGCTGGATCCTCCAGACACTGGCGATGTAAGAGACCGAGGGCCAGATTTAGATTTAGGACTGCAGCGATACTGAACCGCGCCATTCAGTGCTTTCAAGTTCAATCTCTGGCTCCCTAACAAGAAAACAAACCCCTTCAGGCTCCAACCAACTCCCCAAGAAGCAAACGAAGAGGCCTGACCAGCAGGACTCGACGTACCCAGCACGCTGAGGACAGCCAGTTTGTGCACCAAAGAGAGAAGCACGTCAGAGCTCTCTCCTCCTGCTCGGATTCAAGTGCTGATTTGCAGCCCTGTAAACAGATACCTCCGGGGATCAGGTCTGCACTGGGACCTTTCTTCCTCCTCTCCGCACCTCACGCACCCAGTTCAGCATCACGAAAGGCCTGGGCAGCCACCACACCTGCAGAGGCCATCTCCTCCTGCAGCTCACCTGCCCACAGAGCCTCAGCCCCATCTGCAGCCACCAAACCCCAACCCCTCGCCCTCGCAGGGCTCTGCCACTGCCTGCACAGCTCGCCCACAGCCAGCCCCTGGAAGCCCATCCTGCACAAGCCTCTCCTCATCAACTTCATGCCCGCTAGCTTCCACCACCTATGTGCAAGACGGTCACTGACTGCCGGCTGGATCCAGAATAATTTATTTCTGGATTACCCTAGGAAAGCTAACTCACAGCCAGCTGGCAGTCGTCAGGAAAGCATTTCTGGATAAGCTGAGCTGTAGCACTCACCCCTGCGTAACTCACGGGCGCACAGAGACTGCAGCACGTATGCTGCCAAGTTTCTTCAAGAGCTCTGGGTGCAGGGACACTAGAGTCTGAGCGTGTAAAATAGTCTGGGTATGGTGAATACCTTTCATCTTACCAAGCTCCCAAGAACTAAGCTTGCACCAAAAGAAAGCTGTCAGCACCTGACTCTTACCAATTGCTGCCTGTTATTTTTATTGTTGGTCCACTGAGCCACTCACACCGAGCTAGATCTAATAGAGTGTATTAAATGCCTAGGAAAAAACAATTCCTCCTTCCTGGCTTTCAAGGTGGTCTCAGCACCCTCCGAAACATCATCCAGGCAAACAGCTCACCCCGCACCCAAAGGTTTAGCCGTATTTAACTGCATGACAGTCGGAGGTAAGGAAGGGTGAGAGACAAATAGCAGTGCTGACTTCACCACAGTGATTTAGAGTATTTCCCACACCCCTCATCAAACCCATGGCAGGGGCATTTGTGAGGTGCTATAAGGAAAGGCCCCCGCTCCCCCTCGGCATTCAGACCTCCTCCCCCCGCAAAGAAACCCCAGGAATAAATAGAGCGCCCAAGCTGTGCACCGGGACGGCACAGACAGGGCTGGAGCACAATCAAGAGACAATTACCGAAGCAGCAGAGCAGAAACCCTGCTAAACAAGGCTTAATCAACTTCATCCTTTGTGGCTGCAAATTCCAAAGCAGCGACCAAAAATTCATTCTTCCTTGAAGATGATCTTAAATCCTCAGAAAGGGTTGGGGGTTGTTTGCTTGTGGTTTTTTTTTGTTTTTTTTTTTTTTTTTTGGTTAAAAATGCTATGAAAAAAGACTTGTTAGTCGACACAGGTTTCTTTTCCAAAGCCATTCCCGCTCAGTCAGACAAAACAAACGACAAGTTCTGAGAAACAAGCAGGGAAAACGTGGCCTCAGTGGAGTCGACAGGCATTAAAGCCGGTGCCAGAACGAAGCCAGCAATCAGCAAGACATTTATCTAATGAATTTGTTAGCAGAACTCCTGTGAGAGAAAACTGTATTTATTTCTTCTCAAAATCTCCAGATGCAGGCATGCTGGGGGGGAGGTGTCGAGATGGAGCTGTAATGCAAGAGGGCTGCTCCGCTTAAGCACCTGCTGCCAGGAGAGCTGACTGACAGAAGGAAGAACAGGGCCTTCAAGAAAACTATCAGAAAACGCTGAGATTTTTATGATTTATTGATTTTTATTTTTTTTTTCATTTTCAGCAGGACTCCTGCTTTCTAAAGCTGTCACCTTCGCGGAGGCGAGGCTTTTGAGGTTTTTTAGGTCTCAAGGGGCTACGCCAGGAAGGCAGAGCGGCTGCCAGCCAAGCGGGCACAGCAGGGCCGAAGGCCACCCTCAGCCCCTGGCACCCCTGAGGTGCTGCACCCACCAGCAACCACCTCCAAAAGACCTGGAGATGTTTCATTACAGCCAAAGAAGCCAGGTAAGGGAGCGAAGCAAGCTCGCCTTGTGCAAATCAGATGTACATGGCCAGCTCGGCCACCATAACATAGTTACTCTAGCTTGACGCCTCCAAATTGTTAGAAAATTGGTAACTTTCCTAGGAGGAGATTAAAATACGTTCCCTAAAACGATTTCAAAGAGGAAAGAAAGAAGCATTCTGACAAAAAAAATAACACAGGGCAGAAAATTGGTAGAAAAGGCTTTGAGGACAAGCACATCTGAAGCCGCTTTGAAGTGTTTTGAAAGTTTCTCAACTAAGTCACTGCTTTCCCACTGTCTTGTTTTTCCCAGCGGCTCCTCTTGATACATTAAAAGTTTCTTTTTCCCTTTCAAAGGCTACATATTATCTGTGCAAAGTAAATGATGCTGATGGGTGTTTAAAGTCAAACACAGATTCAACTCCCTTAACCAAGCAAAACACACATATGTACAGGCATAAGAGCACAGAAGTTTGTGTGAAATACATTAGCAAAATACTAATTAACACAAGCGTTCACTAAAAAAAAAAAAAAAAAAAAAAGCACGTTTTATAACGTGAATGTTTTACTTCATCTGAATATTAAAAAATACAACTTGATTTTTCAGTGGATGATCCTTTTATAAATCCGTATGTAAACACACACGGATACCTCCTCACATAAAAACACCGTCTCCTATCAGACCCACCAAACCTACATAGATCTTACCCAAGAAAATCCCCAGAGGTTTGCCAAAAATATTTTCAGGCTGACTGCAAATAATCTGGAAGCCCGTTCTGTCTGGAGTTTGGTAGAGGAGACAAATTTAACGTGACCTCGCTGATTTATAGGGTCCCAAAAAGACTGCGAGACACTCACGAGAAACGCCGGTTTGCTACAGCAACAAGGAAAAAGTTGGGGAAGTCAAGGCAAAGACAAGAGGGGCCAGCCAAAGACCGAGTACAAAGGCATCAAAGACATGGCTGGAAGAGATAAGGAGCAACTATAAATCACATTGGAGTTGTTGTGTGCGCTTGAGGCTTTTTTCCCCTTTTTAATTTACTTCAGACCCTTTTTCAACCCTTAACCCATTCATACCTCAAGTGGACTGTTTGAAACGCTGAAGTCAAGCATGCAGAAGCAAACACACAAAACAAATTGATTCCAATAACCTTAAAAAGAGGATGAAGCGGCACCTGCAAAAGCTATTAGCCGCCAGCCCGAGCTCACGCGCACCCATTTGCTGCTGCACCCGGCGGCTTCTGTTACATGCAGAGGCTCTGACCTAGAACAGGCACGCAGAAGACACCGGGCAAAGGACCCACGAGCACTTAAGCCAGATTAATCCCAGCAACGGGAGTCAGGGGCTCCGACTGATCCCACGCTGTTTGTCAGGAGGGAGAGCTTTCTGAAAACTTACATCCTGCCTTCTCCGAAGTTTTCTGACATTTGTAGAGGACGAAAAATGAAAACCCCGCACGTCAGATTTAGCGGAGAACCCTATACACTCAGCTATAAGCAACAGAAGAGAGTACTAAATACTTGTACGTAAACTAATTTTTAACCTCACCCTCCTTCACTGAGCTCAGACCAGAGGCTTTATATTTGACAACAGCTTTTCCAGTTATTTCACCTCTCTATAGCCGCGATTAGAGTGAGCCAGGTCTACATCAAAACCGCAGCACGGTACATAGATGTAATCTGACAGCCCCTGCCAAAGCCTCTCAACTCTCACTGCAAGTAAACTGCGCATTCTCTAGCTGTATATATATAAAAAAAAATAAAATATTTTGATCAAAAATATCACGCTTACTACCAACTTCAACATACTCATATTTGGGTGTTTTTCATACTTCATCATGAAAAATGCCCAAATAAAGAAAAGCTTTCAAAATTTACATGAAATATTACTGGAAACGCATAGTATGAGATCTTAATAATTAAAAATAAAATAAAATAAAGAACAGATACCAGTTGCAAAGAACACCCCAAACCAGCTTGCCTTATTTTCATTTGTATCGGAAATTTGGAATTATTTCATCCCACAAGTTTTCACCTCTTTCATTTCTTTGCCCGAGAACAGCGAGGCAGCACTAACCAAAGAAAGCACAGAAAATTAATTTCTGCAACAAGGACAGAGCATTCAGCGAAAATAATTTCTAGAGAAGAATCAATACCATTAAGCAGGAGTGAATTTTCCTTCCCCTCCATGCCAATGGCCATTACAACACTGTTGTTCATAAATACGCACCTTGTATTAACATCAGCCTTTCAGTTCCTCCCTCGCTCTCTGCACATTCTGCTACAGAACTGCAAGTCCAAATTTGTCTGGCAAAATGCTTCACTTACTTCTTAAGATTGCTCATTTCATGCTACGCTGGAAATGATTATGTTGTTAACATAAGGAAGACTGCAACTTCATTATCAGGTTTAAGTATCTGCCTTTCAGCTGCTTAAATGACAGCCAATTTGATTTTTTCAGAGGAGCACAGCCGCTCCTGAATTAAGCTGATGCTGAGGAGCTGCGGGGACTCCCCCGGACGAGGCAAAGCGCGGTGTGGCTGAGGACCGGCCGTCCTTCCCTCATCACATCGCCGGCCAAACACGGGGAACTATTTTCCACGCTGGAGGCAAGCATCTCTCCTTGCTATCAAACAACATTTAACAAGGTTTACCTTTCCCTGCAAATGATCACCTGCTCTCGCTGCTTCACTCCAGTCCATGAGCTGCAGCGAGAAGAGCCTGTCTGCATCAGGGCAGGCACGGGAGCGCAGATTTGTCACCCCCCTTCCCCTGCGAGTGCTAACGGGGGCAGGAGAGGCATCCTGCACCCTTCTGCAAGGGCCCCCTCGCCCCACAGTTGCCTAGCTGACCGCTTTCCCCTGCATTTCCACAACTCACACACGCACACGGCGTGCTTTGGCTGCACGAGGCTTTTTCCATGAGAGCCCGAACCTGCGTGGGATACGGCCCCACTTCAAACGACAAGTCCCCCCAGCCGCTTCAATACCAACGCCTGCACGTCAACACTTGAAGAATATTAAAGAAATGCAAGCAGTTAAAAGCAGAACAATGAAGAGAATTAAAAACCACAAGTAATCCCACTAGGGACATTTCTCTCCTCCCCTGTCAGGGTGCATGCTTCTCCTATACATTTCGCACACAGCGGCTCAAGACCTAAGACTTCCTGTGTGGCAGTAGGAAGAAAATACTGCCAATTCATCCTGCTATACATCAACAAGCCTTTCACATTTAGTGCACTGTAAATACTAATTTTCTCAATATCTTAGCGGTCCTTAAAGCAAGCATTACTTAAAAATTGCCTGGCCTGTTCAAAACAAGTCGCAATTTCAGAGCGGTAGGAAGGAAAGCTCGGAGCTGGGCTGTGATTTTCAAGCGCTCGTGTCCCTGCGTCAACCTAACAGCCGTGTCAATCTCTTTTTGTTAGGAAGGAAAAAAAAAAAAAGTGCATTTTGTCTAAGATTTGTAGAAGATGTGTCAGGTATTTTGCCTGCACGAGGAGCTCCTCTCGCCCAGCACGGTGCTGTAGGTAAAGGCGAGGTGGCTCGGGGCCTGGCGCTGTGCAGCCCTCCCCGGCCCCGTCCTCATAAGCACACACAACCACCTGGGATGGGACTTGCAGCAGATCAGGTGCTGCAGCTCCTCACCACACGCTTGGACCGCGTTTTTAAGAGAGAAAGGAAGAAAAAGGCAGGGAAAAAAACCAGGCCCGGACAGCAGTAGAGTAGCCAAATAACACACAACCCCCTCCAGACCGTGTGACGAGCTTACTCAGTTCAGCAACCAGTCGGGCATGTGCATAAACCTGTTCTTTAACATCTCCCTGCAGCTCTAATTAACGCACACGGAGGCATTAACGACACCAAGCACTACGTTCAGCCTGCAGTTCAATAAGCAAGATGCCCTGCAAGTGCATCGTAGGAAACGAAAGCGCTCCCGAGTTTTACACGCAGCTGAAGAGGCGAAGGCGAGCCCTTCAGTGCTCCCCATCCCCGCCAGAGCCGGTCCCAGGGCACGCCAGTCCACAAATCCTCCATCTCCCACATGCTGCAACAGGATCCACAAGCACTGCAAGCTCAGATGCTGCCTGGAGAAGGGCGACTTGACAGTAAGCGAGCAGCCCAGGGCAGCAGGGAGGCTCTGGACAGTTACACCGGGGTGGAAGGGCGACGAGCAACGCATGTGGGCCTGGCATCGCTCTGCCTCCTGTCAAAGAGCAACACCAAGCTCCACGCAGCCTTGTGCCGAAATGCAGAGAGCCACCAGCTGCCTGGCTCCCCCCTCTCGCTCCGCCCTGCCCCACCTTCCACCTGCACAGCACCTGACAGAGCCCCCACGCAACGTCTCGGGATGCGAGCAGCATCTGCGGGCTCCCATTACATAAACACCTCCGATAAGAGCTATTATTAACTTGTTAGTTCCCATTTTAAGTAAAGCACGTCAACACTGCTTTTCTGCCTCCAATTACACGAAGCCTCCAGTGTCACAAGCACTTGAGATCTTCACAACACAAAGGGAAACGCCACGCAGGAGCTGTTCTCCCTCGCCAGGGATTCCCACGGCGCCGAATTCCCTTGCCCACAGCTCCCCCAAAAGCAGTGGGAGCGGGACGGGCGCACGTTTGCGTGGCTGAGCAGCGGGGTTTGCCTCAGCCCGCTTTGGCCTGCTCGGTCCGAGACGCGGGGTGCGCCAGGCAAGCAGCAGTGACACCGCTCATCTAGGTGGAAAGGCAAGGTTTTGGTTATTTAAAAAAATAAAGCAAAACAACATGAGGAAACGATAGCCACACGTAATAAAGCATTAGGTTTTCAACTTCGGTTCGATGTAGTATTGCTAATTAGCGAATTGGCTTGGGAAGTGGGGTGGAAACACTGCAGCATCAGAGCTGCTCGGGCAGCAGCCCCCACACGCTGACACCCAGGGGTCTGCGCACCCGTGCCGTGTGTGTGTCCTTGTATCAGGCCGTGCCTTATATCAGGTGAGAGGCGACGCTCAGGTGCTGCCGAGCGGCGTGGCTGTGTTATTTTTAAGTCTCCTGGTGCTGTGTCTCCAGCACCAGGCACCCGCCGCCACCTCAGGCTGTCCCTGGGGCGCAGAGGCGGCCGCTCGCCGCGCTCCCGGGGCCGGGCCCTGCACCCCTGCGGTTTTGGGGAGCCCAGGGGCGGGCTGCGCCCCCTGCCCAGCCCAGCCCAAGCCCTGCAGGTGCCGGGCGCTGCTGCTGGGGGGCCGCCGGCCGCGCCTGGCCTCCCCTCAGGGCCGGGCCGAGTTCTAGCAAGTTCGGCGGCGGCGGCGCGGCTCTGCCCGCATCGGGCCCCGGCTCCATTTGGCGAACAAAAGGGCGCCCAGACCAGACGCAACTTTTCCCTGCGGGCTGCCCCCTCCTTCCTCCCCCCCCCCTCCTCCTCCTCCTCCTCCTCCTCCTCCTCCTCCTGGGCCTTGGCGCCAAGCGCCTCCACCTCCCCCCCCCCTCCCTCCCTCCCCTCCTTCCCCTTCCCCTCCCCTCCCCTCCCCCGCGCCCGGGCCCCTCCGCTCGGCGCGGTGCCGCCGGGGCCGCGCTCACCTCCCCCTCCCCGCCGTCAGGGCCGCCGCTGCCGCTGCCGCTGCTCCCGCTCCCCGCGGTGCCGCCGGTGCTGCCGCATCGCCCCCGCCCGCCGGGCCCTGTGGCGGCGGCCGGCGGCGGCTCCCTGCCCGCCCTGCCCGGCCCCGCCGCTCCTCCCCCGGCCGCACAAGGGCCCTATTGTGGGCCCCGCGCCGCGCCACGCCTCTTCCCCTTCCTCTGCGCCCCGGCACGCACGGGCGGGGGGCGGCCGCCAAATGGCACACGGCAGGAGGAGGCGGCGTCCCAGCCCCGGCCTCCAAAGCCGGGTGTTAAGGCGCCGGTAAAACACAGCACCCACACAGAGCCCCCCCGCGGGAGGAACGCTCTGGCAGGCAGGGATACGCGAGCTGTGGTCAGGGTGAAACGAAGTGCACGCATTCGCCATACCCGGGTTGAAGCGAGTCATTATGCGGCTGCACGAAGGCTGCCCACAGCATCTCGGTGTGCTGAGGAAGTTAGCCCGAAGTGATGTGTAACATCGGAGAAATTGGGGCACTCGGAGTTTAACGTGGACTGGAGCCACAAGAGCAGCACCTATAATTGAAATGCCTACAAGTATTTCAGTAAAATTCAACAGAAAATGTTGCGTTTTTTTTTTTTTCCTGCAAAAATCTGGCTTCTCTGATCCAATGCCAGAGCAGTGAGAAGCAAACGGGTCACAGCATCATGAAGGAGTTGTGGGGTGGGGGGGAAGCGAGGTTATTTAACCCATACCCCTTACCTCCAGGTCTGTGCAGCATCCCCAGCCCGCACGTGGAAGCCTCCCCGGACAGCAGTCCCCGGGAAGGAAGGGAAGACACCGACACCAGAGCCTGCCATTCCTCCTTGCTTTGAAACCTGCAGATGCTGCATAAAACCTGATTCATCGGTAGATCAGATACCGCTGATGAAGCCTTGATAGCATGTCCTTGAAATGAGAGCGAGCACTGACAGCTACTGGCAAGAGCCAGAAAAAAAGCTCACCTCCCTTATTTTCTTTTCACAATGAGCAAAATTACTGAAGTGTTGCAGTAAAGCACAAACACCCACCTGCAAACAAGAGAGCTAATTATCGCTGTGGAGTAACTTTCATTCTTCTGCATGAAAAAAATAAAAATAAAAATGCAAAGCAGCGTCTCATCTAAGGATCATTAGCTGTCTCGAAATCCTCCTGTGACTAAAGGTGTTTCTTTCTGATAGGCACTATCAGAAAAAGGAGCAAAGAACACTCGGAGCTTCAAAAGATCATCTTTGCCTCTAACACTGCGGCCAAGCCTTTAGCACCTGTTGGGGCAGCTATCAAAAGATGCCCTCGGGTCATAGCACAGCCCTGCCATTTAATTTGCAGGGCCCTTTTGAAAGAAGTACCTGAAGTGGTTTTTTAAGCAGGGACTTCAGAAACGGGGGGGAAAGGTCTCCCCACATAAAAAGGTCTGACAAAAAGACTTTATAAAGTACTACCACAACCGTGAAGCATCTACGCTCTTCAGAGCAAAATGTGCGCACCAGCCTCACTTCTCAGGATCTGACAAGTTCAAAGTCTTGCGCGCAGGGAGGAGAAGTATTGCTCTTTCTCCTTCTGAGACAGTAGCACAGAATGGAGGGGACTGCCAGCAGCTTTCAAAATGCATCAGTAGTACGGGTCTGTACCTTAAATGCATGCCAGTACCTACCTGCCAAAAATGAATCAAAGAATGTAATGTATGGCTGCATTAGTGAGGAAAAGCACAGCATCTCTTACCTAGAAGAGCTGGAAAGCCTCGACGTTGCCATACATGCTAGCGCCCGGACAATCTGCCCACAGCGGTCAGCATCCATGGACAGAGGAGGAAGTAAGGCTGCCACTCCCCGTAGTGCTCAGAAATCACAAGCCAGCCAGCTCTGTCCACCCTTCCCCCCAAAAGCAAAAGGTTGTTTCAATTTTATTTTTGAGCCGCGCGTTTAATGGCTTAAAAAAAAAAAAAAACACCAACCAGAAAACTAGCTTTTTGAGTTTTCTTCACCATCACGGGAACAAAACTAGCTAAAAATGAAAGCGCAGACTCTCACATGACTTTATCACCCCAATACTTACGAGAACGTTGGAAGAGCAGAGCGATGCGTACCGCTGTCATCCTCGGAGCTCCCAGTAGCGCAGAGGCGGTTAGCCTTAAGCTTAGGCTCAACGTTCTGGTAGAATCTGTAAGAGCCCCTTGCTTTTAGCCTTTGCAGTTTGGCAGCAACAAACTCTTGTTTAAACAGTGCTCAAGAAGCCCTTTAGCTTAACCTTAAGTTTCTTCACCCACCAACTTTGCCTGATGCTTTAAGGATAAACATCCTACAGTGGTTTTTATCAGAATGGTTTGAGGGAAATCCACGTGTACTTGGAAGATCTCATTAGATAGACCCTTCACAGCACTGGCAGTTGTAGAGCCTTGTGCAATTGGAAAAAGGATGACTTGTGCTTGACAGATGCTGGTCACATTGAGCAATACCTTCTGGGAAGGACCTCAGATGCTCCAGCCGTGAAATTGTGCATAGCCAGAGATCAGCACTGGATGCATACAAAAATAAAGGAGTGAGCAGTTGCTTTTTTTTTGGTGTGCGCTCAGAAAACTTTAGAGCTTTTAAAAAAGTGTCTCACTTCCCCTCTTTTTTTCCCCCTCTCTTACTCAGAACCAGCAATGATTACATATGCATCAGGAAGACTGCATGACCACAAACACGGCCAGCAACAGTCTCACAGCAACCGTACACCCCAATAAAGGCAGTAAAAGCATTCTGCTATCTAAATGGACACCGTGACCGTTCAGTGAAGCCACCTATACACACTGCTTTTGGTTTGATGCTCCTCAAGATTTTCATACCAAAACTTACCCCTGGCAAACTGCTACAGCTCCTATTGCAAGTTCTGAGACACCCAGGGAACTGCGTGGACCACCACAGAGCTGCTTTTCAATGTACACGGGAGCAAAAACGCAGTATTAGAGCACTCAGGGGAATGGTGCTGCTGCCCACGTGCACCGTCCTTCTCAAATACACGCATACTGGAGGCAACGCTTAGGATCAGCACTTATTCATGGCTTTTAGTACAGTTAGACTGGAATTTAGATGTTTGAGACCAGGTTTAAACGTGCCTTGGAGGAGCTATTCCTGCAGACCCCCAAAGACTTATGTCACTCACCATTATGGATTCAGAAGCACTTATCAATTGGGGGAAACGGCATAAAATACAAAAGAGCCAGCAAGGAGCTAAACGTGAATTAAGAGTTTAGGAACTACTCAGGCAGGCACTTGGGTTGCTTCTAGATCTTAAAAGATTCATTTTGCTCCAGCTTTTATTAAATCTTTAGGAAAAAAGCCTAAGAAATGGACAACTTCTACAAGATATTATCAGCAACGCTAATTTGAATATGCACAGAAAGTTGAATGCTGCATGAATAAAGCCTGAATGCTTAAAAGCCAGCATTTAAGACAAGGAGATACTCAGCTACAGTTCTCTCTCAAGCCTAAGTCAGTAAAACTCATTTTTGCCCCTATTAGTCAGGATGACTGAGGCACATATTTTGTAACACAGTTTCAAGCTCCTTTTTGGAATGGAAAAAATTTGTCCCAGTTATGTAAGTGCAGCCTGGTATGTGGATTACTCTTAAATACATGCATTTTATGCATGACTTATCTAGATAGGACAAAGGAAAGTGGGTGACTTCCTAGCAACTAGGCACAGATACAAAGCTTCTGCTGCTTAGTAGTTGAGGATGCGACTGGTAAAAATTATGAAAATATTTAAGCTTTACTATTACTTAGATACTACGTTAAAAAAAAAAAAAAAAGATTAGCAAGCAATTCAAATCTAATTGGGGTGTAAGATTTTATTTGAACTGTAAAATTGTACAACAGCCGAGTGCAAATCAGAAGCTTTTATTCTTTTAAGCTTCCCAGTTGAACCCAATCACTTTAACAGATTATATTGATACAGTACTTCATGTTCTTAGCGAACATTTATGCTTTGTGAAAGTTACCCTGGACTACCTCTAGCAGGAAAATTCTCATTTCTGACCAGTTTAAAGCTCAGACTGGAAATTTATTAAACATTTACCTGCTTTCAGAAGTCCTTAGATTTTAAGTAGAACACAAAGGAATTAGTTTCTAAACAAGCAATGCTACTATTATAAACACCACTGGTTTTCATGTGCATACATTGCTAGCATCCATCCAGGACCCAAAGAGGTAAGCACAGTTAAAAAGGACAAAACTCCTACATGTTAAAAAAACAAACAAACAAATAAGCAAAACCAAAACAAACGTGCACACAGAGCAGGAAAAAGTGCTTTAACAGCCTCCATCCTTGAATCTCTGTACTTGTAACTCTACAACTTGATATAAGAATATTTTCCTGCATATTCTACTTGGAAAACTGCACTGTAAAGTTAATCAGATCTTCAGTGACTCTGGGGAAGAATCCCTGACTGGGTTGGAGGATGGATGACTGCACTGCTGTCAAAAATGCATCTTTTTTGGTGGACGGATGACTACAGAGTTTGATGCTTATTTTCAAGTAGCTGTGAGTATCTGACAAAGTCCCTGTTTAAACATGGAATTGTTTTAATATTTAATTATATTTTGCAATGGCTTGCAATTTAAGAAAGTCTTCTAGAACCCAGAGTTTAGATTTGCAATGTTTATTATGAATTACATTCATGGTGCAATGCAAATTACACAAAAAGATAGACATGAAACATAAAAAGACTACACGAAGCATGTACCATTCAGTAATGCATACAATACCTGATGAACTCTTATTTAGGCTAGAAGTGTTCTTAACAACTGTTAAAAAGAAATTGAAGTCAAAAAGATAAATAACTGGATTGAGAAACTCCTTCATTATTTAGGTTTTTAAAAATTAAAAACCCTTTATGTTGCTTAGCATACTAGCAACACAAAAAAAGCAATACCCTGCTCTTCCCCAGCATGTAAAAGAAGGTTTTCACTATTTCAAGCCTTGATTAATTTTCAATTAATCATCTTGTCCTTCATCAAAAGTAGTCACAAAAATCAATTTAGCACTTTGCTTCCAGATTAGTTTGAAAATACAAAAAATAAACTGTAACATATACATAATTATGTGTCAGCATATAAGTTTAAAAATATGGTATGTAAAAGGTTAGAGATCGAGATGGTCCAATACACGTACTGCTAAAAGAAATGACACAATGACAGCTTTGAAGTACATTACGCAACTCTGTCCATATCAGAAAAATGTATTTACAGTACATATCCAAAGTAATTCCAGCAGTATTCACTGACAAACTGTGCTAGTGCTTCGTGGACGGATCCAAAGATTTGCAGCTGACTTTACAGCCTCTCCTCACACATTATATAAAAAAAAAAAAAAAAAATCTAGCTGGCTAAGTGCAAATAAGCAGCAATTTCTTCCACCAGTCAGATTTAGGTGGCAGTTTAATTTTATTTCACTCTGTCAAATACAAACATTTCACTAAAGTGACGTTTTTCTGACCTTCAGTATGCGAATGGTTTAGTGACTTCAGGAGATATTCTTCCTTATTTAATCTATGCATAATGTTAGTAAGAGGTCCTAAGGACAGATTCTTGATATGTAGTTTAAACTAAGAGTATGCATTTGCCTAACAGTGACAAAATGACAGCCCGGAACATCTCCTGGGCATGACAGAACTATGCACTTCAGGAGAACAGGTTCTTTCATGTGCTAATTCTAAAAAAAAGGTTAGCAAGAGGTGTGTTCTCAGCCACCCACTTTGGGAACTCTAGAGCTGTGAAACGGATGCATTGTGCATCTGAACTGAAAATGAGTCTCAAGCTCTGATTTTTGGACAGATGACCATAATGAGGACATTACTGCTTTAGCACCTCAGCACAGCCAGCACTTGCTCAATGGGTTGTAAAGGCTACACATATTGGCAAACCACAGTTTTAATTAATAAATTTGGTTTTGTGCATTTGTATGCACAGCCTGTTCAAGAATTACAGAGGGCTTGTAAACCTGGACGTAAGCTTTAAGTTCCTGTAGGAAACTCGGTGAGGATCAAATATGCCCAAAGGAATTAATCATGTATTTAATATCAGTATAGATATGCACTCTAATATGCACTATAAAGAAGTAAGCATCCTTATTGATTGCTATTCAAACACATCTTGTATGTTAGTAGCACTTCTTCAGTCTGTTTTTAGAATTAATCTGAAGTAAACCCTACAGCACAGTGTAGTACTTCACAGCCAATTTTTCAGTACTACTACTGAACTTTTTTGTAAAACCCTGCTCTTGAGGCTTAGCAAAGAAAATACTCTTAATGCCTTCAGAGCCCTTCTCTGGCTCCAGGTTGCTGTACATCCCTTAGAGCAAACAACAACAGTGCCAGAAAGTCATTGCTCCAGAGCCCAGGAGAACCTCAGGTACATCCCACAGGTGACATGGGACCACCAGAAGCAGTGGAATCTCCAAAGACCCTGAATGGACCTTAGACCTCTGCATCTTCAGATGGGCGCTCACACTCAGAACTCACCTCAGAGCAGAAGAGTCTAGCAAGTGCTCACTCACCAGCTTGCTGATGTGACAACTCTCAGTTTAAATGTTCCTGCAAGCAACTTTATTAAATAAAAATAATAATAATAAAAAAAGACGCCAAAGCAGAATAAAGCAGATAAACATTTTAAGCCAAGCACTGCTTCTGAAAGCATGATATAAAGGAAGAATCATTCCAGACTAAGCTTTCAGAAGAAAGTCATCAACTACAGCTTCCTCTCTGCCCCCCAGTGAAGGCAAATTTGCACGTGGGAAAGTTTTGAACAATGAGTGTCACAGAAATACACTTTCTAAACTGTGTCTGAGTTAAAGTTCACAATTATTAATGCATTAAATGTGTATCAGCATTGCACTTGTCAAATGTCTTCCTATTCAATGTTGACAAGAAACATTCAAACGTCAATAAGAGTTTAGAAATCACTATAAAAACAAGTTAGTACAAAAGTTCATGGTTTCTGGAGCTGGCTTCAAACATAATGCACACAAAGAGGTATGAAATTTACTCCAGTTCTGGTAATGTGGTATTAAAACTTCCAAGAGCTTTAGAAAAGGAATATATGAGAAATACAAAATCAAATGACAAAAGTTCTCTGATACTACTACAGTGTTCACACCAAGTGACATCCAAGTGTTGAGGCAAACCATACGTGAGCATCTGTGCGTTCCACTTCACATTCCCATCTGCATTTCAGCAAAGTTGTAGAAATTGTCTACGTCTTGAGATGCTGATGCCTTGCTCTCCGATACAAAAACCTATTTTATTAAACAAGGGAAGAGTTATGCATCACCACTAGCAAGTTCAGGTAGTTTTTGATCGTTCACAGCCAGTCATGATTTTTTATTTTTGCTTTTCACGAGAGGCACAAATCGCTTGGTTTCCACTATGCGTTCAAACAGCCTTTGAATCCTCTGAGCCCTGACGCACCCTTGGTTACTGTGACCTGTTCCTAGCAGTCACACGAGCTGCAGTAACAGTAGCCTTACACTGACAGGAATCAAAAGTTTACACAAAATTATTCAGGGGCCACAGCTTCAGCTAGTATATGGTTAGATGTATTTTGCTTGGTAAACTGTCTGCAGGGCTGGGAGTAGGGAGAGGGCGGACACGACAGGGATGACAAAACCTCAGGCTACCATTAAACTTCCATTCCACAGAACCAAAGTTTGTAAGAAAAACTCCCTTGCATTATATTCCCAAAAAACTTACAGCTGCTGCTCCTTCTTCAGGTTACTATTTTTTTTTAAACAAATAGATTTTCATTTTGTAAAGAATTATTCTGAAGTGCAGTGGAACTGTAGAAAGAGATAGTTACAGAAATGTAGAATTATTCCAGATAATCATGCTTGTATAGTCCTGTTTTTCTGCTTCAGCTCAGAGTACCCTACCAACATAGACTATGACAGTTCCTTAAATTGGTTTACTTTTAACATGTTCTAAGATGGATATCCTTTTGTCCAGCAAATTTCAGGTTTCAAAACAATAACTAAAAAAACCCTATTTCATCACAAAGCAAGCAGCTTCCTAAACTACTGCTTGGAGGTACAGTAGACTCCTGTTTGAAGGGATATGACAATATCTGTTAGTTATTTGGCAGTTTGCTGGTGCAACAGCAATTTGTACCACGGCCGTAACAAATGTCTTGTAAAATTAAGTTTATTAATGGATGAAGTCAGTAATTTTTAACCGTGGCTTTCAAATGCAAATGTAACTACCTGCTTAAAAATCAGACTAGCTTCCCACTAAGTCTTACAAGATAAATATCTTCCTAAGAGTTTTTGTCATTGCTTTGTGATGAAGGGTACCTACACTTCTTTCTGAGCGCTCTACCAACTCTCAAACTGCCCCAATGATAAAGGCAATGAGGTGAAAGCATTTTATAGAGCTTTCCTGAACCTTCTGGTAGTATTAAGTCTGAAGTTTGTTACTCCCTAAATTGCTTCTAAATTATGTCCTAAGAAAGAAATACATTTCCTATAAATACAGGTTGAGAGAGCTGGGGCTGCTCAGCCTATGGAAAAGAAGGCTCCAGGGTGACTTCATTGCAAACTTCCAGTACCTGAAGGGTCTTAGAAAAAAGACAGAGACACTCTTTGCTCAATCAGATATTGACAGGACAAGGGGGAACGGTTTTACACTAAAAAAGGGGAGATTTAGATTAGACGTTAGAAGGAAATTCTTCAGGTG
This sequence comes from Aythya fuligula, assembly GCF_009819795.1. Taxonomy (NCBI): domain Eukaryota; kingdom Metazoa; phylum Chordata; class Aves; order Anseriformes; family Anatidae; genus Aythya; species Aythya fuligula. Next base: position 136,803,226 of record NC_045559.1, read on the forward strand.
GTGAGGCCCTGGCACAGGTTGCCCAGAGAAGCTGTGGCTGCCCCATCCTTGGAGGTGTTCAAGACCAGGCTGGATGGGGCCCTGGGTAACCTGATCTCGCGGGTGGCATCCCTGCCTATGGCAGGGGGGTTGGAGTTAGATAATTGAGGTCCCTTCCAACCAAAGCCATTCTACGATTCTATGATTCCTAAAAACATGTAGACATGATATTTAAGTATCTAGAGATCCATTAAAAAAATGCAGCTCTGATTGGATGTTTTGGGGTTAAGTTTTTATCTAAATAAAAGATAGATAGTTCCCAGGAAGCCCAAAGTCCTGATTCTTAATTCACTTAATGTTACTTAGTGTAACAAGTGTTTGGGAAGTAAGGTAGACTTTACTGTGGGGCCAGGCTGTAAATAGAAGTTTTGAATCCAAGAGCAAGAAGTAATTCCACATTTGTAACCTTCAAGAAAAACGATTACTTCACAGCAGGAAGTGCATAGCCTGAGTTTCCTGGATGCATGTCAGATCCGGACATTCACTGCATTATGACAACAGATGCCAGTCATTTTAGTGAGGAAAGTATAAATTCTTATATGTTCTAATAATTAATATCACTTCAGCCTCTGAATAGAGAAACTGAGATCTAGAAGAATAAGTTAATTACCCACCCACTGTCAGCCTTGTTCTGTATGAAAAGAATATGTTAACTATACCAAAAAAAAAAAAAAAGCCACTGTAAGCTCCCAGTCAAAAAGGTGAATTTTATGGTAAAAATTGCAGAGACTTGTGGGGAGCAAGGAACAATCAGTAATAGCACTGTCCAGACTGTAGTTCTTGTACTCTCCAGACTCAGAGATCTAATTTAAGGCCTGCAACACATCAGGGTTTTGCTGATGCAATAGTAAACCCAAAACAAAAGCATTAGCTGCATTTCAGGTGACAACGACTTATTAAAAGACTGTTTTCCAGAATCTGTGCAGTCTAGTTTCCTGAGCAATTCTTTTAAGAGGAACTGAAAGATAGCGAGGAGCTGTATGGACACTGTATGTCCCAAAGACATTCCAGTCTTCGCTGAGCAGCTTGAAAGCAAAGGGTTTGTCCCTTTCCTACTATCAGTAATGCTGCTTCCTTGCAGTGCTCTAATTCTTACCAGACACTTTCTCAAATCCACTGCCATTGAAAGAAATGGGGACGGCAACCAAAAAGCAAGTATGGTATAAAGAAGCTACAGTAAAACAAGTTGACAGAAGAAAAAAGCAAAGTATATTTGAAGGAAGGCATTCTGCAATATCCTTCACAGCAAAAGTAAATCTTGAGAGAAGCTGAAATACCATCGTATCTTTGTCAGGGTTTAATAAAGTAGGACATGACAAAGCAGACTTCAGTGTAAGACCTGGAGGAGAGCTTTACCCTGCTACATTTATAAAATTTGTTTTTACTACTATGTGGAATAACAGTTTTAGGTGGAAATACTCTATTCTTTAGTAGGCATGGAGATTTAGTGCTCTTTCCTAGGGGCAATTTTTCTCCTCTCCTAGAAGCAAACTTGAGTTCTGTGTAAAACAAAGAAACAAAAACCCCACAACTGGGATACTTGGATTTTACTGTGCAGAAACATAAAAAGAACATTCAGTACGTCAAAACTACAGCTCGACCACAAAGTCTTCACAAAACTACAGCTCGACCACAAAATTCTTAGATGTCCTGTAACATTTTCTGCTAATAAATCAACACACCAGCTTACCTTGGTTCCATTAAAAACATCATTTACAGTGCTTTGACATGCTTCCACAGCACCATCTCCATTGAACTCCAAAGCAACTACTGGACCTAGAAGATAGGTTTATCTAAAATCAATGCCACTTTTAAGCACTAAAACATTAGATTTCTCTTCCCTTCACAAATTGTGAAACTTGCAATAACCATTTGATTTTTTGTTGTTGTTGTTTGAGCAGCCATAACACAGGATAAAAAATAAAAACAAGCATAATTTCAAAGCACAGCGTTATCTGAAAAGAAAATATCTGCAGTTCCATGCTCATTTTTGCAGAGGCTCTAGCAGGTTTCCAGTTTTATTTCTTGAAAGGCAGCAATGGCACAGAAATGCTAAAGAGTGGAGGGCATCATGGAAGTGAGTCAGACTATACTGCTCGAATAGTGAGCCATTGCACAGACATCTGGAGTAGGACTGAGTCATTCAGGCATTTTTACCTCAGTACCAAGATAGCAAACGGCCTGACTTTCAGACTTATTCTCACCCCCCTATTTCCAGATCCCCTTTCTCTTCTTTCATTTTGAGCATGTTATTTCTTCCCACATGGGTGCAAACTAGCCCTTAAACGAGTCTGTCATCTAGAAAGTGTAACTTTTGTCCTATTCTTGCAACGAGCACTATGGACCTCATATTATTCTGAAAAAAATGCATGTTGCTGCTATGTTTGGGAGCGTGTACTGAGCTTCAGCATATAACAGATGGCAGGATGTCAGCACTTCTACGGCAACAGACAAAAAGCAATTACAGACAAATCAACAAAAAAGCTTTTGAAGTACTCTGACAGTACACCGTTTATAAACAGGAATTTAACACTTGCCTGCTTTATAGACATCCACACTGATTTGCTTCAATGTGTGTACAGAAACACTGAACATCTAAGTTGCTCACCTCTACTGCAATAAGCCAAAATATTTTGATTATAGAAGCACAAGCTTTTGTTGCCCACCCCAAACAGATCTGCTGGCGCCCCAGCTCCTGAGCTATGCAGTTGGGCCACTAGAGGGGGGGCAGAGCCACGAAGTACACGTGGATTTGTTCATTTCTGATGCCTTCAGTTTTGACTGGATCAGGGCCTGTCTGAGGCTTCCAAAGTTCACCTCAGCTGGCTTTACACCGCAGATTTGTCCTTCCTTCTTCTCCAGAATGCTCCACGGCCAGCTAGCCTTCTGTATCAAGAGGAGAAACAAAGCAATGCATAATCTCACCTTTTTCAAGCAGTGGAATGAATTCTGATGCACACTGACGGAAAACTCTCTGAGCATCCTCTGCTTTCATTGGGACTTCTTTGGTCTGTACCAGCTGAAAGCCTTTGCCAGTCATCTATTAACAGATAAAGAATTCAGGTTAAAAATGTTTCTAAGGCACACAGTCCAGCTTGAGTATCCAAACTACACTGGAACAGACCCATATGCTTTAAGCCACAGAGCAAAGGGACCCTTTTTCCTCCTTTCAAAGAGGATTTTCTACAATTCTGTTTATTTTCATTCCATTCATCCAGATTTAGTCCTCTGCCTTAGTGCACCTAGAGTGGTAAATGTGAATTTGTGCTTTATGTTATGGCTCGGGTTGTGTATTTTTTTTTCCCCACAATCCCTGACAAGCTGAAACTAATAGGAGTTAAAAGCATTCAAGCATCTGGAGTCAAGCAGTTAGTTCTCATTAGTCTGCAATAGTTCAGACAAGCATTAGCTCAAACACTCATCTACCCACTGCTGCCGTTTTCCATTTTGGAAAAAAAAAAAAAAAAAAAAAGTTACAAACTTTCAAACACACACAGCATTTTACTTCAGATTTAGTATGAAACTAAAGGCACGTGAAAAACAAACAACTATGTTTGTACTTCCAAATCATTCATTAGTCTACAGGGCAGTAAGATAGCCATAGCATTTGTCTAAACTAGTCTTTTAGAATCTCCACAACTATTACTTTCAAAGGGGACAAACACAGGAGAACACCTCTAATATCCTCTTTACTGCAGGTACTCCTTCTTCAGAAAAAATACCCCAAAATATCTCCCTTCACTCAAGTATCTTTTGGTAGCTCAGTTCCATCAAAATCCAACTGGGGGAGGCATGGAAACACCCTAGAGCTTTTTTTTTCTCCTCCCTTGTAGTTAAAAAAAAAAAAAAAAAAAAAAAAAAAAAACAAGGCAAGGAGCTCCATCAGTTGTTTTGTTGCTCACCCACCACTGGGATCTGCAGCTTTTGCAGATATCTCTTTCAAGCTGTAGCTCAGTTACTGGCTCTGCTCTGTCATCCCTGGCACTCCAGAGCACTAAAAGCAGCCAGCCACTCCCAGATTTTAGCCCAGTGAAGCCCAAACTCAGCCAAGCTTAGGAGCTCCTGCCTGACAGGAAAAGAGACAGCACCAGCTATTTAAGTAATCAAAGACAGCTGACCAGCTGTGACAAACACTCTCTGCCTTTTCCAGAAAAAAAAAACCAAACAAAAACAATCCAACGCTGAGTTGGGGAAGGAATAGAGAGGGGGTTAAAATTTAACATGTTATTTTTAGCTCTGTTAGCACTGCCAAAGCTTTCAGGACAGATAGCCAATTAACTTTTTAGCTTATTGCCCCAGAAGTCACAGCTATCAAGGCTATCTGCCTTTCACAAGCATTGCCAATCGTTTACATTTGGCCAAGTTCATCGAATGAACTACACATTTTCCTCAGAGCGTAGGTTTGGTGTGCTGTGCTGAAAAAATACGTTGGGACTATTAAGGGACAGATATGCCAACCACAGCATGTAGAATAACTGTTCAATCAGATGAGCTCCATTCTCTTATCTCACTATAAGGTTTTAAGAAGTGCAGTTGATTACTATGGTTAGTAGACATGCAGAATCTCACCGTTCTCCCTTCAGTAAGCACCACGGCTATCCAGAGGAAAGTTCAATTAGAAATTCATAAAGTTGAACACAGAAGAAGGTCACTTACCTCATCAATTAACTTTCTGGCATTTGCAGTCGTATAGTCACCAGCAAAAAACACGGCCAAGCACGATTCCTCGCTGCTTTTCTGTCTCCGCCCTCGAGTTATTGGTATTATGCTCCTCATAGCATCCGTAGAAATTCTGACAGCTTTCAGCTCTTCAGAGCTGGGCAGAGGAACATAATCCTGAACCACAGCATTCTCGGGCAAAAGGCCCCAGTTATTTTCTCCTGACACAGGGGTAAAGTCATGGATGTTGCTCCATGTGTTATTGAAGATACTCAGTCCAGCATCTTTAAATTGCAAAGCAAGCTCAGGGTAATAGTACTGGAAGCAACCAAATTTCATACCTGTGGAGGACTCGATAATGGGCTGGGTAGCACAACACAAGAACACCTCCAACTTTCTGCAGTCCCGAGTGCGAAACTGTTGGCAGGCTACTATGCATTTGCAATCTTTGCAGTCACGGAAAAACACGCTGCCTTTTATTGGTCCTAAAAAGATTTGGCAGTTTACACAGTCATCAACAGTGATTGTAGCAGAATGGTCAAATATGTAGATGCTACAGTTCTCGCAGTCCTGAATGATGAACTGTTGCCCTGCTACTTTTCCAGGCAGTCGACCCACAGTTTCATCTTTAAGTCCAGAAAAAGTGTAATCTTTTGGGTCAATCTGAAGAAAGAAGGAAGAAAAAATAAAATGTGAAATTCTTCACATAGAGAATATTCTAATGCCAAATGTTAATTGGTTTGGATTAGCCGAGATATTACAGAACTGTACAGGATAACTGTTCTTTGAAGAATATTCTGGCAGGTTATCAGAGTGATGAAAGATCGGAGGAAGCTTTTTTAGCCAAGGTACTGGAACACATAGTATTGAGGTACAACAACAAACTGAAACAAAACTTGAGATATTCCAAAATAAATAAATAAAACCCACCACAACTCAGCTTGTTCTCTAATAAGGAAACTGGGGGAGGGAAAGGGGGGTGAAGTGAACTTTCTCTGAGAGATCTAAACCGTTCCAACAAGAACGATTGTCCTGGGTATTCCGGTAATAACAGCAATAAATGAATTGGCCAAGGTACTTAAAGATTCATAAAGCTAGGAAGAGATAGTATTTCGAGCAGCTCTCTTGGTCTTATGTTACCACGCCTCGACACATTGCAAGGAAACCTTGCTACCTCCAAGCAGCATCTCCTCTGTTATGTTTGCAAACAACAAAGCTTGCTTAGCCGTGCCACAGCAGTATCTTGTGCTAAGAGCCCTGGGCTTTTTGTGCTACCGCCAGCTTCATGACTGTGTTAGCTGTGAGTAACAAGCGCGCGCTGGCAGTGCTGGTGTACAGGTCACGCTCACAGACCTCTCCTCCTCCCCGCCCCAGCATTCTTCCGCCTGGGAGGGACGCTCCAGGGGAGCTGTGGCACTCCCCAGCGCGCTGCGCTCAGAGCCCAAAGCTGCACAAGGGCTGTCATGTGATGCACGGGCACTACAGCAGCTGCTGCCATAGCGATGAAGGAATCCGAGCCGGGTTATTTGACAGTCACGGCAATGGTGCTTCCCAGAACAGATTCTACTCTGCCCCCTGGTGCAAGCTTATTAACATAGCAGTTGGAAGTATGTGAGTACCTGAACTAGTCTGACACCAACCAGATCACTTCACAAGCCTCCCACTTCATTCAGTCTGAACGCCTTAAGGCTTGTGCGCTGTAAGCAGGGTTAATGCATTGCAACAGCTCCCAGAGAGCTCAATTTGGATGAAATTCCTCCTCCCCAGTATCTCAAACTTGCACAAGATGAGACACCACAAAAAGGTCTCTAGTCTCTAAAACCACAAACCAGGATGGGCTTGCGTCAGACATTCAGTACAACAGCTCAGTTTATGTAAGTTTTGTCCAGAATAGCTACTGGAAGCTCTAAGTGTAGATTAACTGACCAACTGTGCTTTGATACACATCATATCTGACTTCCTGACACAAGACTACGCTTGCAGCTGATGAATCTGCTCCATGAACGCAACCCAGAAATCCCCCCCTCAGCCACATTCAGTATCACTAGCACACATCCAGGAAGCACACATACAGGACTGGGAGGCTCAGATGATAAGCAGCACAGCATGGAGACCCAGCTGTACGATTAGGAGTCAAACCCTTTCAGGTCATAAGCAAGTCTCACATAACGGTACTTACTTGATCCAGCAGGGACTCTCAAGACATTGAGACAATTTCAATATCAAAGCTGCCATTAGATTCTTCCCGTGCATCTCCTAGTACGTGCATGCACACATCTGTGTTTATGAACTTGGGAAACAGACACACTGCCTTGGAAACAGGGTTTGGAGGAACAGTTACTTCTCTTAGGAAGGGGAAGTTCAAAGTTTCCGGAACTTGCAGCTTTTCTGAGCCTTAGCAACTACTTGTGTCCTTCTAAATCAGTCTCTTCTAAAAGCCTGTGGAGCAGCACTAGTTAGTCCTACACTGAGGTCTTTGCAGACGTGTGAAACTTCACCTTGTGATTTTATTTTGGCCTATGTGAAAAACACCGGTTAGTCAGCTAACCCACAGGTTACAGAGTCTCAGAGACTCTCGGAGAGAGAGCCCTTGAGAAAAAGAGCAGTATTTGAGTTTAACGATAATCTGTATTGATTCAGGAGCTCAATTTTATTTCCCTGATGTGAATTAAGAGTTGTGCAGTGATGCAACTCTTACTTCTCAGTTTGTTCACCACTCTAGGGAGTTTGCCAATTTCCTTTAATTTTGCCTTGAGTTTTCCTTGTATAGAGCAGGAGTATTTATTGACTAACACAGCCACAGGCACTAGAGGGACCGAGCAAGATACATGTAGACCTCAGCACTCTCCCGGCCACACCAGGTTATTGGCCTTGAGAGCAGGCAGTAAGCCGAGCAGCTGTAGCTGCTCGAATATTGAAGTGAAGAATATTTCACTTCCCCTGCGTAACAGAAACACCTTAGAGAAACAAGCATCAAAGCAGAACTATAATTTTAAGGATGCACACACACTTAGCACCGAGGTTCACGCTTAACAGTACTGAAGTCTACAGATATCATCAACAGGTTACTGCCACATGGGTACATCCACCTTTCTTCCCCGGAGACGGGCAGCACTAATTGCTTCAGTAAACAAAGCAGACCAGGAAATACAAAGCAACAAAAGAGAACGTCTGAAGATTCACACATTGATAACCATGGCTACTTAGATCCTCTGCCTACTCATTTGGTGAATTTTTGTTGTAAAATCTTGAGCATGTGGCAGGTCAGCTACAGAAAAATCACCAGGTTGGTAACTCATCCACCTCTCATTCACATTTGGACAAAGCTTCAGAGAACCCTGTCCAATGCTACCCACCTCACCCAGACACAAGTTTTATTCCCCATCCCTTAAGAGATATATATTTTTTTAGCTCCTTTTTCCAACCTGGTGTAAATCCAAACAATGACAGTATTTATAGATGCAACTTTAAAACTACTCTTTCATCTGAATTTAGAGAGACAGTTTGGCATTGATAGATACAGGCAGAGCTCAAGAGTTGAAACCTTCTAATCAAAATGCGACTTGTAGGTTCAGGAATTACTTCATATAGTAACCTAAATAGCCAAATATGATGATCAAATAAAAAACAAATCCCTGATAGTTTTTCCCCCTTAACAGAAAAGAAGGGGACATCTCATCTTTGGTTGTTGGAAACAACATCAGTGGTAAGTCCATTACAAAGGACTGGAGAATGAATTGTAAGAGTGAAGATTTTAAAGCACAAAGGAGAGAAACGAAGGCAAGCAAAAGTCTGTCAAGGTTGCTTTGAACTCTAGTAAGTTCTGCTACAACAAGTAAAAGATGTATTAAGCAGCTTTGCTTCCTGCAAACGCTTGTCTTGCGAAAAGGCCAGACATGAAGGCTGCAGATGAAGTACATCTCTTCAGCCACCATCACCCAGCTTACTGGCGCCACAACCAGGCAGCTCCCATTTGGAAGAAGACCAAGAAGTCCTAGACCCTCACAGTTTCCCATGGTAGCTGTCCCTAGAATCACCATGGTTCCTAACAGCTTCCTTCTGCTATGTGTTCATGTGCTAACAAGACTTTTTCACCCAGTCAATCAGGAAAGGTGTCTTAGTCAGCAATGATACACCACTGCAAATACAAGGAGGCACTGCAGTTCTTAATGGATTGTGGTTATCCCCTAGTTCCTTGTCTCTAGCCTGCAAAGCAAACAATAATTTTAAAGTCTTTAAAAACCACTGACAGAGGTGTGTTTTTTGCTAATATCATTCTCAAAAAAAAATCATTCCCTATCTCTCTAAATCATAACAGACAGTATTTCAGCTACAGACTTGCATGCACTTGAGTATGTAAGAGTTGTAAGAGTTGGCTGCTGACATGGTGACATTAAAAACTGCCGGTACAGGGTGGGTACATGGACTTCAGAAGCGTTATGTACTAGTTTTGTCAGTAGGGGAATTAACAGAAAGGAAATAAGGGAAGTGCATCCCAGGCCTATATGCTTCTGCATATTCATACTTCTATGGGTTGGTGCCCTTCAGCACTATTGCAACATCCTCTGGAGAATGGGTTTGTTGAAGTTACTCACCTCTGGCTGATGTCTGGATTCTCAGGCAGCACAAAAAGGTGGAAAGAAGTACAACACATGCAGAATCTAGTCACTAGCACACAGTTTTTCATCTTGGAGTATCTCCTGTACACCCTGACTTTAAATGCGACCAGTACAACGCCAAGCCACATTTCACTTTGTTCTTCATAATCTTCCCCCTTTTTCAGCATGCCAATAATAGCAGTAAATGGTCATTCTCATACTTTTCTGAACAACAAACTGTTACCAAATACTACACATAGAAAAATAGGAAGAAATAAAGAGCTCCTACACACTTGCATCAGACTTAACTCAAAATGTTGTTTAATATTAACCTGTTGGCTGTTTCTCAATTGGTAAGACTACAGTTTGAGAAATACAGTAGTTTTTCTGGTGCACTGAGAAGCTTAAGGGAGATGCATCAGATTTAAGGATAAAATCTCCCACTACCTAGAGGAAAAAAAAGGCAAGAAAATATTAAAGATTTTGTATTTATTCAAAAATAAAGTAAAAAGGCTACGTGAAAGAGATAATGATATGGGTACATCAGCTCAGACCACTCCAGCAAAATCCTCATACATAAAGTAACTAACAGAAGACTATGATTTATGTAGAAAGTTAAAGTTCTGTTGTTTTGTTGTTGTTGTTGTTTAAGTTTGAACACAGCTATCACAGCCTGATAGTAATGATTGTTACATGTTCCCTATCAAGTACAGCAGTTTATCTGCAAATCAATTGACATGAAACAAAATCTTAACTTGTTCCTTCAAAAAGGGAAAAAAAATCTGGAAGGAAAGTCCCTCTAAACTTTGAACGTCACTGCAATCATAATTTATCTAATCCTACTTCTTTGAAGATGAAAAACAGGAAAAAAAAAAAACCAACACTATGCAGCTTTGTGTGTTTCTTCTCATGCAAAGAAGATCACAGCTCATGGCTTTATCAGCCACCTCAAGACACACAACCCCAGTTCCTCTCTCCGTGCACCCACGTTCTGTTAGTGCTGTGAGTTATCATTCTGGTCCTGCACGTAACACTGTTCACTCACACAAAATGCCATCGGGTAGGAGAGCAAGAGGGAGACTGAGAACAGAACTGCAATCTTATGTTCCAGGTGAAATCACAGCTGAACACTGAGTAGCTTCAAGCACCACCACTTTCTTTCCTTAACTTTAATTCATTTATCAGCATATTTCACATTTAGTGTTCTACGGTACGGTCCGTTTTCAGGACTATTACACGGGAGTCATACAGTCACAAAGACTTTATCTCAGTACTCTTTGGCTAGGTCTACACTACCAGTCAGTACCACCAGCGACCTTTTGACACAGAACACAATAAAGATGCTGTGCTTCAGATGCAGAAGGAGCAGTTTTGCTGGAGGAACGCCTCAAGTTCAGAGCTGCTGCCAGCATAGCTGCCAGCCAGTCATCACCTCTTTTCCCAGCCCTGAACGAAGAAGCATGCACACACATGTGCCTGCACTGCTCTGCCTACCGTGAACACGCCAGCCTGGCATTCACCTACAGGAAGACAACTGGAGTGTCTGAGCAGCAAGACTTACCCTCTGTGTTCTTACAGATGGGTATCTTGTGAGAACCACAGGCTATTCCCAGCTCCACTTGCAGAACTGCACTTTGCAACCAAAACTGCATCATTGCGTATGATAGCCTGAAATTAGCACATCCCCTACCCAACACGTTATTAAAAGTAACAGGAAATGCACATTAAAAGACAACTCTGTCAACAGGTTTGCTAGTGGATGCGTTCAGGGTTCAGAACACAAATTTGATGCAGTTGATGTCCAAGAAGGAATCTTAATACCAGAAGTTTTCCAACTGACTTCAATCTAACCTTGCATACAAATGAGTAAGTGGGATATTTGTGATGCATCAAAAAACAAAGACAGCGATAGAAAACAGAAAACATACCAGAGAGAATACCTAAAACTAATACATTAACATCAACTTAGGATCACTGTATACCAAGTGGAATGAACAAATTAAGCGCAGTAAGCGCTCGGTATTCCTTTACCTAAGACCCAGTGTCTCAGCACTGCCCTCCTGCTCCCATGTGCACACTTAAAATCCCAAGGGCTGCTGTGAGCTGCAGAGAGCAGGAGAAGCGGGCTGGGACATCCCGTAGCTGTTCTTGGGCTGCACTGTACCAAATTAAGCAGATAATTTGACGGCTTCCACAGTTCAGCAGAACAGCCCGAAATCAGATTCTTCCCGTTTCTCAGAGTCCTTTATACAAAGAGGAAGTTGTTGTATACACAATGCATTACATGCTTTTTCCCACCCCAGAGCTAGCTTTTTCATGCTGTAGTAGCCCAGTCTGTTAACTCGCACCTATTTCCAGCACATTAACAGTCACCTCCCTCGCCAGGAGGTTGGTTGTTCTCCAAATCAAGTGTTTCTAAGTTCCGATTTTCCTCCTGTTACAGTTTTAGAACTTAGTGCCACGTAAGCAGAGGAGGTAAAAGAAATCTCATACGAGCTGAGCTTTATCCGACCAAGTTGCTCTACAGTTAAATGACGCTCTTTTAAGCGCTCAGCTAGCAATATCCTTTTGCACAGGGATTCATTCTGCTCCCCATGTAAGAGCAGTCCAACAGCAACAAGCCCGGCACAGATCAACCTCCTTGATCCTCCAGGAGCTGATTCCACTGGGGCACGCGCACGCTCCTGTGTGCATCTCCACCACAGCTTGTCTTAATCTACTTGGAAGGCTTAAGGGACACCCCAGAGCACCTAGCCAGGTTACAAAAACAAGCAAGCCGAGCATTCAAATAAGCTCACACGTTTTCTTTCCTATACTTGTAAAACATGGCCTAAAGGTCTGGGGATTCTGCCTGCTCAAAACCTCACGAATTAAGTTTAAGTTTTGCCCTGTTTTCTCCTTCCCTGCGTAGAGGCGACCAGAGGAGGAGGAGGACTATGAGGGCAGGGCATTTTGGAAGCCAAACCTGGGACGAAGTGTGCTGAATGTGGGACTTGGGTGCTGAGGCTTCGAGGGGTCAGGAGCTGCCTCCACCCAGCCCTCCACAGCGGGCTGCCGGGACGCTTCGACAGCCCCGGCAGCATTTAAAAACCAAACAGCGCTAAGATAAAATAAAATAAATAAATAAATAAATGAAAGAGGAAACAACCCCAAGCCCCTCAGGAAGAAGGCACCCGGCTGCCAGCCGCACCGCACGGCCAGGTTCACCCTCCAACAGGTGCCGGCAGGCGACCTACGCCTTGAGGGGACCCTGAGGGGATCCTGAGGGGACCCTGAGGGGGGACCGGGACCCAGGGGACCGGGACCGGGACCGGCACCCTCCGAGCCGCGCCCCGCGGCCCCGCACCTTGGCCCGCTGCTCCCAGCTGTACTGCGGCGCCTTCTCCTCGCCGGCCGCCGGCTCCCCGTCAGCTCCGGCCGCCTGCTGCTGCTGCTGCTGCTGCTGCTGCCCGCCCTGCGCCGCCTTCCTGCGCTTGGAGAAGAAGCAGCCCATGGCCGCCGCTGAGGGCAACCGCTAACGGCACCCGGTAACGGCCGCCGCCGCGCGCGCTCCAACCGCCCCGGCGCGCGCCCGCGGCCGCGGAGTGGGCGGGGAGGGGAGGGGAGGGGAGGGAGGGGAGGTGGGGGGGGGGAGGATCGGGAGCGCGCGCGCCAGCGCAGCGCCGTGCCCGCGCCCCGCCCCGCTTCCGGGTGCCCCCGCGCGCGTGCCCGCGGCCCCTCAGGGGCTGGCGGGGGGCGGCGCTGCCCCGGCCCCTGGTGACAGCTCTGGGGAGCGGCTTTTAATCTGTTTGAGCGCAGGTTTTAGGCCTGCTGGGCATGGAGAAGACCTCGAAAATGTCGTCTGTAAGACGCGAAAGTCAAGAAGAGAAAAATTAAAAACTTCCCTGCTGCTGCTGCTTCCTGAAAGCTCCGCTCGGGTTTTCTGTCAGCAAGGGTCACAAATCCTGCGCTTGAGAGGCTGGCAGCTTATCCGGGCGAAGCTTTGAAAGCATCCCCAGTTAAGATTAGATTCACCTGCACTCATATGAAACTGTGACTTATGGGAGAGAGAAATTACACCTGGCAGGGGCAATTCTTCATGTATTCAGCAGAAAGGAGGAGAAGGGCGTTTACTGCTGGGCTCATCCCCTGAGACTGTGTTTTGATGCACGGTGATGACAGGGCTGTTCCCAGAAAGCATCCCTTGCCTCCAGCTGCTTATCTCAATCCCCCACCACCTATGCACAAATGTTTGCACAGACGTGTGGTAAACTGTGTTGGGTGACTGATGAACGTGAGAAGCAACCATTTTAATTAGACATCTGTGCATTTGTGTCTAAACAGACCCTCTTTTTTTTTCTTTTTTTCCGCAGAAGCAGATGACGTATACTGAGTAATCTCATGCAGAAATCATCGCATACTCTGGGATCACATCACACTGGCCTTTTTTCGTTTCTCCTTGCAGGTTCCCTAATGCCAGGGGCTCTCGCCAGACTGAACACCAACCAACAGAAGCTGGTCTGGGACTTGAGACCAAGACGCACAAATAATATGGCTAATTTTGCAATGTATTATAATCTATTTTTGCATTGTTACTGCTGATTTTGGACTGATTTTTGTAGCTGTCCTCAGCAGCAAGCCTGGTAGGTGTGGTACACAGCTTTAGCGCTGGGGTTAGTTAAGTAGGAACAATGGACCCGTGTGGCTGTGTCCCAGGTCACTGTGAGCTGACATACTACGACGAGGAAAAGCACAAATAGCAAAACTGAACAGTTCATTTTTGCTAACTTGTTTGTTCAGAAATAACCTTTCTGATATTCCCAACCTAAATTAACTTCCTGGTAAGCAATTACACCCTGTCCACAACCCTTTTTCTAGTGCTGGTGTTTGGGACAAAGATGAGCAGAGTTGTGTGCAGTACATTAGACAAAAACAAGGAGTATGCTATTTAATATCACTCTTAAGAGACACTTCACAGAACTACAAGTCATTTCAGAAGGTTTTTTTTTTTTTTTTTTAACTGAAAATCTAAGTAGCCCCCCAAATTTAAAAGCCATAGATTAAACACTGTTGGCCAAAATGAAAGAATCATGTGTAAGTAAGGCCATCATTTAATATATCCTACACAGTCAAAGTATGCATCCTAATATTAGGACGGCATAATGTATGACACAGAGAACACATTAATCTGAATTTTGCTGCAAGCTGTTTCTGTGGCAGAAACTCTGCAGCTGAGAGGGGTCACAGTCCGCTTCAGGGCTGCTCATGTTTTGACTGCACTTTCTCAAACAGAGCAAAATGAAGTTTTCGTCTGTAAAGCATATTCTTGTTTAGCAGTTGCAGTTTCACAGCTGTTACACAAGAGCCGAGATCCTAGATCCTTTTTTGTGATAAGAAGCCAGCCGCCACAACCTGGGAGTTGCCCAACCGACACGCCAGAGGAGCCTGTGCTCCAGCTGAGCACCTCGCTGAGGCAGGCAAGGCTCTTCAGTGTAATGCTACGTGCAGATGCAATGTAACGACAATAAAGTTTATGGAGAGTGCCTTGTGTGGTTTCTGGCTAATAGGGCAGCAATTCAGATAACAAGCTGCAGTGCTGATTCAGCAAGGCATGTATGCACGCGCCAAAACCTACAGATTGCAGTGGGATTTAAGCAAGAGCAAAAAGCTGGGCACACGGTTAAAATTAAGATGAGCTTTAACAGCTTGCTGAAGCATAGCCCAGCAGCCCTTGCTTTCTTCCCTAGGCTTATGTCAGGGACTTTTTTAGTTCTAGGTGCACCAGTGCCCTCTGCGTCCTAGTTAAAAATGACAAGATCATCCACCAGCATCAGTCTCCAGCTGCTTCTCTGTGTGCTTTATCCTGGCCTCCAGCTCCTAATCTTAGGGGTGCTCTGTGGAGCACTGCTCCAAAGGGAGGCTCCTGGGAAGTTTCACTCTGCCACAGTCCTAATGCAGAAAGCAAAGGCCAGAAATTAAGTTGAGCCAGGGGAGTTTTAGGTTAGATGTTAGGAAGAACTTCTTCACTGAAAGGGTTGTGAGGCACTGGAACAGGCTGCCCAGGGAAGTGGTGGAGTCACCATCCCTGGAAGTCTTCAAAAGACATTTAGATGTAGAGCTTAGGGATATGGTTTAGTGGGGACTGTTAGCGTTAGGTCAGAGGTTGGACTCGATGATCTTGAGGTCTCTTCCAACCTAGAAATTCTGTGATTCTGTGATTCTGTAAATACACTGAGTAAGGGTTGCTTGCTTTTACCACTTAATATCTTTTTTTTTTCATCCTGGACGAGAGAAGGCTCAGGGGCAACCTCGTCACAGCATAAGGGGCAGCTTTACGAGGAGGACAGAGGCTCGCTCTTCACAAGGAGACATGTGGACAAGACAAGGGGCAATGGGAGAGGTTTCACCTTGATATAATAATAAAATTTTTGTTTGTTTATTTTATTTTGTTGTTGTTGTTGTTTTGTACAGTGAGGACAAGCAATCACAGGAATAACCTCCCTGCAGATGTGGTAAAGTCCCCATCACTGGAGGTGTTCAGGGTGTGATTGGACAAGGTGCTCCATAGTCTCATCTAGGCTCCCTTTTCCCCAAAAAAAAGTAGGACCTGATGATCTTTGAGGTCTTTTCTTGTCTAGGCTATTCCATGGTTCTGTGATGTTATCATTTAAGATAATATTTTAACTGTAGAAGGATAGAAGTCCTATTTGTGGTCCTGGGTTGGTTTTTGTTTGTTTGTTTGTTCTGTTTTTTTTTTTGAGGTTTGGGGGTGTTGTTTGCTGTCTGACATCATATCAACCCTGTTTCACTGTAGTTTCAAGCTGCTGCTATGGCACAGGAGAGGGATTGCTGAGGCCTGGTGTACACACTCATTCTCCTAATTCTGCTGCAGCAGACCATCAAAGGCGGGTGTTTAGAGGTACCAACACGTTCATTTGCTTTTGCACGGTTCATTAAAATTTGTCTAGCTGACGTCTTCTTTTACATTATTGCACAGCCTATAGATGCTCTTCCCATTTCAAACAGTTCATTTTATGGGGTGGCTTTATCTATGGTGCCCATTGTCTTTGTGGGTGAGAACAGTGGCTGGCTGATGTTCCCAGGGAGACTGGCAAAACGTGAGAAAAGTGGGATCTCCAACAAAAATGTACGAGACATCACTTATCTGCAACCATGGTGAAATCCTGGCAAAAGGTACTCAAGGGCTGTAGGTGTGCTCGACTCTGCCTACGTTAACTTTAGGGAATTACACAGGATCTGTATCCCTGAACATTCCCCACATGCTTTAGGGGATCAGGTCAAGGTTTTTATCAAACCTCATCAGCACCATACTGAGCCAGTGAATCAGATCTAAACTACACATTTTAATACTCCGTGTTAACTGTAAAAAATTCCTGCTGTTAAAGTCATCAAATACAGGATTCCGTTTGTTTTGCCTTTTCTTCCCTTCCTGTCTGTCAGCAGAATGTGCAATAAACATTCCAGACACTGTTTTTGGAAATACTGCGACGTCACTGCGAGGCTCCGAGGAGTAAATTAGTTAAGCTGTTGATAGCACGAAATAGCAAGGGATTCTGCAGACAGCAGGTGGAAGGAAAATAGCAAAGTAATTATTAACTGCAAGAGTCTAAACTAAAGCTTGCTTGCGTATTAGGAAGGGTTGTTGCACTAAGCCTGGTTTTCAAATCATGTAATTTGCACTGAAGGAGCAAGAATGTCCCGTACAGAAATCGGTAAATTAAAATGGTCATATCAGGAAGAATCAGGGTGATATGAAACATATGTTCTCTTGCAAAACAGACTCACTCACCAGAGTGAGGTACACAATAGACAAATCTGCAGTGGAAAGACCTTCCCTTCAGTTCAGAGAGGTAGAAACACAGATTTTAATACTGTAAAGTGAAATTCCAAAGGAATTTTGTGACCATTTACAGGGGTGTGCACACTCTGTGTAACCTACAAATAGCATAGGCTGATGGCTTTTGGCTTAAAGGTCAGAAGAAGGGAAGCACAGGCATGTCACGAGAACTTGGTGCACAGCAAGGGGAAAATGGAAAATGTCTTTGAGTTAATGCAGATGAAGTCTCCCTTCATTCAACCCTCTGCTGTTTTGCTGAATTTCTGCCCCTCTCTTTCTAGGCATTCAGAAGTCATTCAAACTGCAATAACTTCTGTAAAAAATTGTAAATGAGAGAGGCATGGGGAAAGGCCGAATAAATAAAAGAGTAACCAATAAGAATGGCTCACTTTGGGACCCAGTCTATTAATTGTCTCTGTTTTGCCTCAGTTGAGGAAAAAATTGTCCCTTCTCTATGTGTGTAAGAGACTGCATGTTTTCAGTACAGATGAACTACCAAAAAGCACCTTTCTTTTGGAGATTGCAGTACTTAACTGGGGTTCTCTGGTACCAGACTAGATTTGTGGGTTGGCTTCCTTGGCCCTAGGTCTACTAGTTAGATATGCAAGTCGGTTTGAGTTTGTCATCCAAAACAATCTCCTTATAATAGAATCAGTGGAGGAAAACTTTGCTGATGGCAAATTCATCTCCTCGGATAGGCAATTTTTGGGGTAGTTAATGTGACCCGTCTCAACTACCCATCTTTCTGTGTTGACTATAAAGCCAAAGTAGGGTGAGGAACACAGACTTAGGCATCAAAGTTCAGCTGTCTGAAGCTGTTTCAGGTGAACCACGCTTTTATGCAGAACTGCTTATTGTTCCTTATTTCTAGCAGTACCCCGTATGTTACAGGTGCTGTACATAAATGAATCTACAGTCCCTGCCAGCAGGAGCTTACATCTGAAAAGCAGCTGAGCCCAACCAGCTCACACGCATTAAAGAGGTGCTTGCTGTAACAACTGAGCTTCAAACAACTGGCTAAATTACACTTGCTTGTTAATTATGAAGGTGATATATATAGAGAGCGATAAATATGCTAAGTAAATAACCCTGTATTGTACTTTGAAACAAGTCCATTAAAAGTTTTATTTAGGCAAATGAAAAGAGTTTGAATAGTTTTGTAAGATAAGGCAAACACGATGTTAATTTTCTGAATTAAACTGGTCTGTGATCAATTTTGTACATCTCCTATTTAAAATGATTTCCTTTAAAAACAATTTGCTTTGAAATTCCTCTCTCTATTTCATAGCTATTTGCACACCAAAGAACTACACAACAAATCACAGAAAATAACAAGCAAATAATTAGAAAACATCAATCAAACAGCCAATTGCCCTGAATGTAATAGCAGTGCACAAGAGAAAGGCTCCAAGCCCCAGAAGGGGAGTGACACCAAACTGAAGTGCAAATAAAACACCCCACATCTTCCAAAACGTGCACCTGCACCTCGCTGAGGTGTCTGCATCTCTCCCAGCCGTGGCAGAGCACCGGGACACCTTCTGCTGAGGGGCTGCTGGCGACTGACTCAGTGCACGTTCACCGTGACTCAGAGGCTGCAGAATATGAAGGATGAGAAGGAAAGCCACGGGAACCGGCCCAGCACTCTGCAGAACATAACTTGCCTGTCTCGGGTGTCCCGCAGTCTGCTTGCTGCCCTGCCGAGACTGCGCCAGCTACTGCCTCTGAAAAGGTTGATCTTCTCCTGGCAGTCCCATAAGAAAGTGTGGTTTCTTAATCACACAGTCATGTTCGCTGATTTCTGCTGCCACGTTTGCTTCCATTTCCAACTTATCTTTGTGCCAGTGGCTTCTTTCTGGCAGCCCTGGTCCTACCTCTCCCTGCTGCCAATGTCCATATCCCAGGCAGGGAGCCATTCCTGACCTTCTGCTTTTGCTGTAGGGACTTTGGACCCTCCAAGTGGAAGTCCTGCTTTTCTTCCTTGAGGGAACAGGACCCCAATAGGACCCACAAAACCAGGGAAAATAGAACATTATTCTTCTGCCAGTGTTAAAAAAGAACAACACCTGCCCTTAACCTCCTGAGTCACTGCAGAAAAGACGCTGGAGGCTTTACCTCCAGGTACTCCTTGCCATTCCTTCTTGCACTGGTGTTGCTGGTTTCTTATTTCTCCACATGAAGACAACAGAAGGGAAGATCGATGACTGTGTGTAATTAGTTGACAACAAAAACATCGCTGCAAGACATTTGCTCTGCTGAGTGTTTGGAATTTCTGCTGAATTAAAATCTTTTCTCAATCCTATCCTGGCCATGGGACAACATTTGGGCCAGTGTAAGCCTGACAGTAAGGCAGGATACATCAGAATAAACTTACACGTAGTGCCTCTGTAAGTGTGGCTTTTCCCCACTTATATCAGATTGCTTCGAATGACTTTGACAGCACTTGGGCTTAATACCACTAGAGGTCATGCAATGTACTTACTATCTAAGCTGCTTTTGAAAAAATGCTCTAATACTCCACATTTAGTCGATGTATTATTTGTAGATGGTGTTTGCAGACACTGCTTTGGCCTGCTAGATGTCCCTGCTTTGTATGGATGTAATAACCAGGCCACAATAAATCATCCTACCTAATCTATTGCCCAAACTTGGAATTTATCGTCAGTAGCACACAATTAGAGAAGGATGAGGAATGGGGAATATGCAAATAATATCAGCATGAAAGGCCTTCTTTATAGAATGAAATATGCTCCCCACGAAAATAACAAACACACAGGGAAAGGCAGTCCAGTATATTAAGAAACCCTTCGTTACAATAGTGCAAGTAGTGACTTGTGCCTGACCCGACTACTATGACGCTGATTCTGCTAGCATATCTGCCTTGGATTTTCCTATCGTGGGGGCACAGCTTGAGATAATCTTGAAGCAGGTGACAACTACTCCCGGTCTTTTGATTTCAAGCCTTTTGGAGTCTTTCTCCTCTTTGCCTTTGGCCAGCAGCCTAACAGTCAACCAGATAAGCACCCCTTTCCATATCATCCCCATCCAGCTCCTTCTTGAATAGGCATGCTTGTGAGCTGTCAGACTTCATGCTCTGCCACAATGTGGCCTGGCCCCACTGTAATCATTAATCTGGCAGATGCAGAGCTGTTGTGAGAGGGATCAACTGTTGGAGCCAGAATGCTTTCCCTTAGAGCTTCCCATTGTTACTAGCCAGGGTCCATGAGGCACTACAACTTGCCCAATGGCAAGTTTTGTCCTCACCAGCCTGAGTTTGCTTATTCTTGGAAGAAAGAACCAGCTCCCAGTATCGGCATTACCTGACCTCATTCTGCACTCACGGCTGAATCTCTTTTAGCTAGGCAGCTTTTTCTGCCTCCTTCACTCAGGTTTCCCCATGTTGTGGTGAATTACATAGCCTTTCGAAAAATATCTCCAGATTTCCTACACAATTTGTCCAACCCTGTGAAATGAGATCAGTAACAATCAGCTAGCTGTTTATTTTCCACAGCAATCAAAATTTACAATGAAGTTGTTCTTGTCCTCTTGGAGGGCCATTCACATAGACTTTTGCCAGTCTGGGAAACACTGGAGACAAGTATTGTTACTAAGATAGATGCTACGTTCATAATCTCATCATTGATAAACATCGTGTCATACATTAATAATCTCATCAATTAGTATAAATATGTGAAGGGGGGCATTAAAGAAGATGGAGCCAGGCTCTTTTCAATGGTGCCCAGTGCCAGGAGCAGAGGCCCTGGGCACAACCAGGCCCCCAGGAGGCTCCCCCTGAGCCCCAGGCAGCACTGCTGTGCTGTGCGGGTGAGGAGCCCTGGCACAGGCTGCCCAGAGAGGCTGTGGGGTCTCCTCCTTGGGGATCTCCAAAGCCGCCTGGAGATGGGCCTGGGCAGCCTGCGCTGGGTGGCCCTGCTGGGGCAGGGCTGGGGCCTGGTGGCCTCCAGAGGGCCCTGACAGCCTCAGCCCCTCTGTGATTACCGGCCAGTTAGCTGACACTCTGCTAGTAAGCAATTTATTATCTATGTAGGAGGTTGTTCAGATTACACAAATTGGCTGTATTAGTATATTGTTAATAATTCATCACTTTCAGCATCAGGAGAGCCTAAGGAAATATGGCAAGCAAGTTAGACTTACTTGCCAAACTACTGGGCTTTCAAAATTGCAGAGCACAGTGTGCAGCACGATAGAGCCATTTATCACTCAAGCACATTTCTCAAGGGATGTTTTAGGATCGAATATTTATAGAAGAGCCTGTTTTCCTGGAGAAGAAATCAGAAGTCTCCTGATTTTTCCAGAACAAGAGTAAAAATAAATACATTCAGGTATAGCTTCCTAAAAGAGATCTATCCTTTTTCTTTCATATGCCTAGCCATGCCTAATTCGTATTTGATATGTCTAGCTGCCTAATTCAGATGAAGCCAAGATACTTACCATATTTTTACTCACAAAGATCCACTTTCTAGCCTATCCGATGCCTACGGGCATAACGTATTGAGCGTAATCAAGATTTAATCAAACATAGTTTTGGCATTCTGTTTCTCTACCAAGAAGAGAACAGAAGAAGAGCTTTGTCAAAAGTTTTGGCACAATTGTACAAATCCAGAACAGAAATATTTTCTACCAAGCTTGAATGCCACAACACTGTACCCAGTCTTTCACCCTTTGCACTTGAGAACCCTGCCTGAGGAAATCATCCATAGGTAGTGTTTCCAGTAGTGGCCAGCAGGCTGTTGACAGAATAGAGCATCCACTTGCATGTTTGCAGTTTCGATGGTCAAATAACTCCTCACAGGGCTAGACAAGATCAATTTTGCATGAGAGGAGGTCAAATTGCCTCAGGCAAGGCTTGCCTGCTATTCTCCAGAACTTTTTCAGGCTCTTCTGGCACAAGGTGAGCCCTGGCACCAGTATATTCGCTTGTTTAAGTATTTATGGGGACGTGATGGGGAGTGATGAGAACAGACCAGTGATCACTTTGCTACTTCAAGCAATTATAGGACTGAAAGTCATCACCATGACGTGCACCTGCAAAGAGTAATGAACTACCTTCTTACGAAGAATAAGGGGAAACCTGCTTAGTTCCTACTAGAATGGCACTTCATTGTCTCATGAACAGCTAGAAGGGGAAAGCATCCTATTTGGATGTGAGGGCCATGACAAAGCCCCCCTCTTTGGATAAAATTCCTACTCTTATTCCTCTCTGACATTTTTAAAATGTACCATGCCTCCAGGACATGGAGGTGCTTGAGCGGGTGCAGAGAAGGGCGACGAAGCTGGTGAGGGGCCTGGAGAACAAGTCCTACGAGGAGCGGCTGAGGGAGCTGGGCTTGTTCAGCCTGGAGAAGAGGAGGCTCAGGGGCGACCTTATCGCTCCCTATAGGTACCTCAAGGGAGGCTGTAGCGAGGTGGGGGTTGGCCTGTTCTCCCACGTGCCTGGTGACAGGACGAGGGGGAATGGGCTTAAGTTGAGCCAGGGGAGTTTTAGGTTAGATGTTAGGAAGAACTTCTTCACTGAAAGGGTTGTGAGGCACTGGAACAGGCTGCCCAGGGAAGTGGTGGAGTCACCATCCCTGGAGGTCTTTAAAAGACGTTTAGATGTAGAGCTTAGGGATATGGTTTAGTGGGGACTGTTAGCGTTAGGTCAGAGGTTGGACTCGATGACCTTGAGGTCTCTTCCAACCTAGAAATTCTGTGATTCTGTGATGCCCTAAAAGCCAAGATATGGCCGTACAGCAAGGAACAACTCTCGCACCCTGCAAGTGTCACGAAAGAGCTTTTACTCTTGCTACACTTTTGTCTGTTGGAAAGGGTAATGTTGATTTCTGCATTTGCACAATGAAAAGTGGCAGTTTTGACATTTTCTCTGATATACAACACCTCTGCAAAACTGGTACTAATAGACAAATGTGTCACAATTGTTAGCACCTCCAACAAAATGGAGATTCAAACAAGTTCGAGTCAAAATATGACACATTCTTCAGGATTTTGTTGCAGAACACTTAGTTGTCTTTTAGGTGATGTTGGCAACAAGGCACATTTTCTGGGATCCCAGGGTGTGGGGATGTTTTAATGCTGACACAGGTGGGCAGCCCACAAGGCAATCCGGCCACTGTCAGAAGCTGGCAATAGGCTCAGGATGGGTTGTCATTTTGAAAGGATGGTGATGGGAGGTTTAAACTTAGGTGGGAAGAAAGGAGAAAGAAAGGAAGGTGATGAGGACTGTGCTAGCTGCTGCAAGGTTATTCTGAATACTAATCAACTTGCTGCTGTGTTCTGGATTAATGTGGTAGAAAATTTGAGCATGCAAGGGAAGTTGTACAAAGACACCACATATTGAGATAAGGATTAGTTTGATTTTCCAGTTTGTTGTAAGCATAAGCGATTGTGAGGCATTTCTCTCTCAGAATCAGTCCAATAAGGGCATGTTAGATCAGTGAAAATCTCAAAATGCTGTTTTCAGCACCACAAAGAGCTACTGAAAGCAGAGCTGAACAACACAAAAAAAAGGTCTGGACAGAGGGTAGAAGCTCTTCGGTGTTACTGATGAGGAGCGAACAATGCTAACACCAAGAGCTCAGAGACAGAGCAAAGCGTGAAAATAACACTTGGCATTTGCCTAACATAACATTATTCAGTTCTGGGAATAAGAATAAACAAGAAGTGTGTGTCGTTTCACATGGTAACAATAGCTTACATAACAAAGGAAATTATAAAACTGCTGAATGGACAACTTGATGGTGCTTCTGGCAACATGAACTTGTCAATGAGAGAAGACCGCCTGGCAAAAGGAATGGAGCAGGCTGATCCGTATCAATCCTGTGAGTCACTGTGACTGTGTGTAAATGCACCTGTTTATTAGTATTTAATACCAAAAATCCTCCTGCATCCCTCCAGCTATGGCTGAACTCAGTAGAATGATTAGATTTTGTCCACTGCCATCTCATAGCTTTTGTGTTATGACCTTGATGCCTCTGTTGTGATCCCACCTGGCCATCACCTTGCATGTCATTGTTTCTGCCTCGAGCAGGGCCTCTCAGACAGCAATCAAATCTAAGGCCTCTGCATGGAACCAGATAAAAATATGGCAAGTAGGAAGAAAGCAGGGATAGAACAAAGATAGTTTTGCTAAGTGAATAGGTTACAATGTATGCGGTGGCCTTGAAACAGAGGTAACATGCAGGTGCCACTTACAGAGAACGCAAAGGTTTAGTGCAGAATGGCATGGGAAGGCAGGCAGAGACCTGCCAAAAAGTCTGGAGCACAGCTGCAACCACAGGATTACTGTGGTGATGAAGCTTACCTAGAGGTGATGTTGCTGATGTTCCTAATGGACTAAAACCACCACAGCAGTCCACTAGAGACATTGCTGTAAGGTACTGAGGTGTATGAACACAGCTCTCACAGAAGGATGCTGTAAATCCTGGTTCACGGTGCTACGTAGACAAGCTAAGGCTGATACCTTTATTTTATTTGATGCTATACTCACCAAATGATCCTGTTTAAATCAGATGAACTATTCAGGCACCATCATACCAATCCATGAGTGTAAGAACAACAAACTTTGGTCTGTAGGAGCCACATATACCACATGTGGGAATATGTGCATCAAATTTCCTGGCAACAACCTATTAGACAATGCACAGAACGGAGGAGACCTTAATTACATCACTATTAAAAGTTGACTGAACTCCTAAACAGATGGAAACGATCATATTCTTGTCACCAATTTGTGTATGTGATTTAGTCACGTCCCCATTGTCCAACACAAGGATGAGTTTTACTGGATTTTGTGCACAACAGTGGCAAAAATAAATTTTATGTGCAATAAAAATATTTTGGGACAGTGCCCACTGAGGTGCTGATTTTAGTGGAGGTGTCCCTAGGATGAGGGGATACCTGGGCAGAGGCTACAAGGGCAATGCAGCAGTCAAAACACATAAATTTGAGTGTGGAGATTTAAAAGTTGTGCTTATGGTAACCGACATGCCAAACTATAGATAATGTTTTCCTCCACAAACAATAGTTCAGCTGAAAGAAAAAAAAAAAAAAAAAAAGAGTAAGTCCAGGCTATTACACTTCAGCATTGAAAGAATTGCCTTGATATTACTCACTGTTGCCTGGAGAGCAGGAGGCATAATGCATCTGACCTGCAGGAATGCTGGAAGATAAAATACAAATTACTGGTGGAAGATTTTGCAGAATGCAATTTAAGATGCTGACTGCAGCTCATCTACGAGGTAGATGAGGTAGATAAAGCATAGATGTAAATTGCTTTCTTAAGACCCACCATACACTCAGGGACTGACTTTACTTGGCACAACACAGCGCACAGCAAAGAACAAAACAGAAGAGAGCCAAAAAGGTTGGATGTGGTGCTTAGGGACATGACTTAGTGGGTGATATTGGTGGCAGGAGGATGGTTGGACCGGATGATCTTGGAGGGCTTTTCCAACCTTAGTGATTCTGTTACTATGGTCGTATAGCTTTTTATTTTACATTATTTATTTATTTTTTATTTTCCAACTTTATCAGCATTACACATACCTAGCACCGTATTGCACACCTGTAGGCTGCTGTGAGGCCTATAGGTTGTTAAGTCCTGAAGATTTGGAGGTACAACGCTATCTTTGCAAGAGAAACACTAACCTGAATGTGAGATTTAAAATGAGACAGTCTGAAGGCGGCAATTTTTCGCGGTTCATGTAGGTTTAAGAGCTAGGTCTTTAAGGCAAATGAGCATTTTTCATCTCCTCGAGGAACACTTTCACTGCAGTACAAAACAACCTTTACAGATAACTGTACCAGGTTTTGAAGGTTGCTGAGGAGCTTGTATAAATGGCATGTTTAAAGGGACTATGTGTAAATAAAGATGTGAATGTACATAGTTACCATCTTGAAAAGTTTCTAGAAGGGACTCTTATGAATGAAAGTGTATGAGGTAAGAGGCAATCCCGAGTCCACTAGCAGGAAAGTTTGGGACAGACTCTTGAAAACCCCAGAGCACACCCAGAGGACCAGCTGTGCATTAACATTGAGGCAGAGGGCAGCACTGCCCCTGGGGCACCTGCTGTACAGCCAGCTGGACGTCTCCACAGCCTTTTCAGCTGCCTTTCCCCCCGAGCAGCGAGCCCAGCCCCTGCAGGCGCAGCGAGCCGCGCCGCCCCATTTCCCCCCTCCTTCCCAGACACGGCCAGCCCCTGCCTCTCGTCACAGCACCGAGTCGGGGCAGAAAGTTGAGATTTTGGCCCCACCGGCCCCAGCTTTCCCCCCTACGGCCCTCGCTGCCCGCCCCTGCGGCCCAGGAGCCGCCCCGGCTCCGCCCCGCGGCCGCCGCCTGTCAGGGGCCGGGGGCCGGCGCCTCGCTCTGTGCCGGGCCGGGGCTGGGGCTGGGGCTGGGGCCGCCTCCCCCGGCTCGGGGCCCGGGCAGCCGCGGCCATGTCGCTGCCGCCGCTCTTCCTCCTCCTCCTCTTCCTCCTGCTGGGGGCCGGCGGGCTGCGGGCGGCCGAGCCCGGCGCTGCTGCTGCTGCTGCTGGTGGTGGTGGTAGCAGCAGCGCCATGGAGGAGCTCGCCACCGAGCAGGAGGCGGAGGAGAGCCACCGGCAGGACAGCGTGAGCCTGCTCACCTTCATCCTGCTGCTCACCCTCACCATCCTCACCATCTGGCTCTTCAAGCACCGCCGTGTCCGCTTCCTCCACGAGACCGGCCTGGCCATGATCTACGGTGAGCTGGGCTGGGCTGGGCTTGGGGGGCTGCTTGTAGCAGGGTGCGGGTCCTGCCTGCATCGCAAAGCAGGTAGCCTGCAAAGCGCCCCCAGCTCGTCCTGAACCCATCCTGTTCAATGCGTGCAGTGCTGGGGTGGCTTTGTCTGCTCCTGCTCCCAGGGAGCGCCAGGAAAGTGGCAGTGAGTGCCTGCACAGAGCCTGTGCGTGTCCTCGCCCGCTTCCCGTGGCGCTGGTGGTTGGGGTAAGCCGGGCTCCCAGCTGTTTCCACGAGCCACTGGTGCAGGGAGCTGCAGGTGAGCCCGTGCTGGGGCGTAGCGCCCTGCTGCGAACTTATGCAATTGGGATTCGGGCACTACAGGGGACGTGACGGTCCCGAGGAGAAGCGGTCACCCATTTGGAAACTGATTTGCCCTGCCCTAGCGCTGCGGGCCTTTCTGATTTCTTAGTTGGCGTTCCCGCTGAGCAGTGCGAAACACCTGCCCGCTGCGGGTTGGGATGCCACGGGTGAGAAATGCAGCAGGGAAGGGGGTCCTCCCCGCCGAGTACTACTGCTCTCAGGATGGACGTGGTTGCTTGCCAAGCAGTGGAATTTTCCTCTGCTGAAGCATCTCTCAAACCACCCCGCTTTGCTCTTAGTCACTGATATCTTTGCTGCATTGCTGTGTATTTCACATATGCTCCTTGTTGAAAACTGGCAAATTAAAGACCGGGCATACAAGTAAATTATGCACGAGCATCGTAATCCTTAACATATCGTAATCCTTAACAGTTGAATAGCACCCGGGAGGTGGTAGATTAACTGTACGAATGCTGATTGGAAGTGACAGAGTAAGGTTGCATTGAGGACGTTATTTAAATATCACCCTGGTGCTGTCACCTTCAGAAACTGCTTTAAGACCATTACAGTGCTCCAGGTGGTTGGCTGTATGGTAGAAATTCTGCGTACATGGGCGTGCTGATGTGTGCAATACGAATAACAGGGCATCAAGGGCGTTTGCATTTTGATGAGCTGTGGTGGCAACAAGAAATTGTTCACCCACAGAGCTTCTGCCTCTCCTTAAACTCAAATTAGTTTACGATAGCTTGCAGTTGCTGATCCATGAAATGGGCACTAGATTCCTGATTTGATGTACAAATGGTGAAATTGTGTGGTGGAAAAAGTGCCATGCTATGGCCCTTTCTGCACCATAGGCAACACTGCCAAAATAATGATTGGCTCGAGCTGCCGCATGTTCTTGGCACTCCCTCACCTAAATCTTTTTGTTTTCATAGACGGTGAATATCTTGGGGAAACATCCCAATGAACCCCTCTGGTACCCCAAAACACACACTTTCCTACCTCCCAAGCAAAATGACTCTTGCCATGTCACAGCAAATGTCTGAGGAAACATACTCAGCAAGTGCAGTTCTGTTTTACGCTGTTAGCCTTCGGTGCCTGTGAAGCTCTGCTGAGGCCTGGCTTCGTTTAAATGTTTTGTAGACTTCCTTTAGAGCAAAGAAAAAAAAAACGTAGTAAGTATCATAGTAACTGTCTGCTGCATTTCTGATAACCAAGCTTTATTCTTCACATGGGAGTGTTTTCCTCTTCTTTCTGTTATTTAACAGACAGTGGTTAAGCTGAGGTTATGCTTTGCTGATAACTTGGGATCTGAGAAATGCACACGTCTCAAACTGGATGTTTATGACACATTTAATGTTTGACATAAAATCGTGTGGCGATATTCTAACCGAAGTTTGTAGTCCTAAAAGCAGAAGCACCTGGCATGAAGCAGTTCTGATTATGATAACAGGTGTCTAGGTGCTCTCAAGATGTATTGATCAGCATGGTATTGATGTAGGTAACTTTCACAGGGTTTTAAGCTCCAGTCGACAGCTCCTGTACCGTTTTGCATTCCATTTCTTTAACAGTGGCTTTTAGCGGTGAGTAAAAGGCTTTCAAGTACAGGAGAAAAGTAGGCTGGCAGTTAAATGCCGATTACTTTTTATCGTGGAGACAATGACCCAGAAAAACTGGTCTTGTTGCACCTAAAAGCCCTCTGAAATGGTTGGTTCCAGTGACTGAATCTTGGGGTGATTGCAGTAGATGAAAACCTGGCAGCATGATGTGTTTGAGATAGTTAGAGCTGGAGGTGCTGACGGTTGCTTGCTTCTTCCTTTCTTTAGGAAAAGGGGATGGAGCTCTTCTTATTTCTGGTCTAGCCGCACAGCAGCGTGCCATCCGACCTCTTTCCTCGAGCACAGCAGGAATCAGGTGGCATGACAGCGGCTTGAGGTGGTGGGCGGCGAGAGCAGAAGCTGCCTGCAGCCAGACCTTTAACCAGCATTTCTCACTTATCTTTTCTCAGAACCCAGCTACAAGCACATCCTGTTCTACTTTCGCCATGTTTTGGCTGCTGATCTGATCGCGTTTCTGATACAGAAAGCACGCGCTTTATCCAGCTGAAGGGGCCTGTGGCCCAAATGCTGCTGGTGCTGCTGAAGTTTGCATTTCTTCTGGGCTTTAAGTAGCGCCTTTCCTGTTGAGTAGGAGGCATCTGTCATGCCGGTCAGTTTTAGTGTGGTAGTCTAACAGTTACCCAGCCCTCAGCAGAGCAAAGGCTCCTGCCCTGTCCAGATTTGCAGGGTGTTGTGGAACTTCACCATGTGAGCTGCTTTGGTTCAGAAGCCATTGGGACCATAACAGGGTCTTGCCATGTTTCTTGTTTCCTGTGCTGTCACCATCTCTTCAGGGACAGTCACTGTTTTCCTGTCTATTATTCTGATGTGCTAAATGGCCTCCTGGAAGTGTCTGTTAAGATGTAAAATAACGTGAAGTTTACACGACTGCTTAATGACTTACAGTGCTGCTTTCTTGTGTGGTGCACAGCTTAAAGTCTTAGAAATAAGATCAAGAAATATGAAAGTCACAGAGCTCAGGTGCACGTGCTAGCTCTGACAGCTGCGTATGTGAAAGGGAAAGAGATCTTTTGGATGTCTTAAAATACTGTTCACCAAGAGCTGCAGGTTCAGGTGCAGTGCTGACTGGTTCTGCACCATGGCACTGCACGGTGTCTGTGCCCAGGTGGTTCCAGAAGAGGCTTGTGAATAGGGTTGAAGCCTGGTCTTCACACGTTAACAGGGAGTGCTGCTCTTCTGCAGCTGCTCCACCAATGGTATTGCTAATGAGAGTCATTACGGAGCAATTAGAGGGAGGAGGAGGGGGCAGAAAAAAGTAGATTGAGGGCAATGAAGGAAATGAGGTGCATGCCAACTTGTGGTGGCCGTGACACTCGCATTGTGCCTCCTGAGTCCTGAGGGCACAGTGTGCCCAGAGCTGTGCCCTTCCTGAAGGGGCTTGGTGGTGCGGGGCTGCCTTGGCTCCTCCTGGGAGCCCTCCTGGGCTTTAAGGAAACACAGGATGCCAGAGGAGAGCACGTCAGCATGGGTCCCAGCTGAAGCTGGGGCCTCCCTGACTGCAACGCAGGTCCGAGCCACCTGTGGGCCGCACCTCGTGGTGCTGCGGCCTGGCTGCCTGCCCTGGTTTTCACCGCTGCTGCCTTTGTTGCGTGCCGCTCTCCTTTATCAGCCACGTTACTCCCAAAGGTCACGCTGCCCGAACAATTCCATCAAAGTCTGGCCTCGTGTGACGCAGGGAGCAAGCCTAGGTAGCCGGATCGTTTGTTAGGCTCTTCTATTCAAAGCTGCACTCCCTGCAGGTGGAAATGAAAGCCAAACTGGACTCGAGTACTAAGAAAAACAATGTATGATGAGTCACTGGAAACTTCTGTTACTCTTTGTAAATCAGAAATGAGAGGTGAGGTTAATGTTCAGGATAAAAAATACTAAATTTGTTCTGAAATACTCAGTTTTAGATGAGGTTCTTGTATCTGGAGAGTAAGTACAGAAAGCCTGTCCTTGTCTCATCTCGCTGCAGTGTTATCTGTTACAATTCTAGGCTGGAGACATGCAAGAGAGGACCTGATGCATCTCTGTGGCTGTCAAAATAATGGCAGAGTTGATGTTTAATAAACCACTTTTATGTGAGCATTTCACTATTAGATTTAGGAGCAAAACTCCAAGCGCTCAATTTCAAGAGCGTTATCTTCTCTTTGGCAGCCTGCATGTTCTTTCTAAATCACTGAGTTGCAAACTTTCAAAATGAGTCTTGCTCCATCCTTTGGGTGCTCTGGACACTTCAGTTGTACCGCAAATCTTGTTTCTAAGCTTACTTTGTGGGCTCTGCCTACATAGTTGTAAAAATCTTTGTCTTGTGAGAGATTTCAGAAATGTTGTATCTCTGCCATTAACCTACCTCTATTTCAGCTCTGCTTTTCAGGTGGGATAGCTGGGTGGCCTAAATATTTCTGAAGTGTCTCTGGGATACAATTCAGTTATAGTCCTCAGGACAGTAGGGTGATTTTTTTGTTTGTTTGTTTGTTTTTTTTTGTTTTTTTTTTTTTGAAGTGTTTTCAATAGCAATTAATATAAATTAGTTCTTTTTTGTTAATCTTAGCTTCTCAATGCACTATCAAATCAGTGTCAAAATACCTTTCTGATCACTTGTAGGAGAGGAGAGAAATGCCAACCCCAGATTTATGAGGAGAGAAATGACAACCCCGGATTTCCTCTGTCTGAGCAGCCTTTTGGTAATGTAACTGGCTTTTGAAGCTAGTGCTGCTCTACAACATCAAACTGTCGTGGTAGGAAGGAAAGTGTTCCCTCTGCATATACTTCAATTCTCATCTGATTTAGAAAGTTGCTGTAAACAAGTGCTAGTAATGCTGCAGAGCTCTCACACGTGCTTGTCTTGTGCTCGTGTGTGTCTGTACAGTGAATGGTCTTCTTGGTAAGAGTGTGCTGAACTGAGGGCAGGTAACCCAATGTCTAGTGCACAGCTTTGTTATTAGACGGTGATATTCTTCTACAGCATGTTACACATTACCTAGCTTGAGATTTTCATTAGTCCATTTCAGGTTTTTTTTTGTTAATTTCTGGTTTCTTTGCCACCTTGCAACAGAAATGGCTCTCAACAGGTTGTCCAAGGAATTTCCCTAAAACAACACAAGGGCTGAATTCCCCTAGAGATGCCTGCAGCTATTCCAGTACCCTCAGCCCTTACTGCAGATAAGACTGAAAAGGGGATGATGAGGGAGTGTATAAAAGCTGTCAAGCCCTACAGGGATACCCCCGAATGCTTCTTGGGTGCTGATGGTATCCCCACCTCAGTGCTTCTCTACTTAGGAATTGGGCTCCGTGTTTTTGGGAGAAGGTGGTTGGGACAGAACAGGTCTGGGTTTTCAGCTGTTTCCTTTCCCTTTGTTGTGTGTTTTCTTTATGGATAACAAAAAGATAATAGGAAATATTTCCTAGGTCATGCTATCAAAAATCTGAATAGCAACCATCACAATCTCATTTCTGGATTTTGCAATACAATATTACCTTATTCAAAATAGAATGATCAATTTTGACACTGTTTTACCTGATTTTTTTAAATTTTTTTTTTAATATTGTGCTGGATTGAAGTCATTTTTGTTGTGGACTCTGTTGCAGCATCTCTTACATTTTTTTCTCACCTTTTGTGCTAAGGAAAAACCAGAGCATCATAACACTGAAGTCACTGTCATGCAAAGCAATTAGGTGCGCAGCAGGGTGCTTTCAGAAGTGCTACAGGTTCATTTGTACAGCCAGTCCTGGGCAGCATTTGAGTGCAGGAGTGCGACCTACAAAACTCCTTCCTAAGTGACTGTGTCAGGCTCACTGACAGAGGTGGGAGCTGAAGGTTTCTGCTGTATGTGCTCCTGGCTCCTGCTGTTGGCAGAGCTGGTGCAACTGGAAACAAGCTGACACCTCGCCTCTGACTCGATAGGGCCCGAGCTCTCACTTCTGTGGGGGGCCTGGCCTTGCCTCCAAGCTGTGATGGATTCCTGCAGCGTACAGAGATGGCTCTGAGAACAGCTATGGGAAGGCTAGAGTCTCCGACAGATGTCTTGATTCAGCTAGCTATGTTCCTGCTTGTGTCGCCACAAACCTCGCATTGCAGGTGCATAGTAAGTCTTTTGCCCCCTTCCTTCCTAATGGACATTAACTTTCCCTTCCAAACCTATTCTATGTAGCAGTTCAAGACAACACCTTAAAGTGTGTGTGAAACCTTTCCCTCCCTTCTGATAGGGAGATATTTCCACCCCAACCCTACTATCTGAGCAACTAAGCATCTTTGTTATTTAGATAGAGGTGATAGTATCTGTCGCCTGCAAGAGGTGATCTAGGAACCAGAAATCTGAAGCAGGAACTGCAAGTCAGCCATCCAAAATAATAACACAAATAGGTAAGATTCAGAGCTATGGACGCTAAGGACACTTCCTGCAGGTGTTGCAGTTCCTATCTAGCCCTTTGAAGCTTGCTGCATGCCGTGGATGTGCTTTTCTTGCTGACTGCTGTGAGTCCTGCACTGAACTGCTGAACTGTTCCTTGGAGACAGCCTCAGTATCTCACTCAGGGCTGTTACTTTCACTCTGACAGCTAGAAACAGCAGCTTGCAGATTGAAGAAAAAAAGTTTTAGAGTGCTCTTATTTGTGATTTAGGATTAATACTTCATCCCCATTTAAGACTGAATGTAGCCTTTCTCCCTCTGCTTTAGACTAAGTGGTATCTATATTGAAAGGAGTGCGATACAAGCAATTATTTTTCAGAAGGGTATTTATCTTGAACACTTCCACTAGTGCTGTAAAAATACACAGTTGTTCTCAGCAGATCAGATCTCTTCTGTGTCTACGGAAGATGGGTGATTTAGCTCAAAAGTACTGCTTTTTTTCCCCTCCTATTAAAAAGCACTTCAGCCTGCAATTAACAGAGTGTGAAGGAATAAAAGGGAAATGATTTAAAAAAAAAACAAAAAACACAAAAACAAACAAACAAACAAAAAAACACTGCTTTTTATCATGCCCTGAAATCAGACAATTCACTTCAGTTTAGAGGTGCCTAAAGGCCCCTGAAAGCTATGGCGAGGGAGTTGGTTTTTATCAGGGCGAGAGAGTTGGAGGCTCCCCTTCAATTAGCCTGGAGGAAGGTGAACTGTGCTCCTGGCCGAGGGAGGGGTGTGCTTTCTTCCTGGCTTCGGCATTTCACATTCGGTTTCAAAGGCAGGGTTTAAGTTCCAAATTCCTCTTGATACAGCTGTGAGCATGTGAGCAAGGCATGGAGGAAGACTGAGGGACCCGGCCTGGCAGCGCCCCGTGGGCCCAACATGGCTGCCCCACACGAGGGCTCACAGGGAAGCCCTGCTGTGGCCTGCGCTGCTTCTCCCTGCCTGCCGCTGTCACAGCTCACAGGTTTTGTGACGTGTCCCCTGCTGAAAGAGCTCTGGAGCAATTCTCCTCAGTAGTTTCTTTAGTTGTTCTTCTGCTCTTTCCTTATGAAGGTGGGTGGACTATTCTTAAGAAAAAATAAAAAGTGTAGAAACAAAAGAGCACAGTGTAAGTGTGTCCCAAAGTGCAATTAACTTGTCTGTGCATAAGATGACAGTCTTCATCATGTTGGCACTGTGTCACTGTGTGATGTGTGCACCTGTGACTCCTAACATCGGTGGCTACCTTTGGTTAAAGTGTCCTGTGCAGTTGGATGTCCTGCAAGCATGAGACTTGATAAAAGTATTGTGTCCTGCAAGGGTATGGATAGCTTTTGATTTGTATTCTTTAAATCCAGTAAGATGGATATTACCTCTTTCCACACTGATTTGGTGAGATAATTGTTATTCCCCCCACTTCTTAGCACTTTATAATCAAGTCTTTCAGTAGTGAAAGGGGGCCTGCATTTAAAGTGTCACATACATCTCAGCTGTTTTACTGCTGCGTGATCCCTCCTATTTGTTCTTCCTTTCATGTCAGTCTTCACTGTGCATACTGGTTGGGTGTTGGTCTCTCTCCTTCCCCTTATCCATGAGACAACGTGAATGTTCTTCCTTAATTTGCCTTCTTCATGAGCAAACTGATAGGATTCGGCCCCAGCATCCACCCTTTTCTGTGGCTGGAGAACTTGCTTTGCAGACTTGGCTGCACATACAAGTCTTCTGCTACGGAGCTGAATACTTCCTCCATCCAGGACTCTGCTGACGCTGCAGGTCATGTCCTTGCATTACCTGAATACCAAGGAAGAACCCCAAAGTCATAAAAATAAATAATAGCTGTTATTGCAGTCTCAGGACCTGGTTGTTTCTGCGGGTGAATTGCAAACTCTTCTGTACTGTTAAGTATTTTTAAAAGTATATAGATGTTTGGAGATTAGTTACTTGTAGAGGCTTCATCAGGACATGTTTGAAAATGATCTGGGTTGGCTTGTTTTGTATAACAGCAGTAATCAAAGACCTAGTTAGGTACCTGCTTGTCTGTGTGTGGCTGAGAAACAGGGAATAAAATTCATGCTATATTTATATTTGCTAGTGGATATTGTATTTGAACTTGTTATTCTTGGCCTGAAACACCAATTTATTCCAGCCGGCTCTTAGCTTTGCTATTTAAGTGACTCTAAGTAGTCTTTAAAAGTTGGACTTAATGGAGTTTGAACTGGCAAAAGTAGAGAGCTCCTTGGCTGGTCAGGAGGGATGTGCCCCATGGGGTGGAAGCAGGCACTTGGGCTGGTTTCGCTTGACTGCCAGAGCACAAAGCCTCAAGGCACGAGTGTGGCACAGCACGGAAGACACAGCTTTGCTGCATCTACTGGGAATCTTGCAGGGAGCTTATTCGCACTGTTCAGCGGGAGTATGCCAAAGGAGGAGAGTATCTGGCAGACGTGATGGTGTAAGTGAATTAGCCTTAACTCTGGGATAGACTTTCATGTGGGTAACTGAGTATTGCTGCAATATTTTAGCCTGACCATTACTGTTTTTTCATCTCTGCACAGCAGTGTACGTAACTTGGCAAATACTTCATGAAGTTGATTTTTATCTCTAAACACTTTTAACCTTTAAACCCCTCAAACCACATTCATCTATGTTAGAGCGGTGTGTTTATGTGCTTAGTCCCAGACATATTCTTCAGACTTAAGGAGCTTAAATGGGAAGATTCTGTTTCCATACCAGCTTTAATTTTTCTCTGGAGTTTGGACTTATTAAGTTGTCAGGGCATTTGCTGCTCCCAAATTGCTCTCTCCCTCTCTGAGAAGGAGT
The DNA here is from genome assembly GCF_009819795.1 of Aythya fuligula. Taxonomy (NCBI): domain Eukaryota; kingdom Metazoa; phylum Chordata; class Aves; order Anseriformes; family Anatidae; genus Aythya; species Aythya fuligula. The sequence continues at coordinate 136,839,240 of NC_045559.1, forward strand.
CTGTTCAGAACACACAGATCTCTTGGGCTTCCAAAAGTCCAGTGGGTGACCATCCTCCTAATGATTTTTTACAGAGCTTCATGAACACAAAATTAATCTTTTCCTTAGCACAACATAACTGAAGTTGGTGAGTGGTTTCCTGTTGAGAATGCTTGTTAAGCTGCATTAACTAAATATAATTACAGCATACTCAGTTTTTACATATGTGCACATGAAACAGAGGAAAAATAACTTGGATAACTTGGTGATACCTAGTACTTAATATGTTGATTTCTTACTTGCCTTTCCCATATATTAGCTTCAGAGAAGCATAAAAAAGGAGTTTATTGCTATTGCTGGCAAATATTTGAGTGTATTTATTTCAACATTTTCAGTTTCAAATCCTAATGGTTCTGGGATCTTTTCCAAAGTGTAAAACGTAGGACAGTTATGTTTCTCTGTACTTCAGACACAAATACCTAAGCTGCTTAGCTGACATCAGAAGCACCTGATGCAATATGTATTTTGTCAACCCTAATTAGGGATGGAGAACATTTTTCATTAGCTGTTGAGTGTGGCCCTATGCTACAGGCTGGAAAGTCAAGGCAGGAAGTGCAAATGCAATCTACTCTATATCTATTAACATGTTCACCCAAGATTGTTGAAGTTAAGGCCCTGGATCAGGGCCTAGGTTTCTTCAGTTGTGCTTAAACTTGCAGCTATGTTCTTTTTATAAAACAAACAAAAAACACATGAGGGGGAAAAAACACATCTGAAGTGTTTGGTTTGCTACCCTCGCTGCCCAAAGTCACAGTTTCTCTGCTACCAGAGCACAAGCCATTTTTTAGCATTAGGTTCTACCTCTACCATAGCTCCAAGAAAAAAGAGGGGGTCACATAATGAATAATAATTGAAGAATAATGTCCGTATGGATTTTGGTAGTCTCCTGTCTGCCTTTCCCCTCCTTTTTGTCATACAAGAGGTGCTGACGTGGGTACAGATACGTGTTGCCCTGCAATGGCTCCTCTGGGTTTTCCTGTTGTTTTTGGTCATGTTCAGCTCCCCTAGGAGTACTGTCCTCATTCTGTCCTACAGCTTTTTGTGCAAAGCACCTTCAACTCTTTCTTCATCTCTTCTCTGTTTCTTACCCAAGGTGCATTCAGTAGCTTAATGCTGGCAACTTGGATTCCTCATCGTATATTGGGCCTGTTTTTTCAGTCAAAACTAAACGTTTTTGCTCTTCATTTCTTTTGAGAACAGGTAACAGGCTCAAGTCCAAAATGACTGAAATAACTTCTTCCCCCTGCCGCCACCAACTTCTCTGTCATGCAGGCCTGTTCCCTGAGCATTGCTGAAATGATCTAGACCTGTGTTCGCCTGTAAGCTATTTAAGTGTACTGCTTACTGTTCTTTACTACCAAGGTTATGTTATGGAATTCTCTTGGACTGGTGAGCGAGGACGTGAATCCAACTTGGCTTAATTCCAACTGTGTTATTATGAGTTGGGTAAAAATAGGCTTTTAGTGGATCTGATCTGCTGAGATCTTCAGGACCCTTAGCTGCAGAAAAGGGCAATTCTTAAGAACAAGAATGGGCAGATTTGGCAGTGATGGCAAGTGCCAGGATCCAAGTTACGCAATATCTGTATCATGTTTTCCGGACACTGAGATCTGTGAACTGGTCACATTCCTGACCCACGTGCGAGTGCCCACATACTACACGCATGCCACAGAGCTGACTGACTTGCTTGCCAGAATAGCCTGTTCTTGGGCAATACTGTGTATCCAAACACAGAAACAGTCTTCTGACACTTCCCTAAATCAGTGACATTATTTTCTTTGCATTTGATTTGGTGTAGTATGTACATAACTTTAAATGTCAAGGCAATATTTTATTTTCTAATGACAACAAGGAAAAAAAAATCAAACACCATTGACTAAAGAAACACAATTATATTGCTCAGCCCATATATTTTTTTTAATCACCTGTTAACACCACTCCTATTTTCTTCATACTCCTACCTTGCTTGGCACACCTAGCGCACCTGAAGGGGTGGTGTGATAGCAGAGAACAAGGGAATGGCTGGGCAGCTTCTACTCATCAGCTTAAATCTACACGAGCCTAAAGTTAGTATCTATATATTACTCACAAGATCTGCTCAGATCTCTTTATTACTGTTTAATTCAATGCAAGATTTCAGTTACCATTGTGATGGGAGAAATTTGGCACACCTTGTTAACTTTTAGTTATATTTCGTGTTCTTTCCCTTAAACTGCTGAGGAAAGAAAAAAGATATTTTGCTCAGAGAGTAACTATAGCTGAGCCTAGTGCTCAAAGCAAGCTTTTCGGGAGTGCCCAGTCATTGTGCTGGTTTCTAAATGCGTGGGTTTTATACACTCAGTCATAATACCTGCTGGTTTTTTAGTGTTACATTTGTGGTCTAAAATGTGTCTGATTGCGATCTGGTAATGCTTTCCCGATGCTCTTGCAGTGCAGCCTGTCAGTATTTGCTATGAGCAACTGGTTTTGCTGTTAGAACAATCCAGTGGAGTTCAACAAGGACAGCACTGTACTCTTCACAGAATCACAGAATTTCTAGGTTGGAAGAGACCTCAAGATCATCGAGTCCAACCTCTGACCTAATGCTAGCAGTCCCCACTAAACCATATCCCTAAGCTCTACATCTAAACGTCTTTTAAAGGCCTCCAGGGATGGTGACTCCCCACTTCCCTGGGCAGCCCGTTCAAAGTTCTTCTTCAAAGTTCTGCTGTTGCTTCTGAAATGTTTTCTTCCAGCATAAATAATTGGTATGGCCCAATAAATAAATTGGGCTAATTAGTCCAATTGCTTCTTTATGATAATGAGCTCTGATCTGGAAACCGAGCCTTTATCCTAGCAGCCAGGTAACGCCTTCCTTTCAGGAGCAGTTCTCCAACTTGGTCTCCTATTTATTATTGCTTAACCAGTTCGTGTTTCATAACAAGTTTTCATGCTTAAGTTGATACAGTCTCGTTAAAAGCTATGCAAAAAATCTGGTGAATGCGTATTTACTGGTCTACTGTGCAATTTATTCTTAGAATTTGAGAGGCAATTTTTTTATTCGCATTGTTATAGCAAGAGTACTGTAACAGCTGGTACGCCTGCCACAGAGCGAAGGCTCTCTAAAGCGGTAATTCTCTTGAGCTCCTTGGCATGAATAGGCATTGCAGCAGTGTTTTTTTCTCTTAAGAGCTACTTTAATGTCACTGCTTCGGAACAGAGCAGTGTCAGGAGCTGATGCGAATTTGCTGGCTGCACAGAAGCAGGAGGATGCTCCGCAGTGCCCTGTAATTTCTGCACACTGGTAACCTTGTTCGATTTTTGTCATTCCTTCTTTCTGCGAGTTATTGATCCCTAGGTACCAAGGTGTGGGGAAAGGCCATCTCGTTGTGTGTTTGGGATGGAGGATGGGAAGCAACTCTGTTTATACAGAAGCATATTGCAGCTTTTGAAATATAACATCTGAATGGTCTAGCGCTTTGTAAACCCCCTTTGACTTAATTTCTACAATTTTCCTGTTTTGTTGGAGAACATGTACCTTTGTTGGCTGATCAATGTGCAGATCAGCAAGTCTTCAGCGGATGCTTTGAAAGCCTGAATTTCTTTGGATGGATTTTCATTATGGCCCCCGCTGCTGCTGTTTGCAATCCAAAGAAAGCCCGCATTCATGAGGGTTACTGCATCTGTGAAGGATGAAGAGCAAGTAGGAATGATGAACTCCAGTGGTCGTGAATGGATGGATTGTCCCGGGCTTTGGTCGTTTGGCAGTATATTGTGATGTATTTGGGCTGGCAAAAAACATTCGCTGTGGGTAGCATACAGGTTTTACTGAAAGCATAAAGGAGTACTCAGAGGGAATGTATTCGGAGACAGCACGTGATGTACCAGTGTGGATCTCAAGTATGACTTGATTTTGTTTATTTCTCAGGAAAAGCTTGCAACTTCAGACTTTAATTCTTCCTTCCATTGTTAGCTGTGCTTGTCCTGTCAGACAGGTCTTATAAAGCTGCCTGCACTTTGGCGTGGGATGTTATACCAGGACCACTGAAGAAGGGAAATCTTACCACCTTGGTTAGGATCTGAGTTGATTCAAAAGGCTGAATCATCCTCTGTTTGCAGGTAGACTGCAGGTCAGAGTGGACTTGTCTTCATCACCTGGGCTTCCAGTTCCATCAGTACTAGTTCACCTGGGGACTGCACAAACAAAATACAACCCTCGTGCTGATGTTAGTCTTATTTACTGCACACAGAGTTAATATTCTGATCTGAAGAATGTGGTGTTTTTTTTGCTTTGTTTGTGGGTTTGTTTTCACTGTAGAATCTGGCACTTCAGGTATTTTGGTTGGGTCAACGAGCAAATCTGGGGCTTTTTGGAGACATCTACGGTTAGACATAGCCATTCTTCAATAGTGTGTGGCTTGTGACAGCTTGTCACTAACAGCAAGTCTTGCATAAACAGTTTTTGAACAGCGAACTAAGAGCTTGAAAATGGTCACTAACTGAGATACGTAGTTGGAGGAAGGACGTTAGAGGGTAAAGATTTGCTCCATTGATGAGGATACTGTATTTAAATGTGCATTTTGAATATTGCTCTCATTCAGACTTCTGGTGGCGTTGCTTTGCATGCAGTTGCCATCTTTAGGACCTTCACCAATAGAGGCGTTGAGCGCACAGGTTTTTTTCTTTTTTTTTTTGCAGATCTCTGCTAACGCATGTGTGTTCCCTGACTGGGCATGAATTCATGGCTGCATTTCCTGACATCAGGGCATCTACCATTATTGCTGATAGAAGTTGCTAATTGAATATTTGTCTTTCTGTAGGCATCAGTTGCTCAGCTGTTACCTGTGGGGCTTGATTTGCATTGCTGTATTCATGTCAGATATTTTTTTCATGTTATTCTGATATTTTTGATAGGTCACAGTGAAGAACTTGCCTGTATAGAAGTACATTTGTACAAACTGGCTTCCATACTGCTTCTGGCACAAAAAAAATCAATCTGTGATGTCCAGTGTTGCTATACCCTGGTCACCTGGACTCCTGGGGTATTTTACCAGGCCTTTGGAAACTGCAAAAGCCACAATTGTCACATGCAAAGCATGTTCTGGACCAACCTGTGCTCTGCATGTGTCAGTCCTAAGGAAAGGCGTCATGTGCCTGTCAGTGTGCCTAGCTCACATGTCAGCTCCTAACCATGCTGGTCAGGTTGTGTTTCGCCTTGGTCTCAGGAAACGTTGCTTCTAGCAGCAGTGAAGATGAGTTCCTACATGTGTGAGAGAGGGGGGTCCTCAGAACAGCAAACGTCTGCATCTTGAGAGCTCTGCCTCACTTGCACAGTAGTCTCTTAGCTTCAAGAAAAGAGCTTGTATGTGGTATGTAGAAGTCTCATCATGTCACACATCCTTCCTGAAGTTTTCCTTGCTCCTTCTCCTGTTTTATGGGAATCCAAACACTGGAGACTGACCAAGCCATCTGTTAAATCCCCTGATGTGTTTGCAGAGGAGTGCTGTTACTCCATCTCCCTGCTAGGGAACTGTGACAAGGAACAAGATCAAGAGCATTCACCGAACCTCTTACGATGCCCATGACAGGGATTTTTTCCTCAGCGTAATCCCAGGTATGATTTCATGTACCAGTGAAGCTTGGAAAGCCCGGTACTCTTGCAGGCAGACCTCCTAAATGCTTACTGGTGTAAGAATGCAAACACACACCCCTTGTGGAAAGCCCCTTGTGGTTGTCAGCATCACCCGGAACCTCTCGGGCACAAGCCTTGAATCCAGCTCTGCAGACAGCGTGATGTCACTCTTAGAAAAAGACCCATCTTCAGGTGATATCCTTTCCAAATTTTACCAAACAGGATGAGGGACAAGTGTGCAGCAGCCTCACGTGAGTTGTAACTTGTCTGATCTCAGAGTAAATCCCAGCAGAAGTGTTAGATGAAGGCTGGATGTCATTTTTAAGCTGATTTGGTGCAATGTTCTTGTGGTCTGCCTGCTCTTGGAGCAGAGGGGGGATTCACCAAAGCAAACTGAGGTGCAGATTATTGCCCTGCGTATGCAGAGTAGGAAACGCTGAGTGCTCCGCACAACAATGGCTATTGGAGTTGAGATAAAGTTACAGCAGTTGTAACAGAGGGAAGACACAAGTATGGGATTGCAGCTCTGTGCAGTTTTGGTTGCAGCTTCTTTGCATTTTGGTGACTGTTCTTGTCTCAGCTTCCACGGCTCATTGCAGCCTGCTCCTTCCTCCTCCCTCTTGGAGCTGTCGCTGTGCTCTCCCTGCTCCAAGATCTGTGGCTCTTGTGGCATCCCATGAGCTTCTGTGCTGGGGCAGCCTAAGTAGATACAGTTTTTGTTATTAATCTTTCCTAACCAGTGACAAAACCATGATGGGAGCCTCCTTGGAGATACTGATTGATAAGCTAGCTCAAAGTTTTTCTAGTGTAGTAAGTGATGTCTTAAGAGCTGCAACAGCCTCTTCTGTCTGCTGTCACTTTATGCTCAGTCTGGACATTTTTTGAATCCCCCTTTTTAAAAAAAGAAAGAAACACATGGAGGTTTTTAGTTAAGTTTTTACAGCAAATTTAATTTAAATCATAGGCCTTAACAAGGATATGACTTCAGCCTAGCAAAATCTCTCATACAGTTTTATTTGAGAGAACTTGCCTTAGTTTTAAGAAACACTTTCTCAAACTGGAACTGTGAAGTGTCATTTTTTTGATATAAATATTTTCTACTCTTTTTCTGCAAAAAATCCAAAGTTACTTTCATACAAGCATGCCTTTCACAGAATCCACAACAGCGTCAGGTAAGGACATCCTAGAGACACTCAGGCTGTCAGTGCTGGATTGTGAAGTCTTAAGTCTTGTTGGCATCTCTGCAATTTGTCAGGCCTTAATGTTTTATAAACCTGACGTTCAGGAATCTCACGGATGAGAGTAGTTCCTTAAAAATTGCCTTGTGACTTTGTTGAAGCTCTTTCCAGACTCCTTAAATTCAGAGGTGTGCTCGTAGCACTGTCCCTGAAGGCTAAACCAATAATAATCAATGTTGTGGCTCCATATTTCTGTTGTATTCAAGTCTTAAGCTGTTTGCAGGAAGAATGCTTTATGTAGCACCTTGTATCCCAAATCTGCAAGCTCAAGTTTGCTTTTGGAACAGCTGCCCTTTCTGATTTCGGGGCTGCTTAAGCAAAGGATCTATCTTGCTGCAAATCCTCAGCCAGTAAGTTGTTTTGTCTCAGTTCCAGGAAGTTGTGCACATTTATTATATAATAAATACAATAAATAAAAAATAAAATCAAATCTTGTGACACTGGCATGTTTCAACAAGGAAATCTATGCTAAATGTCATAACACCTTTGAATTAGTTGTGTGTGTGTGTGTAGGAAACTGCCTAGCTGAATTGAGAAAGCACTGCTCTGAGTTGCATGGTTTGGGCGTTAGCAGTTCTGGAAAACTGAACTCTTCCAGGGAAAAATAGTTGCAGTTTTGTGGGTCAAAAAGGGACCTTTTTTTAGGTTTCAAAAGTGATTTGTTACATGAAGTATAAAGGAAGAATGTTGTTGTTGTTTTTCCTCCTGTTTTATTTTTCTGGAGGGTTGAGTAAAGCAAAGAAAATAAAAAGTTTGTTATAGATGGAAGTCACAACTGGTTTGTAAGATCACCTCATTTTTCTCCTAATATGTCCTTAGAATTTGAACTTGAGCTTGAACTTCTAGTTTTTTAGACTGAAGTCAGCGTTTATGCTTCAACACTGTAATTTTTGTTTGCAGTTGATTACTGTTCTTTTCCCCCACCTTTCTTGATGAACAACCTGGAAGAGGAATGTGTGGGAGCTCTTGCAAGCTGCTAATGACTTCTTCTAAAAAGCAAATCATTAAATAAAACCTCTTCTCTTTCAGTGCACCGTGGATTTTCAATCTCTGAAAGAAAGGAACTTCACTTATAGTACTCCTGTGGCTTTTTTTTTTTTTTTTTTGACGTGAATTGTGCAGGGGAGATCTAGAGTCCGTGGGACGTAACTGAACGCAACTTTACAGTGTATTAAAGCAGTGCATTTTTCTGGGAGGTAGGGAGTAACCTGTTGGGCTGAAAATGCTCCTGCACTGGCGGGCTGGAAACCTGTCAGTGGGATTAAGAGAGAAGTGAACTTCTGGCTAAGGGTTCGGAGTTGCACTAGCAAGCCTGGGGGCTGACTGTTTTCTGTTAGCAAGCAAGCTTGAGCCCTTGGAAAGGGATGAGAGAACAGGACTGTGTCCTGCTGGCTACAAGCAGGAGCTATTTGTTGGTCCTGTGGCTTCCCTGAGCTTCGGGGTATATGTGCGTGATGGTTATACCACCACCATGGCTGCTGGAGGCAAAACAGAAGCTTACAACAAGTTGCCCTTGATAAATTACCTCCAGCAAAGCAAATCTGTGGTCTTTGTGTGTTAATTACTGATCAAACTTGTCCGCTGAGAGTATTAATAAGGTGCACATACGTGCATGGCCATCGACCCACAAATTCATATGGTCACCGACCTCGGAGTAAGTACTTAACATAAATAAATAAAAAAGTAAAGTTTCAAGTGGTGTTTTTCCAAATGTCCAAATAACCACCTCTTAACCACGCTGCCCAAAAGCAGTAGTGCCAGCATGTGATTTTATAAATAAGCAGCTTCTGGCAAGGACTCGACTGCTCTCTGAGAGCTCTCCCTATGAGCAGCATGGGCAGATCCGGATATGCTCAGGCAGGTGGTGTAACCGGTTATCTCCACAAACCGGCATTTTGGGGAGTTTTGTGTTACTTTCAGCTGTTTGTCTGATACAGGAGTCCTAACAGCCACGGTGCTGTTAAATAAGGTGCTTTTTTTGTGGTTTGGGATGGCAGCTGTAGGCTAGACACAGTGTTTTATATGGTATTGCACATTGCGACTGGCACTCGTGTTATTCCGTCAAGCATTTCTAGTCTCAGAAAAGAGTGTATTTGGAGAAGTGAAAGTGACGCGAAGCCAGAATTAGCTGATGCTGTGTTTTGCTTAAACCTGAATGGAAAAGTTACAAAGTCAGGTGGCCGATTATTTAAAGAAGTCTCACGTATGGTGGAGGGCATCCTGCTGTGGTGAGCAGCAGCGCCGGGTTTCACGGCCTGCTCATCCTGTGTGGGTGCGAGCCAGGCCCTCGGCCTTCACTCCCACAGGAGGTGTTCACGTTCCTCATGGCAAATGTGTACGTTGCCAGGTTTTTATACATATGGTATGTGGTTAATTCTTCTTTTGAAAGCAGCTTTGGTGGTTTTTATAAGCAAACTGCTTACAAGTTGTTAACCCCTTGTGGTTGTCTTGATGGAAACCGTGTCATGAGAAGCAAGATAAAGTTCGGAGGGTATGTTGGTGACAATTTGCTGAAACGGTCCCAAGAGTAGTGTAAAGGGAATGAAATAGATCTTTCTGGTCTTGGTATTTTTGTGAAAGGGCATTTTTCCACCTTGGGATGCACGAGTTGCTTTATGGTGATTACTTTGTACGTGTCTAAATTCAAGATCTTACTGTTTAGGTTTTTGTTGCTGTTAAAATAGATTTTGTGGAAAACCTACTGGCTCAATCTGAGAATCTTACTATTTTCTCTTCAGGTTGTATCTTTTGAGAAGGCCTGCAGAGAGGAATGGATGGCCAGAAGACAGCATAAATAGCTATATGCATGCAAAAATGGTTAAGATAAAAGCAGTCTCATGAGATGTACTGTGGTTCTGATCATGTAGGTGAGATCAGCCTTTGGAAGAATGTTTTACTCCTTATTTTTCCGCTGTTGTAATGCCAAGGGGTCTTGCAGCAAGCCCTCGCAGTTTCAGGCGGTGCCCTGGATGTCAGTGGGTCCTATTTTTCCACATAGCAGGGACTGACTGCTGTTCAGCTGAAATAAGTCTGATCCTACTGGATCTCAGCTGGCACCTTGTGGGCTACAAGGGGATGTGAGCTCATCAGTTCCCAACCACCTCTGTCACTCTAGTGAGATGTGCTGGGGTTAGGGTTGAGGTGGGATGCAGATGAGACACAGCAGATGCTGCTCGGGCATCATGCTGACACCACTGGTGCAAAAAAGATGGAAGGGATGGCAAAAATGTCAGGCGAGAACAGCATTTAAGATCTGTCAGGAACAGGCAGGGAGACATCAGTCTGCAGTGGGAGCAGAGACAGTGAGTGCGAACTGTAGGGTGATCTTGGTTAGAGGAAGGTGAATCTTGTACCAGTTCTGGAGGGAGCGCTGTAAGAGGCTGGGAATGGCTCCTGGAGAATGGTACAGGCATGGAAAGATGGAATAGGTCTCCTGTTGAGGCTGTGGGTGGGTGTTGCAGTAACAGGACTTCACTGATCACACACCGTCACCACAGGAAGTCACAGGGTTGTCATCTTCCCCCCTTCTCTGGCATCTGGATCACTGCATTTCCCTGGAAGCCGTGACCTGTCTCACGTACAAGCACCAGTTGCCTCAGCAGAAAGGATTTCCTTGAAAATTCAGTCAACTTTAAAACTTCCTGTTCCGCAGGTAGGAGGATGTCTTGTTAGTAAATGGATGTGGCTTGGAGCAAAAAGACATTGCAGGGAGCATTGGGAAGTACTCCTTAAAACCTTTGAATGCCTTTTTGATGCAGGCTGTAGCCTGTTCACCTTGCTCATGTGTCTTCAGTCAGTCTTCTTAAGGCTTTGCTTGGGCCACTGTCCTAATCAGAAGATCCCAGAAACAGTTTCCAGGATGAAGGCTTCTATACGCTCCTGTAAACTTGCAAATATTTTTCAGATGAACAAAGGCTGGTGGCTGGGATGTGGTTTGTTGTTTTTAGCAAGAAAACAGGCTTATCTGTAGTTCACAGCTCTCCTCGTAGCCGTTGTGGAGTCTTTGAAACCAAAGCCGCGCAGAGATGGATATATTTCCTGCCTCTTCCCTTTTCACCCTCTCCCTGTGTCAAACCCTGAAATGATAGTGTCAGCAAAGAGATTGCTGCTGCTGCTTAATGAGTTTCTGTTGGGTTTCGGATTGAAGCCAGACTTCTACAATGACAGATTAATAATTCCTTCTGCTAAGCATTATGGCATATGTTTTGGGGTGGTCGGGGCAGTAATTGTTGTCTGGGCTTTTTTCTCTTACATAGGAAAGCTGCTTTCCTGGCTAGTGTCTCAGCCAGGTGATGATACTGGTATAAAGGTTTGTTGTACCAAACAGCTTGACGTTATTCTTTTTTGACCTCTGAGGAGCTCATGGGCTCCAGTTTGAGGTATACCAAGTGTTCCTAGTGTGTATACATATGCAAATGGAGAGAAAAGCAGTAACAAAACACGAGAGAATAGGAAGTTTTATGTTATATAACACAGAGCTGCTCCCCCTGCTTATTTTTCTCAAGGAGCCTGCTAGTGTGCCGAGAGAGAAAATAAAAAATAAGTCTGTTTGGGCTTTCCCTTCTCTGGTTTAGAGGTCTCTGAAAGAGATGCTTGGACCCTGCTCCTGCAGCAGGGGATGGGACTGGTCGCAGCTGGTGCTGGGTTACGAAGCCATGGCTGCATGGGGAAGGAGAGAGGGAAAGAAGTGCCCTGAGGTTGGAGTCAGGGTTTTCGTGGTTGCCCATTGCTGCTCATGCCTCCAGGAGTACGTGTGGCTTTAGTATGTGTATGGTTTTCATTGCTCTGGGCTTGATTGCTAAGAAGGAATACTTATTTCTGGAAGTACAAAGAATCTTTTAAAATATGTATAAAACGCTTGACAGTAAATGCTTTAAGAACGTTGCCTGAGATGGTAATTGTGCTATAATTGAATTTGAAGGCACACAGACAGTGTACTTGCAGACTGTTACCTGTAATCTCTGACAAACACTTAAAAGTTGCCTTTTATAACTGCGGTATCTTATTTATTTGTGAGGGTGTTTCTTGAAACTGTCCTCCATGGCTTGTCCAGGCTGTTCCACTGTGTCACTGCTGAAGCTGGGAGCTGCCAGGAGCCTTGACTCACTGTCCCATGCTTGGGCCAGAGGCCACATGCCCTTACCACAGGACAGCAATTTCTTCCAGGAAAAGTTGTTGAATATGTGGATTTTGTTCTACTCTTCTCTGAATGTTAGATTCCAGGGACAAGAAGGGTGGGGGAATACAAGGAACAATTTCTTTTGCTGGTCAGCAGTTTGCTACATGCTTGTGGTCACGTTTGTGGTCAGCACCTTGCTAACAGTGTCTGCTCATCCCTCCCAATTACTAGGAAAGCACTGATGTTTCTGGGGTTATCACTGCCCTGTGTAAATGTGCAGCTCTGTGAAGCAGTAATTTTTCACATCACTGACTGCCAAAGCAGCCCTCTGTCTTTTGGTAGTTATATTTTTAGATGCCTTTTTCCTCTCTTAAAGCTGTTCTTTAACCCCATTGTCATTAAAGAGTAAAGTACATCTGCTGCCTTCTGTACTTTGTGCTCTTTTGACCGTGTCACTTCACGTGAGTATGTAGATGGCACTAATATGACATGACCTGAAGAAGAATTAAATCTCCGAAGACAAAAAGTGACCCATCAGACTTAACAGTTAGTCAGAAGGGCTTTTTGGCCATCAGATACTCCTGTAGCCTTCCTGGAAACCGAGGTTTTAGAGAAGGCAGCGGCGTGCATGGTGTGTGTGTGTCTGGCAGCATCAAGTCAACAAGTTAATTTGATATTTGGGTACTGTGCAGCATCTCTAACCTTTTTTGAGTAATCTGTTTGTTTAAATACAGAGCAATGCCTAGTTTGGTTCACTGATTTTTTTATTAATATATTTTTTTAAGTGAATAAAGTACTTCTTACAAAAATGCCCTTGATAGTGTAACCACTCGCTGTGCCTACAGGGAAGAATTAGTGCAGTGACATTAATCCACACCTTGTTTGCAGTCTTTTAATGTCCTTATCTAAAATAGTCCTAAGGCAATGACAAAGCATGACCTTGAATCTGTTATTCAACACTTCAGCTCCTGGATATCCCCAAAGTTTCCTTCAGACTTAAGACCTGGCACCGCCTGCCTCCATTTCCCCTCAGAAAAAAAACTCTTTCACTGAAACGTGGTGAGGGCTCATCCTGTAGTTATGCTGCTGAACCTAAACTGCCAAAGACGAGGATTATTTTCAAAACAAGTCTCATCTTTTTGCAGAGATCTGATGAGCTCATGAATCCTGCGCTGGAAGCATTGCACCCTTAGGAAATTAATTAATGGTAGGTGGTGCTGAGTGCAAGACCCTAAGAGAGGGCTGAAGCTCAGCGATGTCTGGCTTGCACCTCACCTTCTTGGAGAAGTTGTACTGCAGTACGTGGAAAGGACGGTGAATAGCAAGCGTTCGGTACAGAGAGAGCGTGTTGCAAGCTGGTCTGCAGGTGGGACCTAACATTTGATCTGATTATTTTAGGTGCAGCACTGCTGGCTCAGTTCTGGATCAGAAACAATACTTGAATTCTTTCCTTTGTAAGAAGTGTTGACACTTCCTGATGATAAATCACTGAAAGGTGAAGGTGTGGGCTGTCACGTTCAGAGGCTGACCCTGTGTTAAGAAAAACACTTCCTGGTTTTTTAAAACTGTGGCATCTCAATGCACACAAACATCCTATAGTAAAATAAGCTGTGTGATAAATATTGTTTATTATTATTAGTCTTCTGCCTTGAAAATATTTGAGCAGGGCTTTCTCTCATCAGTCTTGCTTTTTTTTTGTCTTTTGTTTCTTGGTCCACAAATTGGTAAAAAGTTCGGTTTGGGTGTATGTAGGAAAAATCTAGGCTCTCAAATGTTACAAAATCCTGTTCTATTTACTTTTGGGGAGAGAAAAAAATATTTCACTTGCCATCACCTCGGACCACTTGCAGGCCAGAGCCCCACAAGTACCCAGAAAATGCTCTGTGCCTCTCAGGCTGTGCACCAGCAGCACTGTCTCATTGAAACAAAGCTCCAAGGCTGACCAAGGAAGCAGCAAAGTTGCTTTTAAAGAAACCTTTGCAATATAAATTACCTGTCTGGGGTTCTAAATGTTTGCAGGAAAGAGTCTGAATCGCAGAATTAACCCAGGGGGAAGGACCTCTGGAGGTGGCCTCATCCAGCCCTCTGCTCAGAGCAGGCTGCAGGGCCACGTTCGTGTGAGTTTTGACTGTATGCAAGGATGGAGATTATGCAGCCGGTCCTGGGACTTGACTGGAAAACCACACGACACTCAGCCCTGACCTGGGACAGGCGTTAGTTAGTGGTTGAGCTTAGTGCCTGAGCTCAGTCTCACAGCAGTGATTTCTGTGCTCAAACAAAAGCAAAAGTAAATATGCTGCTTAAAGTGGTGTTTTGTTGGATTGGTGTTAACTGCCTGTGAAGTTTTTATCATCACTAGAGATTCCTTTTTTTAAAAAAGGAAAGAAGTCCTAGCTTTTTAATGCTTTATGTGCAATAAGATGCTCTTTGTGTAGCAGCTGCATGACTGGCATTGTACAGGCAGCGCAGTGGCAGAAATGCTTTCTCTGCTAGAAGTGAGAGCACAAGTCATGCGTAGGCAAGACATAAAGTATTAATTTTTGAATTTATCTTTCCTGAGTCCTAATGAGCAGTGATGTAAATCTACAGCCATTACCACAAACAAATTTTGAAAGTAAGGCTCTTCTAAAGTTTTGCAGCGTTTATAGTTTGCTTCTAGCTCTCTCTTGTGACAGCCTTGCAGTAAAAGGCAGTGCTGGTTTAGTGGCCCTTGAGGTTTCTTTTTAAAGAGCTAAAATGCTCAAGTGTTCAGACAAATATTTGCTCCATTGATCCAAGTTCTCTATGAACTCTTCATCAGTGAACCTGTGCAGGATGAAAGTAGCCTGGGGACTGCGTTATTCCTTGCTGCCATCCCTCCTCTTGCCTCCAGATGAGCAGTAGTGCTGTACCAAATCTGTGCTTGTATTAGTGTCCTAGCAATTGTTGCTAAAGTAAGTCTGGAGCATCCCACTAAGCCTGGCCATCGAGCAGCTCCAAGTCTTTTTCTTTTACGGCCTTTTTCTGCAGCCGTGACTCTGTTGCTCTGGAAATGGTTGAAGTCAAGGATCTAGAGAGAGTTCATAAAGGATGAACTTGCTCCCTCTATAACACGTGATGTTGGGCAGCTTAGAAAGGCATCGCTTGTGAAGCTGTAAATTGGGCTGTTTGGTCTGCCTGAAAGCTGCTTAGGTCTTCAGATGTTTGGGACCTTGGGGGGATGAGTAGGTAAGGCTGCATCCTGCTGGTGATGGTTTTCCCAAGGTAGCTGGGGGTAGAGCTGCAAGACAGCCTGACAGCAGGGATCAGAGCTTCCCAAACTGCATGGTCCTGGGTGTGAGGGTCATCCAGCTTGGTGTTTTGTCACTGGAAAGTGTATGAAAGCAGGATATTTCCCGGTAGCAGGGCCATGGGACGCTGAGGGTTAAAGTATGTTTAACCTCAAACAGTGAGTACGAGTTACAGCTATAATTGTCGTGTCTTCAAAACCAGATTTAAAATAACCGATGTATTTTATTACAGGGGAAAATGTATGAGTGGCTTACATCCAGTCCTGTAATAGAATCACATCCTGCTCCCTCTGGTGCATCCTCCTAATACAATAGCAACAAAGGTTTCCCTATTTGCTTTGGAAATGAATTCACTGAATGATGCTCTCTGAGCCTAAGAAGCTATTATGTCAGCCTAGCAGTAGTACGGAGCTGGTTTTGTGCCACTGCTATGAGTACAAGCTAATCTGTGGAGTTTTTATTCTTGCTCCTGATTTACTACAGGGTTTTGGCTGAACCTGGTTAGATCAATATTTAAGACTGAAAGCCTTCTGGGGGTATTGTGTGAGCTCGGTTCTCTCTGTCTAGGGATGAGGAGAGTGGGAACAGCAAAAAGTTTTGGCAGGTTGGCTGGTAGGGTTTGTAGAAAGCGTCTGTAGCCATCGCTGGCAGTGCAAATGGCTGGGAGCTGGCTGGCCATAGCCTGTCACTTTGTGCATAGCTGTGTTTTCATCGCAGCCATTATGTGCAGCCAAAAAATACTCGGGGGTCATGAGGAAGCATGCTCCATAACTCTGCCTTTCAGTTGTCAGCAGCTGAAATTTCAGAAGGTAGTCTTGTCTTGCCCAAGTCTTCGTCCCGTGTGTTCTTTTTGAGTATACACATCTCGTTTCTAAACGAAATAAATGCTAATCTTTCAATTAGGTTTTAATGATCATGCTGCCGTTATGGTGTGCTGATGGCAGAGAAGGGGGACACGTGGGTAGCCGCCCAATGGAGTGGCACAGCTATTGTTGTACCTCCTTTTCCATTAAAACCATTTTTCCACTCTGAACCTGAGGAGAATGAGGAGGCTTATTTTGGTTGGAGGTTGTTCTATTTTTTAAAATTGTTTTATTACAGTTTGATTACTCTTTAATCCATGCCATAAAGATAAGGTTTTTTTGGTGCTGTGTATTTTTTTCTTATTATACCTCATTTATGCTCTGGCTAACACCTGTCAATTTTATTTACCATCTGGGGGGAAAAAAATCTATGGGTGCAGATTGGTCGCAGACAGCAAAGCCAGCATTAACTACTGACCTGTCCACAAAAGGATCATTTCTCTACTGACAAATACCCATCATCACCTTGCAGCTGTCTGCAACAAGGATTAAATCACAGGTTGTTTTAAGGTGGCGTGGCGGGGAGACTTTAAGAGGGCATCCATTTGTGTACTTAGCAGACCAAAGCCACTCTGACTATTCTTATCCATCTTTCTGTGGAGTCTCGTTCATTCCACAGTACCTTTAATAAGAAATGGTGCTCAGTTAAATGTTATACTTCCCCAGATTTCTGGCATTGTCCTTCTATCAGGTTACCTTTGTTATTTACAAGTATGCAGGAGATCCTGCATCTGCTGTTGTTAGCTGGCTTAAAATTGCCAGGCAAAAAAAAAAAGGCTGCATCCTCACTGCAGCTGTATTCCAATATTTTACAGCAAATGGTTTCAGTTAAGTTACGGTCTCACGTTTTCAGCAGTTATTCATCAGCAGTGGTATATCTACTCAGTTCTGCCTGTAAGAAGGTGAAATCCATTTGTTGTGTCCCAGTGCTTGGCCTCAAGCACAACTCGGTGTTTACACATCAGAGGCGTGAATGAGGGTGAGGAAGAAGAGACATGAAAGTGAGTATTTTTGTCACTTTGGGCAGAAGCCAGATTTGACAAACTCATCCTTAGTTTCAGTGTGCTTGGGGCATCTCTTCCTTTGCAGGAAACTGAAAGTAGCAATTCACTGCTGTGTGTCTGATGCTTGTGAGGTTCCTGCTTTATACTTCAGCTGATACTCAAAACTCAGCAGCGAGGTAAAGTGGCAGATCAGCCTCATGGATTTTTAACTCTCTTCCTCCAGGACTCATCGTTGGGGTGATCCTGAGGTACGGGACTCCCTCTACCAGTGGCCACGATAAACCCTTCAGCTGCTCGCAGGAGGACAGGCCGTTTACAACCCTGCTGGTCAACGTCAGTGGGAAGTTCTTCGAATATACGCTCAAAGGGGAGATAAGCCCTGGGAAGATCCACAACGTGGAGCAAAATGACATGTTGCGAAAGGTGAGGCTAGGCCATTTCTTGTGAGTGTGTGCTGCTTGGCTGTGTGCTGTTTTTTTTTTTTTTTTTTTCTGCAGCTCCCTCCTTCCCCTGCCATTTGTATGTTAGGTAGTCTCAAATGTCTGCATATCTGGTGGTAACAACACTTCAATGCTGAATTCAAAAGCACCTTCTGTGCTCTAGCGCTGCTGGCAAAGCTGTGTTCTGCTGCCAGCATGTAGTTCTCCCCGAAGCCCTTGCTTGCTGCTGGAGGCTTAATGTACACTGCTAACATCTGTACAACTCATGAAAGCTAGCTGAGCAAAAAAGGCCTTCGTTCTGGTCTCTGATGCTGCCTTCTATAATACAATATATGGGAGAAAACGAATTGTGATTGTTTCTTTGTTTTGTCCTTGGGTTTTTGACTGTTTATTTTCAGGAGATAGTTGCTGCTTACATCCCTGTAACCTGCCGAACAAGACAATCTGGTGTTGGAGATGAAATTCACGTATCAACTGTTGCTTGCATCTGCTATGTCACTGCTTCTATTCAGTAGCTGGAAATAAACACCCTTTCTGTGTAGCAAAGCTAGACTTTGAGGTATAGGATTGCCGCTTTAGGCCTGTAACCTAAAAATACTTTTCTGTGATTATGAAGAGAATGTAGGTGACTGTTCATATGTACCTGTCTGCTACAGATTAATGAAATGAATCCCATGCTGGGAGTGCACACGTGTTTATATTCTAGTCTGTGTTTAGATACTAAATGAAGAGGGCCTAGACAGCCTCATGTGTGAGGGTCTTGTTTTAATTCTAAATGTTTGGGTTAGTTCCTTAGTCTAGTGCAGTCTCTCATGGATATCTGCAGTATCCACTGAAATATTTGGAAGTGATGAGTGATCCCAGTTCCTGAAAACCAGACTTGACTGGCGGGGGGGGGGGAGAGGAACACACACAACAACAGAAAGTACAAATATGTGACTGTCATGTATCACAATAAGAGATACTTTCTCCAGTATCCTTTCTATTAGAGTATTTTTTATTCAAAAAGGGGACTGTAAGACTGTCATTACTGATGAATGCAATGTTTATTTTCCTAGATGCTCTTCAATATGAATAGATGCAGCTTTTTGCTGCTGCATCTATATAGAGCTGGCCAATATTTTGGAAGGTCAACTTGGCCAAAAGTTTATTTCAACACCTACAAATATTTGTCAAAAAAATAAAAGAGGAAAAAGACTTATTTTTTTTTGGGGGGGGGTTGTTTCTAATTCATTTCACACTTTATTTTTTTTAGGTAACATTTGACCCAGAAGTCTTTTTCAACATTCTGTTGCCTCCTATTATCTTTCACGCTGGTTATAGCCTGAAGAAAGTAAGTGTAATCATTTCCTGAGGAAAATAGCCTTTTCTTAATGAGAGACTGCTGATCTGGTCAGGATCAGGATTTGTTCAGGAACACGTGCGACAATAAGAAAAATCCGTTTTCCTGCATAGATGGTTAGGTCATACTGTTTTAAGAGACAAACGTATTAAATTGCTGATTTGTTTTCCTTTGAGTATTACCAGAGGTTAATATCAGTTACATTTAAAGTAGATGTCCTGCTATGAGTCATGTTGGTCCTTCTCTAGTGTCCAAAATGCAGTAAATTACCCTGAGAAGTGGACCCAAACTTGAATCCCAGTGGAGTTGTTCTAGATTCTGGGTGACGGAAGGTCTGGGTTATGACATCTTCAAGTGGTGCTTGTGTTTATTATTATAGCTATGTCTTATATCTATATATTATATCTAGATATTTGTTATAAAAATATTATTGGAAAGTTTCCTGTTAGTGAGCTCCATATAAGATTCAATACTTGGTTCAGATTTGATATATTCAATTTATTGAAGTTGGACAGAACTTACATTGCAGTAATCATTTGATTTCTCTAGAAAGCACCAATAAAGGCAGGTGTAATAATGCACTGTATGTTTTTGAACAAGTGATGTAACTTCTTTAAATGAGTATGTAAACCTGTTTTCTTATGCAGAGACACTTTTTCAGGAATTTGGGGTCAATTTTGGCTTATGCCTTCTTAGGAACAGCAGTCTCTTGTTTTATCATTGGGTAAGTGAAATCTGTACTATCTGTTGCTATTTTTACTAAAGCTAAATTTGAAAAATTCACACTGAGCTATCTAGATTGTCTTAATTTTGTGATTTGTTTGATTTTTATTTGCAAATCTTCCAGACAGAATTAAAATAAACTTCTGCTGAGATATGGTTTTTAAACAATGCTGCTCCTTCAAACAATATTGTCAAGGTCAATTGGCAACAATATTTACAATAGAGAGCAGCGTTCTGTTTTTAATGTCATGTTACAGTACAAAGTGAAAGCTCGTTAGGCTCCTATTAGAATTAACTTTATCTTGAGTTGTAGGCACTACTTGTAATAGAATTTTAGCTGTCAGACTTCTAGAGATGTTCCTTCCATTGTGCATGCACACTCTCTCCCCCTTCACCCCTGATGGATGTGTATGCATAATTTTATATGTATATGTACACGTTTGGTTAAAGATAATCACATTGGTTTACTTGCATACAATCACTTCTGCAGCTAGTATTGCTGTGTTCTTGGCAATTCTCAAATACAGAAATTGCAGAGAGAGAAATACAGAGTTGCATATGCGACTTTGGTTCGTGTCTCTCAATTTCACCAAAGAGAAATATGTTAAAAGCTATTCTTAGTTCAGAGCTTTTTCTGTGTCTTTGTGTACTGTGGCAGAACCAACACTGAGGGGAATTCTGAGCACAGAAATGTTCCCTGCGGTGGAAAAAGGAAGCAGCCTGTGGAGTTTGTGCTAGTTGTATGAACAGATCTTCTGCTGTTTGCTGATTTTAACTGTTAAATGTTGGATCATATCTCACTCTTTGCTCAGTTTGCTCAGAAAGAGAGGGAACTTAATTTTGAGAGCATGGTGTTAAACTGCAGCAGTGTTTCATGGAGCTCTAGAATAACAAAGCCCACCTGAAATTCTGTTGCTTGTGGGTTTTTTTTTTTTTTTTCCTGTCTGAAATGTGCCAGCTTGTTTGACTTGGACTGTTTTATCTTCTCTTTACAGGAATCTCATGTATGGGGTTGTGAAACTAATGAAGTTGGTGGGACAGCTCTCTGGTAAATTCTATTATACAGACTGCCTCCTCTTTGGAGCAATAATATCTGCCACTGATCCAGGTAGCTTGCTGAACAACTTTTAATAATCTTCTTAAAAGATCCTGTTGCTAGGATTGTTGGCTGTACAGCACAAAGTTATTAATTGCATTTTATTTTCAGTTGTGTTGTGTTAGTATCTCAGATTTTTTGTGAAATGCATACAAATGCTGGGTGCTGTGAAAGCTGTTCTGTCAGTTTGTTGATGTGATAATATGTTTGGGGACAAATCAAACTTTCCTGTTCATTATGTTATTTTAAATATTTTTCCCTAATAGATTTTTGTTTAGTGTACCTCAAATTTAAGGCTGAAAATTAATGAAATTATTATACTGTCTGGATAGCAAGACTTCTGTAGTTATGTTGCTTGGGACAATGGATATTTTAAGGGCTGTACTTGAGGAGGCTTTGTGTTTTTTCTCATTCCAATGATGCTATACAAATTCAAGCAGAAGAACGCTCTTCTGCAGATTAACTTTATCTTTTGGCAAAAAAATTTAGTCATTCCTTGGAAGTCCAGCATATTCACAAAGGTGTCCACACTTGACAGGTGAGTCTGGAGAGCTGGTGTGCGTGAAGGGCTAGGGGAGGGAGTGTTGAAGTGTGAAGCCTGATGTTTAAAACAGATTGTGTGATGTCGTATGTGTTAGTTGGTGTAAAAATGGGAAGTAGCTCCTGTGATTGAGCTGAGCTCTGAACAGCTCGTGGTTGCACATGATTTTGGCCTTTATGCAAAAAAGAAGTACCATGTGATTTTTTTGAAGCTGATATATGGGAACATCTTCAGAGTCATTCTCTCATGCCAGACTGAAGTGTTTGTGAAAACACTGATTGAAATGGGCAAGACTGCTAAATATTTCTAATCTTACACAATTTTACACTGCTGTGGCATAGTGCGTGCTTTGGGGAACACTTACAGCTATTAGCACTATGACTGAACTAATAAAGCCATGTCAACAAGCCATGCAGCCTTTAAAAGTAGCAAGGGCTGCAGAATGTTTTGCTGAAGGTGTTTAGGTGCTGAAGGTGTTTTTTTTGTTTTGTTTGTTTTTTTTTTTGGTAGAAGTTTCATTTGCACTGTGCCCTGTGATCATGGGGGACTTTGCAGATGGGAGGACTGCAGAGCCCCCGTCCTAATGGAGCTGCCTTAAAACCGATGGTGAAGCTGCTTACCTGTAGATAAATGTGGCTGGTCTATTTCCCAGTTTGATTCTGAGCCTGTACTTCAATTTTGGGTTTTGTTGCTTAAGGCAAACTGGAAAGTCTACTCTGTCACAACTCACAGTTTTTCTTGAAGTCAGCCAGTCTTGTCTTTTTTTTTTTTTTTTTTCCCTCTTTCTGTAGTTACCGTGCTAGCAATATTTAATGAGCTGCATGCTGATGTTGATCTCTATGCCCTTCTGTTTGGGGAGAGCGTGTTGAATGACGCTGTTGCCATTGTATTATCTTCGTAAGTAACTACCTGAAATTCTGTTCTGAAATTACTTAATCGTTTTAGGTATTTTTCTCAGAAAAAGCATTTATTTTAGACGTGCTATTTTAAATTTAAGTGGATCATCTTGAGCTGAATTAGTAAATATTACAAGCATTTGCCAAGATATCTCATGCATAACAGGCACCAGAAATGAAAGTTTGCCTTCTGTATGGGTTTGTCTTTTCTGCTGTTCAGGTGATGCTGTTGGAGTAAAGCCTTGCTGATGCCACATCTAACTTGTCACTGTGTTACTCTGTTCCTAGATCGATAGTTGCCTACCAGCCAACAGGTGAAAATACCCATGCTTTTGATGCAGCAGCATTTTTCAAGTCGGTTGGTGTTTTCCTGGGAATATTCAGTGGTTCTTTCATGATGGGAGCAGTGACAGGAGTAGTGACAGCTCTGATATCCTTTTTCATGTTTAGCTTTTCCAGATAAAATGCTACATTCATGTGCTAATGGAGCTTACCTATTTCCAGCAGTAGCAACGGTGACTTAAGCCGGTTTTAATCTGATTGTGAAGACGTGACCAGCATTCGTGTGACCTCTGCCTATAGAAAGGCATATAGGTATCCATAAAATCCCCTTTTTCTGGTGTAACTGTGGCCACACTAGAAGTTTTAGTGATGTTGCTGCGTGCGTTGTACTGCCAAAAGATTTAAAGCCAAGGGGGAGCCCTAAATAGACACGTCCTAATGTTGAGTTTCTTTTTAGGAATTACAAAAAAGTTTTTATTATATAGGCTTGAAAGACATCTCATAGGATAACTGGTGTTTTGCTCTTCTTCAGCAAAATCCTTAATAGCTATTTCTGACCCTAATGGGTTCTTTCTGAGTTCTGCGTTTAACCTTTCTGCTGGAAATCTTGTATCATGCGGCTTGGATAAGAGTATCTCTACCAGAGTTAACATCATAACATTACCTGCTTTGCTTGACCTGTCCTGCTCTCTTGAAGCTTTGTCTATTTGATGAGAGCTCTGAGGCACTCAGGGAGCAATCTGTGTGGGTTTTGCTTTAGGCTTGGGCAATAAATCTTAAGCCTGATCTGCACCAGAAATTGTGATGTTTCCCCAGGAAAGGGAAGAAAAATAAAAATCAAACTCTGCTTTTGGACTGGCTAGGATAATGATACTTTTACACATCCCAGCTTGCTCTGATCTGCCTAGACTTCTGAAAACTGGTAGAATGTGATATTTTTTACAATAATCATGAACCTGCGACTCTTGATCTTCAGCAATAATGTCTGAACTGTATCTTGTTATATATACACTGCTCAGGTTTTCCTCATTGTATCCTGCAGAATGGAAACCCTTCAGATATGGGGGGAAGGTGTGCTGTGATGCTTTAGCGTTTGGTCTTCAAGCTCCTCTGTTCTGCAATCGATGTGACCCAGAACGATGATTCTTAGCCTGGCTTTTAAGCTACCAGCCATCTATAGCTCTAGCCGATGGAGTGCTGTTGCTGTGGTTTTTGGCTTTCTGGCTAGTTTCTAATTACAGCCTGAATACATTCGGATCCATTTTGTAAAATCATGATCTAAAAGCAGCAGTCGGTTCTTGCTGTTTGTAATGCCTGTGCTCAGGACAGTGCTATGAAACTGTTCACAAGACAGCCTCCGGTTTAAAAATAAATACATAAAAATACATAAACTTATGCTCTAATTATGCCATTTAAACTATTGTTGGCGAAGGAATACTTAACATCTTGTAATAGTCTACAAGCAAATGGTAAATGTGCATTTTACTACTCTCAGCTAATTAGAGCCCATAACTTAAGCCGTGAGTGAAGTTAATAGGACCTGATTCCCAATGTTTTGTAGCACTGCCACAGCTGTGGAGTACCTACAGCTGTACCTGTACCAGCAAAGGGGGTTCCTGTGGTCATGCATTGTCCTTTGAAAGCAGGCAGAACGCTTGGTTTGCAAATATGATGCAGATAATATATGCTGACTTTTGGCTTTCTAAAATGTTTTGGTATGGTTACTTACAGCATAACAACCAGGGGAATAGAGTTTGATTCCCAAAGCTGCCAGAAGAGACTAGAAATGAGGCATCAGCTCCGATGAGGGCTCTTTCTTAGCTTCAGAAGGCCACCAAGACGTAGTGGCATGGATGGGGAGCAGGTAGCTGGGCTCAGCAGTGCTTTGTGCTAACCAGACTTCCCCTGAAATTAGGTTTTGGTTGTGTAACGCTGCAGAGCCCTGGCTGCAGCTGTGCTGTGCGTGGAGAGGAGCCATGGGTGGTGGTGCAGCCTCCGTGTGTCTGTCAAGGTACTGGCTTCCTACGTAGGGGCAGGGGGTGCTACCACCTTGTCACTGTTTCAGGTGTCCTTGCTGGTCTCGTGCTCTCCTTCTGCTTGGATTTCAGAGACGACTGCTAGTTGTCAGACCAAGGACTTCTCCACCACTCTTACTAGCACATGGTTTCTCTCTGTAACGTGTTTGCGTGCTGCCAGAGTAGTGATTGTAGGGTAAAAAGGTCCATAGACAGGTGAACAAACATTCTGTATTATGTAGAAAGCTATATTTAAGACTACTGAAATCTGTCCCACTCTTTCAGTAGCTATCTGAACTGTTAATTCAGTGTGTGTTTGACGTTATTCAAGTTTTGCCCTCATCTGGAAGATAAACTTACTCCCATTGAAAGGCTGAGCTGCTGTGGTTGAGCTGGCTTGTCCTCTAAAGCACATTAACACAAGAAGCAATGCGTTTTGTTGTAGGCAGGATATCTGCTTTGCCTCAAAAGTACAGAAGTAGCCCAACTTGCTGAAAGACCTTGTCAACAAATCTGAGCAGAAAAATTCTGACAGATCTACTTCATCCTAGGATTCCTGTAGTCAAGAACAGCCCTGTAATGAAGCACTTCTCAAAGTATTTTATGACTTATTTAAAGGTGACCTGTGTACATGTGTTTATTTAAAAATAAAATGAAAGAACAGTAAAAGGAACACCAAGTACACATGCCTTCCCTGCTGGTGCTTTGCAGGGAAACATGGTATTGAATAAGCTCTTAGTTCATGCAGGTGGAGCCGTAGTTATGCTGTGGATATGCAGCACAAATACCTAAAATTAATGGCTTGTAAGGGGAGACCTTGATTCTGAAATTTGTCTTGATGTAATGGAATTGATGTTTTTCAGCAAAAAGTGTTTTGTTCTCAGAGTAGCGTTGGTTGTTAGTACGTAATAGCTCTTTTCACAAATATTGGGTACAGAGAAACCAAAGGACTGGTGAATTTCTTATTTTTGATCCCTTAACAAATGACTTAACGTGACGAAGTTTACCAAGCTGCACTGCTTCCCCCTGCTGGAAACGGCTCTCTTCTTCTTGATGTCCTGGAGCACCTTCCTGCTAGCAGAAGCTTGTGGATTTACTGGTGAGTTGTGGCTTCGAGTACGCTAAGAGAACTCCTGTCTGTCTAAGCTACCATGTTTCCACTTTCTCATTGAAACCTTCCTATAAGGAACATGATTCTAGCAGTTATATATATATATATATATATATATATATATATATATATATATATATATATTTATTTCCTGCACAATACCACTGATGGTGCAACTCACTGTGTGGCAAAAGCTTTTAGGAACAGCTTGGATTTGTTTCCAATGCTTCTGCCCCCCTGTGCCTTGCCTAATCCTTGACTTGAAAATGAGTTTCATAAAATCCCAGGGTTAAGGATGTTGTCTAAGTTTAATAGAACTTGAAAAGGGAGAAGTCTTGTGCAATGCAGGAAACAGACTGATACTTACATGTAGTTCTGTTCACAGGTGTGGTGGCTGTCCTGTTTTGTGGAATTACCCAGGCACATTATACATACAATAACTTGTCAGTCGAATCAAGAAGTCGCACCAAGCAGGCAAGATTCTTTTTCCTCTTGTACATTCTATTGCTCTAGAATTGTGTACTTTTTTTTTTTTTTTTCTTTTGAAAAGTGTCTTTATTGCTTGGCCTTTAATATGTTATTGTCTGTGTTTTTCCCCTTAGCTATTTGAGGTATTGCACTTCCTGGCTGAGAACTTCATATTTTCTTACATGGGTTTGGCACTGTTTACTTTCCAGAAACACATATTCAGCCCAGTTTTCATCATTGGAGCTTTTGTATCCTTTTTCAGTTTGAGGCTTTGGTATTATCCTGTGTGCCTGAAGGCTGTTGGTGTCTGGCTTTACTAAATAAATGATGGTGGTTGACTTGGAGTTCCCCTGATGTCTTGTAGGAGCAAAAATTCTGAGAAAGGTTTTCATTAACACTTACACCAAAGTCCTAAGGACTCTGTGCCACAAAGTTGTTGGCTTTGCACCTGAGCAAGTACTAAAAGTCGTGTAAATTCAAAATATAAATGAACTAATATGCTTTGCTGCATGTAGTCATAGCAGTGGAGCTTTTAACATTGGATTTGGAAACTTCTTTCCTAGCTCAGAAACCTCGGTGTCAGCAGGAAGGGAAAACAGCATGCTGCCTATGTTTGTCAGCATACGCAAACTGAGTCAGTTTCTTAAGAAGCGTGAGCACCTGCTTTTCAGATATGGAGAAACACTTAATCTAAAGGTAAACTGATGGATGATGATACCAGGGAATTCTTGGTGAAGAGGAGTGGTTCTCCAATGCAGTGTTTTCTCCAGATGACACTCAGGAGTCTAGTTTTTTTATCTGCTCCCTTCTCATCCCAAACTTACATCTTGCACACCTAGGAAAATTATGCTACATTGAATTTGTGGAGTGGAAGAGAAACAGGAAACGAGAGAGAGTGGTATTGGAGAGGGAACGTGTCTGAGTTGGGCTGTTGTTCAGTGTACCTATGTCAAATATTAATCTGTGCCTTTTGGGGAAGGAAGACTCAAAGCTTTTATTCTTCTCCAAACCTTATAACTGAAGAAATTATATGCATCATGCAGGTTAAGCATGTGTGGTGGTGTGAGCTATATTAACACAAAATCTCTGATTCTTGGCAATAACCTGAAAAAAAAAAAAGTGAAATAATAGCTGGTTATCCTTCTGCTCTTTCCCAATCTTTGCTGTGGAGATGTTGACAACTTAAGTGGAAGCACTGTGTGGTTTTCAGTCCATATAAATGGAATAATAGCTTTGTGAATCAGATTCCAAAAGACATCAGGACAAATAAAGTAGAGATGAGGTTATGACCACCTAAGCTTCTTTCTTATTACTGTTTTTTTGTACAGTCTCATGCAAAAGAAAAAATGTTCTTGTTGCTTCTTGTCAAGTTCTGTTGGGATGGGGAGGGAGGACAGCAAAAAAACAATTCTTTATCATATGCCTTGGCTATTAATGCCAAATAGTGCTTCTAATGCTGTTGTATTCAAACTTTTGGGACCTAAGAAGGACTTTTTTCCTCTTCACTTCCAGCTGTCCCTTGAACAAAGCAAAAGAACTTCAAGTAAATAAAAGGGACTGTGGGCAAATTGTTTAAGCAATATTCTAAAGGTGGAGGTAGGTTCTCGGGTGATGGAGGAGGCAGGCACTGAGCTGTGGTGCAGACCATGAAGGGAACACAGTGCTGAGAGATGCTGATGTTGGATGTGGGTATCCAGTTCCCCTCATCCCTGGCTGACTTGTTGACTGGTTCTCAGCTGCCTCAGAGCAGAGCACTTTGCTGGTAGTATCACTCAAATTACTTGGGAGTCATTAGATACTTTTCTCCCCCTGTCCAACTTGAAATCGCCTATATACCTATTCCTTCGTGGTTTACTGGGTGCTTAAAAAAAAAACAGAGCAATTATGTGAATCAAACAATGGGGACGGATCTTCCTGTCTTGTTTCCTCCTTACCTGCTGCAGGAGTAGGGCTATCTGCTGTGGAGATAAAACCCAGTTAAAAAAAAAAAAAAGATGGCCTAATATAGAATATACTTTTTTTTCTTACTCTTTATCTCATCTGTTTTATCACATAAGTCTTTATTTGGCCATTTTCATTGCTTCAGAGAAGTGAAGAGTTTTCCTCTGTCTTCCTATCTGTTCTTCTGAACTAAAAAGTGTCCCAGAGCCCTATGGCCATTGGATGAAGATGTGGATAGAATAGCTGTCTGTTTGGTGTGCTGTGTCGCAATTTTTCATTTCTGATATAGCCTTCTGTTCTCTGTTCAGACTATGCTATCTATGCTTCTTTTCATGTAACAATTACATGAACTTTTTTGTAGAAAGTAATTATAAAAATCTTAGTTTCTTGTAGACATAACTTTCTGCAAGCTGTGTTGTTTTAAATCCATATTTAGGTATGACAACAACCCAGACATATCTAGAGTTCTTCTCTACTTCACATTTCTGTAAGAGAGCTGTTTCACTTTTCTAATGTTGTTATCCCAGCAGCAAATGAACAGTGCTCAGTTCGTTTCTAATTATGTTGGTGTGTTACAGGATTTCAGAGCTTATCACTCTATTTTGTACCAAAGTGTTCCTGAGTTGCTGGAGCATGTATTCAGCTCTCTGATATTCACTGGAACCACGGTACAGCATGGAAAGAGCTTACCACTTACTGTCATGAATTTCTGCAGTACTTTTTTAAAAATACTTTTTGAACCTCATTATAGTGCTGGCAATTGTTTTTGGATTCATCTTTGTAGTTTCTCTGAACTCTGAAGTGCCTGCCAGCCCGTAGGAGATCGTGCCTCTGCAGGAGCAGTAATGTAGTGGCCACATGCTGGTCTCCTATGTTGGCTTTCCTTCTGCACTGGGGCTGCATTTCTGTTGGGCTAAAATACACAATCTAATGTCAGTGGTAGTTGTTTAACATGTGATATTAAGTCTTCATTTGTACTGGTAGCCTTAATACTAGGTGTAATTTCACTGTGCCTTAAAAAAAAAAAAAAAAAAAAAAAAAAAAAAAAAAAAGTGGGTGTATTAGTTAAAGGTTGTAATCTGTGCAGTGAGTTCTCTATGCAAGTAACTGGTGAAACTCTGTTTTACATAGACAGGGATAACGTGAGCACTTTATCATTATGTAAATTTCCTATTAAAGCAGAAGGTTCATATTAGAGCCAGGTACCTGAGTGTGCACACCCCAGGAAAGTGAAATCCTTAACCCTCAGCTGTGAACAGGTTGCGATCTTTTTGGGCAGAGCTGCACACATCTACCCTCTGTCTTTCTTGCTGAATCTGGGCAGAAGGCATAAGATCAGCTGGAACTTTCAGCACATGATGATGTTCTCAGGTAAAAGAGCAAAAATGTTTGGTAAAGCAATAATACTCTTTAAATCATAAGATGTTTATAGATCCATCGTCTGCTTTTATAATTCACATGTAGTTTTTTTAAACAGAAGACTTAACAATTGCAGCATGCCCTCATGTATCTTTAAACTTTTACATGAAGTGTCATGTCTGAGAAGGGTGACACCTTGAATTGCCAGCTGCTGGCAGCCCACAGTCACCTTATGTTGGGCATGGAGTAGTTTCATTTGAAATGTTGAGCATCTGACGGCAATGCGGGGAATCGAGATGTATTTCTTCCAGAAAGTTAGTTCTAGGTGAGATGATCTGCATGTTGTGCAGAAATAGGTATCTTCTGAGAAAATTGACACATTTATGGGTGACTTCTCCTACTTAATTGAAAAAAGAATATATATTTTACTTAAACTCCTTTACTTGACATGATGGAGTCAGGCTGTTTCCAGCGGTGCCCAGTGCCAGGACCAGAGGCAATGGGCACAAAGGGAAACATTGGAGGTTCCCTCTGAATACCAGGATGCACTTCTTTGCTCTGCAGGTGACAAAACACTGGCACAGGTTGTCCGGAGGCTGCAGGGTCTCCTTCCTTTCAGATCTTCAAGAGCTGTCTGAACGTGGGCAACCAGCAATAGGTAGCCCCTCATGAACAGAGGGTTGGACCAGATGACCTCTAGAGCCCCCTTCTCTCTAGAGCTGTTTGGTGACTCCCCTCCTAAATAAGTTTGCAGGTGACCAGTTGCTTGCCCTTGATAGGGGAGTTTCATAATCTGTAGGAGAGGGGAAGCAATGTGTTCTGCCTGTGAGCATGTTCTTAACTAACGTATTTTTCCAGGAGATAACAATTCCATATCAAGAAGTTAAGTTTTGGTTATGGAATCAAATGAAAAAGTGTCTATTTTCATTTAGATTCAGGGAGCTCCTTGATTTCCAAAATATATTTTGATATTGTCCACAACTTGTTTGTTTCTGCATTCCTTTCCTGTTAATTTCTGGAAATAGTTACTCCTTATCACTGTGTTTTCTGTAAGCCACATAAAAGCACTAGGGCAAATCATGCTTTAAAACATGCCAGAGTATAATTTACCAGGGAAAATGAGATAACTGAAATTCACCTGAGAACAGGCTGAGCCCCATGCTTTCTGCCTGTCACTGTGAGCCTGTGTGGCAGGGAGGGAGCAAGGAAAGATTCCATGTTATAAATAGGCATGATTGCACTTCTGAAGCTCTGCTATTTTGTTCTTTTGCATAGGTCTCAGGGGAGCCATGGCCTTCGCTCTGGCCATACGAGATACTGCTACCTACTCGCACCAAATGATGTTCTCAACAACCCTCCTCATCGTCTTTTTCACTGTGTGGATTGTCGGTGGAGGTACAACTCCCATGCTGTCATGGCTGAACATCAGGTCAGTATGCAAACGTATGCTGGGGAAAACTCTTTTGAGGTGGCAACTTGAAGTCCTACAGAACTTGTTTGATGCTTGCTAGAGCTGCTCTGGGTGTTTAGAACGCTCTCTTATATAGAGGAAGGTGTTAGTGCAGGCAGGTAAAGGAAATGCACAGGCTGCTGCTGGGATTCAGCTCCCTGATGCTCTGTGATTAGGTACCTGATCCTTCTCAGCCCTGTAGGATATGGGATAGCATTGCAGGATAGTAACCCCTGTACTGAAAAGAAAGAATTAGCCTATCTAGTACCATATCGACTTCTTGTCCTATTAGTCATTTCCCTGTCTTCTGGCTCTAGGTAATGACCCTATTCTATTTATTGAGTTAGGTGGAGCCTTTAGTGTTAAAAATGCACTTAAGTTTCTTTGGATAAATGTTTTGATGACCTTACAACTGTGATAAATGGGAACCTGCTAGTCTTTCCAGTGTGTTTCTTCTGTTTTTGACGAGACCTATGAAAATGGTGAGCAGCATGAGTATAGCCACTTGGCTTTAAATCTGGGTCAATACTTAGTACTTTAGGGCTGCAAGTATATTCATGTTTGAGGCTGTTTATCAACAGAAGTCCTAGAGAATCAAGAATCCATCATTGTTAAAGACTACGTATGTTTTTCATTCTGTGAAAGCTTTGGCTGTTGTTGTGGGGAGGGAGGGTAAATAGAGTGGAATTAATGCAAGCACGCTGTACAAATACTCCAGTGCATTTTTTCATATGTAAATTATGCATGCTGTTTGGTCCTTGAAAGTGTACTTTGTCTCGCATTCTAGTTGTGCTAATCAGAATTTGTCTACTATTGTTTTTTCCTATCCTAGCATGCGTGATACAATCTTGGGTAAAGAAAACAGTTTCAGACTTTGGAAGAATTAACCATTCTCAAGGTGTATTGCTGTTTTTTGGAAGTCTTCAGTAAATTTCTTGTGGCGATAGGTAGCAGGTGCTTTCTAGGTTGGGGGAAAAAAACAGGATGGCTAGGATGCTCAGAAATGCCTGAGACTCCTATTATTGAAAGTAGCTAAAGCTAAAATGTCTGATAAAACAATGTCAACAGCAAATTTTGGAGTTACAGGATGAGCTTACCAAAGCTGTGTTGTCAGACTGACTGGCTGACATCCTGTCAATATGGATATGCACTTGAGCAGAGCTGAACCACTCTGTGCCAAGAACATAGCACGTGTATCTGATGTCAAATGCTTCCAGCCCGAGAGAGGTACTAGAGCTGAAATATGGTAAATCACTGCTGTAACAGCACACATTGGAAAATCCTGGTTTCTTTTTTCTTGTGCCACACAAATCAATTTTTGTCCTTTACAACTGTGTTTAAATGCAAGTTCCAGAGATATAGAGATATAGAGAGATATATAAGGCACAACTGTACTTATACACCTCACCAAGCCAAGCAGCCAGAGTGTCTGTATAACCAGCAGCATATGTATTCTTTCTGGAGAATGGGGTATGAAGGAGCAGGGGATGAGTTCTGGCATGTGCTGTGCAGGTAAGAAGTCTGCCAAGATCTGCCTGCAGCTTTTCGTTGGCTGAGGTGAAATTCAACCATTACCTCTGCCACGAGGCTCCTTCAGTCATCCGCAGAAGGACAGGACTGAATTCTGGCGTGTCCTAGCTCCTGGCCAACTGGAAACTAGTTGAAGTAACTTGCTGTTTTTGTTTTATTTTATTTTTATTTTTTTTTAGTGCAGTCTAGCCCAGTAAACAGTTTGTGGAAGCATCTAAGAAGCTGCACTGACTCCTTTAACAGGTCTAGTTGGGCTCAATAATGAGATTCCACGAACCTGGTTCATGAGCTGTCCCTGAAGGTAGAAAAAGCTAATGCCATATCCGTTCCAGGCTTGCCCTTTAGGTAAGATGCACTTGCAAAATCACTGCCATGGCCAACAAGGCAGAACAGCTGGAAACAGTGAGAAGTGCCTGTGATACTGTCTCTGGGGAGCAGCTGCCAACAGTGAGCTGAACCACAGTCTTGAGTGTTTAGCTGTTTTGTTTTGGAAGACCTACGCATGCTTGCTAGTAAGTAGGAATTGTAAGTGTCAGTTGACAGAAAAAGCACGGTTGACAGAAAACAAATAGTTAGCATCCTCATTAAGAGAAAGTTACCATGTAGAAAAGGGCACTCTATGTAAGTATACAGTTGCCCTGATGAGCACTGCTGTGTTGGTCATCGAGGCTGCACTTTTTAGGGTCGAATTCAGATTTGTACCAGGAGGTGGCAGCCGTGTGCAGCTGATGAATTAGGAACTTGTTTCTGGTAAAGTAGAGTTTGAGACAAAACCCTTTCTGCAGGAAATCAAGACCTGTCTGACCTTACAGAGAGAAGACAGGGGCAGATTAGTTTCCAGCTGAATTTTGGAAGCGTGCTGCTTTCCTCCATTCCTTTCCAGGCAGTGGAGGAGGTCGGCAGGAGGAGATGAAGATGCTCCTCTGTCTCGGTGCCTCAGGCAGCTGCAGTGCACGCTGCTGACACAGCATTTTTTTTGGATGCTTTGTGAGCCCTGGCACTTACCCATTAGATTGCACCGCAAGAGGCTGGAAATAAGTGCTGCTTCTGTATAGCGCCATTTAGCAGAAGGGAGAATAAAAGATAGAAGGCTGGTTGTTTCCAGGAGTAAGTAACTGAAGGGAAATAGGAAACTAATGCCATTTGTGTGTTGGATTTAAACGTTAGGGCTTGTGTGGACTCTCACAAGTCCAGCTCTCGTGTGAAGCTTACAGCAGTTATTGGGGAGCGAAGGAAGGCATAAACAGGAAGGGATCTTATTTAAGGTTAGTCTGCACAATTTAAGTAGAACAGTACCGGAGAGCTGACTCCAGCCACGACTTTCAGCCTGGCTTGGTACTCCTACATCCACAGTGTGCGTATGTGGGGCAGTGCCTTTGCAAGGACCCCGAATTGCTTTGCTGGGGCTCAGAGGCAAAGGCAAGTGCCTGTTATTTTAATAGCAGTTGTATGCATGCTTGGTTCTTCTGGCCAGTGTCCAGTGCTCAGGATTAAAAGGTACAACCAAGCAAAGGACCTACAGTTTGCAGTGGAGACTTAGTTTGAGTTCACTGCTGAACTGGTTGGGAAAGTGACACCATGGCATCAAAATCCAAGCAAAAGGAACGGGATCTTCAGATGCTGTTGGTTTCTGCCACTTAATGCTAAGCAAGCTTAAAAGTTGACACCAGAAATTAGTGTTAAAGCCATGATGTCATATATTTGAACTTGCTGGCTGTCTTGGCTGTGAAACATTCATGTATGTGAATCATAAATGGTAATTTTTTCTAGCAGTAGATTTGCTTTTTTTGTAGATATTAAAGCATTACTTGAATTTTACAAATGAAAGTGTCTTCCTTTGAGACTAAAATGATGAAACAATTTCCTGCGTGAAGCTTTAATGCTTTCAGCAAATTAGCCCTATAAATCAGAACTACTGGCAAAGTTCCTCTTTTCTGAAAAGTAGCTGACTTGTTTCATTTATTTGTCACAGGAAGGAAAACAAAAAAAAAGAGGAGCTTCTAGCATTTGCATTGAAAAATATTTGCCACTTTTCATTAGGGTTTGACCTGTTTTTGTTTTTTTTTTCATTTTGAATGAAGCAGTAGGTAAATTAGTGCCTGCTTCTCCATCATAAGCTGCTTCAAATGTTTGTGTATTTTAATAAAGTAATTTCAATTATACTAATCAGTCTCTCTAAATCTTAAACATGAGAATAGTATCTTTTGATTTAATATAGTTTTGTTATCTTTCTGGAGAAAAGTTAAAGGTTGCCTGAATTATGATAACTTAAATTTTTATCGCCTTCTATATGACTTTGCAATTATAATCTTCATAGCTTTTTATCTAGTGTTTTTTCCTCATTAAGCAAACTGAAAAAAAAAAATCTGGAAATACTGAAACTCATACAGGTAGACAGTTCACATAGCAGCTCTCTGGGGTGGTGGTAAAACAGCTTGATGTCAGTCTCAGGTTATATTATATTAAATCATCCAGGGTGGTCCAGCTATTAGTTGCTGGGTTAAATGTGCATTCCTTAAATACTGTGCCTGCATGTGCTGCAATGACAAGAAGTGAGTGTTGATGCCAGAATCCAACCTTGTTATATCCAGGGCTGGTGTGGGGAATGTTTGATCAGAGGTCATATCCTTCTCTTTTGCTGCCTGTTTCGACTTTTTCTGCAATTTACATCTTTCATTTGGCTTATCATTTTCTAAGCCTGACTTCTAGCTGCTTTCTTCTGCCCACGCAGCAGGCACTGTGCCTTTCCCTCCATTGTGGACTTTTTTATTTTGCCATATCTTTCTGCACTGTTCTCTCCAGTCTTCTTCTCACATTTGGTTTCTCCTCTTCTCTTGCCTCCAACCTCTAATTTCTTGTCATGGATCTCTTAATGGAGGTGCAGGACAGCCTTCAGTTCTCCACCCTTGCTGAACTGGTCCCCAGTATCTCCTTGGTGGGAGAGGGATTGCTTCCTCTTTTGGATGTCTGGGTGTAAGCATGGGAGAAGCTTTCTTATGTCAGTTCTTGTGCTCTTAAACATGGCAATTCCTTACACAGAGAGAAAGAGAGTATGGGAAAGACCCACAGGAGTTGTGCTGATGTATCTACAGCAAATGGGGTGATACAGGTTTAACTGCTGAGCTCTAACAAGCCTCTGTGGGCAGTTTCAGGAGCCATTATCTTGGTTAGGTCAAGTAAAGGAATCCCTGAAGGTACCCTAAAAACAACATCTGTAGCAGCTTACCTAGTTCTAGGGTTTTTTAGTGATCAGTGCTTTCATATTTTTTTAATATTGGGGTGGGAATTGCCTTCTTCCTCAGCCACCTTCTGAGAAACAGTTGAACTCTTCCAAAATAGCTAAAATTTTCCAAAAATGCTGTACTCATTATAGACATCTGGGAAAACTTCAGTATATGAGCTTGGCAAAGACACAACAAAGAGAAAAGTCATAAAGGGAAGCTATCAGACAGTTCTCATTTTAGTTTTTGCTACATATACAGAGCTCTCTCAGCGCTGGCCTTTCATGCAGAGTGTTCTGACCTGTGGCGTGTGTTGGCATGAGAGCGAGCTATTGAACCGAGAGTCCAAAAAATAAATCTAACCCAAGTTCGGTATTTGCATCAGCCTTCAAGGATTGCATTAGTGCATGTTCTTTGTAGTGCAGGCTATGGCCTTAAATGTTTGGTTCTTAAACACGTAAGCTTGCAATCAGGAAGCATATACTTGTTCTTCGTAAAGTGAAGCCACTGTGGATTTGCGGTAATCTGGGCATTTATTTCATGTGGGCAGTGTGTCACTCACATAGCACACCTTAATGGAAGAATAGGGGAAAAAAAAAAGCACAAACTGCTAAGGAATTTATATTGAAAGTACTAGAAACCAAGCATGCTTTCACTTGTTTTTAAGTACAGTAGAAAAAAAGTAAAGGAAGGAGTAAGAACAGTGTCTGAAGTATTATGTTGAAGATTTAGTTAACTGTTAATTAAACCAATTGAGTGATTTATGCATGTATTACCGGTTGTATTTGACTCAAACTAGGAAGTGATGATAGCCTCTTTCATATATGCATAGTTTTCAGTCTTGACTTCATATTATTACTTTCTTTTAAAAAATGCACAGGTCCCAAGGCACTGGGAGCATGTCTTTGAGTTCTGTCTACACGTAGCAATTCTCTTAAGAGCTGTTGAATATAAGTTATACAGACTGATGGCCTGTCATGAATGTGGGTGTCTTTCCTAGCCTGAATCTGAAAAAAATGAAGACTATTATTTGACATCTCAATCACTAAGGGCTGCTTTTGTTAATTTCCATGATTTTTGTCACTTTGTCATTGTTCTGCCATTCTTATTTTTGTATGTCGTGTCTTCTTTGGTTGGGTAGGTTTTTGTTTTGTTTTTGCTAGGCAGCTTTGTCAAGCTACCATCTCATGAGCGTTTTGTTACTCACTTTCCATTCTTGTGCTGTACCAGAGTTGGTGACCGTGTTCCATCGGTGGAAGAGATGAGTGAAAGCCGCTGGCTGTATTTCAGGTGACACTGAGCTGCTTTCCCTGATACCGAACTAACCTGGTGCTTGGCTTTCTTCATCTTTATAACACCGTGTGCTCTTTTTCTGTTCTATGGCATGCCGTTGCTGCATCTCCTCTTTTGCAGTGCCGTAGATACTCCTCACTTCTGAATTAGTTCTCTTCTTGTGAGCTGGGAGAGTGTGGATCATTCATTGTCTTCAGCTTAAAGACAAAACCAACCAAACAAAAAGTACCTTTAACTCTTGTGTATGGGTAAAAAATAAAACAAAACTAGTGTCTCTGGCCTGTGAGGACTTGAAAGCTGAGAAGTTATGGATGTGATCCTTAATCACACAGATGGTCTTAGGCACTCCACGGGATTATGTCATACAACTGTTCAGGTAAGAAGGACTTCTGTGGGTGATTCAGCCCACAGAATCTATTGGGATCTATTTTTAAAAGCAAGGGTTGTTGGAATGCTTTGCATGACGATGCTGATAAGGGTGGAGAAGACACAGAATCCTAGACTTCTCCAGCTGGTGGCTTCTAGAACTGCTACAAACACCCCACGCTCCACTTCCCACATTGACTGGCCACACTGCTTTTGGTGCAGCCCAGGGTATGGTTGGCTTTCTGGGCTGCAAACACACACTGCTGGCTCATGTTGAACTCCTTATCCACCAGTGCTGGGGGGTGCAGGGCCTACAAAAACCATGCTTGTCATTAGAGCTGGGTGTATGTCTCTTTAAACTTGATTAGACAGACTTGTTATGAATAATAAATGTTTTCTATCTAGTGCATCAGATAGAAGATACTCTACGCTGGTTGGAAGATACAAAAAGTAGCTGTGGGAATTCAAAATAGTAATGCATTTGGTGTTAAACTGAACTGAGGGACAAGCTTTGAAACAGCAAAATTTTTTTTAAGGTGTCTTGAAGGAAAGAAATTCCTTAGAAATACTCCAATTACCTTGAAGAATAACTTTGGAAACTGTTAAGAATAGGAGCCTGTGTCTTTGTATTATTTCAGTGTTGAAAGAAACTTATGTAGTAAGAATTTATTTTATTTTTATTTCTTGAAAGCTGAAATGTTTTAATATAGAAAGGTGTTTTTCTTATTCAGGAAGTCAGTGAACCTGACCTGTCGTGTATTATGACTTTTCACTGAGCAGTACGGTCATCCTGCTCTGGTCCCCGAAGCCCCATTCCAATGCCCTGGGGAAGCTAAGAAGTCTGCAAAATCAAACACACAACCTTATCAAATAAAACCTGCGATGTTCTGAATTGTTTATGCTTTTATATAATATGAAGTGAATGTGTAGCACAGGGAATTAAAACTATTTGGGGTATTCGAGATATGTTTGTCTTCTGGAAGAAGTTCTGTGAACTCCCCGTTTATACGGCCAGTCACAAGGCTAAGTCGAGCATGGTGGCTGTTCGTAGTGCATTGAGCCTCCCTGATGTGTAATTGGAGTGAGAAAAGCCACAAATCTTTAATTATTTGTATTTATGAAGGAATGTGCAATCTTGTATATGGCCATATTGAGCCTGTATCCTGATGTGCTTGTCAGCTTCGAGTGAGGCCTCATCAGATAACTGATCTGTTTGTCTGTAGAAAATCCTTCTTATCTCTTCACTGCTTAGCAGGAGCCTAAGCAGTAACGTGTAAGCCCTTGTAACCTTTCCAAGCTCTTGTGTGTGGCATTTCATTCTGGCATGTGTTACAATCCAGTGCTCAATCTATCTGACCAGTACTCCCATCTGTCTAGTGTTAAATTTGCAAAGCTTTTTAGTCGTTGAGGCTGGTCAGTGCCAAAGTGTTAAGATGATTCTCTTTGTGTTTCTTTGCTATGAAAGGAAAAATAAAGGGATGAAGAAAGAAAAGACGGGAAAAGTCAAAGCAGAGGAGTTGGATTAGCAGTAGCTAGTTCAATGTGAGGATGCTGCAGGCTGTCTTAGAGCGACCTCCTGGATTTTCTCTGAACTGCATTAAGTTCTGTGAAGCCTTGAGTCCACAAGGATGATTTAAACATTGAGTTCAATGCCTACCTTTTTTTTTCCTTAAAAAAAAAAAAAAAAAAATCCTATTAGAAAGTTCTGCCCTGTATGCTGTTTAATGGTGTTCTGTTTTAGTTTAATCAATGCAGTCTTCTGTGTCTGATGGTAAGTCATGTGTGGATCCCTGTGTGCCTTACACAAGCATGCATCCCTTGGATGCACAAATGATATGGTCTTTCCTACAGTATTCTGTCGGTTTCTGGTTATCCTGTCTCAGAAGGGAGGTTGCATAGACACTGTGGCTAGAAATAGCTGACACAAAGCCGAGGTGGAAATAAATGACACTAAACCAGCTCAGTCCCTTCCTAGAGAAGGAAAATAAATGTGAGCTGTTTAAGGCAGTGTTTTTGTTAGTTCTTGCATTTTTCTACACTAATTATATAACTCCATAGAATTCAAACACAACAGTTTGACACTGACAGTCTTGCCTTACAGGTGAGGTTGTACTTCATTGCAGAACTTAAACCACCAGAGATTGAGACATGAATGGGATTTGAGGCTAGACAAGTCTAATCTGAACAACAGATCAGAAAACCGTGAACATACTTAAAAGGGTCAGATTAAATACCTGTCTTGGATAGGAAGGCTGTGTGAAAGGATGGTCCAGTAGTAAGATGCCTGCTAACTATGCAAAAGACAGTAGTCATACACCATCTTACTACAATGACCCTTCCTGAGATGAGAGGCTGGACTAGATAGACTGCCTGCTAATGCGTTGTGGCTGTTATGTGTAAGGTGAACAAAATTTGCAAGAACTAATGTTACAAACCTTCATGAAGTATTTTTGATGATTTGTACTGTCAGTGCCTTAAAATGGTGCGTGTATATGGGTTTTGTGTTTTCATTTTCTTAATAGTATGTTAGCTGAGAGACAGGCCTGAGAATAGCTCAAAGTTATTTGCCATGTCAAATATTTAGGCTGGATTTATCCTTAGTCTCTGGTTTCCTGCTGCTGGACATGAGGAATCTTCACTGAAGAGGAGCTCACCTACAATTCACCTGTTTAGGCCCAAAGTAGTATTTGCCAGTGTCCTAAAAGAGTTGGCAACAAAGGTAAGCAGTTAAAGCTAATGCTGAGGTAGAGTTAAAGCTGTTATCTACAGGTAGTAGTAGCTGCTTAAGTGAAAAAGCATCGTGTTTGTTCCTATGTAACTGCACGGGAATAATAGACAGCTCTTCCTCGAACTATTCTTATCTCTCTGAATGCAGCTTTGCTGGATGCTTAAGGTGCTTTTAAAACACGTTCTGCCAAACTCACAGCATTTGCAATCCTCAGTAACACCACTTGCTTTGTTTTCCTAATGTTTCTGTAGGGTTGGGGTTGACCCAGATCAGGATCCTCCACCTACTAATGACAGCTTTCAAGTCTTACAAGGAGTAAGTAATTACATAACTTCTCTATTAGGCTGACCTTTTTTTATAACTTAGGATGATAAAGAACTGCAGAAGCTACATGCATGGGGGAAACCTTTCTCTTAGCTGGCAAATCAATAATGCATTTTACTTTATAGTATTCAAGTAATGCCCACAAAAAACATTGTGTTGTTGCATATAACACTGCAGTGTCTCTCTGCATTTCAAATTTTGGCGTGTGTGTAAATATAAGGCATCAAAACTCTTCCCAAAGCTACTAACACAGTCTATAACAATGTGCTTTCCTCTTCCCTCACCCACCACCCAATGTGCTTTTCAACATTTTACAGCATGAACGGTCCTCCCTTAGACTGACACATAGATAATCGTCGTGGTTTATGTCCAGTAGTTGATAGCAAATTTTGGCCTTTGGACTTGATTTGAATCAAAGATTAAGTTTGCTATTCCGACTTCAACTCCTGTATGCCATACTATTGCCTGGCTTGATCTTGCTTTAGCTACCTACCTTGCTTGAGGCAAAAGAAGAGCTGGAAAGTTGTCATCTTCAGCAAACGTGCTGTGAAATGTGCAGCATTCTGTGCATCAGTAACAGTCTGAGTTGCTTTTTTTTTTTTTTTTTTTTTTTTTTTTGTGATGCAAAGTGTTATGTGCAAATAAGACTCCTGAAAGAATGTTGTCTGTACCAGAAACTTCAGTTTTCCTCATCTATAAATTGAGTGAATTCACAGGAGGAGCAAATAGTCTGGAAAGAAAACAATTCCTGAGGTCTGACTGGGAGCTTCCTCTGTGCAAGGACACTTTCATCACAGGTTTCTCTGTCCAGACCTAGGTTTACACTCTCCCAGACAGTGTACTGCTTGACAGTAATCGTTCAGTGGTGTGACTGATTGGTTATGTAGGCATCTGCTGGAGGAAAGTGAGGTTGAATGGCAGGAAACAGGATGACTGAAGCCAGAGGATGAACAGAGCACAAGCATGTGAGCTCTGCCTTGTAAACCCCAAGTTGTATGATGCTGGTGTTCAGGCTGGCTCTTACTCCATTTGGGATCATCTTTTATTAGTGGTCTCCTGTCTCGTGTAGGTGTGCTGGTTTTCTTGTGTTTTGTTTTGTTTTGTTTTTTCTTTTCCTTTTTGTGACAGGTTCTGCAGATGCTTACCTGCTCAGGAAGCATTTATTTCATTGCAGAAACTGAATTAGGCATCTCTGAGTTCTTTTTATGAAGCCTGGGTCCAGCACATAATAGATTCTTGTAGATTTTGTGTGTGTCCGGATGCAACCAGAAGGCCAGGCTTCCAAACACCATCTACAATGAAGGCCACAGTTCTGGCATAAAACCAAGGTTAGGAAGCGGTATCAGGGTAAGATGACTTTCAGACTGAGCTTGTCAGTATTTGAGAAGTTGTTTTAACAGGAAATAGCCACAGCCAGAACATGAGTATTCTGTTCTCATTCAGTGTCGGGGTGGAAATCACTTGTTTGCTTTTTTCCCATGTAAACATAAAGCACTTACCCATTTGTTTCCCTCTTTAGCTGTGTATTACATTCCTACTGGAATCCATTAGTCAGTTCCCTTTGGACTCCTCTGTCTCTCACAAAGCCAAGACTGGCTGCGAGTCACAGTTAAAGAAAATACAAAGTTAGGGATAAGGCAGGGGGGAAAAGGAGTTTGTACTGAGGTTTAACTCTTGGTGAATCATAGGGTTTTCTGCAGATGGGAAGTACACAGGGCAATTCTAGCAAAACTGCTGGAGAAGAACACCGCTGGAAGATGATTCACGCAGGGCGTTCTCGCATCATCTGTTTTCCTGGGCTTAACTTTGGTCTCTGTCCAAGAAAAAAAAAAGTAACAAAAGTGTAAAAAAAAAAAAAAAAAAAAAAAAGAGGAAAGAAAAACCACAAATGCAGCTGCAGACCAGCTGGTGTGACGACATGTAGCACAGCTAGTGAAGGGACTATATTTAACTGTTAGCACTTCTGAGGGCTGCTGTGATCTAGCACTTAGGAAATTTGCATAACCTTCCTCAATTGTGATTTTTATGTGGATTCCCTATTAAGCATGTTTCTTTTAGGCCTGATGTGTTTATTCAGGTTTGCAAGAATTTATCAGGTATAGTAAATTCTCTTGTTCTTTCAAGGGTGTAGTAGGCTTTAGGAGTATTTTATGTTTTCCCTTGAGTTAAGGAAGCCAGCTGAGTAATGAAAATGAATCAGACTGGACTGTCTCAGTGCATTTATTTGACAGGTGGGTGGAGGACAGGGTATCAGTGAGGCTTATTTCTCAGTTTTGAACTTCTTTCCTTATCACATAGTCAGTGCAGTGACAGGTGAAATTTAAGGCTTAAGGTAACTTGGTGGTAGGGAGTTTATTAAGGTAACTTGAGGATAATGAAGAGAGCCTGCTTGTTCTCTGCACAGTCATTTCTGGTCTTTCTAGGGAAAGTAACATCAGTACAAGTCTCTAAATAGTTTTCTCCTGTGGTCTCTGTACAGCACTGAAGTCATTTGGCTTTGCATAGGCCATTATAATGTGAATGACTGGAATGTATGACTTCTTTTTTTTCCCTCCCCATAATAATGAATATGCTTTTATCTTATTTTTAGGATGGCCCAGATTCTGAAAGAAGGAACAGAACGAAGCAGGAAAGTGCTTGGCTCTTCAGGCTGTGGTATAGCTTTGACCATAAGTATCCTTCTGAAAACACAGCTTCACTTCAAGACGTGAAATACTCAGACTTTTTTCCTTGCCATATACCCATATGCAGCTTTAAGCACTTGAGAGAGTCAGGCATGATTAAAGATCAAGTATTTAACAAGGCACAACTGAAACTTCACCTTGCTGACTCAGAAAATGGACATTTCCATTTCATGCATGCTATCTCACATTTGCCAGATGACGAAAAAAAGAAGTCAGTCTGTGAGCTGAGGTTTTGCTTAACAGTAAGACAGACAATTAACTCTTCCTATGAGTATGAATGTAGAGCGTGTCTTTCTGTGTCTATATTAGTACTCTACAACCTTTCTGAAGCTGCTGTTATGCTGCTTAGATAGCCTTGCTTGAACTTCATAACTTTTATGTACCTGTCCAATCCTTCATGCTAGAGTTTGTTGGCTTTTTCTTTTTTTTTTTAAATTAGTCAGTATATTCCTCATCAATATATCATACGGGTGTCCCTCCTCAATGTCTTATATTCACTTAGTAGACAATGGGAAAGCTAATCTTGTGGCCATACCAAGTCCCTTTTAACTAAAAACTTAGACATTTCTGTACTTGATTCCTAGTAATTCGTGGGGTATTAAAGATACCTGTGATAGGGTCTTAATCTTGTTGCAGCTTGCACCTGAGAAGTGAATAGATGGCCTGGGGTCTTGTCCATTGGTGGCTGAGATGTTGCTGGCCTGTTTCCTTCCTTGCTTTGTACATCAAGATCAGCCATCCATGGAAACCAAGGTGTAGTGTTGGAAGCATTTGGATCCAAATAGCACTTCCCTGTTCAGGGTAAAACCTGTGAGTGATGCTTTCAGATAGCACAGTAGTGGGACAAAGCCCAGAAGGGTGTGTGTTTAGTTTAAATATTCATAGCTATTAATGATTTCAAGTAAACAGTTTGAACATAGTGGCTGGTGTCCAAGTGCATCAAGGTCAATTTTTTGTTCAAATACCATATTTGTATTAAAAAAAAAAAAAAAAAAGACTCGTGTGGTAAGAGCAGGACCTGGCTATGACTGACTGCCTTCCGCTCACCCCCCAAGGAAGCAGAAGCAGAGCTGTCCTCTTCCCCTGCCTTTGCAAAGGGGATGTGCCTTATGAATAACAGGAGTAGCTGGCAATGCTGACTTCCCTTCAGCTGACACCAGCACAAGTGCAGTCCCCAACAGCCACAGCAAGGGGGGAGTGCTAAGTGGAAATTACAGCTTAATGAGCTGTTTCACAAAACTATTATTTAAAGGGTGCTGATAGTGCACTTGCTTTTTCAGTAGCAACTAGCAAGCTTTAGTGAAGCTTTCTGTCAAGTTTGTGCTGAGGAAACTGCCATGCAGAGGCAGAGCTGTCTTGCTGTGTCTTAAGT
The DNA here is from genome assembly GCF_009819795.1 of Aythya fuligula. Classification (NCBI taxonomy): domain Eukaryota; kingdom Metazoa; phylum Chordata; class Aves; order Anseriformes; family Anatidae; genus Aythya; species Aythya fuligula. The sequence goes on from NC_045559.1 coordinate 136,883,565, forward strand.
TAAATTCTGTTACTTCTCTTCTAAGGAAGCATTCAGATAAACATCTGCTGGGCGGGCTTTAGTTGCACATAAAGGATGATCCACAGAGTTGTTAGCTCTATATTTACATGTAAATATCAAAATATTTTTTGCTGATGTATTCACTTGGTTTTGAGTAGAAAGGCAGTTTGTCTCAGAAATCACTCTTTGCAAGAATGAAATTTGACTTGAAAAAGATGCAAGGTGTATTTGGCAGTGTGCTGTAATGCTGGCTATTTTCTGCAGAGCACTGTGCGGAGGAGTAACTGGGAACTTCATTCCTGTGGAACATGGAGTTCATTCAGTGCCATGGGCTTTTCTCTGGGTTCAGCCACAACCGTTAAATATGAAGGAAACAACAACTGTGATAAGTACCAGGTGTCTTTTAGTGGGTTTGCTTTTTTTTTTATGGTGGATTTGCTGCTTGCCTGTCCAACACAGGGAAACATGTAGGCAGGTAGGTTAGTGCAAGGGCTGGGGGGAGAGTTTTTCTTTCCAGGACTGGGTGTAGCCGCACTGTTAGCAGAGAAGGTACGGAGGGAATATAACCCTGCAGTGGCATAATCACACCACTGTGTGTTCAAGTAAATGCACTATGCCAGGCTTTGCCAAAGGAGAGGGATACCCCTTGGCTAAAACAATAATTTATTTATTTTTTAGTTCTCCTGACCTTCCCCAAACGGTCATCTGTTGAGTAAGAATCAGGAAAATTATTAATTCACAAGTGGAATAAATTCTCGCTGTGTATAGAGGCTTAAAGTAGCTAGAATGCCTGTATCATGTTTGCATTTAAAATAAGCCCTAAGGAAAAAGGAAACAAACAAACAAAAAACAAAACAAAAAAAAAAACACTCGCCCTGGTTTCAAACAACATTTGGACATCTTAGCACTCTCCCCCAGCTCTGTTCTGGAGCCTGGAGCCAGGCAGGATTAGCATGCTGCTCTGTAGCTGGGACACCCTTATTGATTCATGAGTAATTTTTTTGACTTCTCAGGCATATCATCAGCCTAGAGTAATAGTATGAACAAACATGGATTTATTTGGAAGATTCCAGGTCTACTCCTGGCTGCATCTGTGGCTCACTGGCCAGCTAATAGTGGACCAGTTCAGGTGACTGTAGTATGCATGCAACATCCTCAGAACAATATTTCATCACTGGTATGTGTTAAGCCACATAGGTATCTTGTTATCTCTAGCGTGCAACCTCAACACTGTGCTCCCACCTGCAGAGCAGAAATACCCTTGGACCAACATTAAAGCACTTGTACCTCTGCTTGCTCCCCTTGACTTCAGCAAGCGCAAAAGCTTGAAGTGTTGCAACTACATGAAACTACAGTAAGGGAGTTAGCTAGTTGCCCTTGCAGAAAACATGTGGGTAAAGAAGCTGCCCTTAAAAGGATCAAGGGAAAATTGGGGTGGGGAAGGGAGATGGTTTTAATTTATTTCTTCACAAATGCAGGCTTTTCGACGGATGTTACATGCAATTAGTGAGCAACACATAGATCAAAGGCAGAACCATGTTTATGTACAACTGTCTTTTTATTTTAAATAGTGGTTTTCAAGCACTGTTCTGCTTTCCTTAACTACTAAAGTTATTTAAAGCCAATTCTCACTCACAGCGGCCCTCCGTTAACCACAACTCTACCCAGCTGGTGTGGCCTCATAGCCCGCTGCCTGACGAGTCCCCAGGTTTATGATGTAAGTAGAGCAACTCAATACTTGTGTTTTTTTTTTTTTTTTTTAATGTATTTAACTTCACCAAAGCATTCTTTTAAGAAAAGGTGGTCTGATGTACTTATTGTAAGTGCTGGTAAGTGATCTTAGTAAATTGCTTCCAAATATGATGTCTGTTCTTAACATTTCTGGACAAAATTGTTTTCTTGTTACTGCTGAGGCTGTGTTGAGGTCTCCTTCAGAAAAGACACTGACATGTTTACCAATGCCAGAAAGAAATCTGGTAGAATGTCCCTTCGTTGTTTCCACAGTGAAATTCAAGATCTGATTTCAGAAACTGTTAATCAGCTACTTATCTCAGTCTAGCAGGGCAGTACACTGTGTTTGCAGCCGTGTCTTGCAATAATTAATGCTTCGTTCTCCTGTTACTCTTGCAGGATCCTGATACATGTCATTCCTATCTGTAAAGTGCTCCTTAAATCTACAACTTTTTATGAACTGCTTGTAAATAAAATCTTAGTACTGTGTGATCATTCCAGTTTGCAGGTTCTCCAGAACCTGGAGATGGTAACATCTTTGTTATGTTCAAGTAGCACAGCCAGTTCTCTATTAATTTAGGACCAGATTTCTACTATTTTCCCCAGAAAGTTACAAATTCCACATGCAACTTTTGATATATTTCCCTTCATTTCTTTTTGTATTATTAGAATCTTGCTTTTATCTGACAGTAAAACTTCAAAGAAACTTTCCTCTTCCACTGCTTATTTAGAGCTATTAGTAATGCAAGAAATTGGCCTTGTTCCCATCTTTGCAATGCCATTGGAGATCTTAAAGCAGATCTAGGCTGGAAAGCATCCATCAGAGCAATTAGCCTACTTGTGTGTTGCACATTTGGCTATCTGTGTATGATCTTATGAGATTACTTTTCCAGTAACTGAGGATCTAACCAGAATGAGCATGTAGTTTTGGCTTTCATTTTCTCTAACAATTTGGCTCTTTCTTTACTCATTATTAACTACTGCCATTAGCCACTGCTAATTTATTTAATCGCATTGGTTCTGTGACATACCTCACCATCCCCTGTCTTGAGGTGTTAGCTTCATCACTGCATAATTCGCTATTTATATAAAAAAATGTTAAAAGCCTGCATACTTTTTTTTTTTTCTTTAACACATATAATGTGGAACTTCCATGTTGTAGTCTTTCTTATTGTTCCGATTTTGGTGCATTGCTACATTAGGATTAGGAATATTAATTTGAGATGAAATTTCTAGTTTCCTTTCCAGATATCTTAACTCTGCGATTGCTTTTTGTTTCTTTGCATGGCTGCCCTTGCTGCAATGGCGTGACTACACCGTTTTATTACTAGCTAGAAGGATAAGGAAGCTTCTTGCCTTCTTAAGTGCAGATGAAGCAACTCAGAGCCATGTCTTCTGGAGAACAGGATCTGTTTGGAGTAGTTTTGCTTTTGTGAGGTATTTTCAGGAAAATTGCATGGTACATCTGAGAGGCTTAAAGACCAAAGACCTATTCTACCAGCCATTCTTCCTGTTTGGAAGAAGCGCCTGTATTCTCATCTGCTTTTCCTGATGAAGCACTGCTGGCTACTTTGTTTTTGCTTGGTTGCTCAGGGCTGTATTTTGTGTCCTACACATGTCCCCACCCATTTTTTGAATGTTTAGCTCTTGCACCATACACGGTGTGACACTTGGTATGGCAGTAGAGAGAAGTGGTTTTCTAAATATGTAAATCCAATAAAGAAACTTCATTTGCAGTATGTCTGAGTCTTGGGGAAAGTAACTCTCAAAACTGGTGAGAATTGTTATTTCCTCACCTCGCCCCCTTTTCCTAGTGGATCTAGCTTTATAGCAGAAATTTAGTTTCCTTCATGGGTTTGAATTCAGGTGAGAACTAGAGAAAGTCTAAGCAGAGCATCAGATTTAATTTGTAATATATTTTGCATGCATAGTACATGATGCTTTTACTTTGGAGCCACAAGATAAGTAACTTGTGATGTAAGTTTTGTCGCTTGTGATGCTTGTGCTTTCCACTACTAGCAGTGGAAATAGTGCCTACCCGTGTTTTGCACATGTAGCATGCTTCATGCTTATTTTCATACTGCCTTAAGAGGCATTAAAGACCAACACTGTGAGCAGTAACTCTAAATAGGCTTTAGCAGTGTGAACATCTCCAGCATGTGGTCATAGGCATGTGACCTCTCAAACAAATTTTACGACCAGTGCTGTAAAGTCCGTGGGTTACAGTGCCCAAGTTGAAACAAGATTCAGTCTTTTGTAGGATGTTGGATTTAGGTACTTAGACATGATAGTTTTTAAGTAGTGAAGTTCAGACCTGTATTTCTTGAGCGAATTGAGGTTACTCTTAACAGAGTTGTAGGGGATTGTAGAGGCCAGTTTAGGGTTATTCTTGGAAGAATTTCAAGTCTCGAGGGACCGACTTGGATACATTTCCTGTCTTTCTTGAAAGAATTGTTCATGCTGCATGAAGCACAGTAGGTTTATTCATGCATCCTCTGTGCTTGTAAACGTAGCATCAAATCTGTATACTACATGGGTTTGTTCATGTATGTTCTCTGGGGAAGCGTGTGAAATGAAGTGCCTGCTGTTTGCAGCGTACTTCAGAAGGGAAACAAGTAAGAGGAGCTTGCCTCACGCAAGGCAATGTTTGTTCACTATATTGAGAGAAAGCTTAGTGCTTTCTCTGGAACTGATCGTGTTTATGTACATGCACGTACAACTTGGGAAAACCAGAAAAGATTTAGTTAAGAATTGCCATCTAGTATAAGGCTTGTGGCCCCTGTCTCTACTCAACATTTTTCTTCCAAGAGCTGTTCAGCCTTTTGGGGAAGCTCAGGTGTAATGTGTGTTCTTGCTAGTTTCACATCTGGTATGCCCTTGCTGCCAGGACTCGCTGTGAAGTGGCGTTGTGGAGTCAGGAGGTGACTGTGGAGCTTGCTGAGCTGCTCCACATATTGCCCTGGGATCTATCACAGTACCTCCAAGTGCACTGCCTACCCTTCGTTGATGCTATTCCAAGGGCAAGCACCATGACAGGCAACTTGTGATACATCTTTGCAGCCTCTTGGGCTTTTTAGAATATAATCAGTCACAAACTACTTTTTTTTTTTTTTTTTAATTCATATTAGTGTTTCTGCTTGTCATCTTAATTTGAGTGTCTCTTCTTCAAAAATGGAATATAGAAGGATATCAGACTTTCTTAAACAGCTGGTTGTTTTCTGTACCTTTTTTGTTCCTCTTGGTTTTACTCGCCAGACTTGCTTATTTTTTGCCGTGTAAAGCTTATAAAGGCAGTTCTGTTCACTGTATCTGAACCTTTTAATTTTTACTTTTGTTCTCATTAAGACAGTTCAGTAGTTTGGTGGGGGTTTTTTTTGTAATCAAAGAAAGGAAGAATCCCAAACTCTTTTGCTCTCTGAGAACAGTGCTCTTTATCACAGTAATACTATCTGTAAATCTGTGGTGATAAACTTGGATGCCACAAAGGTTCTGAGAAATTAGCGTTCAGTCTAAGTAGGACTTGTCTTGTACCTGACACTGAACTGCATCACTTTTTTTTGTTGGTTTCGGTAAACTCCTGACACCTCTTTGAGTCCTGTCTAGTTGACATTCTGTATCATCCAGAGGGTTATGCTGCTTTATTTTGAGTGGTTGTCATCCTGAAATAAGGACAGGCAGTTTTCCCAGGAAGTTTTATTTAGCTAGGCACAGAGATTTTCATCGCAGACAGATTAATCAAAATTGTCAGTCTCAAGTGTACTGAAATCCTGTTCTGCAATAGAAGTAGGGTTTTCTGGTCAGGCTGATCTCACACAGCCTGTGCCCTGTCCCCTTCTTCCTTTGCTGTAGTGGAAGAAAATGATGCATTATGAGAACGTAGCCTGATCAGCATCCAGCTTACCAGGGAGAGCAGCAATACATGCACCTAAATTTCATTTTCTTTAAGCAATATGGAGCCATTCACATGGAGAAATGCTTTCAGTTGTAGGACAGCAAGGTTATAGTATTGATAGAATTTTCTTCGAACATGAGGAAAAGCTGTTTTCTGACCAATTCAGCCTTTTGTGAAGACCATGCTGAACAGCAGTGAATTATGGTGTAATGGCTTGCTGTTGTACTATGCTGTGTAGGACAACTAAATTCAAGTGTTTTATTATACGTCACTGATTTCTAGTCCTTGACAATATATTTCATCCCATCTCCATCAAAACAAATTCATAGGGCTTGATGAGCCACCTGCCTGAATGACGTTGAAAAGAGAACACTTCAGAACTAGCCACAAATTTATGAAGGAAGCATTTTCCTTTATCAGCCTTTCCTACTGCCAGGGCTCAGGAGTGTTCCTAAGAACTAGGTCAAGTAATTCTCAGTTTAGTATCAGGTAAACAGAGTAAGCAGATATTTGAAATGTTTAGTTCAAGAACTAAACAAATTTGTTGAGGAAGCCTTGAATATAAAGAACTTGGACTTAATGAATTCTTAGCAGCTTACATGAATCTTCTGCTTCTGAACTTGTCTAATGAACGAAAGATGCAACTCAGACTTTATCTGGAATTACTTAATTGTGCTTGGTCTCAAGTCTTTCTTTTTTCTATACAGCCTTCTAAATTGTCATGCAAAAACCACCATAGACTGCTTCTCTCTTGTACTTCTGGTGAACTTACAGTGCTATTAAATTGCTAAATCTGTTCTTGGATTCAGCTCCCCCTCATCTATCCACAAGAGCAGTAGTTATTCAGAGAACAGTAATCTGATTTGCAAACATTGGGTTCAAGGTTATTTTTAACACCTTCTTAAGGTGGAATTCTACCTCTTGTTGCTTCTGTATTGACATGTAGGTAAACTTTCCTGTTCCATTATCTCTCTGGCAAAGACCTAATGTCGTGCACTGTACAAAGACTTTTCTCCTTTATTCCAGAATCAAGAACAGCTTAGAGAAGAGGATTCTGATTTTATTCTCAACGACGGTGACCTCACTGTGACATATGGTGACACAACAATAACTGCAAACGGTTCCTCAGGCCCCCATACAGCTACCACTAGCCTTGATGGCAGGAGAACAAAGAGTAATTCAGAGGAGGCGCTGGAACGTGACTTGGGAGCAGCAGACCATGAAGTTACGAGCAGGGGTACCCGGCTAGTTTTTCCTCTGGAAGACAATGCATGATTACTGACTCAGTAAAAACAACTCTTGCTCTGTGGATGGATCAAGGAAGACTGCAGGCCACTGTGTCACTTGAGGTGGGATGCTTATTTGAACAAGTTGATGTGTTTGAGTGGTTTTACTAAGGTCTGAAGATGTCCCCTATTTTTTACTCAAGATGCTGACAGTGGGGGTTTTCTAAATGTCTGAAAACAGACAAATGAAAACTGGTCACGCTCTGCTTTTAAACCACACATTGAATCTCGGTATAATTAAGATGCTGCAGTTGTCGTGTTCAGCTGCAGCAGCTCTCTCTGAGAAGAGGTATGTGGCAAAATTGTCATAGAACTGAGCTTGTCTTGGCTTAGCTTGTGAATGTGGAAGAAGAAATATAAACAAGATGATTATGAGACAAAAAGGAATGTGTGTGTATCTGAATGTGGAGAGATCCATTGTTAACTTCTCTAGTGAGGATGAGGAATCCAGAGGTAAAATGGGACAGTGTACCTTAGGAGCACAGGCGCGTGAATGCAGCACTGTGGCAAATCTGTTACTACAAGCTGTACTTAATGTGTTTCAGGGGAAAAAAAAAAAAGGGAAAATTTCTTCACTGGACATGTATTTAAATAGGAAGACAATGAGCTGTTTGTCCCCTTAGCTTTGGGCAACTTGACTACTAGCCTACGTCTAGTGCCTCAAAAGAGTAACGTCCAACTTCTTGTGGTCCAAGACATGCCTGGGTCCAGGCTCTTGAGCAGAAGTCATGAGGAAAAACCTTCTCTCCCTTAAGGCTATTAAAATCAGTTGAAGAGAGGTGGAAATATGTCTTGGGCTGGGGAAAACAGCTGATAGGAGGAAAAAGAAGGGAAGGAAAAAAAAAAAAGAAAGCAGTATTGAAGTTGCGTGGAACCGTGAGGTTTCATATTTCTCAGAAGAATCCATAGACTCTGCTTGCAGTTCCTGTGCGACAAACAGCAAACATTTAACTATAAGGACAGACAAACATTGCGGGCTTTACCATTTGTGTCTATCCTAAAAGGAAGGTGTTTACTGCTCTTCTTTTTTGCAGAGTAGATGTGAAACTTTAGTGGGGCATTGCACAACAATATATAAACTACAGAAGTGACAAACTGTAGTATCATCTTAAATGTGAAAAGGGAAAATAAAATCTTTGCCTAGTATTTAGCCCATTTACATGTAGGCTAGCTTTAACGTATTGCTTAATGCTTTTTACTTTCAAAGTGAGGCGATATCATTGTCTTTGCCAGTAGCTGAAAACTGTTATGCTTTGAAGAGCAGTTCAGCTGTTTAAAGCATGCTAAAATGTCATTTCTCATGTCTTGAAAGGTTTATTTTTCAAACCATTCTGTGGCCCACTAATGTGATGTAATATCAGTTTGTCTAAAAATTGTGGTTTTATCTTGCTGCCATTTCAGTTGTTCGTCATAAAATTGTGTGTGAGTAAATACCCACTCTGTTTTTCCTCAACTATTAAACTTAATGATGGGCTAACAATGACAACTTGCTGCTACAGAGAAACATTGCAGTTGTATCGTCTAAGTCTGCTTTCTTTCAAATGTGTTTGAGTGATCTACCTCCTTGTGTGTCCCTCCAAGATGAAATTTTTAAAGGGCATTGATCTGTAATGACTATCTGACATTAAAGAAGAAAGACTCAAGGAAACAAAGAAGCTTTTTTTGTGGGGAAAACTGGAGGTCTGAGCTCTGATCTTACATGGTGAAGAGTAACAAACCCTGATGAAGATCTCTGAGAAGAACAAATTCAAGAAAGACAAAGATGGCAATGATTCACACTCTATTTATACTGTTTGTGGCTTGTTTCATTTTTTTTTTTTCTTTTTAAGTGCTGACAGTATAAAAGTAGCTTAAAAACTATGGAAACAAGAGTCTTGAGGACCCACTCTGAGTGAGGACTTGAGGCTTCAACAACAGTTAATTGAGTTATCAGCGAGTTGTATGAACTAAATTTTGGCTTGAGACGGTGAAATTTATCCAAAATAAATGTACATAATACAGTAAGGCAAACCTTTACAGGCAGCTTGAAGCTGAAATGTACCGAATTACTTTGACTGAAAAACAGGGGTGTATGCAGAGATCTGTTCCTTAGAAGAAAGATCATGTACAGATTGTAAAAATAAAAAATCTATTTCATTAGATTTCTTAGGAAGACTAAAGTCTTTTGAAAGCATCCGTAAATCATCTGTAGTAGATTTATTTGTCTATGTTTATAATTTCTATGGCAAAGATAAATGGCCAAGAGTGACTTTTTACACAGGCAGATAGTGACAAGACAGAGGGGAATGGCTTTAAACTAAAAAAGGGTAGGTTTAGGTTAGGTGTAAGGAATAAATTCTTCACTCAGAGGGTGGTGAGGCCCTGGCACAGGCTGCCCAGAGAGGCTGTGGCTGCCCCATCCCTGGAGGTGTTCAAGGCCAGGCTGGATGGGGCTTTGGGCAACCTGGGCTGGTGGGAGGTGTCCCTGCCCATGGTGGGGGGGTGGAACTGAGTGATATTTAAGGTCCCTTCTGAGCCAAGTCATTCTATAATTTTATGAATTAAGTTTGCCAGTAAGCCCAAAATGTGGTTGTGAAAGGGCAACGAAAGTAGACTGATCACTGATGAGAAGTGATGAATAAAGTAGTCTAACTTTTGTTTTCGAGAATTACTTGAAACACTTCTCCAACATAATGAGGAGAGACCTGTATATACAACCCTAGTTTTATTCCTCGATTTTTTTGTTTATTTTTAAAAATCTTTTAATTCTTTATTTTAAATCTTCCAAAATGTCAACTGAAATCTTCCACTGTCAGCTGAAGGTAAGCTGCACTATCTAGCCTGTTCTTACTACATTGATCCTTGTACAAAATTCCCAATTTTCCTTTACTGAAAAAGTGCGGGGGGGGGGGAGGGAGGGACAAAAGCAAGAAACAAAATAAAAAAAAATATAATAAAGCTGCTTGCCCTGAAACAACACCCAGTCCTGAAAAGCTGCGTACTTCACCAACTAGTGCTCTCCTAAAGATCCTTTCAGTTCCTTTCCAATAAGATGCTGAGCTGGCAAGAACTTGACCTACTGCACAGCAGATGTGTAAGTTCTTAGGACTTGTGCGTGAGGTTTTGCACAGAGAAAACAGCGTAAGATTGGGATGAATGGCGATTGATGCATACTAGTGTCCTTTTCAGATAGGAAGAGGGAAAGCATGTAAGATGATGGTCTTCATTGAAAAAGGTACTGCTATACTAGCATGGGGTGTTGCAGCCTGTGTGGCTGCCCTTGTGCTTGGGGCTGAGCGATTCCTCCTTGTAGGTTTTTGCTTACTGCATCGTTAACTTACTGCTGGAAATCTTCACCTGAAATTTCCAAGGTATCTCCTGATATGAGTGGTGGAGACGGGCAAAGTGAAGTCCCTGGTCTTCTTTCAGTACTTCATAGAAGACTTCATAGAAGCTAACACTGATTTAATTGCACAACAGGCCACAGCAATATACAAGTGATACATTAACATGATATTCAGACACTAAGAAGTTACCTAAACCTCTCTGTATGTTCATCTATAATGTTTGGGGGAAGAATTGCGAAGGCTTCCATTTACAGAACTCGGGAGAACACTGAAAATACCTAGATGAGGTGTTTTTGTGCTTAGCCTGCTGTTAATTGTGTGAGCGTGAGACGAATGACTTGTACACACTGCGTGTTTTGTGCAAAAAGGCTGGTTCCCATAATGTCTGCAGGGCTATAGGCGGTTTATCAGTTAAAGCTGAGAAGTAGTATGGTGGGTTTTTTTTCCACATGGAAGGAATTGCCTTTGGGGAAAGGACTGCAGAAATGTTGAGTGCAGGAAAAAAATACAAATGTGTTTGGCTGAACTTCCAGTGAGCTGATCCGAGACAAATACACTGCAAAGGTTAACGTGCCTGCTGTTACGATAGCTACTCTGTTTTGCTCCTGGGGCGGCCAGAAGGCCTCGTAGGAAGAAGTCTAGCAACCTTAATAGACAGGGTAAGCAACTTACACTAATGAAGAGGCCCCACCCCGTGATTTTAATCATTCAGCAAGACGATTTGTAGATTGCTGTGGGAAGGATGGTCTGTCTTGTGTAACTTGCCTTGCAGTCTCTCTTCTCACAGTATTGATCAGATTATTATTTTTTTTTAAAATTCTGAACAGTAAAACAGGGGAAACTAATATGTTTCACATGCCTTTCAAGGAGACTTCCAGTGTTTCTTTTAACTCTGTTTGAAGTAGCTCACAGGAATAACATGCTTGACCTCAGTCTTGGCAGACGTGGTCTCTGCTTCTGCACAAGTGTGGGAATGGAATTTGAGCGCTTGGAAGTCCCGGCGTGGTGAGCTTCTCCTCCAGATGAGGGTGAGGGGAGGACCTTCGCGGGGAGGACTCTCAAACGCATCAGCAGCAGGGACTGTTCCTCTCCCAAACATTGAACTCGCGACCCTCTGAAGCTTATAAGCAAGGGAGGGTGCAGGAAAAAAGGCAGTAAATATCCCCAAATGGCCCCGGTGTCATCTTGGTTGTGACTAGAGTCACAGAAAGCAGGACAGAGCTGCTTAGTACCACGGATATGTTCCTAAGCAAAAAACAGGCCCAGTAACAATTTCAGATGTTCCTATATTGAAAACTCCTCTTTATAAGAAGCAGCTCCCACAAACCCTATCTGCAGTGTAGTTAGGAGGGTCCTGCTCCCCAGGTCTGGGGAGGAGATGTTCACGTGCTGCAGGGAGAAACCACAGGCACTTTTTGGCCTGTAATGCTGGGAGTGCCCTTCTGAAAAATAACTTCCAGTAGAAAGGAGCCTGCGAAGTGAAAGAGAAGGAAAGTGGGGAGGAAACAGTGAATTTCAGAGCCAGGAAATGGCTTTAACAGGCAGCTTTACTGTGGGAACAGCATTGTAAACAACTGTTACTCTTAATCCTGCACTCCTAAATGCTGAAAAGTTTTGGGGGACTTCTGCATAACTTACCCTAAAGTAAGGCTGCTAGGATAACACAACAGTAATTAGACTACCCCCGTCCTAATTCATCATAGATTCAAAGTCTTTCACAGAGACACCCTGATTTTCTTCTAGTTCAGGGCAAGGAAAGGAACTTGGAACAATCGTTTAAAAATAATTTTTCATCACTGCTCTGCTTTCTTGAATTTAAAAGTCTTTAGTGACTTTGAAAGTCATTTTTAGGGTAGTATTAGTCTGATATATGTGAAAGTGCCTTATACATGCAAGATGTAAACGTAGACCAATTGTTTGCATCTGTGTCGCAGACTCAAATGACATTTCACATCTTAGTTTGATACAGGATGTGCACAAGCTTTTGCTATGGAACTTAGTACTAGATTAAGTACTCAAATCAAGTCAGATTTTTGGGTAATAAAACGATCCATCTGGTTTGGATGCTTTAGCCAATACACCTTTATCCTGTACTACTTTCTTAATCATGGTCTAGGTTCAAAGCTTTATCTAGGGACTGAAACTGAACAGAGACAGCTCATGACAATGTGTACTGGAATAAAGGACTTTCTCGATTGCCTGTGCTCTGTGTCATGGAGCTTGATGCTGTAGAAAAGTGTCAGCGTGGAGGGAAATACTGTGTACTGATGTGGAGAAAGCCTGTGCTCCTCCCACATTCATGCTCCGCAGCATAGAGCCAGAAAGGACTTAGGTTGGTGCGTACAAATGGGCAGCAATCTTCATTCTGGGGAAAAAAAAACATCTGGGTTAGCTCTAGCTTTTGTTAATGTAATGCTTTTTCATTTACTTTTTGATGCTCCTTGTTTCCTGCACCTCCCAACCTTTCAAAACTTGAAAGCATCCCATATAAGCACATTTAATATGCAAGATTAAAAAAAATAATGGAGCAAAATAGACATAGTTTTTATGCCTGAGAGCAATGTCAAAGCAATGCTACATTGTTAGCATTAAAAAAAATAATCTGGTCAATTAGATAGCAATATTTTGAAATACTGCGCTTATAGGGCCACTTTGATGTGGTTATTTGGAAGAAAAATATGTTCCCTCAGAGAAAGTGAATGCTCGACTTAAAAGGGTTTTGCTGCAGTGTTTACATATTTGGTTTTAGCCTATGAGAAAGAGATTGGATTTATTTTTTAACTAAGTCTTTGCTGCTATTGCAGGGCAAGGGAGAAGTAGGTCACGCAGTTCCATGTTGTAATGCATTCATGAACTTCATTTCCAGATCTTAGTTTAATCAAGGAGGTCATCGTCCCCTGTCGGATTCTGAATTGCAGCCCTAGGTTGCCTTACTGAGTGTCTTGATGCTGACACAGATTAATACCAGAAAGCAGCGTGCCAGGAGACATTCTTCTAGATCATACCAGCATATCAGGAATAGCCATTGTGAAATAACAGCTTCTAGCACAAGGGGTCACTTAAGGTAAGTTCGTCTGGTTTTAATTTGGGAAATCAGAAGTAAAGAAAGGGATATCACCAGAGCTGGCTTAAGGGGGACAGGGAGAAGGTAAACCAGCCAAGGATGGCTTAAATTTTTTCTTCCTTTAAGGGAGATTAGCCTTCTGTGCATTTCCTTAACATTAACACTATATCCTGTAACTGCAGGGTTGTTTCTTTTTTTTTGTTTTGTTTTGTTTTGTTTTGTTTTGTTTGTTTTTGTTTGTTTGTTGGTTTTTTTGTGTGTGTGCATTAGTTGTGATCTGTCCATAGAGCACAAAATCAGCAGCAGCATTTTACCTAACTTTTATCAGTCTGCCATTTGCAGAACTCGCAACCTGTTGCTACTTAAGATAACACAGCGGCAAAGTTGCAGGAGCTGTCTGAAGGTTACTTTAAACATAAATAGGCACTAGATAACCAAAGTAGCTAATGCCGTCCTGACTAACACTGCTGTGGTAGATGTCCTCTCCAAAATTTTTGGTAACTTCTGTTCCTTTGCTCTCAAAGCACCTACATCCTGCATTACCTGACAGGTTCAAGCTGGGGCTGTGGCAAGTGCTGTATCAGGGAGGTCTGTACCACACGGAGTCAGTATCCTTCCCGGAGACAGCATTCATCTCTCATGTGCATTTTTAATGCCACTGAAGTAACTGTGGTAAGCACAGGGTTGGTAAAATGGGAATATAACACTCCACCTGCTGATACGTCCTCTTCGTAGTGGTGATAGCATCAGCAACTGCAAGCCTTCCACTATTTACACCTGAAGCTGTGAGGATAGAAGGGCAGTAATAACTCTGCACTTTCAAGGTTTGTTTTGGTCTTAGGCTGCTCGTGCACTGAAAAAATGCAGGTGTTTTGGACCTCTGGCTTGGGAGCTCAGTATCTTAATGATGTCAAATAGCAATGGATTATTGTTTAACTATATTGTTTAACTAAAAAAAAGGGGGTTGGGGCAGAGATAAAAAACAAAAATATTGTGAAAGCTCTGTTCTAGGGTGCTAGTAGTGGAGGAGGGGGAACAGAAACACCTGCTGGGCTTTCTGCCACTGGCTGATGTGTGCACATAGGTAGCTAAACATTCAGTTGTGTGGGCAGGCATCGCTGTGCTTTCAGCTGTGTTTGAACATGCTGATGAAGGCCTTGTCCATGCAGCCCTTTGTAAAAAAAAAAAAAAAAAAATTTAAAAATAAGAGAACCCAGTGCTGCAATGAGCTGCTGTGCTGCTAACAAGTTTCGGGTTAGGTATGAACACAGACACCTGCTCTAGGTCAGCAAAGTGCTGTCTTGACATTTTTATTTATTTATTTTTTTTACTGTTGAAGTCCACCACATGTCCCTGTCATCAGCGTCCCCTGCAGCCTTTGTTGTCTTTGAATGGACACAAAACTGAAAAGGCAGAGCCAGGTAAGGTGACCAGAAATCCAGTGTAATTTTCACGTAATGAGTAAATAGCTGAGTTGTTTTGGTTTGGTAAAGGAGATGGCAAAGGGAGATCCGATAGGGCTTTGTAAAATTAAAATGTGGTGTAGCAAAGGAGACCAGGGAGCGATTCACTAAAACAAATGAAAGGCTGCCTGTTGACATGAAGGGACAAATCAAACCCAAAGGCGGTGTTTTTACTCTAAACAAATAGTGAAACTTGCTGTCACAGCCTTTGCACCCAGTGATATGCTTTCGAACAAAAGTCAGCACTTCTGATAAGAGCAGTGCCCCTGACACTGCTCGGACACAACCCAAACGTGGCCCCTGCCTCAGGCAGTCCCTGAGCCACTGAAAAATGGGGAGGGGGGCGAGCACCACACCGCTGCATTGCTGTCCCCTAGGCAGGCCGAGTGCCACTGTTGGGATGTATTTTCTTTTGTCTTCATATACAGGAAGCTGCTCTCTGTTATTTCAATAAAACAGATGAATGCTGGAAACGGCTGCCTTGTGTTAACCCCTGTGCTGTACCTGTGCAGGCTGTGGGGCAGGGGAATTCAGGGCCCAGTGCAGCAGTTGCTCATACAGGTCTGCTCCAAGCAGCAGTGCACGAGTTGCTTTGGATGGTCTTCCTCTTCCCATGGACACAGTCTGAGGCTTTGCACGAAGTGAGTGACTGTGTTTTTTGATGGCAGGGTGATCCCCAGTCAGCAGATCCGAGCACGAGGTATTACAGTTCCAGTCAATGGAGGCGAGGCCTAGCTCAGGCCCTCCTCGTCTCAGCTCCCTACACGTAGCTGAAGGAGCGTTTTCAGTCATTAGAAGTGCTGCATTTTGTCTGTGCTTGTCCATTCTGATTCACGATGAGGTTATAAAAGTGACTGAACGCATTGTGAAAGTCGTTCTTGAGCCTCCCCAGCTTCAGTTTGGCTGAGGTAGGTGTGTGCTCCAAGTTTGGGACTGTGACTGCTGTCACAGTCCCAAACTGTCCCTGTCCCTTTGTACACACAAAGCAGGATCTTGCTGACCAGGTGGCACAGGTCCCTCTGTCTGCCCCGTCCCTGGAGGGGCCCTGCAGCCAGGAAGGGAAGCTCTGCATTAAATCCAAAGGCGAGAAGCCTGTCGAGGCTTCCTGCAGTGAAGTAGGTTTTAGCGTTTGTGAGAACGTGCGAAAGCTTGTAATCGGGTAAGTTATGAAGTTCAGATCTGGTATTTAAAGAGAAGGGAACTCTTCTTCAACATTACCACGTCACCTCTTGGAAAACTAAGACCTGAGAAGATCACAGTGCTTCCTGCCTGCAGCTACACAGCCTCGTTGTTTGGGAGACTGAAGATCTGATGCTTTTAATGCTACTTGTTTGCAACTTTTTTTTTTTTTTTTCAATCCAAATAAACCATTCTTTTGCAATATGCTTTCCTCAGATGTTTGGGGACTTCCTTTTCAAGTTCTGAATAAAAACAAGCTTTTTAAGGATACTCAGTAAATTCTCGGGATGCTAGCATCAGCTGAATATTTGAACTAGATCAAACAAGGGAGGAGTAGAAATAATGCTGTGAAATGGTGGTAAGAATGAAATTGTGCTTGACAAACTGTGGAAGATCTGCACGCTGCCTTTCCCCCAGGCAGTCTGTGCATCCCTTAATATCATCAATTTGTGTTTATCAACCTAATACTGTTTGCATTGCAAGACATCATAGGTATTTAGACTGAGTTCAGTATTTGCAAAGAAACTGAATTTTGTTCATCTATTCTACCTCCTGTTTTCCCCAACCAAGACTGGAATCACTAAGTAGAAACTATTTACTCCTGTTAGACTAACCCTACTCTCAGACCAAGTGATTTCTGCAACACACTTGAAATAACATAAGTCATGTGTTTGTGAAGTTAGGAGCAAAGAGGTTTTTGTTTGCTGTTTTTGTTTGTTTGTTTAAAAAAATGTTCAGTTTTGTGCAGTGTAATGCTTGAAAATGTGACTTTTTTTCTAAACACACTGTTTAAGTGTTCTGAGCCATCTGATTAATGAAATAAAATGATCAAACCCGTGTCTATTTAAAATCTTAAAATCCAGTCTGCTCTCTTGTTATGGAACAAGAATTGTGTCTAAATGCTAAATGATAACATACGCTCTGAAAAAGGGAAGCATAATCAGCTGTAATCTTCAGAAAACATGCTTTGTTCTAGAGAGGCTGAGTAATTGCACACATGCCCCAGTTACAGTCAGAAACTGGGGTTATGACACGAAATTTTAAACACCAAGCTGAAACGCCCCCGTTTCTAAACAGGAGCCCCAGCCTTGTCTCTCCAACAGAGCTTTTAGTCATTGTGCTAAAAGAGGAGACAGCTCTCGTGTGCTTAGTCATACCCTCCGTCTTTTGCTGTACGCTCTTTAGTCTGCGCAGAAAATTGCTTCTCTTGTCTTTGGTTTCTGAAATGGTCGCAAGAAGCAGAGCTCCCCTGGTGAGTTTTGCTCCTGGAGGGGTACTGGAGCAACCACCTGGGGCAGGAGCATGGCTGCACCCCCACAGGTGGGGATCAACAACCTTCTCCTTCCAGACGGGTCCATCGCTACCCAAAAGGCGCGTTGCCACCTCCCTTGTATGAACAACTGGGTCTCGACTGTGTTTTTCTTTTCTGTTTCAACCAGAGGTAGCTGTTCAGGTTCAGAGCCCACGTAAATAGTAGCGCTGAGCAATTTAAAGCAGCTGCAGGGAGGAGATCCCAGGGGATTTAGGCGCAGCTTTGTTTAGTCAATGGGTACGCGAGGGAGTCTCCTAACACGAGCAACAAGCACGTTGATAAAACCCTGCAGACAAAACATGATTTACCCGGGGGATTGGTATTTAGGAAGGGGGAGTGGGAAATAACACCAACAAACTTCTGTGCTTCTCCCTTTGCTAGGAAGGAGCCATCTGTCATAATGTTATGGGCAAATGTGAACAACCCTACCCTCGGGTTACTGAAAGCCATTGCTTAGCTGCAGGCTTCAACAAAGCTACTTCTATAGCCAGGCAAGGCAAAGGCAGCAGCGTGGAAAAAAAATGGCACAACCATTTAAAAAAACATGGTGGTCCATTCTGGGCATTTATCCAACACAATTTGTGACAATGGATATGGATTTTTTTTTTCCTGTAGATGTTCAAGCTTTCTTCATACAGAGAGTAACGCAATGAAAGTATGAAAAAGCTTGATTGCAGCAATCAGCCCAATTTTTACCTTCTGGCAGTTCCTGCAAAACCTAACTGTCCGAAGGATGCAAACATTGCTCTGTGCAAATTGCAGCTATGCCATTACAGGTGCTCAAATTATGGCTCAAACTTAAAAGATGCTTCTAGTCCTACGGCTGGTTTAGTGCAAAGAGGAGCTATCAACTTCCCCAGAAAATTTTTACCCTCACTGGTTTAAAACCACTAAATATGGAATTATCTTTTCATATGTAGATGAAGCCCTGCAGAAATTCAAAAATCAGTCTTGGGAATTATTCCGCAGGGCCTTACGCTGCTTCTGCATTCAGCAGAGCATCGTTAGAAGAGGAAAATGTTCCATTAATTAACTGCCGGTCTCTAAATTATTCTGTCGGGTTTGTGGCATCACAGGAGACTCCCCTCCCACCTCACCCACTGCCATGCAGTATTTAAGATTTTAATAATAAACTTTATCAGAGCACAGCCTAGCTCCTTCTCTATCAAGAAACATTTTAAGTAATGCTGGCTAGATGCTCCCAATGTGAATGTAACTGCTTTGACTGTAAGTTCCTAGAAGAGCCAGCCAACAAATATTTTAGCAAGAATTTAGTGAGAATTAATAGCAAGCTATGGCACCCAATTTACAATTCATGATGCAAAGTGAAATTCATGTAAAATGATTCCTCATTTGTTGCTGATATTATTACAGTCACTTGATCAGAAAGAAGGAACTTGAGGCTGGAGCCTGTTTTGTATCAGTTTCCACCTCTTATATCAAAACAACAACAAAACAAAACCCACTTGGAACAGGCAAGACCAGTAAGCAAAAGCACCTCTATTCATGTGAGAATTTGGTGTTATATAAGCAGCTGAAATATTTATCTGGTTATCTGATACGGTGGCATTAAGGCAGGCCTTGGAGTGGTTCTGCAGCTTGAGTGTGGAATAGGGAAATTGCTCAATATGAAAGGATAAATGACCCCAAATTGCTCTATAAGAACAAGAATTACCAAATTGAGGCCTGAACTGGAAACTAATAGGCTTGAAAGCTGATTAATGCTTTGTTGTTGCTGCTGTTGTATAAAAAAAAAATAAAATCATACAATTGTGTGCTTCTGATAAGATTAGTTAACAAAGTTGGTACAGGCAAGTGGTGGCAGACTGTTTTCTGCACCCAGTAAGAGAAGTAAAAGGCTTCAGCTGAAGGAGGAATGATTCAGGTAGACAGTAGAGAGAACTTAACGGTGGGCATGCTGCTGGGGCTATGAAGTCTCCATCCTTAATGAACAGCTTGGGACAGGTGACAGATGTCACATCCTATTGCCCTCAAAACACCTGAGATGAAGCTAGGTATCACTGCCTATTCTTACACTGGTTTTAGGAAAAAAAAAGAAAAAAGAGGAGAGACTGTTCTCCTAAGTCGTCTTTTCACAAGCAGTAGCTACAATGATTATGGTAAGTTGAGGAAAGGTTTCCAAAACTTCCACCAGTGAGGCTTCTTCTGTACTTAGGCTGATCTCGTACAGTCCTCTCATTATTTTAACAACTGCACTCACCTCTTTCACCTCTTTCCTGTGATTTAAATGCTTGCTAAAACATAGCTGAAAGTACCTGTTTCACGCATGTGCATAAATTAGCAAGAGGAGAATAATTTATCAAATTCCTAGCAAAGCATTAAGGGCAGCTCATCCACTATTAGGGCAGCATTAGGGCTGCATGGCCGCACACTTGGGTACACAGCTGGATTTTTACCCATCGCAAGTAAACACGCACGTGGCTTGTGTTTACACAAACACAGAGCATTTTCCCTTCCCCCTCGGTTCCTCTCTTCTCCGCAAGCAGGGCAAACGAATTTATGATAATAGTTTTGCTCATTGTGATTTATGGTACAGTTGAGCTCTAATACGTTTTGCTCAAATCCTGGCAAAGACAAAGTCACCAGGCTTCTTCCTAGGAAGCTTTGTGTGACGACAGCCCACTGCAGGGTACTCCAGAGCAAACTGTTTTGCAGCCTTTCCGTGGAGGTCAGCGTTACCTCCTTTTCACAGAGCACAAACAAAACGCACAAAGCATCTGCGAGCCACGGGCTTGGCTCTTTTTGTAACATGACAGCCCATTTTTCAGGTTTCAGCGTTCGGTGCGGAACTTTCCACAGGCCACAGGGCTCCTGGATCACACAGCTTCACCTGTTGTCTCCACGTGGCTGTCTACCCTAGCAATCCCTTTCCATTTCTAAATTAGTGGAGTTGTCTCCTAAAAGGAGCTGTCTTTTTTTCCCTCCCTTCCTGCCCCATTCGGAAGCCTCCTTCAGAGCCACACCTCAGGGTCACCCTGCGAGCCACCGGCACCCCTGTCACATGCTGGCTCCTGCTGTGGCCCTTCTGCAAGTGCCAGGCTTCATGCGGGATCAGTTCCTCCCCAGACAGGTCCACCCTGTGGAAAAAAACACCTGTGATACGCATACAGCTGTCGAGAAGCATGGAAGGGAACTCAATGGTCCTTGGGCTCGGTGATCCTTGCGTGTCCCTCCCAGCCGAGGATCCTGTATATTCTTTGGAAGCAATAGATGTCAGTGACATGCACATGAGTCACTGCCAGCACTGGCGCTTCTCAATCCGAAGTGCAAACATCTGTTACTGGGGCCAAGGACACAGCCGAGGGCCTCCTCCAGACACATCTGTTCCGTCTGCGGGTATTAATGACCGATGCACACAGGATCGCAAAGGCGCTCCCAAATCCCAGCTGGACCAGGCAGCTCCCACATCACCCCTTTTCCTCACAAGCCAAGCTTGACAGTACTGAGGGGCAATGGGGGGGAAGAACCTTGTAAAAGCTAAGCAGGAGGGTGCTGCTCCCACCTCAGATCTGCTAGGGGCAATTAAGCTGTGGGGCAATTAAGAAATTCCTTGGGCAGCATGGGGCTGGAGGAGAAGGCATCAGCGGCAGCGCAGGGATGGCAGCTCCTGGTGGTATTTACGTGGCTTTGGTACCCACTGCCGTGTGCCTTACGCCACACCGAGCTTTCCTGTGGGGAAGGCAGAGGTCTCAGCATGCGTGCTGAAGAGAAAAGCAAGGCAGGTTTTGTTTGGTACAAAATAAAGACAGACACACAGATACCAAAACCACTTTTACTGAGCACATGCTGTTTTTTTTGCAAACATGAGTATATTTGGCCAACTTGGAATGGCAACAGAACACACATCCCTCACACAGAGGTCAGCTCCCCTGCCTGAACAGGAGTGCTCGTCCCAAAGCACTGACGTGACAGAAGATTTCACAGACATCTTGGAGAGCATCTGGAACACAGGCAAAAGACCGCCGCATCCTAACCCTGGTTTCGAAAGAAGATGGACTGAACTTCCCAAAGAGAACTGAGCCTTAAGCCCAACACGAAACATTTCAGCCTAGATACAGTTAAAGTTTGGCAAAGTTACATGATTAGAAATGAGGAGAGAAATTTGGGAGCACCAGGGAAAGGTCTGATTCCCATTTACCAACACAAGAAATGGTGCCGTGGGTCAGCAGCAGAGCTTAACAGCTCAGTGCTGGAAGCTGTAATCTCCTGGTGCTAAATGCCTGCACAGGGTGTAAGCCCTACAGAGCCAGCCAGCTTCCAGCCTGCCTGCTGTCCGGAGCCGAGACCACTGGAGGTACACCTCAACAGCCAGAAACGGGGTCCTTAGCCACAGAAAACCTCAACCTCAATGCCTTTGGATTTAAAAATCCAAGTTGGATTTAAAAGCCTGAGTTTGGATTTTAAAAAGTCTCTCTCCCATGGCCAGTGTGGCCTTGAAAATTTCTGCTAGCACAAGACTTGCTCTGACGATCTTGTTTTTGCCATATTCGTCTCCACGGCGGTAGGTACCACGTCCAGTTAAATAGGGATGGCGAAATAAGTTCAGAGAGTCCCAGTGCCGGCTGGATTGCAGGGTGGTTCTCAGAAAGCACAAGCACCATACTCGCTGTCCCTGTACCCCAAATACCACCGGGGAGGCTGAGTGACAGTTCTGCAGGCTGAGGAAAAGGACGGCACGTGCTGCCAGGCGTGCTGGCTCCTTGCTGCCTTCCGAGAGCTCAGCTCTCCACGGAGGTGTTGCTTAATTGCGTTACCGTAAGAAACCCCAAAGTTCTGTGCTGATTTTTATGCTCTTACTGAAATCTGTGGTATCAATGCCTGAAGAGAACTTAACGTATAAACTCACAGCTTTTCTTGAAGGACAGGCAGTGAGCAGGGGAACAGGACAGAAATGACCGGAGCGATGCCGAAGCTGTTAAATAAGGAACTTTGCTGCCGTTCTCCATGCCTGCTCTAACGCTTCTCAGGGGATGCTGCACTGGGAGAGCTTTGTGCTGCCAAAAAGAAACCGAAGAAATAAACACTTCTGAGCAACGAAAACATTTCTGTTATATCTGAAGCGTGTGAGTCGGTACCACGGGGATGTACAAGTGATGCTCTAGCACTACAAGCAACGCAGGGGCTCGGTAGTTTTTGACTCCGACCTCCAGCATTTCTCATAGGTGTGTCAGTCCAGTTGTCGCCCAACAATTTAAATTTAACAATTTAAACACAGGCACAGTGCTGTGACAGAGCAATTAGCAATTCCAGCGTGGAAACGCCGCATCTAGAACACAGGGCTTTACGTACAGTTACGGTGCTCAAGTTTCGACCTCCCTTAAGGCGAACGCATGACGACCTTTAAGTTAAGTAAAACCAGATGACAGAAATAAGTTGTATAAGCGTTTGTCAGTTTTGTTTCCATTTCCCACCAAGGCTCAATGTATTAAAGTTGTTAATTCATTACAAGCAGTGTAACACAAGCCTACACTTTCCCCAAATCTCAGCCTAAACTACTCAAACTTGCCATTAGGCAACTGCTGCCCAGTCCTGGATGCTCTTGCACATCCTGCTTGAAGATCCTGCTCTGTGCTACTCCATTTTTCCACTTCATGTACTCCCCGTTGATCATTTAGCAGAGTCTTCTAATAAACTCTCGTGCCCTGAATGCAAAACGGAAATTGCACTTGCTGTATTTTTGTACACTTTGCAGAACAGAGCCCTTTTCACAGCACTCAGAAACCTGCAGGAACCACACTGGGTCTTAGGAGAACAGCTTGGGGTGAGAAAAAAATCGAACGAATCACTAGCAGAAAGAAGAAAGTGCATCAGGGAGCAACTTCCATTGAGAAAAATAAATATGGGTACAGAAAATGCGTCTCTGTCAAGTGTAAAAACTATTTCAGAAGACACTATACGCTGTACAGGTAGTGGATATTTTCAGCTATAAGCACCTCTTGTCTTACCACGACGAACTGAGGCTAAGCATGCGCTTCCAACAACCTCTTTTACAAAAGACCATCACAACCCGCAGTGGCAAGAAGAGATTCCTGGCCAAGGTGAAGCAAATGCTCAACAACTGCACAGTGCAACCCCGTGACTGCAGTGTGCTGAGAAACAAATCGGCAAGCTACCCTGCATTTTGATCTCCCATCTGACGTAAGGAAATAAGTACCGTACTGTCTTTTGGCATGCGATTAAATCGTATTTTCTTCCCAAACCTGTTTGCACAAGCCAGGCTGGGTGTCTGCCAGCTTAGGCTACCCGACACAGGTGATCAAGGCATCAGGACAGGTATTGTTCATCTAAACAAATCCCACTGCTAAACAGCACCACAACATCCAGAGACCGAATCTGCTCTCATGCTTACCTACAGCAGGACACAGAAATATCCCTTAGATAATACAAAGGTGGTTTCCATACAAAATGGGCCCCTGCAATTTTTACCTCAAGCAGAAACCAAATGATGCACAACTGTATGGTGCATGCTACCATGAAGTTAATTGATTTACTCAAAAACACTTTTATGACTGCCCTTTTCCTCAGACAATGACAGCAGCAATGCTTCTACTGCTAATGTACCCTTGGGTGGGAAGGCTGAGGAAGGAAAAGAGCTCAAATAAATTAAGGCTCACCCTAACACCCTGGCATGTTTTACAGCGCAATATGCAAAGCATGAACAACTACAGTGCAATGCAAATGTTTCTTGTAAGAGAGCGTAACCCCTTTGAACTGCCTTTATTTCCAGCACTTTATATAAATATAGCTTTGTTCTTGAGCCTGGATTATCCTCAGTTTGAAGTTCGTGTTCTCACTTTGTGTTGGAGGACTGTATGTAAGTGTCCCCACAGCCTCGTATACTCCTGCAGTGCCACTGAGACGCTGTCAGGTTGGAACGGGCTCAAAAGCCGTCCGTAACGAGTTACAGCGCTGTGTCCTCACGTTACATTTAAACCTCCTATCCCCAAATTGAGAAACAGAACGAAGACACTTGCACACACACACACGCACACCCTTCTCATACAAGCTCCAGGAAGTCTGCAGGAAAATATCATCTGAAAACCCAAAATGAAACTTAGAGTGTTTTTTTTTTTCTTCTCGTTTTTCTTCCCCCTCCCCCCACTTAAATACAAACTTTTATCTGGGAGCTTCTTACGCCAAGATGAATTTGCTCAGCCCTGTTAGGAAGCATTTGCTTTTGTCTAAGCACACGCGTTACCAGCTGAGAGGATGTTATTGTTCGGAAGGGATGTGAGCAGGGGAACCTGCGCACAGCACAATGTATCAGTCAGGAAGTTAGGGAAGAAAAGTGATTCACTCATCTAGTTGAGGAAACAAAATGGAAATACCAAGAGTTCACCTTCCAGCTACAGTTATCTCTACGGGTGTCCGCAAAAAACATGTTAGCCACCTGTATTGCACGTGAATATCACCATGAAGCTACAGGAATGTATTAAAATATCCAACTTTACAAAAGGGTTACGGATTTCCTTAGAAAAGTTACGATTTAAGAAACAAACATCTCCAAAACACTTAAGCATCCAAACACTTTCCCTGCTCCTACAACCAAATACCCAAGCTCTCCAAGGGACAGAGGGGAACTGCAACTAGGAACGGGAAAGGGACGAAGCCACCCACACAGACAGAGCTCACACGGGCTCAGCAAGCGCCAACACCAAGGCTTCCTCCCTCGGCAGGACGTCCTCCCGTGGCGTGAGACTCTGGCAGTCGGGCCGTGCATAAACGCCATGAATTTCACAGAAGCCTCCTTTAAGTGTTTTAATAGCAATACAGTGGAACACAACGTGTTTTCATGCTCTGGAAGGGGTGATCCTCTTACGTAAATAACTTTTGAGTCCTCGGATTCCTTACCGAGAGTTGTTGTCCAGGGGATTTTTAAAATTTAACACAGCATTCTTGTTTTCTTTTTACACAACCCCCATTCTTGGCATGGGGTCGCAGTTTCACATCTAGTGGACCTCAGAGTCTGGCACTGTGCCCCGAGGGCATCTCTCACCAAACACCTCAAGAACGTGTCCCCTCCATCGTCACCTCGGCAGCTGTGCTCCCTGGCCTCTTGGCACCCAGTGGGCGCTCAAACCTCCCTCCCTCTGTGTGCCAACGCCAAGGCCAATGCCAATGTGTTCACCAATGCCAATGTGCCCCTCAACGCCAATGTCAACGCCAACATGTCCACCAATGTCAACATGTCCGCCAATGCCAATGTCAATGCCAACATGTCCGCCAATGCCAACATGTCCACCAACGCCAAGGCGGAGGCCCATGAGGCCACTGCTCCCCTGTCTCAGACAGGCCCCCATGCCACGGGGTGTCCTGGCGTCGGTCCCGGGGCCGCTACCGCCTGTCATCGGTGCTGAGCGGGTAGGCCAGCAGGCTCATGGCCTCGCTGCACGCCGCCTCCACCTGCCGCACCTGCTGGCGGCTGAGGCGCTCCCGCCATGCGTGGACGGCCTCTCGGGCGTCGCGGGCGGAGATGAGGAAGGGCCGCTCGGAGGAGTACGCCTCGCCGCGGGTCATGTTGACCACGAAGGCCTCCATGGCGGGGGGCACGGGCAGCCCGGCGAAGCGCAGCAGGCGCCGCAGCTGGGCGCGGGGCTCCCGCACCAGGTCCTCGTAGCGCAGCTGCGTGTAGCGGTGCCGCAGCCCCGACGGGGCGCGTCGTGCCAGCAGCAGGTCGCGCAGCCAGGCCTGGCAGATCACCTCCAGCGCTCCACCGAGGAAGAACTCGGCTCGGTGCTGCGGCGGCGGTGCCCGACCCGCGCCCAGCAGCCCGGGGGGCAGCGGGCCGGGGGGTCCCCTTGGCCGAGGTGGTCCCCGAGGCTCGGCGCGGTGCCGGCTGCGCAGCACCTGGATGCTCTCCCGCAGCAGCGCCTGCTTGGCCTTCAGGCGCGAGTTGTGGACGGCGCGGGGGTCTCGGAAGAGCTGCACCACGCGCAGGTTGAGGCCGGGCTCGCTGAGCAGCGGCAGCAGGGCGCCCAGCTCCAGCAGCCGCACGTCCTTGATGACCACCACCGGGTACTTGCGGCACTCGGCCTCCAGCTCCCGCAGCGCCCGCGGCGGGCAGCGCTGCTCGCAGGCGGCGCCGTCGATCAGCCCCACCTCGGCGCGGGGCCGCGGGGCGGCGGGGCAGAGCGGGGCCGAGCAGATCACCTTGTTGGTGCGCCAGCCGAAGATGCCGGCCGTGGTCAGGTTGGGGGAGCCGGGGGCCAGCGGGTCGCGGGGGCCGGCCGGGGCGGCGTAGAGGCGCAGCACGGAGAAGTCGCAGCGGAAGAGGGAGCGCAGCATGTCGCGCAGGGCGCCCTGCAGGCTGAGCGCGTCCCCCGGGTACAGCGCCTGCCACAGGTGCCACATGGGCTCGTAGAGGTAGAAGACGTCGGGGTGCTGGTTGAACAGCTCCCCCACGAAGGACGAGCCCGTGCGCCAGGTGGCGTGCAGGTAGATGTGCCGCTTGCCCGCCGCCGCCGCCCCGGTGCCGTTCCCCGCCGCCCCTCCGCCGCCTTCCTCCTCCTCCTCCTCGTCCTCGTCCTCCTCGTCGCCCGTGGGCGCCGGGCGCTGCTCCCAGCCCCACTCGCTCAGCGCCTCCTCCAGGCTGGGGCAGCGCCGCAGCAGCGGCTCCTCGTCCCCCCGCGCCCTCCTGGCCCCGTAGTCCAGCGCGTAGGGCACCAGCAGCAGCAGCAGCAGCGTGTAGAGCCCCAGCACCACGGCCAGGCGCCGCGGCTCCCCCCGCCAGCACCAGCACCACCGCCGCCGCCGGCCCTTCATGGCTGGGGGCGGCCCCGGCCCGGCTCGGCTCGGCTCGGCTCGGCGGGGAGGGCGGCGAAGTTAGCGGCGGGGGTGTGGGCTGCGGGCGGCCCTCCCCGCCGGGAGCACGCCCACGGGCACCGCCGCCTCCTCCTCCTCCTCCTCCTCCTCCTCCTCCTCCTCCTCCTGCTGCTGCTCTTCCTCCTCCTCCTCCTCCTCCTCCTCGCGGAAGCGGCCGCACCTGCCCCGCCGCGGGGCCGGGGGCTCCGGGGGTGCGGGGCCGGGTCCCGACGTCTCCGGGCGCTGCGGGGAATGAAGGCGGCGAGGAGAGGTGCGGGTGTGTTTTCAGGCTGCGGTGGGTTTGGGGCGGGCTGCAGGAGGGGAGCTGCTGGGGCTGTCCCCCAGGGTTTGCGTTTGGGTTTGGGTTTGGGGGCTGGGGGTGGGCAGCCCGCGAGTGAGGCGGGTCCTGCAGCCCGCACGCCCAGCACCTGATCCCCTTCTGACAGCCGCTCTCCTTGCTTATACCATGAACATTAACATCACCGACTCGGTCTTCAGCATCCGCTTTTTTAGGCTTCCCAGAATAAGTTAAATAAATCTCTTCATCTGAGCTGCGCAGCCAACAGGAGGTCGACCGCAGGTGCTTAAATACGAAAACACAGACCCAAAATCCAGCGCAGCCCCTGCCTGTCCTGGGGAGATGCTGACGGGACCGACACGGTGGGTCACGACCCCCTGTGCACCTGACAGAGGTGATGTCCCCGTCCTGCTGGCTGTGCTGCTGACCGTCCTAACCTCGAGGCAGCGCAGAAATCAACAACTAAGCACAGCGCTCAGAGAGAAATTCAGCCGGGATGACATGGTCCTCACCCGCAGCCTGTGCTGTCTTTGCCTGCAGAGCAGTCTGTGTGCTGTGTACCCACCTGTGCCATCACCTTCACCAACGATACCACGCGTAACAGCAGGCAGAAATGACCCCCTAGTTATACAGCTTCCAAAAATGCTCCTATAGTGTAAGCATATAGCTACAGAGTCTGCAACTGCCGTTGCATTTTTCTGCCTGAGTGAGTAGACGATAACCAATACCCTTATTTCGGCTTTATTTGGTAGCAGAAGGGAAACACAGAGCGCCGGGAGAGAAAAAGAGCGGTCCTGCTCTGTCCAGGTGGTGAGCCAGCAGCCTGCCTGCTAACACTTTCTTTGACCTCTGTTAAGGACGTGTTAAAGACTTGGCTTCCTGCGGTTTATGGCGTGCTGAGTGAGGAGGTGAAGCCAAACTAGACTCCTGGACTCCTGAGCAGGAGAATGTAAAAATGATGGCATCTGAAAGGAACTCCCGTCACAACATACATTTCCCTGTGTACAGTCATTGTGGCTTTGGGCATTTTAAACAGTCAGATAAATCAGCCTGAGCTTCAGCTCCACCTTTGGTAAGGCCAGGATTTCATCTCAACCCTCCCACAACTAAAGGAGGAGGACAGAATAAAAACACACTTGCCAAAAATGGGCCATGGGCTTGCCAAAAAAACTTGACCTATACAAAGTAGATGCTTATCTAGTAGTTTGAGGAGGTACCTCCAGCATGGTTGTCATCATGCATGAGAATAATTTTGGAGGATTTACCAACTTATGCTTTCCGGGACGGGATCCTGAGAAGTACAGAGGAGTGTGGTTATATGTGAGTTACTGGGGTTTTCCCTTTATATGACATTTCACAGGGTAAGACAAATGAGAAACCAATGAAATAAATATACGCATTTTTGTTTTGTTTTGTTTTTTTTCAGACAATGAGGCTACAAACTTCTATGGCTACTGTTCTGGAAAAGGCAGAAAACACAAATCAGTTTACCACAGGCTGTTTTTACTGATAGCAAAACATGGGAAGTTCTCGAAAGATTATCAAACCAAACAAGAACCACAGTAAATGTTTTGTTCTGCGCCTTCGCAGCGAGGCTCCTGTGCTGAAGTGGGATTAGCCTGTAAATGGTTGCTTTGGTTCTCTTGGGGTTGCTTTTTAATTTTAAAATGTTTATTTGGTTTTGTTTTTTGTTTTTGGAGTGGGGAGAGAGCACAAATCCCAACAAAGCTGGTATTCATGCTGCAGCTGATGGGGCGCTTTCACAAACCTGAAATCACCTCTTTCCAGCCTTGTGATGGGTCATGAGAAGTATCAGATCTGAACACACGCTCAGGAGCTGATTGCAGGTCCTAAAATAGCAGGGAGATCAGCCATGGCTTGTCTTGGTTTTCAGTTCAATGTGACTCTGTCCTATCTGCCACTAACAGTGGCGATAAGGGGGGCGATGTCCCCCACCTAGGCTTTTCTATGAATCATACAGTCACGACTTAAATCGACTGATGATCTTCATCTCCTTCCAAGAAGAGCATGATAATTCAGTGCGGGAGAGAGGCAGGCAGACAGGTTCTTTGTTCATACGCGAAGCAGCCCGACTGTTTGGCATCTAGCTTCTGCCATTTCTTGGTGATAATTCTGTGCTTTATACTATTATATAAAGAAAAAAAAAAAAAGTATGTACATTTAGCAGGTTCGGCATAATTTAGAGTAGCAGTGTTTCCATTCTAGTTTCCAAGTTTGTCACCGAAAGCACTGGCTGCTTTCAATCTAACACAGCACTGGCTTCCTGTGTGTTATCTCTTTTAGCTTAATTTTTGCTCTTCCGTCTCCCACAGCTCTGTGACTGACAAGAAAGCCAGTAGATGTTGGAATGCCGTGCTTCAGCCCCGGAATAATTTCTGTCAGAGGTTTTAAAATAGAAATAGTTGCCTCTCTCTTGCTGTTCATCTTTCAGATCATGCGTGCTCTTGTCATTTTCAAAGAGCACTTTGATTAAAAATAACTTGATTAGCTGATAAAATTAAATATGCTTTGCAAGAGGAGCATTAGCCTCAAACATCCTGGCTGTTAATGAGCACTGTGCTCACACATACTGTCACTTACAGGCTTCAGCCAAAAGGAAGTCCGTGGTTAATGACAGCTTCAGAAGCTTAGAGAAGCCGACAAGCTGGGACTACAGTTTTCTCTATTTCTTTTTGCCTTTTTTGAAGGCTCTTTGTCGTCAGATGTTTCAACATGTGCAGTACCACGTGCCTCACCTATGGGTCTGGTCCTCGTAGCTCGTGGTTAAGAGGAGGATTTCTGAGAGTAGCGGGATGGCTGGTGGCACAAGGAGCCTGACGGGTTGCAGGAGGGCTCACAGCGGTGGAATTTCCCCCAAAGAGGAACAGAGAGCAAGAGCCTTTAGAAGGCCAGCAATATCGCAGGAGTTTTGAGGGAGAGATCTAGAGGAGACGAAATGTGAGGAGGCTTTAGCCAAGGGGCTGGTGAGCAGCCCGTGTAAGAGTGGGAAGCTACAAGACCCCAGAGGCAGCTGCAAGGGTTGGTGCTCCAAGTCTAGGGACCAGCAGCCTGTGTGGAGAAGGGTGGCAGGGGTGCCCTACTCCCTTCTCTCTCCCAAATTTCTCCAGTTAGTACCAGCTGAGAACTGGCAAAATCATAAAGGCTGCTCAGTGCCACCCAGCAAGATGCCAGGCACAGCACGTGAGCTGGGGAAGTGCCTGGGTGAAGCCAGACCAGCCTGCAGCCTGCTTTTGGGCTAAGGGATGCTTAATAGCATGGTTCAGCAAACACAAACGAGCCTTCAGTCAGACAGGCACCCGGCAAGGCCGAAAGAACCACAGTCATTCCATTTCCACTTCCAGATTTTAAAGATTAACCTGTTATTAATATGGTACACTCAAAGAGTCAGCGTGGGGATTTCCTGTGGACTTGGCTTCCTTTTCTGGTTTTCCATGGCACAGCTTTACCAAGAATGGGAGATATGGGTTTTGAAATGTCAACATTTAAAAAAAGCTTTTTTAAAAAATAAAATATAATCATATTGTGGTCCATTTCATGTAACTGGTGATCTTCTGAGCTCCTCTAAGAAAGGAAGATAATGCCCTCATTGAAAGT
Source organism: Aythya fuligula (assembly GCF_009819795.1). Lineage (NCBI taxonomy): Eukaryota > Metazoa > Chordata > Aves > Anseriformes > Anatidae > Aythya > Aythya fuligula. Next base: position 136,914,553 of record NC_045559.1, read on the forward strand.
AATAGAAGATGCTACTCTGGAAATTCAGGTAAATCAGTTAAGTGGTGATGAAAGGAGAAGACATATTCCACACTAAAACTCAATGTTAATGCAACCTGAGTATTTCCAAGCTATGCCAAGGGTGACTCTGAAGTTTTTAAGGCTCCTCACTGCAGAGTTTGCTCTGTTATCCCCTTAACAGCAACGGAGCTGGGCTTGTGCTGCACAAATAGCCAGCACCTCCTGAAAGCCTCCCCAAGCCTGACAATTCACAGTAGCTGCTGAACAAGGATTATTCCGACAGGAATGTGCTCAGTCTCCCAGTTTCAAGTTCAAGAAGTGCCTCAACACAAAGACGGGTGAGATATAACAATTTTTAATGGCAGCCACCACGAATCTTTTTTGTTTTCTCTCATTGCCGCAGACATGCTGTTGCAGGATTAAAGATGCTGATTAAGAATAACAGCAAGCTTTCGCAACTCAACAAGTTAAGCCATTGTGCCGGTATAATTAGGGAACTAAATCTTTTGCAGTTCAGTCAAGCAAAGAAAATAACTAGAAAATTTGAAACCTATTTTTAACAGGGGATTTTTTTTTTTTTTTCTCAAAAATCCCTCTGACAGCCATTGCCACAAACTATGTGCAGGTCTCCTGTGCCTTCACAACTCAACACTTTCATGCACAGAATATAATCTTTGGGTTGAGCTGTCTGCCTTTTTAGTCATTTTAGTCTTACATGCAAATTCATACTTGCATGCGTAAATGAAAATGCTGAGGGCTCAGTCACCACACCTGCTGTATATATTCGTCCCTACGGCTTTCTAAAGATTATTTTGTAAATTCGTAATTTCTGATGTGAATAATTTCCTGGAGACATTACTGTGCATTATGGGAGAAAGACAAGTGCTGTAATGTATAATTCACTTGAAATCTATTCCTGTATATCCTTGTGCCAGAGGATCTAACTTGTGAAAATGTTAACAGGCAAAAAAAGGTGGTGATTCTGGGAAACTCCTTGGTTGCTGTGACCTACGAAGACCAGGCTAGTTTCCTGGCTGTCATTGCGGGCTGTTCCTGAGGAAGTCTCTCCTGGTTTTGTTGTACTGACTGGGGTTTCCCAATTTGAAGGGCAGTCAGCAGTCTGGTGTTTGTTTTTTTTTCTTTCCCAGCTGCCTAATGAAATGCAACATTTAAAACTCGCTGCTACTCCTTTGGGCTTTCACTGCAAGCTGTACAAAATTTGGGCATCATAGCATAACTGTGTGGCTGAAACACACAATTTATTTAGTAACGCATCTATATGCTTAAAACACTAGGTGAAAACCATATTGATTTGACTGTAACCTCTGCCAACAAAGAACTTGCACACTAGCTCAGCACACTTCCTCAGGCATTGCAGGACAGCCCTGCCTAGGTTTCCAGTGTTACCATTTCATTTAATTTGCTCCTGGGCAGAAGTCCTTGGCACATCCACCTGAAGCTGCGCCCAAGTTAGCTTATCATAAGCTACTAGAAATCAATACTTTTCAAAGAAAGTCTTCCTGCTTAAAAGTTTAAAATAAACTTTATATATAGTACAGTTTATTCTATGAAAAAAACATGTTATTTGTCTGTGAGGACAAGAGAAGATTTCCTGGTAGACCTCACACACATCTAGATGCATGCAGACTCACAGATGTCTGAGAATCGCTGCAACAAACAATTGCATTAACATGCACATCAGCTGTCACGAATATTTTCCTCCTGCATCACGCTCAGTCTCACACATTTGTAGTTCTCAGAGGCAGGAGGTATTTGCTTTGTGACACTGCAGAATGAGAACAGGATACAGCAGTTTCACAGTCCCAGAGACAGGCATCTGGTAACTGCACACTGTGTTGTCAGGACTGAGCTCAGGTGGGAACAAGAAATAAAGGATGCCTGAGGTATCAGCACTCTGGCAGGAAAAAAAAAAAAAAAAAGTAATGGGGACAAGCGGTTGAACATAAGAAAACCACACGGTAAAAGGTCATTACAGGATATGGTAGCTGCTTTACAAATGAGAGATAACTAGTGTTCTAGCTGAACAACAACAACAAAAATCACATGCAGTTGCAGAGCTTCTGTGGAAATTAACGTGAACCATTCAGCTCAGGCACAAAGCGTATAAATTCAGCCTGAAAGCTTCAAGCTGGTCTCAGCATAGTTTCTGCAATGTTCTTTTTGTTCTTTGCCCAGGAGAAATTTCTGCCCGTTCTGCCTATCGCCTTTGGGTGATATATACTATTCTCTGCCCAGGCAGGCTTCCTGCATCCTGCATTAGCTGCTGGGCTTGGGTGTACGGAGAGGACCACATAGGTATTACTGGCAGCAGGACTGAATGTGTCGTCAGGCTGCTCCAGCTTGCTGTCCACAACGTTCACCAGCTGAGCAGATATTGAAGTTCCCCATACCTCTGCTCTGCATGCAAGAAATTTTCTTCAAGTCTTTGCTACATTTTTTGTTAGCTTTGCTTTTATCCTGCCTTCGCTGTCTTCAGTCCTCTTGCCTACAGGGGTTTTCTTGATCCTCCAGCTGGACGGCCCAGCCACCCAGCCTCCAAGGCTCCCTGTCCCACCTGCTACCAAGGCAGGGGGCTACTGTGGGCTTTTCACATTTGTTTTGATACTGGGGTGAAGTGGAGGGAAGCCCCTGTTTTACATCTTGTTTTTACAAATTGCCATATTTTGTGGTTTTAATGTTCTTTTTCTTTTTTTGGTGTGTGTGCGATTTCCCCTTCAACCTGCTGTTAAGACACACCTCCTGAAAATACTGTAAGACTACGGGTAAAACAGAAAGTTTTACAAAATTTTCAAATATTTTAAGTCTTGGAAGGTGTTGCCACAGCTACCTCCGTCTGAGTTGTGACCTGTTTTTCAAGCAGGATGCCTTTGATCCTGACCTTCCCCGCAGACAGCTCTGGGCTAGGCCGTATTGGGGTCCAGGGCAGGGTGTGGGGAGCCCTGAGGGGCTGGGCAGAGACAGTGAGATCTGTGGCTGCCCTCAGGGGCCTGGCACCTCATAACTGATGTTTTTCTGTGCTCTTGGCTTTCATTTCTGTCAAAAGTCACTGTGAGGGATGTGCAGGATAGCCACCTACGTCTGGGCTGACTCACTGGTATGAGGCCCAGGCTCTCCCACCTGTACTCGCTGAAAGAAGAGAAACACATTAGTGGGTTTTGTCTCGTAAGGGTTAGTGTACAATAGGTGTACATATTCTCCTCATCTCCCCAAGGTAAGCATAACACCAGCATCACAGGGATGTATCTCTGCTTGGTCTCCCTGTTAGACCAAGAGCTGCTTTGCAGGAGGGAGGTGTCCTCTTGGGTACTGGGACTGACTCAAGTAACGTCTCTGCCACAAAAAATTATGCCTGCCTCTGAACCAAGCAACTCTAGACAGCTGAACAGTCCCTTTACATTTCAGCTATTTTGGGGTTTTATCTACTTTGTCTTGGTGAAAAGGCTTCTATATAGATTTTACCCAAACTCACAGTCTGTGACTTGAAATAAAGGAGTTTCTTAGCTGTGGTATCACCTCACCTCTTGCATAACTCAGCCATTGCAGACTGTTGCTTGATAAGCCCTGAGGACCTCCTTTGAAGTTCTGGTTGAAGCCATCTTCTGAGAGACACCTCCCAGTTACGCAGAGCAGGGCAGGAGAACATGGGTGCCTTCCACCTGTCCAGGTCCCTGGCATCTTACTGACGGTCATCAAGGGTATCAGTCTGTCCGGTCATGCCCAGTACTTCGGGAAACTTGAACCTCTGTTCCCTTATTCTTGATCTATTTTGTTTGTTGCTCTTCTTATGATTCTTTTTTTCCTCTAATTCACAGTTTCAACCCTCTCCGTCCACAAGTACCTTGGTTTTGATGTATCTCGCCTTATGGAACTGACAAAAAGGCTTTGTAAAATGATAATGTAAATGTATAATGATAATCTAAATCAACACTTTTACATACTTTGGTTTTACTGACTTCCTAGGGATTGCTCAGCGTCATCCCTCTTCCCCTGGGGAAGCCTGGCAGTTACCCTGCAAGGAAGTCAAATGGGTCAGTTTGCTTAAATGTTTTGTGTGGGATCTAAGATGCCTTGTGTCTATTTACTTGGTTAACTTATCTTTGTCCTGTGGGAGACCTGAAAAAAAAAGGTGGATCTCTTTAAACAGCTCCTGTAAAAACAATTAAAGTAATTAAAATTATCTGTGTTTGTATTGCGAGACCTGTTTTCCTTTCCTATGTCACCCAAATTAGAGTTCCCTGTGATCTGAGTACCACCCTTGGATTTTGCAGGACTCGGTTTTACTGCCTTGACCACAATCCCTTCTGGTCCATGACATGCTCAAGCAGAAAGCATTTAACATCTTTCCTGACTTAATTAGCGATGCCTCCAACTGACTCATGATGAAAGTAATACTAGCATCAACACCAAACTACGTGGCTTTGCTAAATGCTCTCTGTCTCAATTTGTGCTGCCAGAAGACAGTCAAGAAAATCAAAGCAATTTGATAGTAAATTATAGTGATACGTCTCAAATGTTCAAGTGATGGACATTAGTCAGTCATCAGTACCTTCATCAGCAATCAGTATGTAAGTAGTCAGCTTCTCAGCTTTAAAAATACACAGGTTTTCACTGCAATCCAAAACATCTTATACAGTGCTTGCAGGAAGTGAGAGGTATGAAAGGATTTTAAAATTAAAAAAAATTTGATCCCTTTCAATTTGGAAAAAAAAAAAAAGGACCAAATGAAACAGCACATGTCTAATATTTAAATCCCAATTAATTTGGCAATTAAACTGGACTACTGTATTTCTATTGTCATTTTAAGATGCATAATTTTGCAGTTAAAGAATAAAAAATAACTGATTTTCTCAGTCTCTTTTTGAGTAACGTGTGTTTTACAACAGATTATAGAAAATAACTTAAACAAAACCAGCGTGGGGATTTCCTGTCTTCACCTTTGCAGTTCTGCTGCTTATGGTAGCTGTCTGCTCCTCAGTACCACTTTGTGTCAGCCTGTGTTAGCAGCGTCCTCAGAAAGTGACTCTTGCTTCCACTTTGGATGCTGATGCAGGAATCATAAACTTATCAACACAAAACAATTTTTTTTTTTTTTTGGTTTGGTAGAGTGGTGTCTGCCCTAGCCCTTCAGCCTTTCCGTACTCATGTAACACATGTAACCTATTGACAGAAATGCGACTTATTATGCATTCCTGATGTAGAAAACTGTATTTAGAGGTCAAAACACAATGAAATTAAATCAAGAAAAGGTATCACCAAAACATGTAACGCTAAATTGTAATAAAAACAATTAAAACTCAAATGAGATTAAAGTCAATTTGGTCAATACTAAAACAATGAATAGCATGATAACCTTTCCATATATAAACTTTAAATATGACTTTGAGTTTGAACAAGAAGTCCAGGCTAGGACTGGAGAATTTTACTGAATAAATTATAGAACTTAGCTGAACAGAAAAGCAGAACTATTTGTTTTTGAACCACAAACTCAGGCCCGATTGCGGAACTCCCTTCAGTTTTTGCTATGATGAGGGGACTTTGCTATGATGGCAGGATACTCCTGTTATTCTCACATTACTGGCACAGCGCCTTTATAACATAAACGTTAGCAAAATCATTTCAGTGGGAATCCTAACAGACCTTAATTAAAGTAGAGCACAGTCTCAGATCTCTAGGTAATTTGAGCTGCATAAAGTAGTGTAGAGGCTCTCCTTATGAAAATATTTAGAATCATGTTAAATCAGGGGAAATTTTTCTCACATTCATTCTCCTATGCCCGGCCTTACTGTCAGCTTTTTTTTTTTTTTTTTTTTTTTATGAGTATTTTTTTCCCAAGCCTACAGTTTTCAGCTCTACAAAATCACTTCAGTGGTCCCACTGGTTGAGGCCTCCCTGCAGCTTTGGCCAGAGCCCTGTTGATGTACTCTGAGCTTCTGCTCTCCTTGAGCTCCTGGTGGCCCTCACTGTTGCCTGGCTAGATATTCTGGACAAATACAAAATGTCTGGTTGGACACGCACATGCTTGACACATAAGGAGTGATTGTAGGAGCCCAGATGATGTGTGTGTTCACAGCAGATTTGATGCATCTAACATGTTTGAAAGATTTCTTGGCTTTGCTGCTAGTTCCTTGGGCTCCATACAGCCATGCTTTAGTGCTGCCAGCTATAGACGTGCTCCCCTTACTCACGGCATGCATGAAGCTTTCACTTCCATTGTCATAAGCAAAAAAAAGTAGAAAACTATGGGGATGGATGTCTCTGGCAACAATAACCAAATCAAATATCAGACACCTCAGGCTCTTTTTTTAAGGGATTTTATACACTTCAACCTCCAAGATTTCTAGATCACTTAGGTATGAGACTCATGAAGACTCATGTCCACTGAAATTTGAAGTGGGCCACCAGCTTGTAAAAATGCAATCTTTTTTAAGCAAAAAACTTAAAAACTGCTCGCCGTTCTCTGTATTACAGACTCCATTGTTCTGAATGTCTTTCTCCATAAAAACATCCAATATTTTGGACACATGTACAATCAGGTTTGTAAATTTTCAGCACAGCCTTATCACACTGAATTATTTTAAAAACACATTGCCACTGTTCTGTGCAACTTTTGGGTAGAGGTCACCAGAGAAACTACTACTATTGCAAAAAACCTCTAATACAAGAAAGCCAGCTGCTCAAACATAAATTCACCCTCCCCCCAAATAAATAAATAAATAAAAGCAAAACAGACAAACAACCAAACAAAAACCCAACAACCTAAGAACTAATGATTAATTTAATCATCTCTGCTTTTCCTGAATATTATCTGAAAGCAGATGACCATCCATGCTTTTGTCAACATGATAGGTGGGGTAACTTTCCTGTTTAAAACTGGGTCATGGATCACCTGATCTGTTCTGAAATCTTGATAGAGAAATATTATAGGAAAACTTACTAAGAGGAAACTATCTAACATATAAACCTCTTCCCAGGCAAGCTTTTCTCTTCTCCTGAGCCAGTTCCCCAGCAGCTGCAGGTGATGTGCTATCACCCCACTGCAGTACTCATTAGCCCACACTGATTTTACAGCTGGCATTCACTAATTGTCATTGGGATTTTGTACCTGAGGCCACAGTCTGACTTGGCCATGTAGCCTGTAGGCCCACATGGGGATTTCAGGGTGTGACACTAAATTAAATTTAACTTAATAAATTAAAATCCCACTGCTCCATTCAAAAAATCCTGTGTGCCTGCAGCTGTCTGATTTGTTCAGACACTTTTGGAGGAAACATCTGAATCACAGCACCCCAGAGTGGCTGAGGCTGTCTGGGCCCTCTGGAGGCCACCAGGCCCCAGCCCTGCCCCAGCAGGGCCACCCAGCGCAGGCTGCCCAGGCCCATCTCCAGGCGGCTTTTGGAGATCCCCAAGGAGGAGACCCCACAGCCTCTCTGGGCAGCCTGTGCCAGGGCTCCTCACCTGCACAGCACAGAAGTGCTCCTGGGGCTCAGGGGGAGCCTCCTGGGGGCCAGGTTGTGCACAGGGCCTCCTGTCCTATCAATTAAAGAGGATGCAATAGTCTGAAGTGAAGGAAATAGGTGGCAGCTCATTTCTGTGTTTCGGGCTGGTGTCCAACTGACATGCACAGCGCAAGACAGCCCTCAACAAAATCTTTGGTTTGTTTCAGGGAAAGAAATATGCAAGTCTTAATGAGATACCTTTAGTATGACCAGCCACTCACAGACACAGGGTTGGGTGTTGATGTGTTTTTAATGTCAAAGGTGTGAAATATCACTTTCAGGCAACTCGACAAGCATTTTTCTTGCAGAATTTAGCCCTCAAATCCACATATCTCAGCAGCAAGTACCACACACCTTTAAAATGGGAAGTACCCAGTGGGAAGTACCTGCTGCTTTTAATTCTCTTTTACACTTAAACTGATCCCGCAGAAACATCGTTTCCCTCCCCGGCATTACCAACTGATGCTGTCGATTTTGTTTCATTTTAGTTATTTAATTGTTTCTTCTCATTATATGGCAGAAAAGCCATGTCATCATGTGATGAAAGAATAATCCTGGGCACCAGGCCTGGTGACATCGTGGCCATGTCACAGCAGGCAGAGTGCTGGCGGTGGCAGTGTCACAGGGCAGGGACTCTGTGTCGTGGCCAGCCCCGGCTGGCAGACAAGGAGCCAGGTGAGCATGGGCTGAGAAGGGAGGCCAGTGAGGAAGGGACTGCCTATGGTGATGTAGGGTGGCTGTTCCTCTTTTATTGCACCTTGAACAGCAGGTTGTTTTTTTTGTTTGTTTGTTTGTTCTTATGTTTAAAAATATATGAATATGCCTGTATATCTCAGTGTTTTTCAGGTATGTCCCTATATGTTTGTGAGCTGCTGATAAGAAATGCAAATAAAGCTAGTGATGTTCTGGTTATTTAGGTGCCAAAGAGTATGTGGTGATATTCCAGGTCACTGAGTATGGTCTCAGTGTGTGACCGATACTCTTTGCTGTCAGTGCTATACAAAATACATGTCATAATTCAAGTATGTAGTGGCATCATTCTGCAAAACCCTGAGCACTCTCCCCTTTCTGTTTCTGCTGGAAGTGAAGTATGCTCCCAGTGCAGCAGAAAAATTCAGCACATATTCTCTTAGATTGCGCCTTATGTTAATCTGATATGGGTACTTTTATTTTAAGTGCTGTGGTGTATTCATGCAGCTATGCAGCTTGTCAAAAATAAAAACAGGCTCCATTTAAGAAAATGAACCTTTGTTAACTGAAGTCCCTGATGAGGAATACTTAGGATTTAAATGTCCTAGCATAGAATACTAATTTAAAGGATAACCTACAGAGTGTAGTTACAGGTAAGGCATTCAAGTAGGATTCAGGGTATCTGGATGCCATTGCTTCTTCTCTTATACAGAATTAATATACAGCCTGGGACGGGTTATTTTGCAAGTCTGATCCTCTAAGTGTGTTGATCTTCACTGGGAATGCTATTGTAATAAATATAATCAGTACAGTTATATGCCTCTAGCAAGAATTGAAAAGGGCACGTATCACTGGTTCATTAAAAAGATGCAACATGAACGCTTGGGTTCCAGCAAAAAGCAGAAAGTTAGTGCTCCTCTAATCACACCATCTGCTGAGACCTAAAGGCAGACCTTGACTGCTGTAGTATCTAGAGATACAACAATTTGCAGCACAGAGGAATAAAAGTCTCTCCACAGCAGACAGATTAAGCTTCTTTTTTTCTCATTCTAATCTGTTAATCATGCACAGGGTTTAAGTGCAGCTCAAGGCAGACCAGACATGGAATGATTTAATTTTGTACTATTTATTGAACTGGATTTAATTTGAAGATATGCTGTTATCCATTCCTCAGCAGTTATTCAAAAAAATAGAAGTCCATAATGAGATTTCTACCAGGAATCAGTGATTGTGTGTTTAAAATGGGTCACAGGGCTGGCCTTTTCTGGCTCCCATGACTGCAGCTCCGTTTGCTACAGCCAAGCAGGCAAACCTATGCAGAATTCACTTTACTGACAAAGGCAGGGGGGCTTCATTTGTGACATTTACAATCACTTTTTTTTTTTTTTTTTTTTTTAATTTAAATAAGTGATGGGATTAAAGCAACTTCAGCCAGCATAGAAAGCAGAGAGTTAAAAAAAAAGTCATGTAGCAGTAAATCTGAGCTCAGCCAAGAGGATGGAAGGCAGGGGCTCTGCCGGCCCAGAGGAGGGTCCATAGCGATTCCTGGGGAGAAGAGGTCAGGCCCCACTTTCAGAAACCAAAAAGGTCTGGAATGCCAAGAATGTGAGAATGTGGTCTGGCACCTGTAAAACACATAGCTGCTGACAGCATCACAGCAAATCCCAGAGGGAGAGAAATGACCAAACATGAAGGTATGCTTCAGGACAAGATGGAAAACCAGCTAAATAATGGAGGCTATGAAAACATGCTGGAAAGATGTTTCTGTGATTTTTTTGTTTGTTTGTTTTTGTTTTTGTTTTTGTTTTCTTTTATAGTTTCTGGAAGGCTGTGAGCTCATCCTGTGATGCTTTCACCAGCAAACCTCTTCTTGGGTTACATTTTTCTGGTGTCTGTTTCATTTTAGAGTGAGTCGAGTGCACCAAACACCAGAAGAGTCACTGGCCAGGCCTAGAGACACTGTGCTTGTTCAGTCAGTAAGATCTTCTGGAGGGATTGCAGCATACGAGATGGTGTATTTCACAGCAACTAGTGCTGCACCATGTCCTTGCTGATGCTATGTACAGGACTGTATGTTTCTGAGACTTCCTCCTGGTTCACATCTGCCTGCTGGCCATGCTGTCCCAGCTGCTGCTGTCCCTTAGCTCATCCCACACACAGGACTTGGAAGTGCTGACCAGCACCACAGCCTGTGTGTGTGCTCATTCAGGGCAGCAATCACTGGCTATAACAAACATTTCTTTTGGCTGGGAACGCGAGGAAATACTTTTGTGAGGAACTAAGAAATTAAACATGACCAACCTTAAATATTCAAGTAAGTAGGTCTGTTATATCTTTCTCTCCCTTGCCACATAAGCTGGTTTGCTTCATTTAGCACAGTGAAAGATACACATATTACTTTCCATGAGCTCCTTATTTAAAACTGCACAGCACATTGGAGAATTAGATCCCTCATTAACTGAATATATCAAGAAAGCAATAAAAAGGTTAAATATACGATTGTCAAGGCCAAGCTAATGGATCCATCTTTCTTTATCAGTTTCTGAGTAAGACAATGAGTGCTTTCAGAAGTCACCAAGAATTCCGATGTTTTGGTTTCCCTTCTTCTCCCCTCAATTTCCTCTTTGCCACATTCCTGGCCTGGTTGCAAAATGTGTTCAGATAGTAAATGCATATTGTTGGGGATTTGAATTAGAAGAGAATGCTAACCACAACAGGGAAAAAAATTGTGTTAGGGAGATGAATGCATACCTTACAGCCCAGAGAGGGATACAGTTCTTGAGTTACGGTATGTGAGTTTGCTGGGGTGGGGGAGCTAGGGAAACAAATTCTGTCTTCATTCACTTCATTCCTAAGTGTTTTCCTTGGGTTTACTGATAAAATTCTTATAGCTAAAAGTGCTGAAAAGGGAAAGGGCGTACAGAGCAATATAAACTCTTTCTTCTGTCCTTGCACTCTTGAAGAAGGTGTAAACCCTTCTTCAGCCATATGCCCTTCAGAGGAAGATTTCTCATTCACATTGGCTTGAGCTGTGGAGCTGCGATCATGTTCCTGTTTGCTATATGGTGTTCTTTTATTCCAACAGAGCAGCTCCAGCTTTGCATCTCTCTTCCCCTGCCTCCCATTACTTGGAAGTGATGCCCACGACACCAAATGTTGGATAAACAGATCTGTGCAGCTTTTTGTCTGCTACCATGGATGTCCATCTGTCTAGGTTACTTATTTGTACTTAGCAGTGTTTTGGACACATGAGAAAGGTTACTTCTGATTGTTTTCTCCAAGTTCATGAAAAGCACGGATGACATTTTAAGGATTTTTTTTGGTGTGAATTATGGCAACAGTAGGTCAAGGCACTCCTGGGTGGCCTAGCCAATCAGATTTAAAAACAGACTTAAAAAAAGTATGGAAAAACAAACTGTGTGATGATTACAAAGGATATTGCCTTCCCTCTGTAACGCAAACAATCGATGTGGCAGCTATATGCTGTATCTGACAGCAGCCGCAGAGGAGCACTTTTCCTCACACCTCCATAATTCTTCACACCCTTCCAGCCCACTTTAATCTCTGACTCATAAACAGCTCGGAGATAACGACACTTACTCCTCTGAGCTAATCTATTTTCAGAAATTAATGGCAGGATGAGACTTTCAGGCAAATAAGGTGGCTTTTTCCACGTTAGCTGTTTCGTTGGCCACCACAGGCCCCTCACAAAGCTGGCAATTTAGGTTGCAGGCCTCTGTCTTTCCCTTTTCCTATTGTGGCTCCACCCCAAGGCACTGACATTCCTCAGCAGCTCTGACATCAGTTCAGCATGTGTTGGTCTGGTCACACAGGGATAATAAAGTGATTACTTTGTAATTGGCTAACTCTCATCATGTAAAATGTTGTGTATTCAGTTCCCAAGGGACACAGTTTCATGTCCGTCCTTTAAAATGGTTGATGGTAATTAATGGTGCTAAGGTACAGGTCAGTACCTTAACAAAATTAAGGTTTTCTATAAGCAGGCCCTTCAGTAAGTTTTCCTTTGCTTTCCTGACAATCTGTCAATGAGCATCTGCACATACTTATTGTCAAAGTTTGCACTTTTTCTACCTAGATGGGTAAATGAAGCGACAATATCACTGACCCTTCATGACTTTGCTGTTATCACTTCAAGTGCCACAAAAGGCTGGGCATAAAGCTGGTCTGGGTAGAGGGCTTGGGGGAAGCTGATTTTGGCTGCTCCAATTTTACATGTAGAAACTTTGCCTGGGCTTCAGAGCATCGTAGGATGGTTGATGCTGTAATGGACTCTGGAGGTCCTCTGGTCCAAACCCCACTTCTGACTTAGTTTTATACATCCATGTTAGTAGCATTTACAGCAAGGCTGATCACCCTCGTCCAACCTTTGCAGTCAAAAGAGAGAAACTGGCAATTTCAAGGTGCAGTTTGGTTTAATTAGTACGTAGACCAGCTTTCACGTGGGATGACTTATACCCAGAAACATCTGTTCTTCTCCATTCGCTACAAGCCCGAGGCGACTCATGCTGCACTGGAAATATCTAATCTGACCATCTTTAGCCTACTCTCCGATCTTTGCTCTTGTCTTTTAAAAACTCCTGACACAACACATCTCTATACGCTCTTTTTGTTCTTCCTGAATTATGTTCTTCTCTTGAACTTGAAAATTTCACCCACAAGTACTGGGTTGAATCTGAAGTTCTTATTAAGAATTTATGTCATTATGAACTGACTTAGTTCACATGTTTTAAAATCCCATCTAAGTGATGAAGGCAGACTCTTTCCAAGTGTCTTCAGATTCAGCATTCACTTACTAGGAGTTCTTAAATAAATCAAAAGGTCCTCTGTGTATTGTCCATACAGGTCAAGCGAGACAAGTCCAGCCGACTCCAAGAAATCTCTAGGTGGATTGGAAAAAAGGGGGATGCTTCTTCTGGCATGTCCTTTCCTATTTATACTCAGACATATCTTCAATAATTCACTTGCCTCTTCAGCTAAGCCACTTGTTTCCCACGTGCTACAGAACAGTCCAGTGCTTCTTCCCTTTTCAGCAGACTTCTGTCTTCTTCTTTCTTTCAGCAGACAAAAGTCTGCTGAAGGCTGACTTCTGTCCTAGCTCGATTTACTTAGAAGGCCTCTCAGTTTCTCCTTCACTACTTTCTTCCAGAAGGGAGCAGGACAGACTCTAATTTAAGCATAATTTGCCTCCATACTATAGGTGCAGTTTTGGTAGACTTTCGTTATGTTGCTCAGCCCTGAAGACAGACCACATTGAACTATTGCCAGCTCATCCTGAAAGTATTTTCCAAACCAGATGACATTTGCCAGATGACCAGATGAAAAGTAAAATGAATTAAGAAACTAGAAAGTAGATTCAGAAAACAAATGAAAAGAAATGAAGCAACAACAAACTTTATTGGTTATCTGTCTTTGGCCTGATTCCCAAAGTCTTCTTTGGGTTTTGTTCAGCTGGGAGCTGACAGGACACGTCTGCAGCTTGTTGGATAAGGGAGCTGGCTCCCTTGACATGCTGTGTGCCCTGGCACATCCCCTGTGCTAGAAACTCTTGTTTACAAGGAAGATCTTACAAACATCTCTATGTGCTGCCAATTCAGCTGAATATAAATGCACTTTTGGAGACATCCAGTATCCCATGGTCATGACAATTCCTTTAAATAGGGTATTAATTTATGACGCCCCAGATTGTGAGACATGGTCCCAGGTAGCTGTGGTGCTTCTGAGATGCCAGACTGGGCCAAGTGGCCTGTGCTCTGTTATTAACCAATTTGTCAATAGGCAGTTTGCTTACCTAGTATTAATGTATCCCTTTTGACAAATAGGGTAATTAAGAGATGAATTTATGAGGCTCTGCTATAGTGCAGACCTCAACAGCTACTTATTTTATAACTGTTTCAGTGCTAACGAGAAATATAGTTTATTAGCAGCTTCAGACAAAGACTAAATATGACAACCTGGGGATCATCCCAACTACAGCCTGCAGGATCCCATGTTTACTGACAGGTGACATGTTTGAAAGGGACTGCAAGAATCTGGAGGTGATAAGTGGGGTGCTCTTCTTTAAAGGGCTAGATTTTCATCACAGTGTTAGAAAGCAGAAGCCACTGAAAGCAATGTAAACATGCAGGTGTCCCAGACTCAGAAAGAAGTTCAAGCACAAGCAACCAAACAGGGCAGGAGTGACTTAAGACCAATTAATTCCTTGTATGTCTTGTGGGACCCATAGCATTGCAATTTGCTAACATATACCTGACCATTAGAACAAACTGCAACACACTCTGGAATCCACAAGCTTTCTATAGCTTTTCTACTGCTCAAGGCAGCAAGAAAGGTGGTTAAAAATTGTTAGGGTCCATCATGACCATCAGTTGGTCTACCAGTCTACTGGCCCTGTTGAGGTAGAAGATGGAGAGCCATGTGGCAGCAAAGGCACAATGGATGTTGACGGGTTAGAAATCACAAAAATGCCTGGGAATGATCATGCAGGAATTAGGGATTTTTCCCCCCAAAAGGTGACAGGATCGCTAGCCAAACTGAAGTGCATCTAATGCTGGCAGTATGGGCAACAAACAAGGAGCTGGAAGCCATTTTGTGGCAGGTAAACTATGACATAGCTGCTATCACTGAAACATGGTGGGATGGTTTGCATGACTGGAGTGCTGCAATGGATGGCTGCAAGCTCTTCAGAGCTAGGAAGGAGAGGTGGTGGGGTAGCCCTGTGTGCTAGGGAGTGTTTGGATTGTCTTGACATTAATAATGGTGATGACAGGGTTAAATGTTTATAAGAATCAGGGGGAAGGCCAATGAGGCAGATGTCCTGCTATAGACCATCTAACCAGGCTGAAGAGGCAGATGATGTATTCTACAAACAGATGGGAGAAGTCTCACTACCTTGAGACTTCTCTTCTTCCCCTCTTGATCCCCTTTTTCTCAGGGGGGACTTCATCTTATGAGATGCCTATTGGAAGTATAACACAGCTGAGAGGAAGCAGTTTAGGAAGTTTCTAGAGTGTGTGGAAGATAACTTCCTGACACAGCTGGTGAGTGAGCCAGCTAGGGACGGTGCCCCGCTGTGCCTTTTGCTTGTAAATAGAGAAGGACTTGTGGGTGATGTGAAGGCTGGAGGCCGTCTAGGACACAATGATTACAAATTAATAGTTTTTGAATTTTGGAAAAATAAGGAGGGGGGTTAGCAGAACTGCCACCCTGGACTTCCAGAGGGCAGACTTCAGCCTGTTAAGGAGACTGGCTGGTGGAGTCCCTTGGGAGGCAGTTCTGAAGGACAAAGGAGAAAGAACGAAATCCTAAAGGCACAGGAGCAAGCCATCCCCACATGCCGAAAGATGAGCCAGCACAGAACAAGACTGGCCTGGCTGAAAGGAGAGTTGTGGCTAGAGCTCAGGAAGAAAAAGAGAGTTTATGATTTTTGGAAGAAAGGGCAGGTCACTCAGGACTACAAAGATGTTGTGAGGCTGTGCAGGGACAAAATTAGAAGGGCCAAGCCCAACTTGAGCTCAGTCTGGATATTGCTGTTCAAGACAATAAAAATGTTTTTATAAATGTATAAACAAGAAATGGAGGACTAAGGATAATCTCCAACCTTTACTGGATGTGAGAAAATGTAGTGACAAGAGATGAGGAAAATGCTGAGGTACTTAATGCCTTCTTTGCCTCGGTCTCTAGCAGCGAGACCAGTTGTTCTCCAGGTACTCAGCCCCCTGAGCTGGTATACAGGGACAGGGAGCAGAATGAAACCCTCATAATCCACAAAGAAACGGTTAGGAATCTGCTACTCCACTTACATGTTATGGGGCCAGATGGTATCCACCCAAGGGTACTGAGGGATCTAGTGGAAGTGCTCACCAAGCCGCTTTCCATTGCTTGTCAGGAGTCCTGGCTATCAGGACTGGTCCAGTCGACTGCTGACTAGCAAACGTGACGCCCATCTACAAGAAGGGCCAGAAGGAGGATCCAGGAAAGTACAGGCCTATCAGTCTGACCTTGGTGCCAGGAAGCTCACAGAGCAAAGATTATCTTGAGTGCCATCACTCAACACTTACGGGACAACTAGGCGATCAGGCCCAGTCAGCATGCATTTATCAAAGGCAGGTCCTGCTTGACGAACCTGATCTCCTTCTATGACAAGGTGACGTGCTCAGTGGATGAGGGAAAGGCTGTGGATGTGGTCTACCTTGATTTCAGTAAGGCTTTTGACACCATTTCCCACAGCATTCTCCTGAAGAAGCTGTCTGCTCATGGCTTGGACTGGTGTACGCTTCACTGGGTTAGAAACTGGCTGGATAGCCGGGCCCAAAGAGTCGTGGTGAATGGAGTCAAATCCAGTTGGAGGCCAGTCACTAGTGGCGTTCCCCAGGGCTCAGTACTGGGGCCACTCCTCTTCGATATCTTTATCGATGATCTGGATGAGGGCATTGAGTGCACCCTCAGTAAGTTTGCAGACAACGCCAGGTTGGGCTCAAGTGTTGATCTGCTCAAGGGTAGGAAGGCTCTGCAGGAGGATCTGGATAGGCTGGACCGATGGGCCATGATCAACTGTATGAGGTTGCACAAGGCTACATGCCAGGTCCTGCACTTGGGACACAACAACCCCATGCAATCATAGAATCATTAAGGTCGGAAAAGACCTCCAAGATCATCTGATTCAACCACCTCCCTATCACCAATATCACCCACTACACCGTGTCCCTAAGTACAGGCTGGCAGAAGAGTGGCTGGAAAGCTGCCTGGCAGAAAGGGACTGGGGGATATCAGTCGATAACTGGCAGAATGTGAGCCAGCAGTGTGCCCAGGTGGCCAAGAAGGCCAACAGCATCCTGGCTTGGATCAGAAACCATGTGGTCAGCAGGGCTAGGGAAGTGACTGTCCCCCTGTACTCGGCTCTGGTGGGGCTGCACCCCAAATACTCTGTTCTGTTTTGGGCCCCTCACTACAAGAAAGACATTGCCCAAAGAAGGGCAATGAAGCTGGTGAGGGGTCTGGAGAACAAGTCTTATGAAGAGTGGCACAGGGAGCTGGGGCTGCTTAGCTTGGAGAAAAGAAGCCTCAGGGGAGACCTTCTTGTACTTTACAATTATCTTAAAGGTACTTTTAGTGAGGTGGCAATCAGGCTCTTCTCCCAAGCACCAAGTGATAAGACGAGGGCAAATGGCTTCAAGTTGCACCAGGGGAGGTTTAGGTTTGATATTAGGAGAAATTTCTTCACTGAAAGGGTTGTATAGCATTGGAATAGGCTGCCCAGGGAAGCGGTTGAGACCACCATCCCTGGAGGTCTCCAAGAAATATGTAGATGTAGAACTTAGTAGCATGGTTTAGTGGTGGACTTTTCAGTACTGGGTTAAAGGTTGGACTAGATGATCTTAGAGGTCTTTTCCAACCTAAATGATTCTATGAAAAATGGTGGCAAAGCCAGCCAGCTTAAATCCTTTCCTTGAAACCCCGCAAAACTAAACATTTGCTCCCCTTAAGCCCTTAACTTTCATAACTCCTCCATCCATAAGTGTGATAAGACTGTGTATGGCTAAGAGAATTTTTATGATATAAAAATAATCACAGTCAGGAACCTGCACAAAAAAAAAAAAGGAGGAAAAATAGACAGCAACGTCAACAGAAGCTCATCCAACTCCCTTTCTGTGATTTCCAGATGGCATCCATATAATCACTTGTTATGGAAGTCATGTTTATGGTGTCCTAAATATGTCTGTCAACATCTTCCTGCTATGCTTGATGCTGATGTGGGCTTGTCCTAGTTAGAATTCTTGAGTTTGTAAAAAGATTTCCTATGAGCATATACTTCAGAATAAGTCTATTAGTCACCTCAGTGCTTTTCCATGCCCCACACCCCAAAAGTATGAGACCTGCATTTAAAACATATAGTTCTGGGACATTCTTAATTTATGAAGGTTGTTGTTGCTTAGACATTCACTGCTCATTTCCGATACAGGTAAGTAAAATTAATTCCTTCCTGTAATACTTCTCTATGCATTGGGGCATTTTGGAATGCATGTTTGAGTTTTTTTTTTTTTTAATTTTTATTTTATTTTATTTTATTTTATTTTATTTTATTTTATTTTATTTTATTTTATTTTATTTTATTTTATTTTATTTTATTTTAAGAATGAATGTGATTACCTTAACTAATATATATATATTTTTTTTTTAACAGATCAGGGCATTCAAAACAATTAAGATAATCCAAAGAAATTCAACCACTCACTACAGCTGCTGTTAAACTGAAGCAGCTCCTCAGTTACAGCAGAAACATTCTTTGAGCGTTTGTCTTTTACTTCAGACCACTGGAGGCTGGTCTCCTTGCCCTCTCTATTTAAATGAGTTTCCAGTTAAATGCCAGTGTCATGACCATGCTTGCCAGCCTACACGGCATGTACATTTGCCTATAAATGTTACATTTTTCATAAACATAAACTGTCTTTTTGCAGCACATGCTGGAGAGTTTTGTGGCGTTTTATGTACTTATAAGTACATTTCCATGAATAAACAGCATATTTACAAAGTAAAATTGGACTTAATCATTCGCTGTTTTGATTAGAGTCAAAACTAGCCCAAGCATGCCAGAGATTTTAAAAAAATATATCATTGTTATTGTGCATTAAAATCACTACCTAGGCACTAGATGTCACCCCTAAAGGCCTCAATTAATACATCCTGTAGCAAGTTAAAACAAGAATCTTCACCTTTTCTGTTTTTCAAAATAGGGTTATAATACTGAATGGTTGCTTTTTTTTTTTCTGATCTAGAAATATGCTCTAGTAGTTCTTTCACTGAGTGGTTCTCCCCAGGTCAGTGCCTGCTTTTCTTCCTGTGATAGCTCTGCCAGATTTCTGCCACAGAAATTCTGGCAGTGGACAACAGTGATTTTTGTCCTGATCTATAATTTCCTTGAACTGGGCCACCTACTCGCAGTACTTTAAAGGATTTTAAAAGCTCTCTATTTTACCAGACATTTTACTGGTCTCCCTCATTAATCTCACATTCTTAAGTTCAATTTTTATTACTGGTTTGGTCTACAGGACTTTTCAGGGCCTGGCTTCCTTCTCTGTTTTGGCGAAAGTCCATCACATTCTTCAGATTAAAAACTGATCTCTTGTTGAGGCCAGCTTGGCTCCCACCACGTGTTTCAGCAGTAAGGCTTGTTTTATTCAATGGGAAATGCATAGATGCAACGGGAAATCCTCTAAGCGTGAAGGTGTTGGGCAAGGAAGAAAATATTAGAGGCTCCCTACAGAGCTACATGGAGTTTATCACTTGGGAATAACTGGCTAAAAACCCTACTATTCTCCATTTTCAAAACCTCCCTCCTTGACTGTTTCTTTTTGGGAATGCTGTGAGAAGCCATGGTTGATAAAATCATATGGAAAATGATGTAAGTAACTGAATAAACATTCTCCCCAGCATACTCAGTTCATTCTACTTATTTATTTATTTACTTATTTTTTTAATTTTGGTACCTCAATTATAGTTCAGTTGGATGAAAATAGCCAGTTCCCAGACACTGGCTTAGCATGTCAAAAGGGATGCTCAGCAAAATGTGTAAGGTAGCCATATTGTAAGGCATAAAGCAAACGCTGATTTGTCTGTGCAACTGCAGTCATGACCTGATGCAAACACTCCTTCTATAGTGATGTACATGTACATGCATCCATCGATTTTGCTCTCACAAATGCAAAAGGTTTGTGCAGTATATGTGTTGAATTTGATGCATATTAGTTGTCTTTAAAAGGAAAAATCATGAAAGACCCCCACTTCCAGTACAGTTTTCTATACTAACAAGAATATACAGAGTTCTGCTTGCTTGAACATACAATGAATCAGACAAATGGAGTTGGTTCATCATCACCGAGCTCCTTTTCAGCAAGTACCCCGCAAATCTCTCTTCTTAGGATCATACTGCTGTATTTTTTTAGACTGCTCTGAGGTCTGCCTGCCTCTTTAACCACCTGGACTCTTTCTCATCCTTGCAGACGCCACTGGATCAAAACAGCTCTTGGAAAAGCACGTGGTTGTCCCTGAGAAACTTTTGAGCAGCTGTCATTTTTCTTTCTTTTAGGCAGAGATATTACCTGTGTTTGGGTATGTCTGTCTTAATCTCTGCTGCCAGCTCAGATAAAGGAACTTGTGGATTTCTTGCAATTCACTGAAATGAAAAATTAGTTACTTCTATCAACCTGCTTTAATCCAGCTTGCAATCATATAAAATTACTAGTGATCTCATATAGTGTTGTCATAATTCAGCCTATTATACAGCAATTATGTCATTTGCTGTATATTCATTAGAAATTTTCATCTCAAGTACAAGCACGAATTAATTTCTCACACTTCATTTATTCTTGAATTTAACACTTTGGTGTCTGCCATTCTATGCCTGGAAATCAGCTTCAAAACTACTGCACCTGAAGCCCCAGCTATACACTGCAACTCCATTTCTCAGATGAATAAAAAGAAATGCCCTTAACAATAGCGATGTTTTCGCAGCTTGGAATGGGAAGAATATTCAGAATAGAGCAGGCATTGCTCGTTCCAGGATAATACCTAAAACTACTTCAGATTTGCTGATTACCTGCATATCCAGAACCTAGTAACAGATTCTTCTCAGAAATGTATCTGGAAATAATTGAAAACTAAGTAGGCTTTTCTGGAGAAGTGTGAGGAGGTGTTTTGCAAACATAACCCCTTAGAAAGGTAGTTTAGAAAATTTCTGAGGTCATCAAGAAGTGTAAGATAACTACTGTGTGTTATGAAGAGAAGCATTTGTCGCTTTTTTTTTTTTTTTTTTTTTTGCATTTGTCTTGTTTTACTTGAAGTTCAGTATTTGCCTTCACACCTGCATCTTTAAGTGAAATCTATAGATTACCTCCAGCTGAACACAGTAACCATTCAGGTCAATAGGAGCCTGACAGCATTTATCTGCCATTCGTGTGGTTGCAAATTACTGTATAAGAAGGCAGTGGAAACTCTGGCCCTGTTGTGTTGGAGTAGCAGGACCAATGCAGCTCAAGTGCTTCAAATACAACAGTGAGTCCTCACTACTACCATAATACCAAATCATTGTATCAAACCGTTGTATCATTTTTCTTCATTTGTCATTGGATTCTTCTTAAATGTAGACAGTTCCATTTAATTTCTGACTCGTTGATCAGTAAACCATACGGGTAGGTATAAGTTGTAACATCACTGTGCATAGGAACAGAATAACAACATGCTTCCAGAAGGATCTGACAAGAGTGGACGTCTGACGTCAGTGCATTTACAATGAAAAGAAAAATCAAGACAGTTTTAGAAGACCAAAATATTTTTGTGTTGGAAGGGGTACAATAAAAGAAGAAAGCATCTATATACTTTTTTTAAGCAAAAACAGCATATGGTAAAATTGTCTAAGAGAGCTTGATGGCTTTAATGGGTGGGAAAAGTGAAGAAAGCAGACCCAAAATATAAATGCCTGTGACAAGCTCTGCAAACTGGAATACTTGCTAACATTTGTGAAGGTCGGGTGCAGTTGCCACTGAGGATTAAAGAAAGGTTCCTCAATCAAATTCACAGGTGAGAAATTTCCCCAGGTGAGAAAACATGGGGACCATGGCAACCCCGGCGATCTTTTAGAATTATATTACTGAAGTAAAATGCATTATATCTAAATAAAAATCTGGAGTAAAAAGCTATTATTTCAGCAAAGAGACTTTCAATGGAACCAGTTTTAAGTCCACTATCTTCCTTCTCTCTCTTTCTCTTCTCACTGTGTCATACACGTTTGTGTGCTTTTTGTTAATTTATAAAGGAAACCTTTATGAGCCTGATTTGGTTTCAACAATACGCATACCTGTAAGGTGACTGTTCACCCACCCTGTCCTGCAAGGTCTGGATGAAAAATTTACATAAAGTAAAGATTTTATCTTTTATTCTACTCTAGTTATAATAAAGTTTTAGATGCACAGGAACTGAACAATGATCCTTGTTGAAGCTGATGGTAATGGTGTAATTAGACGATTGGTGGTATGCATTCAGTTTCAATACACAGGTAACACGCTTGAGCTTGAACTTGCCTATTAAATACTGATCTTTAAAACCAGCAGAACGTTAGTACAATGCAAAATTCATCAAATTAGCCCCCCTGTCCTTTTTGACACTCAGTCAATTTGGCACCCTTACAATTTTTTTTATCCATACTCTATGTTTTTATGACTTCTAAAAATTAGAAAACTATTTTTTTTTTTCCTTCAGGACTACGTCAAATCTTTACAAGTCTAGCACAAAAGTCCGTGGGATCTGCAGTTAATGATAGGTTAACTAATATCCTGAAATGTCCATTTTATACATGCATGCAACAAAAAAATATAAATCACAGACTTAAAGTCAGTTTCAGCAGTGTTTTTTTTTTTTTAAATCTGTCCTACTTTATATTAAGTTGTGAAGCTCCACCAGATAAAGAATTGAGAGCAAGAAGTTATGGTGTGCTTCAAAAACTATTGTAGTAGAAAGTTATCAGATGACCTCCTTCCTGTTACGGATAACGATCAGGTACATCATCTTCCTGTTGCTTTTCTGAGATATTTTTTTGTGCAACTTCTGGTGCAAATCATTAGGTAAATTTGAAGAGCTTAGAGCCTCCTCTGGTATTCAGTTGCCCAGACTGATTTTTGCAAGACCATAAACACATGATAACTCAGCACTCAGATTAGCCTCATGCATCCTATATTTAGTACTAAAGGGAAGTATAACCACAACTTATTTATAATAAATATCAGTTTTCTGTGACACCCTCCAACTAATTATTAAAGAATTATTTCTATAGATATACTCACGATTAAAAACAAACAAACAAACAAAAACAACAACAACCAAAAAAAACCCACCCCAAACTTAAAAACTTAAATACTTCTCTAAACACAGTATGTTAAGCATATTCTTCTCAGTCCTGTGGAATTTATCCAATGCTTTGCTGGTAAGAGGTGATGGACGGAAGTGAAGGATACCTGAACACGAGCCAGCAATGTGCATTTACAGCCCAGAAATCCAACCGTATCCAGGGCTGCAGAAAAGAAGTGTGACCAGCAGGGCGAGGGAGGCGATTCTTTCCCTCTGCTCTCATGAGCCCCCACCTGGAGTGCTGCATCCAGCTCTGGGGCCCCCAGCACAGAAAGACATGGATGTATTAGAACAAGTCCAGAGGAGGAGTCTACAAGTCCTGGAGGAGTCCACAAGGATGATCAAGGGGCTGGAGCACCTCTGCTATGAAGACAGACTGAGGGAGTTGGGGTTGTTGAGCCTGGAGAACAGAAGGCTCCAGGGAGACCTTACAGCTGCCTTCCAGTACCTAAAGGGGGTCTACAGGAAAGTCAGGGAGGGACTATTTGTCAGGGGGTGGAGTGACAGGACAAAGAATAATGGTTTAAAACTAAAAGAGGGTAGGTTTAGATTAGGTAAAAGGAAGAAATTCTTCACTGTGAGGGTTTGAGAGAACAGGTTGCCCAGAGAAGCTGTGGATGCCCCATCCCTGGAAGTGCTGACAGCTTGGATGGGGTTTTGGGCCATCTGTTCTAGTGGGAGGTGTCCACGCTTGTGGCAGGGTGGTTGGAATTAGATGTTCTTTAAGATCCCTTCCAACCCAGAGTATGATTCTGTGATAATCTTGTGCGTGAACTGAGAACCTCACGTAGCTCATCTGATGAATGAACCATTGCAGTCACATTTCATCTCCTGCAGACCTTGTCCTACTTTTGAATCCTGCTTGACAAATTGGTTCGCCAATTCAGGTTGAGAAGCAGGGTAAAGCTCACAGCAATCTCACTAAAAGACACAGCTCAGCAAATGACTTGCATTGTAATTCCTCCTCTAATATGTAACTGGACACAGATGTTTATATGCCATTATGTGGAGGGACATATCTCCCAAATATGACCTAATCCTGTGACTGTGGAAGATCTTGGTTGAAATACATCTGTCTAGTTCATAGCAATGTGGCCTGGAAGGACAGTTATTAAGCTTCCTAGCATTACATCTTCCAAACATAAAAAATAAAAAAAATTTAAAAAAAGTGTTTACACCTACTTTAGAGAGGGCCTTTGTGCCCTCTCCTTGCCCAGCGCTCCCTCCCACAGTTGAAAACAAGCACCAAGCCTTGCTACTATAAACTGGCAAAACAATAATAGAAATGAGGCTTATTATGAGAAAAAAAAAAAAAAGAAAAAGGAAAGAAAAAAGTAGTGTTAGCGTCTTTTATGACAGAAGGAGCGCAGATGTTATACTTTTGTCCCAGCCCTTGTATCCTGTTTTGAAAACCAGAGATACAGATTTCTCATTCACCAGCCACTGAGGGTGTACTTTTGTTGCCTGGAGGCTTCAGGGTGCGTGGCTCTTCCCTCACTTCTTGACACCTCCAACAGAATGGATCAGCGAATTGATCCGTGTTAAAATTCATTGCAAAACAGAGCTGAGATTATTTCTCACCAGGATCGATTCCCCGATGCAGCTCACTGTGTCGCTCCACACACAGCACAATTGAGGGTGTGGTGTGAGAGGAAAATGACTTGTACAGGGCAGCTGGGAAGCAGGAAATCATTAAATCTGTGTTTTGTGGGACTCAGCTTGTCCCATTAGCCATCCAGATCCGGAATCCTCCATGCGACAATCCCTTTTATTTTGGTGGGGTGCTGAAGTGGATGGATGCCAAGCTTGTCACACCACAAAGGGTGCAGATGACACACGTGCTACAGTCGCTGCAAAGCCTGTAACTTCCCTTCTGAACAACAATCAAAGCGGTGGCACAGATATACTTAAATACACAGGATTAAGTGATAGGCTAAAAAACACAGCAACTCTGTAAAAGGAACAGTTGAAGCCTCAACGTCTAATATATTTTTTAAAATGCTACTCGTGATATTCCAAGCATTAATTACTATGGTGTATACCACTGGTGCCTACTGACTCCGTAGACCTTACTTAATGCCTAGGACAACAAATTATGGGTCAAAACACTGCTTGGCTAAGTACCGCTCAACTTAAAGGCAAAGAAATTGCTTCTAAAGTAGGAAACAGAGAGAGAACATCAGAGGAGATGTAGGAACACCAACAATGTATACACTTTTTCTACTAGTGTTTTGAAAATTCAGTTTTTGTACGTAAGGCACTGAAGCAGCACGCCTCCGAGCTTCTATATCTGAAGCTCAAGATTTAGCCTGCCTTGGTAAAAGTGTGCCAGTGCTCCTGAATGCACCACAACAGGACCAGAGGGAAGAGAACTGGCTGACTGGCCGAGCTCAGAGGGTGGTGATTGGCGGAGCAGAGTCTGGCTGGAGGCCTGTGACTAGCGGTGTTCCCCAGGGATCGGTGCTGGGTCCGGTCTTGTTCAACATCTTCATCAATGACCTTGATGAGGGAATAGTGTCTGCCCTCAGCAAGTATGCCAATGACACAAAGCTGGGAGGGGTGGCTGACACGCCAGAAGGCTGTGCTGCCATTCAGCGAGACCTGGACCGGCTGGAGAGATGGGCAGGGAGAAACCAAATGAGATTTAATAACAGTAAGTGTAGAGTCCTGCACCTGGAAAGGAATAATCGGATGTATCAGTACAGGCTGGGGGACGACCTGCTGGAGAGGAGCTCTGAGGAGAAGGACCTGGGGGTCCTGGTGGACGACAGGTTGACCATGAGCCAGCAGTGTGCCCTCGTGGCCAAGAGGGCTAATGGGATCCTGGCGTGCATTAAAAGGAGCGTGGCCAGCAGGTCAAGGGAGGTGATCCTCCCCCTTTACTCTGCCCTGGTCAGGTCTCACCTGGAGTACTGTGTCCAGTTCTGGGCTCCCCGGTACAAGAAAAACAGGGATCTACTGGAAAGAGTCCAGCAGAGGGCCACAAAAACGATACGGGGCCTGGAGCATCTTCTCTATGAGGAAAGGCTGAGAGACCTGGGTCTGTTCAGCCTGGAGAAGAGAAGACTGAGAGGGGATCTTATCAATTGTTATAAATCCCTGAGGTGTGGGAGACAGAGAGATTTGGCCAACCTCTTTTCAGTGGCTTGTGGGGACAGGACAAGGGGCAATGGCTGCAAGTTAGAGCACAGGAAGTTCCACATTGACATGCAAAAGAACTTCTTCGTGGTGAGGGTGACAGAGCACTGGGACAGGCTGCCCAGGGAGGTTGTGGAGTTTCCTCCTCTGGAGATATTCAAGGCCCGTCTGGACGCCTACCTGGGCAGCCTGCTCTGAGGAACCTGCTTTGGCAGGGGGGTTGGACCTGCTGACCTTTCGAGGTCCCTTCCAACCCCTACAGTTCTGTGATTCTGTAATGGCCTCAAGTTGCCCCAGGGGAGGTTCACGTTGGAAACGAGGGGACATTTCTTCTCAGAAAGAGCAGTCAGGCACTGGGACGGGTTGCCCAGACGGGTGGTGGAGGCACCGCCCCTGAGGGTGTTCAAGGCAAGGTTGGACGTGGTGCTCAGGGACATGGTTTAGTGCGTGACAGTGGTGGGAGGGGGTTTGGTTGGACCAGATGATCTTGGAGGGCTTTTCCAACCTTTTTTACAATTTTACTGTTGTTGGGAATGTGAAATTATACAGACTATTGTGTCTTTACAGAAAAAAAGGCCTCAGAAAGAAACACCCTTTAAAAAATACACAAAGCATAGCAACAGAATTTAACAAGTGCAACACCATTTATTTTAAAAAGGACATTTTTGTGCTGCTCATCTGATCGCTTGGCGGCCCCTTTGGTTGTGCCGTTTTAAATGCTTCCGTGGTGAAGAGCAAGGCTCTTTTTCTTCACC
This sequence comes from Aythya fuligula, assembly GCF_009819795.1. NCBI lineage: Eukaryota > Metazoa > Chordata > Aves > Anseriformes > Anatidae > Aythya > Aythya fuligula. The sequence goes on from NC_045559.1 coordinate 136,941,569, forward strand.
ACGAAAGAGGAAGGAGACACAAATCCCCAACGAGCACCCCGCCGCCATAACGGCGGACAGGGGCCGCGAACCCGCGTCCCTCTGAGGGCACCTTTCCCCTCCCGCTCCACCCTGAGGGACAGGGAGAGCTCTCGCGAGAAGTCGCCGCGAAATCTCGCGAGAGGCGCTGCGGGCGGCTCTGTGGCGCCTCCCGCAGGCGCTTTCCCCCCCCCCCCCCATCCCCTCAGCCGCCGCCATGGCGGCCCCCGCCTCGCCCGGCCGCCGCAGCCGCTTCGAGCAGGAGCAGGAGCGGGCTGTCCGCGCCCTGGTGCGCAGCATCACCGGGCTGCACGGCGCCAGGGAGCCGCCGCGGGAGACGGGGACCGAGCAGGAGCCGGAGCCGGAGCTGGAGCGGTTCCAGACGGCGCTGGATTTCGCATGGTCCAACTTCAGGTCCGCCCCGAGCCGCTGGGGAGGGACAGGAGGGGAGGGGAGGGGAGGGGAGGGGGAGGGCAGGGGGCAGGGCTGGTGCTGTCCCTGCCGTCTGCCACAGCTTCTCCTTATTCACCACAAATATTTTCTGTAACGTATCCCAACATCACAGGCAGTGCTTCCTTGCTGCAGAAGCATCGCATGCTTGCTGAAATCCTCGCTGCCAGGCCTGCAGCTTCATGTTCTAGCTCGTTGCTGTGACGCTTGGAGGTGATTCTAGGTTGTCTGTTGAAATTCAGGCTGTTGAACTTGACTTTCACCCCCCTCACTCAGATGCAGTTAGTTTTCATTCCTCTCTGCCGTCATACGAGTTCTCTCCTTGTTTTTGTTCCAGTTGTTAATGGAAACTGAGGCAAAATAGGGCCTGTGTATTGGGTACCTTGTGCTCACTGCTGTCATATCCCACTTCATGGTTTCTCTGTCTATATAACTGATATATATATATATATATATATACACAAAGAAACTTACTCCTATTTTAATTTCTCCTTCAAAGTCTATTGTGCCTTTTACAAGTTTTTTATTTTTTTAATTCACGTACCTTTGTTTTACCTTCCTGTGTATTGATTAGGCTCTCTTTTCTTTTAGGCACCCTCCTTTGCCATTTTTAAGGGAGCTTCTTTTGGGTTTTACAGGCCTTCCCTTGTGGATGTGCTGCATGTGCTGGTGGTGCAAGTCCCAGATGATTTTTGTGTGTTTGACACAGATGCCTTTGACAATAGTGTTCTTCATCTCCTTGTTCTGCTTGACTTAACTGACGACACATTTTAATTGCTTGCTTTGCTGTTACAGCAGTATTTTTCCATTCAGTTGAAATTGCTGCTTAAACACAATCTGCATTCAATTTTTCCATCTTTAAGGTCAAGTGTAGTTAATCCTTGCTGAGATCAGAGGCACGGAGATTAAATTCTGTTGATGTTTAATGATGTTGCAGAACTAAACATGCTTTATTAAAAGGAAAATATATTAAGATAATGAAGTTGTCATCATGTATGTAAATCAGCTTTATTTTCTTCCTTTCATAAGTTGCCTTTTCAAACTTATTCTGATACAGATTTCTTACACAGATTTCACCGTTTTCTGGATGTGAACAGTCATAAAGTAGAGAGGACAATAGAAGGGTGAGTTTCATGTTTATGGACTAATAATCGAGGAGTTAACTTTCTTGAAGTGTTATTGAAACTTTTTTTTCGTTAGAATACATGAAAAATTGATAGTTCATTCTGACCTTGGAAAAGCTGCAAGCTGGAAGAGACTAACAGAAAAGTTTCTGAACTCACCACTCCCAAATGTTGAAGAAACAAAAGTATGTATGTCTCAATTTCCTTCTTTTTTCCACCACCCTTGCGTTTACACTCATGAAGCGGGCTTCTGTTGTACTGTTGAGTTGGAAATTTTTGGTGACTTAACAGTGAGGTTTGCAGTTGCTGTTCAAGTCATGGATTTGCAGGGTTGTAGCTTTCCCGTTTGTTTTAGAAATAGGTTTATCGTTTTTTTCAGGGTTTCAGCATGCACAGTTGGATGACTTAAAGGTAATCTTTTTGCTGCAGAGCAGACATTTTGCAGTCAACGTTATACAGGTGTTGCAGCTGAATTCCTGTCTGTTCTAAAACAGTAGCTGAACAGAAGTTCTTGCACTTAAGAAACAAGTCTGCAATTTTTGGTTTTAGTACTCCCAAATGGAGTGTTCCTGTCCCATAGCTTCTTTGTTGAGACCATGTGTGTGTTTTGCTTGTGGTACACTTCGCATCAAATCTGTTTAGGATGCGGTCTGGATGGAAATGGTGAAAGTTGTCTCACTTGGACATTTTCTAGTGTGATAGTTTAATAATGAATTTGGCCTTTTGAAAACTGGAAGTTTCTTCAGCTCTTGAGCCCTCAATAACGTACACGTATCTTGACTTATTGTACTGTATGTACTCTAGATTTTTGAGTAAGTACCTTTAGTTGTTCTTGTTCTGAGAGTTAAATAAGATTAAAGCCCACACAAGCACTTTATACTTGAATGTCCCAAGTATTCTAAGACTTGAAAAAGTTTTTTTCTTAAAGAATGTAGTTAGCAGAAATCCATCTGGCTGTTGACCATTTCAAATGGTCTGCTGAAGAGCTGTGGAAAGTCAGAATAAGGCCAAAGAAAAAAAAACTCACTTCTGATAGCAGTGGTTGTGCTCTAAGCAGGTATCAGGAAATAGACCATAACGCCAGTCTCTGCAGGAATTAATGCGGAGCATTCCTACGGATAATAGGCTGTATTTGTTCCTAACCAAAATCATTTAGTCCTCTTATTGACTTGTTTTTTTAATGTGTTTTAAAGACAGATACACACTATTCCATACTGTCTCTTCTGTTGTGTTTGTCTGATTCTCCATCCAACACCACCTATGTGGAAAAACCAAGACAAAAAGAGACAGGTAAGTTTAAAGCTTTTTTTTGTGTTGCTAGTTAAAGATATGCTCAATTAATGCAATCTGATAAAAAGGCCATTTTTCCTCTCCATTTTATTATCTCCTTCACATCGAGATGTATTATTGATTGTCTTTTTTATGATTTATACATTTTATATAGCCTGCAAATAGCCTTTCCTACCCCATTTATGTTACATTGCATAATTAAGCTTTCCAGTCAGGAAAGCACCTTGGGAACTGTTTCTGCCTTGTACTGCTGTCACTTACTAATGTTCTCTACCTGTTCAGCAGCTTACACACTCAAAGGCAGACAACTGGTTTCTGTCCTCAGTCTCTGTCTTGCACCTTAATAGGAGGTCTGTTGAACCAGCTCTGGTAATATAAATTCCTATGTTCCCAATGTAGTCAAGGAAAGCTAAATGCCTTGGAAGGTTTCCAGAGGGAGATCCCAGTTGCCTGCATTCCAGAGTAGGACTGTTTCACTCAGTGCCTAAAAATGAGGCTTGTGCTTAAGTGTGAGTGGATACCATCCCCCATTTGTTTACAGTGTTGTATCATAGACCGAAAGAAGAATATTTCAGACTAACCTAAAGAAAATCTTGCATCTTAAGATTCCTTTTTGAATGATCTCTGCACATTCCCTCGGCGGTGTTTTGAATGCACTTTCAGCCCCTTCCAGGAATGTGAATATGAAGAGGTTATCTCAAACAGCACTAATTACAGTTGAGTAAGCTTCATGTTTCAGATAATATATTGTAAGTGTGACTTGTTATTTTTTAAAGTATTACACATCACGTCATTGATAAGTGGTGTCTTTTTTTTTTCGGAGAGTAAGATGACCCTTGCTTTATTGTTGGTTACAGTCCAGTATGCTTGTGCATTGGCAAATTACAAATTCAGAATGTCTCTGCCAAGCTAAACGAGATGAGTTACAATAAGTAATACGTTGCATCCTTGCATGTTTTTCCAGGAATGAAGTGTAGGGTAGCGTATGTAGTAGAGATAAATATGCTGGCGGCACGCTTTGCTGCATATTTTGAGTGTACAAACAAAAGAATTGAGAATGAATAAATAAAGAATATACGTGGTCATTACCACAATTTGTGTGTTGCGTTGAAAGTGTGTAACCTTGTTAAAGGAGTGGTGGTGTAACCTGAAATGGATGGGAATGCCTTTTGTTTTAGATTTAGAGTAAAAAGGTAATTATAACTTTGGAAATGTTTTTAAAGAAGACAGAGTTATGTGATACTTAATATTTTTCTTATTTATACTTCTAGAAAAGGAAGAAGAATTTGACTGGGGAAAGTATTTGTTGGAAGGAGAAGAAATTTACCTTGGCCCAGGTGCGGATTCACCGGTAAGTAATTTCTTAAGGTAAAAAAAAGTAAGTGTATAAACTATTTTAATGTATTTGGTTGAGTTGCCCTGGCTTCTGTGCTATGTTAGATCAGTTCTCACAGGATTCCCTACTGTGCTGCTTCTAACTTAATACCGTGAAATACACACAGACCCAAGCAGAGTATCAATAATGCAAGTACTTTTGTTCTTGACCCTGTTCTGACTTAGTTCAGCAACTAAGCTGGCCCTTTCTGCTGACCCTTCTGCCTGCTCCTCATCAGAGCATCCTGTAGTTCTACAGTTAAACGCGCTTCCACTCCCAAGCTCCAATTCCCCTGAATGAAAGGTTTTTTGGAAAAAAAAAAAAAAAGCTTTCTTTTGGCAGCCAGTGTACTCTTCTGACCTCTCTCCTAATTAACAGGCAATTGCAAGGCTTAACCAGATGCTGTCCCTGGTATGGAGGGGTATGACAATGTTTTAGCACCAACATAGGATATATTATGACAAGAGGAGATAAGTACAACAGCAGATTCTCAAGTAATAATTTCACAGTACTAGCTGAAATTAATAGAATATATGTGGATTTCCCTGATCATCGTAACAAAGGCTTCTGGAATTTAGAAGCTTACCAATATTGTGAGAAGTAACCAGTATGGCACTAAGTAGGGAGTAGAGGAAGTTCAGGAGTTCATATCACATTTTTGAGTCTCAGGAGATGTTCTCCTGATAACTTTGAACAGCACAGTAGTGTTGTTGGAGCCTTCTCTCGTGTGATTGTGGGCACGTGGAATATGTTGCACAAATTCAGTAGCATGTGCTTTATGCTATACGTAAGACCAATCGTGTTTGATTTCCTTGCAGATAAAAACGAATGCTTTTTCCACCTTAGACGTGCAACCTTAATGTTAATATAACTTAAACCACTTAAACTCTGGGAGACAGTTATGTTAGTTTTAGTATTGTGAATTGACTTTATAGTGAAAACAACTAATAGGTTATGTTCAGCTTCACAGATCAATAGAAACTGAATATAGATCTGCCTGTTATACTGGGTTTTGTTACACTTGCTAGGATTGGTCTGGAGAAAGTGAAGAGGAGGAAGATACTCAGCCTTTGAGCAGGGAGGACTCGGGTATTCAAGTGGACAGGACACCTTTAGAAGACCAAGATCCAAACAAGAAAACAGTACCTAATGTTTCCTGGAAAGGTTAGATTAAACTGTAGTTCTTATATGTGCTCAAATTTAACAAGCTAATGCTACTTCTTTATTATTTAGTTGAGCTACTGGTAGACCTAGAATTGTAATTTAAAGATGCACCGTACTGGCATTGCCACTTGTTTAATTTTTAACAGTAAAGTAACAACATGGAAGGCTTGATTTGATTTCTGTTGATACTAATGGAGAAGGCTTCTGCTTATTTGTGTGGAAATATGCACAAATATTCTAAGATAGAAATGAGAACTTATACAGTAAATGTAACATGCAGTTTTACGGATATAATGTAATTTTTTATTTTAAAGTATCAGAATACTAAATAATGTGATTGACAACAGACGGTTGACTCAGTTGTAGATGTGAAACATTTTTGAAAAATCAGCTCTGTCATTCAAACACCAGTTGGCTTACTCTTGAATAGCTTCAGGCAATATTAACTAGCTGTATATTTTTGTGTAGAATAATATAGGACACAAAATACCTTGTATAAATAGACTGTAATATTCATAAGGCTTATAATCAGTAGCTATCTAATTAGGGTTAGGTATAGTTTTCTTGTTAATCACATTTAAGAGAAAAACATTTTTAGGTAATGTACTGAATGAATAGTAAAAAGGAACAAAGAGAAAAAGCTAAAAATATTTGGCACTTTATTTTTTCAAGTCAGCTTAAGTTTTGTATATATTGTTTAACAATTGCCTGAAGCACATTCTCTGACAAAGAATTGAAAACTATAAATGTCTGAGTTTATTTTCTAGGACTTTTCCTTAACTTTCAGGAGATAAGATACGTCTGTGTCTCTGTGTCACATAACTTGTGCATGATGGTATCATGCAAGTGAACACAGAGAAGTAGCTGTAATTTGTGATTTATTTCAAAAGATCTGTGCTTCTGCAGCTGAGTGCATAAGCTTATTAATAACTTCTCATGTGTTTTTATAAGCATTTCTCAAACAAATAAAAATATCACACTCACTATCCAATGTTTTCACAGTCGGTGAACCTGATGCCCGCAGCTGGCTGGAGCAGCATGTAGTTCCTCAGTACTGGACCGGAAGAGCTCCTCGTTTTTCACATAGTTTGCACTTGCATTCCAACCTGGCTGCGGTCTGGTAAGAAAACAATACCACCTACATATTCCTTACTGGCATATAATTTTAAATAATGACTTTATGAAGCATCTTTACTCTTAAAATAAAAAGGTAGTGTAATTTCTACTGATTTAGGGAAAAACAGAAATTAGTTAAAAGGGTACAAATTAATAAGATAAACAAACGAGCTTTTTTTTTTTAAATAATTTATTTTCCTTGTATGTAGTTTTTATTACTTTTGTCATTATAAGAAAGCGAGTTTTCCTTTTTCAAAGAAGCAGATGTTACTGTTGGGATTTTGTTTGGGTGGACCCTTCTGACGGTCTCTGTGGAACTAATGTAAGTGGGTTGTAAGTGGTCCTGGAAATTACGAATTCCCTAAAATTTAACTTTTGATTTATTTTTGGTATCTTGCTTAAAAGGTTAATCTTAAACAATGATTTTATGGGGGAAAAAAACATTCCAACATCCTCTGTGGTGTTGGAAAGAAAATGAGAAGGTTGTTTAATTAAACAAACAAAAACAAAAACCAATGCCTGATCATCTTTCCTTCAAATTCTGAAGGATCAGTACTGCATGAATACAGACCATTAGGTTTGTCTTTGGTTCCTTAATTTAATGAATTTCATAATCAAGAAGTTAAATTTATTTTAGTGTCAGTTATATTGCCAGTTATGAACCAAAGTTTACAGTCAATATTAGGAAATCAGCAACATAAATAAAGCAATACTACTTCTCTTATGAAGTTCTGTTAGCAGATGTGTGATAAATAAACAGTATTAATCTGGATTTTTGAATTTTTATCATGATTACATAAATATTGCCATTGATAATATTAATGACTCCAAATACTACAGATGCAAATAATTATTGAATACTTTACTAAAATGTGAAAAATACTTTGGAAGAATTGTGCAACACAGGATCAGAGGGAAGAGTTCTTAGTTGCTTGTGAAAGCTTCCAGTCCTTAAGCAAACTTTTCCGAAAAAGTATGAATTTTGTGATGTGGGTTAGAGAAATTGGTATTTTACTTTTTAGCTTAGTACTTTGAACAGCAAGAGTTAACTCCATAACTTTTCATGGCATTGAGAATGAAATAGTAAGTAGTCACAGGTCAATAATAAAACAAAACAAAAAAAAACACTCATTCAGTAATTTGGGTATTTGCTTAATTGTTTGTCTTTTATATACAACTGGGTAGTATTTGAGTGCTTTCCGTAGTATTTTGCTAAATGGTATGAAAAAAAAGTTTTTCTTGTTTGTATACTTAAAATGTCTGCATGAGCGTTGTGTATACCTGGATATAATTACAGCAGGACTGAGCCCTAAGATTATTGCTTCATCCTTACTTTCAGATTGTTGATCTGTAATCTCACCCTTAAATCATTTTCATATTTTACAAGGGACCACCACTTGTACGCCAGTAATCCTTTGTATGTGCCAGAAGAGAGAACACTAGTCACTGAAACTCAGGTTATACGGGAAACTCTTTGGTAAGAGCAGCATCAAAACCTGCGTTTTAACTTCTAGTGCTTTAGTATCCTCATTCAAGGAAATAACAGATTAATCTTTGAAGTTTTACCTGATCAAAGAATTATTACTGAGTGTTTAGCTTCCAGTGTTGCTGACAAGAAAAAATTCTGCTAGCATTTATCTAGCCATTCAGGTTCACAAAGAAGAAAATAGCTTACTGCTTCTTGTATCTTCTGGTTCCTCAAGTCTAACTGTTAAGAAGAACCAACTTGTTCTTATCCTGCCCGTAGGGATTTTAGTACTGTGTCCATTTTTTACAAAGTAGGTTTGACTCATCCCATTATTGAAAAATACCTCAACTGGAAAGGACCTTTAGGTTATACTTGCCTGGTATCAGTGTTTTATTGTTCTTGTAGCAACAACTTAGAGCACCAGTAGCATTGTAGTTGATCTGTGGTCCCCTTTCATTTGAAAAAAGGAAACGGTAAGGGAGAGCTAATCCTGTTATTAATTATATAATTGAGTCCATTAAGGGGTGAAAAAGCATTACTCTTTTCATTTCTTTTTCATTTCTTTTCAAGGCTACTTTCAGGAGTGAAAAAGCTTTTCATATTTCAGTTGAATGATGGCAAAGTGGCTGTGCGCAACGATATTATTGTAACTCATTTAACCCATGTAAGTTGTTCCTGAATCTAAGCTGAATATCTGTCATTAGGAAGATGCAATTTTTTGGGAATAGGAAACTAAACTGCTTGTGGAAAAATGATGTTTCTGTAATTGTTCTTAATTTAGTCAAAACATGCCTGACTTAATAAAATGGTATGAGCTGTTCCAGTATGTGAAAATGTGATGAATTGATAGAGATAGCAAAATTTTATTATATTTTAATTCATAGAAATATCTTGTGATTGTTATCTTTAGAAGATACAATTTATTATTAGATGATTCTAAAAAATACATTTTTTTTCTAGAATTGCCTAAGGTCTGTACTGGAGCAGATAGCAGCATATGGTCAAGTTGTGTTCAGACTACAGAAGTTTATTGATGAAGTGATGGGACACAGCCCGGAAAATGTAATGCATGGAACTGTTTCCACTCCAAAGAAAACTACTGAAGCCCCATTCAGAACCTATCAAGCTTTTATGTGGGCATTATATAAATATTTCATTAGCTTTAAAGAAGAACTTACTGAAATTGAAAAATGCATCATCAACAAAGGTACAGTGCATAGGAAATAGGCACACAAGTACATTTTATGAGAGGGAAGCGCACAAAACATTATGCAAATATGTTTTGAAACTGTGGAAGATGCTATGCTGCATTTTAAAAGCTCATGAATAGCATTGCCAGAATATGATTTTCTGCTGGATGTGCCTTTATACATTTTCTTTTCTTCCTCCCCTCAGACAAAACAGTCACACTTTCAATAGTGATAGATAAGCTGTCTCCCCGGCTGGCACAACTAAAGGTACTTCACAAAGTTTTTAGCACAGGAGTAGCAGAAGTTCCACCTGACACTAGAAATGTTGTACGAGCATCCCATCTGCTTAATACTCTCTACAAAGCTATTCTGGAATATGACAGTGTTGGAGAAGCATCTGAGCAGACGGTAGGGGAAATCATTTTCTCATGCTAGAATATTTGATATCTTAAATTTCTTTCTGGGGTGTGAGTTTGCTAGCTTACAGCTACTGGGGGTAGGGGGCAGATTTGGTAGTCAAAATAAATTACTGTTTTCTGAGAAGAGTTCAATCAACCTGGACAGAGTAAGATTTATGAGGAGATGAGCAGCAGTGCATTTTGGGGACTGAGGGGAGCAACTGTGGGGAATCAGAGGCCAGAGAGCTGTTACAAAAGAAGGAGCTTTGGAGTAGCTTTCCCCTTGTGTTATTTCTACAGGTGCATAAGTCAGTTAGTGTTGAAATGTAGAGTTTGGGTTTTACATTAACTTGCTGATTACACTAGTGAAAATGTAGTAGATACCATTGTGTACTTTCATTTTCCTGTTTTCTGCGTTACAAAACCACAGCATGTTTTGTGACTATCAGTTACAGCATAAGGGATGTAAGAGTGAAAATAATGAAAGTTGCTGTTCAGGCCTAATCCCAATGACAAAAGGCATATGGGGAACCTTGCACAATCAGTGCTGCCATTAAGAGTGCTAAAGCTGTAATTTTTAGTTCAATATTTTATCTTTAAAAATCTTTAAGGATAGTTACGTATTTCTTACAAACTTAGGACAGCACAACTAACAGGTCAGACTTTGCCTTATTGCTTGTAATGCTAAAAAAAAAAAAAAAAATAATAAATTCATCTACTTTCTTCTTTTTCCTTTAAATTCAGGTGTCCCTTCTGTTCTCTCTCTGGGTTGAGACTGTGAGGCCCTACTTACAGACAGTGGATGAATGGATAGTCCATGGTAATTTGTTTGATCCTGCGAAGGAATTTATCATTCAGAGGTAGGCATACTGATATTGGACCCACCTAATGCTGTGCAAGTATGAATACAAAACCTGCTGTAGAGCCTAGGAAGTAAATGGTGACAACAAAAGCAGGGTTTCATGTTTATTATTTCACTTGAGTAGAATTTGTTTCTTAATCGTTCTATTATGGATTGCTTCAGATTTCCCATTAGGGAAATTACCTTAGATTTTGATCCATACCAGCTATTGTTCTGGAATATAAATTATTTTAATTTTTCAATAATTCATTATTATGAAGAAATCCGTAGTAGTTGAGAACTCAAAAAACCTTATTGCATCCTACTTGACTTTTCTTTCTGTCATTCTACAGTTGTGTTTTCATAACTAATAATGGGTGATTTAAAATCCTACTTATATTTGAGCTTTGCTTTTAATTACATGATTTAGGTTACTTTCCAAGTAACTTCAAAGACTGAACTGTGCATGTGATGTAAATATAAACAGCACAAAAGAGCAAAGTGGACTAAGAATCGAGTTTCACCTACTCTGGAATATTTCAGCATTCCTAGTAATACTTGCTTCTCTGTGGATTTAATGTCCTAAATAAATCTGCCTGTCAGTCACTAATAATTGTTACGCATAGCACTGTGAATAATTAATTTCCCACACAAATTTAATTATAATTATCTGTCTTGTTTGGGGGATTTGGTTAGTTAGGTGTGTTGTGTTTTTTGTGGTTTTTTTTTTGTTTTTTTTTAACCCGCTGTGAATTGATTCTTTATTCTGTTAAAGCTATCATCCTTTCTAGAGGTGTCTGGATAGTTTATGATACGAACTTATTTTGTATGCTATGGATGTGCTTCTTGACTACCCCAAAAGAAGGGCAAAGTATAGAGGGAAGATGAAACTTACTATAAGATGTATATTCATCTTTTTTAAAAGGAAATATTCAACAGCTTTTTATTTCTTTGCAGAAACAAAAATGTTCCAGTTAATCACAGGGATTTTTGGTATGCTACGTACACATTATATAGTGTGTCAGAAAAGACAGAGAATGAAGAGAAGATGAGTGATAATGCCAGTGCCAGTTCTGGCAGTGACCAAGCCCCTTCAAGCAAGCAACACACTATGGTCTCTTTTCTGAAACCTGTCCTGAAGCAAATCATCATGGCTGGAAAATCCATGCAGCTGTTGAAGAATCTTCAATGCAAAGATGGCTCTCCGCAGCAGGCTGCATCGAGGGGTGAGGTGTCAGTTTGTCAAATGCCATGCTGTAGGCTATCTAATAGCATGGATGTATTCTATGTAATTGTTTTTCTGCAGCTTTAGAATAATGTAACTGTCCTTGTTATGTGTCAGTGTCATGGTTTGTAACTTCACGTGAAAACCATCTTCCAGGGCAAACAAGTGACAAGAACAAAGCAAACAAAGATGGAGCATTCCCTTCCCTTTTTATGGCTTCCAATATTGCTTTCTTAAACTTGTTTTCATATGCTTTCAAAGCACATTTAATTTGTTATGAGACAGACAAGAACAGTGTTTGTGTTCTAACAGTAAAACTGTTTTGGTTTAATAAGTAGTTGCTTTTCATTACTAAGTGATTGAATAATTCTGAGGTAGCACACACAACTTCTTTAAAAAAGCAGCATACTAATAATTAGAAGAAAGATATATTGACATTTTTATAGGTTTTTATATTTAGGAATTTTTTGAATGATTGTAAAAGAACACAGCAGTATAACCAATGTTGCTTTTTCAGAAGAGTCAAAATACATTTTTTGCTTACTCAGTTTCTGTATGTTTAATAGAGATAATTGAATTGTTTTGGAATATCTAGGCTCGTTTCCCCCCTTTGATGTGAGAATGTGATTTTTTCTAGTGAAGGCTGCAGGGCTGGTTAGGTGCTAAGAATTAATTGCCTTTGCGCTTGGAGGAAGAAGTTCTCTGACAGTCTCTGATCAGCAACGCATTTGAACTTATACCTGACTTTAAGCATTAGACCTCCTGATTTGGCAATACTTAGTTCTAACTATGTACTTGAGTACTTTCTTGAATAGCGGCCAAAACGTAGTTTGCTAAAATATATCAAGAAAATACGAGATTCCACAGTTCTTCTTGAGTGGTGGTGATGTTATCTTCTAGAAAAAAGTCTCACCATGAAATGTGTTGCCCAATTTAGATGCTGAAAGAAAGAGTTTGTATACGCTGTTCTTGGAATCAGTGCAGTCTCGCCTGCGGCATGGGGAAGAGTCTGTTCCAGATATTATTACAGAACAGCAGGCCACAAAGCAGAGCCTGATAAAGATGCAATCTATAGCAGAAAGACACTTGGAACTGGATGATGTCCATGACCCACTGCTGGCTATTAATTTTGCTAGGTAAGTAAACAACCACTTGCTAAGAAGGATCTTCCTGCGGTGTTGTTGAGAGCAGTGTTCTACTGAGTGATATTTGGTAAACCCAAATTTTTATTGCTGCTGCAGTAAAAAAGCAAACACAGTAAAGAGTGCTGATAATCAGTGGCAGAATCTAAATAAACATTACACGTGTGCTTAGTTAAAGAAAAACAATTAAAATCAGTGAGGAATCTCCTATTGACATCTGTTAGCATAGAGAGGGAGTAATCTTTCTCATAACCTTTTTAGCACACAGATAGGTGTTTTAGTAGTGAATATAGCTGTAAAATCTAAACTTCAATGTGCTTGCTTGAAGTTTGTGTTCTGTATACTTGGTGCGTATTCTTTGGAAAATGCAGCTTTGTTTGTGGTGGTGTTAGAGAATTTAAAAGCCTTGGAAAATTCTTGTTTACTGCATAAACATTGTTATTCTTCATAAAGAGGGAAGTCACACAGATTATAAATGTCTTGAGAATTAGCAGGAAAGGCTAACTCTAAACATCTTTCCTTTTTGTCATTGCAAATAAGAAATAGCTATTTATGTATTTGCTAAATACCAGCTATCAATCGTGTGCTTTCAGTTCAGTCTTAGAAGGAGTTTGTTTTAAAGAAATCATAATTAAGAGTAGATAAGACTCTATTACTTCTCTTGTTCATTGCGACTGATCTGGTTGTTAAAGCTGACAGTAAGTTTATTTCAATTTCTGACTCATCCAGTCATTGGTATCTGCAATGAAGCAGGCTTCCTCTTACAGTTGATTCAGCTACTGAGCAGATTTTCAAAAATTGTTATAATTTTTTTTTCTGTGACAAAATAACTCTACTTACTGGATGTAGGCTGCCCACAGACACGCTCTTCCCATGGAATAATATTACAGATTATACAAGTATCCCATATTTAAGGTGTCTCATGCAAAATCTGGATTTGTGCCTTTTTTTCTTTACCTGGCAGTTCATCTGGCTACTCCATATGCGTAACATAGTTTAAAAAGTTGATAATGATAAAGGGTTTATTAATCTGTTTGAACCTGATGTTGTTATTTCAGTGTTTGATTATTATTTATTCCTTTGGGATTACAGTGCGCTGTTCTTTTTCATGCTCTTATGCTTGATCATTATGTGTTGAAACTAACAAGAATGGCCAGTTATAATATCACTATCTCATATAACTGTAACATTATATAATTATATAGCTATATAACTGTAACTCTTTTAATGTAACAGTTGCAATTAACAGTTACAAACCAGCTTTTATTCTGCAGTATTTTTTTTAGAGTAGAAGCTCCAATTTCGAGTACGATTTTCAAAGGTATGACATTTTTATATATTGTAGGAATTATGTGCCTTCTTCCCTAAGTAGTGTGTTTATTTTGAAGATTATATTTGGAACAGAGCGACTTTCACGAGAAGTTTACTGGTGGGGACGTTTGTGTGGATAGATCCTCAGAATCGGTCACCTGCCAGACTTTTGAGTTGACTTTGAGGTCTTGCCTTTATCCTCACATAGACAAGCAGTACCTGGAATGCTGTGGTAATCTGATGCAAACTCTAAAGAAGGATTATAGGTAAGAAAGTAAATCAGTTTTCCTCAACATTTTTATTTACCAGTGATATGCTACATACTAAAAACATAATTTTTATTTTAAAGATTTTGATTGAAAAGCCTCAAAGTGTGTTTTATTTCTTCTGCAATTTGTTAATCACTAAAAAAATCATTAGCAAAGGAAGGGGGATTTAACATTGTCGTGAGTGAAGCTTTGGTCTGACTTGAATCAACAACAAAACAGTCGTTTGTCTTGAGTGGTTGTTTAATAGGGAAGTTGTTTCAGATCGTATTTTTAATAGTGTTGCTGTTTGAAACTGGAAGGCAAATTTTAGGAGGCCAGAATAGATTTATTTAATATGAGGTTCAATTGCAGTAATGTAAAATTTGTATTATACGAAACAATATTAGTGTTGTTTTTTTTTGTTTTTTTTTTTGTTTGTTTTTTACTACATAAAGTGAAAATGACTATTCCTTTTATATTTTATATGGTCATAAGTCACTGATTTTTAATCTCTCTAAAGTACTTAATGAAGTCACTGTGCTTTTAATCTGTCTATAGTACTTAATGTATTTTTATAGTCTTTGTTTCTGAAAAAGTAATTAAAATCACTTTGATCACTTTCTGGAGCTCCATATTGAAGTCCCTTACTACACAGAACTCTCCCTGAAATTGCATCTCCTTTCCTAAGTTCTGTTTAGAAGGAGGGATGGTATTGCTAAAGCTGTCTTTGAGAATAGCCTAGCCTGTAAGAAGGCTGAACTCCATGAGCACTTCTGTTGAAGGTAGCGTGTTGTTCAAACTTACAAGAAATAATGGGTTGGTTATTTTGTTTTATTTGAATGTACTTGAAGGCTGCCTGAGGGGTAAGCATAGGATTTTGTGTGGATTTCACTGAATTTCTTTTCAATACTGAATTTTTGTAAGTAAGAGTTCTTAATGTTTTGTTCTGTAACAACTATTTGATTTTGCTTGTATGATTAAGCCTTCAAAAATGTTGTATCTTGCCCTGTTTAGGCTTGTAGAATACTTGCAAGCAATGAGAAACTTTTTCTTGCTCGAAGCTGGTGATACTATGTACGATTTCTATACATCCATTTTTGACAAAATACGAGAAAAAGAAACGTGGCAGAATGTTGCTTTCTTAAATGTTCAACTTCAAGAAGCAGTAGGGCAACGTTATCCAGAGGACAGTTCAAGGTAAAATGCAAAATCCTGTCAAATACACTTTAGTTACCGTTTCTATCACATCTGCCCATAGTAAAATACTTCACTTGCATAGGTCAATGCTAATTATTGCGTATTCATTACAAACATCTGTTTTAATGAAGCTTTGAGCTTCATTAAAGCTTCTTTCTACACACCTCTACCTAATTAAATTAGACAATTGATATTTAATGATAAGAAATTGAAAATATCTGATGGAGGTAGCCAGTGATTTAAAACAGATCACCATCAATAAAAGCACTTCTTTCTTTGCATAGGTTGTCTATATCATTTGAAAGTGTTGACACAGCTAAAAAGAAACTTCCTGTCCACACCTTAGATGGCCTGACATTAAGTTATAAGGTAAAGTGTAGTAAATTAATATTGCCGTGGTTTTAATTCTAGAACAGATTTAAAGTGTTGCGTTAAAGTGACTTACCTTTTCTTGCCTTGTCTTTCTGTCTTATCCTCTGCTCTTCTTAGGTTCCTTGGCCTGTGGATATAGTTATAAGCTTAGAGTGCCAAAAAATTTACAATCAAGTATTTCTGCTCTTGCTGCAAATAAAGTGGGCGAAGTATAGCCTAGATGTTTTACGATTTGATGGTAAGAAACTGTTTCAGTGAAAGATACTCTAACAACTTGTTCTGTGGCCTAAGGGTATAAATAGTCTACTGCTTTCTTCAGTTTTAACTAGTATTAACCAGTTAGAAGTTTGATTCATTCTATAGAATACTAATACGTATTAATTTCAGAAATTAGATCTATTTAGCAGGGCATACTTTTCACATTGTTTCAGCCTTAGGGATGACACTGTTTATCCATGCATTCCTGTTGTCTCTGTGGTTCAGGTCTGGTTAGTTTATATTGAAACTTGCTTCATTCTTCAGACTTTGCTGTTGAAAGGTGTGTCTGCTGCACCCTAGTGTTTTGCTTTATTTATAGCCCAAGTTTTATCAGTAATATCTTGCAAACAAATTAAGGAAACAAAATGAAAAAAAATACTCTGAGATTGAAACAGTAAGCTAGACAGGAATAGATACTTAAAGCTATATGTTAAATATTTGGGGGTTGTAAAAAGAGATATTTTGGTGTCTTCCTTCACTGGATTATGCTTTTCCTTTCTCATATAAGTTCTTGTCCTAGAAAATTCTTGTCTAGAAAAACAAATTAGAAAGTTGATGCTTCATTTATGTTTTGTATATCAGTTAACTAATTCTTTTCCTGAAAGTTTTCTGTTGTTTAAACTTAAACTTTACGTACATATTTTTGTTCTAGTATTTTCCCCATTGTGGAGATAGTATACACGTTTATTTTTAATATAGTTGTGTGTTTTTCCTTTCACATAAATAGCTTTTAAATAGCACTTCCTATTCTAGTATTTATCAAATTGCATGGTACATGTATTTTCAAACTATTTCAATATATTGCTGCTATATTTTAATAGAACACCTGAATTGCAAGAAAAAAATTGTGTGTCTCACAGAATAATAAGAAATAAAAATTAGTTTCAAGTTACATTTTAGCCACAGTTTGTCTTCATAAATGCTTCATTTAAATACTTTTGCATTTTCTTTTTAGAACTAGTCAGTGCTGCAGAAAACTCACAGGTTAAGGAAGGAACTTTATTAGAACACGGAACACTTCCTCTATTTGGACTGCAAACAGAAAGTATAAAACAACAAATACATCGCATGTTCCTCTTAAGAGTGAAACTTATGCATTTTGTTAACAGTCTGCACAACTACATCATGACAAGGGTTTGTCTTATATCATAATTTCATTTATACTAAGAACTTGTAACTGAAGATGCAGTATTATTTTTTCTTTATGTCTACCGAGACCAAATACATGCAAATAAAAAGCAAGATCATATTCTAATGTCCGTTCTACAAAGTGATTTGAGCTTAAAATATATCAGTATTTATTTGGCCATTTAAAATCAGTAATTCTAAAAATACTTTGGAAGTTCATCATGTGGATGAATCTTTTGATATAATTAGTTCTTTTCTTTTTGGTTGTTTCTCCCAGTATAATGTTCCTAGTGTTCAGTCATGTCAAAATATGTTTGTTTAAGCTGTTGAATCTCTTAAGAGATATTATACTTTCAAAAGTATTCCGAAAGACATTTTTATTTAAATTGATCCTTCTCAAAAATATCTAGTGTACTGATCCAAATGTGTATGTATAACCTCTCAAAAACGAAGGTAATGCCTCTAGATTCATATCTGCTTTACTATTGCCTTTTTTGATCTTTTATGAAATCAATATTCTCTAAATCAACTCTTCTGGGGATAGTATGCCTGCCTTTCTGCAGTGGCAATGTTCTTATTTAAGTGAAGAATGTCACTGAGTTGTGAGAAGAACTTGAAGTTTTTACTGTGTTGATGGTAGCAGGGAGGTTGAGCCTGAAAGATGCAATTGGAAAGGGCAGAGCAAATGAATGGAGCAATTATAGGCTCTCTCTCCCCCTCTTGAAAAAGTCTTGAAAGAGAGTCGTAAGCACTTGTGTGGAACACTGAATTTAATAACTGTGATCTTCTCCTTAAGATTCTTCACAGTACGGGCTTGGAGTTTCAGCACCAGGTAGAAGAAGCCAAAGATTTAGATCAGTTGATAAAGATTCATTACAGATACCTATCTACAATCCATGATCGCTGCCTGCTGAGAGAAAAGGTGTGTAAAAAAAAATGGAATATTTAGTGCATTGAGGTTAGCAGGACAAGAAAATGGTTTAGTACTAACTATGATGCCTATTTTGCGGTTCATACATAGGTAGCAGTATATGGGTCCCCTAAAGGAAATGGTAGCACATCCAGAGTTAACACTGTGATTCAGTTTCTCTTGCAAGTCTCAGCTCCAATTCTATGAAGGAGAGAAGAGAAGATAAAATGAAATTCTTTACACTGGGTTTCACTTAATTTACTTGGTTTTGAGAGAAGAGATGTTGGGATTTGAACAAACCAAGACTTGGAAATGTAACGAGGATTGTATATATTGGTATGGTAGGAAATGGAGATTCAAGGCTGTAGCCTTCTATTCCACATGCTGTCTGTACTAGTCCTCATCGAAATAATCACAGAAATGAATGAGAGAGCAAATACAAAACACATCTTAAATGTGAAGACTTGCCGTGTACCTAGGAGACTGTGTTTTGTAGATTAGATTAAATGGCGTGGGATACCTTTGTATCTGTAATAATGAAAATGATGCTTAACTATGAATTTCTGACTGCTGTTCCTTTTGTTTGATTGTTACTTTAGGTTAGCTTTGTGAAAGAAGCTATAATGAAAGTGTTAAATTTGGTACTGATGTTTGCAGATCGTTGGCAGGCTGGTTTGGGGGCTTGGAAGTGAGTATATATACCTAAAATTCTACATGGTCGTGATTTCACAGCTCAGAATGTGCTTTTGAGGTTTTTTTGCCCATGAAATAACAAGACTTTGCTCAGTGTTTAACACCACAGTTTAACAGATACCAGAGGCTAATTGCTGTTTATTTTTAAAAAGTGAAATTTATTTTAGATAGAAAAATAAATAGAACATAGCAAGTTTCCTGCACCGATGTCAGTGTATATATTCAGTATTTACTAATTAAAAGTGTGCTTCATACGTAACTTTTAAATGTAAAGTCTTGAAAAGATTGTAGAGCATAGCAACAAAGGGTTTTCTTTTCAATCATGTTTGCTCATAATGGTAAAATGAGAGGCTCAAGGGTTTGGTTTATGATGGAGTTTCCTAGCTGTGATGTAAAGTTGTAGGCAGCCAGATGCTGACTTCATTAAATGGTTTTTGAGAAGTGGGAATATTGCTCCGACAATAGGGACCAGGGATGGCTGTGCTGAAATTCCAGTGAATCATAGGAATAGTAGTTCTTGTCAGTTGGAACCACACAGTTCCTCCTAGTAAATGTAAAAATCTCTAGGGGGATAAAGAAATCATTCCTAATGCCATTGCGATAGCACTCAGGCACTCCTGTCTAAATTGCCTGAGTTTTCTCGAAGTGTTATACACAGACGTAACTGAACTATGGTGAGTTCAAGGCAGATTGCTGTGCAAAGAGCGCTCTGGTCATTTACTGGGAAGCTGTGGTTATATTTTGCAGATAACAGTTGTTCAGCTGTTAAGTGTACCTCTGTTAAACTGTTTTGTAGGATGGAATCCATAGAGAAGATGGAATCTGATTTTAAAAACTGTCACATGTTTCTTGTAACTGTCCTCAACAAAGCTGTCTGTCGAGGCTCTTTTCCTCACTGTAAGTACATGAGGCTTTTCCTAAACCTACACTTCTTGGGACACAAGCTTTATTACGAATATATTTTAATCTGTTTGTCCATACATCTTAAAATAGTTTGTGAAAGGTATTCAGGGAAGCGTGAAACCTTTACTTTTTAATAAATTTAATCATTTATTCTTGGAGTATGTGTACCATACTTTATTTTTTATGACAACTACCTTCAGTTTACCTCTTTGCTTGAGGAAAAAATGACTGATGTAGCCAAGAGAGCAACAGGCAGTCTTCTACATGAATAAATGAAACCAAGACCTGGAGAGCATATAAAAGCATTCTTTCTGATGTTGCTGGGTGACAGACAGTTGTGATACATCTTAAACAAATAAAGTTTTAGTATTATGATGACTTAGGTGCAGCTGCTCAGAGCTCTTGGCTCTGCCCATCCATGTAGGAGGCTGCTTCATCAGTAGCAGAAACAGCAGAGGAGGATGTGGCTGTGCTTCCACTTGCTTCCACTTGATATTAGCTTAAATTGCCAATTGATGCCAGTTTGAGTTAAGGAGGCAACTTCTGAATGGGGTTAGCTGGGATGTACATGCACATTCACCTTGCTGCTTCTTTGAGAGCAGTACTGTCCAAAAGGAAGCAGGATGGGCTTCTGAAAGAGGTTTATATCTTATATCAGCGCTGTTTAGCCTACAAGACCTTGTATGTAAGAACTGTCTGTGAGGATGGCTTACTGCACATAACTCCCCCCAACTTTTATTCATTTTTTTTATTTACAGACATCAGTATTTCTTGGCAGTTAGCTCATTTCTTGACAGTTCTTACCAGTTTTCCATTAGTTATTTGAGGTGGTAACAAAAATGGCAATGTTGCCTGAAATGTCAGAGATTCGTAAAGTTTTAAATGTCTTACCATCTTAAATCCTGAAATGTTAAAATTTTAAAAATAAACTGGTATCTTTCTTTTTAAACTACAACGCTGAATATTGCAGTGAATGTTTGCAGACTGCAAATACTAACTTTTTTATGGTTTGCTTCACAGTGGAATCCTTAGCTTTGTCACTGATGGCTGGCATGGAACAAAGTTAACACTTGCACCTGAACTACTAAGCAACTGAAAGCAGCATTTACACTGAATTTCCATTGTTAACTGTGAGCATTTTACACCCCATTTTGAAATGTGTCTAGCTAAATAATACTGATGGTTTGGAGTTGTGTAAAGTATGTTAAAATGTAAATACTGTACAGGTATTTAAGTGCGTTGGTTGTGGCTGTACTTTTCTCTGTATGTATATGCTTTAACATGAAAAAACGTGCAGTGTAAAATGCATCCTTTGTAAACAGTCTCACTTGAAAATATATAAACTGTACTTCATGCTGTATAAAGGATTTTTTTTTCTATTATAAATAATTGTTGATTTACTGTTTTTCATTAATTTTGCAGCTCTGAATAGGTCACATGGCAATGTGGAGTGGTATGGCAATTCTTATTATTCAGAAGTTTTGTTGAGTTCATTTTAGCCTCTTCTTCCTTTGAGAAAAGGAATCATATTTGCTTAATGTTCTTAGGGAACAATTAAGACTGTTACAATAAACTGGTATAACAAAATACAACATCAATTTAATTAAAGGATATTATTGCAGACCATAAAATACCAGTATTTTGAATTTAAATGATCAATACTTTACTAATTTTAGCAATAAACTCTTGTCAGTTTAAGCATGATCAAGATCACAGTGCGTGATATATTAATTTTAACTACTGGATTGCTGAGGTGTTTGAGGTGGTCAGATATGACTTGACCCTACTTCAAAGCCGTTTGCAAACAAACCTTTTATCTAATAACTAACTTCTTGTAAAGAGGTAGATCATAATACAGAAGGGTACATTTTTAGAGAAGTAAACGTGGGGCTTGTTCTGCACAAGATGACTTGCCCTGTCTTCTCCCATGGAATTTTCTCTGTAATTCTGGCATCGATACACCTCTATGTTAAAAGAGAATATCAGTCACAGCTGTTTACCTTTTTATTTATTTGAATAAATAAAAGATTTAGTAATTGGAATTCTACCGTTGTGCATGTATTTCTGCTGGAACCTAATTGGTAATTTATTAAAGCTTGAGAGATGTTCCTGCTATGGAAGTAGAGTACTTACTACCAGCCATGAGACTGTGGCTTGTGTTACGAAACAATTCTTTGCAGCTGTGAGTTGCTGTGTTACTTCACATGAAGAGGAATGTTGTGAGTCTTGTGTGAACAGGAGGTCTCAAAAGGTTCTTCAAAGCTACAACCATTTTTTTTTTTTTTTTTTTTTATTTTTTTTTTGCTATATAGCACTAGGAAACTTCCTACTATCCTGTAGCATGTTCTTTTTTGTTTGACTGAGTGGAGGTTTTGCTTTATCTTGTATTACATCTTGTATTGTCTTCTGCAACTGCGTAATAGTTTTCCAAGAGAATATTTTGTATGATAGGAGGACAG
The DNA here is from genome assembly GCF_009819795.1 of Aythya fuligula. NCBI lineage: Eukaryota > Metazoa > Chordata > Aves > Anseriformes > Anatidae > Aythya > Aythya fuligula. Next base: position 136,963,849 of record NC_045559.1, read on the forward strand.
CTCCTAACACAAGTAATTTGTGCTTCTAGTTTATCGGGACTGGTTTTCGTTTGAAATTCCACGCAACGTATCGCATGCAGAGGCAGCATATATGCTCCACTAAAGGCTTCTTGCTCATTCAGGGTAAAACTGAATAGCACACTGGTAGTTTTTAATTGTATACTTGGACTGGGAAGTTCAGCATTTGCATGCACTGGCTCATTATTTTTTGAGTATATGTATGTTATGTACTCTATGCTTTTAAAAATCTAAGAAGCAGTTGCTTTATTCCTCCTTTCTGTACAGTGATTACCTTTACCTTCAGTGAAATTCCTGCTTTTCATAGACTTGCCTTGACTAATACTAAGGAGATGTGGGGAAAAAAAAATCCTTCAGCCCTTCATGTTGATGAAGCAGTGATCCATTATAAATTCCTTTACAGCTCTTACTTACTTTGTAAGTAAAAATGCTAGTGAAATATAGTGAAATTGCTGTTTCAACCAATTTCCTGCTAGGAAATTAACGGTGCATTCTGTGGAGAGATCTCTGTGTGCTTTGGAGGTGGGTGATACCTGCTCCTTATTGCTCAGCCAGCTTCCAATGGTGACCTGCTCTTCTGTCATCGTAAAAGCACAGTTTGGGGGCATTTTACCAGTTTGCTCAAATTTCTGAGTAACGTTTTCTGGTTTCTGATTCTCACAGCAGTGCTGTTACTTGGATCACATCCCATGTCCATTAGTTCTGGACATTTTAAACCATGTTTCCAAATTCCTGCTTACTGTCTGTCACCTGTGAATTGATTTGAATCTTAAACTTTAGATCCTCCTCTTCAATGAGGAGGCACAGCGTTCCAGTATGCCTTACTCGCACTTTTAGGATTTCGAGTACGCAATTGCAGAAATGTGAGAAAAACTAGGCCTGATTCGTTGCACTTCTGTTTAGATTTGAGGGGGTTCTGACGTAGTCTTTTGTTTTGTAAATGATTAAGTCTAACTAAGGAAAGCATTAAAAAAAAAAAAAGGCAAAGCATCTGAAAACTGAAATTTCTACGCTTCTAAGGGGTATCTTCTAATTTGAAATTATATTTTAAAAGCCCACTAGGTGGCAGACTTCAAAATTTCAAGGGATTGCTTTTAGTAAGTTCTCTTTTTGAGCTGACGGTTGTTGCTTTCGTAACATCAAAGGACTGTGTTTAAATAAGAAAAGCTATGTTCCTTGACCTAAACATGAAGGCACAAGAAGGCCTGCTTGGGTTTTTGAAAAATGAAAATAAGCACTCAAGTGATGTACAAGGGAGAAGGGAACAGTTTTGTAAAGCAGCACGGATGTAGGTGGAATAGCAAGCATGGATTTGGGTCTTTAAAAATGAGGATTTGGCTAAATGGGATTAGGAAAGATTATAATATTCAAGGTATGGTGTTAAATCCGATATCGAAAGTGTCTGGAATAAAGCACACTGTTATCGGGTCCTGTCACAGTTGAATCTGTGCTTTATTTCGACATTTCTTTTTTCCTCTTTATCTTCTGGGTGCACTCTGTGAGAAGTTACAGCAAAGAGGCCCTTATCTGTCACAATACTTTTCTTCCTTCTCCTTTTATTTCTCGTGACCTTCTGTCATATCTAGGTCTCATTTTAGCACAGATTTTGTAAATTCTCTTAACGCTTTCTTAGTTGTTCAGTTTTAATAACCTTCTAATTACCCACTAGGTCCTTGAGGACCTTTGCTTGTGTCACATTACTGATATCAAGAAAGTTAGCAAGCAGTTGTGAATCCAAAGAGGCCAAGTAGGGGATTCGGGGCAGTGGCTTGCATGATACAGCATGTGACCCCGAAACAGCAAACAGAATATTTGTGTGTGTTAAAGCTAATAAGGGTGACAAAGTTGGATGTAGTGCTACTATTCATGTTATTTCCTGACACGGTACGTAGCTGGAAGAACACAACTGTTGATCTGGGGAAGGCAACCTGTTACCGTGTAATGCTCAATCCGTAACAGAGTGCTTCGTGCCTTGGTAGTAGTTTGTTAAAACAAAAATTTAATGCTTTTACAGAGATTATTGAAATCTTCTGGTACGTTTTGAAAGATGAATTGCATAGCAAATGTGCCCTAGTCTTAGGGCAGGTTCCTGCTTTCTGAGCTCTCTGCTCACTGATGTCTTTTGAGACAGTTGTCGCTTTCAGCTTGGTCTCTTCTGCTTGAACTCCCCAAGCACTGTGCCTGTCTCCTCCTGAGAGCTGAAGCTACAGGCTTGCGTTACTTGGTGTGGGAACATGGAGTGTGTTCGTAGTCTTGCTCTGCTTCAAACTGTTGGCCTTGTCTGACACAAAATGAAGTCTGTACCGACCTCTTGTGCCCAAAATCTCCATTTCTCTTGAGTATGGACAAGTGGCTGATGATTTGCCAGGTGTGTGGATTTATTTCATTGATTTTCAGACAACTTTGTAGTTTTGCATGATGTCCTATCTTGGGGTCATTGTGGCCATTGCCTACCTTGGCTTCCCAAAAACCTTTCTGTGTTGAATCATGATGGTTTCCTGTGCTGTCTGTCTTCCTTTCCAAGGAGGAAGAGATCTCTGTGGGCTCAGCTGGTGAAAACTGAATGGATGGATGGATGGATATGCTGTTGAGCTTAATTGCTAGAATATCCAAGTGGAAAGGTGCAGAACTGGAGAATATGTAAGCATTTTAAACATATGTAGGCAGGACCCCAGGGCTCCTGTCAGACCTCTTCATTCACATGGAACTGAAGCCTTCTGTAGATTCCTGTGGGCTCCCACAGAAGATTTTCTTTCACAGACCTTGCATAAATACTGTAAAGCCCAAAGACAGGAATTCAAAACAAAACAAAACCAGCTAGAATTCAGGAAATAGACTTGTGGGTGTCTGTGGCTAGCATAGTGCTTTGAACGAAGGCTTCTGCTAATGTACAGAGAATTGGATTAAGCCTGTTACTAACTAATATCTGTTGTTCATCTGATGTAGGTGTAAGGTATGCAAGTTGTCAGGAACATAATGCATTGGTGTTATCGATCTCAGCAAAGATAGCTAGCAAGTAGGGGTTAAATACCAGGTTTAGATAAATTCCAGCCAAGTTAGGGCTGTTTGAGATCTCAGTTCTGGCCGCTGGCATCAGTGACTCGAGAAGGAGCATAGGAAGACCCGGGGCTCAGCCGATCCTTAGGGTGAGTTGCCTCCTGGCAGTGTCTTGCTTTCATGCAAAGCAGCCACTCCTGGCAACAGGTGACTTTGGTAAGTAACACTTCTGGGAGCTGCAGCGGCAGTCTTGCACAGGAGCACTGAGTGGCACCCATTTTGGGGGCAAGCCACAGTTGATCGGAGCTCGCTGAGACCTTATAGCTTTGGAGCAAGTTCCACGTCTAGAAACATTGCACTTCAAGTCTCCCTTGCTGCTCTCTAGTGGCTTGGGAACTGGGGTCTCAATGCTGATGCAGACCAAGTGGCTGCATTAAGACAAATCTGTTGTCAATTTGCACTCACCCAGGACACGGAAACTAAATCAATCCTGCATTATAAAGGTGAGTTGTTCTTTAACAACTTTAACTTCTATTTTAACAACATTGCCCCAAGAGTAGTTTGTAGAAGAGGGTGCAGTATCAGCCAGAAACAAGCATCTCGCTCTCGTCGTCTTCTATAGTTTTCACTGAACAGGATTTAGGAGCTAGGCTGATCAGGAGCTGTGACAGGTGAAATTCATTCATTCAATGTATGCACTCAGAGTACATCAGGGAAACATCCAGACAGAGAAGCAGCAGCAGCCCCATCCTAGAAAAGAAACTTGCACAAATTAACAGACAAGCACTGAATGCAGCACTGGAAAAAATAAGACTCTGGAGATATGGCAGTAACACGGTGAAATGGAAACAATAACGTTTTGAAATGATGCGTCATTTCTCCACGAGCTGTTGGAATTCATGATGATGTGGAATAACGTGATAAGATGGTACTTGAAGGAATGATAATTACGGGATTTAGCAACTTATTCCCACTTTTTGAAGTTTGTCTTGTAGATGATACTGCAAAAAAAAAAAAAAAAAAAAGGCTGTTTAAGGAAACTTAGTACAGGGGTAACTCGTTTGGAAAAAAAAAAAATCAAGTAAAGGAATAATTTTGAGGAAAACTCTAACTTGTTTGGAAGTTTCCAAGCTCTACGTTGTCAGTAACCTGTATGTATGTACTCCGGTGGATTGTGCCTGCCATAAATTAGAGCAATTTTGACAAGCTTTAACGAAGCAGTTTCATGTCGTGGTAGAGCATATGCGTTCATGGGATGAATCTTGAAGAACCAGAGCTTGAAATGGGAGAAGGTGAAGCGGAAAAAGATGTAAGCAGCCTTAAAAATGAGCAACTCCATGGTGCGTTTTACAGAAAAATACAGCAGGCGTGGCGCCTCGGCCGGGACGAGGGCTGTATGTGGGCACCACCCATAGGAAATATGTTCAGGGGGTTTCCTGGTGCCTCCCCTCTGTCTTTCAGCTTAGATCCTTGACCCTTACTGCCAAAGTGAAGGAAAATAAATAAACACAGGCGTTAATTTTCCACACGGGGGGGTGGCACTGGGAGGGCTGGGGCTACCCCTGGCTCTCCCTTGGCTTGCAGTCCCGAGGCGGGCGCTGCCTTTTGGCGTGTTAAACCCAACAAAAACCCCAACCCCCGCCCTCCTCTCGTCAGGGGGAGGCCGAACCGGAGGGCCGGGGAGGGAAAAAGCTCGGTGGCGGCGGGACGAGGAGGAGGAGGAGGAGCTGGAGCGGCAGGAAGGGTGTTTCCCTGCGCCGCTCCAGCTCCCGGTGACTCAGGCAGGAAACTCCCAGCCCGGCGCGGCCCAGGAGCGGAGCCACCCTCCCCGAGTCCCCTCCGGAGCCCCCCGGAGCCGGGCCGGGACCCCCGGAGCCGGCAGCGCCCAGCGGGTGAGAGCCGGGGGGCGGCGGAGCCCGCCCGGGCTGCGGGGCTCGGAGCGGGGGGGGCCCGGCCCCGGCTGCGGGCCCCGGCGGCGCCGCCTCAGGCGCGGCCTCGCCCCCTGCCCGGCGTAGGGGCGGCGGGCGGTGACCTCGTCTGGGGGCTTTTTGGTTTATTTTGTCTCGTTTTGGGGTCGTTTCTCGTAGCTCGGGTGGCTGCAAGCCGGCCTGTCTCTCGGTTGGCGTCAAAAGTCCCAATGCTCGCCTCAGCAACCGCGACCCGTCGGCTGGTACCGCAGGGCTTGCTTGGGCTTTGCTTCCAGCGCTGTCCCCCAGCGGGTTGGGGACAAAAACAAACAAAAATCGTGTATAAGTTCAGCCTGCATCAAGGTGGCGGTCCCGTGGGTCTGCAGGCATTGAGCAGGGCTTTTGGGGAAGTCGAGCTTTATCCAGTTAAATGAGTGATGTTTCAGCGAAACCCGTGGTGTGAGGGGGTAGGAGGGTGGTGGATGAATTCACAGACATCTCGTACGTGGCTGGGATGTGTTTCCGACAGATAAGGGCCGAAACATTTCATCCCTTGGAGTCTTTCCTTCAGCCCCTGAGGTATCCCTCTAGCTCCTCAGTGAAGCGTCTGCCCCTCAGTGAGCCCGCGCTGCCTTGCTGGCTCATTCCCGTGCCACCCCACGGTAGGTCCGAGTGGCATTTAGACATGTAGATTGTTATTTATGCTACCGGGAAGTCGTCTGGGAGTCTGCCCCGAGTGGAGGAAAGCTGCCTGGAAGGGTTTCTCCCTAATTACATGGCCCTGCTGCTGTAAGCCAGGGGAGAGGCAAAGCGTAGGTTAGGCTCTGCAATGAGCAGCGTCCTTATTGGGATCCCCTCCTTTGTCACAACTGTATTAACTTACCGAAAACTTCCCTGTGTGGTGTCCCTGCTCGGCAATTTTTTCAGAGTGGGGCTTCTAATAATACCCTCAGAAAACTTTTTGTTTTCCGGCTTATGCTGGTATCAGTTGCATGTATACAAACTGCCTTACGCACAGGCTGAGTCTGCACGCTCTGTGCTCACAAAGGTTCTTGCTTCGTAGTTTTATCCAACTCCTGCTTTCTGCCCTTTCAAAAACTCTTTTTGTTTCTTTCCTCCTGACCTAACATAACAGACTTCTCAGCATTCCCAAACAACTGGCCCGTGAAGCCTGGCTGGTGCAGGCAGCCGGCATTTCTGTGGCTGCCCAGAAGGAGGAGGAGGAGGAGATATTCGGAAACAGCCTGCACAAGATCGGGGTGCAGCAGCATCAAAGCTTGCTCAAGGAAATGTGCAGTTCATTTTCTTTTTCCTTTAAAGGATAATGTTGCTGGGTAAGACTGCATTGTTTGCAGACCTGGGGTTTGGTCAGCTCCCGTTCAGGGTGCTGAGGAGGAGAGTGGAGCAGCGTGTGAGATGTGTTCAGACCTCTGCTAACTGAGGTCTGGATATTGTGTTATCTATTAAGGGGATTTGAATTGTGAAAATTGTTCTAAAAAATCCACATTATGAGAAAGGGAATGTTCCATAAACAATCCATACTCTTCATTTCGTAACTCCTGAATGACTGCTTGACACAAAAAATTGTAATTCTTTAGTGTACAATGTACACTATCTAAAGCATTTGTTAACAAAATCCTCGTTTTTTCAGTTTGCTTTAGGTAGAAATCTGCCCCTAGGCTTGAACCCACAATCTCTCTTGACCAACTACACAGACCTTAAAGTATAATTAATAGATAGCTGCTCCAGCTGCATGATTATATTAGACGTTGGACTCATATGTGGCTTAATTTTGTTTAATGCTTTCTTTATTCTCTCTGGGAGAGAGGTATCTTGGAAGGTGACTAGTCCCTGAGAGCAGGTGCCATGATCTTTTCATAACTTGTTTCTCAGAATCAGCAGACTTTATTTTGTTCTTTGCCTTTTCTTGAAAGACTTCTTCAGAAACATTCAGATCAAGGCTTGTTTAAAGAGTGGAGACTTCAGAGCAGTTGTACTGGATCTACAAAGTTACATAAGACGGAACAAAAATCCCTTACAAAGCTCCTTTTCGTGGATTCAGTTTTATTCATCGGTCGGCCAGAAAGCTGCTAGAATAGCTTGCAGTGTTACAGAAGAGAAAATTAATTTTAGGATAATTTCCACATGCATTTATGTATGAGTCAAGACGATCCCATTTTACAGTCATTGCTCCGTGTTCTCGGGGCAAATTCTTAATGTGGTTCCTTCACTGTACCAACAAGTAAAAGTAAACTTTAATGTTGGGCAGTGTGCTGTACCGTAGTGAATCAGAAGTCAAGATGTGACTGACTTGGCTTCTCTTGAAAGAGCGACAGGGAGAGTTTCTGAATTTTTATTGTCTATATATTTTTAAACAGCTGTAGCTACTATGGCAAGCCCAGCTCAGGAAGTAATTATTTAAGACCTGCAATAAGGGCTTGTTTCTGTAGGGGTTTTGCAGGAGCTTGACACAAACTGAGCACAAACGGCCGGCGAAGTGGTTCGGATGGATCCGTGTGTGCACGTGGGAATGTGATTCATGGAACTGCTTCTGAGCTCCCCTTGGATGTGCTCTCGATTAGATCACTTGGTAATCTGAGAGCGAGAAGTAAACAGAACAGGCTTGGAAACTCCTGATATCCAGAACATAAAACTTGCTACAAGTGGCCTCTGGTAGACTCTCTTCTCAGGAGGGGTGTGAGAGGAGGAAAGGTGGACGTGATGGTCCTCCAGCTGGGCAGGTCGTTTCTGCAGGTCTTCTTTTCGGGAGTGTTGGTCAGGAGGTGATAGAATGACCAAACAATTTTTTAAAGCCAAGAATGACTCAATGGGAGCATAAAATGCCTTTTCCCCTCCCCTTCCTCCACCCAAAGGCATCTTAATATTTTAGAGAAGGTGCAGACTTACGCTTTTTAGATGACTGTTTCTACAAACCGTCAGCAGGGGTGAGTCTCTGTAATGCTCTTATGAATGCATACAGTATAAAGCATAAGAAAAATAAACAGTGCTGGATGTTTTAGAAAAAAAAAAAACAAAAACTAAACACCTGTTTTTCAAAGCTAGCACTATGTTAGGACATAGAGAAGGCTCTTGGGAGACCTCACTGTGGCCTTCCAGTACCTAAAGGGGGCCTGCAAGAAGGCTGGGGAGGGACTCTGTCAGGGAGTGGAGTGATAGGACAAGGGGGAATGGCTTTGAACTAAGAGGAGATTTAGATTAGACATAAAGAAGAAGTTCTTCACCCAGAGGGTGGTGAGGCCCTGGCACGGGCTGCCCAGAGAAGCTGTGGCTGCCCCATCCCTGGAGGTGCTCAAGGCCAGGCTGGATGGGGCTTTGGGCAGCCTGGGCTGGTGGGAGGTGTCCCTGCCCATGGCAGGAGGGTGGAACTGGGTGGTCTGTAAGGCCCCTTCCAACCCAAACCTTTCTGTGGTTCTCTGACATGGGTCTTAAGGGTTGATGTGCGAGGTAGTGATTCCAGAAGCCATGTCTGGAAAATGACTTGAAAAGAGTGCACCCCCTTCTCCCTGGAGGAAAGCAATGTTTTCTTCCCCACCCTGGCCCCTGATGTTGTGAAACCAAAGCATGGTTCAAGACCTTACATGCTGAAAGAAGCAGTTTGTTTAACAAGAGGGGTTGTGTTATTGCGTGGACCGAAACAGAAAGACTCCAGGCTTGGTCCCTGTGGGTCATTTCCCTCACCTGTAGCATGGCAGCCTGGTGCTCTACCCACCAGCATACCTGCTGCTTTCAGTGTGTGTGTGCAGGTGGGCCCTCTCGTGATTAAATAACAGCACTGTGTTGTCTTCCCTCTAAAAAGGATAACCCACCAAGCCCGTGTGGAAGAGGCAGTGCATAAGCAACGTGTGCCAGCAGCCTTTCCACAGGACGCGTTTGTGGTGCTGTCTGAGGAATGCACACCCGCTTCCTCCTCTTCTTTCTGGGATCACAGTGGTTCTTGCTGTTTTCTTCCTTGCTCCTTGCAGAATCCTTGCATTGGGAATCTTCTCCTTGCTAAGAAACGAGAGGGCTTTTCACAGCTGCTGAGCATGCCCTAAGTTGAGTGCTTCAGTGCTTCGCTGCTGTGCTGGGTTTGAGGCATTCCCAAAGCAACGCCGAGCAGCGTTGGCTCCTAATACATCTGTGTGGCAGAGCAGGGGCTGGTTTACAGAGCTCCCGCAGCAGCAGGAGGAATCTGAAACACCAGGATGGGAAACGTGCACGCTGAGGGTGGCTGCAGGAGAGCAGCAAAATGCCCAACGCAGCAAAACACGAGGAGAAGATCAAACCAACGGGGGAGGAGTGAACTGCGTGAGGGGAAAAGCACATGAAAAAGGGAAGGGGAGTTAGCCAAGAAGCAATCAAAACGAAGAACTGGAAGTCAAAGGACAGCAAAACCTAAGCTGTGCTCGCTGCAATTCAAAGACGGAGCATCAGAGAGTGTCAAAAGGGCGAGGGAAATGGGCGCAGCAGAACCCAAGCTAGAGTGAGGGGATAGACAGAGCTTCAGCTTCCTTCTGTCCTGAGGAGAGGCCAAGTACTGCAGCAGGGTTTTTCATATGTGTGGAAGTTTTAAAATTCACGTGTTTTTTAATGTGGTATTCACGCAGAATATAAATTCAGCTTGGTAAGAACTAGCGAGCAAATCAATACAAGCCACCTAGCCCCACCAGTAATGGGTACGTATATTTTTTATTATTGTTATTTTGAAACCAAGGGGCTTGTATTCTGGGCTCGAGGCTTAGTTACACAGATAAACCAACCCACGGAGAAGGCCCGTGAATTCCTGCAGTGCGAGTGCCGTTGCAGAGCAGACAGACCCTCCCTCCTCGACCGCGTGCGTGGGATTCCTTCCGAGCGAGGAACTGCGGGGCTGGGCCCCTGCCGTGCCACCGTGGATTTACAAACAAAACGGGTGGCAGTGAGCAGAATCAGGCTCCTGTTTTTGGAGTGTGTGAGTTGCACTGTGTGGGGCTATCACTCGACCCTAGGTTTGATCGTCGGGACGTTGCTGGGCTGTACGACCGTGGTAGGAGGCTGGTAGCCCTGGAGGAGGGGGGGCGCCTGCAATTCCTCCACGAGCGTGACTGATTCTCAGCTGCCTGCTGCTCCGTGTGTCAGCCAGCCGCTGTGTCTCGGGGACCACGGTGCTGGCAGCAGCGTCCTGCTGCCCTTGGTGGTGCTGTGGGCAGGGAGGGTCGGCCCTGAGTCACGGCAGTGTGGCTTTTGGGTTCCACGCACGGCGCTGCGGCTGCTTCCCCGAGCATCCGGCACTGCACCGAGTTCAGCATTACTCTTATGTTCCGTTCTTCTAGGGTTTGCTGTGCTGCCGGGGTAGGATAATTCAGTCTTTTTTAATTTATTTATTTTTTATTTTCCTTTTTACACTTCCTGAGCCTTTTTTACTCCAAATGCAGGCTTCGTGAAAGCTTAGCTGCCCGTCAGATCTGTTGCAGAAAGGACGGTCAGCCGCTGTTTGCTTCCTTCTGTCCCTTACTTTAATAAGGTGGGTCAGGAAATGATGTGAAAGGACTTTTTCTTTGCTCCCTCAGCTTATGCAAATCTGTTGCTTAGGAACGAAGAGGAGCTCCAATCCTGGAAAAAAAAAGCACCCAAACCCACCCCGCATGAATCCCCTTCGCAAAAAGGCAGATCCAGCCATCAGAGCACTGAAAAAGAGCATTCAGACGGGACAGGTCCAGCGTACTGCTGTTCTCTGAAGCAGTTTAGTTATCAGCTTGTTAAAATCGCTTCTGCTCAGCCTGAGCCGATAGATCTGCAGCTGAGCCGCTGCTGGTTTTGAAGCTTATTTAAGACCAAACAAAACTAAAAGTGAAATTTTGAAAGAGGTCTTGGAAGTTGGAAAGAAAAGTGAGCATCACAGTTGTTGCTGTATTGTTCCTGGGAAGGAAGATCAGTTCCTTTCGTTACCTCTTGCCTTCATAAGGGCCCGTTGTGTTCGGTCTCATGGTTTATCTTGAGCTGGAACACTACGAGGAATATTGAATCAATTCATCTTCATAGAAAAATGACCCAATCGATTTTCTGCGAGCCAATAACGTGGAAGAATGGCACAAGGGAACAGAAGAAATGAGAAAAATGTTGCGTTGCTATAGGGATAGAGCTGAACGTCTGCTGTGCAGAGCCAGCCTGCTCCTGCGGGAATGCTGTCGCCGATTCCTATGGAGATCGCTGAGGTCCCAGTTCATTAGATCATTCGCTTATCTTTTTAAGTTTATCCCTATTTTAATTCCTCTCCTACTGTGGATGGTCTGCTTGAATACCTTTGTGCCTTTTTTTTGAAGGATATGCTTCTTTTCCCCTTCCTTAGCTGCTGCACTTAGAATTATCTGAATTTTATCATCATATCCTGCCCTGTGAAATAGATTAAGCTTTGGTTTATTTACTTCTTTAAGCCTATTTTTAAAAATCAGAACAACTTGTGCAAAGGCATTTCAATTCACAGATTGCACCACAATCATAATTTTCAGTATCCATGCTAGGCTTAGTTTAAGACTCCTGGTTTAATTTGAAATTCAAAGATGCTTTTGGAGACTTAGGAAAGAAAAGAGCCAGTGTCAAAGGAAGTGCTGTTTAAAGTGCAGACAGACTTCCTCTTTGTCGTATTTTGAGCCTGGGAACATGCACAAGCACTTGGAGCTGCAGTGCATCTGTTCAAAAACAAAGTGAAAAAATGTGTCCAGTGGGCTGCAGAAAGGCACAGGGAATCCCCTCCCAGCACCTGCCTGCAGTCAAATACAGCACTGTTCTCGTCTGTGAAGTCATAAAAATTTCTAGAGCTTCTGTTATCCAGCAGTTTTTTGATAAGTCATTTATAGCCACCCTTAATTATCTCAGGCTTGGGCATGATTCTTCTTCAGTTTTTTTTTTTTTTTTTTTTTTTTGGATAAGAAATAGTTTTTTGGGGTTTTAAGGAAGTTTTTATTTATATCACTTCCTTTTTTAAATGCATTTGTAGATTTCACAGCTGTCAGGCTGAAGTATAACTATTTTTGATGGATTCATGCTTGTTTTAAGAGTTCATGTGTGCTCAGAACTTGTGGTTAAACGAAAATACATACTTTTTTTTTTTTTTTTTTGAGGTCAGTCTTTAAGATACTGGCGTAGATACAGATGAGTCCTTGTGGTCTGACTTGCATCGTGTGTAAAGCCATGCAAGCAGAGATCCAGGCACGTTACTGCATCTGCAACAATTCCTGGAGCTCGTGGTTTCAGTAGAAACCAGGTGCCAGAAAGTGCACAGAGAGAAGAGAGAAGCACATCGACCTCTGGGCGCTCTGGCAACCTTGTTAAACCGGGAGGAAAAACCTCAGGCAGAAGTGAAAAAGATAGAGTGCATCTTCTGCAGCTCTCTAGCACAGCCGTCCCCCAGATGCCACGTGAAGCTGCAGCTTGGTGAGTGTGTGCAGGCAGCCCGTAAGTTTTGACCAGGCGTGGAGGTGGTGCTGACCCCCTGCTCGTCACACGTCCTGTGCTGCACACTCTGATCTTACTGAACAAAGATTTTTATCAAGTACTTTTAGTGGAGAAGGGCTTTATTTTTCATCTGTAAGCCCAGTTCTGAGGTCCAATTTTTTGTGTTGACAATCAGTGTCCCTCCGAAGTTCAGATGGATTGATCCTGAAGGCCATTAGAGGCTGTTTCTGGGGGAAGTCTTGCCCAAGTGTTTGTGGCAGAAGCTTTAAAGGAACTGCTTGGTCATTTCTGCACTTGCAAGGAGGTCTCAAGAAGCCTACAGTTACTTAAGTTCATTTGCTTTACCCTTTTTTAAGACTTAGTTGCCAGCTACAAGTTACATCTTCTGCATCTGGGGTGCTGTTGCTGACGTGTTTAAGAGCTATCTCCTACCATCTGCCAACATACTCCTGTTTTAGGTATTTATAGACTATTTGTGAATTGTCTCTTGATCTTCTGCTTGATAAATAATTTGACTCGCATAACTCTGTCACTGGCAGAAATCTTAAAAATTCAACAGTGGTGTTTTTGTGTGTGTGTGTCTTTTTTTTTTTTTTCTTTTTCTCCTGCCTCCTTAATTCCTTAGGATTTTTTTTTTTTTTAAACTTTGAGCTTGAGAGTGGAATTGTATTACAGCAGTCCTCGTTTTTTTCATAGTGGTTCTGGAGTTAATGCACTTTTCTCTCCGCCCTAATTTCTCAGTCCTTACTTTCTATACTTTCTATTTTTTGTTATTTTCTTCTGGTAACTTCTAATTGGTTGTTGCTGTTCAAAAGACATAAGCAGGAGGAAATTATGGGAAAATTATATATGTATCTTTTTTTATTCCAAATAGTTTGAAACCTCAGAAGGGCCTAAAGAGCAAGCTGAAAGATGCGTGCTGGGCATTTTCTGATATGCTTGGAATTAATCTTTTGCTATTACGTTATTCTGTAGGGATGGAGATGTGGAAAAGCTTTATTGATTGCTGTTAGGATTGACCCTCATCTTTAAAAACCAGAGAGTGATGCTGAGCAGGGCACTGCGTGCAATGCCATTGCATGACTGTGAGCAATGTACGGAATGCTGACACTTAAATAGATCAGCAAACCTTCTGTCTGAATGATAAGCAAGTTCCTAAGTCAGATCAAAATGTAAGTAACACTGGAGGAGCTTCAAGGTCTGGTGCCTTTCCTTGTTTTGTTTTTCTTGTGGACCAAATGTCACGGAGACAGCATGGTAAGCTCTGCAGCATAAGCTTTTCTGGGCAGGTCAAGCTGGTGCTCGTCTCCTCCAGAAACGAAAAAGAAGAAAATTCAAGCTAGTCAGTGACCTTGCACTAGCATACACAAATTTTCCCTAAAAAAAACCACCTGTGAATGATACCTCTGACCCTTGGACATGATGGGACTTCACACTGTAAGACTGAAGCTTGCCTGTACAGGAGACAGGGATTTTTGTGTGCTGGCTTTGAAATCCAGAAAAAGAGGCTGGGAATCGGCCCAGACACTGCTGTCTCAGTTAGAAAGCTGAGTGTGCTCATCAAACACCAGCATTTAGCTAACCAGCACGTAGGGGTGTGGGAGTCCCTCTCCTGGAGGGAGGATGAAAGGTAATGAGTGTTTGTTTTTAATAAGTTGTGTACTTCGAGGAAAACATGTTCCTGGAATGCTTTGTCTTTAGTGCTGTAATGCTGGTTGTGATGCAAAGATAATAAAATGGGGGAAAAAAAATGAAAAGTAATTCACACATTGTCTTCTCAGGTAGGTGAAAACCTCAGGTAGGTGTAAAGCTGAAAACACAGCATCACAGGAAAGTAGTAGGAAATAAACCTCACAGCCTGGGTAAATTGACTCGTATAACTATAATTATCAGAGTAACTACGGTGTTTTAATTTGTTCTTACTTAGGTAAACTCCTAATCAGACTGGCTTATGATTTTTTAAGGAGGTCTTTTGCAGTTTATCATGTTCTCTGCCAGAAGGGAGTCTGCTAAAATGCTGGTGCTGCTGCCCAGTAATTTCACCTGTAACTTCACTCGGACTGAATGAGTCTCAAGGAAGCAAAACCATCCAGTTTCGTGTCTTGGGAATTTCAGTTTCCTTAATTTAATTTTCCTGATACTTGAGGCAGGGGGGGGGGAAACAAAATCTCTTTTTGCCAGCCGTTTGTGTTTGTACATCAGAAATAACTTTTGTCTTTTGGAGCTGGTTTTATTAACATCAGCAGCAAAAAAGGAAGGGGGGGAAAGCAACCTTGAAGAAAATCTTTGCTGCCCAGGTGGCAGGGCTCGTACATCAGGAGCTTTTGCTCCTGCTCTTCTCGCTGCTCTCAGGCCTCTGCTGCTTGGTCCCAGGGGCAGAGGGCGAGCAGAGCCGGGCCCTGGCCACGTCTGCAGATGTGTCAGAGCTGGGCAGGAAGGGGCTTCTTCCTCTTTCACGTCTTGTTAGATAATTGAATTAAAAAGCAGGGAACTGGCATGCTGAAATGGCTTGGCCAACCAAGCACCAGGCATGCGGATCAAAGTTACCAAATGAGGCCGTGAGCGACCTTAAAACAGGGCTTTTGTAACAGTCTGCACACAATTAGTTATGTTCTCCTGGGTCCAGAAATGCTGATTTATCTTTGTGAAATCATGCCAAAGGGCTTGGAAAAAACGTGCCGTCCTGTATTTCTTCTCACAGGCCAGGGGCAGCAGGAAGCCATGTTTCCCTGCCTCACGCCTCCCTCCTGCTGACGGGTTCAGTGGGTGTGTGCTGTGAAATGGGTGGTGGCACTGTGAGTGAGAAGGGAGTGGGGTTTTGCTTGTGTGTATATCCTTGGCTCTCTTCTGTGCTGGGGAACTGGGGTGTGTTTGAGGAGGAGGAGCACAGAGTGGCTGAGGCTGTGGGGGCCCTCTGGAGGCCACCAGGCCCCAGCCCTGCCCCAGCAGGGCCACCCAGCGCAGGCTGCCCAGGCCCATCTCCAGGCGGCTTTGGAGATCCCCAAGGAGGAGACCCCACAGCCTCTCTGGGCAGCCTGTGCCAGGGCTCCTCACCCGCACAGCACAGCAGTGCTCCTGGGGCTCAGGGGGAGCCTCCTGGGGGCCTGGTTTTGCCCAGGGCCTCTGCTCCTGGATCTGGGCACCACTGAGAAGAGCCTGGCTCCATCTTCTTTGCACCCTCCTTTCAGGTGTTTGTGGACACTGATGAGATCCCCTGAACCTCCTCTTCCCCAGCTCTCTCAGCCTGCTCATAGGAGAAGGGCTCCAGTCCCTTGCTCATCTTGGTGTCCCAGTGCTGGACTCTTTCCAGTATGTCCATGTCCCTCTTGTACTGGGGGACCTGGAACTGGACACAGTGCTCCAAGCATCCTTACTAGTGCTGGGGAGGATGTTTGGGCTGGGGAAGGGTGCTTTGTCATTTTTTCTTCCGTGAAGCGCCAACTCCCCTTTATGTGGTTAAGTGGAGTAGCTTTTAGCTTGAAATGGGGAACCCTTATTTCTCTCTGGGTTTTGAGTATGGGTGGAGGAGGTTTTCATAGCGGTTTGTGGCTGTTCACCTGTCTCATGCCACAGCACCGGAGGGAGCTGGGCAAGTGGGGATTTCTGCTCTGGTAGTGAGTCTGTGGGGAGAAGTTTCATGTATGAAGGAGCCTCTCAGTTAAGCTATTGCAGGTAAAGTGCATTGGCTTTTATTTTAGCTAAAGCTTGATCTATAGATACTCACAACAAAAATATTAAAATAACGTTTATTTGCGGTGCTCTGACTTCTTAGCAACTCTCATCCATTTCCTTCAGGCTGAAACTGTTAAGAGTTCAGCCTCCTCACTGGACCTGTGCCCATACATAAAGCTTTTTTTGACATTTGCTTATTTATCAGAGGGAAGATGCTGTGTTTTTTTGCCTGCCCCTCATTGGGAATAACCATGGTGGCTGTGGAGGAGCTCAAGCTGGGCGTGGGATGGTGTTGGGCAAGCGTCCCAGGGCAGCTCTGCCAGCAAGCACTCTTGTCAGTCCAGTCCTTCATCATTTTTCAGCAGGGATTGCCGACTGTGTGATACGGATGCTGCTTATTTATTTATTTTAATGAAACCTCACGTGCTCGGGCTTGAAGCAAAGCTGGAGCCATGGTTTCAAGAAGCAAAAGGCCTGCAGATCTTTCTAGCGTAGCTGTTTGAATGTGTTGGCAAGCTCTCTCCGTATGTGGTTTGTTGGTTTTGCAGCTACAGCTTTGGATACCGGTTGGTCTCTGAGGGCAGGTAGCTTATCTGTTCTGAGCGTTTCCTTCCTTTTGCTTTGGTTTCTGTTTTTGCTTTTTTTTTTTTGGTGGTGGTGGTCTGTTTGTTTATTAACAACTTCAGATTGGCGTCCTTATGGTTAGATTTGAGGGCAGTACTTCTTTTCTGTGCATTGGAGGCCATTTTTTCCTCTGTTTTTGCGGCATTTCTGGTGTGCAGCAGTGGGGAAGGAGAAACGTTTCTCAGATCGTAAAAGGAGGAGGTTGTCAGTCCTAAAAGTCTTTTTTAAACTTGAATACTAAAACCAACTGAGTTTTGGTTTTACTATTTCCCTTCCATTATGGTGTCTAGAACATGTCTTTATTGATGGGAAACTGCATATTTCCCTCAACAGCAGGAGTTCCCTGCTCTTTGCTACGTGTACGTGCAAGTATACACATGTGTATATATAAATATATTTGTTTTCTTTTAAACCACAGGTGCAAAATGACTGCCCAAGTAACACTGGAGGATGCCTTGTCCAATGTGGATCTCTTGGAAGAATTACCACTGCCAGATCAGCAACCATGTATTGAACCCCCACCATCATCTCTGCTTTACCAGGTCTGTTGTCATTTCAGGAAAAAATAGTTTTGCGGATCTTTTGCACAAGTGTGCGCTCTTAAAAAGCAAACAAATGAACAAAACAACAGCAACCAAAAAAAACCAAACATGTTCATATTTACAATATATATAAGTCCTTTTCCCCACCAAGGATTTGATTCTATCTGTTTTCTCTGCAGCCAAACTTCAACACTAACTTTGAGGACAGAAATGCATTTGTCACTGGTATTGCAAGATACATTGAGCAGGCTACAGTCCACTCTAGCATGGTAAGTAGTTGTTCAGATACGTACTTTTTCTTTTACCTGGAATAAAAAAAGAAGAACATTCCTCTTGCGTTTCATTATTGTGGTCACAGAAAACAGGAATCCAGGTTACCTACAACGCTTTGAGGAGGCAATAAGATGAAAAAGCATGTGGCATTTCTTTGTGTACATGTACTTCTCGATAATTTTAGAATTTGCTTTTTTCTTGATCAACCAGTGTTGCTCAAAAGTTTGATGCTTTCTCTGTGCATTTTCCCAGTGTTCTGAGGTGAGTTAGTTGTGTTTACAGCTTTCTGTTGTAACTTAAATTAAAAATTAAAAATTTCCATCCTCCCAAATTTCTTCTGCTTCTCCGTCGGGTTAGCGGTGTTGAAGGGCTTTGTTGGCTTCTTCGCTCTAGAGTGTATGCGTTAGTGGTTTATTGGCATCCTTTTGGATAAGGTGTTCTGTGGTGAGTGTGTATGTTAGTGGTTTATTGGCGTGCTTTTGGATAAGTTCTTCTGTGGTTTTTAACATTTCCACAATAGAAGATAAGACTTAATACGAGCAGCACCATCTCTGCTGACGGTATTGCTATTGTGGGATACAAAAGAACTTATAGGTTGCAAACACTCGTCTGTACTGAACTTTCAGTTGTTTCATGCACTTTTGAAAAATGAGGAAAAATATGTCTTGTAAGTCTAGAAGCCAGTTCACAAACTGTGGAATGGATACGTTAAACACCTGATTACATGCTACTGAAAGTTATGTAAATTTACACTAGTCTGCCTTTAAAATTATCTGGTGACTCCTTACCCATCTTTTGATTGTGTTTGTATGTTGTCAGTCCTCTTCCTGGACATGTAAATTAAGATACTGCTTTGCATGTGCTGATTCTTCCATCCTTGAACATTCTACCTGCAGTCCCCAGCTTTTATGTATAGATTATAGTGTCTTTAGTTTTGGGAAGAACAAAGCCAAAGATAATTTGATTTGGTGTGATTCTTATCAGTAAGTAGGTGTAATTGCTGCAGTTGTCAACTAGTGATCTCATAGGTGTTTGCTGGTTTAAGTGGTATGAAGATTTTCTCAGAATTAGGTTGGATGCTAAAATGTGACTGAGAATAGATGGATTTTTTTTTTATCTGTTGGTTTATAGGCAAGCTGGGTTTCCATAACTGATTAATTCAAATATCTTTATTTCAGTGGTATAGACAGCTCTGATGCATGTAATGTGCCGGCTGCACCTATTTATTATGGCCATGCTATTTTATATACATGTAGCATGACGTATCATTCTGTTTGTAATATGCATGTGTTTGTACGTATACATCCCGATAAGAGAAATAAGTTTGTTTGGAACGATGGCTGGCAGACAAGTGGATTTAATCCTTCTGTTTTACAATGCTTAATTATTACTGAATGTCTTTCTTACAGAATGAAATGCTAGAAGAGGGTCAGGAATATGCTGTCATGTTATACACATGGAGAAGCTGCTCAAGAGCCATTCCACAGGTAAAGGATCAAAACTGAACTGTCCTGCAGGATGCAAACTTCTGTCTTGTTTTGAATACAATTTTTTAACAAGCTCTGGAACTTAGTGTGCTCCTGAATTAGCAAGCTGGCCATGCCATAGAATAGTGTCTTTTATCACTTGGGAAACAGTTGGCCTTTTTGTTTTTTTTTTCCAAATATTTAAATTCAGAACAGGTTTAACATGTGATATAGCAAGTAATAATTAACATTTAGGTTATGCATTTAGGTTTGTAGATATCCTAGGTAGTCTTTTTCTAAATGTCAGAACTATGCAGTGTTTTCTTGATCTGTATACGAAAACAAACCCCTGTGAATAGATGACAAGTCTATAAGCAGCCTCAGGTATCTGGGAATGGTTGTGCAAGCATGGAGTGGGAAGAAGGTTAAGATACATCAGAAGACTGAACAAAATTATAACCATGCAGTTGACAACAGCATGCTTTTTAAGGAATGTGTAATGCAATTATTTTTGCACTGAAATGCAAGGTTTATTCCATAGTTTAAATATTTAGAGTGGAAATCAGGTAATCTGTTTTATCTTCTAGTTCTGGCCCTATTTTAGTGCATGACTGAACAAATGGCATAATAATGTGGAAAGAATATTGTTCTTACCATACAGAAGTGTTTGAAAACTGTCTGAAAAATTATTTGCTGTGAGGTATTAGAAAAATCTTTTTTTTTTTTTTTTATTTAAACATGCACTGAATCTTACAGAACAATCATAAAATTACCAAACACTTTATGCCTTAAATTTGTATCTTCAGAATGATAATATATTTTCTCAAGTTGTTGTATGGACTCTTAGTTTGTGAGGCTTTGTCAGGGAAAGCTGTAAATGTGACAATCTCTTTAATTGTCTTCAGGTCAAGTGCAACGAACAGCCTAACAGAGTAGAAATTTATGAGAAAACTGTGGAAGTTCTGGAACCAGAAGTCACAAAACTGATGAATTTTATGTATTTTCAGGTAAAAGGAATGGAAACAAAGTTAATTAGTAAGCTTCTATGTTTATATTCCTGTTTGGTATGGTTAATAGTATGTGCTCAGATACTCAACCTAATCATTATACTTTTTTAGGGAAAAAAAGTCTCATAGAAGGATAGTGTGTCTAATGCCTGTCTTAAAAACTTTAGGCAATCCTGAAAGCATAAGACCTTCAGCATAAAATAGAAGGTAATTGTTTGTGGTCCCTGCCCAGCACATGGGAACAGCTCTGGCACTTTAGGAGGAAAGGAAATAGAAATATAATACATTTCACATGCGTCCATAAGAGTGTTGCAGCACAGGAATCGTTTGTTGGGGAGCGAGGCATCCACAAATTTGGACATCTTAGCACCTGGTACAGCTTTACTACAAATTTCTGTAGCAGAGGCAAGCTAACCCAGTTTTTCTGACCTGCCAGCTACGCAAACTCAACATGGACTGGAGAATAGGCATCTGTCTTTCTTTCTCCTCCCATGCTGGCAGCATGCCATTTTGTTCAATGGACTGAGGCTGTTTCCAGGCAGTGTTCTGAGGCAGCCAGAGCAGTTAGAGCCTGCAAGCCCCAGAGCGTGTAGGAAGAGGAGAATGAATGCAATGTGACATTTCCTGTCATCTTCCTGAACTGGTGGATCTTACTGACTACAAACAGTCTCATTTCATTCAAGATTGTTGTCCTAAACTAAGAACAGATTCCCCTTTACATTTGAAGCTTTTGTCTCTTCGTACTTTCAAGCTCCATCTCAAACAGCCCTAATGTGCACTTGGAAATAAGCCCTCAACCATGTGCAAGGGTGTTTGTGCAAATTGGCATGTAGTACTGCTAATCACTGATGGTTTGTTTTAAGAGAATGTGCCTACAATCTGCCTTCTAATGCATATATATTTCCTCACTAAAGAATATGAAATCACTTGCTTCAAAGGCATTTAAAAATTGCGTGACTTCAGTTTGCAAAGAGTATTTCCCATTGTGCCAGGTATATCCTGTGGCTAAAATCACTCATGACACTTGTGCACACAGGTGGAACTGGAAAGCTTATGCTGTTGCCTTGTTGGCTTTGCATGCTTTAAACAGTTTTCTACTTCAGTGGTGCTTTTCACTGGACCCTGTAGATGTACCAAAAGTGGTCTGTTGTGACAGTGGAAGAGCCTGCATAGACGGGAAGACAGACAGCTGTCAGATCTCCAGTTGTGTGATAAAACTTTGTTTTCCTGGAAACATCATGGCTTTTACTCCCTGACTCCTCTTTTTTTTTCCCGTTAGCGAAATGCAATTGAACGGTTTTGCGGGGAGGTGAGACGCTTGTGCCACGCAGAAAGGAGAAAAGACTTTGTCTCTGAAGCCTATCTGATCACACTGGGCAAATTTATCAACATGTTTGCAGTTTTAGATGAGCTTAAAAACATGAAGTGCAGCGTGAAGAACGACCATTCGGCCTACAAGCGGTAAGCTGAAATGAGCAGGGCCAGGGTTTCTGCTGCTGGGAGGCAGACCTCCCACGAGATGGCAGCAGTTGCTCCTTTTTTTGGGCAGAATCTCTTCAAACGTAGTCCTTTCACAGGTAAAACAGATAACCTTGAAAGTAGAGGTACAGTGACTGCAGTTAAGCAGTTGAGTAAATCTCCGGCAACAGACGGTTCTTCTGTCTTTTAATGTAAAACTATGAAATGCTTCTGTCTTGGTGAACACTGAATGTATTGAATATGCATTGCTCAGTGCAGCTTTTCTTTTCAAGTTTCGGAGAAAACTGACTTTCTGGTTACTTGTGCTATTTTTGGCATCTGGTTTTGATATTTGTTAGCTGAGAGTTGTTCTTAAGGCGTCTCGGCATTGCTGTTAAGAGGTTGTGGCTGCGGGTGTAGCAGGAAGGGGAGGAGGGCAGAGGATCAGCCGCTGAGAGTTCTGCTGGGGCAGCCAGATGATAGCAGGTAGCTTTTGTTAGACGCAGTGGTCAGGGCAGCAGGGGAAGATAGGCTATCTTTATGCCAGCTCTAGCATCTGTGGTCTTTCGTACAGAAAAGCGTTCAGACAACTAGTCAATTTTATCTGTACTGATCCACTTATGTGAGATTTATTTATTTGTTTGCCTCTACCAGTAAGTGCCATTTGTAGTAGTTGTGTCTGGAGACCTCTTAAACTTATTTGGTTTGCTTGTTTTTCTTTGGAGGCATGCTGTTGGAGGATGAATTCTAGTTTTTGGAAGGCTGCGTTTTCCCATTTTCCTGGTTTGTTTTATGGCTTGGATCTGTAGAGTTATTGCCACCTGCATCAGTTGAGAAATTCACCAAATAGTTTTCAGTTTGGGTTGAGTTGGGTCTTTTAACTAGGATGCAGTGGGGCATTTGGGATTGAAAAACAGTTAATTCAGGGTATGTTGCATCTGTATATCTCTCATAGGGAACTTTCACCTTTCTTTTCAGCTGTTTTCTTAAAAAGCCTTCCCTGTTTTGTAGAATAGGCTCTTGGCACAGCTTTGTAGCATCCATAGCCAGTGTTTGGTTAATGCATTTTTATAATGGCCATGTCTCTCAGGTTCTCTTTTGGCTTGATTCAGGAGTTTTGAGGTGGGAGATGCACTGATGGTATTGCCATTACACTGACAGTTACAGGTTTGTTGACAACTTACAGTTCCACTGACTGTCTGGTAGATATGAGGGTAATTGGGTTTCAATTAAGATGGGATAAATTTGCTTACAAGCAGTGCCACTGAAGGGAAATGCTGTTCTTGTTTTTCGTTTGTTTACAAAGAGCTGCTCAGTTCCTACGGAAAATGGCAGATCCTCAGTCCATCCAAGAATCCCAGAATCTCTCCATGTTCCTTGCTAACCACAACAAGATAACACAAGTAAGTTCAAATTGTCTTTTTTGCAAAATACTGAATGCTTTACAGAACCATTACAATCCTTTTAGTTTGGTAGTAACCATTGTTCCTCTGGTAGTGCAACTCTTTGACTAATGCTTTTTTCTTTTTTTTTCCAGTCTTTACAGCAGCAGTTGGAAGTGATTGTTGGCTACGAAGAACTGCTTGCAGATATTGTGAATTTGTGTGTGGACTACTATGAAAACAAAATGTATCTAACACCCAGCGAGAAACATATGCTTTTGAAAGTAGGTTTCTTTTCAGTACAAGCTTAAAGAAAGGTTGAAGCAGGACATAAATTGAATTCCTGTTGTTTTTGCTTCCTTTTGCCAGAACCAGATGAAATGAGTTACTCAAATGATTCCTGTTTTTCAATTCTGATGTCTTTTTTTTTTTAATATTACATGCTTATCTATTTAGAAAGTTTCTAATCCATTTTTGTTCTTCATAAATTGAAGTTAACCCAACTAAATGGTAGCTTTGCTAGGAAACTAATTCTATTGAATGGTGTTAACGCTTCATAACAACAACAGAAAGGAACTACTACATTTTATTTTTAGATATGTGGCAAATTTGTATAAAAGGTTTTTGGAAGTGACACCGTATATCAAAGCTTTCAGGGAACAGGCAGCTTAAAATTAAGGTTAGTAAGGAGACAAATTTAGTTAGATGGAATGTGCACGTGTAATAGGAGAGTGCTGGGCAATATGTAGCGAGGTCAGTATTACCAGCAACATGTACTGACAGTAAAAGAAAAGGTATAGATTAAAAATTGAGAATTTGTTTAATGACAAATATTTTGAATCACTTTGGTGTTTAACTTCTAAAAAACTCAATTTATTGTGACCAAACTGAAGCACACAAGTAGAACGTTTGCATTGTGTCTGTAGAAATATTTGGCATCTTTCATATTTAGGCCTTTTGTTCAGTAAATGTATGCGTTGAACAGGCTAAGTTTCTAGCGCTTGACTCTTGTAAATACTCAATTACAGGTTTACATTAATGAGTAATTTGGACAAAATACAAATAGTTGTTTTTTTTTTGGATGCTTCTGAGTTCTTGTGCGTATAATTCAGAGAGATGCTGACGGCCATAAAAAAAGGAACAGCTCGGATATGTTAGTCCTAAACTTCTATTAGATATCTGTTTGCACATACAGAATTTTAATAAAATGGAAGTGGAAAAAATGGTATGTTAAAATAGCTGGGCTCTAGTTTGATTTTTTTTCATTGTTGTTTTTTTTTTTTGCTAAGCCTGTTACAAAAAAGAAACATCATTTAAGGATAACGAATCAGGCTAATAATAAAGTTGAAACTATTAATACCATAAAAGAAGAACAATCTTACTGCAGCAGGTTTTTACCCCTGAGGTCCTTTTGCAGAGAATTTATCTTTTTTTTTTTTTTTTTTCCCAGGTTATGGGCTTTGGATTGTATCTGATGGATGGAAGTGTCAGTAACATCTATAAGCTGGATGCAAAGAAAAGGATAAATTTAGCCAAGATAGACAAGTTCTTTAAGGTTGGTTAAGAGAGCATTTCATAACGTGTAATTTTAAAGGTAACTGTCTTGCATTTTAGATGTGCACACAGTTTTATATAATTAAAAAAAAAAATCACTTTGCACTTTCATGTGGGTAAATAACAGTTTCCTTTCACTAAGATTTGTGTTTAATCGTTTATTCAATCTGATTTTTTCTATTCCCTGCATACAGCAATTGCAGGTTGTCCCACTCTTTGGTGACATGCAGATTGAACTTGCAAGATACATTAAGACCAGTGCCCATTATGAGGAAAATAAATCCAGGTAAGGGGGAGAGGGAAACAAAGATGGGAGTATCTGGGGGCTGGGGATAGGAAGATCCCAGTAGGGTATATTTTTATAATCACCTGGTAGTCTGTGGTCATTCCTCTAATAGGATTTTCACCTTTGTTTACTTTTTGTTTTGGATATTTCACAATTAATGTACTTCACATAGTAAATGCAATTGAAAGGACAGGTTATTTAATGACCTGTCTATGCTGGTGAACTCATTCTTGCATCTGTGACGTTGCTTATCACCTGGCTTGGAGGAAATTTTATCTTACACTAATATAATTTTTATTTTTTTCCTTTAAATATGAAACTTTCTTTAAAAGAAATGAAGGATTATACTAAGCAAGGTGAGCAGTAGTGCATGGGAAAATAGGCATGTATTGTATATGGAGCAGCAACTTAGCTTGTGTCCTTTTTTTTTTTTTTTTTTTTTTTTTTGCTAGGAGTGCAACACAGCAAAACAGCCGGGGAATGCAGCCAGTTTTTATAGAAATGGTTCCATGGTTTATAGTTACTGCTTTGTTTTTAGTGGACGTTTCTGTGATCCTCTGAGACCTTCCCTCTATGCAGTTGTGTAAATTTAGAATGTAGTGCTTTGCATTTTAATTCCTGCAGAAAAAACATGTAACCTGCATGTAATTGCTAAGAGAAAATCAAGAGTAGCGAGCCTACTGAGCTACTAAAAGTGTGAGGCTACTTAACGTGACACTCTTGGTAGCATGTCTTTTGTGTCCCTCTTGATAACATGTTATTAGTATTTAATAATACATTTATTTTTTTTTTTGCTTGGGAGCATACTATAGGCTCTTCTTCATTAAACATGAATAAAGAAAAATATTCTGATACATTCTAAATGTATCTCATGGCCTTTACTTGTCCCTCTGCCCTGCCTTTCAGTCCTTTTCGGTCCTGTTCATAAGTGTATGCTCTTGAAGAGAACTGGTGGTTTGTATTTCACAGTAGCAGCCTTCAAAATCAAACAAACAAAAAAAACACCACCACCAAATCACACACAAGAACAACAAAACAAACAAAAACACCACAACAAACAAGCTTGGAAGAAGTGCTTTGAACTCAGAAAGGCAATCCATCACTAATTTGCCATGTGCAGGGTCGGAGGTAGAGGTGAGAGGAGAGGAAAGGCCTCAAATGGAGGAGAAGGAGGATTAAAAAAATAAGAAATTACATGTTTTCATTGTTTCTTTTTAGTATCAGTTGTACTTTTTATTGCCTAAACTGATTCAGGTATGTTTTTTTTTTTGTCTTCTGGAACAGATGGACATGCACGTCTTCCAGCAGCAGTCCCCAGTACAATATATGTGAGCAGATGATCCAAATCAGAGAAGACCATATGCGTTTCATATCAGAACTGGCTCGTTACAGCAACAGTGAGGTGGGTGGGATTAGAGCTATTTGTGCAGACTTTACGTGACTAATTAGCAGCTATTGTTAAATGTCTGAAGACAAGGCTAGTAACCTTTGTATGATACTTGCACTAAAATTTAAAATGCTATCCTCTGATACAAACTGCAATGTTCTTCTGCCTATATATATATATGTATATCCCAGAAATGTTTTGCATGTCTCTTTTGGAATAGGTTGTCAAGCTCTTACTCCAAATGTGTACTCATAATGCATTGAATAAAATTATAAGTTAAGCAATTAGATAAAAAGCAAAATGAAGTGAACATATATATACACACGTGCATATTTAAAATACACTGTATAAGGTTCATATATTTATATATATAAATAGAACTGATCTGTTTGCTGTCATGAATTAATTCGCAACAATGTGATTGGGAGTACAAGCGGCTTCTATATCCTGACCAGAATATGTGAAATTTGGCAAGGTAATTCTCTAGAAGAAAAAGGTGATATTAATATCCTGTATGCAGGTGTTGATACGTGACACTGTTTTAATGCTTAAAAGAAATCTGGTTAGAATATTGACTACGGAAGCTGGACACAGCATGTTCTAAAGCTTTTTGTTTGTTTAACATTGTTCTAGGTGGTGACTGGTTCTGGTCGACAGGAAGCTCAGAAAACAGATGCAGAGTATCGGAAGCTCTTTGATCTCTCTCTCCAAGGCTTGCAGCTTCTCTCTCAATGGAGTGCACACGTCATGGAAGTGGTATGTTTTCTGGGGAGTAAAAGCAGATTAAAAAATAGCCTGTTTGGAGATCTTGGACAGGTTTTGCTTTAACAGAACAAAAAATACATGTTGTGTTTTTTTTCCCTTACTTCCTCTCTTTGCTCTTCCTTCACTTCTTTTCTCCTTCTGCTCCAAACCGTGTTCTCAGAGAAAGGCAGCAAATAAGTTCTCAAAGGCTAGGAGTAATGTTGCAGCTTTGAATATCTAATAGCCTGTACAATTTCATATGCTGCATATAACTTCTTATATTTAATGGACAGGTGATCACCTGTGAGCTTTGGCCAGATGCTTTTTTGTTGCTTTTGACATACGTTTTGTAGACTGACTTCATTCATTTTTCCAAAACCTGCACCAAAGCATAGCCTAGAAATGGTTGAAACAGATGACATGTATGAGAGGAGCCAGACTTTCTCCTGTTTATTTCTGATGTCTGAGGGACTGTCAAGCACTGCATGAATCCAGTGGACATATCCAGAGACCCAATTTTCTTTGTTCATTATTTTTAACTGCCTCTTTTGAAAACCAGTAGATGAGTTGTACTTTTTCCTAATTTATCCTGTTCTTACTTAGATCACCAGTGTATTTTATGGTGAAAACCTAGTTTTCCCTTTGTCCTTCTTAAGAGATGTTCCTGTCATCTGTTTTTGGCCTCTGCAACTCCCAGATCCATTCCCTTTATTTCTGTCACCACAATTACTGTATTCAGACTTTCTCTTCACAGGACAATGTTCCTATTTTATTATAACTTTGTAGAAAATTTCTCTTTCTTACCTCTGTTTTTATCTTCCCAGTTCTGAAACAAATTTTCCCTGATGACCACATCAGGGTTTTTCACCCTATTAGCTTCATGCTTTTCTTTGTCTTTCTGTTATATATGGATTCCCTTAAGTACTTCCTATGTAAGTTCATCTTCTCCCTGTCCTCCTCTGCCCATCTATTCTGACATGGATTCACTCAATATACATCATGTCCAGATAAAAAATTTCATCAAATGATTATTATCCAACTTAACGCTGTAAACTTAATGACCCCAAATTACTTCGTTTAATAATTTTTCCAGTGTCATCTTGGAGCGCTCAGATTGCAGGGTGTGATGCTTTTCTTTGCCATAGGGAAATTTATGAAATTATTCATCTGCTGTAGGAGACAAATTTGTATTGCTGTGTAATCTAGCACTTGTGCAAAGATATCAACCAGAACCTAGAATTTGTTGTGAGAAAAAATGTATTTGAATGTAACTAGAATTTTTCACCAGCTGTACCCTGATGGATGTTTATGCAGGTTTTGAGTATAATACCAAATATTTTTCAGATGTTCTTGAAAACACTGGGGTATTTATAAGTGCATTATTTGTGTTCAGATATGTTTTGTGTTTCTCAGACCTTTTTTCCCATCTTTTTTTCTCCCTATTCTGCCATGTGAACTGCAGTATTCGTGGAAGCTAGTACACCCAACTGACAAATATTCTAATAAAGACTGTCCTGACAATGCAGAGGAGTATGAAAGAGCAACGAGATACAATTACACTAGTGAGGAAAAGTTTGCGTTGGTTGAGGTAAGATAAATCTTTTTTACTGGGATTTTCCAAAGATTAATTCTATACAAAGGAGAATAGTCTCTGTAGCATTTTCTGTACTGAGTGGGGAAAAAAAAACCAGCATGCCCTGTGTTGACTCTGAAAGAGCATGCTTTTCTCCATTTGATACCTAGAAAGGGTGCAGGAAAACTAACCTCTTCAGAGTGACTTTCTCATTTATCTTTTTGAACTTACTAATTTCCCTTTTCTCCTCTTCTGTATTTAAAAAAAAAGAAAGACTCTTAAACACATTACAGACAAAATTTTTAAAAAAGTGTTTTTTTTTGTTTTTTTTTTTGTTTTTTTTTCAGGTGATTGCTATGATCAAAGGTCTTCAGGTGCTGATGGGAAGGATGGAAAGTGTTTTCAATCATGCCATTCGCCATACCATTTATGCAGCTCTTCAGGACTTTGCCCAGGTCACGCTTAGAGAGCCATTAAGACAAGCCATTAAAAAGAAGAAAAATGTCATTCAGAGGTAACATTCTTGTTTTCGTCTCCTCCTGCATCCTTTTCCCCCAGGTTTTATTAAATTTAGTGCAGATTGTCCAGCTGATGGATTTTGCCTCTTTTGTGTGTTCTTCTTTGTAGTTAGCTTGGTTGAATATGTATCGTAAATGAATATGACTCGTAAATGAATGGCTGTCAGTATGGCTAAGGTGCAAATCTTGGCCGTCTTGAGCTTGTCAGTGCTACCTCAGGATTTATTCTATTGCCTGTAGTTTATTTTTATTTTAAAGAAAGACTAATTTTATTTTGAAGAATGGTGTTACTGTCCATCTTTCTTACAATTCCAGTGTTTCCTTGTGTCTCATGATTCTCTGACGTAAAGGAAGAGGACTCTGAACTATTTGTTTTGAGGAAAAAGTGTAGAATAATTATTATGTGGATCAGGCTTTCTTGTAATTGTTAGCAAAATCATTTCTGGTTCCTTGAAGTTATGCTGAGCTCCAGAATCCTAAAGAGAAAAATGTTTCCATCAATGCACTTGGATGCATGTGGGTCTGAAGTAGTGTGAATTGTGTCCAGTGTTTTGCAGGCCATCAGGAAGACTGTCTGTGACTGGGAAGCAGGTCATGAACCTTTCAATGACCCAGCTCTAAGGGGAGAAAAAGACCCCAAAAGTGGTTTTGATATTAAAGTCCCAAGGCGTGCAGTGGGACCCTCCAGTACTCAGGTATTTTCCCGTCTAATGGTTGTGCTATCCATCAATGATTATTGCATGCCATGTTTTCTCTCTGGCCTCAACTACTTAAAAAATGCAAATTTCTTTTGGAATGTTCAAAATCTACTTCGATTAGATTTGTATTTGCAAAAATGATGTATACTTAACATCGTCTTTCTGGGATGCTGTCATTTTTTATTCTGATGTGTGATTTTCCAAGTGTTCCATCTCCGTAATGTGACTCACTTAGAAATATTTTCTCATTGAGCTCCTAATGTTTAATATAATATTTGATTTATAAAGATTTGATTATTTCTTGACTGATGGCTTTTTAGACTCTTTGGCATGGCTGGTGTATTTTTTTCAATCAAATCCCATAAATTATTGTTTTAAATTAGTTCAAAATGATATTTAAAATCCAAATACTCTCACATATTTAAATGATGACAAGATCTCTGATCTTGTTCAGTGATGAATAATGAAACTGCTCCTTAGAATCTGTTTAATATTGTGCTGCTCCTAAAACAACAGGTAGTACAAGTGTGTTTTCCATGGTAGTCATCAAAATCCCATGCTTAGATGTTGGTTCTGTTACCTCCACGTAATCCCTCCTTTTTATTTGATTTATGAATTTGGAGAGCATATGGTCTCGTATTCGTAATTCAACTGAGCAAATGAGGTACCGAGCACTTTGGGTGCAAAACCAAAGGCAACTATGATATGTAACTAGAATATTTTTATACCTAAAACCTGTGGGGAAGAGAACACACCTGGATAATAATCTTGGGTAATAATGAGTTGCTTAAATTTTTGCTGAGGTGGGTTTAATGAAGATTTTGGGTTGAATTCTAATTTTCTAAACAAACAAACACAACCTTTTTTTTTTTTAAATATCACCACTAGTGTGCTTCTCCAGTGGTTGGTGTGTTCAAGGGCTTCGTTTCAGTGGCTGGACCAAGCCCTTTGGAGTACCCATTTGTCGTCTTTCTCTGCTCCTAGGCTGGCACACGTGTTTGTCTCGGCTGATGTGAGGAGGGCAGGTCAAATATATCCATTGTAGAAACTTCTTCCTCAGTCTCACAGCTCTAAAATTGCTGTTTATGAATATGTGCATTGGTAATGCTTGGAAATCTTTGTGAAATGACTTGAGAAGCTAATGGCTGAGGGCCTGGCTCTGCATTTTCTGGGAGGAATGGGAACTTTTCCATTTTCCTTTGGGAGCACCGGGTGGCTCTGATCCTTCTGAATGAGGAAACCTCTCAGTTTTAGAGCGTGCTGCCTCCCTTTGCATGCTTACTGCGCTGCTTTTCATTTTTAACAAACTAACACGTTTCCTCTGCTTCTGTTTCCCCCTTCCTTATTTACCCGTGTGTTTTTATTAACGGATTCTCTCTCCCCTGCCTGCCCCTGTCTGTTGGTTTTTAGCTCTACATGGTTCGCACTATGACAGAGTCCTTAAACTCTGCCGAGCTGTTGAAGCAGCTCAAGGCTCTGGGACTGGAAAAGCTATTGCATGTGACACACAAGTTTCTGAGGCAGTCCTACACCTATCCGCCTCTTTTAAACTTTGGTGGTAAGACATTACTTATTACTTCTTCTCCTTTTGTGGTGATGTGAACTGTTCCACGGCAGACGCTCTGCTGCCCGATGCCAGCGGAGGCCCCTTGGCACGGGCAGGCATTTGTGCTGGTGCCTGGGCTAGCGCCGCGTCTCCTCCTCCTGCCTGCAGGGCTTTTTACCCCCACGGTGCCACAAAGTTTTCCATTTGAAGTGGAGCGGTCGCTTACTGATAGTAGTAATTCTCAGTGTTGCTCAACTAATGTGCCATGTGTATTTTCCTTTTTCCCCCCCCCCCCCTTCCACCACAATTGTTTCCTTTAATGATACAGCTTTACATGGTGAGAACTATGTTAGAGTCCCTCATTGCTGACAAAAGTGGTTCCAAGAAAACCTTGAGAAGTAGCCTTGAGGGACCCACCATATTGGACATAGAAAAATTCCACCGCGAGTCTTTCTTCTACACTCATTTGATAAATTTCAGTGGTAAGATATGTAGATGATCAGTGTCCAGCTTAGCATGTCCTAACACCTCTAACACGACCTGGAAAATGTTTCCGATTGCCTAAGCCAACTTACCTTGGGTTTACTTACCAAAAACCTCGGTCTGGCCAAACTTTTTCTGAGACGTGATATACAATATTGTGGTGGGATTTTTATTTTGACTTGTTATACGTTTCAGTTATAATGGGTCAAATTTCATACTGTTGCCTCCCTTTTATATTTTTTATGTATGCATTCATATAAACAAGGGACAGATAAGCCTATATGCAATGAAATTGTAAAAAAGGAAGTAGCTTTTGTGTTTTGCTTCAGGGTATTGATTTTTTTTTTTATTTTAATACAGAGGAAATGAGTTCTCTGTTGTGGTAAATTCGATGTCATTTCACTACTCTTACTATTCAGTTAATTGTAATCGGAAACATGCTGTCCTAAAGAATTCACCTACTGACATTGAATGTATTGAGTCCTTGTCATCACCATGCTGTGTTGTCTTTCATTTTTGTTTTGTTGCTGGACTCCTTTACCCTCCAAGAAGGGGGAGCCTGTTTTATTTCTATTGCAATGCTCCTGGTATAGAGCACTTTGGTCTTTGGAAGTTTTTAATGTAAAAGTTCATTTCTGTTTTGGGTCTCAAGCCTTCTGCAAAAGAAGGCTTGTGCTGAGCGTTTACTGGAGAGGTGGGAAACAGCATATCTGTGTCCCTGACAGTGGCCTTAGAAACTTTTTATTTTAATCCCGTCTTCACGTGTCTGTATATCATTTCCTGCCCATGAAATCAACAGGGATGTGTGGAGTGACTCAGTCCTCCAGGGGATAGGTGGTCCTGGTGGTTCCCGTACAACGTTGTCTCCTTTGCCTTCTGCTTCCCAAGCTCTGCGCACAGCTGAGAGCAGCCCCTAAATGAGAGATTAAGCTAGAAACTCCCCTGTAATGGTGAACGTAGTTTTTCCATTTAACTGGTAGTCTCATCCATGGTGTTGTCTGTAATAAGGCACCTCTTTGGGGACCAACACGGAGTTCAGAGCTATTTGAAAAAGTCACGGGCTTTACGTTTTGAGTTTACACATCTGGCCTGTGAATAACTCACGCTTGCTTTTTTGTTTCACATTGCATCATCAGAATCATAATTGAGTTGTTCTTGAAGTGCTTCTGTAAGAAGTTTAATTCTGCCTTATTTATCCTGTAAGAAACCCTGCAGCAGTGCTGTGATTTGTCCCAGCTGTGGTTCAGGGAATTCTTCTTAGAACTGACCATGGGCAGAAGAATCCAGTTTCCCATTGAGATGTCCATGCCTTGGATTCTGACGGACCATATTTTGGAGACAAAAGAGGCATCGATGATGGAGTAAGACCTAATTGTGCTCTTTCACCAAACAATTTTTCATAATGACTGCCACTCTGTGTTATAATGCTTTAATTGGTTTTGACAAGCAGTAACTGAGAAGGTACTCTAAACCTTCATAAAGTTTTCTTCCTGCATTTGCTGACTTCCAGATTTTTCTGTTTTCTTTTCCAAGGGAATAATTGAAATCTTAAATCTGTCATACAAGTATCACTGCACCAGATGCTGCTCTCTGGATGAGCTCTTCTTCTGGCTTACTTTGTAGTATGCCTCCTTAATTGTAATCAACATCATTGATTACTTACTCAGTGTAACCCACACTAGTAAGGGCATGGTTCCATTTAATTAAAACTATATCTGTGAAACAAGTTTCAAACTGTAAACAAATCTATACAAATTCTTTTTTAGAAAAGAAAGAAAAGCCCTAGAAAAGGCTTTTTTAAAGGAGCAAGTGTTTATTTTGAGTTTATATAAAAAAACCCTTGTTTTTATGACGTGTAGATCACTGTTGGCTGGATTACAGTATGTTGATTTTACCGTCTTGAAGAAGCATAATCTCTGCAGACATGTAACTTGTTTTCTTTGTTCTTTTTCATTCAGGTATGTTCTCTATTCTTTGGACCTTTATAATGACAGTGCTCATTATGCACTTACTAAATTTAAGAAGCAGTTCCTCTATGATGAGATTGAGGCAGAGGTAAAGCAACCTTACCTACTGGAGAAAAGAAGTCTGTACCTTACTGTCAAAACTATGTTAAAGGCTAAGACCTGTTGTAAGAGATACAGAACAAATGGGGATAAGGAACAGGCTGAGAAGACAGAGGATGGGTAACTGGGCTGGCAATAAGTTGCGAGGAAACATGTTGATCTGTGGAAAACCACTTGCATTAATACTCAAAGCTGATGTCATCTCTTGTGTTAGGAAATTTAGAAATGTTTACTCTCTTAATGATTGCTAAGCAGTGGGAAGTCTTGGATTAAGTTCCCCTCTTCTAATTTTAAGTAGCCATAAATGCTCGTATTTTTTCCCCCCAAAGGTAAACCTGTGTTTTGACCAATTTGTCTACAAGCTGGCAGACCAGATATTTGCATACTACAAGGCAATGGCTGGCAGGTAGGTATTCCAGCAGCAACAGCTTTTATTCGTGCATTTCTGCTCAGGTTTGTCATCTACTGTGCTTAAGCACTTTCTTCTTTTTTTTTTAATAGCCTGCTTTTGGATAAACGGTTACGTTCAGAATGCAAGAATCAGGGAGCAAGCATTCAGTTGCACCAATCCAACCGCTATGAGACACTGCTGAAACAAAGACACGTCCAAGTGAGTTAGCTCATTTTCTGTTGTATTTGCTTTCCCTGGCGATTTTCCAGTGATACTGATTTATGTAGGTATGTAAAACTACTTCTGTGCTTTACATTCCGCCATCTAAGTGGCAGAACTGACCTTTTGAGATCATTTTTTTCTGTTGTATGAAGGAGTGAATTAACACAAATCTTAACAGGTCATGTTTTAAGGTGAATGTCTGTTGCAGTTAAGCAAACACAAGCCCAATAGAAATGTCTTGTGTGGTAGCATTGTCTTCCTAATAATGTCTTTCACCAGTTTTGAATGCGTTGTTGGCACAGTGTCATGGAGGCAATAGGACGCTGATACAAATACCTAGATGTAAATGCAGCAGGTGATTTTACTTGTTTTTGTGAGAACTGAGATGTAACGTAGATCCATCTACTTTATTTCTTTTTGTTTGGAATGCAAGATCTCCATTTAAAAGGCTGTTACTCTGGGGTCTCATAGTTCCTGTGCAGCTTGTCTTGTCATTTAATATTCTATTCAAAGCTTAAGAGCATTTTTTTTTTCTTTAGCTTCTCGGTAGGTCGATAGACCTGAACCGACTGATCACTCAGCGCATTTCAGCAGCTATGTACAGGTCAATGGAGCTGGCGATTGGGCGATTCGAAAGCGAGGATTTGACTTCCATTGTGGTGAGTGTTGTGCTGCAGTTTGGTCAGAGCATCAGCAGTGCAGCTGGGTGCCTAGAATGCTACGTATTTTTTTATCTGAGCAATAGGTTTTATTTGCATTGAGAATGATAGACATCTAGCCTTCCCCCCCCTTTTTTTCCCCTTTATTATAAATGTGTGTGTTTGTTAATGGTAGAATCCAAAACTGTTTTCTGAGGTTTTGCTGGAAGTCCTCTAGATGTTCGCTCAGTGGATGGATGCACAGTCACTCCTGTAGGATGAAGAGGCTGAATTATTAAGAGGCAAACTTGTTTTATCCCAAACCTTAGTTAAACGTATGCGTGGGAAAGAATTTAAGCAGCCTTATAAGAAAAATAACAAAACTGTTCACTCTGATGTTTTGTTTTCATTTTTCTGTATGTGTGAAATCATATGGTGCTACGGTTGATGTTTGTCTTGTTTACTAAATCTAGATTGACAACCACCCCCACTAGAGAAGCAGTTTATCCTTGCAAAAGGCATTCTTTTGTGGTGTAGTTAGGATGTGCAGCTACGTCATAAAGTATACGTGCACATCCTCTGTTGCAACTGTAGACCTTTTTTTTGTAGACCTTTTTGATTCTGATGGGCTATGTTTTTAATTGAGAGTTGTAAATTGTAAACAGCACCAGTAGAGAAAGCATGCTAGGAGATGTGAGGAAACGAGGAGGATGAGCAGTGTCACGATGTAAGCTTTTGGGAAGCACACACTTCTGTCTGCACTTGCACATTAACTGCAGACCAAAACAAAACAGCACTGTGGCTGGTAGAACCAAAAGGAGTTTGTTTAACCAGGCAGCTTGGTTTTGTAGCTTGACAACATCAAGGCAAATTTTTTGTGGAAGAATAAGATCTGACTTGTGCCTATGGAAGGAGAGCATCTGTGCAATATTGAGGTGTCGTTCTGAATTAGCTCCCCAATGAAAATGTTAACGAACAAATTTTATTTCCAGACAGCATGAATTTGACAAGTAAATATGCAGTCAACAAGAAGAATATCCGCTACATTCTGTTCTGCTGAAATGAAAAAATTAAAAGTTGTGCAAGGAAGTTTACCATCAATCTTGATGTAATGGTTTTTCACCAGTGAAATTTTGTCATGCAGTTAGCTCCCTTGATTCTGTGTCATTCTTTACTGGAGATGAATTAAATACTGACCATAAAGAGGGGCAGGAGTCTGGCTTTTCACACCTCTTTGGTGCTCTGTGTTATAACCTTCAAATTACTTTCTTACTGGCTAAGTGAACAGAAACCATTGATGTGTTTCTTAGGTCATAGATTCTTACTCACAGAGTTAGAAATTGGCAGAGCTAAGTTGTTGTCCATCCCACTTGCCCTCCTTTTTTTTTTCCCCTCTTTGTTTTTCTGCAAAAATCATTTTTGCTGAAAATGACTTAGTTTCTTCAGTAAGAAGCTGATACTAATAGCTTAACTAATAAATATCTTCTGCTGTTCTACAAGCTAAATAAGTGAAGTCAGTTGAAAGACTGAGCTATCTAAGCCCTCAGATTGGACTCAGCACTGTCATAACCATCATAGTGGTTCTTTTGGTTTGCTTTCTAAAAGTAACTGTCACAGGTTTGAAAACCCTTTGAGAAGTGGAGCTATAAAATCAGACCCTGTATGGGAAGATGACCAGGAGTTTTTTTTATTTGGAGTTTGCACAGCCAAATAAAGCCCAGTTTCCATTGGGCATTGCTTCATGTGTGACGGCACGAATATGTCACTGCCAAATAAGCAGTGCTCGTTGGTATTTTTTGGAACAAGAAGTGGTGTTCTCTTTTTGATTCATGGGCTGTTTTGTGTGTGTGGCCGTGTGGTTTTTATTTATTTATTTATTTATTCGGCACCTACAGGTTAAAAGTTCTTTGCATCTTAGTGCAGTCTTTACCTGAGTAAACTGAGAGAAGGATTTATGGTAAATCTGATGTTATCCTTAGTAGCGCTACTACAAGAGAGAGATCACCAGTTCCCCCTACCCAGCAGAAATGACTTTGTGATAGGTTGTGAGGTAGGAAATGCAGAAGCTGTCTCTTGGCCTTTGTCTGATCCCATTTAAATGTTGGAGTTTTTACTTTCGCTCAGTGAAAGAAGAGATGGCCCAGATCTGTGCTTGAGACAGCTGCAGGCGGTGTGGAGGGATGTTACTGAATGCCCTCAGTGTCTCAGAGGGTTTGGTGGGACACAGATATAAAACACTACTGAGAGCACAGATTCCTTCCAGCTTTATCATTAAAGTGAGAGATGGGAGAGCAGGCAGTAGTTCATTTGGACTTCTAGTCTATTCGTCAAGGTTTTTTTATGTACTTCGTTTGAGGTTCTCCACTTTATGAAACATGCTGCTCATTTTCTTTCCTCTTGCTTGTTTTTTGTAGGAGCTGGATGGCTTGATAGAAATAAACAAAATGACTCACAAGCTTCTGAGCAGATACATGACCTTGGATAGCTTCGATGCCATGTTCAGGGAAGCCAATCACAACGTGTCAGCCCCTTACGGACGAATCACTCTTCATGTCTTTTGGGAACTGAATTACGATTTCCTTCCAAACTACTGCTACAATGGATCCACTAACAGGTTGGCACAGCAGCCTTTTGTTGATTAAAAAGTTCTTTGACTCTCCTGCAACCTCTCTCCCAGCAAATGCTGACAAAGTCCATCACTCTTCTTTCAGTGTATTTTCCACTCCTAATGCTCTGTGAGAAATGAAGGGGAATGAGTCATTTTACTAAGTGCTGTCAAATGTATGAAAGACACTTATTAGTCCACGGTAGAAATGAAAAATCAACCTCGGCATCCAAATTCTATGACATTTTAATGACTCTGCTATGATATGCTGAAAATGAAGTGTGTCCAAAAAGCACTGCAGCGTGTATATCGGGAAGACGCTTTGGTAAATGGGATCCTCAGCTGTGAGATGATGAAATTAAAACTATATTGTTTGTTTCTGCATTAATGTGAAGAAAAAGGATTGCCTGCTGGAAGGGAAGAGCTCATGGTTTGCTGGATATGGTTTTATCTGTATTGCTGCTCTTTTCCATGTCTCTGGAACTTCTGGCTATTTTATTCCCACCAGTTGTGTGTTACTGAGCCTTCATAAGCCAGGGAAGTCTTGCAGTCTTACTCCGAAGTGCGAGTCCTTTTTGGAGCAGAGGACACTCATACGATATCATTCAGAGAAGCTGTACATTGCATTTCGTGTCATTTTTTTTGGTCTCAGGTGGTTTGTGCTGTATTTAAAAGTTTGGCTTTTCTAACTGAAAGCTTTTTTTTTCATTCACCTGATGTTAGCAGAAGACTCCAGGGTATCTGTAGTGTTAGGGTTTTGTTCCTGGTGTCCTTCATTCCTGCTGTTGCAGCTGTTAAGGAGAGTGAGAAATGGAAAAAGGAAGCAAAAGGTGGGATCCACAATTTGAACGAGTGGCAGGCTCAGTAGTTGGACTTCCTGCTTGTGTGCTGTTTTTAGGATTTGTATTGCTTTTGGCTTTTAATTGGATTTTGCTGAAAGCCCTGTGAAGTGCCAGCAAAGTGGTATTGAACACTGAGCTGTAGGAAGAGGAGAAAGCCCATTCTCATCTCTCACTCTCTCCACGGAGCGCTTCCTCTGTCTGACATGTTCTTGCTGGTTATGCTGTGGTTTAGATCCAAGGTTCTGTCAGGAGGCAAAAAAACAAAAAAGAGTGGGTTTTGTGTTTAAGGTTTAGGCAAGAAGCTTCTGTTACATGAATCTGTCTTCGTAGCAGTGTTGAATGTACTTCTGGGGAAGCTACCCTGTGCGTGTTGGTGTGTCTGGAAATCAGTATTGGGATATTGGGTGTGCTGTGTTAACAATCACATAAGCATAATATTAAAAGAAAGTTTTGATGTGGCGATGTTTCATGTGGCAGCCACAATGAGTGATGTTCAGTAGCTCCTAGAACAGCTTAGCATCTGTCTATCCCACCTGGAAAGATTGCAGTAGTGCAGAGCGCAGTGCTCAGGAAGCACGTGTAGGTGGCCAAGGGCTGCTGCTTGTCTACTTAAAAGCTGTATGCACAAATCGAGTTAGGCTGATCCTCGAGCTTGTCAGGTAATTATATCAGGAAAATTAATTTCAGAGATGCTAAAGGGAGCCAGATCCCAGGCAGTTAGTATGAACTTTAAATTCTCTCTGTATTTAACTTAGTGCAGGGTATTGCGTGCATGTACGTGAGTACCCAGTGACAGGCTCTGTATGAGCCGTCAGCTCAATTCTTGACACTTGATAGGTAATGGCTTGCATGAAGCACGTGTGAGCGAGGGAAGAAAAGGAACAATAAAAGGCTGGAAGAAAGAGGAGTGTGTATAATGAAAAGCAGAGACGTTGCTTGGAGTTGGGCACTGGAGGTGGAGGTCCCAGGAAAGGTGTAGTATCTGTGCCTTGCCTTTTGTTAATTCAAGTACAGCTTGCATGTCAGGATTGTTCTTTTAAAGCTAGTGTTTTGGGCCAGATTAACTTGTGCCCCGTACCTTTCAAAGCTCTTCCCATGAGAATACTTGAACTTGATAATTTCAAATATTCATCAAGAGTTCAAATTTTTACAAGGCCGCAGGTTTCATACAAAGGCTAAGGTTGTTCACACAGAAGTACTGAAACATGTTGCATCTTTAATTACTTGAGATTTAGGAATTATATCTGATATTGTACTGAGAGTAAAGAGTGAGGCTGTTATTAAAACACTTAGCAATTTAATAATTGGAGTTACCAGTTTCTGAATTTTAGTCTCCTGGCTGGCTGCTCAGCTGCTGGTGAGGCGCTGTGTGGAGGAGGAGCTGGGAGATGAGCAGGAGGACCTCTGCAGGTGGGCAACAGCAGTGAAGCCCAAGGGTGTTTTTAATCTGTTTGCTGTCAGGCAGGAATGAGAGGGGACAGGATTGTGGTTAACAGCATGAGCACGAGAGCTGCAGTAGTGGCTGAGGCCGCAGGACTCTCTGCTCATGCATCCTGATCCTGGCAGCAGCCACGTGGATGTCGAGTGTTTCCCACTTGTCTTTTCTGTGCTGCTTGGGACTCTTTTTTCAGGATCTTTCCTCGTGTTTCCCTCAGTTGTACGTTTTTCCAAGCCAAAGGTCTTTCTGCACCATGAGTCTTTTTCACGCTTATGCCCAGATCTGTACTTTTTTCATTCCCCTGTATCTTTGCGGAGTTAGGAGGACTGGGACTGTCCAGAGGAGTCAAAAGGCCTGAGGACAGCTCCCAGACTTTTCTTCATTCCTTTTCCAGTGTTTCTAGTCACGTTTCCCTTTTCTGTCATGTTTTCTTTCTTTACTAATCCTGAGCTGATCTTTTCCTTCCATGATAGCATGTTTTGTGCTCAGGGCTAACAGAGTGAGATGAGCGTGAGACAACCTGGGTGTTTGTTCGGATTGAGGGTTTTCTGGATTTCCTTGAAGCACTAATACAAGCTTCCCAAGACAGTAGTCAGGCTTCACTCATCTCAACTCCTCTCAACACATTATAATGTTACAAACTACAAATCTGTATTCTCTGCTAAAAAATCATGGGTATAGCACTCTTTTAAATGCAAGATGTCATGTTTTTTGTGAGGATACAAAGTTACTACCAAATGAACAAAAAGATCAATTTTTCCTTTCTACCCCACCTCCAGCCTTTCTTCCCCCTTCCTTTCACAAGCTCTCTCTCTCTCTCTCATACTTCTTTTGAGACTAGTTTTCACAAGAGAACAGCTGTTGTCTTGTCTTGTACATACCGTGTGATTGTCACTGCTCAGAAGAGTTTCCAGCCCTCTCAGACACTGCTGGAGCAAGTCTGAAAAGCCGCACTGGCTTTGGAAACGACCAGTTTCTGCTACAAAGAGCCAAATGGTGCTGTTGTGTAGGCTGACGTAAAGTAGGGTGGTTGTAGTCAAACAGCCCATCATATTTGACAAGCATGTTATCTTCTCTTGCTTTAAGAAACAAAAAAATCTTTCTGCCAGGAGGGAAGGCCAGAAAGAATGGGGATAGGGATAGAGTTTTAGGTAGCCATTATTCTTTCGTACTCTTTCATCTTGTTGTTTCCTTGTGCTTCAGTTTTTAGCCGCCTGTTCTCTCTCTCTCTCTCTCTCTCTCTCTCTCTCTTTCCCCTGAATATTGCAAGAATGTTTGTGTTTCCTTCATGAATGATAATCTGACATTTGCTGTTTAAAAAGATTAAGGCAAAGCGTCTTTGCAACTACCCAAAGTCCAAAGCTTTCTTTTCTAGCTAAATATACACCTCATTTTGTTTGCTTTTTCTCCAGTAGCACCTTCCTTGAGTGTTAACCAGTGCTAATTCTGTCCATCTTCTCACCCTCCCTCACATCACCCTCTACTCCCCCCCACAAGCACCCGCTTTACAACAGTCTTCCCAGCTGTTTAGAAAAGGCTTGGTTGTAAAATAGCAGAGGATGTGGATGATCACTGTGAGATGAAGTTCAGAAAGTTTGAGGCTGCCTGTTCTTGTGCCTGCAGTAGCAAGGAAGTGGTCTCATTGACCAAAGCAGCACCTCTCAGATTTCTCCTTATTTTCTTAAATAGATATTGGCAGTCAGCTTGTGAAGTGCTCACTATGAACTCCTTCCTGGTAGGCACCCCAGAAACACTGATATGAAATTATTTCATCCCTACAATGTTTACTTTGGGGCTCATGTTTCCCTTTAGCAATCATTGCAAAGCTCTGGTAAGCCAGCAGGCTTTTCATCGCTTAATCTGCTTTGGCTGCTTACAACCCATGTTGATTAAAATAAGTTACTATGAGATCATCAGCAATGATTAAAAATGATTATCTTGTAACATGCCAAAACCTGCAGCCAGCAATATTGGAGGGAAAGTACAAATTTTGCCTAGTTTTATTGTTGGTATTCCAAGAGCTTAATTCTTCAATCCCTGAAAGAGATATTTCTGTTTCTTGAGGAGGAGCAGGAGGAAGCCAGCCTGCAGGATGCCAAAAAGAAAACATACCTGCACACTGAAAAAGTTTGAAGAGGAGCAGATGATGCTGAACTGTAAAAGTTTCTCTGAAGCTTTTAGTGTAGTGGGAAGGAATGTCTAATATCTGAGTGATATATTGGCATTAGTCACACACCTCCTAGAACGATGCAGCCTATTTTCCCTGTTGGTTCTTCTGTACTTAGTCATAGCTCCTCTGTAAGATACCAAAGAAGTGTCTTGCTGTCTCTTGCTCCTACTTCCTTTTCATAACCTCTTCCTTCCTTGGGGCATCTTTCCCTCACACCCCCAAGAAGGTATAAAGTTTGTGTTTACTTCAAATCTTTAAGAAACTTTTAAGGTTATTTTGTCTACAAATAAGGTTATTTTGTCCCTTAAGGGGACTTTGTCTTCAGACACTAATGGCATAGTAATCCAAATATGTTCATAATACCTTTTTGAAAAATGAAAGAAAAATAGTTGCAGCTCCCAAAGTCATGGGATGCACCCCAGTTTATAGTCTGAAATGTTCTTTTCCTTGGGAGAGAAGGGGAGAGAGGAGGGGAACTTGTAAGTTGAGGAAATCTAAATGTAAGGAGGTTTAACTAAAAAATTTAATATTTATAGTATCAAAACCAATACACATAGATGTTCATCTTCAAAAGCTCTAGATGCAAGCACTTTCTGGACAAAAGTGTAAGTACTTTTGGAAAGACAAGGCTAAGATACGTATAAACAAGCAGCTGTGAAACAGTTGGCATGCCTGGTTTTGAGTGGATTAAAAAACCAAGAAAACCTTGCCCCGAAGTTGTAGATTCTCAGAAGAATGATTCAGATTACTTAGGGGAAGAAAAGTAATGGAAATAACTTTAAACAGCATGGTGCAATTTATACATGTTTGGGTGAAACCATTTTTGTTTAGCGTGGCTGTGCCAGTTTTCAGCTTGAAAATTTCTGATTTAAAAGCAGAATTTCTGATTTAAAAGCAGAAAGAGTACTTTCTAGGAAGAATGCTCAGTGAGTCATTTATTTTGTGTGTTAATTCAATTCAAACATTTAAAACAAAACCAGATTAGGATACAAGTGTATCTTATGATGTCTTACTGTACTACAAATTTCCTTTCCTGAAACCTCCTCCTAAATGCAATTTGTTTAGACAGCTATCAGTTGCAACAGCTTGACCTGATACAAATATTTGGCGTACAGTTCCTAAATGACTGTTTTCCCACTTCCTTGTGCCTCTGCAGCTTTGCAACATTTACCAAGAGATCCTTTTTGCCAGGTTTAAAAAAAGAAAAAATAAATAAGCCACCCACAGGCACCTCTCCCCACACACACAGTTATTTTGCTTGGTTGAGCAAAGTGAAAGCAGAATGAGAATTGTAGAAGTTGATTAACTTCTTTCTCCACCAAAACTGTACTGTTGTAAAATGTGAATTGTGTGGTTCTCCGACACTGTCAGAGCTCAGTTGTTCAGGAGAGGACCCAGATATGCAGCTTCTCAGATACAAGGGGACAGTTTGATCACATCTTTTGCAGAACTCCTCCTCTTTGTAGTTCTCTTCCCCTTACGATATACAGAGGTAATGCTCTTCATTAAAGGT
Organism: Aythya fuligula; assembly: GCF_009819795.1. Taxonomy (NCBI): domain Eukaryota; kingdom Metazoa; phylum Chordata; class Aves; order Anseriformes; family Anatidae; genus Aythya; species Aythya fuligula. The sequence goes on from NC_045559.1 coordinate 137,007,303, forward strand.
GCTGTGTATTGCTACACACGGATTAGAACATCAGTAAAGTAGGATGAAATGTTTGAAACGCTTGTTTTGCTACAAGGATTGTACCATTCGTGCCTTTTTTTTTTTTTTTTTAAGGTATTAACCTGAAGTATTTCTCCTCTTGTGAGTTTCTAGGGGAGGAGGAGAGGAGCACAAACCAGCCATTTAGTAGGAATGCTATCTGAAGCTGTCGTTATTCCTAAGTGCTTCATTTCAGAAGCCTGAGGAACTCGCTTACTCTGTGAGAGGCTGTTGGTGCTTTGTTGGGTGCTTCTCTTTTTGCTGGGTTAGAGCACTGTTGGGAAATGGACCCTGTGCAGCACTGGGAAGAAGGGGGTCCCTGTAAGCGATGGAGAATCACATGCTGAGTTGTGCCCAGGCGTTTGGGCAACGCAGGCTGTGCGCTTCCCTGTTCCCAAGGTTGGTCTGAAAGGCAACCGGTCTCTGGCTTTCATTTTGTCTGTAGACAGAAACAGCAATATACAGGCTAATAAGCTACATTAGGCACACGCCTAATAACCAAAGTGTAAATAATTATTTCTTTCTTCTGCTTTCATAGGTTTGTTCGGACCGTGCTGCCGTTCTCCCAGGAGTTTCAGAGGGATAAGCAGCCCAACGCACAGCCCCAGTATCTGTACGGATCAAAGGTTGGATTTCATTCCCTTTGGTTTGCCAATATTTAAAGGCATCACTTTAATTATAGAAATTATGGAATGTGAAAGCTTTTAAAAAGGGACTTGCATGCAGTTTGTGACTATTTTCAGTTCAACATGCACTTTTTTCAGATTTTACTGTGAAGATCACCATATGTTTTAGCCAGAGTGTAAGCGATCGGTCTGATGGTTAGTCTTATTTGACACAGCTAAAAATAATTCCTTCCCCAACCACCTTGCATTGCAGTTGCTCGTAGTGTCAGAGCAGACTTGGAAAAAAAGAGCAGTCAGCTGGGGGAGTGAGAATGAGAGCCCATCTTGGGTGCAGCTGCTCCCTTGCTACAGTGCTGGAGATTGTGAGAGCAGGAGAAAAGGGAGCAGATAGGAAAAGCTGCTTTAGTTATTACCTGACTTAAATTGTGCAATTTCGACCGACTGTCCTAAACTATCTGATGTTAAGTGCTTAAATTATTTTAAAGAAAATGTAGCATTTCTTTGGAGTCTTCAACCTGAGGATGTCAGTCTTTTTTGATGAACTTGGCCTTCTGGCCATCTCATCTCCTGATCCTGTATCAGCTTCGTCTTTGCTTTGGAAATTAGGAGCACCTAGAAGGTTTATGCAAGTTTCCAGTAGAAGCGCATGTGATTTGCAGTCGTGTGCTTTGTGAAGCTACAAATTTTAGTCCTAATGAATCTGCTGCTCTTGTAAAACTTAATGCTTTAAAGTGCAGAAGAGTTGGAAAAGGATTCACATTTCTGTAGTATGGAACGATAACACCCGATCGTCTGGTCCTGTGAATGGTTTTTTATATAACTGTTCTCCAGCTGGGAACAGTAAAATATAGGCAAACAGGATTCTCTTACATTAGAGTTACTGTGTTCTTTACTATTTTGGGAATTCACCAGATGCTGTGTAAAGAGCAAAAAGCCCACTGAATTTAGTACAGATTGCTGACTTAATTTATCTAAGTGATGATACAGTGGGCTGAGGGAGAGAGGATTTACTGGAGAACCTTTTTTTTTTTTTTTTTTTTTTTTCTCATCAGTCAGGTTACATTATTAAAATGAGTTTAGCAACCTTTACTCTGAGAGCTAAACATTTTTAGAAATCTGATTATTTTTCCATATTGCTATGAGCGGGAGCAATCAAAGGGGTTCTAAGGTGCATTTCTGGAGCAAATTCAGTAACTAAATATGCCTTTGGTAGCAAATATTTCTGACCCTGTGGCTCTAAGTGTTTCTTGAATCTGGTGTGTTTTAGAGTTGAGGATATCTGAATGGAATTTGAAGAGGACGTTTCTGCTTTATGTAGCAAGCAACTGATAGTATTTCTTACATGATGGGTGCTACAAATTCCAGTGTGATATCATTAAGAGACATTATTCTCTGCACTATATAGATGGCTTGTCACAGAGTGCATCTAGTCTCTGTGTTATTTCAGTCCTTAAACTGTTACACTGTTCAGTTGCCTTGATGTATGGATAATAGGGGAACGTTAAGTAGCCATGTATTTTTGGTTTTATTGTCTTCTTTTGTTAGGCATTAGAACTGGCTGCCCAGGGAAGTGGTGGAGTCACCATCCCTGGAAGTCTTTAAAAGACATTTAGATGTAGAGCTTAGGGATATGGCTTAGTGGGGACTGTTAGCGTTAGGTCAGAGGTTGGACTCGATGATCTTGAGGTCTCTTCCAACCTAGACAATTCTGTGATTCTGTGATTCTTTTTTGTATTTCTTGAACTGTTCAAAATATCCAGGTAAGCACTTTGTATTGGCCAGATCGCCAAGGAATGATTTCTTTTCGTATTGAACCTTGGCGGGTTGGTTTTGAGCAATCTGTGGTGTTTATTTTGGTCAAGACAATGGCTTGGTGGCTTCCCGTGCAGGCACACACTCATACATGCATCTACTAGATTGTAAAGCTTAAACATTCGCTGTGCAGAATTTTTGCACAAGCAAAATGCTTGCTTAGGAATAATTAAAGATCTTTTTTTAGTGTTGGTCTCAAGGGGTTCACATGTCAGATATTTCTACGTGGTTCAAAGCATGTGATCTGTGTTAATGTGTGTTCCTGTTTATCGTAGACAGTTGAGTCCGCATTCTCTATTGCCTCTAATTTTCTGAGGGTGATTTCCATCTGATAAGCAAAACAAAAGCCCACAGACACGATTTACCTCTCCTGGCTGGCATGGGAGCAGAGCTGTCAGGTAGGAAGGAGCTTGCCTGCAGAAGCTCGTCAGCCATCTAAGGGAGCTGGCGTACCTTGAAAGCTCACTGAGTGTGGTCGCTGAAATCCCTTTACTCTGTTGAAATGTGTGTAGGATTAGCGAAATGAAATGAATGTCAGCAGACTGAAATTCGGAAATGCGGGCTGGAGGCATAAAATAATAGGGGATATGTAACAAAGAGCCTCTTCTAGGGATTTGAAAAAACACCTTCCAAACATTTTCACGTTTGTATGTCTTCTGCGTTATGTTTATCTGCTGCTGGTGCACAAATAAGCCGCATTTGGCACCATGTTGCATCTTGGTATCAGCTTAGCAGTCACTTCAAATGTTTGCCCTTTATTATTTGAGTGTTAAAACTGGACAGTGAACTACCAACACACAGGATTGCCAGAAGGAGCCCGAACAGATCTGTAATAAAATGTTTGAGCAAGAGTTGAAGAATCCCGTAGCTCTGTGTGTGTGTAATGATCTTGAAAACCAGTGCAGAAGTCCTTAAATGACACTCTGTGTGCATTCCTCTTTTCTGGTGGGAGCAAGACAACCCCTTGCTTGCGAAATGATGTATTTATCTAAGCAGTGCATAGTAAACTCCCAGAGTGGAATGGGTTTATATTTAGATGACGGAAATCCCATTCCTGGGAACACTTCCATGTTTAGCTCCTTACCTTCTCAAGATGATGTGCACGCAAACACACACACATGAACACGTTTTGTGCTTAAACAGTACATTCAGGAGTTAAATCTCCTCAAAGCTGCTTTAAGACTGAGCTGCCCCTTGTGTTCTCAGTATGGGATACACACATGTATAAATAATACACAAATACTGTGTAAATATATGGATAGGATTGCCTCAAAATCCACAGCAAGAAACAGAGATGCAGAAAAATAAAGTCTTTTCCAATGGCCCAAGATGTTGGTAGAGATGAGAATTTATGTCTCCTGACTCTGTACCTTTAACATTAAAACAATATTTTCGCTCTCTTACAAACTCCTGGTCAGAGGAGTGTTACTAATTTAATTACAAGACCATTTGAAAGCATTTTTTCTGCCCCCTCCTCCCCAGCTACCCCTTTTGGAAAGGCAACCTGTCATATTGCCTTCATGTTCTGAAGAGAGTTTTTCAGGGCGTTTCATCAATCACCTGTTTTATGAATCACAGCAGCGCAGCGCTGTCATCTTCGCAGTTTATTTGAGATTAGTTTGTAAGACAAAGAGAAATGCTTGGCAGCTGGAGGAAATGCTGTGCAGGGGGTGGAGAAGGTGTTACTGCTGCCTTAACAAAGATCCCTTTGGAAGTTTTTTTCCTAAAATTAACGCTTACCCTTCATTTGGCACACATTTTTTGCGTGTTTTACCTATCCTGGGGGGAAAAAAGACACATCAGACTGAGGTCAGCTCCTGCATTTCTAGCAGGATGAGGGCTGAGGTCTCTCTCCAGTTGTGGTAAGTGTTGCCCAAACACGGTAGCTGCAAAGCCCCATTGCCTGCTGTGAAATGTTCAGCCTGTGCTGAAGGAGCTGGGTCAGCGAGAGCTGGCTTTATGTGTAGGTTCCTGCTGATAGCACTCCACAAGGCCCGCAGTCACCGTGCCTCTTGGTTTTTAGAAATACCACATCGTGCAGCGTTAGTGAGATTTATTACGTTTTTACGGAACATAAATTCACTTCAGGGATTTCAGACAGAGTGACTTACACACACAAGCCAGACAAGATGCATCATTTTGCCAGGGTGAACAGATTTCTGTCTGAAGGGCTTTTTCTTGCCGTGACGTCCACAGGCGCAGTTAGATGACTAGCAGATCGGATTGGTACCAAAATAAAATGCCTGTTGGCGTGTTTTTACTTCCTTGCCCCCTTGGTCCTACAAAACTTACGGTATGGTTGGACAGAAACTTGCAGCTGATGGATGAGTTTTATTATCTAAACTGAAGGGGGGGGGAGGAGGAAGGACCGGGAGCTGCTTCTCTGAGCCCTGCTGCCTCTACAGGGAGTCACTGCGGTGTGGAAAGGAGCTTCTGGTGGGTGCTGAAGAGCTCCAAGTAAGACATCCCAGAGTTTTTCGCCACATTTTGAAGCAGCAAAGTGCAGCAGAGAGTTATGGGCAGCCCAAACCTTTGCCTCTGAGTATTGGGGCAGCGCGAGGGCATTGGACGGGGCCGTGAGGGCAGCAGGCACAGACGAGCAGCCCTTGTCACGAGTGGTGACAAAGCACACGATGGGGTTGAAGGATGGGGATGTCCCAAGCGGCAGGAGCTCTCCTCCCTGCCGAAAGGCTTCTAATTGATGGCAGAGTACGGCCCGGCCCTTGGCGCTTGCTCCCGGCTCTCGGCCGTGGGCCGGCAGGGCTGCTGGCAGGCTGACGGGTTGGCTATGATGGTGGCCAGCTGGATGCCACCCTCCTGCTGCTCCTCCTGGCTGTCCCTCCTCCCTCGGCCCTGCACGCCGAGCTCCTCGGAGGCTCCCGCTGCGCTTTTGGTCCACGTCTTCCCCGGGTCCCATTCGGCGGAGCCGGCTCGGCCCCGCGGGCCCTCGCGCCTCCTGCGGCACAGCAGGTGCAGGCAGCCGTAGAGGAGGACGGCGGCGATGACGAGGAGCAGGAGGCTGCTGGCCAGCCAGATGCCCAGCGCCAGCTCCTTCTTGGCGGTGCCGGAGGACGCCGGGTCGCGTTGCAGCGTGTTGAAGACCCGGCACTGGTCGCTGGAGGGGTTGGCGGACTGGCAGGTGACGCAGAGGATGTAGGTGGTCAGCGGGGTCAGGTTCTCCACCACGAAGGAGGAGCGGCTGGCGGGCACCCTCTCCTCCTTCTGGAAGCTCTTCCTCGAGTAGCTGGCCGGCGTGCTCCTCCAGTTGGGGTGGTACATGACGCTGTAAAAGCTGTCAGCGCAGCTGGCCAGCTGGGGCCAGATCACCACCGCCGTGTTCCCGGTGATGTTCTGGACGGTAATGCCCATTGCTGAGCTGCTCGGGGGGTCCTTCCCCAGCAGGGATCTTCAGAAAGGGGAGCTTAGTGTTTCCCAGGGAGATAACTGAGAGGTTGTGCTGCTGGGGGTACCTCGTGGATCGTGGTGCTCTGTAATTAAAAAAAAAAGTAATTGAGTTCATTAGGAAACAGCTCTCTTAGCTTGAAACCGTCTATTTCTTTGCCAAGGCTAAAAACACACGTAGAGAAATTCAGCCAGAGCTGCTGCCTGCCCAGATGATCAGTTGTATCTCATCTCAGTTGTATCCCGCCTCCTCGAGAGGTGGTGTATTTTGCAGGATTGGGATTTGGGGAGCCGCTTCCTTACCAAGGCATTTTCAGATTGCTCTGCCCATACAGTGGGGAATCAGAGGATGTTGGCCCTCAGCACCTCGTTCAAAGTTTGCCTCTGTCATTTTCAGCATACGTGCTGCATGCACAAGTGCTGCAGCCCCCAGAATAAAGCACCGGGTATTTTTCTCAAGAGGAATTTGCATTTAGGTGGAACTGCAAAACAAAACAGTGCATAGAAACATCGCAGTTTCTGTGCAGTTTCCTAAGTGCTCCTTTTAAGGAATAGCTTCCTTTTGGGACAAAAAAGTTGGCTTCTGCCTTGGTAGACTTTTAATTAAAATTGTTCCTTTATAACAAAACAAATACTAATAACAGCCAGTGGGTGTTTTCGTTTGGTTGGGAGGTTTGGTTTTTGCTTTGCTATGGAGGTAACTTCTTGAGAAGAGCCTCCCTGAGCAATTCAGTCTGATCGTCTTTTGGTTTAATACTCGGTTTCCAGTGGCAGTCATCTGAAAGTTTTTTTCCACTGTGAAAGTTCCTTGCTTTTTTGGGTACGTAAATGCCAGCAGTAGCACTGTGTTTCATTGTTTATGACTTCAGTATAAAAATGAATTGTGTTTTGTGATGATCAGTATTAAGATGTTAAGTCTCCTGGCTAAATAACAATTTCCTGATGAAGAAAGCTCATAAAATTTGCTTGTAATGCGTTCTGAGATTATTCTGTAATACTTTAATTGCATTTTACACTAGGTGGGAGGCTGGCAAAATATATATTATTTTATTGGGACCTTGATAGTTGTGTTGCATTAATAATTCCCATTAAGTAGGAAAATTGTTGCTCAAGGCTTTTGGATTGTACTTAGCTCTTCTCCCTGCTTCCCAGTATGTTTATTTTCATTACAATACAAAACCTTAGGACTGATCTTTCTAATCATGGTCTATTTAGGAGTGCACTCTTGATAAAGCAACAGGATAAAGAAACTGAGTTTGCTATCACATAAACTTACTAGACAGACATTTTGACATCTAACCAACACCTGCAAATATTAAAATCAGGCACATTAGTACAATCAGCATTTCTACTTACTCTTTTGCTTCCTTTTTGTAGTTGTTAGCTTCCAATTACTTAAAATTATATATATTTTTTTAATAGAATACTTCCTTAATAATGTCTAGAAACCATAGCTTCTTCATCACAGCATTTTGTAAGTAGAGTGTGTGGGGTTTTATTAGTAATAGTAGTTTAATTAGTAACAGTAGGAATAGGTTCTGATTTTTTTATAGAACATTAGCTGTTAGATACATAATTACTGGCAAGTTAATGTTTGGAAACCACATTTGGTGTTTTAAAAAGTCAGTACTTACCATCACTTCCCGACACAGCTTTCAGAACAGGATTTTCAGGTGCTGATGCAAAAATAACATAACCACTAGATGTTCTGTATCATTTCCCACAGGAGTTATTTGCTTCATGATCTCTGCTTTTTCTTCCCCCTGGATTGAATCCTCACTGCTTGCTCCTTTCAGGTTTTTTCCCTGGTGCTGGTTGTGGCATGGCTTCTTCGTCTCTTCTACTGAAATTCATGCACAAGCACATCTTGTCTAAAGATGCCGTTTGCCTTGGTTTTCAAAGAGCAGAGAGGAGGACAATAATGTCTTTTTCCTCCTGTATTGCTTCCTTCTTCTTGGACAGGGTACTGCCTGCACATCCCTGTTATATGCTCCTGTGCCTGTACCAGTGATGCTGTGAGTGATTAATGCTAGCACTTGGATGACATCAGCAACTAGCATCTCTTTTTTTTTTTTGTTACATTTAAGTAGGGGAGGGAGCAAGCATAGCTGAAAAAACATTGAGCTCCCTCCCTCTTCCCTCCTCTCCTTCCACCCGCAGCCTTGTTACTGGCATTTTCCCTAAATGCTTTGGTTTTGAGCATCCCGGAGGTGTGTGCTGGTGTTCTCCAAATCCCTCGTCACAGTTCACAAAGCTCTGCTAACCCGGTGTTCACAGGTGGACCACGTTAGGCGCTGCTCCACGAAGGTTACATTAAAGAGAGATGTATTTTTAGGTGTGCTGACTTCTTATTGTTATGTATCGGTGAGTTATTCATGCTGGAACCACTCTTGGTGCTGTAGCTGAAAGAGTTTGGATACGTTTAACGTGCAGACCTACCTGACCGAAAACATCAGAGAGAAGGATGAAATCCTGCCTTTTGGCAGATAACTGTGTGTAAAATGCTTCAATCTGTTGGGATGTTTATCTGCAAGTGTTTTTGTAGTGTTTTACTGGTGTCCATTCCATTCAGTGCCCCAGATTTCCTTTCTGTAAGTGGAGAGCTACGCAAATAGGTACGTGGTATGTGAGGGACTGTGGCTTCAGGCTTCTGGCCAGCAGTGGCTGTTTGGAATCGAGCCTTTTTGTCAGCTCGGATCCAGCAGGAGTGTGAGCGTTGCATATGGAGGCTAATAATTAGCCCAGCATCTATTTTGGGTTACATGCACGGAAAAGATGGCTGGGAATTCAAAACCAGCTCTCCTCCACAAAACCAACACGAGGATGCTGTCCTCAGAACAGACTCCACAGGCTGACAGAAGGCACCTCGGGCATCATCTGGAGCAGGGGCACCTCCAGGAGCTTGCTCAGGGCCATCCCCAATCAGATTTTCGACATCTCCAAGGACACAGAGACTCCACAGCCTCACCCTTTGACCACTGTAACAGTAGTAAAGTTTTTTTCTGATGTTAAAATGGATTGTTCTGACTGAAGGACAGAACAATCTGTCCTTGTAGGATGGATGCTCCAGCAAACAGTTTCTAAATCCCTGCATGGCACCGGTCTGTATACTTCTGCTCACTTTGAAGAAATACACGTTAATATGGCCAAGCACCTGACCCTTTTTATACAATTCCAGGAGAATTTCCATGAGGTTACGCCCCAGGCTTGGATTTGCTTTCATGCTGTGTACAGCTAAGATGTTTGAAAAAGAGAGATCCTTACTAATTAGCTGCAGAGTCCACTCACTGCAAAAGGCTGTTTTTTTTTTTTTTTTAATTGAGTCCTCAGAGGTTTAAAACACTCACTATGAACTGAAAATTGAAGTCACTTCTTTCAAGATGTTTTGTGCATAAAATGGGCTGTGTAGGAATAGAAGCTGTGCTCTGAGTTCATGTACTACTCAGCCTTTTCTACCTGTGGAAGCAGAAAAATATGAAAGTGGAAAATTTCGTGGCTCTATAAATGGCAAGTGAGGATACCTGGCTAACAAATATTGTTTAGAGGAACTCCCTTGCTGAGCAAGAAAAACTTGTCTTACAGAAGAGAAGATTTATGTTTTAACTTCCTGGATAGAGAGTGAGACACAAAGTTGTTGTTTAGTATTATTTTTTAATATGCTTAAAAATGCTGTCTAAGTGAGTTTATTACTAAGATGCAGTCAGCTGAAATTTTCATTAATCAAATCTACTTTTCTCATTTTAGGCGCTGAATCTGGCATATTCCAGTATCTACAGCAACTACAGGAATTTTGTGGGCCCCCCTCACTTTAAAGTCATCTGCAGGCTTCTTGGGTACCAGGGGATTGCTGTGGTGATGGAGGAGTTGCTGAAAGTCGTCAAGAGCTTGGTATGCCAATTTTCTGTCAGTGTTGCTATTCCAAATGGCTTCTGATAGGAAATACTTTTAGAAAAGCAAATTGAAAGTAAGATTCCTAAGGAAAGTAAGATCTCGAGTAAAACTGAAGTGTTACAACTACTGAGGTTCAATATAAACTCTATTTGAGAGTACCCAGTGCCTTGTGAAAGTAATAGATGTGCCTTGGCAATCTGAGCAGCGTTTTGAAAACCTTGGATTCGGGTTTGGGGAGACTCACACTGGTAGGACCTGGGTGAACTCAGGAAAAGTACAGATGTTTCAAATGAACTGATTTACTTTCTCAGAATATCTGGAGCTGGAGTGTGCTTTCTGCCTTCCCTAACCTCAGGGCTTTCATTAATAACAGCATTGACAGATGACGCTTAATAACAAGGGAGGTTTAATCTCCACGCTTGATCTAGCAGAGGATAGCATCAAGCCTATTTAGAAGAGTGCTCAGACCAGATGTTGAAGAAGTTCTCCACACAGCCGTTGTATCTAGTATTGGAAATGGCCTTATCTGTAACTAGAAGGAGACTGAGGGGCTGTTTGTTCACAGCATTGTTAATATCTGCATACAGCCATAATGCATTTAAGTTTAAGGTACAGAAATGGTCCTTTGTTCCCTGCCCTAGCTGCCTATAAGGAGCACGCTGCCAAAATAATCCAGTTGTAAGAGGTGGAAAGCTGTAATATTCATAATCTCCCCTCACATACTTGACATACTTGGTAGCTTGTCTATCGTGATCCCCACCATGTTCCACCTACGCTTTTGAAATTCTAGAAAGGATGGACCCTGCTTGAAGGGATGCCGTGGTACCGTCTTCAGGGAAAGATGGGCTTTGAGCAACCTGGGGTTGGAATTAAATGGTCTTTAAGGTCCCTTCCAACCCAAACCACTCTATGATTCTATGAAAACTGTCATAATTTTCATGCTCTGGGTATTGGTTTGTTTTTGGGGGGGATTATAATTATTATTTGCAAATCATCTCAGTTCACTGAAGGTAGCATGGAGTGATTAGGCATTTATAAAGGAGGCTGAAAGGACTGGGGGGAGGTATCCTGCTGATGCTTGAGGCAAATGCTGAGATATAGGGAGATGTACGTATGTGTGTATGTCTGGAATGCCAAGTTAAGCTGTTACAGGCATACCTGGTACTAAGAATTGAAAACATTCAGATGAACTTTATTTTTTTTCCACCAAAAATCAAAAGGTTGGTCAGACAATAGAGATGGCCTGTAAGAAAAGATGGCGATTTCCTGTACTTATTTTTTTTCCTTCCTGGCTTCAGCTGCTCTGCCACTTCTCCCATGGCAAACCAGTGGCTAATGCCTTATGAAGGAACTGCGTTACAGTGCAACTGTATTCATCTGGGGAAGTTGCTTTTTCGAAGATGACTGACAGAGTTAAATGCATCATTTTTGGGCCTTGTTCAATCTACATGCTTTTTGAACATGATTGTTGTGAAGTTTCTCAGTTAATAACGCTGACATGTTAACAAGCACTTCTTTTCTCTTAGTTACAAGGGACGATTCTTCAGTATGTCAAGACCCTAATGGAAGTCATGCCTAAGATCTGCAGGTTGCCAAGACACGAGTATGGTTCTCCAGGTTAGTTCATGTTTGATGTTACCATAGCAGCCTTAATGAGATTATACTAATTACTGTCTTCTGGATCATGCCTACCTCTCTGTCCCTCCCTCTTCTTTGTCCCATTAATTAGCACTTAGTCTTTTTTTCCTAGCAAGAGCCATTAAAAGCTGGGCAATCAGAAAGTGCTTAATAAAGGACTGTATGGTGTTTTAAAACCTAGGTCCTTAGGGCAATAAAAGGGTGGCAATCTGTTGATAGAGAGGCAGCCTTGTGACATAATTGAACTTGAGCTGGGATGTTCAGAATAGTTCCTAATTCTAGGCTTTCTCATAAGCATGGCGAGCTTTTCCTTTGCAAGTTAGCCTCTTTAGCTCACACTGACTCTCTGGGAAAGCTTTCATTCTCTCTTGCCTTTACCTTTATGAAAGATAAAGGAATGATGCTCCTGAGAGGCAAACTGGTCCTGCCAGAATAGTTATGTCAGGACGTGCGGGGAGCAGCTTAGCCACCTAACAGGAGAGATGACAGTTGCAGAAGAAATGCCTTGGAAAGTTGCTTGCCACTATGGGGAAATAATTGGCTAATTAGTATTTTATCACATTGTTCGCTGAAATTCTGAAACTGCTTCCCCCCTTCAAAATATTCCTCCTCCACAATGCCTAATTAACACAAATTAATCTTTCCATGTGCCACCCACCTCCTGAGTATGTCTATTTTTCCAGAGTTGCTTAAGTTTATTAAATGCCACTCCAAGTGGAGTGGGGTTGTTTCTTCTGCTTCCCACAGCTTGCTCGACACTCATTACCAATGTTGAACGAAATCGAGGACTTACTGAGTGTTTCCTTCCTGTTTTTCTCCCTGGAGTGTAGAAATGGATGAATCATGGTAGTTAGAAGTATAAAAATAACCTGTCTGAGGTTTTTAGCCACTCATTAAGGCCTGACCACAAAAGCAGCATGTATTCTCAAATACAGGTTATGCATCACCAGGGTCTGAAGTGCTACAGGTGAGTTTAGGAAGATTATATTCTCTTGCTGGAGATCCTCACCTGTGCGAGTATTTGGTGGGAGATGCCCTGGGACCTAAGCAGAAACTTTCTTCTAAGAATAAAAGGCAACCTGTCCCATAAGAAAGGAAAAACTTGACTTGTGTAATGGTAGCCTTCACACAGTCGATCTACACTTGCTACAGGACCTAAACACTTTAAAATCCTTCATAACTTTCTTGTTTTGTACAGATCATGAGCAATTTTGACCTTGTATTTGGAAAAATACCCCATGTGTTTAGACGCCTGCCGTAGGGAGAGGTCAGAGTAATTCTTCATGTTACAATATAGGATAGTTAGCAACTAGAATTGGAATGGGTCTGGAAAAAACACTTGATTGTGTGCTCCTTCAGCACCCCTGTGGCTGGCACGCAGGCAGGTTTTGTCTTGGCAAGTGTATTTTTCCTGTTCTGAAATACTTCAGGCAAAGAACACTTAATGACTTCCCAGAGAGTCTCTTCCAAGAAGTGGCAGACCAGCCTTTGTGGCGCTGTCACAGCTTCTCTCTGTACTCTTCAGAAGATACTAAACAGAAAACGTGTGGGGAAGCTCAGGGCGTTTTCATCTGACTGCAGCATCACCGAAGGATTGTGTTGCTGTCTCCGGAGCCTTTCCATCAGGGAGCTGTCTGCCCTCAGAGCAGATCTGTCTGATCAGAGAAACCATTGTCTGTGATGGGAACGTGCTGTAGATTTTAGCCTTGGTCTGGCACGCTGAGAGGAACTGCCAGAGTGCACAAGGGGGAGGCTCAACCCATGCTTGATTTGAATCCCATTCATCTCCTTCCTCTGTTAAATTCTCTGCAGCTGTCTGTGCCACGCCTTGTTTACTGGGTTCGCACTGAAAATCCAAGCGAGTACATGCCAGCTGTTGTCTCTTCCTTCCTCTGCCTCCCAAAGCCTCCTGCAGAAGTAGTGCTTAGTGGTTGGAGCAGTAAGCCTGCGTGTTCTGGAGCGTCCTTGGATGCTGCTGCTTTTCTTTGCTGCCAAAACATCCGATCGCTTCTTTGTAATTGCCACTACCTACACATAAAGGCCAAATCTGTGATTCTCATCTAGATTAAATATGTAGATTCTCCTCTGTCTCAACGTAACATGCATTCATCAATTCAGAATTAATTCCCCGAGTCTGCTCTCCCCATGCAAAGCAATGCAAGTGTGCTCAGCAGTGCTCTGGCTGTCTCATGCGCTTCCAACCTTGATTGCGAGAGCTTTGTTTGGACTCCACTGGCTGCATCCTGTGAGCTCTGCGTACTCAGCCCTCCAGACCCGTGGGTTTCTGACCAGGGATTTATTCTCGCTACAGACAGTGGCTTTAGTTGTTCAGGACTGCTGCTCGCCAATGGGTTTGTTTCCATAGAAACAATCTTAAAGCAGAGGGGAGCTTGCTTCTCCTGTAGTCATAAAAATATTTGTCTAAAAATACATTAAGCATAAGGAATTTTTAAAGGGACCTTTTAGAGTCTCTCAGCCTAGAGGAATATTGACTTTAAAAAGTTTAAACTTGAGCTTTGATCTTGGAAATAACATTTTCTGGTATTTTTCTCATATTTGAATATAACCTTCCTGCTTTTCATAAACAAGCATTTCATCTCCTGCCACTCTGAAATGTCTTTAGACATGGTGAGGAAAGGAGTTTGTCAGCTCTGCTGTGAGATGAGGCTTAGATTTGTGTCACTGCCACATCACCCCTGCAGGGAAAAGTTTTGAAAGAAAATCCATGAGCTCAGCAAGGTATGAACTAGCCAAGAAGGTAGCCTAAGTGCAGGCTTTTTACCTAAGTACAGCATTTACACGTTTCTTATTTAAAAAAAATAATACATAAAATAAAAGCTAATTTCTTGGTGGAACACCGTGGCTTGAATCCTTTTGGGGAAGAACAGGAAGGAAATTTATTCATAGGTTTTTCTGGAATCCGTCCATTGGAGATAGATTTTCAAAAGAATTTGGGTACAAGGGGAGATAAAAAGCAGGAAAAGCCAGGAGGAGTGTTGAGGGACTTGCAGAAAAACAAAGGGCAGGCTACTTTCTGAGCTCTGGTATCAGCTTACTCAGCAAAGACAAACTTTCTCAAACTTCCCATGCAATGTTCGCTTCCGTCTGCTTTTGGATTTGCAACTTGCCATTCGGTTGCAAACAGAAAGCTGAGGAATGCCACTGAAATCATTTAAAAGGCAGTGGTGTTGGAGGTGCCCTTCAAATGTCTACGCTTGATGGAAATGGAGGTAATCCCAGTTCACTGTCAAAAAAAAATGCAGAAGTTTAAATGGTGTTTTCATACCATGAAGACCTAGATGGTCTTGAAGGAGCAGTGAGCAACGCAGTGGACATGAAGACCCACGGGATAGTTATTTCTAGCAAAATAAACAGTGCACGGGCTGTTTGATCATAACTCCCAGCTATCTGTGTATCTGCTAGAAATTCCATGAACACTTCTGTTGAAAGTTAATGCAAAGTTAATGATGTCTCTTGCGTGCCAAAGGAATAATCATAGACAGCATTTGAAGACGTGGAGGAAAGCGAACATAAAGTAAAGGTCAGTGTAGCACCAGTTTCTTGGGAACAGTTCTGCTGCTGCAGATGAGCAGATCTCACTTCAAGTCAGCGCTCTGCAGAAAATGAACCATAATGCGGCTAGACCAGCAATTATTTTCAAGATCAAGTTTTGTTGTTAGCTCACACTTGAGGCCTGCAATTAACAGCCAATTCTCACCCAGTCTCGCAGGTACCAGCATTGGTGCAAGCTCTGGAACGTGTTTGGTTTGAGTCTCTAGGTGTGAACTGAGCTTGTTTCACAGCAAAGATGGCCGAAGTGAAGAAATGCAGCCAGCTTTGCAGTGCGTGTGTTGATTTGGTCTGACTTCCTAAATTAATTAGTGTACGGGCTGCACAGCTGAAACTTCACATCTGCTGTTTGAGTGCTGTCGAGATGAGGTTTTGGACTCAGCGATGGAGGACTAATCTTCTGTACTTTACCGGATCCCTTTTACATCAGCAGCCTTGCTTCTGTTGGGATCTGTGTAAATGAGGAATTGGGATTATATGACCAATTACCATTACGCCTAGCGTCATTCCATCTGCAGGAATAGACGGGTTTAATTAAAATTGACTTCTTGGAAAGAAGGAGCAAACATTGAAGAATGTGGTGTGTAGGTAACTAGTTCAGTAACTCACAAATTGCACCAACAAAATAGACTGAGGAGGAGGAGGAAAGGTTGCGTGCAGTTGAATGAAACTTTCCAAAGACACTTGTTCTGTTTCCAGGAAATCCACGGGCTGGGCAGGGGATTGAAGGCATCTGAAGATCCTACTCTTTTCCATTCCCTTCGTGACCACTGGTTGTTTCCATTGCAGCAGCAGAATCATCCTTCCCTCTCTCCTCAGCTTCCATTTCTCACCAAACTGCTCCCCACTCGTCAGACAGGCTAAAGGGGAAAAACACCCCCATGCCTGTTCGTGTAGCCAATATCCTACTTGGGGACTATGTGGAGAAGTCTGCAGGTAGTTACTGGCTGTGTTTTGGGGAGTCTCCCAGCCCTTTTGGCAGTTCACCATCCATTTCTGAATACATGCCGTGGGTATTACAAGCAGACGATGACCCAGACTTAAATTCATGATGGACTTTCCCTCCCAGAACAGCATCCAGTCTTGGTATGAGGAAAGTATTTGACTTGTAGCTGTTGATCCTTAGAAGCCCTTTCCCTGCCAGAGAAAGCCACAGAAACACTAAGTCATGTAACTGAGGTGCGCTAGAGACTTGTAGGGCTGCCTTTAATTCCTTCACTGTGCCTTGTTTTTTTTTCTCTAGTGTCAAAAAGGTTTTGTGAGCATTTTTCTGCTGTATCAATCTTTTGTTTTTAGCCTGAGGGGGAGTTGGTGTGTGCTGGTCTGACTCGATTGCCTTTAGGTATATCTCAGTGTGTTTTCCTTTGAATAAATCGAGCGCAGCATTCATTACGACTGAGCAACCTCCATCAGCTTTTCAGTTGTTTTTCTGTTTAGTTGCTCACCTGCTGGAGCTGGGTCTGAAATCTCCCTCCACTAAATGCACGTGGGAGCACTGTTTACTGCAGACTTTCTGTTGACAAACAGCTCTTGGAGCTGTAACGAAGCCAGCTCTGGATCCCCTTACCATGCACTCTGCTGATGTTTCGTTACTAAATTTAATGACGTGAGGCTTTCTAGAGAAGTGTGTGGGTTACTTGTACTGTTCCTTCCTCTGCTGTAAATTCTCAAGTTCCTCTGCTTGAATCCGAGGGATTTCCTTGGCAGAGCTGCTCTCCAGCGTGTATTTCATGTTTGTGTGCTCCCCCCAAGCTGCTGCCTTGTTGGGTAAATATTGACGGCGCATCTCCTGTGCAGGAGGGGTTCGTCAGCCACATCCAAGGAGTGCATGGGGAGGTGCTGGGGGCTGTCAGGTCTCTTTCCTTGCCTCCCCTCCATTTCTTTGTGTGTATAGATTTACCTACAGGAATTGTTAATTGAGCGTAGTGGAAGGCGCTCTATGTAGCATACAACTTGAAAGCTTTGCATATTTTCTTCTGCTACTGGTGTTGAGGCTTTTGGTTTCATTTTTAAAAGGCCAGGCTTATGTGAACAGATGGAAAAATGCCGATGAAAATAAGTTACAAAGAGCCTGAAAGTGCTCTTTCTCACCTGCCCTGCACATTGCTTTAACCTCAATAACTACCTGAACCCGGGGCTCCCTGGGTTTGTCTGTAAACCAAACCAAGGGACCGTGCAACCTTTCTTTGGGGTGGGGGAAGCAGGTGGAAGTCCACCAGTGCATGAAGCCTCACCTTTGGGAGAGCTTTGGCAGAAAAGATGTTCAGGTACATTACATGGCTTTGAAAATTGTAATTGTTTTTATTAACAGCTTTTGGCAACGCTGACAGAAACAAGGTTCTGAGCGTGCTTGTCAGCAGGACCTGACACATCCTCGCCAGCAGAACTTGACTCTGATTTTTGTGTTTAATTGTTTGGTGAGGTTGCAGCTTGCTGCTGGACATCCGCGGTGCTCTCGGAGCCCTCGCCTGCCACCAGCCGCCTTCCCCTTCTCTTCAGTATCTCTCTCTGCTCCCTGCTGCTTCTGTAATCCTGGAAAACAACAGCTGGGAACGGAGCGCGTCGGGTGGTGCAGCAGGTTGGGGGACAGAAATAGAACCGAGAACAAGAGGCTGGAACAGGCCTAATAGCAGACGAGAGCCCTGTTCTGTCTTCCTGCTTCTGGAAATGGTGTTCTTACCTCCTACGCTAGCTGCTTTTCCAGCAGAGAAGCGAGGTGCTCCCTCGTGCATGATCTAGCCAGCTGAGCGGGTCGGCACACCGCTGCCTTACAACTTAACAACCTCTGATGGGTGATGATTTAAATGCTGCTCCTTTCAGCTCCCTCTAGGCAGCACATCTGTAAATAAAAACATCTCGAGATGATAGATGGAGGAAAAAACTCCGAACCTGCAGCCCCGCTTTGTTGTGCTGTGATACAGCACACTAGGGCACATTCAGAAAGCCTTGAATAGGCAAATAGGTGAGAAAATCAGCAAGCTTTTGTGGTGGGGAGAAAAAATAGTCCTGATAGGTATGACTCTTACCCACACGACCAGAGCCTTTTGTCTGCTTTCACAATAGGAGCACCTGGGTGATGATGACACAATTTCTTTCTATCTTCTGAGATGTTTTTTTTTTTTTCTCTCTCTTTTTTTTTTTTTGCTTCTCTTTTGATTTCAGGTATCTTGGAGTTTTTCCACCATCAGCTGAAGGACATCGTTGAATACGCAGAGTTGAAGACTGTCTGCTTTCAGAATCTGCGGGAAGTGGGGAACGCTGTCCTGTTCTGCCTGCTCATTGAGCAGAGCCTGGTAGGTGCCTGCTGTGCTGCTTTACGGCCCCGCCGTGTCTCAGAGCGGGCCCTGACGTTTGTGGTAATGTCACAAAAAACAAGGGTGAAATTGGCAAGTTTTTCCAATGTACAGAAGCCAAGGACCAGGAGATAATCTGTTTGCCTTCCCTACCTTCCTTTCCTTTCCTAATCTCTAAGGATTAAGGGTATAAAATAGCTCCTGAGAGGTGCTGTCGTGTCTCAGCCTGCCTGGCTGGGAGATGCGCCTGACACGATAATGGGTTGTGGGAATAGTGCTGGCAAAAATAACCGGGCCGTGAGTCATCCTTCACCGTCCTGTTTGGCTGCACAGGAGCCGTCTGCCACTTTCACACCGAAACTGCTCATCCCGAATTAGGCTTTTTAATAAATATCCTGGCCTTTAACAACTGCCAGCTCGGGGTGGGAGGAGAGCTGCTGGAGTTTATTTGTGAATCCGAGGTAACCTGGTGAAATCCAACTGTCGGTGGGTTTACTGCTGTGGGCAGGGCGCCCAGCAGGCAGCTACGGCAGAGGCTGGCTGCCCTCTGCTGTTTGTTTCTGCTCCAGCATCAGCACGCTTCTGGAAGCCTGGATTTGTGATCTGGCCTGGTTTGAGGATTCCTTGTTACTAAGTGCCTCTTGTTTCCTTCTTGTCCTAGTCCCTAGAGGAGGTGTGTGACCTGTTGCATGCAGCACCATTCCAAAACATCCTGCCCAGGGTTCACGTCAAAGGTACGGGCTAAATGGAAATAACTTCCTCAGGCAACGCTTTCCACTTCGCTTGCTTGCTGCTTTGGTTTTGGTAACCATTTCCAGTCACCCTTGACACTGCTGTTAATTTTGTGACCTGAGCTAAGTGATTCAAGCCTGAAACATCTGTGCTCCTCAGCCAGGCTCAGTGCTAATTACCAGAGGAAGCTGAGGAGTACTCTGCCAGAAACAGGTGGGGTATTCGGGGCAGTATTAACACCTTAATTTGGATGTGGTGAGAGGCTTTTCAGAAACTCTTGTTTAGCTGATATCCTCGTCAGTTAAATGGGGTAGGCTTGATTGCACAAGGTATACAAAGCCCACGAGCAGATGAATTAAATGCAAGTGGTCCCTGTAGACTTTTTGTGTGCTTTTTTTATTTTTATTTATTTATTTTATTATTATTATTATTTTTTACTAAATTGGCATGCTGTGAATGCAGGATTTCTTCCTTCAGTATCTGCTTTTCTTATCCTTCGTTAGGAAGTGAGCTTTTGTCCCCTCCCTCTTCTGCTTCTTCCTCTGCTGCTCCTCTGTCTCCTCTCTTCCCCACTTCTCACTGCCAGAGCAGCTGATTCGTTCTGCTTGGAGAAATCCCATCAGCTAAAAATCTTTGAGATTATTTTCAGCCTCTCTGTAGCTATTTGCATTTCCGTACATAAAACTAACCATTTGTTAGACCACTGTAAATAGCCTTTTCCCACTTGCCAGAGAACACTTCCTACTTGCCAGTGATGAGTGGGTGCCAGCTGCTTTTTTAAGCCTTGCTATACATAAATGCCACCCTCGTTATAACCCACCTTCCAGAGGCAGGCATTTAAACTATGATAAGGGCAATTTAGTTGGCTTAGTACAAGTGGGAGTCAAATATGTTAGTAGCAGCAGCACAATACAGCTTTATATTCCGTCTTGAATCTAGTAATTAATTAAGTGTATTCCACTATAAATCCTTGGTTTCTTTTTGTTTGAACATACCAAGCAACATTTAAAGCAACATTTAAAAATGCATTTTTCTAACAGCACATTGAACCACCTATCTAGAACCGAAATTACCTACTAAAATAAAAACTTTTCCAGCTTTTTAGTGCACTGAATAAAGATTGCGTAAAAATAAAGATTGAGTAACAATAAAGATGGTCGGACATCCATTAAATGATTCAGATGAATCAGTGCTCTTTTCTTTTTTCTTTCAGAGGGTGAAAGGCTTGATGCTAAAATGAAGAGACTAGAATCGAAATACGCTCCACTACATTTAGTCCCTCTCATTGAAAGACTGGGAACACCACAGGTAATCTCTCATTTGTGTCGGAGGCAATTCAAGAAGCTTCTGGGCGCTAAAAAGCCCCGTCTTTCACACAGTGCTGATAGCTGTGTCAGAAATTCAGCCTGCACATCCAGCTCGTTCACATAACAAGAATTGTATTAGGCCATGGATTTGGTAAAGCTGTTAAAGCTCACAAGTTTAAAATATTTGAAACTGTGGTGGGGGTGACAGGTTTGGAGGAAAATTGCAACTTTTATGTATGTTGCTGTGTGATAGCCTCTTGGTGTAAGGGCCAGATTGTGCATTCCAAGTGCAAATTCCACCAAATGCAATCAGTGTTACTGTGCGTGTAATCTTCCTAAAACAAATTATTCCCCTCATAGCCAGTAAATTAGAGAGTCACTGAAAATGAGTTCTCATTTGCGTTTTCCTGGAAACTTAATGACCAAGGAGAACCTTAGTGCTGAAGCTGCAAATGCAATGGAGAAATATTTCCCTGTCAGCGTGAGGGCTACGTTAATTCCCTGCAAACTGTAGCAGTTTATGAGACGTGAGCAGTAGAAATGAAGAGCAGGGTGCTCTGAGGCAAAGCCTTGGGACTGCTTTTATCGTAATGCATAGCGGGAGGCACTGCGGCGTTGCAGAGGAGAGCTGTCAGTGCCATGGTGCCAGCTGGGACAGCACGAACCCGTACTGCCAATTACTGGCTTTCTGCGAGGCTCATTCTGCTGTCTTTGAAGATTTCCTGTCTCTAATGGCAGCAGGGTCAAGAGATGAATTAGAGTGCAGGCAAAGATACTGCCCATACTGGCAGCAGACCCCTGAACACCTTCTTTTTGCTTTCAGGCTCCATGCAGGCAAAAACCTCTTAAACTCTTGGTGCAGAATTAGCGTCACTGCAGTTAGTGTTACTTAGCATGGCTGTGGCCTACTTGAAAAAGCGTTTACAATTTTCTGCTTTTTTTTTTTCCACTGAACTGAAGTCTGACTTCACTTAAAGTTGGGAGAAATGTCTAGAACAAGCCAAGTGAAACAGAAATAGGTTCTATTTTTATTTTTTTTTGAGCACCTACTGCATATTTTCTGATCAGTGTGCTTCAAAATAGAGTGCAGCATGGGAACTGGAGCATTTAGGTAAACCGTGCCGTGCTGTTAGCTCACAGGGTACTTTTTTAATTGACCTTGAAGAGGTCTGTGAACAGAAAGCGTTGTATAACCAGGATTTTGCGCTTCATTTCTCTCCATCTTAGCAAATAGCAATCGCAAGGGAAGGGGACTTGCTGACCAAAGAACGCCTCTGCTGCGGCCTGTCCATGTTCGAGGTCATCCTGACGCGGATCCGCTCCTTCCTGGACGACCCCATCTGGCGCGGGCCCCTGCCCAGCAACGGGGTGATGCACGTGGACGAGTGCGTGGAGTTCCACCGCCTGTGGAGCGCCATGCAGTTCGTCTACTGCATCCCCGTGGGAACGCACGAGTTCACTGTGGAGTACGTGTCGGGGGCTGCCAGCGCCCCACAGCCCCTGCTTTGTTCTCCCTGCAGCGCGAGGGGACGCGGGCGTTACAACAGGGGGGCTTGTTCGGGGGTCTGCGGTAGCGCAGTGCAGAAGCGGGGCTCTTGGTGCCCGCACACAGATCCTCCTGTATCTTTACAGAAAATAACCCTCTGTCTTGGCAGCATCTGATGAATGAGCCCACGCCAAACAGGCCCCAGCGCGTGGCTTCCAGCAGCAGTCATACCATTGCTGAAGCTGAACATGAATACAATAGCTGGATGCATGCACACAGTCCTAGCAAGTG
The DNA here is from genome assembly GCF_009819795.1 of Aythya fuligula. Lineage (NCBI taxonomy): Eukaryota > Metazoa > Chordata > Aves > Anseriformes > Anatidae > Aythya > Aythya fuligula. The sequence goes on from NC_045559.1 coordinate 137,029,390, forward strand.
TTTGCTCATCTCAATCAAGGGCAAGGCTGAGCATGTGAAAGTTAACAGGACTGAATTCTTGTTTTTGCTGGTTTTGGTGTATCCTTATCTTGAAAAACTGCTGTCAAGTGCTTTTGACTGACCAGTTATGGAGGCAACGATGTAAAACGTTTCCTTCCTTTCGTGTCTGCAGTCCAAAGGAGCATAGTGGTGTTGAATTCCCCCTTTGTTTTCTTTGAAAATGAAATGCAACGCTGCTGGAGCCTAAGGGGGAGTTCATGTACATTGTAGAAAATGTACATTGTAGAAAATTTAAGCATCCATTTACATCCCCTGTGGTATCTTTGAAAAGAGAACTTGACTTACTAGAGGTTTTACCGTATTTTTTTAGCTTACTGTCCAAAATATTCTGGAGTGATATGCATTTTGATATGTCTGATTCCTAAACTTTTCCTGTAGATGTGTTTCTGAACACTTTAGGTGAAGCGTGGTTTTAACGTCGTGTTTTCTGTTTCAGGCAGTGCTTTGGAGACGGCTTGCACTGGGCTGGCTGTATGATCATTGTGCTCTTGGGGCAGCAGCGGCGCTTCGATGTGTTGGATTTCTGCTACCACCTGCTGAAAGTCCAAAAGCACGATGGCAAAGACGAAGTTATAAAGAATGTGGTACGTTGAAAACAGCTGGTCTTTATTCGCTGTAACAGCAACAAAAACAATCAGAGCTGGTTGTATTCACGTGTAGATGCAACACTCACTTTTGAGAATGAAATGTTGAAAACAAGGGTTTTAGGAACAAAAGCTGTGACTAATACTGGAGTTCGAAGACTGATCAGTCAAAACTCTAATTTCCTGGCTATATGGGGTTTTCTTTACACTGCTCATCTCATACACATGCATGAAGATTATGACCAGGCTGTTGTAAGTTACTTTTCTTGTACAAAAAGCAGCACTGCCCGGAAAACTAGAATTTTTTACAGGGTTAGCAGTGGAACGGAAACTCATTCATAACATTCATAACAGTGCTGTGAGTGGTGAAGTCAGCATTTTGTGCTTTTTTTGTCTTTTTTTTAATCTCCAGAGCTAATTCCTGTTTGTATGCTGTGGATTTTTATTTTACTTTTTTTTGATGTTTTCAGCCTTTGAAGAAAATGGTTGAAAGAATTCGCAAGTTCCAGATTCTGAATGATGAAATAATTGCTATTTTGGACAAGTATTTGAAGTCTGGGGATGGAGAGAGCACACCCGTGGAACACGTGCGCTGCTTCCAGCCTCCTATTCATCAGTCCCTTGCCAGCAACTAGACTTCTCACCTAACAGTACTTTTTGCACCGATTTACGCTAAAAGTATGAGAAAGGAGAAAAAAAAACACACCAACAATTTTAAAGGGTCTCTTACTTGTGTTTTTCAATATGCCTGTACCATTTGAGTGGTGCACTGTCCTCTTCAGTCTCCAAGCACAGTAACTGTATACAGTCCATACTTATTTTTCTAGACTAAAATTTTGTATACTTTGATTAAAAGCCTGCAAGTGTAAAGGTTCATTTTTGAAATCTCTTTGCATTCCTGTACTGAGGTGGCTATGTTAGACTGGATTTGGCATAACTTCCCCCTATGCTGTCAATATAATGGCTGTGGAGGGGAAGAAACTGGGTTCTGTAGAATTTTTTTTATAAATCAATTCTTAATTGTATTAGAGCATAATTGCTTAATTAGCCTTTATTAAAAAAAAAAAAAACAAACAACAAAAAAGAACACAGAACAACAAACTCTGGTGCTTTGTGAGTAATTTTTCTAGTCAGTCGAGTGTTTTTCCTCTTCATAAAACTGTTTTCTGTGATCAGCAATAATGGAAATGAAGGCTAATTAAGGTGGTGGTTATTTAACATGGAGGTGACAGATAGTGTTCTGTTATTTTTAATTGCAGTACTTTAATTGATTACAATGGGATCCGTTTACTTTTTTCCTAATGAGAGCTTCTAACACAGCTTGTATTTTGGCTGGAGATGGATACCTGTCTAGCAAAATACATGTTTACAAGTGGTAAGGGGTTCTTACAAGAATCGTGAATAGATTGATCAGATGTAATCTATCTCAGTACATAAGCTCTAATGATTATTAATCATGATTTACTTGCAGAAAATGTTTTATTACACTTAACTGTATTATGCAAACACTGCATCAGTAAAATTGTTTGTAAAACTTTGCAACTCTTAAGACTTGACTTTTAAAGCATCCAGTTCACCTGGAAGTAGGAAGTCCTGCTTCCTTACTGGGGGATCTTACCAGAACTGCTCGGTGGTGTCTCACAGCCAGTTAGCTGTCAGAATCAAGCTAAGTGGGAGTTAGTTAAGATGGTTGGAACAGACAGCAAGGAGTAAGTACAGGTTTTACCCAGAGATGTTCTTTCATCAGTGTTTCTAACCCCTACTGTGAAACCAAGAAGGCATCCCTTTAAGAACTTCTTTTTCTCCCATCCCTCTTATTAAGTCAAGGTAAGCAACAACAGCTCCTTTTCTCCTGCTATTTCAAGTGTTTTGCAGTAACAACACTGTCCAGTAATGGGTAGAAATAAGTGCCTGACAGGATGCAGGCAGAAAATAAGGGATGTGTAGGTACAGGAGTGGGTAACTATTTTTGAAGAAGAAATGGGATGAAATTCCTCAGCAAACTAGGGGCTAGGTCATAATTGGTGTAGGAATAACAAAGTCACATGTATCTGAGGCGTCAGCTTGGCTGTGTGGTACATAAATGTTCAAGTAATAAAGTCTAGTTTTTGGCTTAAGAACTACTTAAAAATAACTTAACTGTGGTATAATTAAAGCACATTGTAATTCTTCCTGGTTAATTGGCAGCAGTAAGAGACTTGATCTCTAACATCTTAAATGTACGGGCATTAATACAGATACTAACATAACCTTTTTCCCTTTAGTCAAGGGACCTTCAGACATTAGTCCTATGAGATGTTTGTTCCATGCTTTCAGAGGTGGCTTACTATTTTTGTCAACCAGATTAAGATGGTAAGAGAGTGGGGAAAAAAAACTGCACTAAAAACAAAGTGTATAAAAATTGTGTAACTTTCTCATTTTAAATAATCAGTCATCAGACATAAGGGGTGTGGAGTCCTAAGTGTCTTGAGGCATAAAGCAACAGGTGCTGCAGTGTGAGATTTTTCACCTGCTCTTTGGTGGTGCTTTGCTACTAGAAGGGACAACCAGGTGCTCTGTGACTCCACCATCTCATCCCTTTCCTGCCACTCCCAGCTGTTACAGGCTTCGTTGCACAACCTTCAGAGGGCTGTGGCCTGTAGCTGAACAGCGCTGATGTCGTGTTCCTTTTAACTCGTTAAAAGCTCAAACCCTGCTGTGCACCCAGAATTTCAGTAACCTTGTTTTCTTACTTGACACTTTGGGCCTCAGCACCTCCTCCAGTAAACCAAAGGACAGTAGCAAAGTTGTTTTCACAGGTGGGAGCTGGATTGTTTTTGCTCCTGGTAATAAACCATACTCCTTATCAGTAAGTACTAAAACCAAACAGCCTCGATGGCACCTTTCACAGAAAAGGCTGTTTCGGGTGCTACTAACTACTCTAATTTTTCCTCCTGCAGGAGGTGGCATGACAGCTGGTGCTAGTGCCTTACCTAGCCAAGCAAAGCAGAAGCTCCTGCCTTCCTGCTGCTGCCACCCAGTTACGCTGATGGGGTAAGGCTGCTGTGGTTGATGTAAAGCCTGCAAGTTTAACATAAAGCTTTAGTTCAGCAGTATTTTCAAAGGATTTACTCTTGCTTGGTTGTAGTTTTCCATTTCCTGCTTTAAAGCTGGAACAGCTCCAGTTTTAGTGCGCTTACAGCCACTCAGCATTCACTCAGGGCGTGAGTACAAAGGATTCAGTTTCACTGCAATCTGTTTACCACCAATGCAGAAATAAAGCCATTTATTTTTGATAAAATTGTCATTAGTGCAATACATCTGAAAACAGAAGAGTGAAATGAAAGTATTTACACATAACTTAAGCAACAAACCCAACTGTGGTCTGAGGTCATTTTAGTATTTTTTAAAGTAAAAATAAGGCAAATTAAAACCCCTTCAGTGATTTTGATCCAAACTAATCAAACTTAAAAAAAAAATACAGATTGTCTACACGTACCGTTAAGAAGAACATGAGGTTCCAGACAAGCTCAGACATTTCACAGCAGAAAAAAAATAATCCAGAGTTACAGAATTGTTCTTTTCTTATTTACCACGTAGATATTTTCAGAAGGCTGACAGACTTCCATTTCTCCTGGCTGAGAGACTCTCAGTGGATTGCATTTCACCTACACAGGTAGAACTTTCTTCGTCATGATTCAAGCAGTCGTACGTGCTGAGCAAAGAACCATTTGCTGCTCTCTCATCCTTCCGCAAGGAGACGGGCAAATTCGCCAGGGTGAAATTAACATCTTTGAAGGCATGCAATAAAAAGATCCCCACAATGATAGTAAGGAAGCCACTGAAGGTGCCAATAATATCATCAGCCGCCATGTGCTGCCATTCCTTGAAAAGGATGGCGGAGCAAGTTAAAACGGATGTCGTAAAGATTACATAATAGATCGGAGTCACTATCGACGTGTTGAATATATCCAGAGCCCTGTTCAGATAGTTGATCTGCGTGCTCACACAGACAATAAGGCTTAGCAGCAGAATCCAAGACAAGGGATGTTTCAGCACTGGTTTCCCCGCAAAAAGTTCCTTGATAACGATGCCCAAACCTTTTACACAGGAAACTGATAACGCTCCAATCACAGAGCAAATTGTTATGTACACGAGAATGTTGGTCTGTCCATGGCGAGGTCCCACCACAAATATTAGAATTAAAGACACAATGACAACAAGTGTTGCAAAGACCACAAAACCTGTGTTTGGGGGGAAAAGAAACAATTCTTGTTATTGATGTATATGACCAAAAGCATCTTAGAGGTACCAAGAATACATGTTAACAAGGTGATGGGCTCAGCTTACACAGAAAAGATCAGGCTGCTTCTCACTCACTGCTCCTTCAACAGCAAAGTTAAACACTTTTAGAGTGACCTTGCTGAAATAATGAAATTTGGGCATATTACATTACCTTTACTGTTATCAGCATGATGACTACAGGATTAGATTGCTGTACTGCCTTACACACAGCCTCACAGAGGCACAAAGCTACTGGATCCAGGCTTGTGGCTGACTGCTTTTAAGGAAGTATGTGTTGGCAGGCTGCTGCATTCAGCAGATTTCCAACAATCAGGGCATTCCTTAAAATCATCTTTTTAGTCTCTGTGCTGGACACTTCCTCATGTTTAAAATGGGAATTGGCTCTGTAAGTACAGTATTTTGCAGAAGTGTATTTGTGTGTGCCCTGTCTTCCATGTAAGCATACAAGGCAGCCTGGAGGATTACACTTCTCAGCAGACATCTACCACCAAACCTTCTTTGTTTAAGGAGGGATCAAAATTGGGCTTACAGAGACTGACACACTTGAGTTAAAATTTATAAAAGTTGTATTTATCCAGCTGTGCTGCTGCATTTCTTTAAACTGTTATCTCAGTGGTTCATATCAAAACGCTTTGTTCAAGGCCAAAGAAGTTCACTGGCATCACGCAAAGCACCCTATGGAATTCCATCACAGAACTCAAATCTCTGTTTTGACAAAATGAAGCAGACAGGCTGTCTTCCTGGAACTTGAAAAAAAAGCAGTAATAAAACTGTAACAAAGGAACGATGGGCTGCTTAGAGAAGAGCAAGCACACACATCTTTCTGCATTAGCTACTTGGAGATCAAGCCAGCGTTTGTCTTACCTGGATCACCTAATTTGTTGGACATTTCATGTAAAGTTTCTACTTCCTCCTCTTGTGGAGCATGAATGACCATCACAGTTGATCCAAGTATACTTAGCAAACACCCTATTTTTCCATGGAGATTAAGTTTTTCATTTAAAAAGAAGGATGATAGAATGGCACTAAGAAGAAAAAATACACACCAGCAAACATGGAATTAGTGATATTACATTAATATGTTCATCAACATACAGGTTGCCTTGACTGTACAGGTCCCTCACATACACAGCACGCAGCTTTTGGTGAGCAGGAACACTATTAACGTCCATAAACCACTTTTAAGTAAAGGCATAATTAGAAAAATTACCATAATAGCTATGTGGTTCATTTTCTACCAAGATACTTGCTACCGGCAGAAGTACCTGTCAGTATTTTGCAGCTCCTTCAGAACCCATTTTTTATGCTGCCTCCCAAAAACTCTGTATCTAGGCACATGTAACAATGATTTTAAAAAGATAAATATCTTCAATTGTGAATAAAAATACTACTCTGTTGCATATAGCATATTTTTCAAATGGAGGTGATAGCTTTTTGCAGACTGAGGTGCAGATCTCTAGAATCATTTTAGAACAGTCCTTTTACATTTGGAGAAACTTAGGAGTTACTCCCAATGTTTATAACCACCTTTCGTTCACAGTTAAGAACAAACCACAATTATTACTGCTTATCTCAGTGACTTATTTCTAAATAAATATTTAACTTCTACCTCTGAAATCACACTGCTTTCTGTTAGTGTTTCTTACCTTACAAGAACACTGAGAGCTCCTAGAGGAGTCACTAATGTAGCTGGTGCAAAAGCGTAGGCAGCAAAGTTAGCTACTTCGCCAGCTCCCACTGCAGAGTAGTAATAATAAGAAGAAAGAAAAAAAACAAAACAAAACAAAAAACAACACAAGTTAGGGTGTCTTATGCAATAAACCTGTGAATCAGTGCAAGTGTTCTTTCAGACATGAACATTCAGTACAGGAATAAAGGAAAAGTCTAATTCTGGTTCTCAGCTAACAGAAAAAAAACTTGCATTACTATTTTATAGAGCAGAACAGACTGGAGGACTACAACAGATACTAAAATTGATTCAGCCAACTTAGAAGATGTGTTTTGTTTTGGAGTGGCTGTGTTGTGGCTCCCCAACCTGCTAACTTGAGTCATGAACTTTTGCATGGAGACCTCTGCAATACCAGGCTACAAAGCAAACATGTTACAGGGTACAATATAAATTAAGCCAGTTTCATGTTTACAGCCAGGAAGTCCAAAGTTTAAGCAATGAAAAGCTCCGAAGACACACACCATCTCAAAATGTACTTACTTGAAAGAAGTCCAGCCCACCACAGCCACTCCTTAAGGTATGCATGACCACCTTGTCCTGAAATTGAAAGAATGCATGCTATTCCATGAAAACCATACTTCAGCAAACAGTATCATTGCCAAAATAGTTTCCATAACTCATGCTACTTAGTCTTTATAGCTAAAAGTTATCTTCAGGCTCTGATGCGCAGATTCCTCCTGCAGCCCACTTTGAAAACTACTTATTTGATTTCCTTCCTATTAAAAATGGCGTGGATGACCATTTTGGCTTTACACTAAAAAACAGTTCTTTCAACTCATTGCAATGACATGAAAGACCAAATTACATATCTCTTAAGAGACATGCCTGGCTTAGGTAGTTGATTACACGTACAAGTATGTGAAGTGCAGTCACACTTCCCCTTTCCAACCCAGAAAGCATGAATCATATATCTCACTCGAGATCAACCATCTTTTACAAGCAGACATGACAAGTGCTGAATTAAAACTACTCAGATTCAATCTTCTGGTTGCAGCACCCTTGGATCATTCATTCACATGCTCATTGCACACCCAAGCCAGTATTCTCTTACAGCTCTGACCTAGCAAAACAATCACTCATTGCCTTTGGAGGATAAATACAGAGCTAGAGCAAGAGGCTTTTAAGAGCTTGAAAACATTAAGTTGGGCTCCTCCCTGTCGTAGACAGAATTGCTACTTGATATTTCAAATATGAACCTCATTTACCAGTCAGCTATAAAAAAAAAATAAAAATCTAGTTAGTGCAAATCAGCATTTTACTGTTCCAATCAAGTACACTGGCCAAAGGATGAAAAAAATCAGTTCCCAAAATAGTAACAGCTATACTGAAAGCTATTTAATATTATTAAATGCAGTTCAACCAAATAAAGCCGGAAATACATACAACAGTCCACTAAATTGGCATTTTGTGCACTGGTACTATATATTAATCCATAATTAAAACTGAACACTGTTCAGAATCTTCTTGGCTGAAAAGCCAAACACTTTCAGCAGCTCTAAATAACAGACTACAGCACAGGGCATCACCATATGTGACTCTGAGATGCAAAGGGTAGTTCAGTAAGCATCCCCACAGGGCAATCGCTATATGCAAACTGCGTAGTATGCATCACACACTGAGTTAGGTGTATCTGACACCGGAGGGAGAAAAACAAAACACCAGATACATGTTTTAGGTTTCCTGTATCTGAGTCAGAACAAAATCTTAAGTTTAGTAATCTTCTTTGGAGCAGTAAAACTTAAAAGTCAAGTTTCTGAAACGTATTTACCTGCTCTCATGGAGCCTTTCCTAGCTAATCGGAGCAGCCCTTTCTTTTTCAGGATGAAGCTTCCTCCAATGAAGATGCTGGAGCTCATAGCCAACGCCAGACCAATACAGAAGTCATATTTCCCACGGGTTTGGCTCATCTCGTAAACTACGAGTGACTGTCACATTGATCAAGGAACAGCACAACTCCTGTTACTCAACACGAGATGATGCAACACTGAAACCTGAGCAGAACAAACACATTGATTAAATTGGGAGAAATATAAATGCGCAGAAAAATCCTCAACAGCTGGCTCGTCCTGTGAATGGTCTATGGGAAAAAAAATTAAAGAAGGAAAATAAAAGGAAGAAAAAGGCAACCCCTGAAGCATGCGTAAGCTTACATCACAGATGAGTGACTAAAAAGTCTGAATGCATATGAGGGCATTGGACCAAGAACACGAAAACTGAAATCCCAAACAAGAAAATTCTCTGAAAAAAATAATTAAGGTAAACTGTAAGATGTGCAATTTATTTTTCTTTTCCTTAAGTACACAGATCATGTCCAGCACACCACCTAACTGATGATACTGCTCAAATAATTACTTACATCAAAATCAGTTTGTAAGAGAGTTCGAGAACAGCCACAGCATCTCTTCCACAGAAACTCCCTAGAAAAGTGAAAGAACAGAACTGCTTAATTGGACCGTAACTTGTCTAACACGAACAAACTTGAATGAACGCACACGCACTGATCCTCTAACAAACAGGCAATCTGGAAGAAGAGAAGGCAGCCATTTGTTGATGCACTATACAAAGAGTTTCCCACACGCGTATGAAATATTTTTCCAGCTCACCTATGGTACCAAGTATGAGTTTACTGTTGAAAAGCATTCACCCAGCTCCCCATGCTCAAAATTTAGTCATGCAAGACCTCCAAGTACAGCTTGGCAGGAGACACTAACTTTCAGACTAGAGATCAAGATTTTACTCAACCTCTACCTAAAAATAAAGCTTTATTTCAGTGCAGTACATAACAAGAGATAAGATGTAGTGGGGATATCCTGGCCTCCATATAATATATAAGATTTCAAATATCTCTATAAATCATTTTAAAACTGAAAACAAAACAAACAAACAAAGTACTTTCAAGGTGATTAACCTCTCTATACTACTGAGGCAAATGGAAATTATCTTTAGGCTTTGATTTTAAGATAACAGCTAATTATGACTGTACAGAGAACTAGTCTGAATGAAGAAAACACCCAGAGATAAGAGTTTTATTTCCTGGGAGCACCTACCACAGATGTGCTCGGAAGAGCATTTATTTCCCTAAGCAACCATTTTCCAGCTATTCAGAAGCACGGTGCGTGATGCAAGCCGTATCACCAAGCTTTTGATTTCGAAGGCAAAGGGGGCAAAGAACAGGAGGCAGGAAAGCAACTCCAGGGGAGGAGCACACCGCCACTGTTAACACGCTGCAGCACCAGGACATACCAGGGCAAGCCTAGCACTCGATAAAGGCATATTCCAGCCTGCCACTCAAGCTCACAGCTCCCATTCCTGTGCTTGTTTCTTCACAAACCTTTCTTCCAATGCTGCCTTTCCCTCTATGTTCCTGCTGCCAACTTGGATTAATGCACTGCACCCCTAGGGAAGCCCAGCAGAGAGCCACAGGTAGGTTCACATTAACCCTGAACACAGATCCTCTGATTTGCATCCCGTTAGGCTGCAAAGAAGCGCAGGAAAGCAGTCCCATTTCATAAGAGCTCAACGTGGCACTAATTCAAAACACTGTAAGATCTGCTGTTCAAAACTCTCAAGCCCTCTTTGATTATCCTTATGTAAGTATCTTAGTTTGTAAAGTAGTATCTTATTTAAAAAAAAAAAAAAAAAAAAAAAGCAGTGAAGGTCTGTTTTCAGCTTCTAATGACTTAAAAATGACTTTAAAAAAAAAACAACTGAAGTGGATTCTTGCATGATACAAAGCCAGCCACCAAACAAAACCACAGGGGACAAGTGACTAGCGTGAGACAGAGCGGAAGAAGTCACCTCCTAACTGCATCAAGTACTTCTCTGGTTTTTAATTCAAAGCCAGACTTCCAGTCCCCTGAAGAACAAAGGCACCTTTAATGCAAGGAAGAGGCACCTGGAGATGTTTGTGACCATCCTACCGGCCCTTCTGGCGGTCCCAAGTCACGCAGCCGGTCACCAAGCTCTTCAGCAGCAGCTGATGCGCTGCGTGGTGCTGGTGCAGCACCAGCTTGTGGGCAGGCACCTCTCCTGCAGAGCTTTCCTCTCTGCCAGTGTTTCCAACAGACACTGCTCCAGCTGTGTCAGTAACGAGAGCACTTTTACTAGGGGAGCTTGTTATTAAAACTGGACTCAAACTGGCAAAACCACCTTTTTTTTTTTTTAATTCTTCTTCCAGCTTGCAGCGTAACCTACACAAAAACTTTTCTGACAGAGGTGAAGAGCATTAGTCAGTCCCATCCTGCCACCCACTGTGTCTCAGAGCCCAGGAAGAGGCACATGCTGTTTTTCTTTGGAGTAGAAAAATATGATTGCTGACAATTGAGAAAAACTCGTGGTAGTTTTCTGAATTTAGACTTAAAAATGCCCTAAGGATGCTATGTGCCAAAACCATGAATCCTCAAGTTCTAAATACATTAAAAGCATCTTTGATTCCCCATCAACTGCTCTGTTAGCCTCCTAAATGATTCTGATCTTGACTACTTCTTTACATAGGTTAGTGCTAGCTTTTCTTTCTAGGCTGAGCTGTCCTCACAGACGTGGCCAGCCTGATCCCTGGTCGGACAGGACAGCCATGCTTCCCTTTGCAGCTTATGGGGATGTCTACAGCCGTGGTGAGCCCGGCTTGCCTCTGAAGAGATGGGTTCGTGTGTAGCAGGGCACAGTCAAAGCGACAGCAGGCGCAGGAGAGCTCTCGTTTCAGGCAGCCTGTAGCTGAATCCTAACCCTGAGTCTCAGGAGAAGAAGAGGACCTAAGGGGACCTAAGGGGACCTAAGAGGACCTGATGTTCATGAACATCATCTAGCAAAGCTCTCTATTATCTTTGGAAATACGAACAGAATGAAATAAAGTGAAAGAAAGGAGCATCTGCCTGTGGATCATCTAACATCAAGAGCCCTACCTCTCAGAGCACAACAGTACAATGACAAACAGCACGAGGAGCCTACCGAGTTTGAGGGTTAGTGGGCAAGGAGAAAAGGCTTTCCGAAAAACTGGTGGGACGTAAGTAGCTCCAGATTAACCACAAAGTCCATTTGCTTAATTTCTGATGTAACTGGGGAGTATTGTAAATGGCAAATAAAGCTGCTGACAAGACACAGAGTCCCTGGTCTAAAACACACAAATATTTTAATTCCTCTTCGCTCAAAAGTCCTTTGCTCCCCAAAGTAGCACACACACGCACACAGTGCTCAGAAGATGTTAAATATTTACTGTAACAAATCAATTCTCTAAATGTTCAGAAACACTAACAGTAACACTGCGAGATGAAATAGTATTTTCCATTTAAAAGCAGATACGCTCAAGCTATGGGGGAATTATCAGCCAAAGACAATTAATTATCACCTCTAATAGCTGTACATTGTATGAAAGCAGTAATTACTGTCAGCAAAAGTGAACAGGGTGGATTTCAGAAACTTTGCCTACTTGGCCACCAGCCCTCAGGAGTTGAGGAAACAATCTAAACGTAAGACAAAATACCTAATTGCAAGAACTCTGGGTTTACTCTCTAAAAGCTGAGTAATTTTAACAGTGCATGGGCTCGTGTCACCGCCAGCCCTTCCCTGCCCCGTGCCATTAATTACTCTGTCGTTTGGGCAGATCACTACCACCAACCAGCACAAGATTCAGGTATGACTCACACGGAAGCATTTTAAAACAAAGGTCTGTTTTGACAAGACATCGGCAATGGTTACGCCAGCTCCAGCCACCCTGAGCCTTCTGAACTGTTCTGCGGTATTTTATTTTCAATTTCACTGATCTGTAAGAGCTGCATGAGAAGTTTTGTGTTTCTAGTATTGAAATAATGCACCTACATCTGTGAGTCTTTCCACGGAAGAGAAGTTGGTTCAATCACAAAAAGCTCTTAACAAATACACATTGACTATTACGTGTTTCCTCCTTCCTTTCCAGAGACATAAATCCACAGGAAACAGAAACACTCCCTAACGACATAAATGTTCAACAATGAGCCTTCCAAAGGCTCGTTACACGTACCAATTTTGTCCCAAAATCCAGACGCATTTGCTTTTTAAATATTTCAAAATTTAGGTTCCTAAAATGTAAGTTCAAAAGAGTATTAACTGGCATTTTAAGAATTCAGCTAAAAAAATTATGTCCACAGTTTCACGCTCATCTCATTTTCACTCATGACACACAAGAGCGGACGTTGTCTCACCTATGCTTTAAAAAGGCAGAATCGCTGTTTAAAAAACTTGAATAACAGAGTAGTATGATTTTTAAATGTTATCTTCCCTACATATGTCTGATCGGACGCCTCAGTTATTCCATCCCTTTGCTTTTCATTTCGCTAATCAAAGAAATTAACTTGCAATCTAAGATATTCCTTTGAAAGCAACATGCTGAATTTGAGCTGAAATACTATCCTAGTCCTTTCAGTTCAGTAAGTTAGGTGCTAAAGCACCTTTATTACAAAAAAGTGATATGAAATTTTAATTACTGGCTTTGGTATATTAAGTTTTTGATAGGATGTTCATATACAGAACTCCTACGGTGGAAAGAAGTACGAAAACAGGTATTCTTAGCAACATTACTTAAGTCCACAAAATACAGCTAACTCTTTAATTCAAGTCTTTTCGCAGTGATGTTCTGTTCACTCATGAACATCTCCCTGACACACAGGGCGAGAGAACACAGGAAGGACAAGCATAACATCCCATTAAGACAAAACAGCTGCTGGTTGAAATGTTAGCCACGTACATCTTTAAAAGGCCAAGATGCACCTACACATCCAGAACCCAGAGATGCTCCAGCAGTTATTTAGGACTTGCATGGCAAGTCTAACCCCAGTAAAGTTTTCCAGCTTTGTCAACAAAGATAAATGAGCGTTCAATCTGATGCACGTTGCTTATGTATCACATAGACCAGGCAGTACGTTGTGTCATAATATTTGGTGTTTACTAAATGTGATACACATGTATATATACAGCATAATGTTAGAGGCACCAGGGCAAGTACTCCAAGCAAAAGACATTAACAGGTTCAAAGTCACACGTTTTTAAAGATTTTAAACAGCAGGGCGACTTACTCCTTCACACCAGATTTCTATTAATAAAGGAAAACCAGCGAGCATTCGATTTTAAGGTACTGGGAAAAAACAACAAAAGATTCCACACCTAAACTTCCTGCACATCTTACTCTTTGTATTTGTACTTACTCCCTTCTATAAAAAGAATGATCATAAATTAGAAGATTTTAACCTAAAATTTGAAAAGTATGTTCACTAAAACAGTTCATTCATTCACTGAATGTAACTACAGAGGGTGCTTTGTTGCCAATACTCTCTGTACTGACTGCGTTTCCCAGAAGCCCATCAAAACAGACTTAAAATTAGGAGTCACTGATATGACTTGCCTCACCCTGGCTGTACCCATTGCACTGCTCCCATTCTCTGTAGGACAAGTAACCAGCAGAAGCTCACTGAGGTCCCACCTCTAGCATTTGAGACGGGCAGTTTCAAATAGAGAAAGAAACAGCAAGTCCATGCCAGATCTGTTCTTCAGGCACCCCTTTTCCCTTGGCGTGCCCAAGGAGCACGCAACCTCCTTTCCACCTGCCAGGATTTTACCTTGCGAAGACCGACGAGCTTTGACGAGAGCAGAACCCGGGCTGACGGGAACTTGCGCGACAGCTTCCTACCAGCGAACCTGCTACCTTTCCAGGAAGAAAACGTGTAACATATATAAATAAAAATAAATAAATAAATAAATAAGTATACATATGTCCAGGCCCCAGAGCACAGCGCCGCGGGCAGCCCCAGCCCCGGCCCCGCTCCCCGCGCCCCACCTGGGCGCTGCCCCCTGCCCGTGGGGGCGGGGCCTGATGGGGAGTGGGCGTGGCCGATCACAAGCCCCGCCCCCCTCACAGCACCCCCGCGAGGCCCCGCCCCCTCGCCTCACCGCTCCCCCCCGTTACCCCTCCCCCCCTCCGTTACCTGCCGCCGCCCCTCACACCCCCGCCGGGAGGGGCCCTGCGGCCGCCGCCGCTCGCGGACGCCGAGAAGGAGGAGGAGGAGGAGGAGGAGGCGGAGGGGGAGGCCGGAGCGGGCGGAGGGAGGGGCCAGCGGCCGCGCGCTGCTCCGCCATGAGGGGAGGGGAGCGGGGAACCGGCGGCGAGGCGGGGCGGGACGGGACGGGTCGGGTCGGGCCGTGAGGTGATGGCGGGCGCCGGCCCCGGCCCCGGCCCCGGCCGCCCCCTCCCCGCTGGTCCCGGCAGCGCCCGCCGGAAGGGGCGCGGCCGCCTCGCTCTGGGCCCCCGCCACTCGTCACGTGACCCCCCCCGCCCCTCAGGGCGGGCGGGGAGCGACCCTCCCTCTGACGTCACCGCCGGCGGCCGTTAACGGCCCCGCCCTCCCTGCCCGTCCCCTCAGGGGAATGGCGGCTGCCGCCTGGCGCGGGGATGGGTAGGAGTTCCTAGTGAAATGAGTGCTTTAACCCGGTTTTGCCTTATACTAGGGTCAGCTTCATCTGAAAATTGTATTTTCTCTGATGCATTTAGGCATTGGAACAGGCTGCCCAGGGAAGTGGTGGAGTCACCATCCCTGGAAGTCTTCAAAAGACGTTTAGATGTAGAGCTTAGGGAAATGGTTTAGTGGGGACTGTTAGCGTTAGGTCAGAGGTTGGACTCGGTGATCTTGAGGTCTCTTCCAACCTAGAAATTCTGTGAAATTCTGTGAAATTGCAGCACGGCCACGCGTCGTTCATCAGTTTCTTACCCCAAGCACTCCTAAACATACGTGTTACCCGCGCCTTAAATAAAATAA
Source organism: Aythya fuligula (assembly GCF_009819795.1). Classification (NCBI taxonomy): domain Eukaryota; kingdom Metazoa; phylum Chordata; class Aves; order Anseriformes; family Anatidae; genus Aythya; species Aythya fuligula. The sequence continues at coordinate 137,044,827 of NC_045559.1, forward strand.
ACAAATAAAGTCTTACAACCCATTCACAGTAATAAAAAAACGACATTGTACAGACTTTGTTAAACAGTACAATTTATTAATCCTTTTAATTCAGGTCGCACACTCCTAACGCACTGTTTACAACCAAATACACTTTAATGCCATATAACTGACGCATGTATCTACGTGAGCATTTCTCAGCCTGTAGTGAAGACTGGAACAGTTGTAACAAAGGGCCCTTCAGCTCCTTCAACAATATCCAAATACACTTTCCAAAACTGAACATTATTCCAGACAACTCCAAAATGTGGTAGCTCCACGTGGGAGATGCAACTTCACCTTTTCAAATAGGGCTAACCTGTTTTATCGCATCCCCTACTGACTACAGTTTCTACTTTTATCTCTTCTTTCTCAGGATTTGTGTTTACCTTATCAGAAACCACACAAGCTGCTTCTTACATTTTGTGAAAAGGAAGTAACAAAGGCAGAGAAGCAATCTTGGCTTTCCCTCACAGGAAACCCATAACAAAACTATTCCTCTTCACACTGCTGGTTGTATTCTTACTCCTCAGCTAAATCAAAATGGCCCCTCACTCTGTCACAGTAAATCCTTGCAGTTTTCAAGCCACTGAAGTGAATTAATCAATTTCAGGCCTACTTCATTCCCTAAGGCAACATTCTCCAGTTTGAAGCTAGCCTAGTAATCACTACAATAACTTTGCACACGTCAAGCAGTTTTTATGAATGTGTACATATATATAATACACATACGCTAAGCAATACACAGATGTCAGCTAAGTAACACACAGTAGGAGGCTGGCTTTTCTGTGTTTTACAAGAGACAAACTGTGAAGTCTTTGAGAAAGGTCAACAGCTGATTAATCTCTTCCCCATGCTTTCAGATCAACATACTGTTACCTGTTCACACAAAATACAACATGTTTAAGCGCTCTCAGTTCATCACAAACCATTACATCCTTATTTCGCAGCCAGGGGTTGTACTCGGTAACAGAAAATAATCACAGCATCTCTGAATAAGTTACAAGAGCATGATGTACCAGGCATGTTTTCAGAGGATCTGGTAAGAACTCTGAAAAGAAGAACAATGGTAAATTAAGCACAATCCAGCTTGGTGCTCAGTGAATTTCAGAGGAGAGGTCTGTTAGTCTAGGTAATTCTGCAAGACTATGGACACAACTTTTCAGGGCTCAGCATCTACTGCCTATAAAAACATTCCTCAAGGTTTAAGAGGGACAAAGAGCAAACCTGCCACCCTTGGGAAACATTAACAGGTTAGCAGTTATTCTGCTTTGTGTTGCATACTTCTTGACTCTTGTGCAATGATCTCCAACTCCATACATACTGTGAAAGGATCATGATAAAAGCTATCTACCCAAAGCTGCTATCTGGTACACAGTCCCTTGGCAGAATACCACCAGCTGGCAGAGGTTTTAAAGCATCCCACCAGGGTGCTAAATTCAGTGATGTCTGTACATGGCAGAGAATTGATTAGGAAATCAGGCAGCTGGAGCGTGGTCTCTCGTGGCCGTGTCCCTGCTGCATTTAACAAAGACAGCTGAGCAGAACAAAGGATCCGTGCCTGCGAGTGTATTCATACAACAGTTGCACTGCCAGATGCAACTTCAGGGACTTTGCTTAAGAAATAAGATCTCAAAAGAAAGCTCAGAAAAACAAATCAACAGCACTTTTTCTCCCCACTTTTTGGTTAAAAAAGAAGAAAAAAAAGGCACTTCCCACATGAGCTGTGGGGGTGAGATATGTATGCTCAGGACTGGTTATGTCACAGACTTCAGTAGTTAACAGTGGTATAGGTGGCTTTTACCAGAATGATGCCTTGAAAGCTCTAACTGCAGAGATATACAATAAGAGAACAACAGAGCTGAATTTTATTGGGACAAAAAAAAATAAATCCCAAAATACATACTCCTTGTCTATTTAAAAAACTGAAAAGAAAAAATAAAACCAGAGATGCTGCATATAGAAAAGAAAGATTCTCTAGTTTTCTGGTCTTCCTATCTTGGTATACAGCACATTAACATCATCAACGCCTTCAAAAATAAAATTTCCAACACATATTTTGTACAGAATCCACGACAATGTTTTCTACTGCGCACAATGTTTTATATTGGAAAGGAGCTACTTTGCTTGTTTTAAATTAACATTGAAATTTGACCAGCAACAATGCACCCCTTAAAACACAGCACAAAGACTGAAAGAGCTCTTAATCAAAATCCTGCCATTTGAAGAAAAACTGCATGCCTGAAAATTGTGCTTACGTGCCAGTACCTGAGGAGCTATGAATCTCGGATGAAGGGTTAGATGGTTGGGCTCCACAATTTTCCTTTCCTTCTGTAGAAAGCTCTTGTTAACAGTAAATGAGACTGGTGACCCAGGCTTCCTTAAGACACAGAATTTCAGAACACTTTGGGTTGGAAGGGACCATAAAGATCATGTAATTCCAACACAGTTTGAAATGACTCAGGTCCCAACAAGCATTTCTGCCAGAGAAGCCTTTATTTATCTCATGAGCAAACTTCAGTGTAATTAAGGCCTTAAGACTGCAGGTTTTTTTTGGTAGATGTCTCCATATGGTGACTGAGCCCTTCATGTGGTAATTGATCTGTACACAGGAAAGATGCTTCTACCACCAGTAAAAGCAAGACCAGTATTGTAGAAAAAGGTAAAGGAAAATAGTTTGGGTGTATGAATTGGGATTAGGCTGCACAGCAGCTAGATGCGTAGGAAAATATTTTTTTCCCCCTGTGTAATAAAGAGCAGGAGTCACAAAACAAGTGTTGAGCTAGAAATAAATCATTTATTTTAAAACATTACAGGTTAATAAATAGATTAGTTTTCAGAAAACTTAATAAATAGCCTTTAATAATTTACACAAGGCAAATACAACATGCCTATAACTATTTTTTAAAAAGCAAAGAAGTAAGCTTGACTTGTAAGCCATTAACAAAGATATATATACATTGTTCAGAAGCTAGTAAAATAAACCATTTTTATGTAATCTGTAGTGACTATATTGCAATAGCATCGAAGCAACCCAACCTGACACTGTGTATTTGCTGCCATCCACCTTTGCCCCCACATCCCATCAGAACAATTTTTTACATTCCAAGAAAAGAGAAAGTGGTAAAAAAAAATAAAAAAATCCACAGTTAAAAAAGAATTAACTTAAAAAAAATACCCCCTTTGTGGAACATTTTCTACTCTCTAGAGCAACCATCTGGGAAAATAAAAGCAACAAAAATAAACACAGAAAACTTATTTGCAGCTTTTAAAAAAGATTTCTTAATCTGTAACTTTGTAATCATTTCAACATTGCTGTCTGAAACACTTGGGCACTAGTAATAACTTTTGACTTCATTGCTGCCTAACATATTACACTAAAACCCCGCATCACTTAAGCCCATATTCAGCAGCACCAAAGAATTATTACAAAGATTAATCTCTGTAAAGAAAAGATATCAGGTAATAGATAAATTATTGATAATATTTGATTTAACAGTAAAACTTCACAGCTGTTACATCATCACAAGACAACTGAGGAAGATCTGTAGAGTCCTTAATGTTTTGTATTTAAGGTAAGATGGGTATAATGTGCAAAGCCCCATTTTAAGCACCCCATACTTAATAACCCGAGATCCTTCTTCAAATACAAACCCTCTATCTTTTTTTAAATAAAAAGCAAAGCTAAACCTCACAGATTCTAGTATTTCAACAAACAAAATCCAGTGTTTTCATTTTCCAGTGCCAGTTACTTCAGAAAAATACCTATGTTAAATATAAACCAAGGTTATTAGTAGGAAGCCTCACTTGTCAAACTGTGTGATATGACAGGTTCTATATGACAGGTTCTCGCTCGTGTTAGTTTCAGCTCACTAATAAATAGGCTCTATTTACACATACAGTGTCCTGGAAAGTCAATACAGCAGATAACTTTGTTTAAAGATTTTTTCTTTTTTTTTTTTTTTTTTTTTTTTTACATAAGTACGTAAGGTAGCAAATTTTTTTTTGGTTGTATCAAAAAGGTTTCTATTCTCCTACTGAACATTTGAGGGATTTTTGTGTTTGACACCTAATAAAGATCAGGAGCGACACGTGTAAATCCTCCATACACTGAAGGGATAATGGTCAAAGAGCTGTCTTCATATAACTGTTTGGTAAGCACGATAGAAGCCAGACATACGGAGTGAAACGTCTTTCATATGGATTTGAATTGAATTCAAAATGCACCCCACCCCTGTCATCAGTCTGCTTTATGGTATGTGCAGCCTCCGTCACTTCTACATCGGCATCAGCACACAAATCATCTGGCTTGTAGCTATCAGCACACGTAATGCAAGGAGACGGGAAGGGCAGACCCATGAGGGATACCAAAGCTCAGGAGACAACTATGCACATTTGCTCCCTGAGATGACAGAACTCAGATATCTTATTCAAAGTCACTCGTAAAGGGGTGGAAAAGAGGGAACAGCTAAAATTCAGCTTCAGCAGTGCCTCCTCTTGAGTCAGAAAAGCAACGGGAAAAGACTAAAAGAGGTAGGACACTTAAAATGAGGAGGGCGTGGGATAGAAGGAAGAAGAACCATACCAACAGTGACAAAATAAAATGCTAATGCACTTCTCAGTGAGAATTGAACCAGATCCAGGTACAGCAGAACTCAGAAGAACGCTGTTAGATACTGAACAAAGTAGCAAAAAATAAAGGCTTCCGTTATTTAGCATTCATGATGTGAAAGGCTGCAGATATAAAGATGTGCAAGGCCACAAGAATCTCTTTCACCTTATGTGCTGGCTTTTGACATCTGTTTTAAAGAAGGTTAACTAGACATTTCTAGAAAGCTCATCACAGATGAGGAGCAGCTGGGGAGAAGACACCTATGCAGACCTTTATCAGCTATAAGAATGGCCAGAGGACCACAGAACACGGCTGCTACTTAATTCTTACTCTGCATAGAGGGTGTTCATCAAGTAAACTTGTTTGTGTGGTGCAGAAAATGGCAAGGTTTAGACAGGGCAGTCAAGTTTTTTTGATATAATATTTCCTAATGATTTGCATATGCACCTAACATTCTAGGATAGGCACTTTCTAAATAAATAGGAGTAAACTTTAAAACAAAACACACAAATATGGCCAGAGGTCTGAGAACACAAATGTTTTCACTTTAACCTAAAGAGAGATTTTCACAGAACTGTTCAGAGACCAAATGCTAGGTATAAAACCAACATGCAACTCATGAACTCTGAATGTGGATTTTGAAAAGACAATTTGACTGCTTCAGAAAACAGCTAACATGGTTTTAAAAATGTAGGTCACTACAGGTCTCATAACTTATGTACAATTCAGGCTTCAATAAAAAAAAAGGAACTAGTATGACAAAACATACCTGTCTGCTGATAACCAATATACCATCTTCCAACCAATAAAGGGCAGGGTTTAGTATTAACTATCTTTCATAGCCCAATTCCCCTCATTTACAATCCTGAAACCGTCTAGAAATCATACATAGTATCTGCAAATCCACAGGGATGGCCCCTTCTCTACTAGCGCTATTTTACTCCACCAAGACACCTGGCTTCTGTGCCAGTCTATAGTAACATATGTTTCTGCTAGTTCAGACTCAGAGTCAATTCAGAATCACTCCCACACAGTTTGGGGTTGTAAAACTGGCTTCCAAATAACGTCCTGGGGCTCTTATTCCCTCACAATATTCCCTTCAGAATAGTAAGTCTTTGAGAGTAAGTCCTCATGTTTATTGCTGCCATCAGAAGGGCTTTTAACATTTCTCTGAAATTAAAACAGAGGCTGAGTTTTAAAGTAGCATTAATTCAGGTCAAAAAACCACATCATGAAAGTAGATGCTATCACTCCCCATTAATCAACATCTGCATTACGCTCAGCCAGCCACAAAGCTAGGTTCGTGATTTCTTGATAAGGTGTCATGAACTTTCTCAAACAGTCTCATAATCACTTTGTGTGTTTGTTTGCTTGTTCAAGAGACATCCTGTCCTGACATAGAGGTGTTGACTTCAACTGTACGCTTTCCATTTTTGCTCTTAAAATGGTAACACTCGTTACTTTTCAGGCTCACCTTACAATTTTTTGACTTTGTTTTAACTAACAAATATAAACAAAACATGGAAGTTAGCTATTTTTTGAAATACCAATATTCTTTAAAAGGTTTAAACTAAACAGTTCAGAATCTTTCCAATCACAGCTTAACCTATTTTATACTACCTGTCAAAATATTATTGCTGAACTATTCACACAGGTCTGTAAGTCAGCAGCTCTGATTCTATGTTCCTGTTGTTTTTCTGAAACCCAGCTCTCTGAATGCCTATGCTTTTTCAGCCTTCGACCTCCTTTTCCCACGTTATAAGAGGATGAGGCCATCTTTTCTTCTTCTGAGCTCTGAGAAATCTCATTCTCTTTTGTCTTCTACACGTTTATTTTGGTTTTTTTTTTGCTGCTTATTAACTACTTCATAAAATGGTTTCCTATCTAGTCACTGAACTAGAATCAAGGTATGTTGGTCATCTTTGAATGGCCCTCTTGTAGGTTACCTCTTCCCATTATGACTACGTTGTTTTTTTTTGTTTTTGTTTTTGTTTTAAGAAGCTGTCAAGGCATCTTAAGAGTTTCAATTCAATTCTGCCAAAAATACATGGCTCCTTCTGAATGCTTCACATGCTTAGAATTTGAATACAGTATTATAGACAGTGAAACTGAATTATTAAACCAATGTAGGCCATCTGAAACAAATACATTCACATTTATGCAGTATTTTTGGATTACAAAGGCACTGAGATAGTTCTGAGCTGCTTACAAATAAGCCACCATATAGGCAATGAGTCTGTGATTGTTTCCACAGTCTGTCTGTCTGCTCCCAATTAAAAACTCTCAGGTGAATGCAGTATGTCTTAATGCACATGTTACAAAGAAAAACGCATACCTGGACACTACCATCAGCTGATAAGGAAATAGTGGAGGATTTTAAGGGTCCACTGCTCTGTGTAAAGAATTCAGTTTAAGACTCCCCAGTGTCTTCACCACATGGCAGACCAAGTTGCTAAGACAGTCACTAAAAAGGTCAAGTCTGCAGTCCACAGTTCAGCCAACGTTTGTCTCAGAATTCACAGCCTTGACGGTGAACACATTGCAGTATTAACAAATTGCTCTACTCACCTCCCCCTCCCCCCTTATTTTTAAGGTATACATCACCCATGAAAGGTATCAGATTGAGTGCATTAGGAACTGATGTTCTCTACCCACAGCAGGCACCATAACACAAGCATTCACACACAGGTCTGTCAGGATAGCCATGAATCTTTTCTGATGGATCACCCTTTACAGTAAGGAAATACATCGGTCCCTATGCTGACTCAATCAACGGTCCCAATTAAGGTCATTTATTGTGTTGACTGGGGTACATGGACAACTGCTCCTTTGAAACTGGATGGAGGCCTCCAATTCATTTCACGTAGGCCACCAAATTGTCAGAGGGCAACTACCAACCTGAATCACATTTGAATCAGTGACCTAGAAATGAAAGGCTCTGCGTCATTCCCTGAGCCATCCAGTTTCCCCTCAAAAAAATATTTTAATCTGTCTTCATGTTAGGTTTATTTAAATCTCCGATATTGAAGTTGAACTCCTTGAAGACTTGTATAAGAACAATTCCAATAGATACTGTGGTGAATCCACATGCCATTCCCAAGAAATCTACCACTCCTACATTACTCCATTCCCTGAAAAGGATAGCTGAAGCCAGCAGGACTAGAGTGGTAAACACAACGTAGTAGATGGCTCCAAACACAGAGGAGTCAAAACATTCCAGTGCCTTATTGATGTATCTGAACTGAATGATAATGCTACATCCTAATACTGCCAGAAGTACCAGACAGAGGTACAGAGCCCTTTGACTCGATGGGTTATTGTGAAAGATATCTTGAGCAGCCAGCCCAATGCCTTTTGTGCTGGGAACAGTGAAACTGCCCAAGAGAGAGCAAATGCTGATGTAAACCATGATATTAGTAGGTCCATGAGCTGGAGCTATCCAGAAGATAAGCAGGAGAAGCATTAGCAGTACTATGCAGAGATAACCCACGAAAACTGGAAAACAAAAAGAAAACAAGATAACAGCACGGTAAGAACTCTTGGCATTCTTGACATTTTAGCAGGCAAATCATGTTACCAATGAACCTAAGGCGTACACCACAATTCAGATTTACTGTTGAATACACACCCATATTGCTGTGCTCTTAGTGACGGCGTGGGCACCTGTAACTGGTGACTTCTCACATGCTTTGTGTAAAGCAAATCAAGTAGTAAAATACACAGCCGCACATTTGAACTGAAGGTGGCTTTTTTTTTTTTTTTTTAATGCTCTCTTCCATCAGGATTATCCTCCTTAAAGTCCTGTATGACAGACAGCTATGACAACACCTTATTCATAACCTGGTGGACCCAGCAAGGAGCTTAGGCATAAAGTTAGATCCCATTTAGCTGAGTGGGATGAAGGGGCAGTTAGAAGAACCGGGAGGCCATATCATTTATATTATAGTGTTTGTAAACAAGTTGGACTAGTGAAAAATATTGCATGCTTTAAAGTCTTAAAGAAATATATTTCCAGTTCGTTTCAGTCAGACAAGCTGTAAATCTAGACCAGGGTATTTGTTTTGTTCTCTTTGTTTGCAATTTTTTTTTTGCTTTACTTTTTTTCCCCCTCTCATCCTTAACTTTAGATAGCTGATGTTGTTAGGTTTCAGTTTCTCTCACCTAAAGCAAATGAGTATTTTTTGTTTTGTACAAAGCAACTTAAATTGAAATCCTAGAATTATACCTTTGATCTCTAAGAAGCAAGATACACTTTTTCAAGATTTTAGAATATTACAAGTTCAAAAGGCTCTAATCTTATTGTGAAAGAGAACATTTTCAAAAACATTTGTGTTTTCCTTTTGGCACATACGTATCAATAAATCTGAGAAATTCTAAGTTCAGCAAGTCATCGTTTTCCTGCACAAAATACTGTACTGGTTTGCCTCTATTATGTTACATTTTCTTCAGAATTCAATTTTCCTGTCTCATGGATATGGCACGTCCCCTCCTCACGTGTGCTCTCAGTCTCACAAAATCATTCTGACTTAAGAAAAGAACAAAGTACCTGGATTTGTTAGCTTCTCTTCAAGCTCAGCCTGAGTTGTTACACTCTCAGACTTTGGGGAATGGATGATGAGAACAACAGATCCAGCGCAGCTCAGCAAACATCCCAGCTTGCCAAGAATGTTCAGTTTTTCTTTCAGCAAGTAAGAAGCTAAAATGGACCTTTCACAAAAAGGAAGAGTATTAAAAGTGTGAATAAATCCCGTTAATAATGCTCTAACACATACTTTAAACATCAATTTCCTTCTTAAAGAAATTTTTGCCAGATGTTAGCGAATCTTCAAATAGCCCTCAAAATGCGCTTCTGATTTATCTTATGAAAGATTCACCCAGTCTCTGCCTTACTCATTCGTTGATGTTTCATCTCAGGAAAAACAAACAAACAAAGAAACGCAAAGAAACAAAATGCCCCCAGAAAGAGAAAACCCCCCAAACCATAGCCAAACTCCTCCAAAAACAACAACAACAAAAAAAACACCCCCCCAAAAAAAAACACAAAAACAAACAAACAAACAAAAAAAAAAAACAGTGAAGAAATAAAAAACAAAGAAAGGAAGGAACAAACAGGCATCTGGCAGCTCTAAGGCAGATACCTACCTGCTGATGGTTTGTTGAGATACCAGTAACCCACATTTTTTTATATGTTATGCAATCATGAGATAAAAGTCAGCTCTGGTTACAAAGATCCCAAGGCTCAGCTCAAATGTGTAGCTGAACAAAATATACAAAATTATGTGGCCTAGGCTAAACAGGTGGTGAGCAGAGCACCATTGTACCTCACAGAGTATAAAACTAAAGACAGACATGAAGCCTACACAAAGCAATTTCTACTCTAAGGTAGATGACCAAAACAGTCAGATAGATAATTCAGCAAACAACAGCGGAGAACAGGAAAAAAAAAAAAAACAACAAACCAACCTCAGGCAATGCACAGCATTGTTTTTAAATAATTGTACTTTTTCCATTGTGGTAGTTTCACTGCTAGTGCTTAGCTATTCAAAAAATATTTTACTGTATATTAAAATCCATTCAAGAGCACTTGATGCCTTTTTCTGCCCTCTTCCCTCAAATGAGCATCACACCGAAGAAGCTGTGGGCATACATATGAAGGGAACTACAGGAAACTAGGCCAAACCCACTTAAATTAACGTCAGCATCAATAAACACATGGGTTGTGGATAGTAGGGCAGGAATGTGAAACAATGAGAAAGATCTACATAGTGAGGGAACTGTAAATAAGAGAATAAACAGAAGAGTCCAGAATAATCAAAGTGAAGGAAAAAATGTCATTTATCTGTCCCAGATCATAGTGATAAACAGAAGATACTCAGTAACCCTCTCTTCACTGTTCTCCCACCACCACCACCCCTTTTACTGGGCAAAGCTCCGATCGGTGGCATTATAACACATCATTAAAGCTCATAAGCCTGTTATCTTCATAGTGGATCCAGTGATCATGGAGTCTGTTTGATGCTTTGCTCAGTAGTAACAGCATTCAAAGAAAAACAAAAAAAGCAAACTCTTACCCAAATGGAACGCCAAGTGCTCCCAAGGGAGTCACTAACACGGTTGGGACTGCAGTGTAGGCCAAGAAATTCCCTATTTGACCCAGAGCCACTGTCAAGAGAAACAGAAATAAGCCTTTAAATCCCTTTGTAAAAAGGAGGAATGAGAATTTACCCAATACTGCTTGAGAAAGACTGATCTAACTGGAAAACAGATGTTATAGATCTGCTCAGCTCTGTTAATTTTGCACAAAATGGGTGGAATTTTTATACATTAATATGGGATTTATATTTGCCATAGATGGTGATCCAAGAGGATACAGTAAATCTTACTCTTATTCCACCAAGAGGAGTTGCAAATAAGACTATCAATCAGAAACACACAGATTACACTCAAATATTTTTTATATGGGGAGTGCTAAAAGCATATCTAAGCCCCAATTTCAACTTCAGAACATGCGTACACATAACACAAATGCACTTGCTTATAGTCCCTAACAGCAGTGTTGCCCTCCACCAAGAAGGGAAGGACAGGAAGCTAATCTAATAATGAGAAGCACATGCATAAAAGCTCCTTGACAGACACACAGTAGACTGCATCAACTTTTCAAAGCCCTATATAACACAAGAAGAAATTCCCGACCACTGTAAGAAGAACAGATCTGTGCCAAATCACAGTAAAAGCCTCACGGTCTTATTCTCTCCCCTCTGCCCCATGAAAGCCAACTCCTAAATTTACCACGCTACTGCACACCACAGCTGTGATAAACACTTCATGTGTTCAAGCTTTCAGCAAAGAAAAAGAAAAACAGCTTGATGGTTTTGCAAGGGCTGGCAAGTTTATAACAGGCCAACATGATGCTGGCCTAGTGACAGCCTGGTAACGGGTGAGAGCCCTGAGACTGAACACAAGTTACGCACAGCTCGCAGTTCAAGCTGAAGTTAAGAGCCATTATTAGCACTTAAAAACGTATCAAGAAGCCAAACTGTCTTTCTGCTCAGGCTGGCATTGCCCTTGACTATCAAATATTGTTATCACCCTGCTCTTCACACCTGCACAGCGCTGTGCAAACATTAATTAATTTACTGCATTAGCTCAGCGAAGCTGAAGACCTGTGTAACCTATATGGAACACGAAGGAGACAAACAAACTCACGGAACTGCAGAGCATGGCAAAATTAAACTAATTCAAGGCACCGAGGCTTTCTCTGTATGCCAGAACAAGCCAAAGAAGTTAATGAGTTAGAGCACAGGAGTCAGTGGTGGTATTCTGAATGTTTTCTACCCCTGGGAGTGGAGGAACTCAGCTATCAGCTTCAGTCCTGTTCTTCAGCAGGCACACGCGGATACCTTCAAGGCATCCAACAGCCCTGAGGAACACCCTGCACAGAGGGCAGGGCACACCTGGCTCAGTGTTTCTGCTGATTCTGCATTTTCAAGTTATTCTGGCAATAACCCGTTTGTTTCTTTTTTTTTGCAGGCCAGGTGCCTTATCTTTCAGAGGACAGAACCCTAATAGATGGCACCAACACCAACGCATGAATTAGGACTCTGAAGCTTTGGTCACACTGCACGTATTGTGAGCCAACTGAACTCACCAAGAGTTTTCAGTAGTGCTGTGGAATAATAGTAACAGTCTCTCACCACTGCGAGTGACAGGCCAGGATTAACAAAGACCAATTATAAAAAGAATCTGAGTAATGGCTACCATCTGCCTGTTGTGGAGGACCTTTGCTGCCAACCTACTCAGTCCTCAGTGGATAGAAATCCGTCTCCAGATACACCAGTGTTGTAAATCAAGACGTGACTTCAGCTCTGGATGGCACACCAGGGTTGCTGGTTATCCCAGAAGTTATTGCAACACACAGCCTGGTGCACAGACATGTCTACATCAGCAAGGAGACCAGTAAGAGCAGATCTGAGCAGCAACAGATATCTGCTCCATGCATCTCAGGGGTTTTAGTGCTGACTTATTTTAGCCTGCTCCCACAGACCGAGTCTGTTTGCAGCTGATGTGCATCAGCCACGTCCCTAGAAAGCACCTTCCAGCCTCGTTTCTTCGTAAAGGAGCTCAGCTCAAAAGCTCCAACACTGCTCCACAACATGAACTAAAGCACAGTAAGAGGAGACAAACGGGAGATTTCTTTCCCAAGTGCATTCCTATTCTGCAATAACATGCTAAGATACATGCATCCACTGTAAAAAGTCACAAATGTCAGATTTATGCAGCTATCAAAACCTGCACTGAAACTAATTATTTAGCTAATGAGTTTAATGCTAATTGGAATATCTGTAATCACTCTGAGTACAGTGAAAAAAAAAAGAAAAAAAAAAAGTCCCCAAAGTCCCTTAGCAGAATCTGTAGGTTTTCATTTGAAGTCTTGCAGTAGATCCTATTGCCACAAAATAGCTAGGCAGTGTTATTTCAAGTCAGCATGCCAACTCAGAAATGCTTGTTCATTGTCTGAACAAATATTGTGAGAACAAGTTGGTAGAGTTTATGCTGGTTTTGTTCGTCATCCTAACCCCAAATTCCATACTTGAGAAAACACTATCAGCTACTATAATTGCACCCAGATTTACTGTGGATATTGCTAACCCCCAAAACACCACCTGTCCCCGGATCCCATAGCTGCCTACCTGGCCCTTGCTGTTGCAGTTTGTGGCAGTGCTGCTATACTGAACCTGTAATGTCCTTAAGGAATCCTTACTTCGGTTCCTCTGTGAAATAATTGTGGCTGTGTTCTGAAATACCTGCACCTAGCTGATAGACATAAGCCAAAGGAAACCTTTCCCTGCAGCTATTTTGCCTTCAGGCAGCTTTTGAGCAGGAAATCTTTTCTTCTGATTCACCCAAATAAGCTCCAATAATAAAAACGCTCGTTTTAACTCTGTTCTGAGACTCAAGTCAGAAGCCGCACCAAGAATAAACAATAGTGACCAAAGCATAAATTCTTTTGCTGCTTAGGCAGCAGTGATCACAGCAAAGTCAGAAGCCCACAAAGAACCGCTTAAGCTCATCTTAAATTAGCTGAGGACTTGCCTCTGAAGCTCTGTTGGCTTCTACATTGGCTGTAAGCTTTGTTCTTTGAGGGATCTATCAATGTCCATTCCTTTTGTACAGCATGAAAACAACAAAAAATACCTTGCTGCATCAAAACAAGGGAAAAACTAGATTCACATACGTTTCAGAAACAGCATCAAAATGTTTCCATATAATCCACAAAGGGCTGGACTAGTGTCTGTAAGTGGGGTTTGATTTTAAACTCCTGTGGTAAAACTAGGGCTGAGCTACAAAAGTAAAGAGCTAGTTACTCCACGTGCTGGATTCAAATCGGAGACTGAACACAGTGTGAGGATAGCTTACAAAGATACTCGGATGAAAACTGTACAGATCTCATGATCAGCACTGTATATGGCTTCATAATAATCTTGCAGATTTAACACAACACCCAAACTGGAACTGTCAACTGGAAATCAAAAAGTTTATTTTTAAATAAATTAATTTTTTTTTTTAATTGAGGCTGGCTAACTGCTTTCTGATCTAAAAAATAACATGCTCAATGAGCTCTTTTGTGCAGAACTACAATTTCTTATTCAGCTTTGACTTTTATTTAAAAACCGGGCATAGCAGTACAACCCAGGGACACAAAACATGCAAGAATCCAGTCAGAGCAGTGTGTGGGTGCCAAGGGCTACAAGCATCAAATGTTACAGAATATCTGGAAAGAAGTCTAACTGGGTTTTATCCCAGCTCTTTGCCTTTTCTAACACCATCAGACATAACAACCAGAGAGACAGTTTAGTAAGGGCGAGATATTCCCAAGGGAAAGGAATTTCATTACCAGCGAGTGCCAGATCCAAGATTAGAACCAGATTTTCTGATGTCTCATTTTGCTACCTAACCACAAAAAAAGGAGCCATTTAAGATACTTACTTGCAATAGTGCCAGACCACCATACTATATCTGTCAAGTATGAAGTACCTGGGAGAGGAAGTATAGAAAGATATATTAGAAAAATATGAAACTGCAATATTGGAGCAACAAAGCAGAATAATTTCCATACTCTCAGCTATTTAGGACCTTCACCTTAACCCCTTTTCTCAAGGCAGCTGAGTGGGCAGAAAACAAGGGAGGACAGAGGTGCCCAGATTTGGCCTAGGCGTTCAAGTTAGACCTTAAGGCAACGTGTTAGAAGCACCTATGTGATAGTAATGCTGCTTTACTTTGAAGAGCGTCCAAAATGTCAGCACATGAGAAAAGCTCTGAAGGTGCCGCTTAACATACGCACTGGAACCACTATGAGGAGAATGGGAAACCTATGGAAACAAGACGTGATTTGGATAAATTACTTCACTCAAGCAGCCTGAATGAAGTTGTATCACAGAAGCTGTTCTGGCACGCAGTTTTGGCAGTACGGGAGCATGGATGGATCCTCCTGCATGTGAACGTTTGGAAGACACTATGACTGAAGCCTCTGAATTACTGACATAATGCCACATTTCCAGGAGCAGAATAAAAACTCTGGATTGTCCCCTAGTGCCTCCCCAGCTCAAGGATGGCTGTTTTCATTGCCAGACGATAGACTCTTGACCTGGAGCACACCAGGGAGCCTGTACACCACGTTTTATCAGCTCTACTTCTGCAGAGCATCAAGGCTAATCACTACTAAACCAAAGACTAGCCCCACTGAACATGACCTTGGCATCATGTTGTTCTCTCACATTCTGCTTCTCTTTCTAGCAATCCAGAATTTGGATTTAAATCTGAATTTACTTTGGAAGATGCTCTCGTAAGGCCTGCTGGAGCAATAGGCAACATTGTACCTACAGCGGGCACTCTGAAATCCCAAATGAAAGAAAGATACAGTAATCTGCAACTCTGGAGACTTATGAAATATTAAATGCTTGGAAATCACACTATATAATTGAAGTGAGATGGAAAATGACTAATGAAAATGGCCAGCTTTAGAGTGGGTGTAATCATTTTTTAGACTTTTGTTATTGCATATAAAATAAAAACACTGTTGGGAGCACAAATTACAGAAAATATTGACTCAAGGAAGATAACTTTGCAAAACATTTGCCACCCACTGCTGTTTCTAACTAGAGTGAGGATTACTAATTGCATTGACACCATGTTATTGACTGGGGAGAGAACCGAGGAAAGCCCTGAAGTGCCTCCTTGTTAATTATACAACACCCACTGAAGGCAATGGAAAAAAAAAGCCATCATCTGACACCGACCATCTTGGGCTCCTGGTTCTGGCCGCTGGGCTCAAGGCAGTGCTGCACAGCTTGGGAACACCAAAAGGAGAGGGACGCAGGGTACCTGCCACGCCGAGCACAGCAATGGGAAACACTTGGCAAGGTAGACAGATAAAAGTGAGTGAAACCTTCAGAGCAGGTGTTTTAGACACCAGCACCACGCACAGGGATGCATGACCGAAGCGATGAGCCCCAACTATGGAGCAAAATGGAAAGTTCCTTTAGGCTGGAGAGTCACTCCTGTCTCCCTCATTTTCCCATCGTCTCCCTTACAGCAAGATTGGCATTTACCATGCACACACAGCCCCTCTGCGGACCACAAAACCGCCTTACAGCCGCCTCGAAGGGGCAGCACGCTTGCCAAGCAGCTGTGCGGGACCCCGAGCTGTACGCTCGCAGGGTGCAAAACGCCACGGGAAGCTGCCAGCTCATGCTGCCAGCCGCCAGCTGCAAGTTTGCGCCGCTCCACTGCAGCCTGCGCTGGGGGCAGCGGCAAGGCAGCGGCACAAGCCACCCCCGAGAGGGAAATCTACCCCTACGGAGGAAATTTTGGGGCCGCCCGGCGGTGGGGTGGGGAGAAAGGGGGGGGGTGGCGGTGTTGCCGTCGGCAGCGCGGCCCTACCTCTCCCGCGGGCCCGCACGATGCCCTTCTTCTGCAGGACGAAGGTGGAGCCGTTCACCAGGCTGGACACCACGGCCACGCTCAGGCCCAGCGACACGGCGGCGGGGCCGGGCCCCGGACCGGGCCCGGGGCTCTGCGCTGCCCCCTCGGCCGCCATCCGCATCGCCCCCGCCGCCGGCTGCTGCTGCTGCTGCTGCTGGCGCCGCCGCTCCGCCCGCCCGGCCCTCCCGGCACCGGCACCGGCACCGCCCGGCGGGGGGCGGGCTGCGGGGGGGACCCGCCCCGAAATTTGGGGAGGGGAATGGGGAAAAGCGGGGCTGTGACGGCAGCACGATGACGTCATGGCAGCTCCCCCCCGGTGTGACGTCACGGCCGGGTCCCTGAGGGGTCCCTGAGGGGTCCCTGTGGCAGTGTCTGCCTGAGGAGATGGCGCCTCAGCTGGCAGTATCTGCGATATCTGCCCCACAGAGATCCTAGCTGCAAATAAAAGCTCGTTTTCCCGTCACGCTATCAATCAGTGCTTTCAGTACTGATGCATTTTAGTGCGCCCCCAAAACACAAGTTCAGAGAAACTCCCGAACATGTCCCTCTCCGTTCGCCTGCTCTGCTTGGAGCAGCTGCCTCAGGAAGGCTGGAGTATGCTTTCGTGTATGTTTAGCGGTAAAAAGATGTAGCACTTACTGCTGTGCCGCCTATAGTTTCACCTGCGTTGCTTCAGCAGGTCACCGTATAAATATTTAATACCATGGAAGGGAGGATTTGCCCTTGTGAGACTCTCAGGATCCGCAAAACGAGAACATACGGGGTGGAAGTGCAGTTATGCACAGCAGCCCTTTGAATCCTGCAAAGCACAGAACAAGGACAGAGGTGAGGACAAACAGAGGCTGGTTATAAATACCAGTTCCTGATCTGCCTGCAGCCTGCTAGCATGTACAATGAAATTTACTACAGGAAATGCTTGATGTTTGCACAGTGGAAAGATGAGATATATTTAACAGTCCTCACAACCAATTACCAAGCGCGTTTTTGAACAAAGCTCAAACCTGAGCAGTTGTTATACTCAAAATCTCTCTGCGTTGTGGTCAAACAGAGACAAACAATACAAAACAGATATTAGAGATCTTAAGAAAGCAGTTTATTACTCTCTAGCCATGTTATTTTAATCTCCAAATTGTAAAACATAGAAATGTCTCTCTAAAGTACATGTTTGGATGGGTAATTCCAAATACAGTTAGCGTGCCTTGTTCCTTCGGTTACTATTACCCTTGCCAGCTAGTAGTTGTAGTGTTCTTAAGGACTAGTCAGCGACTAAAATAAGAAACACAGTGTTGATAAACATTAACTTTGTGCATATATTGAAAACCTGAGCACCTGACTTCACTAATGGCTTCTAAGATCAATTGATGCAAAAAATCTGCATTATGTAGTTTACAAACATATTGACCCCAAACAGGAAGGTACCTCAAAAATAGCAGCTCTTATAATTAATGGAAACTAGATGACCTTCCTTAAACTATCACATATGCCCAACATATGAAATCCTAAGGTACATCCATTCTTCTGAGACTGAGTTTTGTTGTGATAGCATCATTCATTCTGACAAAGCTGTCTGATCCTGTTTGTAGTATTGCAGAACAATGTGCTTTGGGTTAGTTTGGCCTGTATGTGGTGGTGCTGCAGCACTGCTGATGTCACTGCGCTATGAAGTCTCACGAACACACAAATTGCACAGTAGGAACATCAGAACTTATGTGGCGTTTCCTCTAACAAACTCGGCTCCCCTCCATCACTTCTATCCAACCCCAGTCTTATATTACTTCTAGTTCCACACTTTTTGGCCACTTTTTGCTTAATTCAAACAATATGTGAGAACCGGTGTAATAACTGTACAGGTTGTTTTGTAGAAGTAGCAACACAACACCAGTGCAGGTGTTCAGGAGCTGTCAATAGGTATGAGCTGGATTTAGTTGTCTTATGCAGGGCTCCTACCCAGACGAAGGGCCGAATGATTGAGGTAGGGCTCTTGGGAAAGGGTGAGAAAAATTGGTGGAACCTCCACCACTTCTTGTTTTGCTTCCTTTGCATTTTTTGTTTGGTCAATTGTTTTTCTGGGTAGAGGGAGGATGTCAGGGTGGAACTTTTCTGGTTAGGATGGGTTTTTCCCTGATCTGAAGGGGAAAGAAAAGTGCTTCAGATCTGCCTGATCTGAAGGAATGTGTTGTTTCCTATGTAATGGTTTGGATTCCTCTGTTACGATTGTTTTATGGACATAAAATAAATTTCATTTTGAAATTAAAGCAGTTATTGGAGTGTTTTATCCAGGCTAGAGGAAAATCAGATCATCCTGTATCTGATGCAGAATGAGAACACAGTAGCTATGCCCAGAAGGTGATCTGAGTCCTCTGATAAAGTAGCTGGGAGAGCAGGGTGGATGTCTACCAACAGCTGTATCAGACCCTGAGGCAACAGCAGTAATTCTGCTTGGCAGAAGCACTGAAAAGATCAACTTTGCCAGCAACTGGAGCAGTAAGAACTGAGACTGCAGAGAAAACAGCAAGAAGACAGTGGAAGAAGACTGTTTTCTGGCTCTTGAGAACGAAAGACCACAGTGAGCAAAGTTATTTGAGGACTGTTATGCAATGGTCCACTGAACCTCGGCCTGAAGATAACCTAAAAGCCCTTTCTAAGGAGTCGTGAGGATTGGCTGGAGTCTGGAAGTGGATTTGGTACAGGGGGGCCATTGCTGGTATGAGTTGGCCTGCTTTGGAAAGGAGGTGACTTGAATCTTGGTGGTCATCCAGCTCTTGGCTTGCGGTGGGCATGGGTCCTGTCAGCTCTTTTGCTCTCCTCTCTGCTCCGTGAATAAGGACTTCACTGAACTGTTCCAGAGAAGACAGCATGCAGTCTTTGGGCCCAGGTTTGGACTTTTACATCCATAGTGGTCTTTGTGAAATGAAACTGTAGCTCTGAGCTCTACTGCGCTGTAGGCCGTGGTCAGGAGGCTCCTGAAGTCACAAGGCTGTGGTCACAAGACTCCTGGAGCTGGAAATGAAGAAAATCAAGTTTACCCCTGATGGCTGACACTGACTGAAACTGCAATGATACGCTGCCTTATACCCTGTCTGCAATATGGGAGATCTTACAAGCATCCACGGTCCCTCTGTCCCGTGGGTTACCATGAGGAAGGCAGCCCTTGCTGTCAGCACTGGCTGTCTTCCAGGGCAGAACAACAGGCTGCAAATAAGCACAACCTGCTGCGGTCTGAAATTAGGTGGAAAAGCGAGGACGGGATATTTCCTTTGATCCTTTGTCCAAAGTTCATGCTGCGGCGCTGCTATCAGTGTGCAACAAAGTCTGGACTGAATGAGTAACAGAATTTTTTGCTTTCTCTTTTGCCTATGGAAAATAAATTCTCAGCTAAATGGCAGCTGCCTTCCCAGAGAGATGGTGCAAGACTGATGGCAGGTTATTGACAGAGGAAGCACGGCAGGCGTACCGCAGATAGATCGGGCACTTTCAGCTCTCCTGCAGGGAAACAGGTCTCTTCAGAGGAAATCTGTCTGTTGTGCAGCCAGCAGAAGCTCGGCAGCTAGTTCTGATGTATGTTCATTAACAGGCTGCAGAGAACCCAATTTAATTAACACCATGTCTGCTCCCACATGCTGTACAGAAATCAATTCTAGATCCCCTGTGACTGGGGAACACAGGAAAAAAGCACACATTTTCCAGTTAATCTTGCAGCAGATGGTATAGTCCACCTACATTAGTTGCAAAGTCTGACTGGGGCATGGTCTCTGATGCTGACTTTCCACTAACGTAATGCATATAGTATATGTATATACGGCTCTTCGTGTATTAGAATGATGGTGAAAGTCTGGTATGTGTTAGCATTTTGGCATGAACCTTTAGAACAAGTCTTCCAATGAAGGTATGATAATCACAATTATTAGAAAAGCAGGCTCTATCACAGTCTTGGGTGCAAAGAAGCTGCCTGACTTTCCCATACCTTGGCTGATCATTGGAGTTAACAGTTGGGAGTTCTGGACTGTGCTTCAGACTTATATATGTTGTTGTCAGCTTTGATGTGGTGACCTATACCACCACTTCATCAGCTGCATACCAAACTAGCATGTTATAATCGCTGAATTCCCTATAGTGATGATCTCTTCCTTTTAAACTGGTCAGCTGCAGAATTGAGCAAGTGGAGACCAAGTTTCAGGGTATACCTTGGAGAGTTGGGCAATTCAAATTCTCTCACAAGTGAAGAACCTCAGAGGCATTCCTCTCACTAACCAAGTAAACTCTGTCATAAGATTTGGTGAGTAGTTCCAACAGTATGCATCTGGATTTTCTACTACATTGCTGCTCAGAGAATCATCTTTTCTAGCAGACACCTCAGGGAATGTAACAGTCAACCGCCTGCTTGGAGATCAGTCTTTGTAAGGTAGAGTTCATCCTCCCTTGTAATCCTGCACTCCAAAGCCTGAATTTCACTGTTAAGTTTATTTTTATGTAGACGTTTTTGAACGGGATTTCAAGGCCATGTTGTTGCATGGCCACATATGCACTGCAACGTGTCAGAACTGGAATTTTTGGTTACCCAGCTAAACAATGGGGAACCAATTTCAATGAGAGAGTAAGGCTTGTATCCTAAACTACTTTCCACTTGAAGCTTGACTTTCAACCAACCATGCCTTTGCAAACTGTAAGCCACTGAGCTTGCAGTACCTATCTGGGACCCTGGGATTTAATTCCAGGTGTTTACCTAGGTGTTTATGCCACCATTCTAGTAAGACATTTTATCTACTAAATACCTGCCTTCTAAGCAGCAAAGCTGCATCTCTGAGTTCACTCACCATTGTCACCAGAGAAGGTCCCCCAGACCCTTATCTCCTCTGGGAGAACAGTACCCAGAAGCTGGGGTGCCCAGCTGATGGACTTGAGCAGGGTCTTAGCAGAAGAAAAGGTAAATAGCTGATGGGAGCTGTTTCCGTGGAGAATCTACCAAAACCATCACGGTGCAAGAAGGCTTTCCATGAAATTACTCTGCCCCAAACTGGAGCAGCTGCAGTGCCAGCTACTTTGATATTTAAAACTTTGTTTAATATTTAAAACAGAGCTGGTTTGAGAGTTGTAATGGAAGGTGGTTGTGGTTTCTACTTATCTAAGTTGGAAGGAAACCAGTTGGCATGAAGTTAGTCTCACTGTATTTGTCAGATGTTCAGTGCTATCACACAATCATCACACCTGCTGATTTGCACCTTTTAATAAGACAAGGCTATATTTATACTAAGTGTAACTTTTAAGATTTTAGGCAATGTCAGAAAGTCATTGTTACCTTCTAGGGAAATTCATTCGTCTTCTATAAATCCTGTTTATGTCTACACTGAAAAGTCATTTTTCTTAGTAGTCAAAGTGCCTATTATATGATAGATTGAGATTAATCCCCTTTTGTATGTCATGGTTCCTAACATAAAGTGAGTTTTAGTAATGACTAACATGCTTGGGATGAATTTGGTCTGAATGCACACAAAGCAGCAGAAAGGAGTGCTAGCTAACTTATGTTAAATTGGAAGTCTTGTTTCATGTTGTTAGCAGATGAGGTAGCAGGGATGCAGGACAATTATTAGACTCACTGAGTTTCTTCTTACTTCAGCTATTCCACTTCTGTATTTTACATACACCTGTCTTACAGATTTCTTCGATGTTGCCTGCCTTCAAATACTTAATTCAAAGGGGTCAGTCTCTTTTGTGATTCTACTACTAGCTGGCCCAGTGTTATGCTTGTAGTGGATATGTGAAGATGTACAACAATTGACCTGCACACACAATGTTTTAGAGTCACTACACTGTCAGAATGAGGTCTGAGAACAGGAATCCCTGTGTTTGGCTGTCACTGACTTGAAAGTACCTAAAAAGATTTACTGGCTACACATGATAGCCAACAAATATTGTAGATTACGTCAACCTGCAGGGCAAGTCTTCCTGTGTACAGACTGCAGGCAGACTGCAGTTTTTGATGTACATCATGCTATCTCTAGTTTTAATGATAAAGACCATTTTAATGATGATTTTAGTGATAACCACGACTGAAATGAGATCTTGTGGCTCAGTCATGGCTGACTGTAACAAATAATAGTGTCTCTGGTCTAATGATCTAATCTTAAACTCAATGAAACGATGAGGTTCCTTTGTCAAATAAATGTGACTTAAAAAAAGAAGCAGAACAAAACAACACTTTAAAAAAGGAACCTGCAAACAAAAGAGTATTTTTAAATCTTTTGTCTCAGGATGTCTTTCTTTCAAATGATGCTGACTGCATAATAGCACCGTGCAAGGCAGATATGATAATTGCTACTTCAGCATGTCTAGCAATAGAATAGCAAGAACATCTTCAGCCTCTTCCTCTCCGTGAGTGAGCAAGTATCTGAAACAGAATCATTCCCTGCCTTAATGTTTCTTTTGGACTCTGTTTGGCTGACTTCAGTTTTGCCAACCCCAAAAATTAATATTTGGGAGGCTTCCCTCCTTTGGCCCTTAAATAAATCATTGGGTTGTCTGTTTGTTTATTTGTCTCCTTTTTAACTTCTTCTGCCCCACTCTGAGCTCACAGAGAACAGGAGGTGTGTAATGCCTAACACAGAGTTAGAGCAGAGAAGGATTTCAACCTCCATGGTCAGAGTTCCCTTCCTCAAAAAGAAAAAAGCAAGCTTGGATCCAAAAAAGAAAAACCCAGCTGGATTTTGAGATGGGCATTGATCACATGCACAGGTGGGATAAAATGCATCAGATGTAGTATAAAGTCAGAAATCTCAGCTCAGGAACCAGAAATACGCTTCACTAATAGTGCACTGGACCCAGAGCTTGCTTTCTGCAGGTTCCTACACCCATGGCATTTCTTCCTCCTATAGGAACAGCTGAGGAGCACTGTGTATACAAGCTGTCCTGATGCGGGTCAAACAAAAATTAGCTCATTAACCCTAACCTAATTCCTTCTGTCTTTGCAGTGAGAGTGTAGCCAAGTGGTTGCTGACTGTATAGTGGGGTGTGAAAGTGCTCTTCTCTGTAGAACCTGGGCACTTGTGTTGTAAAAACATAAACTCTTATCAAATGATCTAAGTAATGAGTAGCAGAATCAAAGCCACGGCCTGCTTTCTGCTGGAAAGTAGGCAGGCCACAGCCATGCAGTAGCTCGAGGTAATGGCCACTGTGCTGTGATTCTGAGATGAAGAGGATGAATTTTATTTCTGCTGTCAAGTAAGAACATAGCCTGCCATCTGCATTAGTGCTTAAAGCAAATGCAAGCAAGTGTTTCTTGCACGTCTGAACTGTGAAATACACGTTACATTTAGTCTCTGAGGTTTCCATACTGGGCCTTTCTCAGTATTAATTCTCAGCATATTAAGATTAAGTGTGCGGATCGACTAACATCACTGTGTGGAGCGAGAAGGGGAACACCTAAATGCCACTTGAGTGTCTGGGCTGTGATCCTCCTTTTCCAGTGGTTCACTAGCAACTGGGTGCAGGGTGATGTGTTGCCACACAGGTGGCCAGGCACGTTCGGAAACACTGGGCCTTGCTGCTGCTTGGAGCAGGCTAATCCTCTGTCTTGCTGAGTTCCTGCCTTCTAATCGTCTTTTTTATTTTTATTTTTTATTTTTTTTTCCCCCACAGTTTTATAACTCTCACATTAGTGGTTTTCCCCCGCGGCCTTGATTTGATAACTAATATGAGTCAACAATTTCACTTTTGTGTGTGTTTGCTTTTTTATCTTGCCTGGCTCTCTCACTGCTCAAAACCAAATTTCTTCAGTAAAGCCACATATCTTAATTAATTAACTGGGCCCTGGGCTGTGGGCTACAGCTTATGACCTTCGGAAAGGACGTGGCATTTCAGTACAGCTGCTCTCCAACAGATGATGATTGCTGCATTATGGACCTGGGCAACGCATCTGCTAGCGCAGGGAGGTGGCTGGTCCCTGGGGAGCTGCTGAGGGATGGGGAGGGGAGGGAGGGAAAAAGATGGCCTGGGAATGGAGCCAGGAGATGAAGATGGGATCCTACTAATGTTTACAAGTATCTTAAGTGTGGGAGACTGAGGGATATGGCCAACCTCTTTTCAGTGGTTTGTGGGGATAGGACAAGGGGCAATGGCCACAAAATGGAGCACAGGAATTTCCGCACCAACATGCGAAAGAACTTCTTCATGGTGAGGGTGACGGAGCACTGGAACAGGCTGCTCAAGGAGGTTGTGGAGTCTCCATCTCTGGAGATATTTGAGGCCTGTCTGGACGCCTACCTGGGCAGCCTGCTCTAGAGAACCTGCTTTGGCAGGGGGTTGGACCTGATGATCTTGCGAGGTCCCTTCCAACTCCTACAGTTCTGTGATTCTGTGATGTGCTTGTAAGGTTCCTTCTGGGTTAGGAGACAGGCAGCACCAAGAATTGTGGCTGAGGCAACCCATGGATTTTGAGAGCTGTTGGGAAAAGCCTTCTTCTCCTGTTGCCTCTGGTGTCCTAGCTGAGGAGCACTGTTTTGGCTCTGTGGCTTGCAGCAGTCACAGACTTCTTCCATTCTCATCCTGGCTGTCAGGAGCTCCTTTGCCCTCTGCATGCCACGTCCCCTGTTGCTCTCCAGTCAGCACTCCCCCTGCACCCATTCAAACCAAAATCATAGAATCATAGAATCATTAAGGTTGGAAAAGACCTTCAAGATCATCTGGTCCAACCACTACCCTACTGCCAATGTCACCCACTAAACCATGTCTCTCATTACTGCACCTTGCACTGTGATCATCATCATCGAAGGACAAGTGTGGTCTACAACAGAAGCATGAGCATCAGGTAGAACCGAGAAAAGATTACTATAAAAGTTACAAAAAATAAAACAAAATGTGCTGTGCTGCCTGGCTGCAGGGTAACCTCAGCCAGCTCCATGTAGCAGAGGCACCTGCAGCAGCCCCCACCTGGTACTGGCAATTGTGACACCTGCGTGGCCTTGCCTTGATCTAGAAGTGCAGCAACAGGTTCTCATGTGAGCATCCTTTCTGTTTGTTAGTAAAAATGACAAATAGGGTTGTTTTCTTATAAGAAAATTCACTAATAGCTCATATGAACAAAATGGTGTAACCTTTTCTATGGATGGGTCCTGCATGGTATGCTGCTCATGGTCCAGAGACCTGTTTAATGTTGCACAGCTCAGGGTTCACATCATCTAAAGGGATGCAAGATTATCTATACTATTCCCTCTTTCTTTCACAGAATCATAGAATCACAGAAAGGTTTGGGTTGGAAGGGACCTTAAAGACTACCCAGTTCTACCCCCTGCCATGGGCAGGGACACCTCCCACCAGACCAGGTCGCCCAAAGCCCCATCCAGCCTGGCCTTGAACACCACCAGGGATGGGGCAGCCACAGCTTCTCTGGGCAACCTGTGCCAGGGCCTCACTACCCATACAGTGAAGAATTTCTTCTTAATGTCTAATCTAAATGTTCCCTCTTTTAGGACCATTCTCCCTTGTCCTATCATTACCTACCGAAGTAGAGAGTCCCAATATGCCTTACCATCACTCTCTTAGGTGGGTGCAGTACCCAAACCATGGCTCTGCTGAACCTGAGGGCTTCTGTAGTTTTGTGCTCTCTGAGTTTGTCCAGAATGCCCAGCCCCCTACAGAGCCCCAGCCTGTCTAGTGGCAGTCATTGATGGAGAAAGGAAGAGCACCCAAGGTGGGCAGGGTATCAAAAATGAGACATCTTTTTAGAGTAACTGTGCACCTGGACGCCTTCCCATCACTCATGTGCTCTTTCCAGTCATCCTCAGGCTGTCCTGGTTATGGGACCACAACCTTATCATTGACTGGCTTCCTTCTGGGATCCAACTGGGATCCTTCTGCTCCTCCTCAGGAAGGGGACACTTGGAGTCTGAGGGCAAGAGCCAGCACCTGGGGCTGCCACCCCACCACAGGACACAGTATGGGGTGGTTCCCAGATTTCTCTCTGCCTGCCTTTCTGGGACCCCTATGCTTTTCTTCTCAAGAAGGATGGGATCTTAGTCCCAGTGTAAATTACAGGCGTCTATATTGGCATCACTGTGCAGAACTGGTCCCCTCTGTTTCTCCCCCTGAAGCTCTGAATGTCCACAGGAGACTTGCTGGTTCACAAAACTGGAACTGAGAGAGGCATATGGTTTGCTCCAAATCTGGCAGGGGAACAAGTAGGAAAAGCACTCTCTGCACTACATCCAGCCACAGAAAGCATCTTGTGATGCCATTTGATCTCTGTAATGCTCCAGCCACCTTCCAACGTTTTGTAAAAGACATCCTGAATTATTTTATAATTGCATTGTAGAATATATAGAGAGTATTTTTTAATTCTCCTCAATTCAAGACACACATAGACGATTCCTGAGAGGTTTTGAATCACTTGCACAACAACAACTATGCCAAATTCAAGAGATGCTCCTTCCACAGGGTGGAAGCATGGCGTGGAGGTCCTGTGGTGTTTGTAGGTACCCCAACAGATATTGAAACCATTGTGAGTGTAGGGTGGAATGTCTCTCAGGATTTGCCAACATCATTGATAATTCATAAAAGGTTTTTCCTGGATTGTGGCTCCTGTAATGGCTCCTTGCCTTGCCCACTGAACCTCCACCATTTCATGTTTCCCCTTCACTTTCGTATGTGTCTGAGGAAACAGAATTTCAGGGCAGACAGCTTGCCGTGGAAGAACAACACAGATTTGGAGGCATGTCTTGTGCATGCAGCCCTGCACTCTTTTCACCAAGACACCTCATTCTCAAGCAGAGGTTGAACTTACTGAAGAAGTTCTCCGGGCCACTGCAAATGACCATTCTTGGCACAATGTCATGCTGTGGCGAGCAGCTCCACATCCCATAGGACCCACTGTGCGTGCAGGTCCTCCACCAGCATCATGATGCACCTGCAGCTGGACATGGGGGCCACTGGAAGACAAAACACCTGATTGCCTGGACCTATTGGTGGTCCATGGTACAGTCAGATGTAGCTGACTATATCTACTCAAGTCATACCCGTGCTTATGCCAAACAACCTCTGCAAAGACATCAGCCACTTCCTAATCCCAACCAGCCATGGCAGTTTGGGACCATGGATTTCACAGCAGCCTGTGCCCTTTGCAGGGGAACACGGTTGTCCTAGTAGTGTAAAGTCACCTGGATGGGATGCTCTGTTTCCCTCAGGAAACTGCTTACAGCCCCATGGTCTGTCTGACTCTTTCTTCAGCATTTCTTTCAATTTCAGACAGCATCAATATTGGTCAGGGATCCCAGTCCATCGCCAGACTTGGGAAAGAGCTCATGGCCTTCCTCCAAGTGCAAGACCACCACCTCTCTTCCTCCTGCCACCCCCAAGTTAAAGAGCTGTCCTGGTTTCAGTTAGGACAGAGTTAATTTTCTTCCTAGTAGCTGGTACAATGCTGTGTTTTGGCTTGGGATGAGAAGAGTGCTGATAACACCCTGATGTTTTAATTGTTGCAGAGCAGTGCTTATACCAAGCCAAGGACATCTCAGCCTTTTGCTCTGTCCTGCCAGCGGGCAGGCTGGGGGTGCAGCAAGAGCTGGGAGGGGACAGACCCAGGACAGGTGACCCAAACTAGCCAAAGGGGTATTCCATACCATCTGACGTCATGCCAAACAATATATAGGGGTGGCTAGCCGGGGGAGGGGGCCGGACTGCTCGGGGTTAAGCTGGGCATCGGTCAGCGGGTGGTGAGCAATTGCATTGTGCATCACTTGTTTGTACACACTATTATTAGTAGTACTATAATATTGTTATTATTATAATGACATCATTATTGTTGTTATTATTATTATTATTATTGTTATTATTATTTTCCTGTCTTAATAAACTGTCTTTATCTCAACCCACAGGCTTCACTTTCCCGTTTCTCTCCCCCATCCCAGAGAAGGAGGGGGGAGGGTGAGCGAATGGCTGTGTGGTGTTTAGCTGCCGGCCGGGTTAAACCATGACAAGAGCAAATGAAGGGGGTAAAATTGATGCTGCAACAGCAATTCCAGTGGTACAGTAATTTTCCCCAAGATCCCTGAGTGAGAGGTTGTGAGAAGTGGTACATCTCCAAAATGGTTGGGACTGGAGCATGTGACACACAAAGAAAGGCTGAGAGAACTGTGTCTGTTCAAGACTTAAGAAAAGTCTAAAGGGGAGTTGTTCGTTTCTACATCTACCTGATCAGAGGATACAGGGAAGACAGAAGACCTGGTCTAATGAGACCTTCTGTGAGCAGGAGCACAGATAACCTTTAGAGTCCTTTCCTTGTATGTTTCTATGGATGGTGGGAGTACTAGACTAGATTAAATAGCTGTGAAAGTCATCTGTCTGGTTTGTGAATAGTTTTAAAGGTATCAGCCTTAGAGAATTTAGGGAGAAAATGTAACATTTAATAAAATTTCTCTTTTGTGCAGCCTAAGATGCAAACCTGCCTCGTACAAACCTCTTCTTTTGCTGAAGGCTCATCTTGTTTGTAAGATGCTGCCTCAGCATCTGTTTTTCACCATGTAAGCACACTGTGAAATGACAAGAGATGGGCCAAAGCTGCAGCGTCAGGGTGGGAAGGAAGATAGAAAAGGCTTAACATTTGCTAGGTTTTGATGGAGAACAAGCATGGAAGATTAAAGTTCAGTGAAAAGGGTGATGGCTGGCCTGTCGACTGTAAGGGAACAAGGGGATTGTGAGTAGGAAAAAGGTCACTAGACTGGCAACTGCAAAAGAAGTGAGACTCAAAGCCAGAGAGAAAATGCATAGGTCAGCACAGAGTGATGAGAAGGGGCGATTCTGAGATTAAAAAGTGCTCACCATCCAGGGGTGGCAGAATTTGGCCGCAGGAGAACAGCTATCACAGGGAATAGGCTGGCCACTGTCCCTAACAGGGTAGAAGAAATTAGTGTTGCTTTTTTTTTTAAAAAAAAAATTATTTTATTTTTTATTTTTTTTTGCCAGGTACAAAATTGGCACAAGAAAATGTCACCCAATCACTGCACACAAACAAAATGCCACGGTGCTAAGCGACTTCATTTTTAAAGGTTATGGCACCCTGGTTCTCATATCCTGTATTTCAGTTAACTAATAGAAAGCGTCTCCTTTATTACCTTTTCTTTAAAATAAGGGAGGTAAACATGTCCCTTAGAATATGCCACTTCAGATCTTAATGTCTAAAATGGACAGAGGAACTAAACAGATATGAAAATGACAGCATAAAAAATCCTAGTACAAGCACTTTCTAAATAAATCATCACTTCAGTGAGATGAAAACATTTATTAGCTTCAGATTAAGTTGGTTTTTGATGCTGATCTGTGCCTTTGTTTCAAAATATCTAACCTTGCCTTCATTTTAGCTGGGTATCTGGTTAAATACCTGGTTGAACTGAGATCTCTGAATCACTCTCCACACATTTCTGTGCTATGTCTTTCTCTAAGAGCTGACATGCCTGGGAAAAGTGGAGTAAAACAATGTTTTTGCCAAAAGTCTATGCCCTTCAAGAGGTTAGAGCTTTGTTGGACACCCCCGCCATTAGAAAATGATCGGTGAAACAGCAGAGAAAATTTGATGCAATGCTCTGTCTTTTCGGCATGCCTTGGTTTTGTTGCTCATTGTGCACGTTCCTCCCACAACGTGGAGCTCTCTCACCAGGGAAATGGGAGGATGGGCTGCCAAATCCCAGACTTGCACTGAAGAGCAGCACTATGCTAAACTTTTGGGCAGTGGGCCATGGCTTGGGAAGGGAGGGTGGTTAATGAAGAGGAAAGCATCTGTGCTATATTTGATGACTTTGTTTAACGCCTTAAATGATTTTCTCTTCACTTAGTGAAGGAAATCTAATGCTTAAGGTAAGCAATCAGCTGCAAATCATCAGGTGAATATGTCCAGCTTTCAAGTTAGTAGCAGCCCTTCATCTGTGGGGTCTCCTTCCCTTCCTTACACAACACTGAATGGAGCTTTATCAATATTTATCAATTACTCATGGGCAAGATGTCAGAAAGTTCAGCAGCTCAAAGACACAGGCAGCTCTTGCGAGATATGCAAGAAATAGGTTCCTAAGTGCATACCTGAGAGGAACGGTTCTTTTAGAAGAAGATGTTTATGTTCTTCATAAAGAACATTTCTTTATGAAAGATAACTGATTTGAAATCCTTAGGAGCTAAGAACGGACCCCAAATCCTAACAAATCCCATTGTAAACCGTTCAGAATGGCTTTCATATGCCAGCATCTATCTGGGTCTGTACTGTTGTGTGTCTGTTCAATGTACCTGGACAGGCTGGTTACAACAGCATGTAGATTTCTACTCCTCCTTTATGGCAAAGAAGGGGAAATGTATCTGACAGATTTTGGATGTCTTACAAGTCTTGATATATTTTAATCCTGTGCTATGTGGCTACAAAAGTGGAGAATGCTAGTAAGAGTTTGAAGTCTTATCCCCATGACAGAATTATTTTTAACTTGCCATGAGGGGATATTGAACTTTGTAGAACTACTAAAAAGGCATGTCGGTGGGCAGCAGGGAGAAGAGCTGCCTGTTTGCCTTCTCCCCAGCTGCCGAGCTTTGGTGATGCTTATCATTACAGAAAGGAGAGGGACCACAGTGCCTGAGGAAGGCCCAGCACAAGGTACTTGCTGGCAAAGCACGGAGGAGAGCAGTCAGCAAGAGGGTACAAAGGGGGGAGAAACTCTGGTTGAAACAGGGAACCTGTCTCTGCAGAAAGAAAGCCCACAGCCACATTTCAGAGGCTACATGAAAGAGTTTTCATGATGTCTTCTCTGGGTCCCTCTGTGCTTGATTTACACAAAATGTGACTGTGAATTGCTCCTAGACTGCAGAGGAATGGGGGTCTGCAACACCACTGTGCAAAGGCCACATTTTCAAACCTTTTGAACACGGCTCTCCCAGCAGATCTGAGGCTTCCTCATTTATGGTTTCCTTGCTCTATTATAACACACAAAGTTTGCATGGAAGCCCTTTGGCATGTTTTTACTTCAGGAGAAAGGGAGGAAGGAGGAAAATCCGGTGCTGCTGCTGGCTGAGTCACGGTTCCCTGAGCCATGGAGAAAGGTGTAGCCTCCAAACGGACTGTGCAAGATGCTCATGGTCTAGTCTGTGCTAAAAAAGAAAAAAAAATCAACTACACAATCTTTCATACAATTGCTAACATGCAGACTAGGTAAGTACTTTTCACATTCTAGTATCTTTGGAATGATGCACTTTGGCTCAAGCCTTTCAATTCTGGTCTCAATACAATGGGGACTCAGTTAGGTCTAGGGGAAACATTTTTGAAAACAGATTCCTGTAATGAGAATTTAACAACATGCAACATCACTGTCATGCTTTTTCTGCCTTAGAGAAAACTTAACAGAAGACCTGTATTGTTACAGAGTTAAGGTTCAAAATATTAATACATCAGACAGAAGACAGAAGCAAATACATACACTTCCTCATAGTGTTAACCTAAGTGCAAATACACATGCAGCCTGCTATCGCCTAAGCCTGACAGAAAGTTTTAAAGCAAGGAAGCCTCAGATGGGAATCCCCCCTCTCCAGGCTCCCTATGAGCCCTTCCTTGAAGTCTGGAGCATCAGCAGTAGGAAGGAGACTGAAGGCTAAAGGCAGGCAGATGTTGCTAGATGATAATTAATCATCCCTATGCTGCTCAAGGATTCTTGGCTGCCAGTAACTGTAGAAGCCAAATTATTTTCTGGAGCACTCGCCTGTTGAGGAGCAAGATTTGTGGGAGGTTTGCTTTTAGTAAAGCAGCGGATGTGGCTGAGGCCATCGGACATGTGTTTGAGCAGCAGAGCCTATATTATAGCAGGAGCTAAAAACAGCACGGGCAGGTGAGCCCCTGACAGCACAGCGTGGTGCAGCCGCCCTGCCAGAAGGACAGCCAGCTACGGCCCTCGCTGCTTCTTGTGGGCAGGGAGTAGTCAGAAACGTACATCCCTAATAGCCCTGACTTCCTCATGATCCCTGGGAAAAGTAAAGCTCGAGGATAATCCCTGTTAGCACAGGCAGGAGTTCTTTCCCTGCCCCTCACAGACAGTCTCTCCCCATCCCAGCTCCAGTTTCTGACTGGATTCCAGGTAGAAGAGATGAAGATGAGACCTAGCTGGCCCTGAAGCATAAACTAAAAAGGGAAAATGTTCATATAATTCCTTTTCCCCTCAAATTCCAAGTATAAACAGAAGTTGAATTCTTTTTGCTTCTCTTCTTTTCTGGACTGGAAAAGGAGCTGGTAGTCTCTGAGAACACAGAGGTAAAAATGAACTCATCCCCCAATTTTAGTGAGACTAATGCTGGCAGAGGCACTGCAGCACTTGTTTTCCTGCTCGCAGTGGTATCCTACCTATAAATCAATAATTATAATTCTTGGCTTGATCTCTCTGGTGTGATGAAGTTGGAACGACATCTGATGCTGCTGACAATGTGCCGCATTAAAGCAGCAGCTGTAAAGTCACAGAGCATGAAGTGTGCACGAAATGCACCTGGGGGGCAGCTGGTGGGGAACAAAGGCCAAGTGCTGGCCTCTGCTCTGCCCCTTCAAAAAGAAGGAGGCTAAAGCCAATTATCAGTCACAGGCCAGAGAAACAGGCACCTTCCTCCCCTTCCAGGAATAAAGGCTGGTCAGTCAGCTCCAGAGAGTTTGGGGGCAAATGTACACCACGGGTAGAGATGTTATGGTGCTAGTCAGTCAGAGCAGCAGGCATGATCTTGATGGAGCTTTCTGGCTGTTATACCAAAAGTGAATACAGCCATTTCCCCAATCAAAGGTTCAAGATAATTTTGAGTGTTATTAAGAATACTTAATCTACTACAAAACACGGTTTTAGGCTGAGGTTAACAAAGATTATTACAATATCCAGTGCGAATTTTGCAATCTCAAAGTGCTGTTCCTTTTTGATTAACTCCTGAAGGCTGCTGCAGGAATAGCTGCAGGTAAGAGGCTAGGAAAACACGAACAATAGCTAGATTTAAAATCAGAGAGTGCAGAGCTCCCCAAACAATCCCAAATAAATTCATATGTCTGAAAAGCATGATGGAGAAATAAAAGCAGGAGGACGAGATGGGATATAGCTTAAATTTGCTTCCTTAGAGGGACAGCTGATACTGGCACCCGTCCAGACATGTAGTTTAAAGAGGCTGAAAGAAAATATTGAAAAATAAATCAGACTGAAGTATAGATGCGTTGGTGTGCTGAGAGTGTGTAAGGGATTCTGATGGGCAGGGGAAATGGGCAGAGCTTCTGACATTATGAAGGAAAAATTAAACCCATTCTTCACTGGCTGTGATTAAGAGTACAAGTCTAAGCTATGCTGGAAGACAAGTGCAGCTGAATCTATTAGCCCTGTCTCTATTCAGTAGGTAAGGCACTTTCCTGCCTATTTATTATGCTAATAAATCTGGGAATACTGTGAAAATTAAAGAAAAAATGGTTGGTGATGTTGGTCTGGCCTTAGGACACCTCACCCACCCTTTTTGGATAATTAGTTTTGTTGGATTGACATTGATCCTGGGCAAAATAATAGGGGGAAAAACTGATACAGCATTACACTACAGAAGTGTTAAAAGGGAAGGGATCAATGTAAGGTTTGGAAAGCTTCCTTGTTAAGCAAAACAGATCTTTGTTTTTGCTGACATGACAAATCTGATAAAAGTATATGTTTAATAAACTTAGCTTTCCTAAGATGTTTGACTTTGTTATGACCAGAAAATACTTCTGTACAGCATTAGACAGGTACATACCAGGTAAAAAAACTGTGGTGCAGCTGAGAGATATGAAGATCACTAACGTACACTAATCTAGCTGTCCTTTTGGAGTCACTGGGTAGATGTGCTCCCACCGGGGCTCTGCGCTATTCCCACAGGGCAGATAATGAAGGCTCTCACCATTTGGAGAAACCTGCACCATCAGGTAATCTGGGCTCTGTCAGATTTGGCCAAAGAGAAAGGATGGTGAATTACCACTTGGGTGGGAGCTGGGGAAGAAGAGGAAGGGGAAGTAGATCTTCAAAAGCAACTTGCTGTGAGCAGGGTTAGGCACCTTAGTGGGCAAGCACCTGCACGTGCAATCCTGATATGCCAGAGTAAAGAGGAGTTATGGAAGTAGGTAATGGGAGACCAAATAGCATCTCTGTATGAGGCACTGCATATAGCATACTGAAACGGGATGTGCAGTTCTGATCATAATGTTTTAAAAGCATGATGAAAAGCTAGTGATGTAGCTTGTAAATTACCTGAGAGATAAAAGAAAATGTCTAAGAGAGAACAACTTCAATAGCTTAGTTTCCATCTCAGCAGGCAATCAAGGGGTGACTTGTTCAAAACATGCTTTCCGTTCCTTCATGGGAAGGAGGTATTGGGGTTTTTCAGTTCAGTGGGGAAAAAAACAAACAAACAAAACAACAACAAAAACACAGCAAGACTGAGTAGTTCCTAGTTGGAAAGAAGAGCATTTCTTTGATTTTGCTTAGCAGTGGTGATGAACTGCTGAGTGAACTCCCAAGGGCAGTAATGGAAGAGCTGTTCAGGGAGCAGCAGCCATGAACAGCTCCATAAAGGAAAGGGAGCTGGATGTGCCAGCAGGACAGGCAGGGTGGTCACCTCACTCAAAAGGGGTGCGGTCCCACGTTAGGGTGAGCATGACCAGGTTCATCCAATAGTCCAGATCACTAGACAAGTCCACAGCAGTGTGTCAGGTCTGAGGTCAAGCCTGGAAGGCAAGACAGAAATTCAGGGTGGGTACCTGATCCCATCATGCCAGACACTGTGGAACTGCTGCGAAGCTTAGACCGAAGGTGTCACCTAGAAATCACCTCCTTTGAGGGGTTTCTTACACTTCTGATTAAAGGCTGAACAGCTGCAATACAGATTAGCCTGAAGCCCAAGCAGACAAATCCCCAGGAACTGAGGGAGGATTTCCCTGATAGATCTTTGTCTTTTGATGACTTCACATCTAGGGTTCATATTTTATGGCATCCACATTCAATTCCCAAAGGACAAAATTTTGTGTGCTATATTACTGAAGAATAGGCTGGGTGATATAATCTGAAATTAAGGCCACGGCCCTTTCTATTAAAAAAAAAAAAGCAAGGTGAATATTTCAGCTTTTTTTTTTTTTTTTTTTTGATTGTTGTTTTTCATGGAGAGGCAGAGAGGCAGAAGAACCCTTATATAAGAAATCAATCACTTAAGTGGGGTCCCTATCCCCAGACCTCTTACATGCTTGAAGTTAAGGAAGGCTTTTGTGATTATAGGGGAAACATCCCAATTTCAGCATGATGGGAATCCCCTCAGTGTCCTAGAAATAACAGGCCTTTAGCAGTTTATATTTATTTAATGTATTTGTCTTTTAACTACTGCAGTGCAATTCCACCTCTAAATATGTAGGTAAGGTTCTGGAAATAAGAATCTGATTACTTGCAATGTGCCCAGCTGTTGCTGCAGCTCCCAACATCTTTCTTCTGTCCAGCTGTAGCAGAGCGGGCAATAACCACTCTCTCCTGTCCTTGATCTCTGCAATGCCCGGGGTCGAGCAAGTGGACGAGTTCCAAACTACGCAAAGCTGTTAACCCCAGTTGTTGAGCAGTTTCAAATGCAATGGTTGCATAAATCTCTGGCACTTCTCCCGGGCATCGATCCTGTACTCCAATAAGCCTATTCGAGAGCCAGAGAGGGCTTTTTTTTTTTTTTTTTTTTTTTTTCTTTTTCAAGTTCATTGAGATCATCTGGGATTTTTCTCATAACATTTTTGCTCACGGAGATAACATGGTGTTCTTAAAACTTCTAGCAGTCCAGATGTGGTCTCAGATTCGGCCATCTGGCTGCTGCAGCTCAGGAATCTTTAATTGATTCTTGTCAAAGTGCTCTGAAGATCATTCATCTGCTTACGCAGGATACTGTAAATCCTGGCAAATATTTTTAGCGATCTAAGTAATTTATGAGAGGTTCTGTTCAAAATATGCAACGGTGAAACTGTTCCAGACCTAGCCGTGACACAGCAGTACCTGCAGGACGGGAGATGCAGTGTTTGAGTGATGTGATTTGTGAAGGCAAGGTCTGTAAGTATCTCTTCCAAGTAGGTAGTGGTCAAACAGCTGGCTACCACCCAGCTTTTCCTTCAGAAGTTTTGGCCGTGCTGTTTAGTTCCAATTTTCAGTTTTCCTTTGTGCTATTTTGATGGTCACTGCACTGAAACTGCTCTTCTGTACTTTTCTTAACCTTGTAGGTGCTTTCTGGCAATACATTAGCTCCTGAATGTAGTTCAGAATAAATGTTTACATTAATGTTCGTAAAACAAAATAGGGAAAAAAATAGTCACATTCTAGTTTGGAACTGCACCATATTAAATGAAAAAAAAAATCATATAGAAATCGGCTGATAGATTTGAAGTCTACAACAAAGTGTTATACATGATGCTAATAGTAAATAGTGGTGATAATAGTAAAGCTTGTGTGGTCTGCATAGTGTTCAAAAAGACTCAGGGGAAAAACAGAAGATCAGGGCTGCTGAAGAGTTGTGATCTTTAACTAATGGGGGAATCTTGTTATATACTTAAGATGGCTGTGCAAGATGCTTTCGTTATAAATGGTGCTGATCAGTCAAAAAATGGGTTGTTTGCTGCTTTATTTACCCGTTGGCTTGTTAATGGAGATTAACTGTAGACCATTTGTCATTTGTTTTTATGCACAGAGTAGACATGTCAAGGAAATTCATGGGGTACTGCTGAGAGCTAACTTTGAATGTAATATTTGTATTACACAGACAAAAATGCCTTACAATGCAAAATCATATTTACTCTGTATCACCAGCACAGTTCTGAAACAAGGCTCTGAAAGCCTAAATAGCAGAGTTGTATTAATACATGCGAAATAATTTTCATTTGCAGACTTAGTTGTTTTGTACTCTTTCCATTCTTATTCTTCTTTATTTTGCTGTTGTACTATTTTGGACATATTAAAATTAGTGAAGTGTTCGTTTTTATTGCTGCTATAGGATGGACATTTAATGCTTTAAGGGTTAATTCTGACTTAATTTAGCCCAGCATCAGCCCTTTCCAGATAAATGAACCTAACAAGACTGTCATTTAGATTTAATATCAGGAGCTATTTGCCAGTGAAGTAAGGCAAAGCATCACTCAGGGTCTATCCAAATTGTCTGTCTTCATGATCACTGTAATCTAAATTACATCCAAATTACTAGAGAATAGTTTAGTAATACAAAAGGAGCTGTAGAAGAACCGGGGCTAAAATTCTTTCTTTTTTGTGTTAGAGCAGTGAAATATTAAAGCTACATCAATGCCCTTGTCACTACTAAAATTTCACTTGAACAGTGTAATGTCAGCAATCAGCAAACCTTTGCTGTATGCAGAGGCATCAGTGATGTGTTAGCTGCTGAAATGGTATCTCTTAGTATAAATGCAAATCTTCAGAACTTCTGCCCTTAATTAGTTTTGACCACTCAAAGTATCATCTGTGAAGCCATTTATGCCACTTAGGCTTGTTAGCTGAAGGTCATTGATCTTATAAAGAGCTAAGATGTTGGCTGCTGTTGGCTGCATTGGCCTCTGTCAGGCACAGCAGCTCGCGGCTAAGTGTGTAACTCTTCCACAGGACAGCAAAGGATGCTAAAATCAGATGTAAAATACAAGTTTATTCAAAATGTTGATGATGATTAAAACTTGCACTCATTTCTGAGCCTGCATATATATGTGCAGCAACTCCTACCTTACTATTCTTATTTTTGGTAGGGGATTGACAGAGGTGAGGATATTACTTCAGCATTGTCTCCACTACTCCTGACAATCCGTAAAGGCTGAAAAATCAGGGCATGAGTTGGTCGATGTGCAGCACCATGGGTGTGGATAAGCCTCTTAACTCTTGCCTTTTGCTTCCAGTTCAGTCCATTTGCCTTCACCCCGTGACATCTAAGCTTCATATCAACTTCTCTGAGCTGTGGTGTTTTTTCCCCGCTGTGCCGTATGGTGAAGGAACACCCTGGACTTCACAGCAGGACCTAAGGGGATGTTATCTGCTTGGACTGTGGTCTGAGCAACTCCTGCGTCTGGTACCCAGGAGGACGATAGCAGGAAATTACTATTAATTTTGCAGTTAATGAATAACACAAATAGACACCAGGCTCTTTGCAGCCTCCTTTTGTATCCAAAGACAGAATGAAGCAAATACATAGAATAACTGCAAGGAACAAGCTGCACTGTTGTGGCTATAGGATTAAGGGATGTGTTTTTTTTTTTTCCCCAAGAGGATCCCAGATGGAGTGGATAACTGCTTTGTTATCCAGGCTGTCGTCTTATATTTTGGAATTATTTTTTTCTAACTTGCTTTTTAGGTACGTATGAAATACCTTACCCTAGCTTGTTATTTTGCTATTAAACAATGAAGACTTACTGTGAGAAGGCACAATGCAATTGTTTTGCTATTTTTGTTGTGGTGGCTTAGGTTAATATATATATATTTTTAAACTTGGGTAGCATAACTCTCTGCTGGAAAACTATTCTGATGCTTCAGGGAAGATTTACTGACAGTTTTGAGCTAGCATTTTCAGACAAGGAAATTCTACTGTGAAACAAACAAACAAACACATAAAATGTGAACTACGTCCAGTTTGTAATTTCCTGTGAGTAAGCCAGGCCTAACATAATGTAACAGGGCTGGCATAGCTGGAGTGAGTGGAGATGACATTATCACAATCGATTATAGAAATGAGATTGGAGTCCTGTGACCTTCCTTCTTTAAACAAACAAAAAAATGTGTATTTTTTTCTTAAAGATCATTGAGAGAGGCACATCAGGATTTTACTCTCTACACCATTGGTGTAAGTTTGTTCTTTCAGCCTGACACTCTTGCTCCACAACTCACTTTGCCATCTTTCTTTACTGTGGATGAGATGCCTGCACTTCTGAGTGTGATTCCTCCATCTTACTGAGGGTGGAAAGAGTTGCCTTTGAGGTGTTTATTCCTTGCCACTGGCAGCAGATTAGTCCAAAGATCTAGCCTAAAACAGCTGATACTAGCCTCAATCAGTGCTGTATTTTAAAATAGCATAAGTGGGAGGAGTATTGAGGGTCACTAATTATTATAAAGACAGTATGCTCTACAGGGTTGTTTCTGACAGTTTTCTATTTTAGATGTGAAATCCCGGTGACCCCCCCTTCCAATTACACCTAGTATGTACCACTGTAAATCAGTTACATCTGATTTACTTGACATCAAATTTTTGCTGTTGTATTACCCCGATGAGAAGTAAATGCCACCACAGATTTCAGATGGGACTGCAACTGCCTGTCCTCAAAACAGGAAGGAAGCGTGTACGTCTTGGGTAACTCATAAAACTCAAGGGATCTTTTCATCTGCAAAAAGTTATTTATTAATAACATATCTATAAACAACTTCATTAATGTCAGCCTCCAAACTAGCTTGTTATAAACATGCCAGGCTGTAAACTAGATTTACCTTTTGGATCTGGTTTCAAGCATAGTATATTAGCTCCAAAGACAGCTCCCATTTTCTCAGCTCCTCTTGAGGCTAAGTTAATAAATACCAATATAAAAGAGAAAAGAGGCTATAGAAGTGAAAAGAATTTAGATGCCATCAGTAATGGAGAAAGGTTGATGGTATGAGTGGCAAAGGCTAAAAACTTTATAAAACATTGATATCTCAAATGTGTTATGTTGAAAGCTAGAATCCATCTGGGACAGATATAGGAACAAGAATCACACTCTGGGAGTGGTGGTGGGAAGATCTGCATTCATTGTTTTAAAATGCATGTGGGGCCAAAACTACACGCAGATACTAGGGGCTGTTGTATGAGGGGCAGAGATCCTATAGGAGAAGGTCCCTAAACTTTACGATTAAGCTAGAGTCTTACCATCACAGCACAGACATCGCAGCTTTACATCATAACAGTCAGTCAACTTCAGAGAAAAGGTTTCATAAATATTTATTAAAATCTTATATACCGTCTGAAAATGGACTAGAAATTCAAAATTGGTAGGGAAGAGAAGATTCATAACAGCTCATTTCCCGGTGTTGCAGTTTTCCTGGCTATAATATTCTTCAAAGTGTTATGAACAAGATAAGATGAAAAAGACTTTCAGGGTCTAATTTTTCAAAAATACTGATCATTGAGATTTTGAAATAACATGGTGTAGAGACAAATCTGCGATCTGGTTGAGAAGTAATGAAAACCTACTGCTCTGAAGAAAGCATTAAGAGCTGGGAACAACCACTACATAAGACTTAGCAGTGTTAATGCTCCCATCCCGAAGCAGAAGAAAACCGGGTGTGAATGCTGTTGGTTGCAACACTTGGTTGTGTTTGCTCCGAACATAAAATACCACAAATGCAACAGAGGTTAGTGTAGGAACAAGCTGAAGCACACACTGTCTTGGTGGACTGTTTTCCTTCCTATCTGAACTTCATTTTAGACCACTCACGCTGTTGGCATCCCCTTAGAGTGCAAACCATGTTAGCGTGTCTGAAATATCGCGTGATTCTCCCTCAAGGATAAAATACGTTCTGAAATTGTAATAAACGGGATGGGATTGGGAAAACAGATGAGAAGGAGCAAAAAGTTCCTGCAAAAAGACTGCTGGTGTTTTGGGTTGGTATTCATTTTACATATTAAGGACAGTCCCAATAAGTTGTTTTGATTCTCTTCCCTCCTGCCCCCCAACCTGGGCTTGTGCTTTGAGCAACCTGTCCTTGACCTTTCTATTTAGCTGTTAATACCTCGCCCAACACCAGACAGCAAGGACAAAACATGGCATAAGTTCAACTCATTCAAACACTTTTTTAAGTAAGTTTTTTTTTTTTTTTTTTCCCTTATGAAGCATTTTTGTATGGAAGGATACCATATGGCTCTAGGTTAACAAACCCTTTATAGAAATACTGCTTCCTTTCCTGTTTAAATGAGTAAAGATTCCCATCAGCATTCATAAAGTGTTTCCCTATACATTAAGCAATGTAAAAAAGCTAAAGTGTTTTGGCCACCTTCCAAGCATTAGGAGAAACTCAATACTTGGTAGTTTCTAAATGGAAAGAATTAAAATTAGCATCATGCTGTCTTCTTATATTGTAGGAGATTTTTCTCATGCTTTGATTATTGGCTAAAGGATACTGTTCCCCTCTCTGTCTAGTAAAATTTCATCCTTCTGCATCCACCTACACTATCTAAAGGGCATAGATTAAAAAAAGTCTAGATCTTTAAGAGATCTAATGCTTTTCTCATTTTGCCAAATAATTTCCATTTTGTTCCTAAGTGCATTCTAATTTGCATTCTAATTTGGGGAGGGAGCAACATTTTTGTTTATCTGCTTAAACTCAAAATTCAAAAGGCACTTGCTGTTCAAAATGAACACTGAACATCCCTCCATCACGTTATGTGATTGTGAAGTATGTTGCAATGCCCACTGATAGGTTATTTTCTAAATCTTAACTGGGCAACTAGCCTCCTGTCAAGCAGAATAGGTTCAAATACTGGTAATCTATTTGCATATATAGACTACATATACTGATAAGCTATTCGCATAATGCAGACTCATTCTACCCTCAATATATAGGTCAGTATAATAGAGAGGATATAATTCAATTTCTAGCTTTTCTAGCATAACTAGCATTATCTTGATGTTTGGGTGGATTTTAAGGTTTTATCTTGATGATTTAAAAATCTAATTTTTGTAGGTGAACTGTTTTATGAGCACAGCTTAGTACTGTAATCTTTAGATCCCATAATAGATGTCATTATTAGCAAATCTTATTTCCTGTATGGAATATTCCTGTAATCGAGAATCCCCTTTAAATTCAAACATATCCTGCTTGGCTTTAAGTCATTAATTGTATTTAATATGAAAATGATAAAGAGCTTATGGAGGTTGCTAATTTTAGTATGTGGAATGCATATATATTTCCTATCTGAATTTCTGACCTGTCCTTTGCTGTATACCAGATACTTTTCATTTCCATAGGTCTGTAATGGATATCTGAGTATTTATACACTATTTATTTCCAAAGTCTTCTGAAGATCTGCTTAATGAGCATATTCAAGCTGCCATTTCCAAAGCTACTTTGCGAGTCAGAGAACAACATCCATCTCAAATATTTTATGAAATAATTATTTTGAATCTATAATTTAAAGAAATATAAGGAAAGAATTAATTTATTCTTGGTGTTGAGTTCAGAGATGCAAATCAGATCAGACTGGTTTGGGCTGTAAAGCAAGAGCCTTCCTGGACAGAAAAACTGGGGCTGGCCTGGGGAAGCAAAACAATCCTTTTTCTCTGTAATGGAAACATTACCTGGAGAATGAGCTGTTGGGATAGCATTTTTCTGGGAGATTAGAAACACTCGTGGTTGGTGTTGGATGAGCAAAATAAAGGGTAGGTGAGGCTGAATTTTGAGCTTACTGAAGTCAATGAAAACTTCACTGCTTGCTTTAACAAGGGCAGGATTTACCCTCATTTTAAAAATAATTAACTATGCAAAATGTAATTAACAACGGAGTCTAATTAGCTACCTTTGCAAAGTGTGGCTTTATTGTGACAGGTTTTAGTTGCTCTGTCCTTCATTTTTCTTAACACTGTGAGTTGCTTTTCCAACACCACCTCTGCAATTGAGCTGTGTCAGCTGTACAATGCGCTGTGACTCACAGGTTGAAGACTCTTTCCACAAAGAAAAACTGTCATGAGAGAAGGACTTGTTGAAGCTCTGTGTGTAAGCAATATTCTTCATTTAAGATCAGGGCTAAGTGAAAAGGAGGGGCAGGGTTAATTTAGTTCTGTTTAATATTAGAACAATACAGTTTCCAAACTCAAATGGGTATGTGTCACTGCCTAATCAAGGTAGGAGTGAAATCACCTTGGAAGTGTGGATGAATGTGAAGGCTTGGGGTTAGAATAAAGATATGTAGAGAAAAAGATGAGAAACAGCAGGGCTGTGACCACTGCAGGTGAGAAAGGACCAGA
This sequence comes from Aythya fuligula, assembly GCF_009819795.1. Classification (NCBI taxonomy): domain Eukaryota; kingdom Metazoa; phylum Chordata; class Aves; order Anseriformes; family Anatidae; genus Aythya; species Aythya fuligula. The sequence goes on from NC_045559.1 coordinate 137,088,416, forward strand.
AAGCCATGCATGGAGGCAGGAGATGTTTCATTGTCCTAAAGAGACATAAGGAAACAAGGTTGGGATTTTGATGGCAAGGAGTTTGGGGTTTTGAACAAAAAAGCTGCTTCCATTGTTTGGTTGTTCTGCTTATGTAAATTTATTTTATTATTATTATTATTTTTTTTATTTTATTTTTTCCCCTCAGTAATTAAAATGGCTAGTAGAAAGCATCATTATGACTATTTAGAAATACTGGTGTGGGGGGGGGGGGGGAAGGAGAAGAATCCTTTTATGTCCTTGCTCTGTCCTGTTTTCCCTCTGAAGAAAGCACTGGTGTGGAATAAATGTACTGACCAATGTGAACTGATGGCATTCATTGCAAATAATATAATAAAGAAGTAATGGGCCTCATCATGATCTTTTAATTGCATAAAACTGAAATTTTGGCCAACAGTCCAGTTCAGAGTGTCTTAAAATAACAAAAGCTACTTGTAAAAATTTCTCACTTTCTTTGGGAAAGCTTTCATCACAGAGAATTAGCCAGGAAATTCTTTGTGACCTGTTTTAAACCCAGAGAGGACTGCATTTTGTATTTTGTGGATGATAACACACAAAGACTTCGAAACTCAGTGGGAGAGCTCAACACAAATGGCTCTTGAAAAAAATTACAAACAAAAAAGCCATTGTCTCGCAGCGAACAGTTGGGCACTGCTCTTACAGAGATGGTTTTGTGTCCCTTTCACAAGAGTAACAATTATTGAGAGAAAATGAGAGAAAAGGAATGTCCCACATTCTGCTGCTGATATAACAAGAACGGACTCCCTAGAGCTCACACATTTAAAATAATTATTAATTAGTAAAGATTTGACCGTTATACCTAGAACGCCTGCGGGTAGGGCAGGGTACTTGGTTATATGTAAACATATACTTTAATATTTGAGGTCCTTTATGAATAATAATAAAAACTTCTATTGTTTTGTTCATTGGTTCTTAAGGTTTTGGATTTAGGCACTTGAGAATGCAATTGTCTCATTTTTTTTTGGTGACTGATCCTGTCATTACTTATGATCTCATTGGCACAAGTGAAATAAAAACAAATATTGTGCTACCTAGATTGTTCAGAGACGCTTCTTTTCCTTCTGTCTGTTCTGCTTTAGATTATTAGTATTAGGTTATTAGTATTTAGCATTAGTTTATTCAGTTAGTTTCTGTTCTTCCCTGTCTCCTTAGACCTGTCTGACTGTAACAGCCAGTGCATGGAGGTGAGGGGAGGGCATCATTCATGCTAACAACCCTACGTTTTCCAGCCTTGCGTGTGTACCACTAACCTACTTTTCCTCTACCTCCTGTACCCCGAAAGTGCCTCTTCTTTGGTATGTCTCCTCCTCCACATTTACAGCAAAAGGGAGGTCTCCTGCCCAAAGCCAGGCATTTTTAGAACACACTCTATTGTTTGTAAGTGCTCTAATAAGTGCAACAGAGAACGAGACCTTATTAGAAAGCATTCTGATATGCTTACTTATTGCTTTGGTCCATTTTAATAGTGGTTTATACAATATATCTAGAAGCAGCTACATGTAAATGACTGACTTTGTCTGTCCATGGAAATTAGATTTTTTCATGTCCAGCCATTTTGCTGGAGGAAGCAAGAAAGAAGTGCGAGGGTTTTGACAGATTTGCAGTGAAAGCAAAGAGTTTTCTTCCACCTCACTAGCAGCCTGCCCTGCCATCCCGAGGATGTCGGTGTCTCTAAGGCAGGGACATCAGATCCACTTAATGATTTTCTTGGGTGTAAAGTAGGTTACTTGAGCAAGCTGGGCCACAAAGGATGACAGCTGGTGAACCGATTTTCAAGATCATATAATCTTGCTTTAAGGTGGAAATATGCATCAGAAGAGTAGAGTGCAAGAGTGGCTGTGGAGTCGTAGCACTTCACCTGTTTGGCTTGAACTTGCCTTCAGAAATCTGCCAGACATGTACATTACCACCCTCATTACGTTGGTCTGTCAGAAGTAAAACAACACATCATTGTTATTTAAACAACATCAGAATAACATAGTTATTGATGGATTTAATAGTGCGAATACTGTGTATAAAGATGAATTACAGGTTCCAGAGTCTTTGCATTTTCTGCTTATTAATGTAACTGAATTGTTTTTAATAATATCATCAAAATAATAATTTATGTTGTTTTACCAGGTATACTTTTATCTCTGAAAAATTTGGTGGGTACATAGTATTTTTGTAAATGAGAATGCCATTTTAGATTGCATCATGCTATTACAGTGCATTTGAAATGCAAACAAACATTATTCATCAGAAGTGAAATCTAAATCTGGAAAATACAAACTAATCCATAAATTCTTCAGAAGCATCACTATCTGTTGAATTTCCTTGGTTACTGCACCCAAATATGTTTTGATTTTTGTGGAAGTGAGTGAGTACAGGAAGTTCCAGCTGAATATGAGAAGGCACTTCTTTACTATGAGCATTGGCACAGGTTGCCCTGAGAGGTTGTGGAGGCTCCTTCTCTGGAGATATTCAAAACCTGCCTGGACGCCATCCTGCACAATGTGCTCTAGGTGATCATGCTTGGCAGGGGGGGTGGACTAGATGATCTTCAGAGGTTCCTTCCAACCTTGGCCATTCTGGGATTCTGCGGGTACCTGCTAATTGGGCCAATGATTCAAGTCTAACAGGTTAGCCAGTTATGCATTCTTCAAATTATTCTCATCAAGAGTTAACAATAGAAGATTACTGCTGCTTGTTATTTAGTAAAAGTAAGAGATTTATCTGAAATAAATGCAAATGACCTTTCTGGAGAGCCAAACAAAAATAGCAAAGAATGCAGCACATGCAAAGCAGCTCTCTGATATCTGACTTGCATATCAAGATCAATGGGCACCATGGTTTCAACCAAGTTTTACTAATGCCTTCTGGTTTGGACTCCATACATTGCAAAGTGTTTTTTATCACTACTCGCAATATGACAATATGACTACTTTGTTATATTTCCAGTCTACCAGGAAATAGGAGACTAAAACATTTCCCATCCTGGAGTGCTAGTTGCTGCTCAGACATGGACTAGCCAGAGTAGACATGACATGAAATGCATGACAAAACTTTCACTTCCCTGATATATAACATAAAGCTTTTGACATACAGGCATTTGGGCAGATTTTTCAAGGGAAACCACTTTTGTTTTTAAAGGTTCATATTTTGGAGTTTTGGAGAGTAACTTCTGGAAATACGTTATTTCTGTATTTATTATATTCTATATTTTATATAAATTTTCAGGCAGTTCAGAAACGTACAACTTTTCACTTAAGGTGGGTGTGTCTTGATCCCATATTGGTCCATGGTGAGTCACAAGCTGAGCAGCTAGGTCATGGCAGCATTTTTCTGTTACTTGGAAAATGAACACCAAAAAAATAAAATTCGCTCCACTTTACTGGTAATAATTACGACAATGTTTCTTAGAATCACAGAATGGTTTGGGTTGGAAGGGACCCTAAAGATCATCTAATTCCAGCCCCCTGCCATGGGCAGGGACACCTCCCACCAGATCAAGTTGCTCAAAGCCCCATCCAGCCTGGCCTTGAGCACCTCCAGGGATGGGGCAGCCACAGCTTCTCTGGGCAACCTGTGCCAGTGCCTCACCACCCTCTGAGTGAAGAATTTCCTCCTTATATCTAATCTAAATCTACTCTCTTTTAGTTTAAAGCCGTTAATCCTTGTCCTATCCCTACACCCCCTGACAGAGCCCCTCCCCAGCTTTCCTGTAGGTCCCCTTTAGGTACTGGAAGGCCACTGTAAAGTCTCCTTGGAGCCTTCTCTTCTCCAGGCTGAACAACCCCAACTCCCTCAGTTTGTCTTCGTAGGAGAGGTGCTCCAGCCACCTGATCATCCTTGTAGCCCTCTGGATTGCTAAAACAAGTCCATGTCTTTTTTTTTTTTTTTTTTTTAATTCTTAATCATAATAAAATGATTTGCCTAAGTATGATAACCTTTGCCCAAATGCATGCAAATGGTATTGGTTCTGTAGGAATTTTGTTGGTGTGCAGCCTGTGGTTGCACATGGGCCAAAACCCATTGTAGTCTCATCTGCCAAGCCCTGCTCCCACCTTTGGGCTCCTTGAGTGCTGGAGAACTGCAGTCTACATGCTGCAAGATACTGTAATTTTGATTAATTTGCATTTTGCACTACTGATCCATTTTGTCATCCCCGGCACAGTTTCAGCTTTTCCCTTTGGCAAGGGGCGCGCCGCGTTGGCCTGCAGCCCCCCTCGGCCCCTGCCAATTCCCCACATCACCACACCATAACAGCGGAACCTGCAGCTAAAATGACTGAAGGAAGTAAAGAGCAGAACAGCACTTTTTTATTTATTTATGTTTCTAAATCGATTTCTGGGTATAGTACGGTTTAGCGGAGGACTTGTTAGTGTTATGTCAGAGGTTGGACTCGGTTATCTCGGAGGTCTCTTCCAACCTAGAAGATTCTGTGATGACAGAGGGCTGTGTTTTTGCTACTGTCTATTTGATTTTACTTTATTTTATTTTATTTTGTTTTATTTTAAGCCGTGAGGCGGTGTCACACTTCAGGCCTTCACCATGCTGGAGGGGGGGGGGAGAGGTTGGGGGTCTGAGGGGGACCCCCTCCCTCTGCGCACTGCCCATCTATCTCCACTGCGCCGCTCCTCTCTATGGTGCGGCCCACTCGGGGCAGGATGTCCCGCCTCCCCCTCCCTTCTGATTGGCTGCGAGCCTCTCTGGCGTGCATAGGGGCCGGGCTGAGAAGGGGCCGAGCTCCCCCCCAGCTTCCAGTGTGGAGGGAGGGCGGGCGCGGGGAAGGCAGGGCCCGGCGCTGCCGGCGGACGAAGTGGGGGGGGGGGGGGCGGGCGGGCGGGTAGCGGGAAGGAGGGGCGAGGATAACCCGGGGCCGAGCGGGGCGAGGCGAGGCGAGGAGCCGCCGGTGAGTGCGGGCAGCGGGCAGCGCCTCCATCGGCTGCTGGGGGGCGGAGGGGGGACACACACACAGGGACCCCCCCGCACCCAGCCCCGGGATATGGCGGCGGCGGGGCGGGGGCCGTGCCCGGGCCTCCCTCGGTCCCTCCTCGGGCCCCTCTGGGTCCCCTCCCGGTGCCTCCGTCCCCGAGGGGCTCGGGGCCGCCCGGGGAGGCCTTCCTCGGGTGCTGGGGGAGGGGGTGGCCAAGGGTTTCCAACCCCCTGAGGCCCCCCCGGGGGGTCGCTCGCACCCTAAATTATTCAGGGCCCCGGGGGAGCCGCCCCGAGATACCCCCTGGTTGGCTTTGTGCCGGGCTGTTATTTATTTTTCTGCTCGCTGCGTGCCGGGTTGCTATTTATTTGTCTCCTCCCGCAGCAGGTTGGGTTGCTCGGCCAGGAGGCTGGCGGAGGGAAGATGTCTTCTGAGGCGTTTTGTCTGGCTGCGCAGGCGAGGTTCGACTCCAAATGGTTGAAGACAGACCTACAGGTGAGGCGTTGGGAGACCTTCCAGGTGCTTTGCAGGCTGGGCTGCAAAAGTGAGGTGGCTTGCTGAAAGGAATATGTACCTGGTATCACACTGCACTTCACACACACAGGCGCACAGAATTTCTAGGTTGGAAGAGACCTCAAGATCATCGAGTCCATCCTCTGACCTAACGCTAGCAGTCCCCACTAAACCATATCCCTAAGCTCTACATCTAAACGTCTTTTAAAGACCTCCAGGGATGGTGACTCCACCACTTCCCTGGGCAGCCTGTTCCAATGTCTAACAAAACTTGAGGGAACACTAAATTATTTTGAGCTGCAAATCTGTATTGTCAGTCCAGTCTCTTTTGCATAGAAACAAGCTGGACTACACGTGTGTGTTATCCTTGTGCAGTGCCAAAGCACACACCTGTGTACAGAGTGTTACTGCTAGAACAGAGTTCTTTAGGCTGCTGCCAAACTTCTGATCTTCAACCAAGTTCGTGGTTTTAATACACAAGAAAACTGACGTGAAAGACACTAGAAATCAACTTAAATTTTAAAGAGTTCAGATTAGCTGTTACCCCAATTGCTTGGGTAACAGGTGTAGGCTTCCTTTAGGCATCCTTTTCCAAGGGAGTTAATTTTGTATGGAGTCTGTCAAAGAGAGGTGGCTGAAATGGAACTGGTCTTTGTACTGGTATATGGTGAATTTTGCTATAGAGGATGACATGTTTACTTATCAAGATTGTGTGGTAGGGGAATGAGGATATTATCATGTTTGCCCAATTTGAGTTTGAAAGCAAAGAGGAAAATACAGAGAAGTTAGTGTTTTGGGTCAGTTACGTTTGTTTTGGATGAAATGGGTAACTAGAATAAGTCCTTGTGTTGTCTGTCTTCCTTCCTCCAGATGTAGCATAGAGATACCTTACTTTGAATAGGCTTTGCAAGTTCTTGCTCAAATCTCTGAAGTTCTTGTTGGGACAGGTCGGCTGGTGTTATTCCTTTGATAGATTTATTTATTTATTGCATCCTGAGTGACTTTACCCAAAAGTCCATCCTGCATAGGCTGGATGGTAGAGTTCAGCTGTCATTGTGTCTAGACAAAGGCCTGTTCTATGCACTTGTGACCCAAAAGCAAACTTTTTCCAGTATTTTACATCAAACAAGCTAAATCGGATTCTGAAGTGACAAGTTTAGTATGCAACCAACAGGGCTCTACTATACAATGTAAGGGCCATAAAATTACAGGGATCACCCTTGATTTGGCTAGATTAGTTCTGTCTCTTGTTTTTTATCCTTTCCAAAGGCCAAAGTTTCGGTTCAATGTTAGATGTTTTGGCTAAGGAGATGAATACGCTTAGTACAAAACAATTGGAAGATAAATATATTAAGAGTTATAGAAATACTGTTTCTAGTCCCTGGATGCTTAGTTCTAGATGGCAAATAAGTTGCTTTGGCTGTTTTAAAATTGTAGCTGAAAAAATGGCCATCTGTCTGGAATGGCTGCTGAATATGGATTGCATACTTTTCTTCCGTATTATACAAGGTGAACAATGTGACTATTCATGTGATTTGTCATATTTTTCCTCTCTGTTGTAATGTTTTTTCTTCTGCATCCCGTTTTTTATGCTTACATGCACTTTTGACAGGAAGGTTTCGATTGCCATCCGTACCTTAAGGATTATTTTCAACTGAGTGCATAAAATGCAGTGAAACACTTGTCTTTTATGGGACAGTTTTATAGCTAATGGGTTATAATAATTCCACTAAATAATAAAAATCTTAATTTGTAACAAATCTCTATGAATAAGTTCTATGAGAGTTGTTTATGAGTAATAAGTTAGACTGTAATTGCCAGGGTTCTCCCTTTGTTTTCTTCTAATCATGCTCTAGCCAAAATAATGAGATTAATGAAATAAGAGAACAGTAATCGTTTGTGATCTGCTGGACACAAACGTCGCTTCTCTGGAATGTGAAGCGTAGGCAGACCTCCCAGGTATCATACAGTTTTCTTACTAGGTTAGCAATTTTTGGCATTAGGCAGGTCCTCGTCACAGAACTCTGTGTAGATGTATCTGTTGGTTACTTTTTATTAATTAAAAAAAAAAAAAAGGCATGTGGTTCTTGATTTGCTCTTTTTATTGTATTAAATGGCAGATGTCTTCTGTCAAGTAAAGGGGTTTTAGGCTCTGGGGAATTTTTGTATTGCCTGATTGACCAGCATGACCTAGCTACTTGTGAAATCTCTTTGTAGACATAAATCCTGTATCACTTTGTTCTTTTTGTACCAAGCATGCAGATTTCCTGCCTTGTATGTATTTTTTTTTTTTTTACCTGCTTACTGTAGAAGGGCCTTGTCAGTGTTCAAGAGATTATTGACAGAAATAGAAATTATGAGAATAATACCTAGGAGAGATTTGAACAAAGGCACACTGATTTAAGTGAACGAATCGAGCTGACTACATGTTACTGATTAGAATTGACTCTGAAACTCTTCACTTTGCACCTAGATTCATAATTTCTTGCTTTACAGTAGTCAAAGAGCATGTTGGTGGGATTCCTTGGAGAAGGAAACTTGTACTGGGGAGTTCTTCACCTTAGGAGACATACAGAGATTAACCAGTCTCTAAAAGTAACTTTGTTGTTGTTGTTCTTGAATAACATTCTTTGCTGTTGCCTAATTTGAGGGTTATAGCTGGAAGTGGAAGGGAAGTATTTCTTCTGATTGATGAGCAGTTTCCAAAGTCTGACTCCTCCGTTTTTCTTGCCTCTGTTGCCAGAGGCTCTTTATTTAGACTTGATGGCTGTGGCAGTCACTGTGGATTAGAGGCACTGAAATGTCTCTGATGATCATTGGATTCTTTTTTGACTTTAGCTCAAGACAATGTTGTGGTAATAATGTAATAAATGATACTCTAATGTTATGTGCATTAATAGCAGTCTGTAACGTAGTGGTATTAATGGAATAAAATCCATGTGTCATTCTTTTCTTAGCATGGATTGTGTTTAATCACCTGTGAGAACCACTGTTTCAGCTGGCATTCAGGCCAAATTTAAGTATACTTACTGAGTTTTGGGGTGTTGGTGTTAACAGACAAAGCCAGCATGGTGTAGCATATTATTACTGTTCTTAAGAAAGTATCTGAGCCCTTTGTAGTAACAGTGAGCCTTTAGCCTCCAGGAGCAATTGACGTGGTGTGAAAAGTTGGTGGACACTATATGTCTTGATGACAGAATTTTTGCTTCTGTTAATATTAATTAAATAAGCTTCAGAGAAATTATTATAGGAAGCCAAAATGCTGTAGACTTAGGTGCAGCCCACAACTATGTCAGATCTTTTTTTTTACAAACTTTGTAATTAATTGACCCATTATTGTATGTTTAACAGCTGCTAGAAAAGTCTAAAAAAGTTTAGAAAAGTCTAAACACTCATCTTGTAAATTGTGTTTTATTTGTGTTGTTAATGATTGTTGTTAATTTGTGAATTCCTTCTGAACTTGGAGTTGCTTGAAAGGTTGGATTACCACTCATTTGATTTTATACATTTTATATTTTTGGTTTTGTTTTAATGCATATTAAAGCATATACCCATGCATGTCTATTACTAGTAGAAACCATCACTTGTGTAACAAAATCTGTAACGGGAGATTGTGTTCTAATGGCTATTCTAACGAAGGCATCCCTCTTAAAAGGAAAACATAACAAACTACAAATGCTAGGGAAGATTAAAGTTGTTTACTTAAACCTAGATAAGCAGTTTGCCAAGTCAATATGAGCTTTAAATAGTTCCATTGAAGTGAAGGTACTGCACCAGTTGTTTAGAACCTGGTGCAGAGAAGTTTAATTAGTGATGGCTGAATCATGAAAAAAACAGAATCAGTCAGCTAATGAGATGCATGCGTGTGTCTGGTGCTTATTGGACTGCCCATTCTGGATCCTGCAGAGGACTGTTGTGCTTAATAGCAGGGGATAAGGGAGAAAAGCTTTCATATTCCTGTAGCATGGGGGAAAAAAAACCCACAACGAAACTTTAAGCAATAGTGAAAGGTGCAAGGGCTGTCTACGAAAAAGACTAGCATGGATTTTCATCAGTTTTCATTCAATTTATGGTTGGTAGGCTATTTCTGTCTTCTTTTGCCACAGGGATTTGAGAGATCCTTTTAAATTGAAGCAGTCGCCTATTAGAGTTGCATTTGTCTGAAATCTTTTCACCTTCCCCCAAAGTTAAATTTGGCCTCTGTATTTTTGTGGAAGGCCAGTTGTTCTAGCACCTAGGTCAGTATCTTTGCTGATGTAAGTAAAGGATGTCTTGACTGTTAAGAAGTTAGTGAAAGATGTTTTCTTTGTTTTGTTGATTTCCCAGTCATTTTCTCCTTAGTTTCAGTATGCTGATCAAAAATGAAATGTAAAACTGCAAATGAGAACTCCTACCTTTTTAAATGTGGTGAAATTTGTAATGGAGAATTCTTAATATCTAAGAAATGAGGTAATTCTCCCTCCAGAATAAAAAGGAAGGGTCCAGAGAAGAGGTGAGGACTGGACTTTACATGGAGTGATAGGCTGGAGAAATTAAGATCAATGTTTGTGCAGGTATTTGGGCTTAGAGCTGCTGTTCCTCAAATAGAGGAAGTTAGAGAACTTCCCTTTGAAGTTTGAGGGTAAGACTTAGTTTTTCTTTGCTTTTGAACTTTAAATGTTAGTAAAATTTTGCAACAAATGGAAGCCTGGTCAACAGGGGGACGTTTCTAGTTTGACCCCAAATCTGTTGAAGTGACACAGGACTGCTGAACTTCATGGTCTTTGTCACCAGAACTTTAGAGCAATATGTTAGACCTAATGATGCTCCTCTGTGCTTTGTATGGGTGTGATTAGCAGCTGGGGTTTGTGGCATGCTTTAACAGGGAAGGAAGGAGGCTAGGACAGAATATAGAAGACAAAAAATGAAACATAAATTGAAGGGATTTAAAACAGTGAAAAGAGTGGAAAGGCTTAGGAAAGCACTTACTGTTTCTCCTGTGATATTCTTCTGTTCATGTGTTGAAAAAATATTTTTCACCTATTTCTAAATAAAAATGTATTTTAACGTACCTTTTAAAATGCAACCTATAGCTAATGCAGAAGTAACTGAGTGGAAGAACAGATTTCTGTCCACATTGCCCCCCCACCCCAACTGCTGACAATTCTGAGGTGAAGATTATTAAGTAGCTTATATTTTAAATCCATAATGACGTTTTGTGATTATCTTCTATTTCCAACGTAGCTGTATAATCAGGAATCCTACCTGAATCAGACCTTATGGCCTGTTTTTATGTTGTTTTCTTTCACTTGCATCATTTTTCTTGAACTCTGTTTAAGTTTTACAGAGGCTTCTGTGCTTGTTACAGGACAGTTTATGAAACCACATCAAGAATGCGATCTGCTAGAGCACATGGAATAAGCGTTGTCTGATTTTAAATAGTTGTCTTTAGAACCGAATCACAGCTTCTGATGGTTTTTAAAGTAACTTACTGAAAACAAACCTTGTAGTGGTGTTTTGAGGATTCCCAGAAGCTTATCCAGTTGTGGTTGCAATGTTTCATTTTGTAGAAATGTAAGGAAATGCTAATGCCTTGTTCTGTAGAGGTGATGGCAGGAAAGGGATATGTATGGGGGCAGAATTTCACTGCCAGCCCCATTGGAGAATAGGAATAACATATGCTAGCAACCAAACTAGAGATCCCTTTGACTGAATTAAGTCTTGTACTAGACAGAGTAAATTACAGTTTAACTGTAGAGATAAGATTAGCAAAAGATTAGAGTAGGGGCTGCTCAGTTTACAGTACAGTAAAAGTTTGCTTTGAAGTCTGTTTGGGCCCTTGCTTTTTTGACTTGGGTAAGTGATCAGGACTGAGATTTAGGTCTATGTGGGAAGTATAAATTTGGTGAGGTGCGTGCCTTAGAAGTGCAGAGATCAAGAAGATGTGGTCTAGAGATGAGAACGTGTAATAAATGGTGGAAGTAGGTTGTGTTTGTGAAGGTGAGGTGTAAAGGAGATGAAGATGTGTGGTTGTATCTGAAAGGAAGTTAGGAGCTATTATGGGAAAGATGAGGGAGATCTGGGGCATGGGGAATGCCACTTGATACGATGAAATGAGTAGGGAGGTTAAGAACAAGTGGCAGGGCTGTAGGGTACTGGTTAGTGGGGCTGGAGTTATGGCACTGCTGTTGTCTCAGACTTGGGAAGCAAGTGTCTGGGTGGTGGGGCAAGCAGGGACTTGGGGTCCTTGTGGTAAATTTACAGAGCTTACATCTCTGCAACTGTCAACAGTTGGAAACATTCAGTGAAAACTTATTCTTTGTTAATTTAGTGAGTTTGTCAAATTAATCCCTTTAAACATTCACAAATGAAGGTACTAAATTATTAGAGGGAAAGATGATCGTGTAAATCAAATAAATAGTGGGTGGGTGTTAGACTTGTACTCTTGTACTTGCCATGCCAGTATGTCAGAAACAGTGAAGAGACAGTAAGATGTAACATACTCCTGCAGAATATTTGTGAGAAGTCATTGTGAACAGCACCCTCTTTTTTAACAAGTAATTTGCATATTTAAGTAACTGCATGGCATGCAGAGGTCCCACAATACATTGAAAGTTCTAAATTCTGCTGGTTAATAATTCATTCATGTTAAAACATACTGGCTTTCCTGATACTATTATTCTGTCATTTTGTGCTTACATGTGCGGTGTGCTAGTTAGGGAATGACTTTTATGCTATAAAGTTGACTTATTGTTATCTTCAGCTGCTAGTTTCGCAGAAAAACAGAGGGGCTGAGGCTGTCAGGGCCCTCTGGAGGCCACCAGGCCCCAGCCCTGCCCCAGCAGGGCCACCCAGCGCAGGCTGCCCAGGCCCATCTCCAGGCGGCTTTGGAGGGCCCCAAGGAGGAGACCCCACAGCCTCTCTGGGCAGCCTGTGCCAGGGCTCCTCACCCGCACAGCACAGAAGTGCTGCCTGGGGCTCAGGGGGAGCCTCCTGGGGGCCTGGTTGTGCCCAGGGCCTCTGCTCCTGGCACTGGGCACCACTGAAGAGAACCCGGCTGTGTTGTCGCTGCGCTCTCCCTTCAGGTGTTTGTTGACATTGATGAGGTCCCCCTGAGCTGCCTCCACTTCAGGATGAACAGCCCCAGTGCGCAGCCTTTCCTCATATATGAGCTACTCCAGTCCCTTAACTGTTTTCATGGTCCTTCACTGGACCCTCTCCAGTTCATGTCCCTCTTGTACTGGGGCCAGAACTGGGCCCAGTGCTCCAGATGTGGCCTCACCGGTGCTGAGCAGCGGGGGAAAGATCACTTCCCTCAACCACTGTCAGTGCTTCGCCTGATGCAGTGCAGGACACCGCCAGCTTTCTGTGTGGCAGGGGCACATTGCTGGCTCGTGTTGAACTTTGTGTCCCTCAGGGCCCTTCCTGCCAATCTGTTTCCCAGCTGGGTGGCCCTCAGCATATGTTGGTGTATGGGGTTGTTCTTCCCCAGGTGCAGCACTTGGCACTTCTTGTTGAACTTCATGAGGCTCCTTTCAGCCCGTCAAGGTCCCTCTGGATGGCAGCATGACCCTCTGGCATATCGGTCACTCCTCCCACTTTCTGTGGGTTAGCTGAAATGTGAAGGGAGTTGGGAAGCTTCTGTTACGGTTCTGGAATTTTTGGATTATGTCAATAAAACTACTTGAACAATTTATCCCTTTAAAATTCACCTTCGCTTCCACTTCTGGCTGTCACAGTGGCGCTGTTTAATGTGTTTGCTCTACATCGAGTAGATTAATAGCGACCCTGTTACAGTTGGAATTGAGTTGCCTGCAGTTACGACACGTGAACTGGTTGTATGTACTGCTTCTTCAATATCCTTTCAGGCGGTTGCTTTGGTTATTGCTGCAAGGAAAGCCCGATAGTCCTTTACGTTCAAACTTGTCCCTTCCCCCCTCTCCCTCAGTGCATATTCCACTAGCAAAATGTTAACGACAGCATGAATGAAAGCAAGTTTGTTTTTTTGGAGTCTGCTTATAGTGTAAGCTTCCACATGACATATTTGGAGGAGGAGGAGGAGCGCTCTCTGACCTATAATCTCAGTGGCTGCTTTATCTTTGTGCAACATAACAAGAAAATGACTGATAAGAATTTGAACGCCAAACCCCAGGCAGAAGAAATTTTGTTTACTCTTTCAGTTTTGAGCTGCTTGAAGGACTTGTAGAGCTTAGGGATATGGTTTAGTGGAGGGCTGTTAGCGTTAGGTTGGAGGTTGGACTCGATGACCTTGAGGTCTCTTCCAACCTAGAAAATTCTGTGATTCTGATTCTGTGACTTGAGCGAGCTTTGTGCCATGTAAAAAGGTTAGAGGTTAAAATGGAAAAAATCCTTTTCATTCTGCTATGGCAGTGCTTACAAAAGTAGGAAGTTTTCCTGATTAATATAATGTTGCATTATGAAGAATCATGAGTTCAAAGGCTGTAGGTTTCTCAGTGTGTAAGTTTAAGGGCAGTGAGAACTATTTCCATGCCAGGGTGATTTGAGAACATAAAATGGAAAAGATGACAATTTAATGGGCAGAAGCCTTTATTTTGTGAAAATTATTTTTGCAAAAGTTATTTCTGCAAATCATCCCAAGGGTTGCCTTCTTTCCTATTTCTCAAGCTTGTGTTTTGCCATAGATTAGCATTGAGCAGGTGAACATCCTAAAATAATTAAACATCTTCTATGCAATAGGAGCCAAAAACAGTGAAAAAGAAAACCTATCATTGACAACTGGGAAAAATAAATTCTTTAGGTGTCCCAGTAAAGAATATGCCCATGTCTGATGAAGGAGAAAATGAGCGCCTGTGCCTTTGTTGAAATATTTATAGACCTAGAACAATGCAAGAAATTCAGTCGGTGATGGAAGAGGGTTTTTTGTTTGTTTTTTACTTTGTTGAAGTGTGGCTTTAGTTCAATCTATTCTGTGTTTTTTTTTTTTTTTTTAATTTAACCCAAGCGTAAAGTTTTTAGGAAAACCCAATCTCTGCAAGAGACCCCTATTCCCTCTAGCCCCAAAGAAAAAGGAATGTCACTTTCTTTAAAATAAGTTCACAAAGTAATTCTGGTGCTGCATAATTGGTAAATTGCAGATGAGTTGAGTGAGGTCTAGGTCAGACTGTGTGATTCTTCTCTCTATTACCTCCCTGAGGAAAGGAAATAGCAAGTGACAAATACATACAATTTGTCAGCCCGTACTTTGAGTAAAAGAAAAGGAAATCATTAATACTTGTTGGAGTGAATTTCTGGCTTATGCAATATGAAGTCAAAAAGCTAATGTGGTGATTTAGTATGCTGCAGTGGTGTCATAATGTGCAACCTGTCTTTAATTTTTCATGTTGCTTAGATTAGCTGGGTCAGCAAATGACCTCCCTGCAGTTGGTTGTGGCTCTTAAAAACTGTGATCTTCAATAAAATATCCTTAGGAAACTGATCAAAAGAAAGTACAGGCAGACTTCTGTGGATAAAGGCAAATATTAACAGCAGTTGTGTAACTTCTTTGTGTTATTCCTCCTCACTTAAAACACTTTGGACTTGAATGTTAGTTACATAACCCAAGAGTGCTTCTAAATAAGCTTTCAGCATTTTTCTTGGATGTCTCCGCTGCACGGCTCTGGCATGCTGAAGGAATTCTGTTTGCCAGTTCCATTTACTCCCCTTCTCCCTTCTGCTACGTGGTTGCAAATTATAGCCTGGTTATTAAGGAGTTCGCTTGAGATGTAGACTCCTGTTTTGCGATGTCCTATAGAGCATAGATCACCGGCAGCAGAGGAGAGGTTATCTTGGTCAGTAGGTTTCTTCAAAGGAGATTCAAGGTAGTTTCATGAATTGGTGACCTTCGTGTCATGTACCCTGACTGAGTTCCATGCTCTTCAGTCTCTGGTTTGGAGAGGGGATTGTAGTGACTTCCCCTGTGAAAAAGGGGAAAAGGGATTTACCCAAATTAGTGCATGATGTCATCTTGAAATCGGGTATTTCTGAGGTGACCAAATCATGCTTTTTATGGGAGTTATTCACCAAAAGCAAATTGGTCTTGCTGTATTTAAGTCCACACAGTCAGATCAGATAGTTCTTAATCTGAAAATAGCACAGCTAGAGAATCGGAGATCCTGAAGATCATTTAAGTCTCTGTCAAACACACAATGAATTTACCAGTGAGGTGACATATGGTGTTTTTAAAAATTTCTTCCGTGTTGGCTTGAGGGGAAAAATACAACTGTATGTAACTGCATATAACATTGTTTTTTTTCTTTTTTTTAACAGCTTGCTTTTACACGAGATGGACTCTGTGGCTTATGGAATGAAATGGTAAAAGATGGGGAGATTGTATATCCTGGAACAGAATTAACACAAAGTAGTGAACTACCTCCAAGAAAAGGTATGTTTTTTTTTTTCCTTTTTTTGTGGTGAAAGTGGAATTCGGAGTTCATACTGGTTCATACTGGCTTTGGTTTCTTGTCACGTGTCTACACAGTCTGCCAGTGTTCATATTTTGAGTTAAATGCAATTGGAACTGATCTCTTTTAAAGTGTGCAGGAAGGTAATGTCTGAGTCTTCAAATGAGGGCTTAAATCTGTTCCAGTCTCTTTTTAAATTAAACATCATAACCACTCGTGTTATGATGAGCGAGGCTTGGCGGTGTCCTTCTGTTCACTCTCCTTGGTGTGTTTACAGCTGAGGCCTTTGTCTAAAGGAAGTGGGCTGAGGAAGGGGTAAAGGTGATAGTGCTATTTCTAATTTTGTTTATAGTCTTCATGAAGTGACTAAAAGGTCAGCTGAAAACTGTCCGCAATCCAGCTGCACATGTAGTGCTTTTTTTTTTTTGTCTTCTAGTTTCCTTTAGGGCAGGTCAAACACTGCAAATCAAATGACAGAGTAAAGTATCTATTCAGATTAATAATCACATTCTTTGATTAGAGACTTGCTCAATATTTTACGAAAGGAATAGAGAATTATTAATATCTGTCATTGGATATTCAATGATTTTCATCTTTCTGAAATACCTGGATTTGGTGTGCCATTTAGCTTCCCCTTTATCAATAAGGGGGTTTGTGGAAAGCAGCAAAAACTTTCTTAAAAATGTGAGTGTTCAGTTACTATGAATAGCACAAGTAGTCTGCCTTTTTGTTCCTTTGGAGGTGTGAAGTGTAGGTCCAGTAGAGTGGAGGTCATGTCCGTTCTTTTCTACGTACTTCTAAAACACCTATATATTTTTTTTTTTTTTGGAAGCTACAACAGTTTAGAAATCTTAAGAGTTAAGAGCCTGAGAAGGCTATATTCAGATCAGTGTATGAATTCTCTTTCAGTGTAGTTAGCCGCCTTAAATGCCACCGTGCTGGGCTGCAGGGTTTGTAAGGTGTAACTGTTTTGTTTACTAGACTTGAACTTTGAAAAGGAAAAGTTAATCAAGGCTATTTCTGGTCAGCGTTGATCAGGTTGTATGTTTGATTTGGTTAGGCACTAGTGAGTCGTGAAACCAGAAAAACTGGTGGTCCTTTTGCAGCTCAAATTGAATTTCATGAAATGAAAATGTGGAATACTTCAGTCTGTTTAGTTAGTAGTTCATTTTTTACATAAATGTTGTACAAATCTATTTCAAGAGGAAATGGAAAAGTGCATGCCAGTAACCAGACTTACATAAATCCTAGTGTTTTTATATGAAAATCAATATATTCAAATATCAATATTTGGATTATGCTGCTCTATCGACTAATTTGGAGATGAGAGGTTGCTGTAGTCCTTTTTATTTAGTCTGTTGTAAGAAGTTTTGATTTATACTCATATGTTCTAATCCTTTTACTTCACTAGTGCTGTATCGTTCTCTGCTAATGCTGGCTGGGCTGCTGGGCAGAGGTGCTTCATTCTTGCAGCGGGTGATCAGCAGAGGCAGTAGATTGGAAAACCACGTTACTGATAGTGAAAAGGATTCCTTCTCTTCTCTAGAAAGTACAAATACTGCATTTGTTTTCCTGTTAGCAGAAACATTTGGTTAGGAATAACCCCTTTGTTTTTTCTTCATGACACTTTCAGAAAAACATGTGTGATTAATGCATCCAGGGAAATGAGTTTGCTTGTTTCCAAGTATCACCGAAGGGCACAGCTGTGACAGTAGTGATGTTCAAATTCAGGTGTGCTCGCGGTATGGCATGTACTTAAAAGGTAGTCGGGCTGCCATCAGGAAAATTGGATCAGTTTAATGTCTGGAAATACTAAAAAGTATTAAAAATATTTTTTCCTATTAAGCTTTTAAGTTAGGAAGCCATTACTGTACATTTTGAAGATGTCAGTTGATGACGCAAGTCCTTTTTTTGTTTCCACAAACTTGTGTGTAAATGGAATTTCTGTTTCAATTAGCTACATTAAATAAGGTAAAACTATAAAATAATCAACTTCACGCCTCTGTCCTGTCACTGGTAAGCACAGTGGGTTTCCTCTCCTCTTGTTGCCTCTTCTCTTCTGTTGTGCCCCTTATCTGGAAGTTGGACCTTTGTCTGTCAGCCTGGTGCTGTTGAATGCATGCGCCTCACTCAGCATTGTGTCTGCAAACAGATGATCAAGTCCAAATGCCCAAGTGGTTGCAGAGAGGCTGGCACAGCCCAAACCTTTGTAATGAGAATAACAGTATGTGGGAAGTGGTTAT
Organism: Aythya fuligula; assembly: GCF_009819795.1. Taxonomy (NCBI): domain Eukaryota; kingdom Metazoa; phylum Chordata; class Aves; order Anseriformes; family Anatidae; genus Aythya; species Aythya fuligula. Next base: position 137,106,550 of record NC_045559.1, read on the forward strand.
GCTGGCTACCCTTCAGACAACATGTATATGAAACTGTAGCAGTGAGCAGGCATGCAGGCTGGCTCCTGCTTTGAGACTCCTTTCATGTTTAAAAAAGTTCTTTCTTACATGGGAAAAGTGCCTCTCTTTTTCTTGCTCTTTGCTGTGTCCTGCAAGCTATTTACATTGGCTCTACTCAGTGTTCTAGTCATTCAGTACTCAGCTGTGGATTACCAGACTCTTTGCAGGACCAGAGGAAATCCGAAGTCATCCTGTTGGACAGTTTGACTTCATAACTACCAAATGCTTTATTGCATGTTCGACAGATTTTTTAAAAAAATCATTTAAAAAGTAGTATACCCCAGAAGACAAACTTTATTTCTGGTTAGGGCTGGGTGATTGGAATTTTCTGTCATCTGGACTTCCACACCTTGGAGGCTGTGTAAATATGATTTATATATGGTTAGGCACGCATCCTTCCTTCACAAATAGCAATCAACATGTATGTATATTTACGTAGTCTATATCATGTAAAACACTTAGCATTTGGGCTTTTCAGTGAATCTTCCTCATCCCATGTAGCAAGGTATAGTCATTGTTATCCATCCCCTCATCTTTTCCTTTGCAGAAGTCAGGAAGAAGCTGGACTTGAAAATGTGTGTGTCCAGTGTCAGTGATCAGGTCTGGGGGAAGTTTTCACAAACATGTTGCTTGCAGATGCTGCAGATCTCAAGTTGCTGATCCTCTGAAGGGTTGGTGGTTATGGGAAAAGAAACTGGAAGAGATGGCTTGGATGTTTAGGGCTTCATATGTTAATGCTGTTATCTCCTGGCTGGCTCTTTGGCGGAGGGAACTTGTTATTTGTTACTGGTATTGAAATATTTCCTCGATCTCAGATTACCAAATACTATTTTAGAGTAATTGTGAAACGCAGCCTGCCCTTAAAGCACACTGTGTAACTTGTGAGCGGCAAGGTATTTGTGGCAACATCTGCTGGGAAATGGTTGCAGGCTTTTTTCTTCTGCTGAGGAATTCCTGACCTGATCAGTTGTTGGAACCGGGAGCAGCACAAGATCTTTCTGTAGTAGGTGCTTGAGGCAATTACATTTCATGTTCAGTGAAGAAAATAAGGCCCACTTCTAGCTGTTTCCTTTCTCTCCCCTCTTTATGCTTTGGGAGCTAACTTCTAGCTGTGGATGATTACTTCAGTTGCTCGGTTTTCACTCTCTGAGCATACCTACCTCATCCTGGAGGCTTATGATTATAAACCAAAATCCAGTTAAGAGAAAGTTCATTTGGGGAACTGTAACATAGGTGTTTTCCCCTTCTACATTCCTCAGTGTTCACACATCAATTTGAGAAAAATGATGTTAAAATAGGCTGCCACACTGCCACTTTTTTTTTGTGTGTGTGTTCTTTTGAAAACTGCCTTATTGTTTGTTATTTTGGTCTGTGCAGGCTTTTCTCAAGTTTTCTTCCTTCCAGCCCCCATTTTCTTTGGGGTTCCCTTTCCACAATCCCTTTCTCTAAGCATAACTGAGCTGCCATGAATATGAAGACCGTGCTGCTGCTTTTAATTTAGACTGATACCAGCATTGTCCCTACAGAGAAAGTGGTTTTGTGCAAGCATAGAGAAGTCTTTGAGAAACAATTTGTCATGGGATTTTTATGTGGTTTTCTGTTTTTTTTTTTTTTTTTTTCTCTTTTAGCTCAGCTCCCTCCTTTTTCCCCCTACCTTCCTTTTCTGCTCATATAAGAAAGTAAAGAAACTCCTCCTAGTGGATTTGTGTATGTTTAATGTCAAGGTTATTTGTGTACGACACAGTGCTGAAGTTCCAGCCTGGGCTGGGACCTCGTCTCCTTGCAGTGAGGGACTAAGTTCGTAGCCCTTTGTTGTCATCCTTTGCCAAGGATCTGTTAAAAAGCATAACAAGCTCTCTCGCAGCTCTCTGCAAAACATAGTGCCTTGGCACAGCACCCTTCTGCCCACTGCCTGAAATCCCAGCAGCTCCTGTGGAGCGTGTCTTTAGGTGTGTGGGTGAGTGGGGAAACAGCGAGAGCATGGTGTTACTGTGGGAATAGTCTGAGCTGCTCTGGCTAAACAGGGTGCTTGCTTTAACTCCATGATGGGATTTGTGCCTTCGAATGCTACTTCTGCCTTGGAGTAAAACCAGCTGAATTCAGTCATCTTTTGGACACGTTTTATTATGCTGATGACTGCTGGACTGGTGGATGCTCCTTGGTATTTGGGAGAGATGGTCGCACTTGGTATAGTCTCCACTTGAAAGTGGAGTATCCAGGCTGCTTTTCCTGTGCTCAGGTGAGCTGTGCTATCCTTTCCTTAGCCCACAATCTTTTCTGTAGCACTAACTGTGCAATTGTCTGTTTTTTCCCTCTTTGCCTTGTCTTCAGGTGCCACCTCCTGAGTGCTGCTGCATGTTGCGGGTTATGAAACGTTGGCTTTAATTTAAAACTTGTATGATTAAGGCAGCTGAAAAAAGCTTATTTTGGGAGGTGCTATTGTCTGCAGCCAAGGAAGTGTTTAGCAAATAGTCAATCACAGATCCAGTTACAACCAGATCAGACATTCATTTTTTCTTCAAGCCAGATGGAGGAAATGGTTGAATGTTTTTGGAAATTGCAGTGCTCTGCGTGCTCTGAAGTAATGCGAGCCTTTGATACCCAAGTGGGATAGGTGCAATCAGCTGCGTTGTATCTGGCTACAGCTGTAAACTTCTTGCTTACTATCATCTCCTGGAATGTGCTGGTGCAAATGTTTGTATTCGGTGATGGGGGGTGAGATGGGAGGAAAGACAAAATTGTGGTTGTGGTCAGGGTTTCTGGGAAGGAGTCTGTAGCCTGGCTTGGCAGATAGGAGCTGAGGACCAGTAATTTTTAAGAGCCTGGTAAAAATGTCTGGGTCTAATCTCTTCATGGATAGGTTGCAAATGCTAGTATTGAGAAATCTGGGGGGGGGATATTTTTAGAAATGAGGGTTGTAGTGGGAAATGCAGTTGCCTGCGAGGCCCTGAATTGCAAGGCAGTCTTGCATGTTGAACTGGCTGGAGGTAAGGATATGGAAATCCATACGAGTAAGGAGAGAGACTTCCAGCTGTCTGGTTCCTCTGTGTTTAGCAAATTGGGGCTTTCATGCAGTCTTTGATTACAGAGATAAGTGACTAATGTCTGTTTTCTGTCTTCATGAAAGTAATCTTAAAAGGATTGCAAATGCTTTTTTATTGCTTGGGTAGAAAGTGGTGGTATTATTGCTTGCTGGTAATTACTAAGATGCTAGATATGTTAGAAATGTTGATACACTGCATAAAATTAGCGTAAATGTCAATGTATAGCTCTCCTTGATTTTGAAAGTAAGCCAATTGCTGTATTTTACATGTTGGAATATGAAAACAAGTAAATGAAACAAGTGGAGGTAGCTGAGAACAAAGTCTGACTTAAAGTGCATTTATTGCAATGCTGACTTTGTGTTAGTGTGGCTTTTAGTCAGATTACCTAGGAGGTTGTGGCAGTGACTTCAGCATTTTGAAGTCACTGTCTTATGAAATGTAACATGAGACCTAGCACCTGTGGCAGTTAACATGGTGCACACCACTGTATTTTCCCTTCTTTGTTCTATTAATGATAAACAATATGGCTGTAAAAATTTGGGCTATGAGCTTTACCTTTCTAATCTAGATCTGAATTAAAGGAGGAAGTAGTTTAACTGGTCTCTCTCTTTTTTTTTTTTCCTCCTTTAGATGATAGCACTGAATGCCAAACTGCATCAAAGAAAGAAGAGCAAAATGACAAAGAAAAGAAAGATGAAGAAGAGGCTCCGCCGCCCACTTACAGGGCCAAATCGATTGTTGAGAGTTGGGTGTGGGGCAAACAACCAGGTATTGTGGCTGTTTTGATGATTCTCACCGAAGCATTACTTTGTTCTATATTGATCACTGCTTTTGTAGCATCAGGAAGTAATTGGATCAAATGTAGTTGTTGACAGGTGCATCTGTTAGGTTAGTGGAATAAGTTTGGTAAGTGGTTAACTGTGATTCAAGATAAACATTTGCCATAACTACTTTCGGGTTTAATTACGCTCACGACTTGGAGAGTCAATTTGCACCTTTCGTTCTACTTGAAGGAATGATAAATTGGCTTGGAACAAATGCAGTTATGCAGTGAAATATTAAGATGCCTTTAGATTTCTGTTCAGTTACAGACACACACAAAATGCTTAGTTTCTGAAGCCTGAATTTTCTGCAGGCAATAAAGGTTTAATGGGTGGTTTTTCTTTTTGGATTAGTGGTCTGGTATGAAGGAGTTTGAGTGAATTATGGGAGGAATGTTGAAAGGGTTTGTTCAATTAACTGTCCTGACCTTTACTGACAGTAACATCACCTGTGATGTCAGTGGGAAAATAGTCTGTGTTCACATCTTCAACTTTGGCTCTATAAAATACTGATCCTGATACTGAAGCCAGTTGAAGTTTGTAGCTCCTTATTGCTGCAGAGCAGCAACACATTGTCTGAAATGATCCAACTTTGAAAGCAATGTTACAAAAGAAGCTTCACTTCAGTGGTTTGTTTTGTACTTCTGGTGCCTGATACTACCTGATTCAGATACTGGAATGTACAAACTTCAGAGACATCTGTTGTGCACCTGTCCCCTCACCCCGAATCACTTGAGGATCCCTGGCAAGAAGCATTGTCTCTTCAGTGCTAGAATCTGGATCTGCGTAGCTGTCTTCGCTAGGGAAGCCCTGTAACTTGCTTCTGTTGAGCCATAGGTCAGCTGCCAGTCTGCTGTCCTCTGCTCTGTGCCAGCCAGCTTTTTCCCCTTTCTTAAGGACAGAAGGGCAGATGGGCTTGATGTCACTCTAGAAGTAGGACAGAATTTTGCAGTGTAGGAGGAATGAAAAGAATTGCCATTACAGTGGAAGGGGGAGGGAGTGTTTAAGGAGGGAGACTGTGTTGAAGAGACGCAAGTTAAAGGTCATGTTATTTTTGTTTTATATTTGTATTTAATGCTTGTTGCTGAAGAAGAAAATAAACCTATTGTAAAAAATGGTAATCTAAATACTAACTATCCTACCAAATTTCTCTCAACTGACCAGGGTGTTTGGGATAAGAGCTGGCCTTTAAATTTACTCTCCAATTATTTATTTAAAATTAAAAAAAAAAAATATTAAAACCTGTTTAGAAAAGGTGTTTGTGTGTATGGAGATTTCAGGAAAAAAAGTTAACTTCTTGCATTAACTTTCAGTGCTTATATATGGTATGGCTCATTATTGTTGAACATATTATTTCTAGGGTAAATATCTATGAAGATTTAATGTACTAAATTTGTATTCCTTGGTTTCAGTTACCTTTTGTGCTAGAAGATCACATCACCTTGATCTGATTTAACTGTCTGGGACAGATAAATCCTGAAACAATATTATAAACATACTTGTATTTTATTTATATAAATGTAACAGGTGGCTTTCACTCATGATTGTAGGTAGCTTTTTGTTTTCTATTTGTAAGAAATAGAATTAACAGCTGCTTTTTGCACCATGCTAGTTTTTGTGGCTTGGTAATTCATTTTGGAAAAAAAAATACTGAATTAATTCAGTCTTAGTGCTTTGCATCTGTCTCATAAAACAAGCAAAACTATTTTAAGCTTGTCTTCTGTCATCCTTCCGAAAAAATAAAATTGATCCTTCGGTATTTGTCAAAAGCATGAAGGAGCTTTTGAAAATGAGAATTGTTTTTTAAAGATATTCCTACTGATCCAGTAAGAATGAAAAACTTACCATGTTTTCACTTGTTTTATGTTCCTTCACGAGTAAGGTCTGTGTTTTGGGTTAATACTCCGAGCTATATTTACTGAATTTAATGATTTATATTATGAAAGTCTTATGTTATGGAAGTTGTACCTAGGCATTAGATAGTGGATTATCTATGTTTTAGAAGTGCTGTAATACAGTCTTACTTTGCCAAGAAGTCTGGAGGATCATGCTATTGAACTTCAGCAGGCTAATCCAGGTCGCTGGGCCTTGTGACATCCCTCCCCCATGAGAACTGAGGGATTTGGAGAAAGCACAAAAAAAGCTCTTCATAAAATGTGTTGAGAAGCAGTGCTTTTTGTCTTCCACTCTGTTTTGTGATCAGGGCACAAGTTCAGTGAAGCAAAATGCTTTCCTCAGTTCTAATTTATGCTGAGATCACTGCCAAAACAGGGTGAAGATGTCATACTTGTGGTGTTTTTGTTTTTTTTTTTTTGAGTGGCCTTACTATGCTAAGTTCTGTAAAAAGAAATAAAAAATGCGTAAAATAGTAATAAAAACATGGGTAGTTTATTATTTGACTTAAGTTGTTTTTCTTCTCTCTGGCTTCAGTGTTCATTTCATATTCAGCTCTTACTTGATGCCAGATTCGAGCCTCACTTATATAAGTGCTTATCTTCCCTTCGTCCTGTCCCCACAAGACTGTGCATTCATTAGCTAGTCCTTCTGATTTTTCTTAAAAATCTTGTTTTATTAATTTCATCCTTTTTCTTGGGTAGTCGGACCTGATTTAGCAGTCTGTTTTAGCAATGAATTAAACCACTATGCTGGTAAATCACTGTCATGGCACAGCACTTCTGGGGGCTCCTCAAAGAGGAGCTGTTTATAGATAATGCTGCCTCTTGTTTCCTTGGTAATGTTAGTATAGCTAAGTGCACTGAGAAGTGGTTCAGAGGCAATGCCTAAGGGAGGGGAAGTGAAAACCACCCTTGTGAATTCAGTGAGATACACACGAGAAACATGTCACTGGCAACAGCAGTTGAATCTTCGTCTCCTGTAACAAAGGGAGAGACACGCTGAAGCTTTGTTCTGTAGGAGCTATTATGTGAGTCAGGTTTGTATTGTGTACAGAAGTAACAAAAGCATTGGTGGCATTGAAAAATCTTTTTTTAAAACAACAGATTAAAAGTTAGTGACACATTTCCACTTTGATTTAAATAAATAAAATTCTTGATTGAATGCTTTTAATTTCAGCTTTAGAAAAGCTGATAAAGAGAATGGTTCAGTGAGAGGATGACATTTGCCCAAGGCCTACCCTCCTGTTTTACATCTCACAGAACTTCTGCCTCCCTGTTTTTTTTTTTTTTTTTCTCCATTTTCTTACCACTTCAAACAGTTTTTAAATCCCCCCACACCCTGAACTTGAAAGTTATTGTCTGGCTCCAAGCATCTTTTTGATTTTGAATGTTGAATCTTTCAACACCTCACTAAATGCCTCACTAAATATGAATAGGGTTAGGCGTGCTGATGGGTGTCCTTTGGACAGGGGGAGCGAAGAGAAGGAAGCAAAAAGCTAACCACCCATTAGGAATTTGTTTTTTTCACAGCACCCCAGAGGGGCTGAGGCTGTCTGGGCCCTCTGGAGGCCACCAGGCCCCAGCCCTGCCCCAGCAGGGCCACCCAGCGCAGGCTGCCCAGGCCCATCTCCAGGCGGCTTTGGAGGGCCTCCAAGGAGGAGACCCCACAGCCTCTCTGGGCAGCCTGTGCCAGGGCTCCTCACCCGCACAGCACAGGAGTGCTCCTGGGGCTCAGAGAACCTCCTGTGTTCTTAATATAAAACAATTACAGGAGTATATTTAGCCATGTCTCTGAAGAAAATCAGGTGGATGTGATGGTGTTTTTGTTTTTCCCTCTAGCTTTTGAATCCACTGTGCATTCTGTGGCATTGGCTTGCTGGCCTAGCAGATGCATGTTAAGCTGGGCTGACCGCATCCTCTGGCTGCTCTTAGTCCAGTGGAAGTACTGTGTAGTAGGAGGGGAAAGAGACAAGACAAAACATAAAAAGCTGTAGGAAATTAGAGCACATTAGCCCTGCTGCTGACAGGAAATGTGTGCTCTTTATAGTAGTACATTCTTGCCAAATTGTTTGAAACATGTTTTGAATTTTCAGGTCTGAACTCTCTTTAGACCGTCTCATCTGTATTTGCCTTTTGCTAAAGCTCGTGTCTCGTTGGAAGGGCATTTTTCATGATCTTTATTTGCCACTTAGAAGCCTGCAGAGTTCTCTACGAGAGCTACTGACACAAATGTTAAGAAACCATTTAGTATGTTACTTTTTTAAAAGTTGATAAGGGAGCAAATGTGCCCTTAACAGGCTACCTGCCTTAGACTTGTGTCGGATCAGTGTATTGGCGGTGGCTGAGGTGATTTAAGAAGTTACTGCCTTCAGCTGCTTGTTTTGCCCCCTCAGAGTTGCTGACGGAACTAGGGAAAGCATCACTGCTTAACCCTGTTCTGCCAAACGATCTAGGTTAAACACTACTGGCATTTTTCCTTCTAATGCAGGGAATTTCTGGCAGGATGAATTAAGAAGTGAAGACATGTAGTTATGTTAGCTGCCGTGGGGAGGCAGGGATGTGATAAATTTTAATAGAAGATGGTAAAACCCTTACCTGCCTCCGCTGCAGCCAGGAACATATCTGACTGTAGTTCTCACTTAAAAAGCATTCTGTGAATGATAGCTAGAGAATTTAAACTTGTGTGTTATGACATCAACTCTTACATTGTAGGTGTGGATTAGGTAAATAATTTGTCTCCAGCCTTCAGAAAATAGCTGACAAAGCAGAATGTTGCAAGGGACATCTGGCATCAAGGACTGGCGTGGTGGCATAAACAGTTTTGTTTCAAGAGTTCGCTGTAACCTTCTCAGATGAAACTCGAATCGTTGCTATTAATAACCTATTCTCTCAGTAGTCTGTTTAGACACTGGGTAATATATGTTGCTCGGGCTTGACCGATTTCACTTGGTCAGTTCCCCAATGTATTGAAAACTTTCTGAAGAGGAACTAAATTTTCATCAAGGCTAATCTACTTATGGAAGAAGAGAAGATTTAAATATGGGAAGTGTGTAGATAACAGCTCACTTAAAAAAAACACACAACATAAATCCAAAGACACACAGACACCCTTTTCCCCCAACAGTGTTACTTCTAACAAAACAATGCAGTCCTTGGTTCAGTTTTGAGGCACATCTGAGTTGTAGGATTACCATAGCTAACATTGTCTGGAATAGCTGTTCCAGCCTTTACCTACACTTTGCGTATGAAATTTCTTCTGGATTATTGAAATAATCAAGTACATATAAAGTATTTTAAGAAAGGAATTACTTAATTTTGGGAGAAAGCCTCCTAAAATTGTCGCCATTTCAGATTGTGAAAGCAAAGTGAGAGGAGTAAAGGAAAAGAATTTTACCACAACTCAAGTCAGAAAACTTACATTAATGGTTCATACGTGTTTGTTGACTTAGACAGGAAAGAAAAATAACTTGCTTTTGAAATGAAATATCCCTTGCTTTAAAAAGTACTATCATGAAGTTCTCGTTTTGTGAAACTTTCTGTATTTAATAGGACTCAACTCCAATCATCTTGAAGTATTATGTAGATCTTCTGTATTAAACAGAATTGAACCTTTGAGGTACTTAAAAGCTACAGTAATGTTATTTTTTGTCAGATGAGCCAGTTGTCACATCAGATCATTGACTATCATGTTGAGTTTCTTTCAGGTAGTCCCCAGTATGTATTGTGCTAGGACTTAATTTTGTAGGTGCTGCAGATGAAACATAATGCTTTTTTTTTTTTTTTTTTTCCTGTACAGACATGGTATTGTGTGCACACAATGGTCAGCTTGAAAACTGCTAATGCTTGACTTGCATACATTGTATGTGCTTTTGTAGGATTTTTTTTTTTTCATTCAGAGTTTGTATGGTGTCTCCTATTGCATCAGAGTGGATGGGATTTTCGTAACAGCAGTAACGTGCCTGATTGGAGCTGGCTCTGAAAGTATTCAGTTGTGGTCTTTTAGGGAAACTTCCTCATAACGAATTACATCTAATGTAGGTAGCCTCTGCCCATCCTGATTCTTTCCCTGTGTCATATGTTTATTAAGTGTATTACTTTGAAAGGAAGGGCTCTGTCACCAGAAAACATGTTGTTCCTTAACTCTCAGAAAGAATCTGAGGGGCTGTTCACCTGCAGATAACTTGTCAGCCAGGAGGGGATTATGAAAACTGTAGCTCTCTGTTAGTTTATAGACTCGGTGGAGTCTGGCACCTAGTGCTTAGTATCTCTATCACCAAACATACACTCTATCATTTTCCCCAAACACAGACGCTAATGAAAGTGCCATTTTTTTTCCATCAACTGTTTATTTACTTTTCCTGTGGATACATGAGTGTGTAATATGGGGAATGAACCTGCAGAGTGAAATTGGTTGACAAATAGGTGTGTCAATAGTGACCATATTCTGTTACAGTACTTTGAAGCTGAGTAATGCTAACACTTTTCAACTGATTTTTTTCCTTTGAAATTATGGTATTCATTTGGAGGTATGCTGGAGCTTCGGGCTGGGGACTCATCCAGTCACCCATGAAAACTTCCTAGTAAACTTACATCATGTTAAAGGACATAAACATAGAATTAGAATCAGTAAGGTTGGAAAAGCCCTCCAAGACCATCTGGTCCAACCATCCCCCTACCACCAATGTCACCCACCAAACCATGTCCCAAAGCACCAGGTTCAACCTTTCCTTAAACACCCCCAGGGATGGTGACCCCAGCACCTCTTCCAATGCCTGACTGCTCTTTCTGAGAAGAAATATCTCCAGATTCCCAACCTGAACCTTCCCTGGTGCAAATCATTCCCTCTTGTCCTATCCAAAGCCAAACCAAACATGCCTTTATCAGGCATTTGTTTTATTTATGTTTAGTTTACAGAGTGATCTGGCGTGGCTCTGTTCAGCTATGGCTGACAGATCTGTCTTACAGATGTCTTTGTAGGGAATTTTATGGGGCAAAAATTAAGGATATTGTGGCTTTTTTGGTCACATTTCCTGTTGTTGAGCCAAAGCATGGATGTGTATAATAGCTGCTATTATTTCTGTCTGATTTCTTAAGGTCTAGGCTGTAAGGAACACTTACTGTTCTTACTCACTAAAAAAGTCAGTTGTTCGTCATAAGCGGGAAAAATGCAAATTGCCTCAGGGAAAGGAATCTAACACATGAAATAGTGAAATGTGAGTAGCAGTGTTGAAAGCAGGCTGGGGTGATGGGTGACAACAAGCTGTGTGTGACTGGGCAATATGATATGGTGGCAGAGAAGGCTGCTTGAATTCTCTGCTGGCCACACAGAGATTTATTACAGAGGAAACAAAACTTTGAAATACTTTAGAGAGTTACATTTACAAAAGAATAAAAAGCCTCCTGCCTCATTAGATACAATTTTCAACTCCAGATGCTACCATAAGAGTGTCTGAATTTCTATAGCTTGGAGGCTGCTATTCCATTTATTTTCTTTTCTCGAAGGCTTTTGCCATCTTTTCACAAACACAGGTACATATTTGCAGGTAGCTTTTTTTTTTTTTTTTTTTTCATAGCCCTTAGTCAGGCATCAGTTGAAACAAAGTCACTTCTGTGTGGCAGCCAGGCAGCAAATGCTGGTGGTTGGCTTCGGGACGAGGGCTGTAGTGAAGAGAAAAGCAGAGTGGGGTGGCCCAGTGATCAGACTGTTAATAAAGGGAGAGGAAAGAAACCCTTCCAAGACAAAAAAAAAAACAAAACCAAGAACTTTGTTGCTGTCTATCCGAAGAATTAAAGCTACAGAGAATGTTTTAAAAAAAAAAAAAAAAAAAAAAAAAGGTGGGGTGGGGGAGGAAAGCACCCCCCCAACCAACCCCAACCAAATAGAAAACATTACTCCAAAATTCCTGTTTTCAAGTGTTTTGAGACTGTCTTTGTCATGTGTCATTAGATAATTTGGACTTCAGGCTATTGAATGTTTTTTTCTGGTTAGCAAAGAATTCTCTGGTGGTGTCGGTACGTAGGTCACATCTTTTATTTGCTGGTTTTTACTTGTGGGTGTCTTAAATTTCTGACAGCTTGTTTCAGAAGCTAACCAGCTCTTGGCAGTGACCCTGGAGCTTCTGAGAGTAGCTTTATTACTTCTGAGAAACTTAAGATAATGTGTATCAGTGCAAAATGAAAGCATGTTTTCCTAGGTACTTGCAAGGTTGTTGCTTGTACTTAGGAGAAGTCTGGCTCTGAGGTCTGCTGTTGATAAGAATTTGCTGTATAACTTGTTTTGAACACTTGCATAAATATTTTCTATGGCATTTTAATCTCAGACACGAAATATGAAGGTTAAGATGTATTCACACCAAACTAGCTTTAATGATAACTGTAGTCTTTGTGTAAACACCTGTTAAATATGACTTGTAATTGTGTAATACATACTGCTAATTAGAAATGTGCACATTAAATACGGAAACAGTGAATTTCACTAGGTTTTGAGATTCAGGCTTCTAGTCAGCTCATAGTTGTTAATTGTTCTTGACTTTTCCTGGTAATGTATGTAAGAAAGTTGAACGCCACTAAAATTATATCTTTCTCTGATTCTTAGATGTGAACGAATTGAAAGAGTGCCTTCATGTACTAGTGAAGGAACAGCAAACTCTGGCCACGCAAACTGCTACAACAGCTCTTTCAGCTATGAGGCTAAAGCAGAGGCTCGTTATCCTGGAACGATACTTCATTGCATTGAACAGAACAGTTCTTCAGGAGAATGTCAAAGTTAAGTGGAAAAGCAATAGTATTCCTCTGCCTACGGTGGATAAGAAAAGGTAATGACAAGTTGTATGGATAAGTTAATATATTAGCAACATCATAGAAGGGTTATCAACCTCTGCGTGACAGCTTAATGGGATTTCTTTCTCCTCATGAAGCATTACCAGTAAAGACAGTCTTCTTATTTAAGATGGTTTTAGGTGGTGCTATCTACCACACAGTTTTTTATCCTTGGCTGATGCTTACTTATGCTGACTGTTCATATTGGCTGACTTTTATTATAATACACTTCAGTAGATGTTATTCTTTGAGCGATAAATCAGACATTTCATCTGAAAATGTTTCAGGAGAACTATCTGAATAAGAAATTATCTTGTTACTTTCTATATCTAGATAGTTTATTGACCTAAGAATAGAAAAAAAGTATTAATTGAGGCATTAAAGAAGCTTGTCAATAGTTAACTAGTTGCTGTTGGACAGAACAAGCAATTTAACCAGGGAAAATTTTATTTTAGATTAGCTGTAGCTTCAAAAATTAAAGAGACAGTAAGCAAATATCGTGGATGAGTTACCATCTGTGGGATTGTTCTGATGGGGATGTCTTTCTCTGAATAATCTGTTCTTTGAAGAATAATTTTTTTCAGTTCTGATTAAAAAAGAACACTGGTATGTTTAAATTATCAGAGTGCTTAAAAAGAAAAGCCAGATTAAATTTTCCCTTGCTTGAAAAAGTCTTGCAAGTTCACTTTCATTGTGATGTGAGATTAAAACCAGGTTTGTGATGGTTTGCATAAAAAACAAAGGTAATAAAAATGTTTGGGAGTCCAGTGAATGCCAACAAAAATTCAAGTTCTCTCTCTTCTGTACACAAACCAATACAGAAGCTGCAAAGAGATTTGTAATACTGACACTTGAGTGAAAAGATAGGCAATGACAAAATGGATGAAATTTGTTATCAGTAATTGAATAGAAGATTTATACAAAATTTAAAATTCTAGGTAATGCAGTCCAAATACACTAGAAGTATGAACATCCCAGATAAAAATGAGTACGTGAAACATTATACACTTGTGTATTTTTAGTATGCAGTCATAACTTCACTCTAAGTAATTTAGGAGCCTTTCCTATGGCAATTATGCCAGTCTGGTTTATTTTTTCTCTGTTAAGCTTTTTGTTGTCACACATAGGGTTAGCTGGGTTTTAGAACAGCTGAAGTTGCATTTTGGTTGTCGTTTTGGTGTTGACCACCGTCATTCTCAAGAGGAACTTACAACTATTTATATTAAAAAAAAAAAAAAGTAATTGTATCTGCATGCATATAAATAAAGTGGAAAACTGTAAAATACATATATTATTAATATTTTTTATAATGTAATTGTTACATAAACTGTATAGAGACAATGCAAATATGATTTTTTTTTAGCCCAAGACCTGTAGGGAAAGGTGTAGAAGGACTTGCACGAGTTGGATCCCGAGCAGCACTTTCATTTGCATTTGCGTTCCTTCGTAGAGCATGGAGGTCAGGTAGGTCTATTCTGTAGCATACTGTGGATATTTTTGATTTCTGAAGACAATTTTTTCATAAAAGCACGTGCATGTATTAAAGATATAGCTCTATGCAAATACTTATAAATATTTGACTACCATAATTGTATCTTACTTTTATGTGGTATTATGTCCAACAGTGTTGTTGTCGATCAAAGCCATCGGAGCCAGTCATTGCTATTCAAGCCAGTCCAGCTGCTGTATTGTGCTGGGCTACTTTTGTGCTTAGCTATACAAACTGGGATTTCACAAAGAGAACGCGTCTTAATGCCAGGTTTCAGAGAAGTTAGATTTATTTTTCAGAAAAGATGTATCACTATACTACTGCAGCACAGTAGTCTTTCTTCATTCCTCTCAGGCTACGGGATGCAGCTTCCTCCCCACCTGTGTGGAGGATCAGTAGCGGGTAGTAGTCTGTCGAGCACACCAGTTTGGGGAGTGTCCTGGTGATATCTGTGATCTGGGGATTCAGGTAGACTGCAGACTTCCCTATGATGAGGTTCAACTCTGCATACTGAGCCCTCTGCTTCTCTCAGAAAGGAATTGCCTACTACAATTACCCATCTTTCTTTCTTATTGGAGTCAGTCTTGAGGCATGGTGTCACTCCTCCTGTGTGTAACCTTGTAGTTAGGCCTTCCACCACACCCTCTCCTACCTCTCGTTCAAGATTGAGGGCCTCAAACCTATTCTGGAGGGGCCCCTGGGGAAGTGAGGTAGGTAGGCAGGGGGCTTGCCTGTGACACTGAACTGGGACTCGCTTCCAACCCTCATCTTCTTTTTGGTCCCCTCCCTCTGCCCAAGAGTGACAGGGCAGGGGCTCCACCACCCTTTGGGGGGGCATCCCCCGGTGCCGTTCTCTCTGGTATGCCAAAGAGTTACTCCACCAAGCAGTCTCCAGCTCACATGCTCCTTAGTCTCTCCTTAGTCTTTCCACCTGCTCCTTGATTTCTGTCACCGTGGCCAGCACACCTTGCACCTGAGAACTGGCAGTCTCCCCGCTGCCCTCTCCTGGCAGCAGCAGGCTCAGGCATTCCCTGCAGCTTGAGGCCTGAGCAGCCGTGTCTCTGGGCAGGCCACAGTCTTTTTGAAGTGAATTCTCTGCCTAGTGGACACCATGGTAGGTTTGTTGTCTCACAGACTTACCTAAATATTTGTCTCATTCTGTGCTATTTGTTTAGATTGCGGTTATTTGGCTCTTCATCTGGGCTAGTTCTTTTCCCAGTTGCCTCAGCAGATGCATAGCAGGGCAAGCTGTTTTAAGACTTGCTGCCTTTCCAAATGCATTTTTTTTGTGAAGCAGATTGTTCTTCAGAAGTCTTGCAGTCAAAATGTTTGTATGAATATTGAGAACTCATGTACATATTAAGTAACTCGTAACAGTGAGATTAAAAAAATAAAAATCCACAGTGTTGTAAAGAACATCTGTATGCCTTCTGTGAAGGTGTGGGTGTAACTAGTGTTACTGTGATCCTTAGGTGAAGATGCAGACCTGTGCAGTGAGCTGTTACAGGAGTCACTTGATGCTCTACGAGCTCTGCCAGAGGCATCCCTTTTTGATGAAGGGACTGTATCTTCTGTATGGCTAGAAGTTGTGGAAAGAGCTACTAAATTCCTAAGGTCTGTTGTGACTGGGTAAGTTTCTTCTTTAGGGTATTGCTGAAGTATCTGTTACATGGCAAACTTAAATCTCCTACCAACTGACGGCCTGAGCAGAAATAGTTTAGAAAAGAAAAACAGTTGTTTTCCATAATGTTACATCAAGCAAACAAATGGTACATAAATTGTTGAAATGACGCTCCTCAAGCATGGTTTAATTCCTTTAACTATTTAAGAAGAACCTAAACTTGAGTATTCTGAATCACCCTGTATAGACTTACCCTAAAAATACTATATCACTGTTGTAAGCTGTATCCATATGAAGAGTTTTTAGTAATGCAATGTATGTGTATGCTTTACTGAGCCTTTCCACTACAGCAATATAATACAGACTGTGCATAGGGGGACAAAATAAAGATACTCACTCTGGACTTGGAGCACTCCCTTACTTTTCCCTGTTGTTTAATAACTCTTGAGCTTACCCTTTTATGATTGTTAAATTATCTTTTGAATACTGGAACTGCATCCTTATGGTGAATATCATAAAGAATATTTAAATTATACATGTGAAAAATGTGTTTTTCATGTTCTTACCATATTTAAGAGAGCTAAGGAACAGATAGTGAAGCTTTGGGCAGTTTTAAAGCTTAGTTGCCACTTTAAAAATAACCTTTTGTGGAACGTGTCAGCTTTTGTTACATGCTTTCATTGCCAATTTTATATTCTTTAAGTTTAGTGGTTCTCGGTGTTTTGTAGATGCTTTTGTTAAGCAAATATCTATTGTTTCCAGTTATTTCTTAGCTAATGGATATTGTTTGATTTTTAAATAGAGATGTGCATGGAGCTCCCAGTACCAAAGGCCCAGGGAACATTCCGTTACAAGACCAGCACTTGGCACTTGCCATATTGCTAGAACTGGCAGTGCAGAGGGGCACGTTAAGGTGAGGAGCATGAACACTGATTTTTAACCACTGCTATTGGTTTGAATGATCAGAGCAGTGCCTGTCTTCAGTTTTCATTAGTTTTGTATAATGATTGTGGTTCAAAACATGTGGACCTTTACTGTAATGCAGTGGAGATCAAACTCTCATGTTAACTAGATTGTAAAATCCATTTTTGATATTCTGACATCTACTTAAAATGTAAAGCTGTGACATCTGGTTAAAAATAGAAAGTGAGTTGTATGGATAACCTAAAATGGTTTCCCTAAAAATGCTTATTAATGTAAGACATAATCTTCCTCTTTCAGCCAAATGTTGTCTGCAGTTATGTTGTTGCTTCAACTTTGGGATAACGGAACGAGGGAAACGGATAATGAGCGATCTGCACAGGGAACAAGTGCACCCCTTCTACCTTTGTTACAAAGGTTTCAGAGTATAATATGTAATAAAGACGTGCCCAATACTGAGGAAGAGATTCAGGTACTTACATTTGACTTAGTTGGAAGAGGCATTATCTTGGTATCAAACTTGATTTCGCTGACTAAATTAGCTACAAAATTATCCAAACAAAATTTGGATTTACTTTAGCAGTAGTATTTTCCTGATGACATATATACATGCACCATTGTTGTTTGATTTTTTTTGGCGTACATTTGAGTTCCTTGAGCTAGGAGGAGGAATTTCATAGTATGATTATAGATAAACATTGTATTCAGAGCTAATGCGTTTGTGTTAAGTTACAAATGTGACCAGTTAACTTTTCTGCACATTTGGATTGTTTTTATTTAATTTTGTAAGAAGTTAATTGAATTACAACTCTTAGTGAATATTACTGGGGTTGATAAAACACAGCAAATGAGTGTTAATGCACTTACAACTTCCTATTCACAATATGGCTGAATTTTCTCAACATAAGTGTTCGGGATTTTCCTTTACTATAAGAAAAAACATGTGCCTGTTTAAATAAGCTTCTCTTAAACTTGTGCAGATACTCAGCATATCTATAGTGTATTCTGTATCTGTATGTGTAGTGGCATGGAAATATGTTGAATATTCTTCTGACTGTTCTTTTTTCCTTTTTAGCTGCTGACTTATCCTCTGAGTCCAAATGAAAGTTTTCTAAGGTATCTGACTTTACCACAGGACAATGAGCTAGCAATTGATCTGAGGCAAACTGCAGTTGTGATCATGGCCCACTTGGATCGTCTAGCCACCCCATGTATGCCTCCACAGTGTAGCTCTCCTACATCTCATAAGGTAGCTATTTGCAGAATCAAGTTTAGTAAGATACATTTCCTAAAAGTGTAACTAGTTTTCAGTTTGGAAGAATAATGACTTTTAAGATTGTTTTGTTTTCCTTTTGATTTTCACATGGTAGCTTTGAGTTGCTTAAATTTGTCTTTGGTATCTTGTACGACATTCAGAAATCTTTCAGTCAGCCTTGGAGTACAATTCTATGGTTTGGGAACAATTCTTTCGTATCACAATATTATGGCTAATTCTGCCATGTTTTGGACTGTTCCTGTTGTTTATCAGAGAAAATTCTCAAGACCAGACTTACTAAATGTTGGCTGTCTGGCTTACTTAAAAACCAACAACAGGACAAACCAACAATCAAAAAAAAAAAACAACACCAAAAAACAAAGAAACCTCTTTATATGTTAAACTTCCCATCTTGAAAGTCTACACTTCCTGTACATATTTATAGCCTATTCAGTAAAAGACTGAAAGTGATGCATGCAAGTTTTTATTTTTGATATCCTGCTAATAGGCAAGACTTTTTGACCATTGACAGTAATGACTGTCAAAGATGTGAGTATATTTAGCATAGAAAAGCTTAAAAAATACAAAACCAAAAACGTTGCTGCATCTTTTTAAATTAAGTTGCATATTTCAAAACTGTACTTACAGAATTTCTTATTTTCTAGGGATCTTTGCAAGAGGTCATTGCTTGGGGTTTAATAGGTTGGAAATACTATGCTAATGTGAGTGGTCCAATTCAGTGTGAAGGACTTGCCAATCTTGGTGTTGTGCAGATTGCCTGTGCAGAGAAACGTTTTTTAATATTATCTAGGAATGGACGAGTTTATACGCAAGCATACAACAGTGATACACTGGTGAGTTTTTTGCATATTTTTGAAAATGTGTTCTATATTATTTCATTATTTCATGCAATAGTTCTGCTTTTATAATATCTTGGAAGAGCAGATGAAGACATGCTGATTTTTCTGA
The DNA here is from genome assembly GCF_009819795.1 of Aythya fuligula. NCBI lineage: Eukaryota > Metazoa > Chordata > Aves > Anseriformes > Anatidae > Aythya > Aythya fuligula. Next base: position 137,125,444 of record NC_045559.1, read on the forward strand.
GCTTCTTTGTTGTTGTTTTTGAGCTTTCAGAAGTTAAACATATCTCATTCCTGTAATTTCTGTCAGGCTAGAGGTTATGAGTATTATAATACTTGATTTCATTGCTATTCTGGCCTTGGTAGCAGCTGTAGAAATCAGCAGATGTGAAAGGAATTTTAGTTCAGTGCAGCATGCTCAAACTGTGTAGTTTGTCAGACAAAACTGCACCGTAACAAACATTTGTTGCTAAGATCTTGTTTAAAATAAACACTGTTTTCATATATACTAAAGAAGTATAAGGATGGGAACAGAATAGTTGCAGAGCATCATTTTTATCAGATTTAAATAGCAATTTGGCCTTTTCTCTACTTATATCTACTTCATTAACTTAATAGATTTGACAGGTTTGATAAGCCTTGGGAAAAGTGTTCCTAGTTATTCTCTATATAGGCAAATGATGGAAAACATAAGCGATTTTAATAACTCTATTACTTTTGGTTCACAGGGACCACAGCTGGTGCAGAGTTTAGCTTCCAGAAATATCGTGAAGATTGCAGCACATTCAGATGGGCATCACTATCTTGCTTTGTCAGCAAATGGTGAAGTTTTCTCTTGGGGCTGTGGAGATGGTGGCAGACTAGGCCATGGAGATACAGTGTATGTAATAAAAAAAAAAAAAGTAACATTTGTCAGTGTTCTGAATTCATAGTAGAAACTATTTAGTTGTGTGTACAAACGCCCATAAGAAATATTATTGAAATGTGGCATGCTACACTGAGACCATGCGTAAAAGGTGTAATATACCCTGATCATGATTTATTAAAGGGTGCCTGTACTTTTCAATCATTGTCTGACAAATCAGGCAAGTAGGAAACGTTGTTAATAACCATATTTCTGATACTGTCCGAGCTGGTAGTTGTGACTTGTTCAGCAAGTAAACTGGCTGTTAATGCTGGCATAGTAACTGACCGTTCCTATGTATGTAGTGTTCTATGTGTTGTCATTGTGGCAAGCAATTCTTGATAATGAAATTGTCATAAAGCCCATTGCTTTGGAAGTTAATGTGTTTCTGCAAAATCCTGGTGCATGGTCTCCATACCTCAGACAGTCTCATTAACAAGCAAGCGTTTTTTTTAAGTAGGCAGCTAAAGATTCATAACCTCAAATATTCTATTGCTATACAAAACAATACAAAATATAACGGATAATCCATTTTTAAAAATAATTTGATTTGATAATCTATTAAGTATTTCACATTTACCGTAAGCATTCCCTATTCAACTCTGTTACCAAACAAATTATGTTCTCTCTGCATATATTGTCTTTTTAATATTCCTATTTCTGCACTGATGCTGTCTGAAATACTTGTGAGTAGACAGCGTAGTAGTAGTTGCACTATTACCAGGCCTTTTGTTTGTGGTTTTATGAATCCATAGTGTATTTTCTCTAGGAACATTGATTCAGATGTCAGTGGAGTTGTCTTTACAAATGCGGTCGTGTTGCTTACATCATTCATTTTGCCCTCTGACACCCCTTACTAAACAATAACATTATTGTCCTGCTTTTATGTAGGAGCATTTTTTTTTACAGGGGTCCGGTGGAGGGCTATGAAGATGATTAGGGATCTGGAGGTCCTTTTTTAAGAGGAAAGGCTGAGAGAGCTGGGGCAGGGCAGCCTGAAGAAGAGAAGACAGAGGATCTTAACAGTGTATATAAAAATCTTAAGGAAGTATGTCAAGACAATGGGGCTGGACTCTTTTCATTGGAGCCCAGCAACAGGACGAGGAGCAGAGGGCACAAACTGAAACACAGGAAGTTCCTTGTGAATATGCGGAAAAACTGTCTTTACTGGGAGGGTGACAGAGCTCTGGCCCCCAGAGGTTGTGAAGTCTCCTCCTCTGCAGATACTTAAAACCTTCCTGGATGCCATCCTGTGCAACATGCTCTAGGTGACCATTCTTGGCAGGGGAGGTTGGACTAGATGACCTCCAGAGGTTCATTCCAACCTCAACCATTCTGTAGGAGTGCGTATCAATATATTTTAGGTTGTTTCTTCCCCCTGTGTTGAATTCCTGATAAGCAAGGCAGTTACTACACAAAGGTTAGAACTGTAGATGCTACATCTGAACAAATAATGTTATAAAAGATAACATTTTTGTAGTAGGCTTAAATATTTCTGAAAACCACATCATTGATTTAATTGGAAACAGAAATCATAGTTGTCAGACATCTCTGTTGCTTTGTATGTTGTTGAACAATCTGAATTTTATTTTTGATTTACAACTCTATTTTGATACCTCAGGCTACTAATACGATTTGCAGGTAGAACTGCATCAGTTATTTTCTAACAAATATGGCACACCTTTTATTACCTACTCGTCAGATCACCCTTTGTGAAATATGTCACCTTCTCTTTAAACAGCCCTCTGGAGGAACCAAAGTTGATATCTGCCCTGTCTGGAAAGCAAGCTGGGAAACATGTTGTTCATATAGCATGTGGAAGCACTTACAGTGCAGCCATTACTGCTGAAGGAGAGCTATATACGTGGGGACGAGGAAACTATGGCAGGCTTGGTCATGGTATGTTATTTGACGTCTTAAAATCAGTTGTTTCTCAATTAGCTGTTTAGTGTTTATCTCAATCTTTTATCCAACCTACCCATAGCTGATTTGAGAAGCATACATTATGAGAGGAATTGTCTCTCAAATCCACCAAGTCTTTGAGCTCTGTAAAAATAGGCATCTGGATGGAGAAGAATCATAGGGAATCTGCATTGTCCCGTTCCCTTCCTTGTGAAGCAAAGACAAGTGGGTGAAAATCCACTTTTCTTGTGGGTGAAATCCGTATTAGATACCTAAGAAACCATATGGGAGCTCAGTCATAATACTCAAATCTGAAAAGAAAACAGAACAACCCCCTCCACCCCAAAACAACGAAACACCCAAAACCAACCAGCCAAAACCAGAAAAACCCACCAAGCCTTCTTGGTTTTGCTGCTCACCTTATCTACTTTATATTGAAGGTTCCAGTGAAGATCAGACCATCCCAATGCTCGTCACAGGGCTGAAAGGACTCAAAGTTATTGATGTGTCATGTGGAAGTGGAGATGCTCAGACTCTTGCAGTTACTGAAAATGGTTAGTAGCAAAATATAACAGTTAAGCTTGACTTTTCTTGCTTTCATTCTAAAGATATGTATTTATATTGCAAATACCATGCTTATTTTTAGTGGCTTTAACTCTTTAAGAATTTGAAGCTGAAATTTCATTTGGGGAAATATATATGTGCATTTATTTTGTATGTTATGTGCATGGATAACATTTCTATGTATATGTATGCAATATACTCATTTTGAATATACGTATTTGTATTACCATTTGTTTGATATACATTTAAAAAAATGACAAATCTATAATAGACACACAAAACATTAAATATATGTACATCTGTATTTACATTTTATGCATCGTATAATTAAATAAACTCATGTCACAACAGCAAGATTTTTGAGGAGGGATGTTGTCTATGTTAACCCATGGAAACTGACAAAGAGAAGCTCCTTCTGGAATCCAGCTTCCTGGCATCCCTGAGCTAGATTCCCAATGCGAGAGATTCAAAACCTGAATTTCAGTGTATGAGGTTAGGCACTAAAGTCATCATTTGGAAATCAGGTATCTCTTGGAAGCGAATTATTCTATTAAAATGTAGCTGGTTATGGTGATATGCACAATTAAAAACCTGAAAGATTTCCTCATACAGGAATTTAAAACTGAGATTTCCTAATTATTTTATTCCTTGGTCCTGTTCTTGCTTATCAGAGTACCTTTGGGAATAGCTTATGAAAGGATGGAATGTAAGTGCTCTAGAATGTAAGACAAAACTTGGAGATGCTCATTCTTGAACTATTATTAAATGAAGATGCAGAATGACTTCATGATTTTTGATATTGTAGGGCTTAGATTAAGTAGTGAATATCGAAAGGCAGTGATAACAGACAATGGCAGTTTTCACTTCATTTAGTGAGATGATTTGAGTGACAAGAACTGAAAACAGAGATCAGCTTTCACAGACAATTTGACCATTCAGTGTGGAAATAGTATTGCAAGTTCTTAATAACTAAAGATCAAACTAGAGGCTTGATTTGTGGCATATTCTCTACTACATATGCTTTTAAGAAGGACTTTTTGCACAGTAATGAATTTTTGTGCATGTTATACATGTATTTCTGTGCTAGTTTGGTCAACATGAGAACTTTACAGATTAAGAACCACTGTTCAGAACTTTCTCATCCTTCATATGTATTTCATGAACTATTGAAAATGCATTAATAACTGATATTCCTAATTTACAATTTCAAAATTGTGCTAATTATAGAATCTCAGATTTTTTAAAAATTTGCTTGTTAGAACAGATAACTTTATTACATGAAAAAGCAGTGCAATATTTCTGTTTTTCTTTCTCTTTAAAGGCCAAGTATGGTCTTGGGGTGATGGAGATTATGGAAAGCTAGGAAGGGGAGGCAGTGATGGTTGCAAGACTCCCAAGCTGATAGAAAAACTTCAAGACCTGGACATTGTGAAAGTACGCTGTGGAAGTCAGTTCTCTATTGCTTTGACCAAAGATGGTCAGGTGTACACCTGGGGAAAAGGTGACAATCAGAGACTTGGGCATGGAACGGAAGAGCATGTTCGATATCCCAAACTTCTGGAAGGTTTGAAAGGTAATTAGCTGGAAATACTCAAAAGCTTTTTGTTGTTTTGGGAACCTTTAGCTAGGAAGTGATGATCTCAACTATACAAATGACAATACCATGTACTCTGGTGTCATATTCTATACCGTTTTCATTGTAAAAGGTAATTGTGCACATTTCCCATCATTTCTGCCTTTCCTGCCTTTAAAATTTCAGCAGACGTAGAGCTACTATGGTAAGATTACTTTAAATGCTGCTTGTCCTAGTGTTCTACTTATTCATACTGTTTTTCTCCTGTTAGGTTTGCAGGAATGCTTATTTAAAGACATGTTTTTGCATTGTCAGGAAAATATTTTTGACTAGTTTGTAACAGTGAGGGTTACTTCTTCAATGTGATAGAAACCTGAGGTTCTGGAGGGGAGGATGAGGAGAAAAACTTTCATTTCACTGTCTTTCCTAAAACAGTTGTTCATATATAAGGAATGCTCTAATAGAAAGTAACTTCTGAACTAAGGAGTATAATGTAACTTTGTAGTCCCAGTTCATGGGTGGGGAGATCTTTTAATAACCCTTTCCTGAAAAGTGATCCAAGTGGAAGGGATACAAAATAGAAGCTGTTTGTTTTGAACTTGTAGACTTTCATGTTTCTCTGTTAAGAATCTTTAAATATTCCCTTGATTTTTCTTTTACTGTACTCTTCCAATCCACTAGTAAAGCAAAGGTAAGACTATTGATGTCCATAACATGTTTACAGTTAAGTGTGAACACAGTTATAGTTAAGTATAAGCACAGTTTTCTTTCCTTCTGATATTTTTCTCTGTTAATAATTACAGTCCTTAAGTTATTTTCGATACTTTACTTTTTTACTCAGGAAAAAAAGTGATAGATGTGGCAGCTGGATCCACGCATTGTTTGGCACTGACCGAAGATAGTGAAGTGCATAGCTGGGGGAGCAATGATCAGTGTCAACATTTTGACACTTTGCGGATCACCAAACCAGAGCCTACAGCTCTCCCAGGATTGGACACAAAACATATTGTTGGAATTGCCTGCGGGCCTGCTCAGGTGAGTTTTTAATCTTTGAATTGTTAACTGCAATTTGTCTCTATATGAGACTAGTTCTGTACACTAATCGCAGTCCCTTTTTCTGTGCTTGTATGAATTCTTTTATTCCTTATTCTGAACAGATGAAGGCTTGGAAAAAAAACAAATTTCATGCAATTGTTCTGCCAAAAAGAGATGACTAGCTTTCCCTCTGAGTATTCTGAGTAGCTATATCCTCCCCACTTGCGGAGCACTTGAAGAGTTGTTTAGCTGAATGTTTACTGCAGCAAAGATAGTGAGGTATCCGGATTGGCATAATAGCACTTTGGAAGATGTGATAATGAAGTTCTTTTCTGGGATTGGTAGGGTTTTGTGTATGTTTACAGGAATGCAGGCAGAGAGTTCTCTTTTGCAGATGCGCAGATACTGCTGAAACCCATTGAATTTTGCATTTTTTTTTCTATTTATAGAGTTTTGCTTGGTCATCATGTTCCGAGTGGTCAATAGGCTTGCGTGTGCCTTTTGTGGTGGATGTTTGCCCCATGACCTTTGAGCAGCTGGACCTTCTACTGAGACAAGTGACAGAGGGAATGGATGGCTCTTCTGACTGGCCTCCTCCTCAGGAAAAGGAGTGTATGGCTGTGGCAACGTTAAACCTTCTAAGACTTCAGGTACCCTAAGTTTCTTACGCATTGAGTAGTCAGTGAGATAAATGTTTCAGTAAATTGCTTGGATGAAAATAATGGATGTAGGGTGTTTAAAAACATTTTATTTGATAAGAAAGTGAAATAAGTAGAATATCACTTCCTACTCCCTGAAATTTTGCAGCTTATGGTTGTTTTAACTTTGGCTTTCCTTACTTTAAAGCTCAGAAATATTATACCCCCCCCACCCCCCAAAAAAAAAAAAAACAAAAAAACCTCTTTTCTTCTCTTGACTGTATTTGAATGTCATTAAATATGTAAATGGTGTAGGCCTTGCATACTCAGTCACTCAGTAAACCCATTCTCCTAGGGATTGTAAGCATTTCTAAGAATTTTAAACAGCATTTCCAAGAGTGTGTCCTCTTCAGACTGTATCTGACACATGGTGAAGATATGTTGCTTTACCTAGCATAGTATAGGGGTGTAGAAACAGTTACTTATTCTTTAGGATAATTGAGAATTTTAGTTGAGAATTTCAGGGGATATGTTAGTAAGTTAGTTGATAATATTTGACTGTTAATTTAAATTCAGTTTATTTCAGCAAGCCAGCATTTTCCTTTAATTTTTACAAATTTACAGGTAAAATGTTTATATCTAGGTCAGTGAATTTAGTTGCTCTAGGACTGCCTTTTTTTATTTTATTTTATTTTTTGTCAGTTTTGTATGTTCTCTTAATTCAAATTTCCCATTTTTTTTTCCCTCTTTCTTGTCTTTCAGCTTCATGCTGCCATTAGTCATCAGGTGGATCCCGAATGTCTTGGCTTAGGTTTGGGCGGCATGCTGCTGAATAGCCTGAAGCAGACAGTCGTGACGTTAGCAAGCAACGCTGGTGTTCTTAACACAGTGCAGTCGGCCGCGCAAGCAGTGCTGCAGAGTGGGTGGTCTGTGTTGCTGCCAACAGCAGAGGAGAGGGCTAGGGCTCTGTCAGCGCTCTTGCCCAGTGCAGGTTGGTTCTAAGATGAAAAAACTCTTTGGTGCTTGCTTTTCTAGTTCATTAATAGTTTTTTTTTTTTTTCCTATTTTTAGTTTCAGGAAATGAGATGAATGTAAGTCCAGGCCGTAGATTTATGATTGACCTCTTGGTGGGCAGCTTGATGGCTGATGGAGGCTTAGAGTCTGCACTAAATGCTGCTATTACTGCAGAAATTCAGGTACGTTCTAACGGCTTTGCAGTTCTATACAAACAGAGGAAGGAGATGTATCAAGTGTCTTCTGAAGTTTGTGGAGCGATGTTATCCTCTGTTGACCTGAAACTTGAAGCCTCAGCTGGTGTTTGTATGGAAGTATGAATCATGTTCTCCTTTTTAGACAAGTGTTCCTTATTGTTGCCTGGAGTAATGACTTTAGCAACTGTAACAAATGTTTTTATAAAGCTCTGTAATAGCATAATTTTACAAACTGCTTTGTAACTTTCTGTGGGATTCTTAAGTTCTTCACTTCCCTGATTACACCCACGCTTTTCCAGCAGAAATTTCATCTGTTTTACTTAGAATTCATTCATCTTGAATTCCTTTGCAACATCCCAAATTTCTGTAGGCTCAGTTTCAGACTGGTTCAAATGTTCATCACAGAGGATAAAAAACATTTTGTATATATTGCCTTCTTCAATACCCTCAGAGGTACAACATCCTCTTTACAGACTATTTTAAATTACTGTATTTATGTATGGCTGAGAAAGCACTAATGTGCTTTTTCCTTGTGCAGTTTAATTCTTCCTAATATATTTTCTTTTTGGTTACTCTCCACTGTTGGTATATTGTGAAGTATTTGATACAGAGGAAATAGTTAATGTATTAAGTTTTGCTTTATGCATTAGTGTTAGTAATTAGTATTTTTTGTTGCATTTAAAGACATGCAAGATGTATTCTCAGCCAACTCTACTATGGTATGTCTACACTATAGTGTAGGTCTGAGATGCCTGAGCTGGCTTTAGATACATGCTGAAAGTGATCTATTTGACAGCATACAGCACTGCAAAGGGTAACTTCAGTTCCCTAAAAACAAGGTGAATTAGTCATAATGAACTCCTACGGAGTCTATAGTTCTGTAGCAAATCAAACCCAGCTTCTGCAATGGACTGGATTCATTACTTTTATAAATAGAGAGTAAACACACCTTCACTTGTAAACTGTGCAGTAGCTTCTGCCATGTTAAAGCAAATAGAACAGAAATAAATTGTTAACTTGGTTTGGTGGAAGCAAAATTTGGAGTTTGTCTTGCTTTGTTTCTCCCTCTGCCCTTTCTTTGTACACTATAATTATTAAAAAAATAAACAAATCCCACATAGTCCTTTTGGAATATACAGTATATATTTCTATATAGGTAAAAGTAACTATTTTGTTTTCATGAAAACTTATTTTACCTTAGCAAAATATTTCATCATGACAGTGGAAGTCTGTGCATTTTCTTAAACTTGTTCTGCATTTTTAGGATATTGAAGCAAAAAAAGAGGCACAGAAAGAAAAAGAAATTGATGAGCAAGAAGCAAATGCATCAACGCTTCATAGGAGTAGAACTCCATTGGACAAAGACCTTATTAATACTGGAATCTATGAATCTGCAGGAAAACAAAGTTTACCATTAGTTCAGTTAATTCAGCAGTTACTAAGGTAATTACATCAAATTTAATTTATTTTTGCATGGAAAATCTGTTAGAGAAATATTTTACAAACCAGTCAGATAAAGGATGGCTAATTTTAGTTAGCAAATGCAGTCTTCATTCTAGAATTCTAGCTCCACAGAATTCAAAGCATTGAACATTTTTCTGGTTTATATTTACCTTTATATTTACCTTGGCTGTTTTATGTGGGTAAAGTTCTCTAGCTAATTACCTGATTTTAGGAAGATTTATTACTTTAGCAGGAACGTCAGCGCAAATTTATTTAGAACTAAATGTTCTGCATCAGGGAGACCAATACTCTTTAAGTGGGGAAGACACCTGAATTCTAGATTCTTGACACTGAGAAAGCTGTGAATACATGATTAATAAGGTGCTGAGAACAAAGCTTCTTTATGCCAGCTACAACAGTTTAACGTATGGTAGGAAGAAATGATGAGCTTACTAAGAAACTTAATGTGCTTTTTCAATTAAGTGTGATGCTTACCACGTAATATAATCAGTACTGAGAGTCTTCTGAACTAGATAGTGTCATGACTGTTAAAATAGTCAGGTTATGTTTTTGTAGTGAGCGATGACAAAGATTGGTGTATTTTAAATACCTCCACAAAGGAAGCCTGACTTTTTGGGTACTATGATGCAAACAAAGTAACAACGTCCTACAAGGAAACTTTGCATAGGTTTGTGAGAAGTTCCAGCAGAAGCTTAACTTGTGTTTCTTTGGCCTGTCTTCACTGTGAACTCTTTTAAATTCTTCACAATGTTTGTATACCAATTAGGAACATCGCTTCACAGACGATAGCCAAACTAAAAGATGTCTCTCGTCGCATTTCTTCTTGCATGGACCATGAGCTTTATAGCAAAGAGAGATCTGCTTCTCTGGACCTGTTGCTCCGTTTTCAGCGTCTACTTGTTAGTAAACTTTATCCTGGAGATTGTGTTGGGCAGGTCCCTAATACATACAGTAAGTTATCCTAAAAAATATGTTCCCCCTCCCCAAAGCACTTCTGTAACACATCTTTTGCAAGATTGTAGTTTCATGTTTTAATTTGTCTTCTTTCATTTGTCAGTCTAGTTGTTGACTTCTGAGAAGTGTTTGGAAGTAGTTTCTTTAAATTGCTTTCTGTAAAAGAAAATGCCTCTTTGGAAGGCAGTAGGATCTAGATCATACAGTTTTAAAACTCTTGAGAGTTTTAGAAAAATATTTCTTTATTCAGTGTTAATACTGAGTGGCTGTGTTTCAGAAGAGTTTGACAGCTTTTGAAGACTTCCTTAAACATGACTGTGATGGTTTTCTGTGCTTTTCCTGCTTTTTATACAGGTCCTGACCTCTTAGGTGTTGGCTCTTTACTGAAGAAATACACTGCTCTTCTGTGCACGCACATCAGTGATATACTTCCTGTGGCAACCAGCATCGCTTCTGCTAGTCATAGGCATTTTGCAGAGGTATCTCATGTTGTAGATGGAGATTTAACAGGTAGGTTTTTATTTATTGTCCCCCTGTCGTTCCCTTCCACAAACCAATAAAATGTTCTTGGAAGTGTTAAATGAGTGAAAAAGAATCTACTTAATATTTTGGTTGGTGTGAGAGAGAGGGGACAAAGTTGATGTAGAGAAGAAAAGAGCTTTGTACTGAAGAAGTAATGGAAAGTAGAATGTGTTGCTTGGTGATTTACTTCTGTGAAGCTATTACCCCAAGTCTTTAATTAAATCTGAATATTGGCTCTGTTTTTTTTTGTGTTTTAGGCATTCTTCTTCCAGAACTGGTGGTTTCTATAGTGCTGCTACTCAGTAAAAATGCTGGATTAATGCAGGAAGCTGGTGCTATCCCTCTGCTGGCTGGCTTGCTAGAACATCTAGATAGGTTTAACCATTTAGCCCCTGGGAAGGAAAGAGATGACAACGAGGATCTAGCATGGCCAGGAATAATGGGTATGTGCCTGAAGCATCTGTACCAACTTATTTATATTTTCATAAAGTAGCTATGTAAAAACAATGACTATTCGTATGAACACTTCTTGGGAAGGGAATTGTGTTTTACAGGACAAATTTTTATTAACCAGTATACAGAATTTACTAGCAGAAATACTGCTGTATTTCTTAAGGAAGTAAATTCTTAAGGAAGTTACTTGTAAAGGTAGGATTAAGCAGAGTATAAATGCAGCTTTTCAGAGAAGTAGTGCACTTTATGTAGTGTTTTGCATAAGTTGCAACATCCATTTAATTTTTCCATTTTGAGAGTTTAAAGTTACAGTGAATACACGAGTACTTCTCGTGTATACTTCTATGCATTTTGTTACTAATTCTGTTGGCATTTCATAACAGGCTGTCTCTGGGGTGAGAAGAGAAGCAGAAAACATGCATTTCTAACTGAGCTTTTAACTGGTGGAGGGAGGAATGAAACACATGGTCAGCATAATCAAACAGAGTGAAATGTCACACTGATAGTGTGTTGGGGAGAACAAAAGCTATATGAAAATTCAGTTAGTGGTCTAAAAGAACAAAGTGAGATGGAGATGCCCACGTGAAAACCTTACTTTGATCTTTCTTGCCTAAATGAAATTACATTTGTTTTGAAATAGTGTATTGATATGTAGATTGGAAGACTTTCCGCATGTGTAAGTAACTGCCTTTTTAAATAAAAACGTGGACTTAAACTGAAATTAAATAAAAATCCAATGTCTTGCAGGCAAGCATGTAGTAAAACTGAAGTAATTTTAAGGGAGAACCAAACAGCAGTAGTCTGCTAGAATAGTTGTACTGCTCTACCTCCAAACAAAACAGCTGTGTAGTTGGGTAATGTCAGGTCTATTGCAAGGTGACATTGAAGATTACTGCATAAAAGAATACAGCATTTAGACAACGGAATTGCATGCTGTGTATAGTGGGAAACATCGATATTGAAATCAATTTTGACTTCTAAGCATGTCAAAAGGCAAAGAGCCTTTGAATAGAAGTGAAGAATTCAGTTATGTGACTGTTAAAAGGATGTCCAGAGAAACTTTGCTTTTTCTATTTCTGTTAATAAATTCTCTATTCTTTTTTATACCTGTAGGTTCATTTTTTACTGGCCAGAGTTGCAGAAATAATGAGGAGGTGACGCTTATACGTAAAGCCGATCTAGAGAACCACAACAAAGATGGAGGATTTTGGACAGTAATCGATGGGAAAGTGTATGATATAAAGGACTTTCAGACCCAGTCTTTAACTGGCAATAGTATACTTGGTGAGAATTAGCATCTGAATTAAATGCACAAATTACTTCTGTTTAAAAATAGATGGCATAAACAGGCTTTTAGATGCTATTCTGACTACCTCATTCTCTCATTAGCTCAGTTTGCAGGTGAGGACCCAGTTGTTGCTTTGGAAGCTGCTTTGCAGTTTGAAGACACAAGGGAGTCAATGCATGCCTTCTGTGTTGGCCAGTATATGGAGGTAAAAATGTTATAATAGATGCACGCTCTCTTAAGTAAAGTACTGCTTTCTTTCCAAAATCCTTGTTGGAGCTCAAATTCTAGCTTTCAACTCATCTTTCTTTTTCCCAGCCCGACCAGGAAGTGATTACAACACCAGATCTCAGTACTTTGTCATCACCTCTAATCGACACAGAAAGAAATTTGGGTCTTCTCCTTGGACTGCATGCTTCCTACCTGGCAATGAGTACACCACTTTCTCCTCTGGAAGTTGAATGTGCCAGTAAGCAAAACTTCATGTTGCATTTGTCAAAGCACACCAGAAAAGGCCAAACTAACAGAACATCTTCAGTTCTTCAGAGGACAGTAAAACTGAAGTTCTGTATTCCTGATGTTAATTACCACACTCAACGAGGCCAAAGAATTTAGCAAGATTTAGATAGGAATTATAATATAATTTTGAACAATTGCATATTCAGAATTTTGTAATATACAAGGTATAGAGAATTTTCAAAGAGAAGGATATCTAACTGGTAACTATATAGCACAGTTAACTCACAGTGGAGTACTCCAATAAGAGTGCCTGAAGTATCTGGTGCTGGATTCTTCCATGTTGAATACCATTATTTTGTGAATAGAGGATATGATTCCATGTTAATCCCAGAAAAATGGCTAAGGCCTTCTCATCTGTAAACAGGTGGTGACTGCCCTGTTACTTGATTGTTTCTTAGTTGTAGATTCCTTTTTCAGTTGAAAAATGTTCCAGCAAATGGAAGAGTTGCTGAAACTTCTGTTTGGAGCTGTGTATGCATTTCGTTTCCAGGATTTGTTGAGTCTCAATAGCTTAAGCTTTCATCAGAATACAGATTTGTGTCTTCTTTATTTTAGAATGGTTGAAGTCATCTATCTTTTCTGGAGGCTTGCAAACTAGTCAGATTCACTACAGTTACAACGAGGAAAAAGATGAAGACCACTGCAGTTCACCCGGGAACACAACCCCAAACAAATCAAAACTATATTCACATCGATTAACTCTGAGTGACCATTCACAACCCTTTCTCCAAGCTATTGCAGATAATAATATTCAGGATCATACTGTGAAGGTAAGCCCTCAATTGTTCTGTTTAAAAAATAAAATTGCTGAGGACGTAGTGGTGGCATGAAGCAGTTTTGTTGGTGCAGATCCTCCAAAAGTTACAGCAGAGCAATTCTGAAATAACTTTTTCTATTGTCTCTGTGAAAGGAATGATTGAATACTATTAATGGATAAGAATTAACTTGATATCGTAACAGTACAGTTTTTTCTTTTGAATTTTGGAGTGTAGAACTAAGTATTTTAAGTGTATTCTTACAGAACAAATAACAAATGCATTACTTGTGATATCAGGCTTCAGTAGTATTGACAGACTGTGCTCACTTCCAGTTATCCAGAGATAACAGTAGCTTCATTACCTGTAGCTGTGTTAGTCTTTTTACAAGATGAATGATACAAAGTGTTTTATGTAGTATTGGGTTGTAATTACCATGTATTTAAGTAGTTGTGTACTGTGTGGTGTCTCTGATTTCTGAGTACTATCTAGGTCAGGTTGTGTAAACCAGTTATTTAAATGCTGGCTGGAGTATTTTGAATCCTTTTGATTGTATTTAAAAACAAAGCTAAATAGTGGCCTTTTTGTGTTTTTGTAGGACTTCTTGTGTCAAATAGAGAGATATTGTAAACAGTGTCACTTAACGACACCAATCACATTCCCTCCTGAACATCCTGTGGAAGAAGTAGGACGTTTGTTATTATGTTGTCTTCTGAAGCATGAAGATTTGGGTAGGTAGGCTTGTGGTGTAGCTGTTCCAGAATACGTTTTGTACTGGTTTAAACTCTACTACTCATGATTTTGGAAATGCATGTTCAGAAATTGTCTTTTCCCATTAAGGTCACGTGGCATTGTCTCTTGTTCATCCTGGTACCCTTGGAGTTGACCAGGTAAAACATAAAACCTTACCAAAATCCGTAGTGGATGTGTGTCGTGTTGTCTACCAAGCAAAATGCTCACTGATTAAGGTAAGTCTTTTACGTACTGACATTTGGATTATTTGAATTGTTTTATTTAAAAAGTTGCTTATTCTTTTTTTTTTTTTTTTAATTGTATACCTCATAGTGATTTAATCTTTCAATGTCTTTTATAGACCCATCAAGAACAAGGGCGTTCTTACAAGGAAGTTTGTGCTCCTGTCATTGAGCGTTTGAGATTCTTATTCAATGAGCTACGTCCTGCAGTTTGCAATGATCTCTCTATAATGTCTAAATTTAAACTTCTGAGCTCCTTGCCCCGATGGCGGAGAGTAGTTCAGAAAATAATTAGAGAAAAAAGGAAAAAGAGAGGTAAGGCAACATTAATATTGTTTTTTATTTGAAAGAGGGAAAATTAAGCTCATTCTAAAGTTTACTGCTCTTTTGTTAGCTGAAACGTCAAAACCTTGCTTTCTGTTACATTTCCATGATTTCAAAACCAATGGTTATACATCAGTTCCCAGGGCAAAGGCAGGCAGATGAGGGAGACAAGCTTAGGTGAGGCATGCTTCTTTGAGTTCCGGCATATTAAAATTGCTGGTCCTGAATTGGTTTTAGTGCAGCTTAACCAGAAGTGATATCTTATTAAAAATCATGTTGTATTAAAGCAATGTGGTCAAACATTCAACTGTTCAACTGGAAAGCAATTGTGTGATGAACACTCAGGTGCTTTTGAAGTTTGCCTTAAAGATATAAGCATATTGCAGATACTACCAGAGCTAATTTTGTAGTAGCTACACCTAGAGTTTACTGAAGTACCCTTCCATTTTATCCCTGGCAGATCTTAAATGTTCTGTATGCTCAGGTTATCTTGCAAACCTAAAAATATCAAGCCTAAAAATATGATACTGTAAATGTTACCAGGTTACACAAAGGAGTAACTTTTTATTTTTAGTGCCAAAAAAATCGGAATCTGCTGATGTAGAAGAATCCAAAATTGGAAATGAGGAGAGTGATTTAGAAGAAACCTGCGTTGTACCTCACAGTCCTGTACCTATAGATAAAAGGCCCATACCAATCAAATCACCTAAGGTAGGATATCGGATAAATCAACCTTATAAATAAAAAGAAGAAGAGAAAGAAATATTAGTTAAAGCGATGATTGCAATAAATTGACAATATTCTAATAGTGTTGTTTGGGATATGTGACTAAGTATGGCACACTGATTTAGTGAAACTTAGAATAATTCATAAAAATAATCTGTTGTATTATACTACATGCATATTTAGCATATGTAAAGATATACCTTCTCAAATTATAAGATTATTGATAACTTAGTGTTCAAATAAGGCTTCATTTCAGCATAAAATTATGATGACTTACTACTTTTTTGAATAGTAATGCATTTGAAATTGTATGTAGCAATTGTAAACAAGATAATAAATTAGAAATAACGTTAAATTCTTCACTGTCTTTGAAGACCTTTTTTCCGGGTTTATGTGAAATAACTTGTTTTCAGTAATTTAACTTGGTTTAACATGCTACTTTCTTGTTTCACAGGATAAGTGGCAGCCAATTTTGAGTACAGTTACAGGTGTC
Source organism: Aythya fuligula (assembly GCF_009819795.1). Taxonomy (NCBI): domain Eukaryota; kingdom Metazoa; phylum Chordata; class Aves; order Anseriformes; family Anatidae; genus Aythya; species Aythya fuligula. Next base: position 137,141,496 of record NC_045559.1, read on the forward strand.
CACAAGTACAAATGGCTGAAACAAAATGTCCAAGGCCTGTATCCACAGTCTGCCCTCCTTAACACCATTGTTGAATTTGCACTTAAAGAAGAGCCGGTGGATGTTGAAAAAATGAGGAAATGTTTATTAAAGCAGGTAAAGTGGATGAAAATGGGCATTGACATGTTAGCAATTTACATAAGTATTTACATTTTTTTTTTTACCTTTTGCAGCTGGAAAGAGCAGAAGTTCGTCTGGAGGGAATAGATACTATTCTGAAATTGGCAACAAAGAATTTTTTGCTCCCATCTGTGCAGTATGCTATGTTCTGTGGATGGCAGAGGCTTATTCCAGAAGGAGCTAATATAGGGTAAAACTTTATTTTTCATTTTCCTTTCACAATTCTATATTGAGGGGAAAAAATACTTACCTTTTGCTTGTTGTTTTTGTTATGTGAAGGGAACCTCTTACCGACTGCTTGAAGGATGTTGATCTCATCCCACCTTTTAACAGAATGCTCCTAGAAGTAACTTTTGGAAAGTTATATGCATGGGCTATTCAGAACGTCCGGAACATCTTGTTAGATGCCAATGCGAAATTTAAGGAATTAGGTGAATACTTTTTTCTTCTTGCTGTTGGCTGGGGAGAAAGGTGTTTTAAACTAACATCATTACATTCTTTGAAGTTCCCATTAATTGGAATTCTAAAATTAATTCCCTTGCTTTGTGCTAAGAAATATTTTGACCTTCTTTCTCTGTATTGTCTGTTGTCTCCTCACCTCCAACTCACTCTTCAGTGTTTGAGAATGTTGCTGGTTTTCCAGCAACAGGTGATTTGATTATTCATTAGTGACATTTTAACATTAAAATCTAAGATGTAAGAAGTTCTTGGAAGTTTGGCTTGTAAATTCTTAAAGCCAAGTGTGGAATCAAGACATATTTTAAGCCAACATTCAAATAAATTTGTACTTTATTGTTGCTTATATTTTACTGTAGCTTCCTAAGTGTCAACTGACTATGTTACTTATATTCCTTCTGAATTAGGTGTGCAGCCTGTTCCTCTGCAAACAATTACTAATGAGAATCCAGCAGGACCAAGTCTTGGAACTATTCCACAAGCACGTTTCCTGCTGGTTATGCTCAACATGTTGACATTGCAGCATGGTGCTAATAACTTGAGCCTGCTCCTCAACTCTGGCATGCTAGCATTGACACAAACGGCACTGCGGCTGATAGGTACGAAGTCTGAGTCTGGTTCTGTTTTGTTGGGAAGAAACCAAATTTACATGTTGGTGTACCCAAATTACGGAATGACTTTGCTACTTAAAAGTAGTACTTTAAGCTGTTCACCTTTAATCCTACTACCCCCCTCCCCCCACCCTCGAAAGAAAAGAAAAGAAAAAAGAAAATGAACTGTAAATATGATTGAGAGGGAAGTCAGTTTGATTACGGCCTTTATTCAGTTGTGATTTTTTTCCGTAAGCTTTTGCCTTGGTCCTTATTTGCAATACTTTGGAAGTGACAATACACCCAATACATTGTTACATCTGCTCTACTTATTAAAACCCTTCCCAGTCTGTATATTTAAGCTGGAAGCTTCCCTTGTTAAATTTTTTACAAAAAAACAAATGTGGTCTTTTGACCTGATTCTTTTTCCTGCTTTTTTAAAATTGGTTTTCCTAGACAATATGAAATACTCATTATTTTACTTAACTTGAGTTTTCATATGAAGTTTTTCCCAAAAAAGTTCTGTTTGTACAATGACTTAGCTATTGGCCTCATCATTATAACATCACTTACTTTTTCAACATGAATCATTGTGCATTTAAAATCATTACATCCCAGTTCTCTAAAAAGCTCAGGTGTGTTTCCTATTTATTATTTCATGCTACAAACCTGATGTGCTGCAAGGTTTAAGTGTGACAGAGGTACTTATAAAAAAAAAAAAAAAAATGAAGCTGTTATTAATTTTTGTGTGGCATCTGTTTTTCTTTTTTTAATTTTAGGGCCTAGTTCTGATAACATTGAAGAAGATATGATTGCTTCTTCTCATGGAGCTTCTGCCACGGTCCTAGAAGAGTCAAGAAAAGAAACTACACCAGTTCAGCTCCCTGTTTCTGGACCAGAGCTGGCAGCCATGATGAAAATTGGTACCAGAGTGGTGAGAGGGGTAGACTGGAAATGGGGTGATCAGGTACAACTTATTCCATACAGGTTTGAGTGTGTTAAAATCTAAAGTTTGTGATTTTTTAATTTTTAAATGTTAAAGGTAATTTTATGTTTTCAAGACTTGGAGAGTTAACATAAAATAGATTAAGTATTTGTTTAATTTTGGTTTTGGAGATGAAAATTCTTTTTCTAGTGAGAATGTTCTGATTCGTGATTTAGAATGAAGTTGGATCAAATTTGCTACAAGATTATGCAATTCCAACTAGGTGTGTGTTACTTACATAGTATGTTTTTGAATAGATTAAAGATTAAAACATTAATGTTGCTGGAGTTGACTGGGATAATTTCTCTAGAAGACTGTGAAATGTTTTCCAACTCTATGCTGAATTTTAAAATGTTATTGAATGTTTACTACCTGTACATTAGGTTAGCAGCAAAAAAGAGCAATAGAGTTATTACTTTATGAACTTTGAGTCTGATATAATGTTGATTGTATAACTTGAGGCTCTCTCTTTTGTCAGGATGGGCCTCCTCCAGGTTTGGGTCGTGTGATTGGAGAACTGGGAGAAGATGGCTGGATTAGAGTACAGTGGGACACGGGAAGCACAAATTCTTACAGAATGGGGAAGGAGGGAAAATATGATCTCAAACTAGCTGAGCCACCACCGGCAGCACAGCCCGCAACAGAGGATTCAGACACTGAGGATGATTCTGGTAAAATAAATAAATAAATAAATAAATAAATCAAAACAAAACAAAACAAAATGAAGGCAGGGTGTTAATTGAATTCCAAAATTGACATCTTATAATATGAAAAAAGGCTGCTTTCACGAGAAAATGCTAGATCAAAAAGGCTAATTTAATAAGTCTAGATTTCTGGCTAGAATCTTTCTTAAAATATATTTATCATGAGAAAGGTGGATAGAAAGCTTAGTATCATATTTGTTGCATATTTATGGGCTGAAGAAATCGTCATTACCCAAGTGAAATAGTTTGTTACTGGTCTCAGGAGGTATACGTTTGAACTTATTCTAATGCTATTCTAAAGTTTGCATTTTACGTGGCCTAATTATGTGGTCTAGTTACTTTCTTACCTGTTGTCAGCACTGCATTCTGAATTTCTTCTAAATAGTTTACTGCCAGAGAATAAATTGTAATATTTGTAACTAATTTGTAATAATTGTAAATATTTGCACAAAATGCCTGGTTTATACTTAATCCCTTACCTTCTTCATGTCAAATCATCTAAAGAAAATATTTACCATGAATTTCTAGCATCTTGTTTTTTGCAGATTTTTTTATGAAATAGATTGACTTGGTATGATTGTATCTCTTTGCCTTTTGTGTCTCCCTTCAGAAGGAGAACAAGTTGAAAGAAATCTTCACCCTACTGCCATGATGCTGACAAGTACCGTGAACCTCTTGCAGACACTGTGCCTCTCTGCTGGTGTCCACGCTGAAGTCATGCAAAGCGATGCTACTAGGACCTTGTGTGGCCTACTCCGTATGCTTGTGGAGAGTGGAACAATAGATAAATCGGGTATTTTCAATTAACATAGTCTGATTCAGCTGTGTGCTTCTCTTTTGTGTTTTGTTCTTAGAACTTTGTAAATCTTTTGTTACTAGTTTTTATTCTTTAAATAGAAAATGCATTTTTGGACCTTAAAAACTTGAATTGTTGACAAAAACAACAAATGATCTTGAGCTTTCATAGAACATTAGAAGAAGTAGCAGGAGAAGTTTGTCAGATACTGAGGATTGGGATATATATGTAATTGTTTTAGGTAATGAATTTCTTAGCAGTTGTCTTCTGTTTGGGGGAAGCAGTGTGACTGGGTATATCGTATTCATTTCCTAGCTTTGTAATTTCAGGAGTAATGCTGTTAACTACTTGAAATGAGGAAGCAATATAAAGATGAGAATTGTTTTGGAGGCGTATTTAAGAAAATTAGTCTGTAAAATTAAAGTTCCTAGCTCCTATAATGAGTTTAATAACTCAGTGTTATGCTTTGTCCAAAAATCCCAAGCCTATAGTATACACAGAATTATGTAGCTGGTAGCAAAGTCAACTGTTATATGTATGTCTTTCTATTTTCAGCTTCCTTGCCAAATAAATTAGTTTATAAAGAACAGCATAGAAGCTGGTGCACACTGGGATTCATTCGAAGTATAGCGCTCATGCCTCAGATGTGCAGCACTCTCAGTACCTCTCAGTGGATAACTTTGCTAATGAAAATTGTTGAGGGGCATGAATCTTTCACTGCTGCTTCACTACAAAGACAGGTAACGTGTGCATTTCCAAATGACTTTGATAGGCCATGAATTCAGTAGATTTTAGTTGTCTTAAAAAAAAAAATGCATGAAAAAAGAAACAACGTGGGAAATGTACTTAACAAGTTTCTGATTAATTGGAAAAAAAAAAGTTAACTTTTTATATTTAGGGTTCATTGTTTAAACATTGTAAAATATCTGTAAAGATTTTGAATGTTCAGGGTAGTTAAGGCTCTCTTGTTCTACTGAAAGCCTTAAAATTTTGTGCAGTTGTGAGGTCAAAACAGAGTTCCAAAAACATTCTCTGGAGAGCCCATACAACATTTCCTAGAAGTTGAATAAAGAGAAGAGAGAAAAATGATTAGGAAAAAGGTGCAATTTCATTGTAAAGGTATCAAGTTAGGTATTATCTACTGTCCTTCCTTCCATGCTAAACTATTGTTACTGTTTTAATTACAGTCTTAAAAAAGCTGCATCTTTGCATCTAATTTTGGCATATTTTTGTCTTTTTTCCTATTTTTTTCTTAATATCTTTTAATGCTTTTTTCATGAGATAGAAAAGACACCTTTATTATGGAATAACTCTTCCAAGTTTTAAGACTTGGGGATCAACAAATCTTAATCTTTTCCTTGACTGAGATATCAGAGTTTTTTTTTTTTTAACTTAAATGTGGTATCATAAAGGCCTGTACACTTGTTTTTGCAAGCTTCCAGTGATTTCTTGACAGTATTTTTCATCTAGTGAGCCTTCTCTCATCATCCAGGACTTAGAGCATTATAGTTATCTGTACTGCTCAGGGAATACTTGAGAGAAATGAACATTCCTCACATGCCAGCATTTAGCTTATTAGTAACAAGGAAAAGATGAGACCTTCAAGTTTTAAAAAGTTGTAGTATTGAAAGAGGTTTGCAACAAGAGATTCTTCTCTTCACTGCTGTTGGTCAGTTGTATTTGTCTTCTGGGCAGAAGATGAGGAAGCTTGAAACCTGAAATGCTCCTGCTCAGACTATGCAACCCCATCTTCTCTGGTAATGCATGGCTGTGCAGTTCCTTGCCAGGGACAGTTCCTGTCCATGTTCCTTGTCAGGGCTGAATTGTCTAGATTTTAGAGAGGTAGCCCGTTCTTTTTACACTATTTCAGAGGCTTTAGTTACATAGTAAATACTCTTGGGTGTCACTTTGATTGTTTTTACCTTCTTGTATCGTTAGGCTTTACATTTCACATTTTTTTAAATTATCATACCTTCATTGCAGAACACTTGGAAACTTTCATTCTGAAATACATGTTAGTGCTAAGTTCCAATTCTGTAATTGGAACACTTCCCATTCTTTTTCTGTTTTTCTTAATGTGATTTTCTTTAATATGATTTAGTCTGTCACATTGTTTCCCAGTGTGTGTTTGTGTCTTAAATACTGCAGAGGCTGGATTCACTTATAAAGTGTGACAGTGGAACTGTTTCTGACTTCAAACTGGCACAATTTAACAAGTTTCTTAGCAAAATGAACAGAAAATCGGTAGCTCTGTAACTTCTTTAGCCAGAGAGAAATTGGTATTGTAGGAAAAAAAAAAGCAAAGGAAGGCTAACTTTTTCAGTGTTCTTCTGTATTTAATGTTTGAGAATTTTTGTAATATTTGGGGACTTAGAATGGAATAACAACTTTGTTCTCTTTTTTAGATTCTTGCTGTACATTTATTGAAAGCAGTACTTCCATCCTGGGATAAAAATGAACGAGCAAGAGACATGAAATTTCTTGTGGAAAAACTGTTTGGTTTTTTAGGCAGCCTGCTTAGTACTTGTTCTTCAGATATCCCACTACTCAGAGGTAGAGGAATTTTCCTCAATGGCTTATTTTTTTTTTTTCATAGGAATTGCATGCCTTAAACTGATAACTCTGTGCAATTGCTTTATCTTTTCAGAATCTACTCTGAGAAGGAGAAAGGCCAGGCCCCAAGCATCTCTAACTGCAACTCACAGTAGTACTTTAGCAGAAGAGATAGTGGCACTGCTGAGGACACTCCATTCGCTAAGCCAGTGGAATGGACTCATAAACAAGTACATCAACTCTCAGCTAACCTCCATCACCCACATCTTTGCAGGAAAACAGTCAGAAGGGGTAGTTTCCACGTTTTAAAATAAGCTCATTTTTTATAGCAATATTTATTTTGAAATAATAAATGTAAACAATATTAAGCTTAACTTTGAAACCATTTTTTAATTTATATATATGTATTTGTGTTGTAATCTTTAAATTAAAGTATGTTTAATTGACCTTGTGTTTTAAAGCAGAAGGAAGCCTGTTTTCACCCTACAGTTAATTTTATTGTTCTTTCTTAGGCTCTTTTGGATGACTACTTCCCTGACACCGAGAATCCAGAGGTGGGAGGCCTAATGGCAGTGCTAGCCGTGATCGGTGGCATAGACAGTCGCTTGAGACTGGGTGGGCAAGTGGTTCATGACGAATTTGGAGAAGGCACGGTGACACGCATCACCCCGAAAGGGAAAATCACCGTGCAGTTCTATGACATGCGAACATGTAGAGTGTGCCCACTGAACCAACTAAAACCAGTAAGTGAGTTTTATTGAGGCTTTAATACAGGGAAGAGTATAGCTTTGTGAAATTAGGCTTTCACTTGGTGCAAAGAATATCTTTTCATTGGGTTAAATACATTGACATTCAAGACCTGCAATGCTCTGAATGCTAATCTAAGATGATACTGATGCAAGCCTCTATCGGGTCTTTAATGCCTTCATTTGTTGGGGAGGTGAGGAGAGGGTATTTGAGCTGAAGTTTTTTGACTTGCAAAATTCCAAGTCCTGACAACATGATTTATATCTCTTACATGAGAAGAGCTTTCTTATTTGTCTTTCATTTTATTTGCTAACTAATGTAGAGACTCTCAACATGTTTTCACTTGAATCTTAATCTCAGACTGGTTAACAAGACTTGACAGAAAGCACAGCCAAGGTGCCTGGTCTGCTTCAGGGATTGTAGTTCTTCCTTGCTTTAACTGTGTCTTGCCTCTTCACTAAGTATAGCTGGGATTATGTGGTACAGATACAAGTTTAGGAGCTTGGTAGGGAATAGAAATCCTCTCCAGTTGTTTGTTTTATTGTTCTTGACCAGGTACTGCTTCTTTCTCTTCCTCAGTTAACAATAATACAAACATCTGAATGACTTTGTCAAATTTTGTAAAATGCTTACCAGTATTTTTTTTGTTTGTTTTTGTCTTTCTTCTCCATCTCTGCAGCTTCCAGTTGTGGCTTTTAATGTAAACAACTTGCCTTTCACTGAACCTATGCTATCCATTTGGGCTCAACTAGTAAATCTGGCTGGAAGTAAAATAGAAAAACACAGAATGAAGTCTCCCAATCAGGGTCTTTCCGGTACAAGTTTCTTTTTTCTTTTTTTTTTTTTTTTTTTTCTTTTGCTTTCTTTGCTTTTGTTTTCTTCTTAAAGGGCTCGATATTCTCAGGGAAAAATACTGTTAACAGCAAACATATATTAAAAAAAAAATCTGTAACCTTAACTTTCTTCTTAATTGACATTGAATAATATGCACTTATGAGACTAGTTTAGCTAGGAGAAAAATTTCCCTGCACTGCAGGTGGAATACTGTTCCTAATTAGGTGAGAAAATATAAATATGGTTTGGGGCTGGTCTTCTTATGTTGAATTGGTTTAACTGTTGCCTACATATAGTATCTTAACTGCACTTACTGTACCATATATGAGCTGTATTGTTGTCCGAGGTGTGAAAAGCAGGAAGGTGGTGTTTTTAATATCATACATCACAGAATGCCTGCAAACTTCTTATCCAGGTACAGTTCAAAGTAACTCACACTTCAGTAGCATTTCACAAGTTTTCATACGGAGTTAAGATGTAAACTGATTTTTGGACTGAGGTTGTATGAATATAGCCATCATAGTGTTAATGGCTGCTTGATGTTTCTGATAGGTCAAGTGGATTTGGATCTGCTGAGATGCCAGCAATTAAAGCTGTACATACTGAAAGCAGGCCGAGCTCTGCTCTCTCATCAGGATACACTACGGCAGATCTTATCTCAGCCAGCTGTTCAGGAGTGTGCGTTAAATCCTGCAGGTATTTGGAAATGCAATCTGTGTGTGTCACTGTTTGCTTAGGTGTTAGAGCACAGTGATTGTAACCCTTGCTAATGGCAGTTGTAGGTTAGAAATTAGGTTTGCCCTCTAAAGACTCAAAATTAAATATTAGAATTCAGGGATGACTTAACAATGTATATTAAAAGCTGTCACAGGAGATATTCAGCACTTAACACAGTTTGAGTGGTATGGCAGCAATTTGGTTTATTGATGGCAAGTCACAGTGATTAGTCTACTGCATGTTTGAGTTGCTCAATCTTAATATAAATTGGGTACCTTCTAAAGATTAAAGTTTCATTCACCATCAAGCATCTCTTGACCTTGAGGAGTAACCTTGAGAGACATCCCTGCCCAAGGGGAGATCTCTGCCATGCAGCCTGCTGCTTCAGCAAGGAGAGCTCAAATTAAGCTTTCTCTGACTGCTTTATTTATAGGATAAAGTGAGTGGGTCATAGTCATACTTAGTCTTACTGAATTGTTTTTGACCTCTCAATGTAATTCTTTATTTCTTTGTAAGGGTTTTCAACTGGTTATCTGTTTTAGGGCTTGTACCCCTTTTGATGGTGGTCACGGCTGTGTGCATTCGCCAGGTGCTTTATTATTAATGAGCTGTCCACTTTAGGGAATAGTCACATTGAGGCCTACTGTGGTTAATAAGCTAGAGCAAGACTTGTGTTATGTGCAGGAGTTGAGTGTGTCCATCGCAAATACACTTTGACTTCTTAACTTTGGCTTTGCAGAACAAGTGGGTCAAGTGTTTGAAGTTTAAATATTGGAGTTAGCTAAATTTGTAGGTTTTCTATAATTAGTACCAGGCCAGATTTTTTTATTTAAAAAAAAAAAAAAAAGTATTAAGTTGTTTTTGCAATGCTTGCTTTTTCTGATTCAAAGCTTAAAGTATGAAATGTCATTTAGTTATTTCGTTGAATTAAAATGCTTTACAATTTCCAGAGCAACAGGTACCAAGAAATAACATGTTAAACAGAACCTCAAGAGGAATTTAAGGAACTGTAGTTTTAATTAATTTGAATTAATTATCTGCATGCATGCATTCTACACATAAAAATAAAGGAAATAGCTTTGCCATCTTCCAGTGTAGTTATTGATGCCATTCTAGTTCATATTAACTCTTTGGGAACTTCTGAAGCATATAATGTCTTTAAATAAATGTTTGTTCAGCTTGTATGTTTTGTTTTATTTTCAGTTACCAAATTCTAAGTCAACAGAATTATCAGTTTTCTTACAGAAATTGAACAGATTTTACTTTTACCATTGGATTTTTAGGGCAGGAGGAAAAAGCTTTAAAAAACAAACAAGCAAAGACAGCATTAAGTACATGATGAGTATAGTTACTCTGCTATTGTTTCAAATATGAAAACTTTTTTTGGAGTTAAGAAGAACAGTCTCACTTTTCACTTAAGTATCACAGTAAAGATCCAGGAAACATGAATGTTTATGCCAAAAAGAATATAAATAATAAAAATGGCAGAATCGAGAGGCAGTTGATTCAAAAAAGGTTTATTCTTTTGAACGGGCAATGAATACTTATTCGGAGCTCTTCCCGTGAGGTGTATTAGAAAGGGAGGTGACTTAGTCCAGCAAGTAGGTACCATGATTTTGGGAACAATGAAAGGAGGTTGTTAGCTATCTTAAAGTAGTTTATTGTGGACCTCTGTATAATCAAGTTGTAACAAGGTCGGTTCACAAGTTGCTTGAGCAGTTTCTGCTAGACATGTTCTAGTGAATTTCTGTAAAACTAGCGTTCATGATCTACAAATTTCTCATTTGCTTTTTGTATGGAAGTGTAGCACACATGGTTTAATCTTAAACATGTGCTTCCTGTGGAGAAGAGATATGTGAGAAGTAACAATATGTTTGATCTACTGATATGATTTATTCTGGCTCCAAAATAAGTCCTCTGATGGACTGGTGTAACACGGTTTTGGTTAAAATAATGTTTTTGTTTCAAGAGGATGGAGCAGCTGCCTCTCCTGACATAGGAGATATGTCTCCTGAAGGACCTCAGCCTCCCATGATACTTTTACAGCAACTTCTGACAGCTGCTACGCAACCATCACCTGTGAAAGCAATATTTGACAAACAAGAGCTTGAGGTAGAGTCTGTCTTTTCTGCTAAAAAGTATCTTAATAAATAACCCTTTTTAAGTCACATTCCTATTGAAACTCGTTAAGCTATATGTTAAAAAGTGGCACTGAACCCTTTTTAGTAAATAACGTTTAATTTCACATGCACACACAAACTGTACTAAGTATGCTTGTTTTACTTAGACTAATGAGTTTGTTGTCATTTAGGCTGCTGCTTTGGCAGTGTGTCAGTATCTGGCGGTAGAGTCTACGCATCCATCAACTCCAGTGTTTGAAGACTGTAGCTCTAGTGAGGCTACAACACCCATCACAGTGCAGCATATCCGGCCCACGAAAGTGAAGAAACGCAAGCAATCTCCAATTCCACCCCTTCCCATTGTAGTTCAACTTATGGAAATGGGATTTCCTAGGAAAAACATTGAATTTGCATTAAAATCTCTGTCTGGAACATCTGGAAGTGCGTCTGGGTTACCAGGTATTTCATTTAGTTAATTTAATGATGTTAGAAGGAAATTTTGCTAGCAGATTAAAATGCTACTTAACAAGGGAACAACTGTTCTCTATTTGGATATAATCCTAGGAATGCCAGAGAATCCCTCAGTAACAGACTATATTTGTTTTCTGTATTAGGAGTGGAAGCGCTGGTTGGCTGGTTGTTGGATCACCCTGATGTTCAAATTACTGATCTCTCTGATGCTGATACTATCTCCGATGAATATTCAGATGAGGAAATAACAGAGGAGGTCGAAGAAGCTGAAGCTGCTTGCCCTGTGGTAAGTACCAGGTTACTAAAAAGTAAGTAAGGCTAGCTGACTGTAAATTGTAATTCTTTTCTTTTATGAACTTGGTTAGATTTCAAGAACATTGTGCTGACCCAGGCTTTCAAGACTAAAAGAAGACCACATTGGCCATAAGTTTCTAAAATAGACCATAAAAGATCTCAAGAATAATCTGTGAATGTATGTATGATTAGCACAGAAGGAGGAGTGGAATGCAGGTTTATCTTTCACTATCAGTAACTCTAGGTATCCCATACAGTTAGTCTCAGTTTCACGTAAACTAGTCTGTGCTATAGAGTAGTATTTGTAAAGGACTCCTTTAGTTTATTTTTTTCTTCCTTTGGCTGAAAATAAAAGTAAAATGTTAGCAATAAAGCATAACTAATGAATTAGTGAATAAATAGCAAAAAGATGCCAGTGAAATAACTTCCTTTTCCTTATAACAACTGTTTTCAGTGATTGGCAAAAAAAAAAAAAAAAAAAGCCTTTTGAGTGTGACGGCTTTAATGTAACATTTTTGTAAACATCTGTACTAAAACAGGAATCCTGTAATTCTCAATCTTTATAAAAAATACATCTTGAAAGGAATGATATTCCATCTCGTCAGCTTGTTTTTGTAAGGGAACACTTAAAATCTGATTTTTATATAACAACAACAAAAAAGTAATGTAGTCTAAGTAAGAGACTACTATTCACACACTTTTGTTTTTTTTCCTTGGCAATCACACAACCTAAGGAGTGGAATGTGAATGTGTATGTGTAAGGCTAAGTAGATTACTCACAAATCCTTTTTGCACTAATACTCTTTGGCAAGCAGATTTCATACAAGCAACTTAGCGATTTTTTTTCCACAAATCTTGAAAATTTACAGCTTGGCAAGTCATTCTGGAAACTAAGCTTTAAGGTAGATCATAAACAATAGCCCTATAAAGAGTTGACTCATTGAAGATTTTTCCCATGAAGAATTGGCATGTAACTTAGGTATGATACTGGTTTTTTTTTTATTGGATTATCTTCATTTTCTGCTAACAATCCTATTTATCTGAATTTTAAACAATTTTTTTAACTGTTATATGTTTATCTTGGGTTTTTTTTTCCAGTCAAATGGTGCTGTTGTAACAGAAAGCCAGACCTATAAGAAACGAGCTGATTTCTTAAGTAATGATGATTATGCTGTGTATGTGAGAGAGAATATTCAGGTAAGTATTTTCCATATAGCTTTCATCACCATGCTTTCCTTCTGGTACAAACATCTCTGCAGAGCTCTGACATTTTATCGTTCTTTTTCTGTAGGTGGGGATGATGGTTAGGTGCTGCAGATCCTATGAGGAGGTTTGTGAAGGAGATGTTGGCAAAGTTATTAAATTGGATCGAGATGGCTTGCATGACCTCAATGTACAGTGTGATTGGCAGCAAAAAGGTGGTACTTACTGGGTCAGATATATCCATGTTGAGCTTTTAGGTAAGTTGGTTGCTAACTTTTTTTTTGAATAAAAAGCTTGAATGATATATTAAGGGAGATGAATTTTGGGGGTGAAAAAAAAAGTACTTACCATGCATTTATTCTCATGACTGCTAGGTTTCCCACCACAGAGTTCTGCCTCCCATATCAAGATAGGTGACAAAGTGCGAGTGAAAACCTCTGTTACCACACCCAAATACAAATGGGGCTCTGTTACTCACCGGAGTGTGGGAGTTGTCAAAGGTAATGTATATTCAAAATGGGGCATGGGAGATAAAATGGGAAAACACACAGACTTTCTGCAGTGTTTAAGGACAGAATCTTTTAGACACACTAAGAAATCATACTGTTGTGATTTCTCTCTTACTGATGATAAGAATAGAATGTATGTGATATCCGTGATGGGTTTAGAGACATGCCCAGGGAAGTGGTTGAGTCACCATCCCTGGGGGTGTTCAAGGGAAGGTGCACAGGTCCCTGGTGCACAGGGACTTGGTTTAGTGGGTGACATTGGTAGTGGGATGATGGTTGGACCAGATGATCTTGAAGGTCTTTTCCAACCTTAATTTTTTTATGATTCTGTGCACTCTGTACCTACCCAGTACTTTTTTGAGCTGCTGTGTTCACGTCTAGTAAAGAGATCTTAAGAATTTGTGCAGTTTCCTGCACAGTTGTAGTTCTCCTGTATACTTTGGATGAACCACAAAGGTTTATTACGGTTTCCCTTTAAGAAGTAAACATGACTTGAAGACTCTGTATGAAAGTGAGCTAAAAGTGAGGTACACTAATGGCAATTGATGTTACAGAAGTAATCTTTGGGGTATTGATTTTTTTAAGAGGTACAGATTTTGGTCATTCTATTTATGCTTAGAAATGCTCTCTCCCTTTGTAATATGAAGTCAGGGAATTTTAATATATTTTTATCTATATTCTATTTAAACATATATTCTACTTATAGAATTCTTTCGTACTCCTTTTCTCTCTGCACCTTCCCAGACTATCTGACTAGGTTAATACGTAGTTCCATTAAAACAAAAGATTGCTTATGAAAGAGACTTCTGTTTTTTTTTTCTTGTCCGATGTTGACTGTAGCCCTGGACTCTGCTGCATTTCATAGAGATTTGTAACACGTTTTATTTTCTGTTTGTTTTTGTTACAGCTTTTAGTGCCAATGGGAAAGATGTCATTGTAGACTTTCCTCAGCAATCTCACTGGACTGGATTGTTGTCAGAAATGGAACTGGTCCCCAGCATTCATCCTGGAGTCACGTGAGTGATGAATTATGTCTTGTTTAATGTATATAGTTTATTATTTGGCCTTATTGTCTTGATTCCATTATCTTGACTGCTGGTATAATTAGCTTCTGTAATGAAAACTGCTAGAAGTGTATTTATATTTTCTCCTTTTGTGAAATCAGGTGTGATGGCTGTCAGATGTTTCCTATCAATGGGCCTAGATTCAAATGCAGAAACTGTGATGATTTTGACTTTTGTGAAACCTGTTTTAAAACTAGGAAGCACAATACCCGACATACTTTTGGCAGAATAAATGAACCAGGTAAGTTTCAGAATTCACGTGCTTCCAGGATTTACTCAAAATGAATTTGTTGTAAAAAGTTTTAAAACTCAGCATCGTATCATAATGAAATTAATGGTTGGACTCACCCTCTAGACAACAAAACATTTTTAACACATCACAGTGCTGTAGCAATTGCTTGTGATGAACTACACCAAAATGCCAACCCTTAAGCTTTTGTTCTAGTGTTAAATAAGTTTAAAAAAGGCTGCCTGACAACTAACTCTTTGTTAGAACTGATCTATACCAAGAACCAAAATAGTGTAATTCTTTAATCTTCCTGCCTTTTGCTGTCAGTTTAACTGTAGGTGAATGGATCCTCATGACAGCAGTTAAAACTTTAAATATCTCCTCTAAGATTCATTTTTAGAGATCTATTGCTCTGTAATAGTGTTGCCTAGCAATGTGTGATGACTGTTGTCTCACTTCGTCCATGATTTGGAGACTCTAGATAAATTTGTAAGAATGGCCTGTTACAAGAAAGGGAAACCTTTTGAAAGACTCATCAGAATTCTTTACTTTCTAAGACGAGAACAGTTGAACCCATTTTAACTCCCAAACTCCTGGGTTTTGCATCATCATTAATACCTGAAATTGGCTTTTGTTTATTTTGTTTATTTTCCCACCCAGCTAAAAATCAGTCTCACATCAAGCTTTTGCAAGGTGATGCTGGCTTTTGAACTAAGCTTCATATTTACACATAGCCAGTCTGATTAGTTTGGAAAATAAATAAATACTTACTTCCTACTAGAGATCTTGAACATACTTATACCTACTAGAGATCTTGAACATATTTATATCATGGTCTCTTGAAAGGGCGAGAAAGACTTCCCATTAAGAAATCAGTTAGTATGGTTGTGTATTGGTAATCCTGCCCATTGCACTGGGTGTAGGTTAGAGAAGTTGTAATATTTTTGGCAGGCTTACTAGAAGCTACAAACATCAGTAAAGGGCTTGTGCAAGGAGGAAGACCGCAGCTCTCTAACCTTTCTTGTTCTTGACTAAGGTTCAGAATTTTTGAGTGATGAAATTTAGATGCATATGCTCCTGTAAAAGATTTCTCTTGAGGGTTGGCTGAATATTTTTCATGTTCTGTGGTGGTGTACAAAGCTCACGTGCTGTGGGCCTACGTTTTGAAGTGTATGTACCATCGAACTTTGATTGATATTTCAAAAGGAAGGGACATTTTTCAGAATTACTCTTAGTGTTATACATTCCTAGAGATATTAGAGCAATTTTCCTTAATTTGTTGATAATCATTTTTTATGAAATCATGGATGGTTTCTTGGTAGAAATCAATCCTAAGAATAGAAGGTGTGACATCCTGAATGACAGGCATGAGAACTTGTCATCAGATACAGTGCTTGGAACTCATAAAAAGGAATAAATTTCAAGCTATGCCCTTTAAACATGAATAATATTACCATATATATGGCATGCTTTCTTCATGCTTATGTGTCGCGTGTTCTACTTTCAGATCACATGTCTGAAGTCTTTGATTTCTTCTGTTTCCTTTCATGTTGCTTATGGATTTATTTAAAACAACTTTCCCTGAGAGGTGCATGCTTATGATTTCATTTAACCACGCAGGTCAGTCTCCAGTGTTTTGTGGGCGTTCTGGAAAACAGCTGAAGAGACGGCATAGTAGCCAGCGGGGAATGCTACTGGATGATTGGTCAAGAATAGTGAAGAATTTGAACGTCTCGTCCTCTGTGAATCAGGCTTCACGACTTATTGATGGTAGTGAGCAGTGCTGGCAGTCTTCTGGCTCACAAGGAAAGGTAATTTGAAACCGTAACTGGTTTATTCTGGCATCCTTTCTTCTCAAGAGGATAACTGTTTACCTTACTTTGCTAATATATTTGTTTGTTACCTTCATGTAAGATAAAAAAGTAGTAAAAACAGACATCTGAAGTACAAAGCTATGTTTCTTCATAGTAAATATGCCTGTTTTTAAAGCTGTGCTTCATTACAATTATTTCTTGTAAATTATAAGGAACTTTTGTGAGTTTTGAGATACAAGGTAATTATTTTACTCTGTGGTTGATGATATGATTGCAATAGCCTTTTCAGTGTAGTAACTGACATTTTTTATCATGTTGATTATATTTTACTTAAGTGAGTTTATTGCAAGAGGAAAAGCACCGATGTTCCTACTAAATACAACTCTTCTGGCTGCTTCTCACTTGCACTCCTTCTTAGTCTATTGGCCCACAGAGCTGCGTTGTGGCCAGTGTAGGCTTCATTTGCACCTAGGCCTCTTTCAAAGATTTATGTTGTCCCATTTCTTGACCACCAAGGGTATTTTGTTTTCTCAGTCTTCTAGATGGTGTTGCTCTTGAGTGAAATCAATTGCTTGCTGCAATTGTTTCTCTTGACATGGGGGTTGGACTGCCCAGATTCCATGCGTTACAGATGTGTGCCAGTGTACCATTGGAGAATGTTTTTTCACTCTTTATAGAAAAACACATTTACTCTTCTTAAGTCATACAGTGATTCTACAAATACCATCTGAAAATTATTTTTTTTTCTTTTCCTTAGCACTGGATTCGCTTGGAGATTTTTCCAGATGTTCTTGTTCACAGACTAAAGATGGTAGTGGACCCTGCAGACAGCAGTTACATGCCCTCTTTAGTTGTAGTTTCAGGTATGTGAATGCACTCTGAGAAGCTTGAAAAATACATTTTTGTATATCCAAGAGTAGGTATTTATCTGGCTTCAGTCAGTATAGCCATGTATTATGAATACATGTATAACACATGTATTCAACATGTGTTCCTGTTCATGACACAAACTCCTTATTTTAATGTATTTTTTTTTCAATGTTTTGTTTTCTAGGGGGGAATTCCTTAAATAACCTTATAGAGCTGAAGACAATCAACATAAATCCTACAGATACCACAGTGCCTCTTCTCAGCGATTGTACTGAAGTAAGTGAACTTTGTGTTCAGAGAATTATTCCTGTATGCGAATAAAAAAAAAATTTGTTGAAAGAGATGGATCAGAAGAAGTGCTGTTATTATTAAAGCATGGTATTTTACTTTTCCTCTCTATGAGAAGCATTTCCGGCAGTGGTAAAGTTATTTATCCTGGTAAGTTTTACTGTAACCACAGTGCAACTCTGTAATAGCTTTAGCAGACATATATATTATTTTTTGTGTGTGATGTAAATCAATATACTTATGAACCAAGGTGGCCTCCCAATAAACTTAAATCTGGGGATCACTTTGGTAGGTGATTTTATTTTGCATGGTAGTTCTGATCATTTTCAGCAACAAGAAAGAATGAGTACTGAATATTTTAGATTGGAAGTGAAATCATCAAACTAATGAGGCCACATGTTTATCTTAGAGTACAAATTATTTTGTGCTGAAAAGCCAAATAATTGAAATTACAAATTCATTTAGTTAATGGTTACAAAAATCAAGCAAAAGTTCTAAGTCTTTCCTAAGTTTTGTAAAGCTATAGAGGATGCAGAAGACGGCAATTTTTTTTTTTCTTCTTAGTATCACAGGTATATTGAGATTGCAATCAAGCAGTGCAGGAGCTCTGGAATTGATTGCAAAATACATGGCCTCAGCATACTGGGACGTATACGTGCAGAGGATGAGGATTTGGCTGCAGTCCCTTTCCTTGCTTCTGATAATGAGGAAGAAGATGATGATAAAGCTAACACTGGGAGGTAGGTAACTGTAGGTGGGGGCAAAAAATTATAGAGACTTAGCATCTATATATTCCATTCAGGAGATTACTTGTAAGCAATGCAATTTAATTAGGTTGAATGGCAGAAAAAGAAATCAGTATCTTTGTCAGAACTGTAGGTAGGCCATTTGTTAATTAAATATATTTTGTAAGATTATCACACTGGTAAGATGGTAGCATTTTGTATATCACCTACTGTTCTCAACCTGGAGTTGAAATCCTAGCTGAAAACTTGATAAATTCATACTTGGTATATATTTACCACTGCTCAAGAGAATACACACTCTGGGTTTTGTGATGTTTGTTTTTCGTAGCTACCTCTCAGCTGGGATGATATAGTTTGGATACCAAAACTATTCCAGTATTACAAAATCAGTAGATAAAGTAAAAAAAGTTTATATGTTGTAGCATGAAGGTTGCTTAGACTAACTTTTTCCCTTTTTTTTCCTACTCCTAAATATCCTCAGTCTTGTTAGAAAGAAGGCAGCTGGGCTGGAATCGGCAGCTACAATAAGAACCAAAGTTTTTGTGTGGGGACTGAATGACAAAGATCAGTTGGGAGGACTAAAAGGTTCTAAGGTATGTTTGTGGTTTTAATACTTCAGTATGAGATGGAAGCAGCTAAAAATAAAATATGCAAGTTTCACACAACTCAAATTTAATTCTAACATGATCGGAATTTTAAAGTTCATTACCAGAATCTATTACGGGTAGATTTTCATGGGTTTCTGATGTTAAGAAGTGTAGGTATATGCTAGATGGAAAGTTTAGAGCAAATATGCATTTTGGTTGTTACTCTGAAATCTAGTTTTTTTTTTAGCAACCACTTAACTGTTTGGTTTAGATGATAACAAACTAATTGTCTTAAAAATCTGTAGTGCACTCTGTTTTATTCCTTTTGAGTTTATTATATACATTAAGTGTAGATAATAGTGAACTTCTCTATGTATTACCTGTAAGCAGAGCTGGTTCAGTAATCAGAAAAAGAAGTTTAATTCTAATTTTTTCATTAGTGTAACTTGATTACATTTTAGTGCATTTGAAAGGAATTTCAGGTCTTTTTGCAACTGCTTATGCATAATTTTTGATATGATGCAAGATGGGAGATGCATGGTGAACATTGAATCAGTTTGAGATTTTAATCTGACAGGTATGCTAAGGGCATTAATTTCTAAATGAAACGTGTACTGTTGTGTCTGTGGAGTGCCTTTCACAAAAAAAAAAAAAAACACGAAGTTAAGCACCCTCAGTAAGTTTGCAGGTGACACCTAGTTGGGCGTGGGTGTTGATTTGCTTGAGGGTAGAAGGGCTCTGCAGAGGGCTCTGGGTAGGCTGGATTGGTGGTCTGAGGCAAACTGTGTATGAGGTTCCACAAGGCTAAGGGCTGGGTCCTGAGCTTGGGGCACAACAACCCCAAGCCGCGCTACAGGCTGGGGGCAGAGTGGCTGGAAAGCTGCCTGGCGGAAAGGGACCTGGGGATATTGGTCAATAGCTCCCTGAATGTGAGCCAGCCGTGTGCTTAGGTGGCCAAGAAGGCCAACAGCATCCTGGCTTAAATCAAAAATTAGCATGGTCAGCAGGACTATGGAAGTGATTGTCCCTCTATATTCATCTGGACAGTGATGTCAATATTAGCTTACAAAAGGCCTATGGAAAGTTTTTTTCCCTATATACTGCAATAAAGAAGTCTGCTGGAAACTGTTTTTTTATCTGCATAAAAATAAATAACTGATATCTGCCCTTCTTATAAAAGTGGATATGCCAGGTTTGAATATGTTAATTTAAAACACTTGAAAAGGGAGTAGTATTAGTATCTATCCATAAATATTCAGCTTGATCAAAGACTCCTTTGTAGCAATGAGGAAAACAGGTTGCTTGTTTGTTTCTCTTCTTGACTTTATCTCTAATCCAGATAGCTAAAGTGTTTTGCTATTGAAAAACTTAGTTGTGCTCCAGTTCCTGCATACTGATTAGAAGTGTGTTGGTCAACTTGTGTTTGTTTCAACTTGGTTTATTTTGCTTTTTGCCTTTCTTCAGAACTGAGTTAGATTTTCTCAAGAGAACTATACTGAAAAAAA
This sequence comes from Aythya fuligula, assembly GCF_009819795.1. Lineage (NCBI taxonomy): Eukaryota > Metazoa > Chordata > Aves > Anseriformes > Anatidae > Aythya > Aythya fuligula. The sequence goes on from NC_045559.1 coordinate 137,161,737, forward strand.
AATCCTTGTTTTTATCCCATTTCATTTTCTCTCAGGCTTCTTGTTTATCATGGTTTCAGTATTGTGTGCCTTTTCTTGGTTTCTGTCTTTTGCCTAATGTATATTAACAGATGTGTGAACTATCTGAATAATACAGGGAATTTCCATGTATCTTAAATGTAGCTGTCAGATTAAGTGGATGATCACTTCAGAATAGCTCTTCTATTAAAAGTATAAAACTTTAAAATGTATTGTAGTAATTTCTGTTTCCTGTCTTCTCTAGATAAAGGTTCCTTCCTTTTCTGAAACCCTATCTGCCTTGAATGTTGTACAAGTAGCTGGAGGGTCCAAAAGCCTTTTTGCAGGTAATACAAGTTTAAAATATGTATTGGGTATTTAAGAGCAGAAATAAATTTCCAGTTTCAAAACATTAACGGTGTTACAAAATGTTTTTTTCCCCATTTTAGTGACTGTAGAGGGTAAAGTATATGCCTGTGGAGAAGCTACAAATGGAAGGCTGGGTTTAGGAATATCTAGTGGAACCGTGCCTATTCCTCGCCAGATTACAGCTCTCAGTAACTATGTTGTAAAGAAGGTGGCTGTTCACTCAGGTACTGGCTATTGCTATGCTTACGTACATAAACAGAGCATATTAAGCCTAAAAATAGAAGTTGTTTTGCAGTTTCTTGGGTACAGTGATGCCCCAGCATGCTTCTGTTTTTTTATATATATTTTTTTTATTTTTTAGAAGTAGAGTGTTAAGTACTGGAGGTCTTATGGTAAAATCTGTGAATTTTGAACATTCTTAATTTCTTAATTTGAACACTCTTAATTGCTGGAAAAGTTTTTGCAGTCTGATCCAGAGAAAGTATTTTCATTTTTTTTTCATACTGCTAAATTGTATGTGTGATACTGTTTTTTATTTTCCTTGCAGCATTAAAAATAAATTAAGTGATTATTTTTTTCTTTTAAATGTGCCAGGAAGTCTACATTCACAATTGTTTTGTGTTTTAAATTAAATAACATAAAAGCTGTTCAGAATGTGACTAATGTGTTGGGTAGAAAGGCTCATACAAATAAGTTGCAGAAACAAAGCAGTATCAAATTTCTGAGATATCTGCTAGACCTCTGCCTGTTTCAATGTTTAAATTTGTTTTTACTTTCAGGTGGCCGGCATGCTATGGCATTAACTGTTGATGGAAAGATATTTTCATGGGGTGAAGGAGATGATGGAAAACTTGGTCACTTCAGTCGAATGTAAGGATACCAATTTTATCTGTGTTCCAGTAAGAGAGAACATTGCTATTGTGTGTCATAGCACAGCTAACCACCACGTTTGACAATTACAGGGTTCTTAATTTAATAGGAATAAAAAATTGTGTCCAAAAAGACTTTCTCAACAGAGTATGACAACTAACTAAATAAATACAGTTCAATCCTCCACATGGCAATGGTAAAGAAAATTTAAATTTGTCAGGATTGTATGCAAATGGAACAGAGTTTTGAAAGAAAAAAGATATAGATATAACCAATGGGGAAATCTTTGTTTTTCGTTCTGGTATATTCTGAGATGTTGCTCAGAATACATAGAAAATGAAAGTACTCAAATCAGATATTTAATATATGATGATACATAAATATTAGGGGGGTGTGTGTCACTCAAATCTATGAAAATGGAAGTCCAGATTAGAGCAGTATTATCATTTCCTTGTTCAACTGCCTCATGTTTTCTGTGATGTATTAACAGAGAGACTTGGAATTCTTATCATGGGCATTTATTGGGAGCTAACTTTCCAAAAGTCACATGTATATTTATAAAACATGAATAGTGGCTCTGATATAGTCAATATTAGAAAACCCTTTTGAGTTGAAACTCTTCCCTATATTCAAAGTATATTGTTATGATGTGAATAGTAAATGTTTCCAGTACTCTCACAGAAACCTGACAATAAATTCCAGTTCTGATTTCTCTTATTAACAAGCAAAATTGGGATGGAAATGTCAACTTTTAATCTTATTGTCTGCTCTTTGTCATCACGGTGGAAAAATAGTTATACCTAACAAATCACTCAACCTTGGGTGATGATAGGATATCAGTTTTCACTTTATATATATGCTTTTTAATTAATTCATAATTTTGATTTTGATATTTTAGTTTTGTCACCTAAATTTTGCAGTGTAGATGCTTAAAAAAATTAAAATCCAGACAAAACCTTTGGAGTACATTAGAACAGTATAAATTTAAAATGTATGGTGCTACTACAGGATACGTCTTAGAATTGTAAGCTTTATTTTATTTTATCTTCAGGATACTGTTAGTTTTACACAAATATTTTTTTTAGGTTATAGAGGTTGATGTATTGTGTAACTCTTTCAGAAGTGATGCAATGATATATTCTTTACTCACTGTCTTTAGGAACTGTGATAAACCCAGACTGATAGAAGCACTGAAAACCAAACGGATCCGTGATATTGCTTGTGGCAGTTCCCACAGTGCTGCCATTACCTCTAGTGGTGAACTGTATACATGGGGTCTTGGAGAATATGGAAGGCTAGGACATGGAGATAATACTACACAGCTGAAACCTAAGATGGTAAAGTAAATGTTTCTCATCTCTGATGAAATGCGAGTGTTTAGTGACTGATAAAGTAAAGCAAAGCCAAAACTGTAAAAGCAGTATGAAGACATCATTTTGGAGCAATCTGATGAGTTTTTGGTACACACACCTCTTTATTAGGTATGCAAGGTATTTCAGAAAGGCCAAGAATCACAGAATGATTTGGACTGGAAGGGACCTTAAAGATCATCGAATTCAAACTGCTGTGGGCAAAGACTCCTTGCTCAAAGCCTCATCCAACTTGGCCTTGAACGCTTCCAGGGATAGGGCGTCCACAGCTTCTCTGGGCAACCTATTCCTGTGCCTCACCACCCTCTGAGTGAAGAATGTACTCCTAATATCTCATCTAAATCTCCCCTCTTTTAAATTACCCATTGTCCTATCACTCCACTACCTGACAAAGAGTTCCTCCCCAGCTTTCCTGTAGGCCCCCTTTAGGTACTAGACAGCCACTGTATTGTCTCCCTGGAACCCTCTCTTCCCCAGGCTGAAAATCCTGATCCAGTTTCTCTTGCTTTGTCATGGAAAATGATTCAGAGCAGCTAGTGCTGTTCTGAATATCCATGTCATGCATCTGCTTTGACACATAGCTGGAAGCTACTGTTGTCACTGAGCAGTGTTGGATATTGACTAAGTGGGGCTTGATTAAAACTTTCCTAAATAGCATGCTCAGGCTGGACATAAAGAACAAGATTAATTGTAAGAGCTTGAAAACGTTTGTAAAACTTTTAAAATATAATGAATCTCTTTGAAACATCTTTTTTTCTGTTTTGTAGGTTAAAGTGCTCCTTGGCCACAGAGTAATTCAGGTTGCTTGTGGAAGCAGAGATGCTCAGACTCTCGCTTTGACAGATGAAGGTAGGAATGTCTTGTTCCAGAAGCTTTCTGGCATGTAGGACTACTGTGATCGTTGTTTGACCTGCAGTTTGGTGTTTGTTAGGTTTGGTGTTTTCTTGGGGTGATGGTGATTTTGGAAAACTGGGCCGAGGAGGAAGTGAAGGATGCAACATTCCTCAGAACATTGAAAGACTAAACGGCCAAGGCGTTTGTCAGATTGAGTGTGGTGCACAGTTCTCGTTGGCACTGACCAAGTCAGGAGTGGTATGGACATGGTACGTTAAATATGCTGGAAAATATTAACAAAGCAATTGCTAAGTATGTGTTATTTGCTGCTCTTTGTTCATCTTAACCCCATCTGTGCCTTCTCTGTGTGCAGACTTCGTCTTTTAGATTGGAATCTCTTTGAGACAAGCTGTGATCTGTTCAGTTACTGTCTTGTAGCATGCCGAGTTGTCTGTTGTACTTTGTTTTTGCCTGGGTCTCACTGAATCAGTGGAGGAAGTAGAAGATCATTCCCTCTTAGGAACAGTAAAGCATGCAAAGAAATGTTAATTTTAGACTTTGGAGCAGACTGTGAAAGAGAACATGAGAATTCTATCATGGAGTATGTAGCCTACAGTTAAAATAGAGACAGAGTAAGGATGTAATAAAGTAAGGACTCATCCAGTATTGAGAGGAGATGGAAAGGACTGCACTGGAAACACATGGGACATTGCAGAGTTCATTGCTGCTCAGAAAGCCACTGAATTGTCAGTAATGATCCTTTTTCTTCTCTCTATCTGTTCACTTCTGCTTTGTTATGAACACAAACTGGCTTTTTAAGTTTATAAACCTTTCCTAAAATTTTTGAGTTTCCTGAGTGGCAGATCAACCTCAGAGCCTTACCCATCTTTGTGTAATATAACTGTGAGCTGTTTGACATATATCAAAGCTAAGAAGATGTAAAGTGATCCTTTTTGTTTTATAAAGCAGCAATTGATGAATAATACATAGAGAAATTGACAAAACTTCTATTTTTATAAGTTTCTTCTCTTCTTAAAAGGGAGAATTGCTTTTAGGAGAGTTGTCATTTCTGAGTGGCTACTGGAAGCTGTATTTGTCTCTCACTTTTCCCCATATTTTAAGTTACTGTGGTGACAAAAGGAGTAAGAGGAAGGGGAATTTGGCAGTCTTTAAGGATGCTTTGCAGAATTCTTGTTCATTCTCTCCTTCCCCCTCTTTGTCTTAATACTTACTTTTAGTCATAAAATCTACATCTATTTCATGACATTTCATGACAGGATTACAATGAGATTTTTTGTCTTTCTGCTGTACATGTCTGTACTTTAGGGTGGCAGAGTTCCTTCTCACTTTTCTTATCTTTATGAGTTTGTACTGATTTGAGGGCAAAATCGTAACTTCTGTGTTGTGTCCTTAGGTAGGCAATAATACACTGGAGGCAAATGTGACGTACAGTAACATCTTTTCTTGAGATATTGGAATTGGTAGTACTGAGCTGCAGAACTGAGTGAATGGTTACTAAAAACACAGTGGAAGAAGTCTGTTGTTTTCGTCTTCACTGATGTTATTAGAGAGATTTTAAGCTGTCTGTTGCTTTTTGTCTATTGTATATTTTCAGTGCCGTTTTAACTTCTGTATGACAAGACTAGATAGACTGTGGAGGCTTGAGAGCCTATACTGAGGCTTGCAGTAGTGTGAAAAATGTCAGTTCTGCCAACATGGTAGTTTTTGTATTATTTTTTTTCAAGTGAGTGGACATGGCAAGTGGTCTGTTATTTTTAGGTGTATCTTCAATAGTATAAGCTCGTCCAAACAGACTTGAATGAATTTTGTAAGTATACAAATTCAGCTGCAATATATACAAAAAGTAGTCATAAATGATGCCTGTTCTATACTGAGGTGAAAAGAAATAGGGTCTTAGTATTAGAGTTACATTTTGTATCCTTTGTATATGTGATGAGTATATATCATTTACGCAATAACTGAGGAGTGTTGATTTTGGAAGCTGCATTGACAAAGGAATGTGCAAACAGTGTAATTGTCCTGAATTTTGCTTTTATTTTTCTATCTGTTTTAGGGGTAAGGGAGATTACTTCAGGCTAGGCCATGGTACTGATGTGCATGTCAGAAAGCCGCAAGTAGTGGAAGGATTGAGGGGTAAAAAGATCGTGCATGTGGCAGTAGGTGCGCTCCATTGCCTGGCCGTTACTGACACTGGACAGGTATGCTTCCCTTTATCCTTGATCCAGAAAGAAACAAACTGTTGAAGAAGACTGTAATAGCATCAGTGCTGATTAAATAGAAGAAAATTTTCTCACTATATTTATTTGCTTTTTGAAGTACTGAACAAATATGTGCATTTATTATAATTTGAAATCCATTAGCCTCCATATTACTGTTGGACTTCAAGTGTAGTTGTTTTAGTATTTTTTGTTGTATTTTCTTAATTTGTGGATTATTCACATGATCTGTTTCTGGCTTCCCACTCTTAAAATGAAATAGTAGTCACAGTATTTGGATAGCCGCTTCTGCTGTGGTCCAGCATTGTTACTATCATAGTATTGAGATCTCCAGTGTAATTACTGTGCAACTGATTCTTTTAATTTAATTGTTCACTGTGAACATTGAATAATTTATGTATCAACCAATGATTTATGAATCTACAGTAATTTTTGAGTCACCTGATAAAGGACTGCTTTGATTTTTTAATGTATGGTAATTCCTGCATTATTTAAAAATAAAAATAAAAAAAAAATAAGTCATGGCAATAAGTTTTCTGAATTATCTTGGCTTAATAATACAAATCACTAAAGCTTCTCTGCAGAAATTTTAAAGAAAACAATTATATGAGGCAATCAGTGAGACAAAGTAATAAACAGAAATGTTTACTGGCAGGTTTATGCTTGGGGTGACAATGACCACGGACAACAAGGCAACGGAACGACTACAGTCAATAGAAAGCCCACTCTTGTACAGGGCTTGGAAGGCCAGAAAATCACCCGGGTTGCTTGTGGATCTTCCCACAGCGTAGCTTGGACAACAGTGGATGTAGCTACACCATCTGTTCACGAACCAGTACTTTTCCAGACAGCGAGGGACCCTTTAGGTGCTTCTTATCTTGGTTGGTATTCATCGCCTTATGTTTTCTTTATGCCACTGCAGAGCTCGTTGTGTTTGTGGTTTAACAGTTGATAAAAGAGTGCAAAAAGAAAAGTGTGTTTCAAAAAAAAACAAAAAACAAAAAAAAAGACATAGAGGAAAAAAAATGAACAAAAAACATTCCTGACCCAAAAAGCAAAATCTCTTCTTGAAAATGGAAGATAAAAAGGATTTGCTCAGAAGAAACATTAGTTTGAATGTTTGTTTATCTTCAGGCAATTAAAATGCAGCATAATTTATCAAATGCCCCAAATTCTTTGTCTTTATTCTGTGATAGAGCTTTATGAAGATAATAGTAGATGGATGCTACTGTCTTCTTACATTGTCTTTTACTTAATTTCTGTTTTTTTTTTTTTTTTTTTGCTAAAGTAAGTGACTAAGAATTAGGGAGGCAAGAAAGCGATGTTTTTGTGTTGAATATAAAAGGGCCAGCATTTTGCTAATTATTTTCTTTCAAAACATGGGTATTTAAAACAAGATCAAAAACTACATAATAGAATATTTGTTTAGAATTGCAAGGGTACCTAATAAATATTAATGCTGTTCGGGAATTTTTGTTTAAGAAAAACTTGTTTTAGATTCCAATAGAGAAAGTATTTATCTGTATCACACCGTTGTTCGTGACTAAGTAACAAGGTGGAACACTTCATTTTATGAAAAGCACTTGCTGAAAAGCCTCAGTATTGACTTTAATATTGCAGCTGTAGGAACTGCAGTTTAAAAATCTCCTGTAGACTTAGATTTACAGTCGTCTTTACTGTGTGACAGAGCCCTGGCACAGGCTGCCCAGAGAGGCTGGGGGTCTCCTCCTTGGGGATCTCCAAAAGCCGCCTGGAGATGGGCCTGGGCAGCCTGCGCTGGGTGGCCCTGCTGGGGCAGGGCTGTGGCCTGGTGGCCTCCAGAGGGCCCTGACAGCCTCAGCCACTCTGTGATATGTGATCTTTAAAGATTTACAAAAAAAATAATAAAAGAACATAAAAATAAATACTTGCTTTCTCTTTTTTCTCCTTACTTCAGGTGTTCCTTCAGATGCAGATTCTTCTGCTGCCAGTAACAAAATCAGTGGTGCAAACAGTTCGAAGCCGAATCGCCCTTCCCTTGCAAAGATTCTCTTATCACTTGATGGGAATGTTGCCAAACAGCAGGCACTGTCTCATATTCTGATGGCATTACAAATTATGTATGCCAGGTAGGCATGCAAGTGTTCTTGTGTCTTAAGGAGTGAATGATGATATAGCTGGCTTTCTTTTAGTGCCTGTTGAGTCAAATATAAATGGTTTTACCAATTTGGAATCCTCAGGATGGGGCCAAGCTTCATTGGAATTATCTTTTGATGTTCCTGTTAACTTTATGATGTTGTGGTTTCTTCAGAATGAGGAAATTTCCAGTACCTGAGGAAAAACAATTGTTTATTCAAGAATGCTCAAGTAAACCATGTAAAAGGAGCATAAGTAATTTGTGATAGGTGAAGTGGAAGAAGCAGTGGGGGACAGGGTGAAAAGAATAATAAAACTTTGCTGTGCCCTCCTTGTTGGTAGAGAAGAGAGTATATTTGTGCTAAAATTTATAAAGATGAACTTATGTAAAATAGTGTGGCCTTAAGAAACAGCATTAACCATCTGACTTGAAGGATGGGGATAAACTACTCTATAAATTCCAGAGTTTGGAAACCTTTGGTTATTTTATTAAGACAGGCTCATATTTTCTCAAGTTCAACAAGGGAGTATAATTAGGTTTATGTTCATCTGTCTTAAATGATTTCAGGGATGCAGTTGTTGGAGCGTTGATGCCTGCAAGTATGATTGCACCAGTAGAATGTCCCTCTTCATCGCCAGCCCCCCCGTCAGATGCCACGTCTACAGGAAGCCCCGCAAATGGAGATGAATGTATGCTTGTAGGAGATCTAGAAGAGAGGCTGAGCCCAAATCCATGGCAGGACAGGAGAGGGGAGGTAGTATCAAATGAATTTTCCGACATCATTTAACAGTAAAGCTGAAAAATACTGCTCAGTGCTTAGTTTGATAGAGAGATTGAACAGTTCTTTTGTGCTATGATCTCTGGAGTGGGTATGCTGTGTGCGTCAGATTTGGAAAAACTAAGATTTTAGTCTGAAAGCAATCGAGAACTGAGAATGTAGTATGTCATTAAAAGGCAATTATGATTTTTTTGTAGTATTTTAAAGTTGATTTAAAAATATTAATTATTTGGTTAGATATCAAAGTAATTTTACAGGAGTGATCTTTAAAAAAAAGTCTGGATTTAAGGGAATCTTCAAAAATTACTTAGTGGAACATAACTTGTAAACTTATGTTAACTAATGTAGACAGGAGAGCTTGAATGAAATTTTACTCTCTTGATGCCTAACTGCTAAGAGAAGCAGATAAAAGGAAAGGCTTGCTACTGAAGATCTTTCTTTCTCAGGCTTTTAACATGCAGTGTTTGGGGTCATCTTCTGCACTGCAGACTCCTGTGCAGGCACTCATGCTTTATTGTGTTTTTGTAGCAGCTGGCATTTGCAGGGGTCAGGGCTGGTTTGCCATGATAGGAATATAAAATAGAAGCCAGAAAAACAGGGAGTGAATCTGTTGTATTTGAATTTGTCTGTTTTTGAATTGCTGCTGACTTTGAATGTAAACCCTTCAAACAAATAGACTCCTAAAGGATTTACAGTATCCTATTGCAGCCTTTGTTACTTACTGTTCATTTTGGTTAGGTTGTTTCTTCAGAAGATGCTGTGACGCCATCTGCTGTAACTCCCTCAGCTGCTGCTGCTTCTTCACGTCCTTTCATTCCAGTCACAGATGATCCTGGAGCTGCCAGTATCATTGCAGAGACCATGACGAAAACCAAAGAAGTAATGTTGTCAATGCCTTCCTTAAGTTCTTTCAGTGTTTTTATTGAGCACTTGTGCTATTTTAATACTTAAACTATTCTATATATGAATGCATTTTTGAAGTATATTAAAAGACAGGTTAATTAATATTACTTCCTTTTCTAAAGCTGAACAAGGTTAGTTTTAGAAAAGCCTTTCCACTTGAGAAACAAGTTTAACAGTAGACTAATTCTGCGCCCATGTAAACCTGTAATTAGTAATTGTCTTGAACTACCTTCAGACTTCTTCAGACAAATTACTGTGTTTAGATTCAATGAGATGCCTCTTTCTTCTTCGCACTGTCAATCTTTCTGCAATCTTTCTTGTTTTGTAGGACGTAGAAAGCCAAAGTAAAGTATCTGGCCCGGAACCTCAGTACTTGGATGAATTTACTAGTCTCTTAGTACCAGATGACACACGAGTCATGGTTGACCTGCTAAAGCTTGCTGTGTCCAACCGAGCAGGTGAAAAGGGAAGAGATGTTCTCTCAGCTGTTCTGTCTGGCATGGGCACAGCTTACCCACAGGTCAGGTTTTGTTTATCTTGCAGTTTAACTGTCATTTTTACTCTTAGCTTATTAGAAATTTGTCTTGTATTTGAAATATAGTTTGATTTACTGAGAAGCTTATTACGTATGAAAATTAGAGTTGAACGTCATGTATGTAAGCCTTAATGTTTTTAATAGAAATATGATATGAACTTACGTATTTGCAGTAAATGTCAGTATATTTCCTTGGTTTGTCATGCTGGCAAACCATGAAGCTGAATTAACCAAACCCTATTTGATGAATCTCTGGAACGTTAGTTTAAAAAGTTTCATGTTGGTTTTGTTTTACACTTAACTTTATTTCTCAAATTGGTGCAGTCATTATTGCAAGCTAAAATGTCAGTGTTGTTAAGAATATATAGTTCTTGATTTTTAAGGTTTATATTTGATGCATTGAAGCTTGTAACTCTTTACAAAGTATCTATGGATGTGGGTTCCCTTGGGAAAACTAACAAATGATTAATAGATGTTCTAACCCTGGATGCTAACAGCTGTACAAAAGAATAGGACAAATCACAGATGTTTTATATAATGTCTGCTAATAGGAATGAACTGAAAGTTGTTTAACATTTTCCAGCTTTACCCTTTAAATATTTCCCTAATGAGCATGATGCGTTTGTTTTAAGATCCTTACGTGATGTAGTTCATTTATGGCTTTGCGCTGCTTAAAGATTGCTTTGAAACATTGGAAATGATGCAAAGCTGGTGTTTGTGTTCCTTTTTAAAACTTGGATCGCTATCCGAAAAGATAAATAATGATTCTAATAAAGATTGTATATTGGATTCAGAGTTTTTAAAAATAAATGATATAAATGACAAGACAGCTACACTTAAAAGAATTAAAAATAAAAATGTCTATCTGTCCTAGTAAACTAGGATTGTGTGAGACCCTATCTGATGTGATTAGTATAGGAGTAATAAAGTGACATTTTTGGAGCTGTTTTTTCCAGTTTTTAAATTCCTTATTATGATCAGTTCTATGTATACTCCTGTTCTGGATTTGAGATAGTTATTTACCTCCCACCCCAGTGAAATGCAAAGTATATATGTACTAACATATAAGCATTTTCCCTTCTAGCATTAATAGTGAGTGGCTAAACAACTTTTTTTCTTTCCTGCTCTTTAAAAGATGAGTACTATTCTCTCTAAATTTTATGTTTTAATGTTATGTTTTGGTTAAAAGATTACATCTTTCACTAATCTCTTGGCCTATGATTTAGTTATGCTCTAGTTTAGTTTTTCTGCAAGGGAAAAATATTATTTGTTCTGGCTTTTACTTATTGGAGATTTATGGTGTTTGGCTCCTAGTTTTAAAATTTTTCAAGCTTTAGCAGCACTAAAATTATTTTTTAATGAATACAGTAGTTTATGAATCAGAGAGGAAAATGTTTTTTTTTTTTTTTTTTTTTTTTATTCAGGAAGAATGGTAGTTGGCTTTAGATTTCTTGGGTTAATCATACATACTTCTTGTAAGCTTGATTTTAGGTTTGTCTCTTTCTTTTTTTTTAGGTTGCTGATATGTTGTTGGAGCTATGTGTTACTGAGTTAGAAGATGTGGCAACTGATTCACAAAGCGGTCGCCTTTCTTCGCAACCAGTTGTGGTAGAAAGCAGCCATCCATATACTGATGATACATCTTCTAGTGGCACAGTTAAAATACCAGGTATAGAATTCCTAGAGTTTTGTTACTGAAATCCAGTTACTTGCAAGCCTACATGCATATTTTTTTTCCTCAGCTTACAAAAATATGTGTAGAACTTTTCATAGAACAATTGAATCATAGAACAACTTGGGTTGGAAGGGACCTTAAAGACCATCTAGCTCCAACCCCCCTGCCTTGGGCAGGGATGTCACCCCGTGCACTAGGTTGCCCAGGGCCTCATCTAACCTGGCCTCAAACACCTCCAGGGATGTGGCATCCACAGCTTCCCTGGGCAACCTGTGCCAGTGCCTCACCACCCTCCGAGTGAAGAATTTCCTCCTAACCTCTAATCTAAATCTCCCCTCTTTTAGTGTAAAACCATTCCCCCTTGTCTTGTCATTGTCCCCCTTGTCTGCCTGAGCAAAAAATTGTTCCCTGTCTTTTTTATAAGTCCCCTTGAAGTATTGGAGCCTTCTCTTCTGTGGGCTGAACATCCCCAGCTCCCTCAGCCTTTCTTCAGCCCTCTGATCCACTTCATAGCTCTCTTCTGTACCCATTCTACCAGATCAACATTACAATACAAACAACAATACATACAAAGATACAACAGTATAAAAATATTACTTTTAAAGTAATGCTACGTATCCTGTTGCTGTAATAATATATTTCTTAAAACACTTGCATACCACATGAACATCTCAGTCCTGTGAAATATACTTTTACCCACGTTTGGGTTCTCTGTGATGGAATTCTGTATACCATTTCTCTGCAGCTATGTATTACTGCTGTCTTCTGTTCAGTTACAAAGCTGAGAATAATCTGAGTTGTTTTCAGGGTCAGTAACTGAACACCTTTCCTTCAGCCTTGATCATTAGGAAATACTTTTTTCCTTTCTTTACTGTATTTTCATGTAATGCTTCCTTCAGTATGTTATCTGGTACTTAGTTCTCTGTTGCCTGTATCTTTTGATATTTGTCTTAACTGTAAATAGACTTTTTTTTTTACTAGGGCAACTTCAGTTGGGACTGTTCTTAATATAGTCTTCTGTCTTCTAGCCCCAGTTCACATGAGCTTTCTACGATGTAAGTCTTTCAAAGAGAAGATATTAGACAAACAATGTCATGAAACCAAAGCAAGTCCACGTTCTCATTTTTATTAATGAGCACTCTGGCTTCCAAACCATTGCATTTGATTTCATGTGGATTTCTAAAATACTGCATTTGTTTGTGGTATTGATTGCTCTGTAGAAGTGTGTAAATTCTTTGTTGCTGTTTAGGTGCTGAGGGACTGAGAGTAGAATTTGATCGCCAGTGTTCTACAGAGCGGCGTCATGATCCACTCACCATCATGGATGGTGTCAACAGAATTGTTTCCGTCCGATCAGGTGCTCTTCAAAAGTGTCTTGTGTGATTTACTGTTAAACGCTGAATGAAATGTACCACTGTGACATACTCCTTGTCAAAGATATACCAATAACAAAGAGGAAAAACTATGTAAATTGATATTCTCTTTTAAAGAAAAAAAAGAAGACAACCACTGTATGATCTACATACAGACATGAAAGATTGCTTTTCCAAAGAGCAGTTGGAGTGTAAAAAATTAATTACTAGCACCCATGGCACCATGTGTGAATTTCTGTATAATCAAAGCATATTTTAACAAATTGGAAAAACAATTGTAAAACAGTATTCTTTAGCTAGGTTTTGTCTTTTTCAAGTAATAATTATAGAGATTTGAGCTTTTTTACAGTCAAGACAAATGCTCTTCTGCTGTTGAATGCCCAAAATATAATCTAGGCTCTCTCTTTCTGTTTTCTGCTCTGATCTATGTAACTAACACTACATAAAATCTTACATCTTTTATCATAATCTGTAATTTCATTTTAAAGCACTGTTGATTTTTCAGTAGATGATGGAGGAATATTTTTAATCAAATCTTATATTGACCTACCCATACATTGTGTGCAAGGGTCTAAGTAGTTACTGCCTATGCTTAACACTTCCAAACATTCGTGATGTGGGCTTTTACTGTTCACCACTTTTTCCTCAACCTGCTTCAGTTGCACATGTTCACACGATTCGTTATTGAGCTGGCTTTGGTTGGAAAAAGACCTAAGGTTTACGAAGATCTGTTACAATGTACTAAAAGTTAGCATGAAAAGAACTTGAAAATTCTTGCAATTTTCAAACAGAACAAGGGATTCTAATAAGGTCTCATGATTGTCTTTTGAAAGAGGTATTAAAAGCACTGAGAACATATGTTAAAAGTGGTAATTGAACTGTTTAAGAATTAAGTTTTGTTAATGTAGCATCTTTATAGTTATATTCACGTGCTCCATATACCTTTTTATTTTGTATTGTATTAGTGATGTTTACAAGACATAATCATTGAGGGAAGTTACTGTTGGTGAGTGGCTTGCATTGGCTCAGTCAGTGTATGTGAATATGTTCATATTACCTGCTGTAACAGGTCGAGAGTGGTCAGATTGGTCTAGTGAGTTGCGAATTCCAGGGGATGAACTGAAGTGGAAGTTCATCAGTGACGGCTCTGTAAATGGATGGGGATGGCGATTCACTGTTTACCCTATCATGCCAGCTGCAGGTAAGCTCATCACATTTACATAAGGATGAGAGAGTATATTTACTAGTTTAGTTTCTACAGTTAAATTTATTCCACAATCTAAATATTTACATACTGTTTAAATATTTAATTAACATTTAAATATTTAAATTTATATTCATAGTATGAGAAATTTTTTTCATACCTGGGAAAAATTTTCAACAAAGTCCTGAGAGGTGTACTTGTACAGGAAGGAGAGAAACAGATATTTTTGTAATTGTTGTAACCTCTCCATCAGTGAAGAGAGGTTACTTCTGAGGCATAATTCATGTGATTTTTTTTCTAATGAGCCTTTGGAATTAGATGAACTATGTTGTGACTGGTGATAGGATGCAATGGAACGGCTTAAATCTGATTTGGGGGAAGTTCAGACTGGATATTAGGAAAGAGCTCTTCACTGAGAGGAGGGTGGTCAAGTGCTGGAATAAGCACTCGTGGTCATGACCCCAAACCAGTTGTTGAAGCCGTGTTTGGTAATACTCTTAGATACAAGGTTTAACTCCAAAGAGCTGCCCTGTGTGGAGTCACAAGTTGAACTCGATCCTTGTGGGACCCTTCCAACTCAAGACATTCGATGATTCTATGTCATGAAAGTGCATCTGCCTTCCTGTCCCTTCAAAGGGAGGTGGAATGGACCAACTCAGATGTAGACCAGCGCTGTAGACTGCTGCATTTGGTCAGCTAAATCCTGCCCTTGTTCTGTTCTTATGTCAGTTCAAAGGGAAATCTTCTCTACCTTCTATTTTCTTAGTTTGTTTTATTTTTTGTTTCTTGCAGGCCCCAAGGACCTTCTCTCAGATCGTTGCATTCTTTCATGTCCCTCAATGGATTTGGTTACATGTTTGTTGGATTTTCGCTTAAATTTTGCTTCCAACAGGAGTATAGTTCCTCGCTTGGCAGCTTCTCTTGCAGCTTGTGCTCAACTGAGTGCCTTAGGTAAGTGTAAGTCTTAAGTTTGTCTGCTTGTTTGAAGTTAAAATGATTGTTTAAAGTAATTCTGGGTTTTGTGTGCTTATGTTTCTTTAGCTGCTGGCCACCGAATGTGGGCCTTGCAGAGACTACGGAAACTGCTCACAACAGAATTTGGCCAGTCTATTAACATCAACCGGATTCTTGGAGATAATGATGGGGAAACACGAGCTTTGGTAAGCAGGCTGCAATGCTCTTCTCTGACGTTTTTCACATTAAGATATATGCAAAGCATTAAAAATGTTGGCCCTGCTGTAAAAGGCTTTTGTTAACCACAAAACAGGACGTGCACATGAATAGGCTACTTTCACAAGTCTCTAAGTCCCTGTAAAGGGACACCATTTTAGGGGAAAAAAAAAAGCTAATTCCAGTTTTATATGTGTGATTTTGGAATTGTCAAAAAAAAAAAAAAAAAAAAAAAAGAAAAAAGATGCAAATACTTCTGTATTTGGAAACAATTCGTCACAAAACTAACTGTAGTTTGGTAAGTTACTAATTTTTTGTCATAGTTATCTAAATAACTCATTGCAATGCATAAACAAATGTTCTTGTTCTGTGGTTTCTCCTAGAGTTTCACAGGGAGTGCTTTAGCTGCTTTGGTTAAAGGTCTTCCAGAAGCTTTGCAGCGACAGTTTGACTATGAAGACCCTATTGTGAGAGGTGGCAAACAACTGCTCCACAGCCCTTTCTTTAAGGTAATGCAATCAGTAAAGAATTCATTGCACAAGTTATTCTGGATTTTTTTTTTGTGATACTAGCTCACGTGGTAGTGATAGAGAAAATTCTTGTGAAGATTTTATTCTTATCTTAATTAATTGTGAAAAATGGGTCTGAAGTCACAGATGAAATTGCATAAAGATTAATCAGAATGCTGCTTCTAAAAGGGGAACCAAATATGCAAATACAAGATCAGGAGTACCTAGCTAGGCAGAGGTAGGTAGCCTTGAAAGTATAGTAGATTGCAGTTGAAGCTGTGTTTTTGACAACTGATTTGAGTTTCCCTAACAGGAGTATTGTATATTTTTATTGGTTTAAATACCCTGAAGATGTTCCTGACCTCTGGTTGGAAGAAATAAAAATGCCTTAAAAGTAAGGCTCTTTAGTTTTGGGTCTTGTACTTCAAAATGCAAAGAGCTGAGGAGGTCTAGGGAAAATCAACAAGAGTAAGAAGGCTGAAAAAGCCTCCCCTGTAGTAAAAGTTAAAATAAGAGGGTTTATCTACCTTAAAGTCTTCCAGTAAAAGGTTTTACAGAGAAGTAATCTATTGTTCACCATCTTCACCAGTAAACTAAATTGATTTCATTAGTGGAAAGATACTTACTTTAGAAATGGAAGGTAAAAAGTTCAGCATGTGTCATTTGATGTTGAAAAGATAATTAATCTAGGAGTATTTTTCACAGGGGTACTGTGAAAATTGTTGGATTGGAGGAGGAAATGAGATAGCTAACTGTGTGAAATTGTCTGGGTACACTTGATGCTGCCCAGTCAATGAGAGTAATGAAGATGGATAGCTCTTGATGTCCCCTGTACTTTACATTTCTTTGAGACTGTGTTCATGCCCTGCTGGTCTGAGCTGTTCTACTACATCAAATGCGTATTACTCTTTATTACACATTTTTGATGCATCTGTTTCGTTTGTCTGCAGGTGCTTGTGGCTCTCGCTTGTGATCTAGAATTGGACACTCTCCCTTGCTGTGCAGAGACACACAAATGGGCTTGGTTCAGAAGATACTGTATGGCATCCAGGGTTGCTGTGGCTCTTGATAAAAGAACTCCATTACCTCGCCTTTTCCTCGATGAGGTATTGCAGGAATATTTTAAATAGCTCATGGAACATGTGAAAATGTTCCCTTTAAAAGAATATGCTGAGATTTGAAGTGTTTTATGTCAACTACGGTAGGATAATTGGAATAACATTGTTTAATCCAAAATATTTTACAGGTGGCAAAGAAAATCCGAGAATTAATGGCAGATAATGAAAATATGGATGTTCTTCATGAGTGCCATGATGTCTTTAAGAGAGAACAGGATGAACAGCTTGTCCAGTGGATGAATAGGTTATTGATTTCAACTGTCACTTGTTTTGTCTTGTGATGCTTAACTCTTATGCAACAAACAACTTTTTTTTGTGACTTCCTAGAAGCTCTTTTATAACTTTTTTGTTTTGTTTCAAATTTTACGTAGACGACCTGATGATTGGACACTTTCAGCTGGAGGCAGTGGAACTATTTATGGTTGGGGTCACAATCATAGAGGACAACTTGGTGGGATTGAAGGGGCAAAAGTCAAAGTCCCAACTCCGTGTGAAGCTCTTGCTACTCTTAGACCAGTGCAATTAATCGGTGGTGAACAGACTCTGTTTGCAGTGACTGCTGATGGAAAAGTAAGCATACAATAAATAATTTTTTGTTAAACTCCCTTTAAAAATTTCATCCTGTTATTCAGAATAAGTTAGGCCAAGTCAGTAGTAATATGTGTATCCTATTTAATACATTAAATATATTTTTAAATGAAACTAAACTGTACCAACTCTGCCGGTACAACACAGGAATTCAATGTACAGTTGCATTAAATGCTTGAAACAAGACATGAATACTTTATTTTTCAATTCAGAACTGTGATCAGATTTTGGAAAACAAAGAAAGAATAGAAACAACAGGCTCATAGAGTCCCATAAAACAGTACAGACAGTAAAATGTGAAGGTGATGTTGCCTCCCTGGCAGAAGAGAGTTATAATTGGAATCTGAGATTGTTCAGGGCTAGCTAAATGCCTTTAAATTAGATATTGCAGGATTTAATTTCTAGATGCTTAAATCCTCAGTGGAAAGGAATGCCATGTAAAGATTTAGGGTTAGGTATAAGAGAAAAAAAAATAAGTTTGTAAATTTGAAAACAACTTAATTTTGATACGGATGGCAGCTTTGTGTAGAGGATGTGATTGAGATTTTTAGCTAGACTTCTTGTAACACTTTCACTATAGTGTATCACTAGATTAATGTTTCCGTCCTAAGCAGTCAGTATCATCCTTGTTAATGATTCACAAAAGGATAAGGAACGGATTAATTGCTTGACATCATTGCGTTGAGACAAATACCTTTTGGATAGACAAGAAGAGTAAAAAATGGTACTGTTTAAAAACTGCATGTATGGGATGGAATTGGAAGAAGCAATTGTGTTTACATGTGCTTTATTGCAAGGAAGAAAGAAAGCTACAACAGTAATGCTTGAAAGAAACATGTGGGTGATAGATGATATTGTAATACTATCACACACATTTATGTTTTCTAGATACTTTTACAAAATCAGCATTAAAATTTAAAATAAAATTCATTAGATTAGTGACAGCTCATATTGACTCGAATATAGCCTTATTTTCATTCCTGGCATGAGAGGTACTAAATTTCATTAGTTCTACTTTCAGGTACAAGTAATTGAATGTTTCTTGGGGAAGGAAAATTAAGTGCCTAGCAGACTAGAAACTGTGGCTTATGGCATAGGATTTAGAAACTTTGAAAATATAAAACCTTCTTAAAAAGTTCTTATTTTAAGGGGAATATGTGCAAACAGAATCACAGAATCACACAATTGAAGGGGTTGGAAGGGGCCTCAAAAGATCATTGGGTCCAACCCCCCTGCCAAAGCAGGTTCTCTAGAGCAGGCTGCCCAGGTAGGTGTCCAGACAGGTCTTGAATATCTCCAGAGAAGGAGACTCCACAACCTCCCTGGGCAGCCTGTTCCAATGCTTCGTCACCCTCACCATGAAGAAGTTCTTCTGCATGTTGGTGTAGAACTTCCTGGGCTCTATCTTGTGGCCATTACTCCTTGTCCTGTCCCCACAAACCACTGAAAAGAGGTTGGCCAAATCGCTCCTCTTTTCAGAGGAGGGATTTTTAAACCATTTTATCTTTTTTATTATGAAACATGTATTTCTTATAAAGCTTGAAAACCTAGAGCAGAATTTTCTTTGCATAATTATATAATCATATTTCACTGATCAATTTTTTGGCAAAACAGATTGAAACTGGTGACAAGAAATTGCTGTGCTTAGTATTTCCTTGATTAAGGTTAGATTGTATTGCAGTAAAAAGAAGTGTGGAAAATGGTTTTTCAGAATTTGTTTACACGCACCTGACAGGGAATGTTGGAGCAGGCTAGCATAAATTCCTCTTGTGAAACTGAATAGTTGCATGCTACCTGCAGCTACTGAGTCTGCCTTGTTTGGGTTTGAAAGATAATCTGAATTGCCATGGGAAATGCTCCTGTGAGTGTAGAACAGTTGATTAACAAAATTAAGTCACAGTTGCATATATAGGTAGAATTTTCTCTTTCTTTCTGGACTAGCTTGTAGAATTGGAAAAGTAGATAGTTTCTGGAAATGTAAAACCTTCTTGAGGTCTTAAAGGGAAGCTGAAGGCTTTAAAGCTAAGCACAAACCAAGTGGTTATGAAGAATTTAATTATGTGTCAGGTCATCTCTGAAAGCAAAAGAAGTTAATGTCTATGCAGTAGAGATGACATGAGTAAAAGGCCTTAGATGATAAATATGGTACCTGCAAAGGGGGAGAAGAGGTACACATACTGGAGGAGTTTGTGTTTGTTTGCAGCCAGCTGTTTCTGCTTCAGATTTTATGAAGAATTTGTTGCCCAAAGCCAGCCTACCTTTTCCGTCTATGTTGATCTAGTAAGAAAAAGAATGTAACCTCTGTTTCAACTTTTGTCTTTGTCCTTAGACTAGTATAGAGGCAAGCAAAAAGCTGTTTTTTTCAGGCTTTTCTTTAATTATCTTTTAGTATACATTCAATAAGAATTCTTCTCTACAATTCTAGTGAATGTTCTTCAAGACACAAATGAAATTAAATCGTATTCTTCATTTTAAAGCTGTATGCCACTGGATACGGAGCAGGTGGTAGGCTTGGAATTGGAGGAACAGAGTCGGTTTCTACTCCAACTTTACTGGAATCCATTCAGCATGTGTTTATAAAGAAAGTCGCAGTGAACTCAGGAGGAAAGCACTGTTTGGCATTGTCTTCTGAGGGAGAAGTTTATTCTTGGGGTGAAGCAGAAGATGGTAAACTTGGTCATGGAAACCGAAGGTAATGCTTTGAGGTGTTATTTTGTTAAACTGCTAATGGGTATTATTACAGTTGCGATGTATTTAAGTGTTATATGAGTCTGTATATTGAAGTCAGTGTTAAGAAGTGATATGGGAAGGCATTTTTTTAGATTGGAGAACTACAAAATACTTACCAGATAAAGTTACTTGGATTTCTGTGACTAGATCCTGTGTTCTAGCACACCTGTAGATGCCAAAGGCCAGTGGATTTCTTTTGGAATTTATCTTGTGGGTATGTGGAACTTCATGGCACTTTAGGAGGGAGCAGAACTGCCATTCTGCTTTTGATGTTCATATGCATTGTTTCCTATGTTAAAGGAGAAATTCTGTTGTGTTTGGGACAACAATATCCTGAACCAAAAAGAAAAAGGAATGTTTAAGTCTATGGAGAAAAGCAGTCCAATGCAATATACGTTATCAAAATTTCTAGTGTTAAATTGGACTGATCTTCCAGTGTAAATGCTTCTGTAATTTCACTTAACCTGTAATGCTTTAGTATAACATATGGTAAAATAATTCTAGTTTATTAACTAATTCATATTTCTGAATGAATAGTGAAACATCTTGAGGAAGTTAAACTGGCACAAAATTAAATTCTGAGGTAGATTCCCTTGTACTCGTTTTATAAAGCTCTCTGTACGTTGATGTATGTGAATGGTCTATCCTAAAAGTTCTCAAAACAATTATTTTCATTTCAGCCCTTGTGATCGTCCTCGTGTAATCGAATCTCTGAGAGGTATAGAAGTGGTTGACATCGCTGCTGGAGGAGCACACAGTGCATGCATTACAGCTGCAGGAGACCTTTTTACATGGGGGAAGGGAAGATATGGGCGCCTTGGGCATGGAGATAGTGAGGACCAACTAAAACCTAAACTGGTAAGAAACGTTTGGAATTCTGTACGGTTTTAATCCAGTTCTTAACTTCTGATTTGTAACTTCCAATTTCTGTGTATAAAGAATAAAAGGAAGAAGTGGTGGCATACGTTTGTAGGAAACGTACTGTTGCTTTAGGAAACAGGAATGGATTGAAAGAATGAAGTAAAAGTAGAGCTGTAAAGCTCGGCTAGAGATCACCAAACAACTTATTACTAATTTGTTTAACCCTCCCTGTCAAGCAAAACAACATCTCTAGGGTGTGTAAAGGTCACAGCAGTTTACAATTGGTACAGATTTACAAGCTATTGTTGCTTCCAGTTTGGGTGGAGATGGGGGAGTGAAGTATCTTAAATGCACTTTAACTGCCTGCACTCCCTTCACATAAGTACTTCGCACCGAAAATAACCAGATGTGCTCATTCCCCTGCTCACAAAAGTAGGGTCTACCCACCTTTGTTATGCATCCTCCCCTTCCTTTCATTCCCACCCCCTCCCCACCCCATTTTCTTGGTTATTATGAAGGTAGCTAGTCTGTAGACGAGTTTGAAGTATGTGAAGTTGTGGATGATGGATTGGGCTACCTCTAATCCCTTATTTCAAGTATGGGTGTGGACTGGGAGGATGCAGTTAGTGTGGATCAGTATCCTTTTACTTTGTGATTCCCAATTCCATACCTCATCACTAGATGGCAGCATTTCAGAAGTTAAGATGTTGATTAAATTCAGATAATGCAAGTGCTAGGAAATCGTAAATTACTAAAAGACTATTGGGAAATAAGTGGTGTATACAGTAGTGAACCATAGAAACTGAAATTATGTGAACAGAACATAGTCTTTGAAAACCTTACATGTTTTGTATGAGTTATTTTCCCTGACTTCTTCAGTAAAAAAATTTAACTTGTCAACCAAGTAAAAAGGATAATCCAGTATTTTAAAATGTGTAGTCAGCTTTCATTTTGTTGGTTTGAAAAGAGCAAAGGCCTTTGACTTGAATTTATTTACATGATCCTGTGGTATTTCAGACCCACAGTTCCAGTGAAGCACCTTTCCAAGCTGGGTTTGTTGTCTTTTATGAAACTAAATGACTGAGTCTTTTGTTGTAAACAAGAACTGGTGATTGCTTTACAGGTTGAAGCTCTCCAGGGCTATCGTGTGATTGACATAGCATGTGGCAGCGG
Organism: Aythya fuligula; assembly: GCF_009819795.1. Classification (NCBI taxonomy): domain Eukaryota; kingdom Metazoa; phylum Chordata; class Aves; order Anseriformes; family Anatidae; genus Aythya; species Aythya fuligula. The sequence continues at coordinate 137,184,147 of NC_045559.1, forward strand.
CGATGCACAGACATTATGCCTTACTGATGATGATACAGTCTGGTCCTGGGGTGATGGAGATTATGGAAAACTTGGGAGAGGAGGCAGTGATGGCTGTAAAGTACCAATGAAGGTATTTGAATATAATTTTTTTCATTGTTTTAGAAGCCATGAGGTTAAAGAGAACAACAAAAATAGATTCATTAACATAAGCAAGCTTCCACCTACCTTGGGACATCAGGCTTCTTCTGTTGTTAATAATGGGATTTGTAGGATACAATGACTGGTCTTCAAGTTTTGTGCTGACTGAAGAAGTTGTACTTTGGTTTTCTTTTTGATGAAATTGCTGGCTCCAGGAATATTTCTTGTTTTAACTGGTTCTTAAGGTTAGATTTTTCCCAAGAAATCTTTATATTTCATAGAATCATAGAATGTTAAGAGTTGGAAGGGACCTTAAAGACCACCCAGTTCCAACCCCCCTGCCATAGGCAGGGACACCTCCCACCAGACCAGGCTGCCCAAAGCCCCATCCAGCCTGGCCTTGAGCACCTCCAGACATCCACAGCTTCTCTGGGCAGCCTGTGCCAGTGCCTCACCACCCTCTGAGTGAAGAATTTCTTCCTTATACCTAACCTAAACCTACCCTTTTTTAGTTCAAAGCCATTCCCCCTTGTCCTGTCACTACACCCCCTGACAAAGAGTCCCTCCTCATCTTTCCTGTAAGCCCCTTTTAGGTACTGGGAGGCTGCTTATAGCGGAGAAGAGTCTTCTCTTCTCCAGGCTGAACAACCCCAACTTCCTCAGCCTGTCTTCACAAGAGAGGTTCTCCAGCCTCTTGATCATCCTTGTGGCCTTCTTCTGGACTTGTTTTAATAGGTCTGTGGTGTTCTTGTACTGGGGGCCTCAGAACTGAACACAATGCTCCAGGTGGGGTTTCAGAAGAGGGGGAAAATCACCTCCCTTAACCAGCTGGCTGTGCTTCCTTTTGTTAATAAAGTTGTGTAATACTACCTCATGCCAAACTTTCTCTGTACGTTATCAATTCAAGTCAATATCAATATTAATTCAAGTATCAGCACTTGAAACAGAGATGAGCACTGTTTGTGTTGGAGAATAATATAAGAGTATGTAAGTGTATACCTGTGCACAGTGGATTTTAGATTCTTAGTCCAGAATCACACCTTTTTATATAGATACAGGTGTCCACATTCCATTTCTCAAAGGACAAAGCCTACCAGACTATCCCAAATAAGTTTTTTATTGCATGATGCAACACAATATGGAAGTAGCTTGTTTGTCTCATAAATCATCAGTCCCGTAGCATTGATGGTAAAATGACATGAGGACCTACACAGTGAGTAGGAACGGTGTATTGCAGGTTTAAGTATTTTTTTTTTTTACTGTCAGTAGAATCATATCCAATGTCAGAGGAGCTAGGGATGATTAATGTTAAGAATTTGGAGACAAAACCCTACTGTTTTTACTAAGGAGCAATTACTGCAGGTAAAATAGTAGATAAGATCTTAAACAATTTTCCAAGTCTGAGCTTCTTTTGAATGTTTAAGTAGTAAATAGTGGAAAGATGAAAGGAGTGGAATTCTACTAAAAGATCTATATGCATATTTTAATTCATAAGCGCATACACAGACACTTTAACACTTACACATCCTATTTGACTTACATGTAAGACATTCCTAAATACAAGGCAGTTGATGAAACCATAGCTTCCTTAATTAATTTTGATTTATTTTGCTATTATTTTTCTAGATTGATTCCCTCACAGGCCTTGGAGTGGTTAAAGTAGAATGTGGATCACAATTTTCTGTGGCTCTTACCAAATCTGGAGCAGTGTATACCTGGTAAATATCTTACATTAGTTACCGTTCCAGTCCCTGACGTCAGTGAACTTACTGTTTTTGCAATTGGATGCTTGCAATGGATCTGTGGCCTGCACACTTTTAGAAGAAACAAAATACACATTGAAATGTGGTGTAAAGACCTGCACAGAATAAGCAGAAACCATGTAGTGGGGTTTTAAGTATTTTTTTTTCACTCTGTCAGCAGAATCACATCCATGTCATACAAGCTGGGGTTGATTAATGTTGAATAATTGGAGACAGAGTCATATTGTTTCCCCTAAATATCAAATATTTTTGGTTGTTGGACTATTTATAAATATATCTACAGGCCTAATATCAGACAGAGTCTGTCCTCCTGTTTTTTCCTAAGAATAAAACGGAGTTTTGAAATGTTTTATCTTCTCTGTGCAGGGGCAAAGGAGATTATCATCGGCTAGGCCATGGATCTGATGACCATGTTAGAAGACCACGACAAGTGCAGGGACTGCAAGGAAAGAAAGTCATTGCAATTGCTACAGGGTCTTTACACTGTGTTTGCTGCACTGAAGATGGTATAAAAATCAGATATACTTAGTACTCAGATATTACTTAGTACTGCATTTGGAGGGGGAAAAATATTTTTTTGCTCAGATGTTGGTAGGCTGTCCTTGTTAAAAATACTGGTCCTTTATGTGCCTGGGCATATTTTGTTTGCAGATGTTGCATAAATCTTGAGTAGAAAGTATGTCATTGATTTACAGTGATCACTTAAAAAATAACAGAAGGCTTTTAATTGATAAAAATAACAGTTAAGTTTCATAAATACAGACAGTCAAAGAACAATACAGAGCTCTAAAAGTTACGACAAGTTCATCAAGGAGTTGAATGATTTGATTTAGTGTTTTTACAGTTTTTTTTTTTTTTACCTGTTGAGGTGTTTTAACCTGGTAAATGAAGCATTGTGCAAACAATACTGCTTTTTATAGAGTAGGTTGAGTGTCGTGGTTTAACCCGGCTGGCAGCTAAACACCACGCAGCCGTTCGCTCACCCTCCCCCCTCCCTCTCTGGGACGGGGGAGAGAAATGGAAAGTGAAGCCCGTGAGTTGAGATAAAGACAGTTTAATAAGACAGGACAGGAAAATAATAATAACAAAATAATAATAACAATAATAACAATAATGTTACAATGGTGATAATAGGAAAGTAATAATAATATGTACAAACAAGTGATGCACAATGCAATTGCTCACCACCCGCTGACCGATGCCCAGCTTAACCCCGAGCAGTCCGGCCCCCTCCCCCCGGCTAGCCACCCCTATATATTGTTTAGCATGACGTCAGATGGTATGGAATACCCCTTTGGCTAGTTTGGGTCACCTGTCCTGGGTCTGTCCCCTCCCAGCTCTTACTGCACCCCCAGCCTGCCTGTTGGCAGGACAGAGCAAAAGGCTGAGATGTCCTTGGCTTGGTATAAGCACTGCTCTGCAACAATTAAAACATCGGGGTGTTATCAGCACTCTTCTCATCCTAAGCCAAAACACAGCATTCCACCAGCTACTAGGAAGAAAATTAATTCTGTTCTAACTGAAACCAGGACATTGAGATACAAGATCTCTTTACAGCAGACTCACTCCCAAATTTAAAGTCTGCACAGTAACTGGGTGTTATAGATGGTAGTGAAATAGGAGATAACTGTAGAAAATGAAACCTTGCTTGGAAACAAGGTTGATATTTTGAAAAGGTTTTTCTCTTCTGGTCTGCCATTTCCTACTGCTCTGCAGCAGAACTTTGTTGTACACACTGTGAAGAAATAGATGCATCTAATACTAGCTGCTGTAGGAACGTAACTGTGTCATTTAATTTTTACCTGCAACAGATAGTGGTTTTCAGGGTGACTACAGTCCTGGAAATCCTAATTACAGTTGAGGGCCTCATTTGGTTAAAATATTTATAAAATTTTATTTTAAAAATATCAGAATCTTCTATCTTGGCTTCAGAAGTAATTACTTTTATTGGTTTAGGGGAGGTGTATACATGGGGAGATAACGATGAAGGGCAGCTTGGAGACGGAACAACTAATGCCATCCAAAGACCACGCTTGGTTGCAGCACTTCAGGGCAAAAAGATCAACAGGGTAGCCTGTGGCTCAGCACATACTTTAGCATGGTCAACCAGTAAACCTGCAAATGCTGGCAAGCTCCCTACACAGGTAATACTTTTGGCTTACTACATTCAGATTCTAAAGGTACTTAGTATTCTTATTGTTCATCCTCTAGCAGACATATTTCTTTTCTAAATCCCTGAATCAGTTTGGCATGCTTTGATTTATTTTGAGCCATTGTTTAACGTCCTTATTTCCAAAGAAAGATTCAGTTGGTAATCCAATACTGAACAGTAAATTGGAGGGAATTTTAATTCTATATTCTACCAGTGAGGATCTTCCTAGTGGGGTTCATCATTGCTTGCCTCACATTGAGAAGATTGGTTTTGAACATTCAGTTTTTCAGCTGTAATGATGGTGCATAATGCCTGGGTGTAGTGGTAAAGTATGTCTATGGATAAAAATAATTGTGAATTTTGGGATAACATGAATAGTCTGTCATGTTTCTAATACTTGCAGGCAGTTTCAGTCTAGATAATTACTATTAATATGCTATGAATATTTTTTTAGACACAACTGGACTCTGTATTAAGTTTTGACAGGGTGAATAAGCAATACCTGAATTTAATACAGATTCACCTACAAATCTTAAATTGTTCTGTTTAATAAAATGAAGTATATAATAATTCTAAATTACTTTTGGATATTGTTGCCTTATCGCAGGTTCCTATGGAGTACAATCATCTACAGGAAATACCCATCATTTCATTGAGAAACAGGCTTCTGCTGTTGCATCACATTTCTGAACTCTTCTGTCCTTGCATTCCAATGTTTGATCTTGAAGGAAGATTGGATGAAACTGGCCAAGGACCCTCAGTTGGGTTTGACACACTGCGGGGAATACTGATTTCACAGGGAAAGGTATTTATCAGGATAGTTTTTTAAGGCAGTGATTTGTAACTGTAAGAGAAATGTACTGCTTGAACAGTTTCTGAAGGAAGTAGAACTTTTTATCTCATTTTGTTCTGTATGTTGCATGTCAAATATTTGCATTCCAATTATGCAAATACCTTTCTTTGTGAATGTGTTCCCTTTATTATGTTCCCCTCTGTTTTTCATTATGGTTTTACTCTATCTTGTTCTTAAAAATAACTTTATATTGTAAGTCTTTTGTAGTGTAGGCAAATTTCTTTTAGAGTAATCAGTAGGTGCTTATTCGTGGGGGGTGGAACCACAAATTTCAAATGGTCATTGCTTTTGTATTTCAGTTGTTACAAACAGGTGATGCACAGCCTGATCCAAAGCTCCATGCAGGTTTTATGATTTTAGACTAGGGTTAAAAGGAAGGCAGTACCTAGGAGTTCAGTCTCAAATGGGTAAAGAAGCAGGGAATTTCACAGTGGTAAGGAAGGTTGGTCATGAGAAAGTCTAGATAATTAAGGTTCTTGAAGGATGCAAGATTAATTCAAAACTTTAGATGTGGAAAAGATGACTGGTGTTCAGTATGATCATTGGTTTTGGATCTGTATTTTCTCACTGTCCTAGTAACTTGTCTAATCTAACAAAAAATGATAACAGTATAAAAACAGACAAAATCCAAAATCTGCAGAGGACAAAATCCATTTGAAACTAGAAGCAGTTAATTTTTCTTCTGCAGTACTGTTCCTTGTCAATAAATAAGACACAACCTGTAACTAGACTCCTTAGAATGTATCGTCTTAGTCTCTTTCTCTAGACCCCAATAAAATTGTGAAGTAAAGAAATCTGGTAGAACACATACTTCACATACCAAGAGAAGACCACACATTTTTTTCCATCAAAACCTGGACTGGGGAGGAAGGAAAGAGAAGGGATAGCTATTCTGTTCATGACACTTTTATACCTTAATGCTATTAACAGGGAGTCTTTAAGTAAATTAAATATGAGAGTCGGTGTGTAGGAAGCATATTTAATGTCATTTACTTTAGAGTGGGTAGAACTGTTGTAGAAAGGCTTCAGATACAAGATGAAATATGGTAAAAGGTGTATTTTTTGTCCAAGGCATTCACTGGGGACAGCAGAAGTTGTGATGTTGTACCTGTATCTAGGCATTTAAGTCAAGCTTACCTTCAGAGATTCTAAAGACTTAAACAAAAAACCCACCTTCAAACTGAGAGTGTAAAATTGTATCCAAGTATCTAGCGAGTTAACCTCAGATATTTAAATTTGCATGAAAAGTTTTCCTTTTATTTTTTTGTTTATTCCTTTCCTTAGCAGGATGGTTCCTTCTTTGGCTTTTTTTTCATTGTTTTTCTCTGACATTAACTGTTTGCCATATACTTATGTTAGTGTGGTATAAATCAATTTATACTCAGTAGTGTGTTGGTTGCCTAGTAATAACTGAAGCTGGATGCAGTACAACTTTTCAAGCCATGATATTGAGTGATTGATGCAGGAGAGACTTTCCTCTTTACTTTTTGGTATCCCACGTGTTTCAGGCTTGAATTCTATTAGCACAAATAACATGCCCTTTAACACTTCACAGCTTCCTCTCCTGTTGCTCTTACTTGTTTGTTTTTGAGTATTTCAAAAGCATTTGATGCCTGTTTCCATGTCTTCTGAAGAGAGACTACGAGGCTTTATGCTTTTTCTAGTGTTTTGTGATGCACTTGGAAGAAAACTGCTGAAGACTGGTAGTACAGGATCAGTTTCTCTGTTCTGTTGAAGTCATTTTTTTCTCTCTAAATTGAAGTGTGTGTGTGTTTATCTGTGTAATATGTGCAGCATTCTTACTGGATAGCAGTTTTGCAACTTCATTTTTTGTATTTTTCTTTTTTAGGAGGCAGCTTTCCGAAAAGTTGTACAAGCAACTATGGTGAGAGATCGTCAGCACGGGCCAGTTGTAGAGCTCAATAGAATACAGGTATCTGAAGCTGAAGTTCTGGTTTTAATATGTATGTTTAGCCAGCAGTGCTCTATGTTTGTCAGGTCCCTTTGTGTTTCAGCTGTTTGATGTCCTAGTATACTTGGAGGAGTTGAATTGGAGGATAAAACAATGAAGAAGCAAACGTAGCAAAATCTGCTTGTTTTTTTTTCTTTTTTTTTCAATATGTTTTCATGCAGACTGTAGTTGTACAGGGGAAGGAGACACTTCTTGAAATATCAAGTGTGTGATTTGGACTGTAATGAATGAGCAAAGTATGTCCTGCTTGACAAAGGACTGCTTTTTCAAAACTCACTATATTAGATGATTCAAGAGAGTAGTGATTCTGATGCCTTACTTACCTTCCCAAGTGGTCACATGAATTACTCCGCAGTTGCTTTCGTATCATAGAGCATGAAGGGCTGGGGAGGGTGCTGGGAAGGCTCTTCGTTATGATTAAGAATCAGGCTCTTAAACTCTTGTCCTCTGCTGGTCATCACATGTAGTCATATTGATTGCAGAACGGTTTGATACAAAAAGGCTTTTTTTCTTATAATTGATGTTAGAAAATGTAACGTTGTGCCTTAGGCCAGATGTGTCTTTCTTTCCATAGATATTTCCATAACATAGAATAGTAAAACATTGTTTCTTTAAATGGGCTGAAGTCTGGTCTTACAGAATCCTCATGTGTTTCTTTCATTTAGTCATGTTTTTTCTTCCTTTTTTGATATATTAGAAAGTAAGAAAGCTACTCTTCGTAAGGTTAGAACGGAGAATTTGGGAAAATTTTGACTAATCAGCTTTCTCTTAGTGAACTGAAATATGTTCTATTTCTCCTGGACAATATTTTCTGCTCATTTGGTATGTTTTATTGGCCCATAAAACTTATGGGAATGTGACATGATTAAAATTTGTTATTTTCATATATTATTTGTGAATTTGAAGCTGAAGGGAATGCCAATGATCTTCCCATTACTCTTTTGGGGGAATTCAGAAAGTCTAGCAAGTAGTGCAAATATTTAACTTTAAGCAGGAAACTAATGGTTGGGGTTTGGGCTCATTTCTTAATATCCTTCTACTGTTGAGGTAATTTATAAAGATGAGCTTTCTCTTGTATTCCAGTCCATTACATGAATCTCTCTTTAAATCTAGAACAGAATTGGTCGCTGTGGGGCTTCTATTTTTCATAGTTTCCATAGGAAATGAAATATTTCTGTAACGCAAGTCTGTCCTAGATTTAGCCAAGTGAAGACTAAAAAAGATGATCATCATAATCTAGTCTGCTTATACAGTACCAATTAGAAGCCATAAATTCTTTAGTTAGTTCTTGCAGGGAATGGAAATGTGCTTTCTTAAAACTATTTGATTGATCCTTTAAGTAGAGATTCAAAGCTGTCTCAAACAGCTAATCATCAATGGTGGGAATTTTCATCTTAATTGTAGTTGTGAGTCTAACTGCAGCTAGACTCAAAGATCCCATTGCTGTCAAAAGACTTTTTTTACAGTTCATAAATTATATAGTGCAGTCAATTCAGTTCTTCATCTCCCTTGGTATAAAGTAAACAGATGAGGTTTTAATTGCAAGGTTTTTTGCAGATACTGACTTGTTCTTTAAAATGTTTCCTGAAATTTGCTGTTCAGTGGTTTCTTCAAAAATACTGTTAACTGGTCATAACAGCTGTTAACTTCTGTGAAGGCAAGCCAGGCACGACTCTCTTGTCCTGAGGTCAAGTTTTCCATGGACTAGATTCCTTTTAGGGAACTAATTTAGCCTGGATGCCTGCTGGGAGCCTCATGATAGCTAGACACAGCGTTTTGGGGGAGTGTTTTGTTGTTCTTGCTCAAGGTGAGTGAACTGTGAATATGATGGCGACTGTACTGCAAGTCACCAGAGTACCGACCTGGATTTTCTATAACATAAAAAAAATTGAGGGTAGATGTTTTTATGACTTGAGGTATAGCATGAGGGCAAGCTGGAATGCACAGCCATTTTAGGACACCATCAGAGGATTGCGTAGGGTAGAAGAAACCAAAGTAATGCAGTTTTGTTGATATTACTTGCTGGGAATGGTCTTCCAGTGAAATGCTTCAGAACAGCACTTGGATCCAGTTCTAAAGTGGCATGATAGAAGTAGTCAAAGACTGAGCTGCAAACTAAACCAAATTATGTTGGTAGATGGCTCCAGAGCTCAAGCTCACTTAGTGACCTGCTAACTAGTAAATAGATTTACCTAGTACTTAGGTACCAGACTAACTAAAGTGGTGTCAAATGTCAGTGGTGTCAAGTGTGGTGTTGAGATCTGTAGGCAAAGATGTTCTTACTGCTGTTAAATCATACCTTGCCTTTGGATGAAAGAGTATCGAAGCAGTTGAAAGGAATTTCCTCCTTTTAAAAGACAAGCAAATTTTAGTTATTAAGGAGAATATGTACTCTCAGGAACACAATATTACAAAAGATCTCCAAAGGAAAGGTTTTTCAATGTCCTCTGCTGTCTTGGGAGGAATGTTGCACTTCTGGATATATTAAATTCTACTTTAAGAATAGTTTCTTCCTCCTTACTAGGACTACTTATTAAATGTGGATTATAGAAATCCCACTAGTATGGCGATTAAAAATTATATGGCCTTAAGTTAAGCACAAGATATTAATGAATGGATTATTTGTTCTTTTGCAAGTGTTACTCTTCAGTTTAAAAAGCATCCCTCCTCCTTCCTGGTTGTTGTCTTGTCCCTTATCAAATGTGCTTTTAAAGGATACTCATTTCGTGTCAACCTTCGTTTTCCTAGACTGAACATGCTAAGCTTTTTTGTCTTATTTTTGTAGAATAGCTTTTCTATACTTTTGGTGCTGTATTTTCCTCTGTGCCATTTCAGTTTAAGCATGGATAACTGAAACTTGAAGGCACAGATGATGCATTGTCTGTGCTCTTGGAATTACCACACTATTTTTTTTTTCCTCTTCTGGAAATGGATTTCATTACATATCCTCGAATTGTGTTTGTTTTCTTCACAGATGTCTTCTATGTTAACAGTACATTTTTCTTTCTCTGCTGATTCTAACTAATAAGCTGCCATCTTTTTGTAAACGTTTTTATTAGTCTGTAACTGTGTGATCTTTTTCACTTAAAAATGCATTAACCGAATTACAGATTGACTTGAGTGCCTCTCCCCCTTTGTTGCAGTGGTTCTGCTCACAATAAATGACTATTCACTGTTGCTGTATGCTGTTTCTGAGCTGCTGCATTTCTCTGTGGTCCAGAGACCACAGTTTTGCTATTTTCCAGTGAAGAGTCTTACTCTTTGCTAAAAACTTTTTACATTTTAATATGGGCATCTGTCAGCACAGCAATATATTACGGTTCTGGCAGAAGTGTCAATAATCCCTCATGGCATTCTTACGCTGCTTCTCTAAAGTCAAGTCATAACCATTCCTGCATCTAAAGGATCAGGTTAAATGAAAATCCTGCATTGCTAGTGAGTAAGTACTGAATTAAACGTACAATAGCAAATGTGCATACCTTTCTATTCAGTTCAGCCAAGATTGCTTGCCATTTTATTGTCACTTAATTTGTATTTTCAGTCTGTGGTTTGAAAGTAACTGCTGCATTCACAGACCATCTACTCGTGCATGGTCTTTTCAAGAGAAGATTCACTGATTTCTCAACTTAAATTTCTTTGGTATCGAAATTCCTTAAAAGTCTACTAAACTAAAACAAGTTTGTGTTGATTTAGAACATCCTATACATGAGAAGGACTGGAGTGTGTCAGCCTTTCAGGAAAACCTGAAAGAAACCTGGCAGATCTTTTCTTCACAGCATCCAAAGCATACAGCAGCAGAAGAGCTGGATTTTGAGATGTATTATACCAAATATAGATGAGTGGGATCAGTCTAGGCTATTTCTGCATAAATACTCTCATTGATATTGATGAATTATATGCACCGTAGGATTCCCTTTACAGTCAGGACAGGTAGAGAATATAAAATGCAGAACGCTAAGGGGGAAAAAAACACTTCAGGTTTCTCCTGCCTTCTGTCTATTTTCTTTCCTCTCTGTACTGACGAAATGCTCTTTGTATTCTTAACCATTCTGTGTGCATCTCCTGCAGCAAAATATGTGGGATTACCCTTGCATGGCATTTGTTAGGAATCTTAATCAAATCTTTAAATATGCTACTTTTTTTGGTAGGTGCTTAAGAAATGCATTACTGTGTGTACACGCAGGTACACACGTTCATTTTTGGTAGTGCTTGCTCATTTTTAGATGCTGCTAGTAAATACCTAAATATTGTCATTAATTAACTTAAGAAAAACCATGTATTCAGTTTTCTGGCCAACAACAGACACCCTGATTTGTTTTGTTTGTGAAAACCTTACCCTGGTTTGACAGTGAATTGTATGAGTAGAAACAGGATGAAATAAGTAAGTGGATTGCAATCCAGGAAAACAAACAAACAAAAACTCTCGAACTATTAGCAGTTTCTTCAGAAACAAAGAGAAAACTTTATTTTTTAAGAAACTTTATCAGTGATGACCCACTATCTTTCCATTTGCTTCAAAGATGAACAGATAGAAAGCGATGAACACTGAACCATTTGAAATTAAAGATGAATGAGGTATCGGTGGTTGAGGGAACACAGAGTTTCTTATCTAGGGAAGAAAGCGCACAGGGCTGTCAGCAGAACTGGTAAGAATCATTCAGTCCGACTGCAGTGACTTCCCTTTTGCTTTTGCATTTTACTCTTAACAGCAAAATTACTAAGGTCCAACCAACCTACCTAGAGCAATCATTCAGCAGTCTTAGGTCGATTCAGGATGTGTGCTAGAAGCACATAGATAACCAGATGCTGTGTTTTTGGTCTGTGCCGATTTCTTCTGTTACTTGGCACTGAAGTTTGCACAGTTCATAAATGGTGATCATCACAGTAATCACTCAGTTCAACAGCTCTGTCACAGAGTTAGGAACAACATGCCTAAGTCTGGGGAGGAACAACCCAGGCACCAGGACACTCTGGGGGCTGCCCAGCTAGGAAGCAGCTTGGCAGAAAAGGCCCTTGGGAGCCTAGTAGACACCAAGCTGATAAGCCAGCAATGTGCCCTATCCACAAAGAAAGCTAACAATATTCTTAGCTGTATTAGAGAAAGCTCTGGCAGCAGGTTGAGCAAGGTGATCCTTCCCCTCTACTCAGCACTGGTGAGGCCGCACCTGGAGCACTGTGTCCAGTTCTGGGCTCCCCAGTACAAGAGAGACTTGGGGCTGCTGGAGAGAGTCCAGCAAAGGGCCATAAAGGTGATGAAGGGAATGGATGGAGTAGCTCTCCTGTGAGGAATAGCTGAGAAAGCTGGGACTGTTTAGTGTGGAAGAGAGAAGGCTTGGAGGAATCTTGTCAGTGTGTATAAATACCCAAAGGGAGGATGCAAAGAGGATGAAGCCAGGCTCTTCTCAGTGGTGCCCAGTGGGAGGACAAGAGACTGCAGGCACAATCTTTGTTGTTTGTTTTTACTGGGAGGCAGGCTGCTCACTGGCACAGGTTGGTTCACAGAAATTGTGGAGTCTCCCTCCCTGGAGATCTTCAGAAGCCATCTGGACCACGTGACCTCCAGAGGTCCCTTCCAACCTCAGCTGTCCTGTGATTTTGTAGTAGTTCTGGGCTCCTATCAGCCTGAAATTAACTGCTTTTGTCTTCCTGGAAAGGGTCAGGATACGTCATAGGAGTCTGTGCTACCTGTACACTGTACATTTGAAACTGGGTTCTTCCTCTGTATATGCTACAAAAATACAGAGTAGACCTCTACGGTTGTTTCACTGAACACATTAATGTTTTAAATATGAATCAATCTTATATGTGATCTGCACAGAGATGCTGGCTGAAATTTGTTCTCACAGTGATTTCTATGCGTTTATTCAACAGGTAAAACGTTCTAGGAGTAAAGGTGGACTGGCTGGGCCTGATGGTACAAAGTCAGTGTTTGGACAGATGTGTGCTAAAATGAGCTCCTTCAGCCCTGACAGCCTTCTGCTTCCTCATCGGGTTTGGAAGGTCAAGTTTGTTGGTAAGAGGATTCCCTCTCTGTCCCCAATTTGCCCCAACTGTTTTGCACTTATCTTTACTGTTTTCTTCTGGTTTAATTTTTTAGAGGACCTGAAGAAGGGAAGGAGTATAGTTAAACAATGTCTATGTATAGGCAGCATAGCATGTTACTTCCTAACATATAAGATCTTAGGAAATATGAAAACTTTGAAAAATGATTTTATTAATAAACAAAAAACAAAACAACAAAAAAACCCACACCCAAGATGAATGGAAACAGTTCTGTAATTGTCCTTGGACTCCAAAGGCAACTTTCTTACATTTAACAGGCATTTTGCAAAACCTAAATGTGTTCTTCATCTGTCAGAATCTGTAAATAATCCTGGTTAGCTGCTCTTACTTTGAATTTCTTACAATTTGCATGTCACTTTGAGCTTTAAGATGAAATGCAATTTAGTTTGAAGACCCACTGTACCTAAATGTACCTATTGTATGTAAAATACATACAAAAATCTACTTTAAAATGACACTTAAGAGTCATGTTGCTTAGGCTTTCTTTTACCACCTCTATTGTTCTGTTTTGATTAGTGTTTAAAACAAAAGTGGTTGTTAAACCCTGGCAAAGTCTAGTGTGTTGCTGATGATCGTTCAAAATAATACTGTTTATGAGGAACTGGAAATATACAAATACAAAGGAAAGCATAAGGTGTTTTCAGAAGAATAGATAAGACAGTGTAGCTTTTAGTAAACTTTTGCTTACCCAGTCATCCCTGTGGAAGGAAATTCAGTTTATTTCAAGACTTAATTTAGAAACATTTTTGGAAGAGTGTGTAATTTTAAGCCTGTTTTCTTCTCCAAGGTGAATCTGTGGACGATTGCGGCGGAGGTTACAGTGAATCAATAGCAGAAATGTGTGAGGAGCTTCAGAATGGGCTGACCCCTCTGCTAATTGTGACACCAAATGGAAGAGATGAATCTGGAGCAAACAGAGATTGTTTCCTATTAAATCCTGCTGCCAAGTCTCTCTTACATATGAACATGTTCCGTTTTCTGGGTAATTTCTTACTGACATTGTGACACGCTACTTGAATTACACAATCAGAATATTGGAAATGAAATAAATAATAATTAAAATACTGTGTTTAAACTTACAGGTGTACTTCTGGGCATTGCTATCCGGACTGGCAGCCCTCTGAGCCTCAACCTGGCTGAACCAGTATGGAAGCAGCTTGCAGGAATGAACCTAACAATTGCTGATCTCAGTGAGGTAAGTGTGAAGTTTCTGAGTAGGGTATAGCTTACAGAAGACAAGCAGACTCTAGCATAAGAAATTCTCTGGGGATTTGCTTCCCTGCTGTATGTATTTGTAGCATTTTGACTAATCTTTCATATTTTTGAGCCAGTTTATAAAGATCACTTGTACTCACTGTTAAAACTGTACGTTTGTCTTTCAAGAGTAGCTAAATAACCTATTTGAATTGTAGAACATTCTCAAATGCACTCATAGATTTGACTAGATAAATATTTCTGCTTAAACTCCTACTTGCCAGCAAACCTTTCCATAGCTGTTACTGTCTGAAAATGAGTTCAAACTACTACTGAAAATAGTTCACACTGTCATACTGAACATCACAAACTTTCAATTTCTGTTTATTGAACTCAGTAAACGTGGAGTTAAGAGTTAGGTATTTGTTACATAGAAGAGTTCCTTCTCAGCTACTGTCATCTAAAAATATACCTACCGTAAAAGCACCAAGTCATTTACTTGTTGGTAAGGGGATTCCTTTTGTATCAAAACAGCCATCGGATTTTGTAGAGTTAATCATGTTTTTAAGCTTTAAATCTATTTTCTTATATAACAGTTTCTTGGCAAATGCTCCTCAAAAGGATTGAAATCTAGAACATGTGTGCCTTCCAACATCCCAGCATAATGCAATTTTGTATAATATACTGAGCTATTTTACTGCTTTGGAATTCATGTAGGTGGTTACGGTCATTAGACATTTGACTCAATGCTTTTGGTAGGTGGCACATGATGCAGTGCTTTGGTAGGAAAGAGGCACTCTTGTATAGTGCTAATAAATTGTTCTTAACATATGGTTATTTATTTTTCAAAAGGTTGATAAAGATTTTATTCCTGGGCTGATGTACATTCGAGACAACGAAGCTACATCAGAAGAGTTTGAAGCCATGAGCCTCCCGTTCACTGTGCCTAATGCAAGTGGTCAAGATATTCAGCTGAGTTCCAAGTACACCCATATCACACTGGATAACAGAGCTGAATATGTGAGGCTGGCAATAAACTACAGGTTTGTTGGATAAGTCATTCATATTATTTAAATGGACAAGCATTTTATTTTAAAAATCTTTAAAAGCTTTTGAACAATATGATTCTTTAACCTCTTATGTACAAATAATGTTTTCATGCGATTTGATTTTCATATTGCTTTTAATCTCTCCAAAGCAAAAAGATTAAACTTAAGTTTTAGGAAATAGCATTTAGGAAACAAAACAAACTATCGTGCATGGCTCTAGATTTTAATAGCTGTCCTGACATAGCAGTTCTGTCAGCCA
Source organism: Aythya fuligula (assembly GCF_009819795.1). NCBI lineage: Eukaryota > Metazoa > Chordata > Aves > Anseriformes > Anatidae > Aythya > Aythya fuligula. Next base: position 137,199,572 of record NC_045559.1, read on the forward strand.
GTTTTGTGTGGAGAAATTCCCCATCCTTCTAGTTCATCCTATGCAATAAAATAGTAGGCTTGAAACTTTATCTTCCATGCAATTTCCCATCTTCATATAGCTCTTTATGAAGAGTGCTTTGGTTTAGTACTACTGCTCTCATGATTTTTCCTATCATCCGTTCAAGTCAAGAGCAGTCCCAGATGAATTGTTCTTCTATTCTCATCTGAGAAAGAACACTCAAAACAAAGTGTTCATACCCCAGACACCATCAAATAAGTGACATCTTCCTGCAGACAAGTAAATTCATCCATAGGTGACAGAAGCTGAACAATGCACTAAAACGTGGGAAATAGTTCAGCGTTTGTGCAAATGGGCCTTTGGTTACTTAGATACCTAATCTAGACAAGTACATTGAAGAAGCAACTCTGGGCATCTTGTTATTTGAAACAGTGAGCCCAGTGCCTGTTGTGCCTATTGAACTGTGGAAATTAGATGATTTTGATGAGAAACTGATTCATAGGTGTTTTATTCTCCTCACCATAGTTACCTATTTTAGAGAACACTTGAGCCAGACTGATCATCACTTATACTTGTTAGTTTGCAGTGCAATGTCTGCCAACAACTACTTGAATTAGTCCTTGTTTTCACATGTATATACATGCTCCAAATGGATATAGACTAATATTTAATGCTGCTTTTTGACAATAGAGAATATAATTTGCAATGGATAAATGATACATAAAATACCAAATGGATACTAAAAACTTGCATTCACTTGGAGAAATGTTTCTCTTGTCTTGAAAATTCTAGCTGTCATCAAAGGACAACAGTGATTTTGAAGTGTTATACAGTTAGAAATCTTTTGGGAAAAACATTTTAATAGATTTTTTGTTTCTTAATATATGAAGCCCTTGAGAGAAAAACTAGAACCTGAATAGAAACCATGTGAAAAAGTGGATACACAAGAAAGACCTTGTCCTGAGATCTTTGTTTATTTTGGTGATGACAAGCCTGAGGACTGGACATGTCAATGATGTGAATGTCTGCTGTTCAGAGCTTAGCGTCTTAGAAATTAGCTTAACAGGAGAGGAGGAAAAAAACAAAACACAAATCATGGGTGGCAATAGAAGCACTGAAATGTTACTTATCACTGTCTGAAAACACAGCAAATCCTTTTCCTTAGATGTAATGTTTTAGTTCAGACCCATTTTTCTTTTACTGTAATGTCTTGTCTAGTGTTGGGAATGTTTGAGGGCACAGTCTTAAAGTACAGATGATCTTTGCCCAAGAGAAATTCTTTTCAAATGGGGTATTGGTCTGTTCTTGCCAGGAATAGCACATGAATAATACTGGAACGAAAATGTTCAAAACAGTGGAAAATACCTCTCCACGGTGAGCTTGCTGTGCAGTATGGAATGCTGTAGAAACTGGTACAAGTCAAGTATCAGGTGTGATAAGCATTAATTTTCTTTGGTGTATAGCTGGAGACTTGAGGAGAACACCTAAAGCTCCCTTGATATTACAATAAGTATTAGTTAAAAATTTTCAGGAGAAGGCATTCACAGAATCCCTTGAAATGTGTCTCTGCAGGCTTCATGAATTTGACGAACAAGTTGCAGCAGTTCGTGAAGGGATGGCCCGTGTTGTTCCAGTTCCTCTGCTTTCGCTCTTTACAGGATATGAACTGGAAACCATGGTATCAATTTCTGTTTTGCTACCTCTGTCAGACTAACTTTTGAGTTGGATTCTTCATTTGTATTTTACTAATCCAAGATTATGGAATAATAAAACCCACATTTAATACTGTTTACAGTGCTTACTCTGATTGCAAACACTTCGCTCAAGGAAGGACTAGAAAATATTTTATTGCTCTCATAGTGTTCAAAAAGTTATTTTGATATAGCTGAGCAGTGAAGCAGTGACGGAATGAATTACTTGCGGAGATTTAAAAAAAAAAAAAAAGGGAATTCCAAAACTCCATCAACCCAACAACAATAAAAAGAAAAACCCAACCCACTAAACAAAATCACCAAAAAATCCCAACCAACCAACCAAGAAAGAAAAAAAAAAAACAAAACATGGTAAGATGTATTGAATTCTGAGAGCAGTTTGGTGGGAGATCAGCCCTGTGTTGTTAGAGGTGAATTGGAGACATTCCTCCTAGGTAAATTATTGAACTCTTTATGTGATTCAGGAAGATGAAAGAAGCGTGTTGTCCCTTGATGGGAAGATGTACATTTAGTATCATTGTAATAGGAGACTGTGTACAGTACTTCAGATACCTGAATTCTCATTTTGTCAGCGTAAAGGCTGATTAAATATTTTAAGAGAGTGGAGGAAACAAATCACCTGCAATTGATTTGATCAGACTTGTAGCTTATCGTTATATTCTCTTTTTCAGGTATGTGGAAGCCCAGATATTCCACTTCACCTCCTGAAATCTGTAGCAACTTACAAAGGAATTGAACCAACTGCTTCCTTGATACAGTGGTTCTGGGAAGTGATGGAGTCGTTCTCCAATACCGAGCGATCTCTCTTCCTGCGTTTTGTGTGGGGCAGAACAAGGCTGCCCAGGACTATTGCAGATTTCAGAGGGAGGGACTTCGTTATTCAGGTAAAGTGTGTGGGATGGGGAGCGGGGCTTTTAATTTAAATAGCTAGAAGTGGAGGAGGAGTAGCATGACTGCTGTGGTTTAACCCTGGTAGGCAGCTAAACACCACAAAGCCACATGCTCACTCCACTTCTGCCAGTGGGATGGGGGAGGAGAATCAAAGGCAAAAGTTTGAAAACTCGTGGGTTGAGATAAAGACGGTTTAATAAGTAGAGTAATAAATTAAAGTATTGTTTCAATATTTATTTGTGGTGTGGGCAGTAAATCAAAAAATACAGTGCTGTTTGTTTTTGACAGGTATTGGATAAATACAATCCTCCAGACCACTTCCTTCCCGAGTCATACACTTGCTTCTTTCTCCTGAAGCTACCCAGATATTCTTGTAAGCAAGTACTAGAGGAAAAACTGAAATATGCCATTCATTTCTGCAAGTCTATAGACACTGATGATTATGCCCGGATAGCGCTGACAGGAGAGCCAGCTGCTGATGACAGTAGTGATGATTCTGATAATGAAGATGCAGATTCTTTTGCTTCAGATTCTACGCAGGACTACTTAACTGGGCATTAAACCAGAAATAAAGTAAGGGATATAGCTGTTACGAGCACTGAGGCAAAATGCCAAAATGATAACGAAGCCAAGGACAGTTTAGGGCTCAGAATATAGAGTATGTAGTCAGAGGAATCTTCTGAAAGTTGGGAAAGTGTGTTTGCTACTCATGGTAGGAATTAAGGGTTACAGCTTAAACCATCAGCTTAGAATGAATGGCACAGTATACGGGCATTTAACATTTATTTTAAGAGCTGAAAGTGGCCCCCCATAATGCTGCACTACATTTAGAACCTTTGTGTTTACTGAAGTGTTGTAAATGTTTATATAAATAAGGTAGTGCAGCATCCAAAAGGCAGTGAAACCTTTTAATTTGTGGGTGCAGTAGTTTTTTTCATATTAAGTGTTGTGTTCTGTGTATCTTGATTGTATATTGGAAATACTGTGCAACAACTGAATAGTATTATAAATATTTCAATTAACTTTACTAGAAGTTTGTTAAAATTTTTTGAACATTGAATTAACATTATTCCTTGAAATTCTTCTATAGATAATAAAAATGGCCAATAGTTTCACCTTCACCCCTGGTTTGTATATTTTAGCTTATGCATTATTTATCTAAAATTTGATACCTTTCTGTGAACAGCATCATAATTCTTATCATGGAAAGTGTACTGTATATAATTTGTGCCATGTAAATGCAAAAGTTATAATTTCCCTCCAAATAAAATTCTGCCACAGAAAGAAGTGCTCTGTGTGTGTGTGTTTTAATGGCTGTACGGCTGTCACATGGAATGAACATTACTTCTACTCATCCGAGAAGGGTTTCTGCAATTCACAGTTGTTGGTCAAACACTGCTGCTGTTCAAGGAATATGCACCAATAGTAAGGTACGTTGCCATTGACAGAAGGTGAGCTGTAGTAAACTCAGAGCAAGTCTACATGGCACATTAACAGCAGTGGTTATGTGCACCTTGTTTATGCAGTTGTTCCAAATGCTGCTGTTGTCAGTAATGGTGAACTTCATCTCTGGGGAAAAAAAATCTCCTTTCAGGAAACGTAGGGGACTGATGTCTTCAAGTACCTTCATGTAGAAGAAAATGACAACATACGTAATGACATATGTACAACCTTGTCCCTGAAAACCTTGTTGCTAACAGTATTTTCAGAATTGAGTGGAAAGTGATGTTCAGTAATAATTAGGATAGGTATATGCACGTGTTTATTTAAACTCTTACAATTGAGAATTGATTCACTGTGATTTTTTAGTGCTTGTATGTGACTTCTACTCCAACTTTAAATATTAACTGCGATCATGAAATCATTTTTCCTGAGACGTAATTGGTATTTCGAAATAGTGGTGTAAAAAAAAAAAAAGGCAATGACTTTTATCTTTGCTGCTGAATTCAATTTCTTCTGAATATCCTGAGGTAGAGTGGAGAGTCTGGTACAGAAGTGCTCATGTGGTTGTCTGCTGTCCTTTGCCATGGTAACACAGGAGCCATTTAGGCATCAGCTTGATCAAAGAGATTCTGTAGTCAGCTTTTCAGACGTGATGAATGAGTCATGCCCAAATGCCACAAGCCCAAGGACTTGAGACCAAGTTCAATTGCCATTCTTGCAAAATCAATTTCAGGAGTGTACAAACTACTATAAAACACAGTTTTAATGGGGTGTGTCACTGGGGGCAAGGAGGAATGTGACTATCAAGAGTTTTTCTTCCAAAAAAAGCAGAAAGGACCTATTTGTTTTGTACAGTAGCACGTCCCATTGTTAATTTGTGGAGGAATAAAAGAAGGTTTTTAAGCTTCCTTCTTTGCTTTCCCATCCTAACAGAAGAGTCCGGGGTGCCCTATTACAGTGTGAAATGCTTGTCATCTATGGCCTGTCTTAAAATAGTTCTGAGTAGCCAGTTGTTTTTCTTTAATAAATCATTGTTTGAGTGTTGAAAAAATGGGAATTGCTCTTATTTAGCTTTCAGATGTAGGTTCTTGAGAAGGAAAAGGACTCAGCCTTACAAATGAGTTCATGTGTTAGATCCCTTTAAAAGCAAAGGACCAGATGGTGGTTTGACTTTTATAATAAAGCTTTACAATTGTGAAATTGCAGGATAATAAAAGAAAAATCCCATGTTCAAAATTACTTTGTTTTCTGAGCGAATTCCCCACTCCTCTAAAGCTCCTTAATGGCTGCTGAACAGCTTGACAATATGGACAGGAGGTCATTGGGCCCCTCGCGGAGTGTAGAGGACATGCTCTCTATAACTTTTATAACCATGGTATTTGTTGCTAAACATCGTGTTAGTCAAAGAAATTTTCAGGCCAGTGTTTGTAGGTACCTGTCTCCCCTGAAAGCATCTTTTTCCTGTGCAAAACTAAACTGTGCAGCACTCTTCTAGGAGAAAGGGAAGCAGGAGCTTTCAATGATCTTAATGATAAAATTCAATGATCTTATTGATAAAATGCCTTCTATTTTCAAATACATCGTTTAAGGAAAATGTTCAGGTGTGTAGATCCTGTGGAAGATTCTGTAGAAGATCCTGTAGAAGATCCTACTTCCTGCAGAAGTTGCCTTTCAAGGTTAGCCTTCAATTAAATCTTGTAATTAAAAAGTAAGATTTTAAGTAAAACATTGCAGCATGGTGCTGGAATGGGGCTCAGCTGGGCTCAACTTACACTCAACTGGGGCTTGAGAGTGTAAAATTGGTGGCCAAGTTATTCAATTATCCAGTCATATCCTTACTTGAAGTGAAAACTGCAGTAAAAGCAACTCGGAATGTGACACAAACTGCTCAAATACTTGTAAAAGGGTCTGATGATTTACCTCTTTGGTTCAAATGCAAATCCTGATGGCAGGTCTGCAAGTTCATCAGTTCTGCATTTAGTCTTCTGATGGCCAGGGAGCAATACAGTGCAAGGACTTCACAGAAACACAGAATATAATTGTTTCAGTTGTTTCCTGACTCTGGTAATCCCTGACCAGATCTCTGGTGAGAAACTGTTCACACTGGGCAACTGGATACACTCACTACTGATGGCAAGCCTATATAACGAGGGGCTGCAACACTTCTGGAAAATAAAGTATAATCCTATCTTGGGCCTTTCTTATTCAACTGTAATGACTTTATCGGCGTGTGGGCAAAAAGCACCAGCATGGATTGGTCTCAGTGGCATCTCAGAGTTCGTTTTCCTGTTTAGCAGCCAAAAAAGCACAAAATTAGGATGCTTGTGACTAGAGCAGGCTGCTCTTCCTTCTCACTCTTGTGAAATGTTTGACCTGGGGCCAAAACATGCCAGTTAATACTTCTGAAACCAGTGTGCCATTGGTCTGAAAGTGAGAAACACAAGGATGACCAAATAGAGAAGGCTGTGACTTGTCTTCCTAGGAGACAGACTTTTAATTAATTTCTCTCTGTTAAGTTTTTCACTGCTATTTGGAGGAAAATATGCTACTTAGCTTCGGAAACGGATCTGTTTTGAGCAAGTTCTTCCCATAATTTCGAAGTGATATTTTTTTCTGACATTTGTTCTGATACGTCTGGCATTTGTGGCATGAGCATGTGATTTGTGAACCACAAATTATGAAACTGTTCTAACACCGCTTCGCCAGTAGGACTGGCCCATTAGTTAACAGATAAGGCAGGTTCACTTCATTATGGCTTTTGGTAACTTCTCTCTTCGTTACTTTTGTAAGGAGACTAAAGTCTCTCAAATGAGGTGGAGGTAAAATTGCATCCACGTGTTATGTTCCATCTGAACCTTGAAAAACTTTTCAAGTAAGAATCTTGCAAGTGTCTTTTTTTTTTTTTTTTTTTAAATCAAGTTCATCACATTGACTTAGAGTCATCCCTAAAAGTAAACTGGAGAACAGGCTCCATGCCCAAAATGAAGCTGATAGGTGAAGGGTTGTCTGAAAGAAGAAATTAAAAATATGAAATAGCTGGGGGTGGGGGCAGGTGGGATTTGGGCTGGCCTGGGTGAGTTGCTTTTTCTCCATGCTCCTGTAGAGGAAGGGATATTTCTGGGGGACAACTGTCTAGACAAAACCAGGAAGGAGATGAGGGGATGGATGTACAAGTCTGAGAGGAAGAAAACTGCACTACACCGGTGGCCTGGCTGGTGCGGTCTGGACGTGTTCTGTCTTCTAATATTCTCATCACAACCTCCCCTTTTGTGTGTTGGCCATGTTTGTGTGTTCCTGTAATCGCTCCCTGGGCGAGCTGCCTGTAGAGGAGCTGACACTGTCCTTCCACACCTTACAAGTGTGGCCAGACATGATTTATTGTTGGGTTGTGCTGCTGAGGAATCAGCTGTGTGGCACCCTGTCTGGAGATGATTACTGAGGCATGGACAAGTTGGACGTCAAAATGTCAATGATGATGACAAGCAAGTAAAGAAGCACATTTATACCCTATAGAGTGAAATACTCTCTTCAAGAGCAATTTCAGAGTGCTGATGTGTGTCTCACCACGACTAAGTAGACAAGTGGAAGATGTGTAGAGAGGCAGAAGGCGGCTAACTGCCTGCCTGTGCGTTTGGGGAGGGTCTGGCCTGCAGTCAGTGGTCTGACAGGCTTTGAACTGTTTCCAGAGGTCTCCATCTGCAGATGTGGACCAGATTTTCTGTCTGGGGAGCGGGCTACTCTGGCAATTCACGCTCCCAGACTGAATACTGTTTTTTTATAGATACGGGATGTAGGTAAATGAAGCTGTGGCCTGCATCTTCTCAAAGAACATTGGGATTAAGGAGGAAATGATTGATTGTCTGTGGTTATCCAAAGCAAGTTTAGAAGAAACAGTAGCAATACTTGACACCCACCCACCACCACGATTTGTAACTGTAAAGACAATTTGCCACCATAATCATCCGTCTAGGCAGGTCAAGAATTTGAGTTAATAATACAGGTTTTAAAAATCTTGTTAGACATCTCTTGGTGATGATCCGACAATTATTGATCTACTCTCAGCCAGGCAGCTGTCCAAACCATTCTGTTGAGTCCTTTCAGCTTATTTGTTATTCCTGCAATGCTTTGTTCTTTATCTCCAAAATGTGTTTCTGGTAGGTAGGATAGACTCAGCAATTATACCCTCTTCATCATGTTCTAACCAAGGTGCCTTGAGACATCCAAACTTACTGCAGACAAAACCCTTTAAATCCCATCAGGATTAAGCGAAGACACTGAAACTTTTCAGCTTTTCCATTGTGGACCTGCATTGGCTCAACAGGATCTTTTCTTCTTCAGTAACACCTTAACCAGATGCTAATTCTGCTGCTCACGCAGCTCTCCCCAACTCCATCAGGGCTTGGTGATTTATCCTGTGGAGTTAGATAAAGATGCACTGCAGCTCAGTGCTGCAGGAGTCCCCCGGTGCCTTCCTGCAGTGGTTTTTTGGTTTATGGACGTACAGCACAGCTGCTCTCACCTAAATCAGCTGCTAACCCTCTGCTGCCAGCTCTGTTTAATACAGCAGTGTAGATACACCTGTCAGCCTTGGGGGAGAAAATAAATGGTGGAGCAACAAAGCAGCAGCACATGGCAGTCTTCCAAGCAGCTTGGGAAGTAGCAGCTGAGTTAAGCCATCACATTTGTATTTTGTTTCTCAAGAAACACTTCTGCACTAAAATCCTCTGCCCCAAGGTTGCTGCTGGTTGTTTTTTGATGGGATCATTTCCTTCTTCTGTTGAAGTTGGCCCCGCAACCAATTGCACTGGTCCAGTGGGATGGGAAGGGGGAAGAACAAGCAGCAGGGGAGAGCAAGTACCTCTGAAACATCCCTGCCCTCAAGTCCTCCCTATCATTCCTCTTTAACAACCCTCTGAGACTGTAGGTATCATCCAAAATGTTTGCCCTCCTCTAGGCTCCATGGGACAACCATGCGTGATTGGGGCAGGGGGCTGGAAAGCCCAGCTTCAAGGCTTCTGCTGTCGGAGCAGAAATGGCACTGCCCCATGGTATGGATAACGAGAAGTTGTGTAAACTCATTTAACTAAGAGTGACTTGCTCAAATGATTACAGTGGGAAAAGCAAATATTGTTAAACCCAGCTTGAGGTTAGTTACTGGCTTTCCTGGAGTCTGTATGAAGCTGATCTAAATTTTTTATTGTGACAATATTGACAATTTCAGTGGGAAAATGCAATCCTGTGGCCAGGTAGTTTGTCTTTCTAGTTTGTTATGCACAAATCCAAATTAACTGCTGTGAAAATGGTGGCTACTTTGGATGGCAGTAATCTATTTAACCATGTGTGTGCGCTGTAAGAAGATTTAAATATAATGCGTTGTATATGTTAGAAAGGCCCTGTAAGAAACACATTTATTATAAAATTCTACATAAAAAGGCAGGTATGGCTCCAGATGACATTGGTCTTGGCTCCAGGTACTTGGCTCCAAGACTGGGCTCACCTCTCAGTCTTGGTTCTACAACTAGAAGTGCCTGCATGCCATAGGATGTCAAAACAATCCTGATGTCTGCTTTCAAGATGGCCTTGCTTTGATTGCAGGCAGTTTGCAATGGTGTTAAGAAAACTTTGTATGATCATGACCAGCAAAGAAGTCTTCAGGAGGTTTTCAAGCTTCCTCTGTGGTTAAGGCACAGGACCGGGAGTCAGGAGATCAAAGTCCCCCCATTGTACAGAAATGCTATTTCAACACATAGGCTGCATTGATAGGAGTGATCTCATAGGAGTGCTACACACACTTCTTTGATGGGGCCGAGGAATTGTTCCCACCAGCCAGTGCATGGTGGAAAACTGGCTCGTCCCACCTACAGAAGGCTGCTGATCAGAACAGGGAGCAAGGACGGGCGCCGCCGGTCCTCACTGCTCTGGTAAAACGTACGTTGCCATGGCCATGAAGGTGGCTTCGAGTGGTGAGCACGGAGTGGGCAGAGGAAAGGGCAGTGATGGCTGCGATTGCTTGGGTCACATTGTGTCACGAGAGCTGGGAAGGATGTGGTCAGCATACCCGCAGGCAGGAAATGCAGTGGCACTGCCCTTGTATGTTTTGAAACAAATGAATGTTGGGGTATTGTTTGCCAATGGAAAACGGTTTGAGAAAATATTTTTGTACAGTAACAGGCTACAGAAATAGCTCACAAGCTCAAAATGTGCTTTGGGATATCTGTCTGTTTTATGCAGGGCTTTAAAGACGGAAGCGGGGAGGACAAAATCCCTAACTAGAATTTGCTTATGGGCTGTTTAATTTGAAAGATAGCTGTACAATCTGCTTCTTTCCATTTGGGAGTGGTACAAACCTTGTTATCATCTTCTTAACTCTTACAGAATAGTGACAATTGCTGCCAAGGCCTTACTGGAGGTGGTAAAACAACTGCCTTGTGGCACCTCTGGGAAATTCAGGATATTTTGTAGTCTCAAAGCTATTCTGAGACAGTAGTGTTTGCAGCAGTACTCAGGGCCCCCTCTACACATCAGAGCCTAGATCCAGCATCCCATCTGCTTTTAGGAAAGATGTAGTTTGCAGCTACTGAGCACTCGTTTACTGACATGGCTGGTTTTGGGGTCATTTTCCTGAGATTTCAGTAACTTGTCTTGCATGAAGAAGATGTCAGATTCTACTAATAACATCACATTTATGGTACTGCTGTGCTGGGAGGGATTGCAAGGTATCTGCTCTGGGTTAAACATCACCTTGCTTGAAGAGCCAGCTTGGAGATGACTGACTGCTCCGAGAAGGGGCTATACCTATGTGTGGGGGTGGACAAAATGTGGCCATAATAATGAGACAAATAATTCTAAGGACAGCGAAGAAAACGGGACAAAAGAGATAGTGCAAGAATGAAGGACAAATTTGAGGTAGATTTGAGGGCTTTTAACACTTTGACCTCACCTGAGTCTCCTTGTTTAGGTTAGAGCAAGATGTAGCCACTGAGCTCACTGGTGTCCTCCACGAAGATCCTGCCACAAATTGCAGCTGACATTTTTAAGCAGTGAATGTGATGATGTACATATAGCTTACTCATGGCTTTTAATTTTTATTTATCTGTTTAATTATTTATTTATATTTTTGCAGGACTGTGTTAAAAAAAGCAATGGGAATAGATGAAAAGTATGTCCCCTTGGTCTTGCAAAAGCTTAAAAAACCCATGTCCTTGCCTTCCAAACAGCCACATTCAATACTAACTGGTCTCAGTTGGCAAAACTACTTGCTGTTGGATGAAGGTCCTGGGCAACCTGCTTTAGATGGCCCTGCTTCTTCAGGCCATTGGACCAGGTAACCTCTAGACATCCCCTCCAACCTCATCTGTTCTGTGATTTTGAAATTTTCTGATTTTTTTTTTTCCCATAATTGTGTATCGAGTAGACAATCTCCAGAAGATGAGGTCCCAAGTGCATCTGGGATTTTTGCATGGCAGAGGACTTTTATCTAGAGAGTTATGAATTGTCCTGAAGTGAAATGATGTTTTCCTACCACTGAAATGGACTTTGGTTTGCCAATGTTGGGAAGGTCTTAGCACCCTGTGTGAAGAAATGCGTTCTTCAGAGATGAGCATTTTCACACAACTCAGAAATGTGAGGTTGGCTATCGTCCAGAGAGAATACTCCTTCAAGTGATGCAGAGCTGGTTATCTTTTGGCATGGCATTTGATTTGATAGATTTACATAGGCAAGTAGGATTTTTACTAAATTTTTCAACAGTCATTATAGCCCTGCAGTTTTCTGTCATAGGATACTGGATCCTCAAAGAAGTGAATAACCCATGTCAACCATGATGAATTAGCCCTTGAAGAGACTTGACAGTCTGTAACTAGCACAAAGAAAAAAAAATAAATAAATGCAAACAATATAGAAGATAGAAAAGGAAGAGAAGCCAAAAATAACCAGTGGGCACTGCTGCATCTGGAACTTTTAACAGCTTGGTTCCATTCCCAAAGATAAGGGTGCTCCTTTCCCAGGTAGAGTCAGAAACAAAAAACTGTGAACTGAATTGAAAGAATGACTTGTGAAATCCACTCCTCTTCAGGTTTGATGTGTGGATGAAGGTGAGGTGTTCTTATAGGAAAGTTCATGGTACTCAGCTATGCATTAAGGACGCTGGAAAGAAAATTCTTTTCACCAGTCTGGCAAATGTTGTGTTAAACCCTGCAGGGGCTGGAGATGTTTCTGCTCAACCAGGTTAGCATGATGGATTCTGTGAAAAGGAAGATGACAGGCTATGTGTAATGTTATAACTTTCCTAGCAGAATCATATATAATGTTTGTATAAATCATATGTATTTATGGAAAAAATAATAACAGGAGAGAATATGTAACTTTGATGGGAAGAAGAAACCTTGTCAACCACTTTTATACTTCATTGAGAAATGCCTTCTTTTACAAAATTTCAGAAAATTTCCCAGTTTAAGCAAACTAGTTTCACATCTGCTGTAGACAAAAACCTACGCTCTGCCTTGCACACATAAATAATGACAGCATAGCCCTGTTGAACTGAGTCCACTCTCCTGGAGTAATTATGTCTCTTGCTCTACTGCAGATCATCTCTGGGTGGGGAACTGGAGAGGAGGCACACGCTGTTATTCTGGACTATAAGTGGAGATTGGCATAGGCGCAGAGAGACAGGGGTGTGGAGCTACGGAGCAGTTCTTTCTCAATGGAGATAAGGTATTGACACAAATGATGTTTGTAATTGCCTCAGCTGAGTTATGATTAACCCAAAGGATATGGGATGACTTTTGAAAATGAAGCTCCTCTTATACAACAAGTACCATCTCATGCTTTTTCTGATGTATGTGCTCATGCATAAAAGGGTGTTCAGTCTTGTAATTACTTCTTGGATAGTCACTTAAAGGTCCTAACAGCCCTTCTGGCTGCTCTCCTCTCCTCTCCTTGTGTCCCTGAAACAAGCCATAGCCACACAGCAGCTCCCTGGCCTGTGAAGACAGGCAAGTGCTCAGCATGTGGGGCCGCTGCGGTGGCCGGGGGCTGTGGCTGGAGCCAGAGCAGCGTCAGATAGGCAGTGAATGCCACCTTTCAGGGCCTGGAACTGAAAGGCTATCATTGTTATCTGTGTCTCTCCCTGACCACATCTCATGACCTGGTGTGCAGAGCCTTACACAGTGCATCCAGGCACAGATGGGAGGGCTGGGATGTGTCCCTGTCTCCTTGCCAGCAATGTGCAAGGACTTAAAGTTCATGAGCACTCAGCTCTTCCTTGGAGGCCTCCCCACTGCTGGCCAGGCATACTCAGTGCTAGGCTGACTGGTGTGATGAAAACCTTGACATGAAGCACTTGGAGACCTCCAACAGTAGCCATCAGGGGTAGGTTTGTCTAATACCAGCGGGGACTGAATGATGTGATTACCAGTACTGTCTTAGCCTCACCCTGAAAGAAAAAGAGCATGAGGTTGGCTACCAGGGGTGGATTTCCTCTGATTTTCTGTGCTGCAGCCTTGCCTGGATTGAACAATTTGTTCACCAGAAAGTGAATCTTTCATTTAAGTTCACTGGATAATTTAATTTCTTTTGTTTGGTTCCAACACAGCACAGACTTAGACTGTCAGCTCAAGGTGGCAAATCAACACCTAACTTCTAACTTGCCACTGAGCATACACTGTTGCTGGAAAACTCTATTTTTTTCTGCTCACTACCAGTGCAGAGGAAGCCAGCCTGTTGTCACACATTATGTCTGGCCACTTTGCAGGTATAAACTAGACTAGGCATTTCTTCTGCCATGTCTGTTACCTGTCTACTCTTCCCTCTGAGAAAAAATTATGCTATTTCAGGTTGGTGCCAAGCAGATTTATGCAACTGTGTTTTCACCACATCTGCTAGCTCCCACTACTCTTATCATCCGTCTCCTCTCCAATCTCCTCTCTGTTGCAGACAGGCCCTCACAGGGACAGCAGACAAGAGGAATAGCCAGGAAGAAAGTTGAGGAGAAAGGAACAAAGCCTAGTAAAGAGCCCAGCCACTGCTGGACTTGGGCTTGTCAGAGCCTGGCGTGCATTTACTTGGGGCAGCTCCAGAAAACACGGGCAAACAAGTCTGCAGCTACAGGACACCTGCCTGAGGTGGACCACACTGTTCCCAGTTAGGAAGACCCCATGAAAAGTCATCTCTCTCTCCCCGTTCACTGTGCAGGAGGGAAATACAGGCATTTCCCTCCAGAGGACTACTCAGCTGAATCACCCAAGGCCTTAAAAATGTAGGTGTCTATGGTGAAAGTGTCCATGTGTGAACTTCATGTCTATTCTCCCTGTTTTGGGATGTGAATGATTAATCAATACAGTCAAGACAGTCTTGAGAATTTTTAATCTCACCCTGAGGTGGACACCCAGATGGGGCTGGGGCATCGTTTCTCAGACTGCATGGACTTTGCATCTCCAAGGATTAGAAGAGGGAGTTTAGACCTGCAGTTTTCATGTAGACACCTTAAGTTTGCCAGCACAAATCCCTCCTACCTTATGGTGCGATGATTTTATCCATTAGAGGTGTCTGTATCTGTATTAAGTGTTGGAGACTGGTTAGACTAGACACCCAGATTTTAAACAGATTTAATGGAAGTTGTGGCCTCAAGTGTTTTCTTGAATGTGGGCCTGCACTGGTCAAAAACAAAAGTAATATAAACTCCACATATCACTGGCTTGGCCTTTGTGTGTGTGTGTTTTTCCTAAATCCCGAAGGAAGATGTGGGATTCCTAAAAAACACACCACAAGTTCCCCAGAACTAGCTTCATTTGGTGTGAGCCCTGACACTGCTCTTCCCTGCCCGTGCCCTCTGTCAGGCACTGTCCTGTCATGGTGGACAGGCAGGCCCAGCACTATTCCCTGCCTCCCCCAGGCCTCAGTGTTGAGGGAACAGCCCTGGCATGGCAGGAAAGTCTGTCAGGAATGCAAAACCCCCTCTTTGCTAGTCTGAGCCCCTCTCCGCTAGTCTGAGCAATGCCACGTCCACACAACGGCCGGCCTGTTCACAGGCTTGCTGTTCCCTACCGAGAAACTGATGTTTGCTCTGGGGCTACAGCTGGGACTTGCTGCAATCACGTGGGCGATGATCTTGTTTAGTTATCTATTTATTTATCTATCCTAACTCGAAAAACAGAACTACATGGAAATTTTCTCCATAAAAGAATTTATGGAAGGCATTGGGAACCCTGTTTTTTGCTCTGAAAATATAGATAATGAAACTAAAAACATGCTTGGTTTCCTTCCCAGCTCTGTTCAGTTCTAATCCATGGAAACCGAGCAGTTTCCAAGCTCAGTATTAGAAAAATGATCGGTTTGAATCCAGACCCCAGCTAGCTCCTGTTATACTGTACAGCCTTATGGACATGAAATCCTAAATTGAACTGAGCAACATCGCAGCTTTCTCTTTGCAGTCTTCTGTGGACATGATTTCATAATTTAGCAGTATTATTTGTTATCTTTTTGTTCCCATTGTGTGACGTTCCACATAGTATCTCAGCTATGTGCTGAACACATTTTTAGGGACATGAGACATGAAAGTGCCACTTTCTCTAGTGCAATTATGTGATGATGCTATGCAGTTTTTTCTTAAACTTAATAAGAGAATTAGGGAAGGAAAATATTTTTTACCTGCAACATAAATGAATCCAACAAAACAGCATCCTCAGCTTTCATACTTCTTGCACCCAATGTATTCCTGGAATGAATGAGGACACTTGAAGGGAACTTATAAAAAAGATGGAGAGCAACTCTTTGCTCAATCAGATAATGACAGGATGAGGGGGAATGGTTTTAAACTAAAAGAGGGGATATTTAGCTTAGATGTTAGGAGGAAATTCTTCACTCAAAATTTTTCCAGTGCCTCACTCACCTCAGATGGTGAGGCACTGGAACAGGTTGCCCAGAGAGGTTGTGGATGCCCCATCCCTGGAGGTGTTTGAGCTCTCTTCTTTCTTTCTTTTTGTTTATTTCTAAGCTTGTCTGCCCCAACTGCTTGCTGGTTATATTTTCCTCTCCACCTCTTCTCCTCAGTCATCCTTTGATTGTCGTGCTAGGAACAGACTTTATAAACAATTGAGTGGTCTCATATTATGGATTCAGACCTTTCTGACCTCTGCTGACTTTGTACTCCAGCCTCTGCATTGATGCCTGCTTTTCCATAACCCACAGAGTCATTCCCATACTTAGTGTTTGTGTCACAGCTTTGGTCAAGACCTGCCTGAACACAAGCTGTATAGCTGCTCTCCAAGGCTCCAGGGGATGAGCTGCCTGCCTGCCCCAAGGTGGGACCCATCCTCCTGTCCCCATCTGCCCTCTGTCTGCCTCAGTGAGATGTCCCCACACACCCAGGCTACATGGGCAGTCCCTGCTACGAGTCAGTGACTGGCAGAAGGGAAAGCTTGGTTTTGTGCAATTTTGTTGAAGTTCCTATTTCCCTTGCTTTATGGATCTACTAAAACAATAATAAATCCTTGATGCATTTCTGTCCCATTTCTCACCATGCTCAGACATCAGCTCCGGTTTCTCAGGACATCACTCAGGGTACTGAAGTGCACCTATTATCTTCTCCTGAATCATGGAGTCTTTCAGGTCTGCCCAGGTTTCCACAGGATTGGCAGCTAACTGACTTCTGAAACCCCTTTCTACCATCAGGTACTCATCTGCTTCCTATTTTTATTTTGTCCCAAACATGTTCAGTGTATTTACTTTGCCATTATCTATTTTCCCTAAGGATATATTAGCTCCTATCTGTGCTGCTGGACAGCTATCTTCTGTTCTTGCAGATTGGTGAGGAGTAGTTAACTGACTTAATCACTTCAGTACTCTTGTCTGGGTAGACTTGACTCTTTCAGACTCATAACCTGGGAGAGAAATGCTGCAACTCATTTCCCTGTGCACAGTGGCCTCCAAATTACCACAAATTTATATATGGATTTTAGATTAGTTCTACATTTGCCAGGGAATGCCCTCATTTCTACAGCTAGATTGACAGTTAAAGATGTATAGGAAACATGCAAATGCATAGCTTGAATTTCCCATTCCACTAGAGTGCATGAACTTTCTTCTTTAACATTGTATTGTTTTCCCATGGTGAGGTTTTGGTAGTAGAGGGGTGTGGAGGTAGGTTGGTGCTGCAGGGATGTCTTGCATGAAAAGAGACCAGGGGCTGCCCCCATGTAGGACACAGCAGGTTCGAGATGGCTCCAAAAGAAACCCACTACTGGGCAGAGCTGAGCCCATCAGCTGGTGGCACCACTGTGAAATCATATTTCAGAAAGGGAAAAAACTGCTGTATGAAAGCAGCTGGTAAAGTGAGTGAGAAAGTGTACAGAGAAACAGCCAAGGTCAGTGCAGCAGGAGGGCAGGAGGTGCTCCAGGCACACAGCAGCTGTTCCCCTGCGGCCTGTGGAGAGGCCCCTGGTGGAGCAGGCTGTCCCCCTGCAGCCCATGGGTCCCACATGGAGCAGATCTCCACGCTGCAGCCCTCCCATGGGTGGAGGAGCCCACGTGGAGCAGGTGGATGTGGCCTGGAGGAGGCTGCGGCCCATGGAGAGCCCCCGCAGGAGCAGACCCCGGGCCGGAGCTGCAGCCGGTGGAGAGGAGCCCACGCAGGAGCAGGGGGTCTGGGGGGAGCTGCCGCCCACCCGTGGGGGACACGTGCTGGAGCAGTTTGCTCCTGGGGGATGGATGGACCCTGTGGGACGGAGCCGTGTGGGAACAGTGCTTGAAGAGCTGCTGCCTGTGGGCAGCCCCTGCAGGCTCAGCTGGGGAAGGACGGCATCCCATGGGAGGGACCCCATGGGGAGCAGGGGCAGGGAGTGACCATGAAGGAGTGGTAGAGACGAAGCATCAGGGACTGACCGCAGCCCCCATTCCCTGTTCACCTGCACTGCCTGGGGGGAGAAGGTAGAAGAGCTGGAAATTAAGGAGTGAAGTTGAGCCTGGGAAGAAGTGATGGTGGGAGGGAATACATGGGTTTGTTTGTTTGTTTCTCACTATCCTACTCTGTTTTTAATTGGCAATAAAATAAATTGATCTTCTCCATGTCAAGTCTGTTTTGCGCATCACAATAACTGGTGAGTGGTCTCCCCATCCTTATCCTGATACACAAACTTTTTCATTTTATTTTCTTCTCTTGTTTTTCTGAGGGTGGGGAGTGACAGAGCAGCTTGGTGGGCATCTGGCAGCCAGAAAACATCAACCCACCACAAACATATAAACGTCAGAAACATTTCTTTTGATTCCTGGAATTTCTGCCTGGCTGTCCACTGTTAATCACAGAACCATATAATCACAGAATATCCCAAGGTAAAAGAGACTCACAAGGGTCATCATGTCCAACTCCTGCCTCCATACAGAATCACCCCAAAATCAAAATATATGTCTGAGTGTTATCCAAACACTTCTTGAACTCCTGCCACCATCTCAGTGAAGAACTTTTTCCTAATATCCAAAATGAATCTCTGCTAATGCAGCTTCATGCTGTTCCCTTGGCAAACTGAACAGTGTGCATCCCTTAGGTCTATGCCTTCCTAAAATACTACTTGTATATCACTATACTGATCAGTGTTGTCTTAGTCACTTCTTGCCCTGCTTGCTGACTTCTGTGTTGCATCTCATCTGTAGAGATGAAAACTTCATCTTTTTCTGTTTGTGCAGCATCTCCTGCTTTGGGGTCCTTAGCCACAGCTGGAGCATCTAAGCAATAGAAACACAAATAAATGGTGGCAGAGTTGGAGGGCTGAATAATTTACCTTAATAAAGGGATTTTGTGTGTGTGTATCAGAATAATCTTTAAAAGGAGTACTGGATCCACATGCAGTGGTTTAACTCCAGTTGGCTGCTAAGCTCCACAGAGGCTCTCGCTTAACCCCTCTCAGTGGAATGGGGAAGAGAATCAAGAAGGGAAAAAATGAGAAAACTCGTGGATTGAGACAAAGACAGTTTAATTAGTAAAGCCAAAGCTGCCTGCAGAAGCAAAGCAAAATAAGGAATTTATTCACTGCTTCCTGTCAGCAGGCAGATATTCAGTCATTTCCAGGAAAGCAGGGCTGTATCATGTGTTAGTGTTACTTGGGAAGGCACACGCTGTAACTCTGAATGGGACTCCTTCCTTCTCCCTTCCCCAGTTTTATTGCTTAGCAGGACACCCTAAGTTATGGGATATCCCTTTGGTCAGGTGGGGTCAGCTGTCCTGGATGCACCCTCATCCGCTGATGGGGCAGTGCAAGAAATGGAGAAGGTCCCGAGGCTGTGTGTGCAGTGCTCAGCAGCAATGGTGTGTTATCAGCACTATTTGGTCACAAATCCAAACCAACACCATACAAGCTGCTGTGCAAAAAAAAAAAAAAAAAAAAAAATTAAAAAAAAAAATCTCCATTACAGTGAAAACCAGTAAAGCTTTTCTCCATGAAATTGGATGGAATGACACCTGTTTGTTTGTAAGCTCTCCATAAACTAATATTTTCATGACAATTATGTTTATGGTGGTGAAAAAAAGTATGTGTCACTGTACCTTGAGGAAGTCAGCAAGTAGCCCTCCTGTGATATTGGTTGTAGGTATAAATAGATTTGCATTCACAAAACATGATTGGGCTGCCTGAGTTACAGAGCTGTCAATGACTTCCTCAAGCCTAGGCTATTATCACCTTGATGTTTGTAGACGATTAGACTAAGTTGGAACCTATTTTACATCAAAAGAGCAGACATTACTTGTACTCTACCACCCCAAAAAACCCAACACACACAAACAAACCACAAAACAGCAGCAACAACAACCATGAAAAAACAAACAGACAAACAAAAAAACACTGAAAAGCACACTTTGGAACAGTTAAGGACCTCCAGTAACAGCACAGATGGAATATCATAATACAAATTGTGCAATGGTCCATATTATCACATTTTCTCACCAGACTCATGCAGCAAGCACCTCTCCAGCAGCAAGAGAGAAAACAGGTCTTGGATGTACAACATGGATGTGCATCAAATGAGAGTGCTGGAGATACCTATTGATGACCTTATGGATAACCATGAGTCGAGCTGGAAGTGTTCATCTCTGCCTTGAGTCTTAGAAGGTCAAAAATAGCTGCGTATCTTTCATGAAAAATTGCTTCTTTAGGAAGGCTCAGCTAGCAGAAACCATCATTTCTACTTAATAAAGCAAAATGTCAATAGTGTCATTTTCTTTGTGAAGAATTAATTTTATATTATTTTTCCTTTTCTCTATTCTGCTCAAAGCTATCATATTAATGTAGCATCTGTTCTTTCTGTTGGCATATACCGTATTGGGACTGGGACTGTAGACAGACAGGACTACAACATTGTTGTTCTGCCAATTTATATTTGATAAGGGCAAAAAGAGCTTGGCTGGTACAGTGCTTAATTAACCTTGCATTGCGTGCTGCAGTGGAATGTGTAGATCTTTGAAATTCCAGTATAAAGAATGAGAATGAGTATTTGTCAGGATAATCTTTTTAGTACTCCCTTATGGCAGAAAAGCAGAAGTTACTTTTCTTCCCTTTCAAATGCTGGCTGTTTTTCCTAGAGAAAACGGATAAATCTGCTCTTTTATAACTTCTGTGGCACTTTAACAAGGGTACATTTGCTCTGTCCTCCTCAGGACATTTTTTCCTGCTTCTGGCCTGAACTCGAGGCAGCGTGTTAAGCGTCTGATCAGTGAAGCTCATAGCAATCTGTTTACCCTTTCAGTCTTTGCCACTTGTTACAACCATCTCAGGCTTTGGAAGAGCTTTGTTTGGGCAGGGAGTAACGGGTGCTGGGAGTGAAATGAATGCTAGTTCCTCACTGAAATCACGTGATGGCAAATCTGGGAATTCCTGCTTCATTTATGAGAGTGCACAGGATGAAATGTCACTCTCTTCTCATCTAGAGATGCTTACTACAAAGAGCTGAGCTGCACTGCACACCAACAAAGCCATTCATCCAAACAAACTTTCTATTCAGAAAAAAAACAGGCATCTTGCAGCTCCTTCAGCTGAACCAAGTGTTTTATTTCTCACTTCTGTGCACCTTGTTTTTTTTCTTCCTTTTGGAGATCTTATTCTCAAACAAAAGGACCACTTTGGGACTTCTTCCAAAACGCAGGTAAAATGCAATCTTTCTACAAGACATTTTTTTTTTTCTAGGATAGTTTAATGCAATTCTGTTATTTTGAGAGAAGTTTTAATATGCACGATAAAATAATACATATTAAAAGTTACTCTAACTTTGCAAACAGCACAGAGTTTTCTGTATAACATTTATATGTACCTGAGCATTCAGCATTTTAGAACATTAATGAAACATGTCAAGTATATGTTATAAAATTCAGTGCTTCTTTCAGCTGCATTTCCTTTTACCTCTGCATTTACCTTTCCCAGAATATTAAATATTTAAAAAATTCTTTTAACTTAGCTTAGATTGTAGATCCTTTGGGAACTCAAATTTCACTTAACTTATGACATTTATTTTTTTGCTCTTCCTATTGCATTTATGTGTAAGAGAAGTAGATCAGACTTACTATTTGGGCTGGGTATTCTGTAAAACATAGACACACTTAAAAATATATTTAGGTCTGCATATTGAGGTGACACACAGATGTTGTAGAGTGAATGCATCTCTAAAGTAAAATGATTTAATAAAAATGAATGAAGTAGTTCATAGAATACTACTATTACTTTTCAGAAACATTCCTTTTCATGCATTTTACTCATGTTGATTGTACTTGTAACAAGCTCTTGTGATTTTTCTAGTTGTCTTGCTTGAGTAGTCTTGAGCAGAAAGAGAGCAGTCTGTCTGACCAACAATGCGCTGTTCTGTTCAGCGCTGCATATTTTGCAAGAGGACAAGGGCAAAGCTGCCCTCCTTCCCAAGAGTTTGAGATTTTACAAAGATATGAGCATTTG
The DNA here is from genome assembly GCF_009819795.1 of Aythya fuligula. Taxonomy (NCBI): domain Eukaryota; kingdom Metazoa; phylum Chordata; class Aves; order Anseriformes; family Anatidae; genus Aythya; species Aythya fuligula. The sequence continues at coordinate 137,221,542 of NC_045559.1, forward strand.
GATTTCAATGAAACTTAAGGCAAGAGATCAGCGGATTAATCAGTTAAAGATAGCTACATAATTTTAATGGGGAATATTTGTATAATGTATTTCTTTCAAGAACAGAATCTAGTACTCATATAAAACAGAGACTAAAGAGCTGCACCTTTCAAGAAACCTGGTTTGGCTGATGCATAGGAAACTCTTCATATTTCTCAATATGGTCACAGGTGGACATATTTGCTACCTGAAATCTCAGATAAGGTGTTTTCACATCTTCCTGTCAGAGTTTGTGGTTGTTACATGAGGGCAGCTCCAGAGTTTTTATTGACAACTCAGCTTTCACTGCAGGCTTTGTTCTGTCAGTAGGAGGCTAATTTGGACCTCATCTGTTCTCTGTTGAAACATCCATAAACTTTCTTCTGGGTTAAGCAGGTCACCATAAGTTAGTTTTAAATGTCACTGGAACAAAGCAAGGAAATCATGGATGACAGAACTGCTGAACAGATCCTGGTGACATAATGAGAAGATTTGTCTGGGTGATGGGCTTTTCCTGCAGCTAAATCCAGGAGGAGAAATGGTTCCTCACTGCAAGCCTTTGGGAGATGCTGTTTAAGTAAAAATGGATGAAAAATTTGGGACTGTGACTCTGTGAAAATAATGTTGAGAGACAAAGGAAGAGTGGAGTATTAGTCTAGGGGATTTGCCTATGGTTTTCCCTCCAGAAGGTGTGTTAAATAAAGGTAAAACCCACTAGGAGCACTGACACACTTAAACTTTTGCCCTTTTTTTTTCACTGGTAGGGAAATTAAATACAGAAGGGGTAAAAACGTGTCACCTCTGAAGAGCCTTGTTAGGCCAAGACAATGCAACAATTAATTCTCTAATTTTTCCCAGTAACAATAGCTGGAGAAATACTGAGACAAAAAAAAAAAAATAAAAATCCACAGTCTAATGATTTTTCCTTTTCTTTGTGACTGGGTGCTTTTGCCAGATCACATTTTCCCCTGAGGATTAACTTTGAACTGCCAATTAAAAGTTATTGCTAAATCCTGTTACAGCAGAAAGCCTTTAGGTTCTCACCGTTAAGACTTGGCCATTTTCTCTCTCACAGAATAGATTAAACTGCCGTGGCTTCAGTAAATTATTTTTACAGGATGTTGTTAGTACTGCAATAAAGTTTGCCTATTGATACAGCAATGACTCAGTTTCTTTTTCGAGAACTTTACAAAACCATGTCAGCCCGTCATACTTACGAAAGAAAGCTACTGAAGTCTGTGTGCCAAAGGTTGGATGACCCTTCCTGTGATTTTTGGGCAAACAAGCCACTGCAAAAACCCTAGTATTTTCTGACAGGCACCAGCTGTTATGGTTAGGGATTGCACGCTGTGTGTGTCTCTGCTCTGAGCAGGGACAAATGGAGCATTATTTCAGAAACCGCTGTGTGGTAATGGTTGGCAGATGTTTGCATTTTTAATGTGGTCACTATAGGATCATCACAGGCTTTCAAATCTCTATGTCCAGCTAGGAACAGATCAAACAAGAAAGAGGAATGAGCCTACTGACATTTTAATTTGCCCGAGAGAAGAAAGAAAACATTCTGTGTTCACTAGAAGAGCTGCAGAGTGCTGCCAAAACCATTCATTCACTTGAAGATGTGTGGAACATAAACATATTCACTCATAAATCAACCTTCGGACTTTCATGTCCCTCGCATTTCCACGCCTTACCTCTGATCCTAGACCTGTGATCTCACTGAAAACACTGGAATTCTTAATCCCTGCAGGAATATGACTGCACCCAGTGTTTTCCTTCAAAAAGGGCAGGTTACAGCAGGGTACAGCATCTTCTGGTTGACTAGTGACCTTTTTTTTTTTTTTTAAAAAAAAAAAAAATTCATTTAATTTTTAAGTCATCTGCACAGCACCTATTGAGAGTAAAGCTAAGCCGGCAGAAATCCTCCTGCAGCTATCAATGGGTTTAGGTACCCGGTCTGTGGTATTTCAGGAACCTACAAAAAAGAGCAAAGAAAGTATTGGAGAGGGGACCGAGATAATTGGCAGCTTTGGCCACAGCAGGGAATAGTGAAGCCCTGGACGTATCTCTCAGAGAAGACGTTTTTTAAAATGGAGCCTCCCTACAAAAGTACCTGATCCAGGATCTATTGCAGTGTCATAAGACCCTTTAGCTATGTGGCATGGAGGGGTCTGTCGTGCACAGATTTTTCTTGTGCTTTGCCAGCCTCGCTCTCCATCAGCAGCAGATAAGATACCCTTATCTTCTTCCACGGCCATATGTGTCACATGTCAGAGGTTTGCTGTGTCACCCAGCTCAGCACTGTAGCCATCTTATTTGATGCTCATTGCCTTTCATTGGTTTGCATAAACACATGACTTTTACTCTCTTGGGAAGGCTTATTACTGTTGTGCTTTCTTGATCTGCAGAAATACCAGCATACCCTGTGGATGCTACACTTGTGGTCTCTTGTGACCATTTCCCTTCACTGATGCAACCTGTAGATAGCAGAGAACTTCATCTCTTTTACATATATCATTACAATTATTTAATTTAACATAGAAAACCCATCTGCTACATTTCTGTTTCTGCTACATTTCTGGTTTAATCAAATAAAGATTCCTGGCATGATAAGCCTTATAACCTTGTAATTTCAAAATTGAAAGCAGCATTGATGATTCTTTTTTTAGTTGACCAGGCTGTGATCTCTGTTGTTTCACACAAAGGAACAGCACTTTTGTTCTTGTTGCTGTTGTTGTGGTTGTTTTTTTGTGCTAGTTCCCAGCTATTGAATTCTGCCCAGGCCCAACAGGACTGCCTTCTGCTAATACCATTGCTGTGGTCCTGCAGCATGCAGGAATGAGCTGGGGCCTCATTCATGCCCCAGCAGCCTGACAGGGATGCCCTGTACAGAGCTCTCTTCCTGGAGGAATGGTGTTGGGATCATTGCTTTTCACTGGGTGAAACAACTGCACCCTCAGAAATTTTAAGTCAAATATAACATTGCTTTGACCTGTGCAGTATTTTCTTTTCCATCATTCATGGGCTGATTTGTTAAAAGCTCATTTTCTTTACCTGTCATCAACCTAGGAGGACTTGCAGCATACATTTTCCTCCCAGTCATAGAGCCATTTACATGACTTTTGTTGGCTTTCTGGTGACGGATTAGCGTGGATCTGTTAAGCACAGTGCAGGGAAGCGGCCATCCCTCAAGACAGCTGCACAGCTGGGCTGCACTTTGTGTCCTGCCAGGAGCAGCAGGGCGAGCGCCGTGAAGCCACTCTTCTCTCTGCCTGGGGCAGGGGCTGGCTCTGCCCCATTGCTTCAGCAGAGAAGCTGGCTGGAAGCTGGCAAAATCAAAGCAGAAATGCAAGTGCAGCAGTTCCTGTTCCTTGAACACCCCCCAAAGGGCATTTATGGGTGATTTTTCCTCTGAAAGAGGTTCCCTTTCTATTGCAGTGAGGTCCAGCACTTTGTAATTGCTTGTCACAAAAATCCAATTTAGTTATGGCTTTGTTAGCTTACAGGTTTGTTATTTCTTTTATTTTTTATTTTTATTTTTTATTTTTAGCAGAACAGCACAATCGGTGAAAATGCTTCTTGAACACTATATTTAAGTCATAACACAAGCACCCTAAATATGTAGGAATTTTGTAACATTTTCTTGGGGCCAGGGCGGTGATCAAGGGAAAAAGTACCCAAAGCAACTACAAGTAAAACTGGGGAGGCATTGCAAATGTTCAGCATCCAGCATGACAGACCTCTGTCAAACTACTACTGCTCTTAAACCACAGGCTCTGCTATGCAAGACATTATTCATAACCTGTAGGCATATGTATAGCTGGGGCATCTCTTTGTCTGCAGAGCCAAATGTTCTGTGCTTCTGAATGAGCCATTCCATTGTTTGCACGTCTATCCCTAGTTATTTGTCTTAAAACTGGTGTCTGGTAATTTCAGTCATTGTGGTTCTTTGCAAGAATGCTGAATTTTTTAGTGCCAGGCAGGCGTTATTCTATAGGAGCTGCTGCAAATTTCACAACACTGTGGAGATATCATGACTGATGGCTAATTTAGAGATTTGTCTTAATCAAGCTAAGCTGTGTTCTGCAGACAGAAATATTTGCCTAAGTGGTATCTATTTATCATCTGTACTCTCCATACCATATAGCATTTTGAATACTTTCCATTTGTATTTAGGAACATATGCAGGAACATTTCTGGTTAAGAAGGCTGTTTTTAAAGCAAGAACAGTTTCTACCTGTTTTGTAGCTCTGGCAATCTGGTTTTGTGCCCCAACATGGGGCACAGAAGGTTTGAGAAGAGGATAGATTTGCTTGGGGTATGGAGTGTGCTAGACTGAATTTATAGATGTTATAGCTGTTTAGCTGCTAATAGGCAGGCTTTTGTGCTTGTCACGGGGCTTGCTTGCCTTACTGTATGTTAGAGTCCAATGCTTGTTAGTGGCTGCTTTTGCTTCTGCCATTTGCTCTATTCCTCGTCATCTTGCTTTGCTGTGCCTGGGAACGCTTTGATAAGAGCTGTGGTCATCCACCTGGGCTGGCTGGTGGCCAGGGCATTGCTGCTGTTCCTGTGCTGCTGCTCGGGACAGGCTGGAACTCCAGAATGAACTCGTGCCAGAGGGACTGGGACCTGTGGATGAGCCCATGTAGAGCATGTACATCCCAAAATGTCTCTGGCCATGGGTAAGTCCACTCCAGAGCAAGCACACCTCGAAGCATCTATGGCCAGGGAGAAGTCCATGCTGCAGCAAGCACACCTTGCAGTGTCTGTGGCCGCAGGTAAGGCCACACCAGAATACCTCAAAGTGTCTGCGGCCATGGGTAAGACCACAACACAGCAGAAATGTCTGAAGACACCTCTGAAGGCACCTCTGTGGCTGATGGAAAAGGCTGCATCAGAGCAGCCATGAGCACCTCAAAGTGACTGTGGCTGTCCATGCCACATGTTGCTTTTGCCTGACCTAGTAAATTGTCATTGTCTTAACCCATGAATTCTCTCACTTTTACCTTTCCAATTGTCTCCCCCATCCCACCTGGGCAAGTGGCTGTGTGGCACATAGCTGCCTGCTTGGGTTAAGCCATGACATAGTGTTTAATATTTGATTTTAGATCTACTATTTATTTTTTCCCCAAGATCCACAGTCTTGTGTTGATATACCCTTGCCTGATTTGCTTTAAAATTTCATAGCAGGCTGAATGAGGCTAATTTAATTTATAAGCTGTTCCTTCACCCCGGAGATACAATTTCCTGCTGAAACCACTTTTCCTGGTGCATTGCACTAGGAAGCCGAGCAGTGCAGGAGAAAAAATATGTTTCATCATAGTCAGCAGTGGACAATTATCTGTCATCTGAGCTGGAGCTGGGTTGTGATGGCTCCTCATGTGACAGCTCAAGCCTCTGGTAGAGCAGGGTCTCAGGGGCCTGCTGTCAGTGTGCAGGGAAATGTGGCCTCCTCACACCGTGGGTTCATACTCAGCTGCTCCTCAGGCTGTCTGTGTTTTACCAGGAACACTTCTCTGCTGGCTGAGGAATTTTACCTCAGGGTCAGGCCGGTCAGCTGAGGAATGAATGTCAGCCAAGTGCTCTCGCTGCTGTTGTGTGTTGCCTGGCCCTCGCCTGGTATGGCTTGCTGCAAGCTTTGTGGTCTTGGTTTCATGTGCTTCTAGGTGAATGGGGGCCTGGTGTATGGTGTAGTTTCAGCTGAGGCCTTGCAAGGAGGAGATGGAGGATAAACTTTTCAGAAAGTGTTGATAAAATAAAATAACTTCTATCAGTTTTGAAAAACAACCTTATGGGTTGATAGGGAGATACCCAGTTCTGCCTGAGCCCTTCCAGAACTGAAATCAAGCTTGTGGTCCTCAGAAACTGTAACATTTCCAAAGCTTTCCCATTGGTTCTGAGAAGAAATAAAGAATTTGGGAATAAGAGGCAGACGACTTCCAGAGGTCCCTCGCAGGGTGAATTGTATTTTGTTCTGTGTCCCCCTTCATTGTGGGGCTTCAGATGGCTTTAAATCTTTTGGGGATGTAAGAAATCTCAAGCTGCATCATCCACACAGGAAATGAATGCCCTGACCACAGGCTGCCAATTCTCCTTTGCACCAGCCCAAGAGATACGCAGAAACTTGTACAGACAACTCCTCTGCAGAAACTGGTACAGCTCCAGCAGCTTGTACTGGTAGATGGCAGCAGCAGAATACCTGGAGTCATGTCACATGCCGTGCTGGAGGGACGATCAGATAAAAACTGAGCTTTGGACTGAACAGAGATTTTAATCCAACTCTGCTGTATTTGCAGTAACCGCTTGGTCTTTTAATGTTTTAGGGTCTGTCTTTTGGTTTGCTTTAACCAGAATGTTTGCAGCTTTCCAGGAAAACCCTTCTATTAATAAAGCATCACTTGCAGTGAATTGCCATGGGCCAGAAGCACTTTGCAAGAGGAAGTTATGAATATTTGGCATTTTTTTTCTGCATTCAGAAAGTGGGCTGGTCAAATTCATGCCACAGAAATGGACAGAATCATAGAACCACAGAATGGTTTGGGTTGGAAGAGACCTTAAAGCCCATCTAATTCCAACTCCCTGCCCATGGCAGGGACACCTCCCACCAGACCAGGTTGTCCAAAGCCCCATCCAGCCTGGCCTTGAACACCTCCAGGGATGGGGCATCCCTGGACAACCTGTGCCAGTGCCTCACCACTCTCAGAGTAAAGAATTTCTTTCTAATATCTAATCTAAACCTACTATTTTTTTTAGTTTAACGCTATTACCCCTTGTCCTATCACTACACTCCCTGACAGCTTTCCTATAGGCCCCCTTTAGGTACTGGAAGGACACTGTAAGGTCTCACCAGAGCCTTCTCTTCTCCAGGCTGAACAACCCCAACTCCCTCAGCCTGTCTTCATAGGAGAGGGTCTCCAGCCCTCTGATCATCTTTGTGGCCCTCCTCTGGACCCGTTCTAGTAGGTCCACATCTTTCTTGTGCTAGGAGCCCCAGAGCTGAATGCAGGGCTCCAGGTGGGGTCTCATGAGAGCAGAGCAGAGGGGGAGAATTGCCACCCTTTCCCTGATGGCCACGCTGCTTTTGATGCAGCCCAGGATGCCGTTGGCTTTCTGGGCTCACATTGCTGCACATTGCTGGCTCATGTTGAGCTTCTTGTCAAATCCTACAAGGGCCATGGAGAACAAAGCTACCATCACCAGTTCAGGAGCCGCAAAACCCTGGGGACTGGGGAAGGCAGGACATGAGATTCAGGGTGAAGGAGGGCAGCTCTGAGCTGCCCTGGGATATCTACAAGCAGATTCACCGAGCTGTGCCTTACCTTTCCTTAACACTGTGCTTCTCTCTTTATTAGGTCAGTTCTCTAAACCTCTCTCAGTGTCTCTTAGCCATGTTGTCTGCTCCTTTGCCTTCCCTTTTAGACTGTCTGTATGTGACACACTCAAATGCAGTGGATGCTTCAACTTCTATGAAATGCCTCACTGGGAAGACTGTGCTTTAGCTTGAGCCTAGAAAATGTCCTTCTCAATAATCTGAATGGTAACTGGCCATAACAAATCTGGAGTAGCTTCACACAAAATCACGCCTAACTTGGCCTGGGGTTGAGCAGGGACCTGATGCGTGAAGGGACAATTCTCATACACTCTTTTTTTCCTGTTTTCAAGGAATTTCTCAGCAAGCATGTTCTAATTGATGCAGTGTGTCACATGATAGCTTGTCTTTGGCCAGCATGGGATATATTGGTGTTGTGTATGCACAGTCTAGCACCAATACATGCCAAATATGAGGGTTATTACTTCAGACTGTATATCTTTACAAAGGCTGCACAACTATAGTGCTTCAGGAATACCACATTCTGCTAATTTTTTCTGTGTATCATGTTTTCATTACATAGTCCTTTTCTTGTCTTGGACATACAGGCTGTTTGAGTGCTGGGACCCAGTGCATTTGGGTAAGTCTCTGTAAGGAAACGATCCTAGATGACATGCCCCAGATCCTGATGAAATTCCTCTCAGCATGCATCAAAGATTGTATGACCAAGGATTAAACCAGTGACTGTGTTTGTACCTTCCCTCTCACTGTTACCATTTTTTTGCATCTCTTTCTTATCTAATTGTTTATGGCGTGGCTGTGGCAAACTTCAGCAGCAGGCTGAAGTCTCAAATCTGTCACAACATGCATGCTTCACCTTCAGTAACTCAAGTGCTCTAAATTAAATAGTAAAGCAGTTCATTTGCATGCATGTAAGAACAGCAGTGAAGCTGAGATTTTCCAGCCTTGCTCAATCTATGAAGCTGCAGCCACCTTCATTTTGATTTCAGAAGTGTGTATTTTTCTGTTTTGCCAGGGGTGCAAAGGAGAAAGTCTTTGCCATTGACTTCAATAAGGATGAATTTCAAGGGCACCAAGGTTTCATCCAAACCATTTTTCTAAAGCAACGTTAGGATATGAATACCCCAAAAAGTTGTCCAAGGAAGGCTAATGTTCAACACTGAACAAGACTGGTGTTTTGTGAGGCGGGACCTTGAGGTATTTGGGGTTGCCATCTCCAGGATTGGCATGGAGGCCCCACTGAGAACCATCAGAGGGAAAACTCTGGGGAGAGAGCCAGCACACCCTGACCTTGCTTGCAGGTTTGCAGAGACAACTTGCTTTTGTGTTCACATCCAAAGACCATCATTTCTTTCAGGTACTAGCAGGTCAGGAGGCAGCCCTTAGCTGGTAGCTGTTGTGGTTTGTGCAAAATTCTTGGTTTGGGCAAAAAATTTGTGGAGATGCTTCATTTCTCATGGAAAACAGCACAGAGGGACTGCTATTGCCACCAGTAAACCTTTTTCCTGGAAGTTTCTCTCCCCAGTCAGCTATGAAGATATCTCCTACACAACCCTTTGACAGCACAAAGCTGACACCACACACAAAATCTCTTGGTTTTTGAAGAGTCGGAGCAGGGCTGCTGTTGGATGGGCAGCCCAGTCGCCTCTGTTTTAGGTGCCTGTGTAAAAACACAGTGTTGGTCAGAGACATCCTCTGCAGGGCTGTTGGACAGACTGTGCTCGTGCTGTATGCAGGAAGAGCAGCACATACCTGTGTGGGTGCCGGGACAGGCAGTGCTGTCTTCCTGGCAGTTCATCTGCTAAGCATAAGTGCCCATGAGTGCCAGTGACCCCATGCCATCCCCTTTGTCAAAAGGGTCTGTTTTAGCAGCTTCCCAAGGAGAAGCAAGGTCAAGATATTTCAGGTTTGAAACAAGAGGTGGGTTGACATGAGGAGCACATAACCAGCCATCTTTTTGTTTATTAGAAGAATTTCTGCAGGTTCAGTGCCTCAGGGCAAGGGAGGGAGGCTGCAGACAGCAGCACTTATCAGTGTGGTTTCTTCCTCTGCAGAGTGGGTGAGGTGCTCCACTGGTACCGGAGTCACAAGGAGGAAAGATCTGCATAAGTCCCACCAGCTACAGGGACTGCAGAGAAAGAGCAGAGTCCTGCCTTCTCCTCCCTTGGAGGGTTCATTTTGAGAGTGTTTTTCTCTTATTGCTGGGAAATCCAATTAAAATACAATATCTGGCTAAACTTGCTATCTTTATCCCAAAAGCATAATGAGCTCTTTGCATTTTGTGTGCCTCTCAGCTAATGAGTTCTCCCCTTTTATATGGAAGTTCTGAAGACAGATTTTTATTAAGAAAGGAAAAGAAGAGTCTGAATACAGTACCTTTCAGACATCCTGCCCATGTCAAGAGCTGCCAAAGCATGTAGAGTGCGATTACAGCTTCCTATTTCATTGCTGAAGTGGCTCTATAAATAGCAGTGTTCAATGAAAATTGCCAGCCAAAGCATTGCTTTTTAAGCATGAAATGCACAAAAAAAATCTCAGTAACTAGATTTTTTTTTTTTCCCTAAGCATCCTAAAGGTTTTATAGGTCCAAAAGGAATAGATTACTGTAAGGATTTTTGAAATAACTTCTTCTACTGTGATAACGGTATCTGTTTTTCCTTTTTTTTTTTTTTTTTTTTTTTTTCCCCCAAAGATCTGCAAAGCTACGGTCTAAAAAACAAATTTCAGTTGATACTGACACTCATTAATACAATTCTGGAAAATGAACCCTAAATGATAGTGAGATGAAAGGAAATGTGTAAAGCCAGACTTTCACATAGCTTGGGTTTAAAGGGGACTCTCATCTCTAACTTGCACTCTTGTATCACACATTTTCACATTTTATACAGTTTTCCCAAGTCTTGGATTGAGTAGTGTCCCAGTGATAAGTCTAGATGGGAAGATATTGCCAGTCTGCTGTCCTCAGTAGCTTGTTTCATGTTTCAGCAGTTAATCTATGTGACCACTTAAAAACGTCATAAAAAATTGTTGTATTTCCTGTTTGGATTTATCTGGCTTCATCTTGCAGACATCAGTTTTTATCTTGCCTTTTCCACTAAGTTAAAGTATGCATTAGTACCAGATATTTGCTCTCTGTGGAGGTGGCCTAATAACTGAGTCATCGCTCCATTTTTTTTTTTTTTTTTTTAATGGGACTTTGCAGTAAGGCATTTCTCAAGCCCTTGAATTATTTGCATTGTGAGTTTTCTGCACTGCCTCCCTTCTTCCAAATTCCTTTCCAAAAGGAGAGCCCTAGTACTTGGTAGGAAACAAATTCTAACATGGCAAGAGATCAAACCTCAATACCTGTGTGCTATTTGGCCTTAAGCCTTCAGGGATTACATTTGTCCTTTTTGCTCCATGGTGCAGGAGGATGCAGGCTGAGTTCTTTGTTAAATGCTGGAGCACCTTGCAGGGCCACTGCTCCTTGCTACATAGCTTCACTGTCTGTAAATAGGCTGCACTCTTTGGTCCTCGACCTATTATGTGCCCAGGTCTGTATGCAGAGATCCTTGGTCTGACTGGGCCCAGATGGCTGCCTTAAAACAGGCTGTAATAATACAAAATTCAAACTGCAAGGCTATCCATTAAAAAAAGTGTATCTCATTAATATCAGGGCATATAAACTGAAGCTAAAGGTCTGTATTCCCACAGGGATACTTTTCACAACAGCTGTGGCCAATGCAGGACTTCCAGTTAAACAGCTGTTACCATTTCTCCTTACATTTAGAAAAGAACAAACTTTTGCATTCCTTTTGAAATGTTTTACCTATGTTTATCAATCATTCATGGACTATAGACACCTTTTCCCTCTTCATGCAAATTGGTTTTCTTTAGCCATTTATTTACTGTTCTAGAAATCAAACTAGAGTTCAATTTATCTGTCTTTAATGATACAGAAGAGAAACCAATCTTTTGGCAAAAAGATTTTTCTGCATCTACCCACAGACTGCTGTAAAGTCCCATAAACCAGAAAAAAAATGCTTAACATATTAAATCTAACACATTTCATGAACACTTTCAAAAAAAGTTGAATGTAGTAAACACAACAATTTCTGGACTTTGCTAAGGAATAAATAGTTGAACTACAACTCTGAGCACCAGAGAGACTTGATTTACTTCCAGATAAATGATATTTAGCTTTAAAATGCAGACTACTTGGATGTCAGAGGAAGTTAATAATTTAGAATTCTTCATTGCTGAGTTAACTCAGAACTATTTCTGCTATGAGGTAACTTTTGTGAACTCTGATAAGTGAAAAGAGTATTTCATCTAACAATTATTCATAATCCAGCAATTATCTTTCATGAAGTAAAAGAAACAAATGTCTGCAGTCTGATATGAAATTCATACATATCTTTAAATAACACATCTCCCGAAGTACAATCCATGATTAAATTAAAGACTTTGGGATGCACCAAATTATCTAGTCATTGTCTTCCACTTTCTCATGACTGCTAGTGTGAGATTTCCACAATGTGTCAGGGTAAAAAATAAAAAAATATTACAGGGGAATTGCTGCAAAGTTTAGGTAGGTCAAACAATCACTTTGAAGATAGCAGTCCTTATTTCACCAATCCCAGCATTCATTTACACTGCTTTGACTGTGAAAAGAGGATTTAGAGTAAGTGCAAACACATCTCTCACTGGTTTTAGCGTAGGGAGAAGAGTAATTAGTGTGAATGTCAGACCCAACAGTTTTGTCTCCTTTTCCTTTTGCATTAGTTCCCGTGACCCACAGTGGGAATGAGGTGTCACCTCCTGAATATAGGGACAGGTACTAGGAGCACAGTGGATCCAGTCAAGATATTAGTTTCTTCCAGCACCCTGTTGAGGTCTATGACCAGCAAATTGTATTTTTCTAAGGGTTATTTTTCAATAGGGATTCTTAAAAAAGAGAGTATGATGATGAAGGACTAGAGATTAAAAAAAGCACTGAAAGCTCTGCTCGTGGACTCCCAAGATCCTTCTTTCTGGACCCAAAGTATGCACACTCATCCCAACATCTCAAAAGCTCAGAGCTGTCCTTGCAGTGGGGTCTGCCCTGATTCACATTAGTGCTGTGCTCACACAAGCCCTGTGTGGATTGCTCTGCATGGTCAGGAAAAGGATCTTGCCTTTTGTCAGCCAGTAATGCTGCACTGCCCAACAGCCAGATTCCCCGTGGGAAGTTTTCACTTCTGTTTGAGTAGTTATAAGGTAAATCTTCAAATGAGGAGACAGAAAGAAAGGGAATTTGGATACTCATCTCCCTCCCTCTTCTGGTTAACCTTCCAGTATTGCATGCTCGGTTGGTCTATGGTGAGTTTTTGATTGTATAAGGCTGTCAAGTCACGTTGGACTTAGTGTTTGAAAGCCAAAAATTCTAAAGGGGATGGAGGATCATGTGGCTATTCCTCCAGCCAAGTTTCCCTCAGATCTTTAAGCAGCTAGTTCAGAAATGCATGCTTGCTTTCAGACCTTCTGGAGACTTGGAGGGCACAGTGTTATTGGGATTCACAGAAGGACTTGCTAATGAATCTTCTGTGCAATGACTTTCTGCCTAGGAATGCACCATCTGAAGTGAATGCCAAGGAACATAAGCACTTGTCAGAGGTGGTTGGTTAAGATAATCTGAATGAGAGGCCACTCTTGTTCCCCCTTCCATGAAACGTACTCTCATGTAGAGTGCAAACATTTTGCTGAGAAAATGCAGTTACTATTGATATTACAATGCACTTCCCAGTGCCTTCTGCCTGAGAACTTCAAAACCAATTTACAGCTTTGCTGAGCGAACCTGCTGGATGAAAGTTACTTAGCAGACAAGGCACATCTTTGCCCCAAGACAGACGACGGCAAAGCAGGGAACAGCAATCCCAATTCCTCATCTCCAGGTTGGTGGCAGCTGCTTGGCTGTGGTTTCACTCCCCAAGCACTTAAAGCAATTCCTAGTTGCTGAAACAATGAAGTCGCTTGATTAGTTTGAGATTTTACTGCTCTTTATTTTGGTAGGAAAGCTCTGCTTCTGTGCTGTATTTGAAATATCTTCTTCCCAGGGATACCTAAATAAAATAATTCACGACCCAATTCCCATCAACATGAAATGATTGTCTGCCATGAGAGGAGAAATGCTGTGGACCCGGAGGGGATGGTCTGACATCCCTCCCTTCCTGTATTTCCCCTGTGCATGATCCTGGCAACTCTATCTGTAACCAAGTATCTCTTGCAAGCTTGCATTTTAAGCCTCTGTTTTACATCTTTGAAGGGCTTGATCCAAAGTCGAGTGAAGACAGTGGAAGGACTCTCACTAGCCTCCATGTATTTTGGATAAAGCCCCAAGGCTCACATTCCACACATTTTACCTTGGATTTGGGATTTTCATAAGCTTTAGCACGCCAGAAAGCTGCCAGCTTCTCAAATCTACATCTCATAGCATGTGCTTTCAAGCTTCTTGGTTTTGTAAGAAGTTTTAAAGCTGAGGGAGAAATTAATGAATTTGTCAGGACTGTAACATGAACCAGTGCCATCAACAGTATGGGCACACTAGTTTTATCAATGAAGCTGTGCTTCTTTTAGTGCATGATCATTTGAAAGAAGTAGAAATGGTATATAAAAGCAGGCTCAGTTGCAACACAAGAAAGGCAAAAAGCTGTGTACAGCAGTAGGGTGCTAATGGAACACCCAAATTCCATAAAAGTAAGTGCTAAATATGCTCTTTACTTTTTTTTTTTTTTTTTTTTTTTTTTTTTTTCCCTTGTTTGTTTAGTGTTTGATTGATTTTTTTTTTTTTTTTTTTTTTTTAATTCACACAAGAACAGGTTGTTAGAATAACACTGAAATTTCTAGCTGAAACTGAAGTTTATTAGCTCAGTCAGGTCTTACCCTCTCCCAGCTGAAATCAAAGCATAATGTTCATACAGAGTGAATCAAATCCCTTTGGCTATCTGGAAAGAAGAATAAGTACTAATGATGCTTGCAATCAGTACAGATATGTCCATTTACAGTGGTCATTTTCTGGTTTTCTAGAATGTTTTGCTATTTGCCATGGCCTGTCTCAGAAAAATATTATTTAGCATTCATTCCACTATAGTTTTGTCCTGTGGTGATGATTAATTTCTGAATATAGCCATGAAACCTGTTAGTACAGGAAGGAAAAAAAATATTAATAACTCCAACAAATTATTTGTAGAAAGTAAACTTTTTTTTTTTTTATCATAGAACATAGAAATAGATATATACAAAATACTTAACTAGCTCCCTTAATGTTCCCTCTTGGTTTAATTATCTTGAGTATATTATAGCCAGTGTCAATAAATGAGGGTCAGTTATTTTTACCCACAGGGAAGTAAAAATTCCAGCCACATTAACAGTGTATGAAATATTTACATTCACTTTGTAAAATATAATCATACCTAGTATGCTGCTTTGTTTGTAGTTGAAATAGTAGCTGTGCCAAAGGACATTTCACAAACAAATTCCAGTCTGATAGATACTAGGACAAAGAGGTGTGCTAAAACTGTGTCTATGTCACCGCTACCTCTATTTGCGCTGGGGTTCTGTATGAAAGAGATGTATTTTATTCTGCTTTGCTGTATATTTAGAATATAGGAGAAACCATCAGTACCATGAACTCTGCTCTTCTGCACCTGTTGGTATTTTATTTTTCCATGGTACAGCTGCCAAGGCATATGGATGCTCTAATTCCTTTGTGCAAAGAGACTCCTTATCATCATCTTTTCTATGAAGTAAATTTAGGCTAACAGCGGACAGGAGAAATGTGACATGAACACTTATTGCCTCTCAGTATTCTAGCTGCTGCAGCAATTTCGAGCACCTGCAGTTTATCAAGTTAGACATAAGAAAGATTGACACTGTGGGAATAACAATCATCTAGACATGTCATTCCGGGGGCAATAACACATTTTTCTGCACTTTGTTTTAGGGAGTTTGGTGTTCAGCTTGAAAGTCTGTAGAATAATTGTTAAGAACTTGTAACATTTATTAGCAGACTATGGGCATAAAAGTAATATAAAAATGTCCCTAATATTATTCGTTTTCAACTTGGCAACCTGAGTTTTCTTTTCTCTAAAACACCACTGAAACTAGCCAGGGTTATTTTAATGATTTAAAAGTATAGTGTCAATTAATCAACCCCTTCCTACAGTCTTGCTTTTTACTTAAAAAACTATGCAAATAATATTTAAAGATATAAAGACCTTTATACACACCCAATATGAGACTAGAGCACTGCTACAAACTGTGACGTGTCTGAAGGATAAGGAACCCAAAGTAAAAACAATACCAGCAATCTGCAATCACCAATAAAGGCCTATTAGAAGTCATTTCAGATTTCAGAATACTCTTCTCCAACAGCCTTTCCTGCCTCACCTGTGGTCACCCTGTGCTGCCTTTGCCTGCAGCAGCTGGAGAGGCACAAGGACCTGGCAAGGGCTGTGGAGCCAGGTGTTCCTTGTCAGCCTCTGCCTTGGGACCTCAGGGGTTACCCACAGATGTGCTTCAGGGTGATCTGAGCACATGAGATCTTGTTGCTTTACAATGAATATGTAATGATGGGTTATGAAAGTGCCAGAGAGAAGTCAAAAAGACTCTCAAAAGTCCTCTAGCAAGGCTATAGTGCTGGAGTTTTCCTCATCAGTGTCAATCATTTCATATTCTTGCACAGAGGCTTCATGAAAGGCCTTCGGCATCTCAGCAGGCTAGGTAGCTTTCCTGTAACATGGTATTTGCTATTGATCTCATTTTTAAAAGAATACAGAATGCATTTTTAAAAGAGTAGCATTAACTTTATGGCATAAAAAGAACTTTCATAGCTGAAGGAGAGAAGAAAACTCTCTCTGGGTTTGCATATGGGTCACGACAGGAAAGAGACTGTTTTTCCTTTCGAACCTGCCTGGTTTCTCAGTATGTCTCAACTAAAGCAAAATGCATTTCCTGAATAGTTTTGAGCTACATTTTACAAGTCTCTTCTAGAGTATTTTTTCTTTTTCTTTTTATTTTTTTCCCTAAAGTAAGCCCAAGCCCTAAATCCAAAAGAATCTATTTGAAAGTTGTATCATCTTCCTTCTGATATAGCCTCCTTCTAACACAGCACCCTGCATCTCCAGGCTCATCAGGAACGGTGCTTCTCCCTCCCATTCCCTCCACAAGGTGGGAGCCATTTTGTCTCCAGTGAGGGTGCTTCACAGGTCCTGTGTGCTGATGATGCATCTATAGTTCTTGAATAGTGTTGCCTGACTAAGTTGTCCAGTGACTTGTATTAATACTGACTTTCATTCTCCCTCTCCCTTTACCTGCTCAGCTTACCAGCAAGAAATCTGCTTCAACAACTCTACTGTTTCAGAGATGTGACAGCATTAGGCACATCTTCAAATGGCCAAGCACTGATGTTGGCCTCAGTAACTGTACAGCATTGCTTTGTGGTACAGTACACGTGTCCCTCACCCCAGGTCCCTTGGTGGTCAGTGGGAGATGCAGGAACTTCTGGAGTATGATGCATTTGCCCTGTCTCAGGTGCCCAGGTGAGGCTGGTGGCCAGGGCTTGTCCCTTTCCACGGGCTCTATGGTGCACCCTGCTCCTAATGACCAAGCTGATAGCTCTTCATTTAAAATCATTCCTTCATCAAGAACTCCTCCTAAAGGGCTCCTCAAACTGACTATTTAGATAAAGCAAGAGTAGGGCATTGTGATGCAGATATGCAGGGACATTTTTTTTTCTTAAAAAAAAAAAAAAGCCTAATTTCTGGGGTATCTGAAGCTCTCAGACAGGATGCTCAGTTGCTGTCCTGATGTTGACAGGACTCTCTGTGTCAATGGCATCTTTGACTTGACTGAATGAGACCCCCCTAAACAGTTTAACTTTTTTATTTTACTGATCCTTAAAATCCAGCTGACCACTGCTAATCAATATCTCAAAATACATTACAAACATTACCTGCCTCAGCTGTGTACAAAAGCCCTATGAGATCATTGCTGCCTACCCAGAAACACTGTCTCCCAGCTATTTATAGATATTTTATCCATGAACAACCAGGTGAATCCTGCAGCGGGGGGAGACTCAATGACGGCCAGACTCTCCTCTGCACACCCTAAGTGTGCAAATACTTGCTCTGCGATCACCCCTCACCCCACCAGTGGACCCGCGTGTGGCTTGGGGGACACCCTGCTTTAAAAACGTGTGTTCCTGTGTATATATGCATTTATTTATTTGTTTTTCTGGGGAAAACCCTTTTCTGGCAGGCGGCGAGGCTGCCAGCAGGGGTCAGCGTCTGCCCGCGTACCCGCAGTGCTGCCGCGGTGGCGGTGCCGTGGCTTTCCCCACTCGCTTTTCAGCTACTTTTCTTAGCCAGCCCAGTGGTTTTACGCTTTCTTGGGATGCAATTAGACATCTTCGTTCTGTAAAGGAGTTGCCACCTGGGCTGCTTGGTGTTGCTCCTCTGCTGTGGTTTGCTGCCACTGGTGCAGTTGTCTGTGTGACTGCACTCTAAAAACAAAAATAGCACCAAGTCTTTTTCTTTTGTCTGGTGGCCTGAAAGTGGTTTCTCCCCTGAGTTACTTGTCTATGGTCTCATAGCCTGCAAATGGTGCTATCTGGTTAGTTATTTGAATCAGGACTACACAATAAGCTTGCCCACTGTGCAGCCCTCTCCATCATGACCATCACCATCATGACCAGCCCAAAATCTTCCTCCTCGTACTCTGTCACCAGCCATGCCCAGACCCCCCACAACTTCCCTCACTCCTCGTCCTGAAGCAGACTTCCCATTTACTCACTCTGATTGTCCAGTCCACCTTGCCCCATCTGAGGACCTCCTAGCCTGGCCATCACCCCTCTGCAGCGAGGGACATCCATCCTGCCAGGCCATTGCTCCCGTATCTTCCCTGAGCTCTGTGGTCACATATGGGATGCCAGTCCAAAGGAGGCAAGGCACCAACAAGGTCATGGTCCCATGTGTGAAAGGTCTGAGAAGCAAGGTGTCAGGGCTTTTGCTGAGCTGGGAAGTCTGTAAGACTGTGAAGTCTGTGATCCATCAAGGGCTGCCTCCCAAATGCAGGAAGCCACCAAAAGGGCAGCCACTATCTTGCAGCAGTGAGATTTTGGGGCCTCTGCTGAATTCTTGCAAGGCACTGTGGGTGGAGCCCTTCCTCACTTTCCTGGACACATGTGGGCCCATCCCTGAGTGACAACATAAAGTGTGAGGCCACAGCAAATGGCTCCATGCTGTCTCACCTCCAAAGAAAAGAAGACCCCAAAGTCATTGAAGGAAAAGTAGTGACAATCCATTGTGGCCAGCCCTGCTCTGTAGTCTTCCCACTCAGACACACAAGGGAGGACTGCTCTGTGCAGCATTATTCCATGCAATCACTAATGCCACCCTATGGGATAAAGGAGATCCTTTAAGTAGGATAGGCACAGCTTCTGTGGAAAATAGCAGCAGTGGGATATACTGTCAAATCATGTATGTCAAAATGATTTGTTACACCCTCTAAGCCCAAACCAGTCTCACCTGCTTCCTACAGTTAGAAACACTTTCTGTTTATAAGACAAAACCTACCAAATAAGAAACACTGGGAATTCTTGCTTGCACATCATAGTGTTAGACACCCCAGCACCTTTTCTTCAAGTAAAGTAAATAAGTATAAATAAGCATATTTTGGCAGTGCTGGTGTGGGAGCTTTTGTGTGTGTGGTGTCTTTTTTTGGCTGCAGTCTAGGGTAAAGAATTTTACCCAGTGTTGGGAACGGTTCTCGCCTGTCCTTTGGGCAGCAGGGTCAGGGTTATGCAGGGCAATGGCCTTGTAGGAACAACCCTGCCATGGGAGGACTTCTCAGCTGTAGTGCTGAAGCCCTGCTGTTTCTCAGGGCCATAGATTAGGAGTTGTTACTTTCCTCCCTGCAGCTGAGAAAATTTTTAGGCATCTTTGCCACAGGAGGCCAGTACAGTATTACCTGTCTGACTTGTGGCGAAGCTGTCATGAGATGCATACCCAGAGGGAGATGCATATATAGAAAGCTGCCTTGGTGGCACATCTGCCTTGGGGTGTTCTGTGAGCACTTTGTGAGCTCCTTCTCAGCAGTTTGTACCTCTGGCCTCTGCTTCTGGCACAGGGGCAGGCTGAGAGAGGATTTGGTGGGAGAGAGGTTTATTTAGGCTCGGGTGATGTAGAGAGCCTTCCCAGGCAGGTGATATCTGGCTTTAATTTGCCTTGGGAGAGAGGCTCCTGGCACATCTGAGCCCTGGGGCGGTGAACATGACTGTTGCTTAAAAAGCCATGCTCTCCTTTGCCTGAGCCAGGCAGGCATGGTGGCATATCCTGCTGGGCAGCACCACACATTCCCTCTTCCAGTATATATTTTTTAGAATTTGGCTTTCTGCCTGGTAATGCAAAGGTGACTGAGTGTAAAGGTAATATTTTTTCCAGTCTTGGTGGGAGAAAGGCTTTGATGGATCATGAGATGCACAAGACAGAAAACATACTGCTATGGATATTCTCTCAAGAAGATGTCATATTTTGTAGCCTCATGGGCTCTAAGATTAAATTCTTCTTCATTTTTGATTGCAGAGATGCTACCTTGTGCTTAGTGATACTCAGGAAAATAATGTTTTAAATGATATATTACCAGCTACATCATTTGCCTCCAGCGTTACGTTTTGCAACTAAAATACATGCTACACAAACCCTCTTAAATAAAATAATTCAGATAGTCTGTTGATCTTATTAACATCTGAAAACTTAACAAAAAAAGAAATTCTGTACTAGTACTTTAAAAACAGATGTTCAACTGCTTGGACTGGGATGAAAAGGATAAAAAAGGATAACAAATATTGCTTAAATACTGTATTCATAGGCAAAGTCCAGATGGGTGGTTGCTGGATCAATTTCTAGCTGTGGCTAAAAACCTCTTGCTGGTGTGTGGCTCCAGACAGATGAACCCCAAATGAACTTTCCTTGGCTAAAATCTCTCCTCACCTTCACATGGTAACATCTCACCTATGTCTCATTGCTAATGGAGGCATTGTAAGATAAGAAAAAGGAAGAAGAAATAAAAGTGAAAAAAAGTTCTGTAACTACAGAGAAGTGCAGTCATTTGAGATTTTCTTGAATGGTAAATGCACCGATGTCTTAGAAGCTTAGATACCATGGTGATAGTTGCCTTAGCAATGTTTTAGCTACGTGGGTAATCACAATCAAACCTGTCTCTTGTGGCAAAATGATGCTGTATTATTTTATTTTTTTTTTGCAAAGCTTTTGTGAATGTGCAATAATGTGGTTTATGATTTGGTATCCAGGCATCAGGTTTTCTCTCAAGCTTTTTGTCCTTGGCATTCTTTTATTTTTCATTGATGTTAGTTCTTAAAATAAATTTCTTTCAGGCTAAGGCTCTGTACTTATAAGACCCTAACTGATTTAGTCCTTACTCAACTCAAGATAAAACTCCCATTTTTTGGGGGTGACACGGGATCAATTTTAGAGGTTGTGTTCAGGTTCTTGTCTTTAAAAAAAACTAGTACAGATGGAGCTCATGTTTCCACAGCCTGACATCACTTGAAGGTCTGTATACTTTCACAGCAGGTGCTCAGACAAACCAAATGTTATGAAAAATGTAACAAGTGGGAAGATAGCTCAATTATAATTTACAGTCTTAATAAAACCAGTATGTAAATATATATAGTGAGATTGAAGACAAGAACTATTATATTTTCCATGTGCAGTTTGAAATATTTGCATTCCAAACTTATCTATTAGAGTGGAAGGAAGGTTGTGATTTTAGCACAGGCAGCAAGTGGCTGCCTTGTAGGGCAGCAGCTTACCAGAGGTGGCATAAGGGTGTTGATGGGGTGGTGTTGGCCTCCATGTGCTGTGAGTTGGCCTGCCCCACACCACCAGCCTTTCATCTCAAGGTACAATGCAACAAGCCCAGCTTTCCTGGACTTTTACTCAGGATTTTGTCACGGGTCACCAATATTCAGTGCTTTCCAGACAGTAGAAAATGCCTGGACCAGCTCACTGATGGTGTAGTTGGTACTACATCAGCCATGCTTCTGCTCCTTATACTGGGTGACAAAGGGGGACTTGTATCCTTCAAAAGTTAATTAGTGTTTTGTGATGCGTGCCAGTCATGCCCAAAGTGGGATCCCTGTGAAGGGAGTAGCTTTGCTGACTTCTTCCAGCAATTCAGCACACTCTCCCTACTGCCTTCCCTTCCTTTCTCCTCTCTTTCAAGAAAACAAAGAAAGGCCAAGTAAACAAAGGCTTATTTGTGCTGATGTTTTCCAGGCTGCTAATGATGGCAAGAGTCAAATTAGACAATCTAAGTGCAGGTCCTTATAAAGTCAGGCGAAGAAGATTAGGATATGAGAACGAAGGATACTGGGAATAGAAAGCACTAGAGAAGGATATGCCACCTGGGGAAATTCTGATTTAGATTTGTCTTGCAAGCCCATCTTTGCTTGGAGCCAAGATCTGTGTTTCTATTACT
This sequence comes from Aythya fuligula, assembly GCF_009819795.1. Classification (NCBI taxonomy): domain Eukaryota; kingdom Metazoa; phylum Chordata; class Aves; order Anseriformes; family Anatidae; genus Aythya; species Aythya fuligula. Next base: position 137,243,404 of record NC_045559.1, read on the forward strand.
ATTTCAGTCATTCCTTTCAGGGTCCTCTATCCTTTTTGAGCTGTGCGACTGGGAGAGCTCAAAGCTGCACGAAGCCACAATTGACTTTCTGTTATTTCCATTTCCAGTGATTTCTCCTGCTGGGCCTATTCCCTATTACTGTGCTATTTCTGCCCCATGGCCCTGCAGGTCTACCTGCCTGTCCTTTGCTGAGGTCCCTGAAGGGAGGAGTGGGGACATGCTCCAAAATGGCTGCTGTCCCCTGCCTTTCGGACACACAAGGCTGGCAGGCCTGTGTCCCAGGCTCTTGCTGTCCTCTGTGGTGGCTTTGCCACTTTGCACTTAAATAGACCCATAATTAGGTTCCTCAGCATGTGTTCAAGAAGGGCTGCTCTCTAACTCGGTCTCTGTGTCTGATTTGGGCACTTTGTGGTATTCTGAAGTGCTTTTTTTTTTTGTAACTTTTCACATCGAATTTTAATGATCAAAGTATAAAAGCTTTTTGACTGTTACGCACTAAGTTTTATTATAATCACTGTTAATAATCATATAATAGAACCTAATTTTCATCAAGGTTGGATTCACATTTCATAAGTGCCGCTGGCAGCTGGTGAAATGGCATTTTGTCTTCAGAAACCTTGAATATCTGATCTGCTTAACGAAGGGCTGCTGCCTGTGGCAGCACTTCAGCCTGACAATGGCTTTCAGAGGGAGCTTGTGGGCCGGGAAGGGAGCAGTGGTTTCAGTAGGGCCATGGCCACTGCTGTGGTCAAGGTAAAAGCCATATGATGTGGTGAAATGGCATTAACACAACCCCAAGTATTCTGCAGGGGGAGCCTTTCTGAGTCTGTGGCCTCTGCGCCAGTCCCTGTTGGCCCAGGCCTGTGCCCAGGTGCTGGGTGGCAGAAGAGCTGGCACGTGCAGTTGCTGCATCCAACAGGAGCTTGGGTCTCACTGTCTTCATATCTGATGTTCTGTCTTCATATCTGATTTATCAACAGATAAATCTCCCCTTAAAATTTGGCCAGAATTTTGTTTCCAGTCCCACTTTCCCAATGTTAAGAGGTCTGTAAATCTGAGTTAATTCTTCCTGGCATAAGCTGGATTTCCACGCACACAGATCTTGAAGAATTGGTATTTTTGTGCTTCTGAAGTAAAGCCCAAAGCTCACTGATAGCACTGTGGCTGCATTTGTTTCTCATTAACCAGCCACAATGCCAGCCCACACTGATCCATAAGTGATTATGGCTTATTTTGTGGGACAGGTCAGTGCAAGTTCCTGGAAAATTTGTGGGAGAAAATCATGGCAGACATGGAAAAGGTCTCTTTATATATTTCTGTGCTTTTTTATAATGACTAATTTTGAAGTTACAAAGAGGTTTAAAACTTTGGATTTATTCCTGGTGGAAATAAACCAACAAGAGAGATATCCAAAGGTGCACAAAAAAATCTACTGCTTGGCATTTTTAACACGCTTGTACTGAAGTAAACATTGAGTCAATTCAATTTAGTCCTAATATATTTGTTTTCACTTTCTTTAGGAGAACACCCCCCAGGGACAGATGTACTTGGATAACAAAGATGACAGTACAATTTCTAGACAACAAGAGATGGAGCTGAATCAGACCCCTTCACATGAAACTGGTTTATCTGCAACAGTGGCATCCAAACCGGGGACGAGAAGTTGCAATGAGCTGCGACTATTAAGAGAATATCATGGCATGGTAGCTAGTCTTGGAGAGCCACAGATGCTTTGTGAAAACAGAGCAATAGGGGAGGATGACTGTGTTGCTTTGGGGAAGGATTTCACTCAAGTTCCCATACAGGGAAGGTAAGAATCAGGACAAGCAGAATATTTTTCTTCTAATTCAAATTCATTTTTACTTCCTTGCAAAGAAGATATGTATTGTCAATAAGAAAATGTTTTTTCTCCCACAAAGTGAACAGAAAGCTTAATGGGACATCAGAGCAGTCTTAATTGCCTTAGGAGGGTGGTGGATTTCTGAACTAATCTCAGCTTTAATAGCAGCTATGGGCCCATTTTGCTCTTTTCAAGATTAGACATGTGGTTTTCCTTCCTTGCTTGGTGTCACAAAGTGACATAAAACATACAGGGATAAAGCAGTCTTCAGGCCTCAGCCCCCATCTTTTTCAGAAAGCTGCACCCACCTTCCTGCAAAGGCAGGCAGTAGCTCCAGGCCTTCTGATAACACTTTTCCTGTTGAGTAAAATGTAGTCACTGTGAGTGACTCAGGAATAGGCGTAAAATTAAAGAAACCTCTCTATGCTGTCTTACAGACAAATGTATATCTGATGTTTTATAGTAATATATTAGGGATCGGGAAAGAATCTCCTGAAGTTTCTCCTTGTTTAATTTTTACCTCTCTTGCTCCTGCAAAATATATATGTACATATTTTATATATATATATATATTTATGTGGAGATGAATCTTGTCTGGCTTGTAGTGTATATTTTAGCCAATGTATGTCAGTTGCAATTAAAATACTAATGTTATCTATGTGACCCCTCTATTATGAGTAATTACCCTTTAATCAATGTGACTACTCAACAGAATGCAGATAAAACCATGGATAAACTTTTGCAGGTTCACAAGTTTTTTGACGAGTTTCAGTAGAATAAGTATTAACTTTTAATGTCAATTGTTCTTTTGCTTGCAAAGAAGAGTACTAACCATTAAAAGAGGAGGAGAAAGGAGAGTAAATCTTTTTTTTTTTTTTTTTTTTTTTTTTTTTTTCTCCATATAAAGGTTCACTAAACTGGCATGTCTTTATGGTTTGTTTTAATGCATCTACTTAACTTAAATTGCTGAATTATCTTTCAGGGATAAGATTCCAAGGCTTTCTGAATTGTTCAAATGTGAACTGAGACAAGACTTTCTAAAAAAACCATTTAACAGAACAGAGGATTTATCTCAGTTGCAAAAATTACCTTTAAGAAGGTGTTCTTGAATTAACTGAGGTCCTTTTTTTTAGGGAAGTAGATATCCACCCTATTTTGGACTGAACATTTTCATTTGACTGCAGCATAATCCTCTAGGTATTTTATGGTTAGTGTGTGTGTTGTCTTGAGCTGCCTACCTGTCAAAATGCTTTCTAATTTCCATCACATATTGAAGAACAATACCCTCCAGCTTTTGTTACATTGCATTAGGTTCTCTGGGCTCTGTATGAAGACTGGACCATCCACAGTGGTCCTGAACCATGCACAGAACATCCTTCACACTGAAATAAGAGTCAGACTTCCTCCAGTACTCCTCACTATAGGAAACACAGGCATGTTCCTCTGAACTGCACAGCAAATGAGGTCTAGTGGTGTTCAGTGGGACTGCATCTGTCTGAGGTGTTTATTTACACTGAACTGCACTGTGTGGTATATAGTGGTCTACTAGAAATACAGGTTTTAACATAGTGCAAAACACTATTGAAGTTTGGATTTTGATTTTGAACTTCATTCATTCTCCTCAGCCTTTGCGTAATGGGTTGATCAGGCTCTTTTTCATTAATATCTTATTATCATCTTGGTACATGAAAATGCCTTTCAGCTCATAGGCACCGTGCCATGACACCTTCCCGAGTCCCTTACCTTGCAGGAAGGTTTGACACTGCTCTCTGGCCATGCTTTTTAGGTTAGCCCTGACATTTCCAAAAGCACAGGCTATTTTCTTCCATCTTGTCTATGCATGTACAAGCTATGTCCACAGAGAAAGGCTCTTCAGTCTTCTTGGTGTCAACAGCAGCAGTGCTGCTTCCACAGGAGAAGCCAAACATATCTTTGTGTCAACCAAATCTGAAATCCTCCTTTTTGATCCACTGGAAGGGGGTGATGTCAACTGTTTTCAGCCTAGGAGTTAGTGAGCTTCAAAGGCCACCATAGAAATAAATTTTTCTATAGAAATAAGATGAATAGTAATCCCTTTTAACCAATTACTTTCTGATGCTATTAAAAACTATGTTACTGAAAAAAGAAAGTTCTTCTTTGGAATACAAAAGTGGTGGAAGAGTGGGTAATAAAGTAACCAGACCCTGTTGCATTCATTTCATGTTGTCCTTTTGGTCCCCTTTTTTTTTTTTTTTTTTTTTTTTTATTTAATTTCTGGCTGTACCTCTTTTAGGTGGTCAGATAATATTTTTATATTATTAAAATAAAATTAAAAAATGATGGCAGTTGTGCACTGAGTATATTTGTGAACTTTTCATGAGAAATTAGACAGTGAAAAGAAGGTGATGAAACCAAGCCCTAGAATAACTCCACTTTAGTTACATTTAGATGAATTTGGCCCTGGAATTTGTTGGTTATTTAATAAGATAGTCCTTGGAAATATCTTCTTTAACTTTAATGCCTCATTAAGAAGATAGATCCCCATGATAAAAAATAACATTTTTTTTTTTTTTTTGAATATGCTTGAATTTGTGTTTCATCAGGCAAAACTATTTCTCTCAGTATTTCTCCTGTCTTTCAGTTTCACTTACGTAATGCTCATTTCTGTAAGGAAAGGTAAAAACAATCAACCAAATTCATCTCTTCCTTTACCCTGAATCTGTGGTCCCAGGATCAGTAGGGAAATGATTGGTTTGCAGTGAGAAGGTCAGTGAGTTAAAAATCTCTATTGAATTCTTGGTTTGCACCAATACAACAGAAAGATTGCAATTGCATTTCCTGTTAGTTCGAGAAGCTGGGAGAGGATAAGCTATTTTACTGTACTGTAAGAAAGTGAAATTATGCCTTTAGGAGTGAGGGATTATAAATCTTAGTTTTGATTTATAATTATGATGACATATTGCTAATTTAAAGGACATTTATGTGAGTTAGAATTTGATGTCAAAAGAAGACATGGTTACTGTCTAAATAAGTAAAATTTATGTGACAATTTAAAAGCTTCTTCAGACAGGGGAAAATGACTGAGGAAAAAATAGCTCAAAAACATTCAAAACATTCTTTATGTGTCCTAAGACTAATTTTGATCGTTGGCTATTAGAATAAAGTGGGATCTTCTTCTATTCAACAGCCACACAGGGAAAGCAGTTGTTTTCACATTATAATTGCATGTTTATGTAGGAACCATTCTGATTTTTCATGTCAATCATGCAAACATTAGAGAAGTAGTCCAGGACAGATAAGTGGCTTCACAGCAAACTGACACATACATCATTCTCGTGTAGCTTCTAGTGATATTGCTCACTGCTTGACTGGTGACACTTTTGTCTTTCTTTTCATTTCTTATCAGTAGTGAATGTTTCTGAGTTTTGAATTTCCTGTGAGGATCCTGAAATGATGTGACACTGCAGTGAACAAGTAATATTGAAGAAATTTTAAAGTCACGTCTTCGCTAATTGATCTAATGTGGTTCATTTGATGCTGAATATGCTCTCAAGTGTTCATTGCTAATATGGAGGCATGTGGCCACAACACAGCTTGCTGTGAGCACACTGTGTGGGTGCACAGGACTGCAGAGACTCTGTCAGTTCCGATTACAGTTCTCTGTTGCTGCCCCAACTGCATCACAAAATCCCCCTCAAAAACGGAAGCTGTACCTCGAAAGAAGCAGTCAGCACTTCTAGCAAACTTTTAGCTTGAAAGATAGGAAGTATAACAGAAAGACAATGTTATGCAAAATAGGAAAATAGATTATTGGAAAGTTCTGCTGCCCCCTTCTAACTAGATGTTCCCCAGTTCCTGGAAAAGAGCTTCTGAGAGTGGTAGCAGAAGGATGGCAGAAACGTGGTTGTATGACATAACTTAAGGGCAATGTTGGGTTTCACTTGAACAAAATATGCATGTCACACATAAGACTGATTTTAACTTTTTTTTTTCTTTTCTGTTAATGAAATACACAGACAGAAACCTCACTCATGATGAATTTTCCTGTGTTCAGAGTTCTTTAGTTCTTCTGTTTCTGTGTACTATTTTTCATCTCAGTGCTTATTTGTTATAATTATTTACAATGTTTCAAATTAGTCATGTATTACTATTTCTGTTCTGTCATCAGCAGACTAAAACCCTAGCAGTCCCCTGTAGACACTCAACTGCTTTTTGATTCTGACAGGACATTTTTGTAAGCAAAAATCCACCAATATTAATTTTTGTTTCTCAGTGCTTTGTTGAAGGAATTAGGAGGCACTAATTAAGAAGCACTAATTAACTGCTTCACACTTTTTCCACTGTCAAGCTAAAAACTGAATTCAGCACTAAGTGAAAAATGTACAGTGTACCAACCTACAGAGATCAAATATTACAACTGACTTCCTGTGACATTGCAAAAAAAAAAAACAACAATTTTTGCAAGCAGCTGCTCTCTTTCTAATGGTTAATAACATGGTTATGATGGGTGTTGGGTTCTTCTTAGTTAGACCTCTGAGACCGATTGTGGAAAGATGCCAGTAGCCTACAAGCTTCAGTCCTCTTTGGGGTCTGACAGCTGTTTCCTCATGTAAACCTCTTTTTCAAGAGGAGGGAAGGCTTTTAATGTCAGCTATGCATTTTTTTTTCCCCTTTTTCATTTTCTTTTTTTCTTTTTACATTATAAGGTTGAAGGGTTAAGCCAACAAGACATCCAGACTTTGAGAAGAAATGTGTTGCATAGAGGCAATCACAGCTGAGCAGGAGGGCATGCATGGGGCTTAAATAGCTGATGTGAGGAGCTATCAGTGTAAGATGAAGCAAATAACTCAGTCACTCAGTATACCTCAGTGAAGCCTTTTCTTTGAAAAACTGTTCTGTATGCCTTGTTCTGTATGCTTTTATCTCTCTAAATCATGAAACATCCATTGAAGGAGGAACTGTAAGGTAGGTATTCTAGTTTCTAAGTAAATCTGATAATCAGCATTGTTTTATCTCTTTCTCTTGTTCCTTCTTCCAGTGATTATTTTGTTGAAGATAAAAGGGTCTCAAGGGAGAGATGAAGGGTTTGCAGGATACTGTTGCTCCCAGTAGTTAGGGTAGCTAGGTGAGAGCTGGGATATCTTAGTTCATACTGAGTGTTTGCCAAAAAATATTGCCACAGCCTCTGCCTGGGACTGGCTCCTGGAGAATTGCTGCTGAGCACAGAGGGGGCTCTGGGACACAGGTGGATGGAGAAGTATCTGGCAGGAGAGATATCATGAAAATGCAGGCAGTAGCAATATTGAGGAGGATGAATGCAAGCCCTTGTATGTGGCTACAGAAAGACACTGGGCAAAGCCAAAATGGTGTGAAGTAGAGTGAGACCAGGATGTGGTGAACTGTGGAATGAGACAGATAAAAGGAAGTAAATGCCATGGTTGTAAGCCAGGCTTTAATGTGACCAGTCCCCAGTTAAGATAAAACATCCTAACATTCCCAAAGCTGCAGTTAAACTGTCAGTCCCAAACCTTGAAACGAGCCAGCAGACCCAATGGCACTCCTTGTTTCCTCTGAATACCTTGCACTAGTGAGTATTTACAACTCCATCTTCCAACAAAAGATTAGAAGTGTTAGCAAAATAACATGGAAGTCCATGATCCCTCAAAAAACAAACAAACAAACAACAAACAGCTCCACCCACACTAAACAGTCCTACAAAAATATACATTTGGTTCCTTTCTTTCTTTCTTTCTCTCTTTTTTTTTTTTTTTTTTTTTTTTTTTTTTTACCCATAGTTTACTGTTTTAGGGCACAGTTCTGCTTGGTGGTAGAGATGTGTTTCAGTCTGCCCAACACTTTAAATGTCTCTCCATTAGAATTAATTAGCATCAGATTGGTTTGTCCTTTTGCATTAGAAGCACTGGAAATCATTCCTCAGCTACAGCAAAAGTTTCCAGAATGGTGGCAGTCATACATTTAAGAGCTGAAGTTCATGTTAAATTGAATGTACTTGATGGAAAAATAGATAAGTGGAGATGGCAAGAGTTAGCCAGTGAATTAAAAAAAAAAAAAAAAGGATCAGAGTCTGTAGTCTGGCAAATCATTTTTTTTTTTTTTCTCCCCAAAACTGTTATTCATAAGGAGCTCAAGTGATTTACTCTGAAATACAGCAAAAGCTGATAAATGAGTCACCGAAATGCTTACAGTGACCAAGCAAGCAATTCTCTGCTTGATAGGTACTAATGGGACTTCATGGGCAACCTGGAATAATTGTGCTAATGGACCAGCAGAAGTCAGAGACCACACAGAGCTCTGTCCACAGCAGGTCAGAGCTAAGTCAGGGACAGAATAATGAGCTGGAGCCAGGTCCTGCCAAAAGTGGGTAGGTTCAGAATTAATGTACTTGATCATTTTTTTTTTCCTTTGCACATTTTATATTTCTTTCAGGCAGGGTGAAATAGAAAATAGATAGATTGGCACTTACAGAAACTCACAGTTTTCATAAATGCAGCAGAAGATACTGACTCAGTACTGCCTGTGAATTAGCATCATTCAGAAGCAGCTGTGAAGGGCTGAGGGTTTTGCTCACACTTTCTGAGCAATTCCCTTTTTCTCTGCCAGTTAGTAGGGACAGTAAACACAGTCCATCTGCCAGTCACTTCCTGGTGTCATCCAGGAGAGTTTTTATAAGGGCTCCCCTGCCTGAAGTGAAGCTCTGGCAATGATGGAGTATGAAAGCATTTGTCTCAGACAGCCATGCTGGCAGTTATATTGAACTGGTATGTGTGGCAAAACATTTGCTGCATTTGCTGTTTGAGAAGGAAGCGCTATATTATTGATAAAATTATTGTTAGTCTAATCCTTACCTAATGCAGTGCTTCCTTTAATGAGGTAGGTAAATATTTCTCAGTGACTTTTCTACCCACTCTTGTGGTCTTATGCAATTGATTTTCTCTCCTTATAAAATAAAAAAGTAAAAGCAGCTTGAAATATTCTTTTGTCTCCAATCTTTCTAGTAGTGATACGAGCAACTCTACCTCCTCAGCCATGTCAATGACATGTGAGCTGCAATCCTCTTTAGGAGTGTATTGACAGCTGGTACAGCATGTAAACCTCTTAGAGTGAAAAGCATGAACCTGAATTTAGTCTGATAAAAGGAACTGTAAACCCAGAAGGGAGGGTAACAGAGAATACACTCTGTTTTTGTCTGATGCATCTTTAATTGTGTAACCTAAACAGCAGGGATATGTCATAATATTACATAAATACACAGTTTTATAACATCTATTGGTAGCACATGGCTTCTTTGTCGAGCTGTACAGAGTGGCTGCACAGTACACTTCTTTGTCTACTGTACAGAGTAGCTCCCACTGCTTGTTTGTGCAGGTCAAGACGACCAAACTCTCAATGCGTTGTGGCACAATGGACTGTCCCCAGATATGAGCTAAGCCAGAGCTGTAAGTAATAGGGATGTTTCAGAGTAAAAAAATTAAACGTCAGCTTGTGGAAAGCTATTGTTTTTGACCACAAATTAAATAACAACATACACCCATTGCAAATCTGTTCATAGTTGTATAACAGTACTGAAGAGGATTATAGGGCCAGAAATATTTCAACTAGCCTATTTTTGCAGAAGACAGACTGTCATTGGCAGAAAAGAAAGATAGATTGTCATAAGTATTTGTGTGTTTGGATATAGTACTAGTCGCAGCTTTGAACCTGTAGGTCTGTCAACAGCAGTTGAAAGAGCTCCATTAATGTCACTGGACCTGTCATGCTTTTCTTCAGCTGGAAATATGATGTTTGTGAGGCAGAACACGAGTTCCACATCACAAGCAGTTAACAAATGTACCAATTTATATACAATTTAGAGTAGGACTGAATTTTCTTGTGTCAATCCAACAAATGTTTTAGAGGCTCAAACAGGCGAGACAGAGAAAAGAAAATTCTGGTCTTCGTACTTGTCAAGCACTGTATAAATCTAGGGAGATTTAGGTCATACAAATAATGCCTTGAGGTCATCCAAATAAAGTATTGACACCAGCTTCCTTATATGTAAAGGTATTTATTTACTTGTATGCAGAATTAGTTATCAGGTTCCTGCCCCTGCTGTCTATGCATTTCTTCATGGACAAGATCTTCATAGTATCATGGTCTACATCACATTTGGTCTTTGTTGTCAAGAAGGATGATCTTAGTGACATCATAACCTGTCCTGTTGAGGTTTCAGTGTTATTCACCAAAGTTAAGTTAATATATAAACTGCCGTAACACTACAGGGTTGAGATTTTAACCATACTTATAGCAATGAAGAAGGAATGTTGATGGAATCTATCCTTCCTTTCTAAATTTATAGCATTTTAAAAATTTAATGTCTATACATTTTTGGCTTAAGTTAAATTTTACTTTTTTATCTCCACCATGAGTAATGATATTTCTCCTATCTAGCCCACAATTCTACCTAATGCTTCCAGGGGAGATAATTCCTGTAGCTTTAGTTCTTTCACTATTCTGATTAATTTTCAGATTACATAACCTTAAAGTAGTATAAAACATACTTCTGCTTCTCATGCATTTCATTTTTGGTTTGTTTTTTAAAACATTTATTTGAAATTGGTGGATGAAAAGCTTCACATGAGCCAGCAGTGCTTGCAGCCCAGAAGGCCAACTGCATCCTGGGCTGCATCAACAGGGGAGTGTCCAGCAGGGCGAGGGAGGTGATTGTGTCCCCTCTGCTCTGCTCTTGTGTGGCCCCACTTGGAGTGCTGCATCCAGGTCTGGGGCCCCCAGCACAAAAAGGATGTTGATCTGTTAGAGCAGGTCCAAGGGAGGGCAACAAAGATGATCAGAGGGCTGGAGCACTTCTCCTATGAAGAAAGGCTGAGAGAGCTGGGGATGTTCAGCCTGGAGAAGAGAAGGCTCCCGGGAGACCTCGTTGCAGCTTTTTAGTATTCAATGGGGTCTTACAAAAAGGATGCAGGGTGACTTTTCACTTGGGAAGATAATAATAGGACCAGGAATAGTGGTTTTAAACTAAAAGAGGGGAGATTTAGATGAGATATTAAGAGGAAATTCTTCACTCATAGGGCAGTGGGTCACTGGAACACGTTTCTCAGAGAAGCTGTGGCTGCCCCATCCCAGGAAATGTTCAAGGCCATGTTGGATGGGGCTTTGAGCAATGCGGTCTGGTGGGAGGTGTCCCTGCCCATGGCAGGGGGCTGGAACTGGGCAATCTTTAAGGTCCCTTCCAACCCAAGTTCTATAATTCTATAAATTGCAATCTACTTTTAAGTGACATGAGTCAAGTGCAATGCCATTATCTGGGCTTTAAAGTTGTTCTGTTTGTGTAGAGGAACAACCATTGTTACATACTGATTATGGAGGTGTAAAAGAGCTACCTATACATTACAACTTTTAAGAGCAATGACTAAGAAGCTATTGGACTGTGCAGTTAGTCACATGGTCTAAAATTTTGTGTAGACCTGTGGGGTGCCAGGAGTTGGACTTGATGATCCTTATGGGTCCCTTCCAACTCAGGATATTCTATGATTCTATGATTCTATGGTAGCAGTCATTTTATTGTCTCTCTTTGTCTTGTTTTCTCTCTTTTTCCCCCCACTTCATTGCTCCTCTGCCTAGTGTATCTGCTTACCTTTCTTTTTCCTTTGTGTTTTCGTATTGTCAGAGTGCCCTTCAGATTTCATGCTATACCATGCCCTATTGATAATTTCTTTTCTGCAAACTGCTTGTGCAGACTATATTAAAAAGACATTTGTTAGTGCAGTGGCTGTTTATCTTTGCAACAGTTTCTTCAGTTGTTTTATTCAAAAGATACATGTGAGAAGCTGTGTTTTGTTGGCATTACACTTTATCCAGCTTTCAGGCATCTGATGTGCCTGTCAGACTTCTCTTATTTGGAGATGCTGTTAATTTAAGAGCACTAAACCTTTTTGATATGTTTGATTTTATAACCAAACAGCTGTGTAACTGGTCCAGTGCATAGCAAAGGACAGGCTTTGCTTTTTTTTAATTATTATTATTTTTAATTTTTAATTTTTTTATTTTTCTGATGAAAAGCCTGTTAGTTCATGCTTTTCAAAATGCTAACGGGTGTTTTTTATTGAAAATTAATAGATTATTCAAGCAGTAACCTTCTTCAAGAAACAAAACACTTATAAACTTTCTTCTATCTTTAACTGTCTGAATTAGCCGTGCTCCATGGCACTTCTGCCAGGACGGGACCAATAAGAGAGATTCTTTGTCTCAATTCTTCTGCTTTTGGAAACAGTCATTTGTCTTGCTTCTTTAGTGGTATTCATTTGTAAGGACCTGCTGGTTTTTCATCTCTCTTTGTGTAGCAACTTGGAGCCTTCTGCCTTAATGAGAGGAAGAAGACAGAAAGAAGCTGAGGGCAATGGGCTGCTCTGTCAGCATGGGGTTTCCCCTTTTCTGCAGATACTGTCTTGCTGGAGAATTATCTTTTTGTAGCCAGCAGCATTGACTCTCTCCCTTTTCTCTTTTTTTTTGTTTGGGAGCACAGAATGAGGTTTTATTTATGTAACCTCCTGTCTGGATAGTCAGAAATTTTTATGTGGATGCAGACTTATTATCCATATGCCTACTGAGCAGAATCCTATCTTTTTATGGTGATCAATATACAGGTCTTGTTTAGCTTTGGGAGGCCACTGATTTTTAGAACATGCATAGCAAATGTCGTGACATTTCTCATCAAGAATATGCTAGGTCAGGAGCAAGATGGAAAGAAATCACCTCTGTGAGATTATGGAGTAATCAAAGTGTCACTCTGTAGAGGTCCAGAAGGAATGCAGTGTCTGAGAAGAGAGAATCTGGCATCTGTGTGATAGGGAGGGAAGTACTGCATCGTTGCTATCAAGAAGTATGATGTACAGTTAAACCGTGTTGCTGGAACAAAGCCACCTGACAAGTAGGAAAAGGAATTTCCTTCTGAACCCTGAAAGACCTGATTTTGTTTTGTTGACTTTTTCAGTGCACGGGATGATGTTGTTAGCTGGAGAATGATAACAGCTTAAATCAGGAGGAAAGGAAGCTGAAATGGCATCATTATTCTTTAGTTTTTCTGATAAGTTTCACCCTTTGGGGTGAGACTTGCAGATATAATTTTCATGCTAGTCAGAATGAGACAAGGAAATTCTCAGAATTTCTTGGAATGCATAATTTATAATAGTTTATTATTATTATTTTTATTTGTGAAAACCTATATTTACTGTGTTTGCAGACTCAGATCTTATGTTTCAAAGTCATATTCCATTCCACTGAATCAAAAACCTATGTTTTAAAGCTTCTTGTTAACATAAATTAGATAGCTCCTTTCTGACACTGTAGCCTTGAGGTCCCTACAGATATCAGCCTTTAAGGGCAGAAAAAAGATATCTGGTGGCAAAACAGAACCCAACACTGTGGAACGAGTTTCCTGAGGCTCAGAAACTGTATGTGTTTACATGTTACAATGCTCTTAGTGAAGGGCTGCTACAGGGAAAAGCGTAATCTTTGTGAGAAATAAACTGCATTTATTCTTGTATCGTTTCAATCAATATTCTGCAAATGTTGACAGTAAATAGTGTATTATTATCAGCTACCTTTATATTCTGCCTCGTTTCTTTAATTTGTTCCTCTGGGATTTTCAGTGTTTTAAAAAAATACATGAAAAAGAAGCATGAAAATCTGGAGGCTAATATAAACATTGTTTGTGTGAGGCTTATATATTTTTTTTAATGAGTAAACTCACTCAAAGTTCATAGAATCATAGAATCATTCATGTTGGAAAAGACCTCTAAGATCATCTAGTCCAGCCTTTAACCTAATACTTACAAGTCCACCATTAAACCATGCTACTAAGCTCTACATCTACACATTTCTTGAAGACCTCCAGGGATGGTGACTCAACCACTTCCCTGGGCAGCCTATTCCAATGCTACACAACCCTTTCAGCGAAGAAATTTTCCCTAATGTCCAACATAAACCTCCCTGGTGCAACTGGAGGCCATTTCTCATCTTATCACTTGGTGTTTGGGAGAAAAGCCTGATCCACACCTCTCTACAACCTCCTTCAAGGCAATTGTAAAGTACAATAAGGTCTTCCTGAGCCTCCTTTTCTCCAGGCTAAACAACCCCAGCTCCCTCAGCTGCTCCTCATAAGACTTCACCAGCTTTGTTGCCCTTCTTTGGTCATGCTCCAGCACCTTGTTGTCCTTCTTGTAGCGAGGGGCCCAAAACTGAACACAGTTCTTGAAGTATGGCCTCACCAGAGCCAAGTAGAGGGGGGTAGTCACTTCCCTAGTCCTGCTGGCCATGCTATTTCTGATACAAACCAGGATTGATGTTGGCCTTTTTGGCCACCTGAGCACACAGGTGGCTCACATTCTACCACCTATTAACCAATACCCCCAGGTCCCTTTCCACAAGGCAGCTTTCCAGCCACTCTTCCCCCAGCCTGTAGTGCTGCATGGAGTTGTTGTGCCCCAAGTGCAGGACCCAGCCCTTAACCTTGTGGAACCTCATCCAGCTGGTTTCAGCCCTTCAGTCCAGCCTATCCAGAGTCCCCTGCAGAGCGCTTTTACACTGGAGCAGATCAACACTCGTGCCTAACCTGGAGTCGTCTGCAAACTTACTGAGGGAAGTAAATTTGTCAGGTTGATTGTATAGTCAATATGAGGGATGGGTGGAGGGAAATGATTTCAGGAGTTCTGTCCCTTGCCAGTGACTGTAACTATCCTAGACCAGACCTTTAGATGGCAAAAGTTATATGAATAATTTCAGTGTCTTATGCTCAGCCAAAAGCTGAAAAAGAAATTTTAATACCTCCATTGTAACCAAAATAATGAAAAGATTAAATATAATGGAAGAACTTCCATTCTAGTGAAAAAAAAACAACAACATTATTTTATCAACTTAATAGTGCTATTTCAATATATAATAGCTATATCGCTCCTACAAATGATTTTTTAATCTTAAAAATTTCCTCATGTTTCTGCCTACTCTGAGTATTGTGTCCTAGATTTGGAGAGAATTTTAACATTTTTTTGCTGGGTCAAATCCACTGAGATCAAGGTCTAGATAAAGGCCAAATGAGTTACAGCGTAATGTCTTAGGAGGACCTAATCATTTACCAGATATGTGTCTGAGCTCTTGAACTTGCCTTGTTTCATTTTATAGTGGACAAAGGACAAAATACAAGTCCCAGCAAGGTTACATTAGTTGGGATCCAGCATGTGTTTTTTAAAATAATGTTTAATTTGATGAGATCTTGAATTTTATAATCTATGGGGTGGTCTGTTGTTTGCCTTTGCCTCCTCTCTCCAACATCTCTCCAGGCACAGAAACCAATCATACTTTTTTCATGTTGTTAATGATTTTTTTTTTTTCCTATATCTGTCATCTGCCAGGCCTTTTCCTTCCTTCCTTCCTTCTTTTCATCTTCTTTTTATTCCCCTTCCCCTTCCTCTACCTTTTTCCTTTTCTTTTCCTTTTTAAACTCTAAGCAATGAGAATACTTTGTTTTTCATTACAAAGTTAATTTTTTTTTTCTTTAAAAGTTGCAGGTATGAATAGTGTTATCTCCTAATTCCTGAAATAAAACATAACAGAGCAACAATTTAAAAAAGAAGAAAAATGGCTTCTTTATGATTTCATCTCTAAGTATAGCTTACAAATTACTCTTTTCAATCTCCAAAGCTGGGGTGAATAGCATACAAAACCAAATTTTGAGTATGCAAGGCCAAAAGCATAATTACATGTGACAGTTTGTCGGTACATCACTTGGATTAATGAAAATTATATAAAAAAAATCCTTTCTCATCATTCTGTAGGAAAGTGTTCCCTAATTTTGGATATGGTCAATGGTCTTCTAACAGTACTTAATTTTCTTTTATTGTCCTTAAATTGATCCAGTCTGATAGTGAATCTTCATTCTTCAACATACATGTCCCAAACCTTTGAGAGTACAACATTTCACCAATGTAGTGCTTGGAGAATAACTTTCTCTATGGTCACATTGTGGAATCGTAGAATGACTTGGGTTGGAAGGTACCTTAAGGATTGCCCAGTTCCAACACCCCTGCCATTGGCAGGGATGCCACCCACTAGATCAGGTTGGCCAAGGCCCCATCCAGCCTGGCCTTGAACACCTCCAGGGATGGAGCATCCACTGGCTTCTCTGGGCATCCACAACTTCTCTGGGCACATCATCCAGTTCCTTTTCAGACCTGTCTTTCTGCTCATGTTTTTGTCATCCCAGTGCTTCTAATTGCATCTTTAAGAGACCCTGGTTAGATAGAAAGTTAAAACATAAAGTTATGACTACTTTTTTAACTTTTGAGATTCTTGGAATTGTCTCACAAACTGTGAAAAATTATGCCCCTCCTCTCCACCTGTTTTATTTGCCATAAATTCAGTTAGCATCAGAGTTGGTTAAGCTAAAATCCCATAGCGAATGCCAAAGAGAAAAGCTGGCATTTAAAAGCCAGGCTTGCAGAATATACTAAAGTATTATGAATGCAGCCATGCTTAAAGAATTGCTGATAAATTGCCTCCTTGTAGCAGATTCATTTTTCAGCATATTCTGCAGTATTGGAGAATAATACCTCTTAACAGGTTATCTATGTAATCCACAGAGAGACTGGGTTTTGGAACTTGGACCACTACCAACCCTGGCTACTGCTGCCTATTTCAGATTTGTAGCTAGCTGGCAGTCACCAACAGCTAAACTGTTTTGGCAGCACCTGCTCCTGAAATGTATTTTCTCCTTCAGACTATCCACAGTTTTTGTATGCTGCCCCTGGTAGCTTTCCAATTTTCTTTGCTGAAGCAGAGAATGGAGAGGAAGAAACAGCAGCTATGCTTTCTCAATACAACCTGTTAGTCTTTCAAAGGGTGGTCTTTTTGTGTCTGCCCCATCACTGTGTTCCTGCTAGGTGGTCACAAGGCTCTGGGCTGGCCCTGGTTCCTGTCCTAGTCTCATCCTTATTCCTCCACTGCTTGCTGTGGGATGGGCCTTGGCTGTGGAGGGCACAGCACTGCCAGCCCCATAGCCACCCTCTGCTCCTGGCTTCCTCCTGATGGGGCAGTCAGCCCCTGTGGCATCATGACATGGGAGCAGAAAATGCACGGAGAAGAGCGTAGTCCTCTCACGTAGAACCAGATGAGCTTCAGGGCATTTTAAGGATTGGGGCAGTTTAAGGATTAAGTATTTTCTTTTAGCTTCACCCAGTGTAGTGGAGTCCTGGTCGATGTATGTTGTTAACCATATCCTGAAGTCTTCTTGATGGAGATTTCCCCTGGCAGAAGCAGGCAAAGGCTCTTGAGGAAAAGGAGCAGTCAAGTCCTGGAGGTATCCGAAAATTGTATTTTTCAGGGGAGTGCAATAACCCCACAAAGACTGATTGGATTTCAAACAAACAAACAAACAAAAACACCGGAAGTGTTATATTTTCCAAGCTATTTCTGAACTTTAAATTTGTCTTAATTCTTCAAGTAGCAGAATATTGAAAAAATAGAGGAGAAGACACCACTGCCACATCTTGTGGGACATATCCACCTCCCAAGATCCAGCAGAACTGAATGAATTCAACACATTACTTAAGTCCTATATAAGGAACCATTTTTGTCTGGGACAAGCTCAGCACACATTTCACTACATCTGTCTTAAGCATGCTCTTTATTTGCCTGGGGACTTGGCACACAGCAGGTGCTTCTCAACATGAGACCTGCCAGTTGGCTTTGCCTCTGGCAGTGCCTTGCTGTCAGGTAGTGCCAGTACCACAGTCCTCTGGGGAATCCTGTACAGTCCTGTCTAATAAAAAATTAGGAAAGTCAAAGAGAAAATGAGCCTGGATTAAGTAATGCTTTCATTGCTAAATTTCCCTGACATTTTAATAGTGCATGCTTTTAAAGGGTTGAGAGGTTATTGGCTGATTTAGTTGAAGCTACATAAAGCAGTCATGGGGAAATGTCTGGAGCCTGTTTAGAGATGTGAGCTGTGGAGTCTTCGATCCTTCCCTTGACAATTAGTATATCAGTTGACCATATTTCATTTGGTGTGGGTAGTCATAACAGTTCCTCCATGACGTGCTACCACTAAGGACAAATCATGATGGAGGGTTGTGTCTCTGTGTAGGCACTTACATATCATGAGGTTGATGGATGTATGCATACTGCTGCTTAGTCCACAGTCAGTGTTTAAAAGCTGAATACTTGGATTTTGGTCAGCACAGTTAGTACCACACAACTACTGTCCAAAAGTGGATTTGATTAGATACTGACAAATACAAAATCTGGTGGAAGAATGTGTGTTAAATGTGATCAAATACTGGTATAGGCTTGTGTTTTTGTATTTTTCTTTTGTTTGTTGTTTGATTTATTTTGTTTTGTTTTCATAAAAAAATGTTTTTCAATTTATTTCTACAATGTGCTTGTTTACAGCTATGATAAGAGTAATTAGTTCAGTACACATGACTTAATGTAAGGATAAATATTCTCTAATCAAGGAAGAGAGTGCTTCTGAAACTAGGCTTTAGCCTACAACAATGTAGAAATGATAAATTAAAATCTTATAGTTGTTTCTAGACTCCTGCATGATTAATTATCTCTCATGTTCTTACTCAAGTCTTCTCTAGGAAACTTTCCTTAAGTTTTTATTAACTTTGATATAATCTCTTGTCTCTATAGTAATTTTAGTCTTTTGTTTATGAGGAAAGCTCACACAATGTTTTAGCGACTATTAATTCAGGAAAGTATGCTACTTTTTTTTTCTTTCTTTTTTTTCTTTTTTTTTTTTCTGAAGAGATTCTGCTTTAATGTTTTATGTAGTGAAATTCTCAATAAGTTATGTTCAAAACTGCTGATGTTCTTGCACAACATGTATGCTTCCATATTCACCTCTTCTGACCCAATCCTTTCTCCATAAGTGAGAATCATTGCTTTCTGTTGTCATAGAAATAGCTCTTTTACTGATATTTGCGTGCATGACTTAACATATGAAGCATTATATTTGCTGATGTTTAAAATGTATGCTTTTTTATTATAGGGAGTGTAAACTTAATGTATTGTGTGTTGTGATTGATCTTTTCAATATGAGGCTAAATAATAGGCTCTAACCAAACCTAGTGAATATTTTAAATGTTTGCCAGCTAACTAGGATGAGTGTGGTCTTTTTCTTCCTCAGGTTCCTGTAGGTACCTTTTGGTATCCTCTACTTCAGTGTATTTGGGATTGAAAGATTGTTCATTGCTGAAAAATTGTTCCTAACAAAATCATTTAAAATGGCATGTGTAAACACATCAGAAAGGTCTGAAAAGGCAGTGCTCACATGTTCAAGGTGCAGGAATGGAGTTCTCTCTGTGGACTTCATCCCAAGTCCCCTGAAGACTTTAGAAGTAATAATTTGCAGTTAATGGAAAACAGTAGCTTGTTGTAGACTCTTCTGCCACTGACTCTGAATAACACCTGAAGAGTTGTCAGGTCATCGGAGGGAATGGCTGGAGACTCCCACATTTCTTCTTTTCCTCTGCAGCTCTCCTTGTGCTCTTCTGCATGTCCAGGAGGTCAGGGGGAGCCTACTTCTCCTTACACTGCCCAAATGAGTGTAGGAGATTGAAGGTCACATCTCCGCTTACAGCTGTAGTGAAGTACAACTTACCACTGCTTGGGAGCAGTGGTACATCCACAGATTGTGGGGGCTTCTGCAATAGATACCTCTGGCTTGTATACAGACCCTTGTATTTTTAATGTGTTGGTGGGATCCTTCTCCATCTGCTGTCAGACAGCTGGAGCTTCATCTGTGGACACCATGGCTTGGCAGGACCTGCTCTATCATCTGTGGCAGGGATAGACCTCCTACAGCTCTGGTTCATCTTCTGGGTTACTATGGAGACAGAAATTGTAATTGCTTGAAAGATTAGCAATAGGAAAGTATGACTTTGACTGCAAGTAACGAGCTCAGAAAATGCACACTTCCTCAGAACAAACCTATACTCCTGTGGAGAGAGCCAAAATCTGTATATAAGGCTGTCACAGCAGTAGCCAAGTGGTTAAGAACACAATCTTCTATTTGAAAGATTTCTTTTAATTAAAAAAAAAAAAAAAGCCCAGCTGTAGCAAATGTGAAAATGAATGTGACCACAGCTGTAGTTACACAGGAGGCAGGTCATACTCTTCTTTTTATAATGTCAGTTCTATATGGATCTTTCCACATGAATGTTACTTTATGAGTCTTTGAAGGAATCCTCATCAAATACTTTCTACTAAGATTTTGGTTGGTTGGATGCTTTGCCATTTTAAGTTACGGTGTCTCAGAAGAATGAAAGTGTTTCTGCACAAGTACTTTTCTCATCTCTTTGGAAGGAAAGTGAAATGGGAATGTTTATCTTTTGTGCAAAGGTCTATGTGTATGTACATATAAATTCACACATATGTAAATGCAATTTTTTCATGCCTCTTCTCATGATGTATAACATGCTAATGACTTTTGACTCTGAATCATGAGAGAAAAACAATGGGCACAAGTGTTATCCTGCTTACCAGCTCCTCACCTGCACATAGTATAAATTCAGACCCATCTTCAGATCTTAAGAGCAAATCTATTCATAATGTGCTAACCAGCTGACCTAGTGATTAGCTCCTTGGTAATGTTGATGAATTGTTGTAGACTCTTTTGCCACTGACTCTGAATAACACCTGAAGAGTTGTCAGGTCATCGGAGAGAATGGCTGGAGACTCCCACATGAGTGGGAGTCTCCAGAGAGAGACTGCGCTCCATTCTAGTGCATAGGTATGATCAAAGTTCCCATCTGTTTCGATCGTGAAGATAACATTCAAAGTATGAGCTGATCTCAGGTTTTGAAATACGTCACACTGATTACTTTCTTTTATTTACACAGTGTCATAATTGTCAGCCACTTGCAGGGCCAAAGAGCATTGAGAATGATGCTGCTAGCATTTTTGAGCACTGCAGACTTGCTTTCGTAATAGCAAGGACTCTTTAGGCCTTCCCACATTTTGTTTGCAGAAAATCTGAAGCTGATGATCAAATCCTGCTGTAGTGTCTCTGCAGAAGTGTGAGAGGTGCAAAGGTGCTTGCGTTAGGCTTTCTACATTGGGATGATGTTCATTTTATAATCTGTGCTATTCTTTCATGATTTTTTCCCCCAACATTTCTTTCTAGAGCTTTCAGCCTTCAAGATTTTTTATGCCCTAATTAGCTTTATTGTTTATATTACTCTCATACTCTAATTAGGGTAATCACATCATGGGGGAGTTGAAGCTCTCCTGCTTTTTCTCTAATTATTTTTGTTTTGTCAAGCCTGGCTGTTTCCCGCTGCTTATTTTTGTCCATGTGTTTTTACTCTTTACAAATTGATGTTGTCATGTACTAATGGCTTTCATTTTATCTGAAGAACCTTCCCAATTTTACTATATTGGCCCTTCTTGGCAATCTGTGAAGCTCTGTAGTCCCATTTAAGTATTGCAAGACATATACCAGTCAGCGGGGATAACAGATGCACAGAATAAAGAGAGGGTAATGTCTTTAACTAGCCTTCTGGATTCTTCACTTCATGTTTGGTCATTTAAATAATCTTCCACCAAATCTTGGGCCTCTGCCTGGTCGCCGTAGCTGAAGTTGCTTTGCCTTGCAGCACTGTTTCCACAGTGGTCACTCATTCATGGTAGTGATGTGGACTTACTGTGCACTCTGGGATAAAGAGCAGAACATATCAACTCTGACATGTCTGTGATGAAGCTGAACGTATGCTTACCTGAGGATGTCTACACAAAGTGCCAATTTTTAACTGGCCAGTGTTTCTGTGCTGCTCCAGCTGTTCTGCTATCAGTACTTCAGCTCAGTATTGGGAAGCTTCTGGGTTAAAAGCAGTTTCAGAACTAGTTTTTCTGAATTCACATGTGATTACCATGCAAGAGTCTTTACATAGAGGCAGCATGATCAGCTGTTCCACTCTCCGCTTCCCTTTTCATGCATGTGAGGAGTGGTGTGTTACGAGTCCCTGCCCTGCTCACCATGCAGACCTGGGCACTGCGGCAGGACATGGTGGGTTTGTGGTGGCAGCACGCTCTCATCAGCCCTCACTGGTGCTTGAGGATGGGGATTGTTTATCTATCTCTATAGATTTCTATATATATATATATATACACACAGAAAGATAACACAAAGCAGTTTAGGTAATACACTAACAATTAAATGGAAGAAAATGGATGTTTTTGTAGAAAGTTTTCTGTTTACTGATCTTAGATTTTGCACCTGTCCTACGAGGAAAAGAAGTAAAGTAAGTGTGGAAAGGTTAGTGGTATGTACAATGTAAGGTTAGAGCAGAATAGCATACCATACAATACTTTTTGGAATCTTTTTCTTTCTTTTGTGTGTGTGTGTGTGCATGTGTGAAACAAATGGCATCATTTTTTTTTTTTTTTTAACATCGGAAACAGCTAATCAGTCTTTGCATCAGTTAAATTTCTGAATGTGCGAGTTCAAGGCCTACCATCAGAATTTTTATTAAATGTGTCACCTTGGGATGCAAATTCCAAATGTAAAGGAATGCCAGGATCAGCCAGAAGCATATCAGTATTGCTTTTGAGTACACGCTTAAAGTCCTAATAATGTTTTTACTCTCCTTATGGATTCCATTCTGTGAAAGCTCTAGGTAATCTTTTACATCTAAGGCTATGATAAGATTAAAATAGCACTTGCTGTAAAATATCAGAGTTTCTCCACTTAAACATTTTGTGTGAATGATGTTCTCCTATTTAAAAAAGGAAGTACTTTGATAGTTTCAAAGTATGCAATCATCTCTTCACAGATGATGTGTCAGTGCAATGTAGCACCTGAATTCTAATCTGTCCAGAGTTTGACCTGATGTACTGGATAATTCAGTCTCTCTAACACTTTGTTCTCTCTTATTGAGACTGCAAATATGGTGCTTAAAGCAGAGTTTGAAGAAGTACTTTGCCCACTCAAGGCTAAAATAACCATATCCACTTTCTACACAACTAGCATGGCTCCTGAATTGGTAAAACTACTCAACAAGAAAGCTGAAGCATTAACCAGAGGTTTTAATTTTACTAAGTCTGAATTTTCAGAGTTACAGAGTGGCTGAGGTTGGCAGGGCTCTCTGGAGGCCATCAGGACCAAGGCCTGCCCCAGCAGGGCCATCCAGCGCAGGCTGCTCTAAATGGTTCAATTATTTCATCTCTCCCAGATGCTTGCTCCAAAGTCAGACCCCCTTTATTGTGTTTGATTCTCTTCAGCTGTCCCTTAAACTTCAGGATTTAAATTTTAGCAAAAAAAAAGTAAAAATGCTAAGCTGCAATATGGCAAGACATAGCTCGATCTTGGTTAATTATCTGCAGCACCAGTACCAAGACTTGACAGAAACTGTTTGGAAGTGGTTGTGCTGCAGGGATGATGTACTTCAGATACAACTTTCTTCCCTGTGCAAAGGGAGGCATGGTTGCTGTAGAGTTTACTAGATTTCTGTTATCTACATGTATGACCCAAAGGACACATGTGGAACAAATATTATCCTTTTATTTTGTTTTCTATGGTATACTTACATCAACTTACATGAATATATGTAATTATTTTCCTTAAGATTTTTTTTTTTTTTTTTTTTTTTTACAGTGCAATTGTTCCACTGTAAATTTAAGCTCTGTGAAATGTAAGCATCCAAGTGTTGATTATTTGTATATTGCTCATCTGGCATTTGGAGGGAATTTCATTGACTATTTTAGACACCACTTTTAAGATGAGGTAAATTTCTCGTTTGGTCACCATGACTGTAAGGGAGTAACTACTATGACTAGTTCAAGCTTTGTGAAAACCATAAGTTAGGCAAACTCCATTCCTAAATTAAACTAATTAGATGCTCTTGTACCAAAATATTCTGTAGAATTGCAGTGAATTGTTGCAATGCAAACTAACTGTTCTTTTTTCCCTCTCTCCAAAGGTATCACTTCAATTTTTCCAAATTATTCAGCTCAAGGTCAAGAAACACTTGCTTTACAGAGAAGACACCACTGCTGAAGGTCTCCTCAGAGGACAATGGGTTGGTTACTTTCATTTTACTCAAAATACTTTTTTTTTTTTTTTTTTTTTCTTTTCTAAGTTCTCTTCTATTTAATTGTGCATGGTTCTTTCTTATATCCTGACAGCAAACCTGATGGGAAATAAAGTGAATGTCAGGGGTTGCAAGCAGAGAATTACTTTGGAGGAACTTGAGTGGAAAGAAGGGACTATAAATGGGACAGGGAATGATGTAAGGTCTGAGGTCAGGGTGATTAGAAAGTCCTTAGGACAGGCAGCTGCTCTCATTTGCTTCATGTGGTGTTACATCAGGTGCACTGCAAGATACAGCAGAGCTATGTGCCCAGTTCTGATGAGGATTTTACACACTAAATCCTGAAACATGTATGCCTGGTACTTCAAAATGCTGATTCTCTCAGGTACACCTGAAGCATCATGAGGCCTTTATCTTTGATCTGCTGTCTATCCAGCTGTATCACCAAGGGGAGCTCTGTACTGAATACATGTAAATCTATGTTTTTGTTTTTCCGTTGAAATACATCATAATGAAGCTAAGAATATGTAAGATCAGTTACATATACTATCTGTTGAAATAAACCACTGTTTTGTTTTATTTATTTTTTTATTTACTGAAAATGCGTGACAGGTTGCTGTGCATGGCTATTCACAATCCAGATTTTACCACAGATGATGATTCATGGGACAACAGCTCTGCAGAATTTGAGCAAAGATTTCAACTGGGAAGTGAAATGACCAGTTTGTCTAGATCTGCTTCTTCTGAGAAATATGAAATCTTGGACAACCTTCATGCCAAGTTCAATTCATCAAAGATGAGGTCTGAATTCAAAT
The DNA here is from genome assembly GCF_009819795.1 of Aythya fuligula. Taxonomy (NCBI): domain Eukaryota; kingdom Metazoa; phylum Chordata; class Aves; order Anseriformes; family Anatidae; genus Aythya; species Aythya fuligula. Next base: position 137,268,141 of record NC_045559.1, read on the forward strand.
CTTCAGTTACATATTTTTGCATTTTTTTTTCATTAGTTTAGTTTTTAAGTATAGCTGGCTAGAAAATGTTATATTTTCTGCAAATGAATAAAGTAACACTCCATATTTAGGCCATATTTTGCTATTGATAATTTATAAATAAACCCTGATGACATTGATTACAGCCTAATGATCAATAGCCGCTTGTTCTTAGAAGCATTAATCACAACTCCTATTCTAAATTTGAAATTAAATACTGTCTTTGCTTTTAACATTTTGAAAGCCATTTCATAAAAGCCTCAAATATTTGTCTTTAATTAAAATATATATATACATACACAGATTTTTAGGTACTAACAATGATTTCTGGAGTCATGACAGTAGCTTTTCACAAATACACAATGCAAAATATAAACAAGAACTTTTTTTTTTTGTCTTTAGGTACATCTATATATTTCACTCTTTGATTACTCTCAAAGTAATCTTTTGCCTCATTTAGGCGACGATGACCTTGAATCTTTTAATGTATTAAAACATGTCAATATAGTAAGAGCTTAAATTCAAATTTTCTCAGGATATTTTCACCTGGGGTTGTAGCTAACAAACTCTTTAATCTCAGATACTAATTCTCTCTGTCTTTTCTGGAGTTTCAGCACTTTCACCTACTTTGGTTTGGACCCTGCTAATAGTGCTAAAGATTTGCATAGAGCCCAGTACTGCATGTCCTCATCATTGATCCATGGAGCTTTTTTGACAAGATGTCCATGCCTCTTTTCCCAATCTGTATGTTGTCTTAGTTCATCACTTCACAATTGTTTTCCTTCTTTCATTGTGCATATGGTGCTGTGTGGAGTGCCACTCTCCTGCACCGCTGCTAAACAAATGGAGCAGGAGAATTTCAATGGCTGCAATTAGTGCAATATGAGCAGATGTGAAGAAGTTTGGCAGGCGTCTTTCTTCACGCTCACAGTAGCTTTCCCTGGTATTTCATGGAACAAAGGCATCGAGCGGGAGAGCAGAATCAATTGTTTCCAGTATAGCATACGTTTATAATCTGGAGAGTGGTGTATTTCTCTGGCAGAACTTCCTGTGAAATATTTTCATTGCTATAGTGCTGGTTGTACATATGGGGCCAGCTTCTTGGCTGTCGTAATTCAGCATAACTCTGCTGAGATAATAAATGGAGCTAAACTGCCTGACACCACATGCAGATCAGACTAAAAATCATTTGGTTTAGAACAGGGGGTGAAATCCTTCATAGATTTATACTTCATGCATTTCCAACTGAAGTCAAATAGGATTGCGCTGGAGGCATATATCAGCACAGAGTTTGGCATGCAGTTTGTGCTTGCATCACCGTGCCAGATTAGCACTCTGGAAAGAGACAGATTGCAAAACACGGACGAGTCAAAGGCTCGTCGCTTCTCAACTGTAAGCTGTTAAAAGCACTGCTTCCTTAATACAAAATGCTATGAAAACAAACAGATGGGAGGAAAAGAGGCTTTAAAATTCTACATTTAATAAAATAACCATTTCCAAAAGCTTTTTTTTTATTATATCTTGACAGCTCCTTGAGATGAGTTTCTGTTATTTGCAGACAAGTGTTTATAAATTTATGAAGTCTTAATTAATGCTTTTTGATTTCTCTTATGTTTTAAAATCTAGTTATTACTGTTTCTTGGTTCAACAGTAATTTGAATTATTATTATTTGGAATGATAATTTGGAAGTGCAAACAGAAAATACTAAATACATTAAAATTAAACCAATCTGGACTGGGCTTTAGTAGTTCATAACATGATAAGTTCTCAAAAATACTGAAACAGCTGTGATGTGAAGATAGGGAGACTAGACAAGTAGGAGAGAGGCTACATGACAAAGCTAGCACTAGGTATTTTCCATAAATCATACTCAAAAGAATACTAAAAGAATCATCAGCTGAAAGAATTATCAGAATTATGTGGGGTGCTGATAATGACTTTTGCTGTCATTCTTCTCTTTTCAGATCTTTATTATACTCTCTCCCACCCTACCTTGTTTTTTGTTAGAGCAGGGCTCTCTGGTGCTTCTGGAAGAAGCCACCTAGCTGGCTTCCTGTCTTCCTTTGCTTTCTCTGATGTTTCTCCTGTGCAAAGTTCGCATAAACTTGCTACCACTTTTTTTTTTTTTTTTTTTTTTTTTTTTTTGTAGGATGTTTTAGTCCCTTTGTACCAGTTTGACTGTGGCATCATATTTTAATCAGCTACCTTTTTTTTTTTTTTTTTTATAAACTCTAGAGGAAGGAATTTTTAGGAAAAAAGTTTTTTCAAAAAATGGGTCTCCGGTCACTCATATTACTTTCAGTCAATGAACTCAATTTAGGGACTTATATCCACTGTGATTAAAAATTATTTCTGACTCCAGATTACTCCACTTTAATATTTTGTTCTATAGCATCTGTCAACAGAGCTATTTATTGCACTGTTCCCTTCTCAACTAATTATCCTAGTGACTTGAAATGTTTTTCTTCTTGCTTGTCATCAGGCTTAAATCAAACCTTGCATTTATCATTCTCTCAGAAAAGCAATGATTTAGCGTTTACTTTTGAAAAAATGTGATGAGAACATCAGTGGCTTCAATTAGTGAAGAGATGTAATAAGGGCAAATAACAAAAAGAGTTCTGTAAATTAAGACATCTGTGTAACATTCTGATGGGCAACAAGAAAATAATTAAAGAGTTGCCTCTTATGGTAAGATAAAAGAGCTGGTAATTTAACAGTGATAAATCTTAAGATTTCTTACTTGAGAGCATAATTTTTCAACATTTGAATTTAGAGTTATTCTTGCTTAACCCACTCCGTAGTAAGCTCTGACACTTCAGAAGATTTTATGGCATTGAATCTCCAGAACTGGGCATTCCCTCAAAAGGAACAGATGTGCTATGGAAAAAAAATTGAGTTTTGCTAGACGGTTTATGTAGAGATGCTCACACAGCATATTTGGTTTGAAGATATACTATTAAAACTGGGAGATTATTAAAGCTTGCTCTTGTCTTCAAACTATCTTTTCAGGATGCCTATTGGGCATCCTATGAATAACTTTCAGGATGCATATTGGAAGTCTGGTTTTGGGGAATTCGTTCATGACAGTACCCCTCTATGCAGCAATCTGTCATTTCTGCTCAGATGTGTCACCCTCCTGCAGTGGCTATGGTTTCCTTTGCAGCCCTGGGAGAGGTCAGGGAGAATTAAAGGTGCTTTGGGTCTCTTGGGAGCCATCAGTAGCAGCAGGGAAGTGGCTCCAGGTCCCAGCACCAGCTCATGCTGCAGCATTCACTTGGCTTTCCTGAAGGGTAAAACTTCCTTCCCATGCATTAAGAGCAGTCTGGTGGCAGAGTGGGGACAGAAAGCCCTTATAGTCACCAGGGCTTCCTAATCCTTTGCTGACCCTGTGTAGTTGTGTTCACACTCTGACATGGTGTGATATCACTTCTAAGTGCTCAACATGGTATTTCTGAAATGGCAGAACAATTAAGAATACTTTTTATTTTTATTTTATTTTATTTTATTTTATTTTAATAACCATACAGTAAATACATGTTTCTTACTTTTCAGGTGCTGTCTAAAATTCCTGAAAGTTTCAGGTCTTTTTATCTTTGTAGTTGTCTGCTCTGTAAGTATTGAATTGGCAATCCTTTCCCCTCTTTCTATTAAATTTCTTACAATTAGTTTAAAACAAGTTGTGATATTTGGTCTTTGGTAATAAAAAACTGTATCAAGGGTGGGAGGAAGATGGCAAAAAAAAAAACAAAACAACAAACACAAAAATGTTGTGCAGGTTCTTATGCCTAATCAGACAACTGCTCAGTGCACTAGCCACCACCCTGGACAATGTAGTAGGGCAGGTAGCTGGGTTTGAGCAGTCAGTTTTAACTTAAATTTGTGTGTCCTCAGTGTTTCCTTCTTGAATTTAAGACGGGTCTTCAGATGTTGCTTAAAACTTGGGGAATGTTGGTAGGTTTTTCCTCTAGAAAAATGTGTATCTCCTCCTATAGCCCTTTGAGCAGCCATTCTCTCATGGAAGCCACTAAAATGTATAAAAAATTTTTGTGTCCTCTGCTTTTCTGAGTGGCTGCTGAAAAAGGGCAGCTGGGAGCAGTTCCCACCAGTGAGCACTAGCAGTCAATAAGAGTAGGCAGGAACTCCCCAGAATATGAGTGTTGAAAGGAAAATCTACAAAAATACAAGAGAAGATCTGTGCTCTCTAGGCAGACCAGAGACCCCAGCATGTCTTTAAAAAAACCTCTCCCGTTCTCAGTTCTTTTTTTCTGACTCTCTTTTTCACCACTCTGTTCTCCTTCCTTCTTCCTCTGGTTGACTTTGTCATTCTATGAGAAATGTTCTCTCCTTGGCTTTGTTTGCTGATATACTCCAGGCAAGATTTTGTTTTCCTGTCCTGTTCCCAGCACTTTTCAGTCTGTTTTCCTCTCCTTCCCTCTCCCACTAGAGCTGTTCTTAGTCTTCATTGTACCTCCCTCTCCATGTAAATTCATCACCATTTTGGCTGTTAATTTCACCCATCCTGTGATGCTGTGAGACAGCTAGTTGAAGAGGTTAAGTTCCTTTGTCCTAAGAAACACTTGGATGGCATATATTGAACTTTGACAGTAAGTATTATGTGTCCTTGATATGTGTCTCTGGGCCACTTATCAGCTGTGGGGGAAGCATACCTGAAAATATGGAAAGCAATCTTAAGATTTAATGTACTGTTTGAAAGAATCTTCTGTAAGTTTCTAAAATAAGCTTAACAGGTCTTTTTGAGTTTTTGTATTATTAATGTATATTTGATTTTTATCCTCATCCTAGGTTTTATTTGGCATTTATCCAGATCAAGGTATGTCCTGGCAAATGTTGGCTGTCTCGCCTCTGGAAAGCTTCTGTATCCTTCTTTCATTGAAGAAAACTGAACTGGTTTCATTGATAAAGTGGTTGAATGGCTGTTTTCTTGCTTATGCCCAGGAAGGATTTAGTGTCCTCAGAGCCTGGGCTGCACTTAGACTCATTACTTGATGCAAAGCACAGTCATGCTCCACATTTGAGCTATAATGTATAGCACCTGTCTGGGATGTCTTGTGGTTCCCATCCAGTTAAGTTCCATCTCTTTGTATGAAACCTGAGGTGTGTAAGTGGGACCTAGTGGGATCAAGCCCCAGAAAATAGCTCTGACCATGACTAGCACATGCCCCTGGCTGTAGCAACTGCTCTCCAGGCCACTTGCTCTGGATGCTGTCCATGCTCTCCATGCTGTCATCTGTAGCATGTAGGGTATAATGTACTTGGACCATGATGCTACTCAGTGAACTCCTTCAAAAGCAGCAAACTAGGTGATTCACAGACCTGTTTCCAGAACAGCTTAGCACAGGCATATGTTTAGTTTTGTGCATCTGTAGGTATTTTTCAGTGGAGGTGTGGAATCTTTCTTTTCTTTTCTTTTCTTTTCTTTTTTTTCTTTTTCTTTTTTTTTTTTTTTTTTCCATGTAAAATTGCTCAATAGTGAATTTAAGTCCACAGATCTTCAACAAACTCTTCAAAAGAACAAGCAACAGAATAATCCAAAATAAAAATGATTCATTGCAGGTGAATGCAGACCTGAATGTCAAAGGTCTTTGAAGGATGAGCATTCAGTTAGTAAACACAAAAATCACATTTCTTATTCTCAATATATTTCTAATTTTATCACTTTGGTCTACAATTTACTTGTTTATTATTTCACTAATGTTAGAAGATGATTCAAGCTACAGATATACTTTATGGGCTCCTGGGAAGTGTCTTGTTCTGAAAAAGTGTGATTATTACATTTTAAAAGAGTGATTTCTTCTGCTTAACTGGGCAGGTCTGTAGCTTTGAGCAGGGAAAGTCCACTTTAAATAGCTTTGATTTTTAGCATTCTCACTATTGCAAATAATGACACAATATTACATGACTGCTAGGGTAAATGAGGAAGAAAATGTCTTGAGGGCCATTTATAATTAGAAGTGGAGATTGTTTTTTGGAGGAGTGCAAGTGAGTAGGACCAGTGGGACCAGTGACAACTTCAATGGTAAACTCCCATCAGTATCTTGTTCACACCGGTACTTTTTTCCTCTTTGAAACTGTTGTTGAAAGGTCCTATTTACATATGCATTTGGTCTTGAACAGCACCAGAGCTGTAATGACAGAGACTGCCAAATCAGGGTGCATTGGTGGCAAGTCTTTGAGTTCAAATTTTAGTCAGCTCTCAGAGCATAACTTGAGGATTAGATGTCTTTCCACAGATGTTGGGTTAGAACCATAGCTTCTGCATTGTGCCTGTTGATTCTGCAGCCAGTTATACTTTTTGCTTGTTTCAGGAAATGCTGTTGGGACTGGGATATGAAGACAAAAACAAGTATTCCCAGATTTCGCATTTTACCTGTCATGTCAGGATGCTCTAGCCAAGTAGCTGTCAGACAGAATACAGCATCCCCCTTCTTTACTTGACAAACCTGGAGCTGCATCTTCTTAGTTTGTGTCATATGTGTTGAAAACTGGATGTTCTGTCCTTGCATTCCTACCTGAGGTCAATGAGATAGGAGAAAATATGTGAGAAGAAAGCTATGCTTCATTTTCAAGGTGACACAGCAATTCAAGCAGAAGGGTCAAGGAGGAAGATTTCATTCCTAAATGAGGTTTTGAAAAGGCATGAGCAATTCTGAATGTCATCTCACCATTGCTGCTAGTCTTCATTTATGCAGATGTAAGCTCATGTGTTTGTCCTCCACTTGGTCACACAGTGAAGAAAGTTTTCACCTTTTTGGCTAGACTTGAGTAATGCTAACCATTCACACACAAATGTCAAATATGCGATTTATTCTGGCTGACAGACTGTAGTATTCTCAGTGGATACTGAGCACTACTCTCTGAACATCTACAAGAATTTCATGGTAGGCAGGCAGGTGTGTTGCAACTGTCCTTGTCACAAAACCCTCAGAGGTTATTATACAAGACTGCCTTGGGTGAGAAAGAAGTGTCCTAGCTCATATGATGCTAAATTATGCAAATGAACACTTTGCCTCTTGTAGCTCAGTTCTTAGAAAGCTGTTAAAAAGTGTCAAATTGGTACTAAGTGCCGTATACTCATTATGCTTTAAAAAAATAAAATCCTTAATTTCTATGCTTTTCCAGAAAAGCCCATGTAAATTGATTTCTGTTTTGAGTATGTACAGTCTCATGTATACAATGTCTGCATACACTAGAAAAATCTATGAAATCTAAAGCCAAAGATGGAAATATTTTTAAAATCAAACTGAGTAGTCCCTTTGGACTTCATTCATTAGTGCCACTTTTTTTTTTGTTGTTGTTGTTTTTTTTGTTTGTTTTTTTCTTTTCCTGTCATGGCCATTAGATCTCAGACCTGGTGGGACTTTCAGTCTCTGGCTGTTGGGAGAGACTTGCTGGCATGGGGGTGACCTGCTTTTAATGTGATGTCTCTGTAGCCCTTTTCCATTGCTTTAGTTCCTTTTTGATGTTTCCGTAGTTTAATCTATTGCTTGGATTTACTCTATTTTTTCCCCCTCACTGTCTTCTGTGTCTTTTCTAATAGCTTACTTGTATTGCCCTTTGCTTTGTCCATCCCCATGGATACAAACCTGACACGTAGCACTGAGGAGTGCTGGCTACAGTTTCTGAACACAGCAGCTTGCCTCCCCTGAATTAATAGAAGCTTTCTGAGTACTTAATATATTTTTTAATACTGGTTTCGCTATTGCCACCAGATCCAAGTTCAGTTGACTTAGTATAATTTTTCAAAGTAGTGGTAATATTGTTCCTTTTTGAAAACACTCGGAATTTATTTGCTTATAAATTCTAACAGTAAACTGTTTAATAGCAGAGAGAAGTAAGTTTAGTATAAAGCCAGGTTGAAAGACCCTCTTCTGCAGGAAGTAAGATTCAATACCTCTATTAATGTATATCTATGCAGCATTTTCAGACCTTTGCTGAAAGGCTGTATGTTAAATGGAACACATCAATAATTAATAAGATGATGTACCTTTGGAAAGTGGACATAAATAAAAATAGAAGAGATATTTCCTAGTTTAGTTACAGATACCTATTCTAACACATGAACGTATTTATTTTCTGTAACTCTTTTGCCATTCAAACTTTGAAGTAACCTCGGTACCTTAGCTGGTTGACCACAGAAAGAATGAGAACTATTCCCACAATTCTTTCCTAACCATGTAAGTTTTCAGTCTTAAGAATGTTCTGAAATGCTTACAATACTCTGTGTTTATTCCTTCACTTCTAAACTATTCTGCCCTGACCTAAGTAAAATTTTAAATATTTCTCAAACAGTAGGGAACAGACAGCTGGAGCAGAGCTGTGCATTAACCTGTAGAATTGAACAAGGCTTTATGAAATTAAAAAGTAATGGGGATTTGTGGATGTTACTGAGGAATTACGCAATCAAACTCTACCTGTCATTTAAAGAAGTGTCTGTCTCCCTAATGGACTGTCTTCTTTTCTTTCACTGCACCTGATACAATTATTGCTATTTCTTCACTTCTCAATAGTAGAAACTTTGGCTTTTTACAAGAAAAGATAAATCTTCCAGTGCAGTACTGGGGTGATGGGTCTCACACCTACCTCTTAGAGTTGTGAATTTCCATCTTTACTCTGTCCCTGACAAGTATTTCATTTACAATCTTGTTTGCTTCCCTCTCAAGAACATCTGTACTTGTGCCAGTTACTGCTATAGGTGAGGGAAAGTTAGGTTAGTCTAGGTGCAGCAATTCCATTTTCCCTTTTCAGATTTCTTGTCAGAACTTACTTCGGGTCCAGCTATTGTGGACCTGAAAACTAATAATAACTGGAGAGAGGACTTTGAATTCTTTCTGAGTCTGCCCCCAAATTTTTCTTTTTTTTGAATGTATTTTAAATACTTTCAGTCCTGATCTAATTGTTTGCTTTATATGCTTGACATCTTCTCATTAAAAATTTTGGAGTGAGAACTGACACTTTGCAAGGTATATATTTCCACAGCACCTACAGTAGGGGTTCCTTACTCACTTGCTCCTGAAATATTATCACCACAAAACAAAAGTTAGAGAAAATACTCTCAAGTTGTGACTGAACATGTCTCTGGTCATCCGAAAAACTATAGATATCAAATTGACTAGTCAGTAGCTATTTCATCTGGCTTAGCTCTATTCTCAGTGGCTCTGAGCAATTTAAACATGCCCCATCCAGTGTTAAGATCTCAAATTCTCAAGTAGAAACTGTATCTCAGTAATATATTGAAATATATTACTGAAATATATATATGAAATATATTTCATAGGCTAGATTTCTTATTTTATTTGAATTCAGTGGAACCATTTAGAAAAATTCCACATATGGAAATTGATAGGAGAGGCTTTAGACAGAGAAGACGAAGATATGCTGACCTTAATATCAAATTCCTCTATTAGGTTGCATGAGTTTGAATGGTGGGTCAAATATATTAATCAAGTAGCAAGAAAAGGTCACTAGGTAAACTTGTAATCATGCCATGACCATTAATGACACTGAAAATCACCTTTTCTGCTCCTTGAACCAGAGGTATTTATAGAAAGAACAACTATGAGGCAAAGAGCATGTACAGAATTTATCAGACTTTCAACATCCATGGAAGTTAAAAAAAAAAAAAAAAAAGGGTTCTTTTTCCAAGAAACATAATTTAAATGAATGAATGAATGAAACAGCTTCTCAAATCCCTTTGATTCTTTTTTCTCTTTGAATTTATTTTGTTTGTTACTTTAGCCCTCTACTGTCAGACACTCCTTGGTAATTTTTTCCTTGCAGAACACATTTAAAAATGGTTTAAGTTTGTTGTTGCTCTTGGAAACAAACTAAGCATTTTGACCCACAGGCAGTGTTCAAGCTGCTAAGTAGATGGATGAAGATGAGGACCACGTACAGTGGCAGGCAAAGAAGCAGAATATCAAAGTATGGTTGAGAAAATGTTATGAAAAATAGTTTATTAAGAACTCATAAAACTTCTGAAGAGTTATGGAGAATTCTTCAGATAGGGAAACCAACAGTTATAGACGAACTTGTGTTTCTACATGCTACGTTTTGAAGGGATGATGTAAAAACACCCTAACTAGTTACAGCAATCTGCTTTACATCAAGAGAGAAAATTGAAAAATGCAGAAATAATCCCAGGGCAACATGTAAAAATGTAGTAAGGTCCAGGAGAAATGTCTTTTAAAACCAGCAAAACCAAAGAAACCAGCCTGAGCAATGTGGTCATAAATCAGAATCAATAGCATACATGTACATGCATATCAGAAACTTGGAGAAAAATAATCAATAGTTGTAATAATGTCAAGCTACATTTTACGGTAGACAGAGTAGGTGATACAAACAGATGTTAAAGAAGGTGTAAAGTCAGCCATCTGCATGCAAATATAAGAGAGAATCTCTGTCATTCATAGCTTTTTGGTTGATTCTGTACATACTGAATAAATGGCTTGATGTAAGGTAACGCAGGAACTCTACTTAGGGTGTGACTCATCTCAGCTACACCTGAGTTAGTCATCCTGGGCTCTCTTTATAGTTTACAGAGGCAGCTGGTGCTTCTAATGAGTGATTCCTCTTAACTTAATGTGGTGGTCTAAATTAAGGCAATGAATTCCATCTCAAAGCACTTTCTTTTCACTGATTTTAAGGGAATCAGAGTAACCAGCTGAGATGCAGATATCATCAGTACAGAAGTAGAAACTGTGGTGAATGAATTATAATTTAAATATTTAGCCACTGCATCCCGTTCTATCATGTTGTTTATGTAAGCTACAAAAAAGTAAAGTGACTTGAGGTGACTCTCACACTGTCTTCAATACCTTCTCTGAGCAGCTAGTCAGAAAACGAAGAATGGAAAAAAACAACTCTTGGTTTAGCTTTGAGCGATGCACCCAGGCTGGTGCCAGATGTAAATACAGAGAGCCACTGTGTAATGGTGCACAAAGCATATGCAAACCAAAATCCCTTGACAGGACAATTCACAGCAGTAATATAATTTCAAGAATGGAACTACAGAAAAATGAGGCAGCTTAGCTGAAGTGAAATAAAAAATAACAACTCCAGCTGTAAATCTTGTCAGGGATTTTTTTTTTTCTTTAAAGGCAAATGCTGCAAAAATGTTAAGAACAGAAAAAAAATACCAGCATGGTTAAATTGCAGAGTAAGAGGGGATGCTAGAAATAAAAAGATAGTTTTCCCAAAAGTTGAAGTCACATCTGAATGATTGAAATGGAGAAGAGATCACATTCTGGCAATTTAAGGGCAATATAAAACCAAGATAAGGCAGAACTATTCTGAGGAGCTGCCTGGTAAAAAAAAGTGCATTTTGACTTATCAAAACATGGCTGAAATTTTCTCCCAGGTTAGTTTGATTCTACCTTTCATAAAGGCTGTGATCTGCTGCAGTCTAACAATGGAATTATGACAGAGTCTCTAAATATTTTTTTTGGAGAAAGATAACTTTGATGGGATTTCAGCTCTAAGTGCCTCATTGCAGATCAGTGAATGATGTTCAGTTCCACTTGCAATCAAAGGAGAACCTTTTTTTTTTTTTTTTTTGGATAGTTTTATAAATGCACAGAAAGGAATGGAAAAAACATCTAAAGTATCCCCAACTTCACAGGAAAAGAAGGAAGGAAGAACTCTTCTTGGAAATAAGGTTTCATTTTTCCCCCTTTAATTTCAAGCATCCTTTATAATAGCTTCTGAATGTGTCATCTGAGTAATTACAGGATTTATTTTAAAAGTATTGCTTAAAAGGGAGCTGCCATAATTATATGCACCTGAAGCTTTTTGAGACATAAATTACTGGCTACACTTCTAATAAAAAGCAGACTGTCAAGAGGTGTCCCAAATCATTGGGTTAATGACTTCAGGTCAGCAGGCCTCTTAGAAAATATAATTAATGTCTCTAGCTAAAGGTATACATATAGTTCCAGTGGACACTAATATCATATATTAGGACACCAAAAAACTATTATGCCAAGTCACACTTAAAACCTTCAGAAATGGAAGGAACTGTACTAATTTATATTTATGTTTGCTAAGGGCTGCACGTGTAAATTATCTTGACTGGAATTAGTTTCCAAGTTTGTTGCATCTGGGGTTATTTTCTGTGGTTTCCTATGCAATTTCTTTAAGCAAATAGATGTCTGGGGGTGACTGGGTGGGTCATTCTTGATGAACAGTGTGTGAACAGAGGTGGTTCAAGAGGTGGTTCAACTAAGCAGGATGAAATTTATATCACCTTGCAATGCACTGGCTGTTCAACTGCCACTAGATCTGCTAGGATTTTTTTTGGTTACAGAGTGTGAGAGGTATCTCTTGTCCAGGCAACAACTTTCTTTTAAAGATGAAAGAACTCTGCATAAGGTCTCAGGCTTTCCCCATCAGAGTGTAGGAAGAGCCTGGTCCTCTATAGATGGCATTACTGGGGCTCACTGGGAAGTGGGGCATAGCAATGCACTGGGTACCCTCTAACTATTCTGTGTTTATTAAAATTTTTGAGTTCTGTGGGTAATGGAAGCTCTTTCTGGAAAAATCCTTCTGGTAGTTAAACAGTCTTGTACATTTTTTTACGTTAGATTAATTTTTTTTGTAGTATATTATATTAAATGTCAGAAGTTAAGGTTGTTAGGATACTCAAGCATGTGTCTGAGTTGCGTGATTTCAACAGGGCATATATGTGTAAAGTCAAGTGTCTTCTTTCTCATCATACCCATATATATCCATAAATATACACACGTATATTGATGATGCTTTTGCTCTCTACCTCATCACAGACAGCTGCAAAACAATTCCACTGTCTCTCTGTTGTAGTCTTTTTAAAGTCTGTGAGGGCTTTCAAAGCTCAGGTTTTCCTTTTTCCCCAGGCCTCCAGGGATAATTCTTTCTCATTCAAGCCAAAAATGAACTCCTAACAATACTGTCTAAATAGTCCTAGATGTACTGGATAAGTAATGCTAGGCTTTTTAATTTTTATTTTAATAAATAAATATATATATATTTAATGGATTTGTCTCTCACTGTTGGCTGATTTCTTAATTATATTAGACTAGGAATGTAGTTTGACCACACCTCATGCTATACCTGAGAAAGAAAAAGTAGAAAAGGAGCTGGAGGAGAAAGAGACCATGAGTATGCTGGCAGAAGCTTGAATATATGTTTTTAGATGTTAGCAAACTTGTGAATGAAGTTTTGACCAAAAAGCAAATTCTCCATCATGAATGGGGCATTGATTCTGATTTAGTTTCCCATGTGGTTGTAGCTTACACAGTGTTTTTCCCAGTACAATTTCTGTGATGTTTAAATTTCTGAGCTAATGATGCAGCCTTTCATCTATACAAACACTTAAAGAGCTTTCTCAGTCTCTGCATATTTCCATACACTCTTTTGGAGCTTTGGTAGATCTGCAATGTCAGCTGAAACTGATTGATCTTACAAGTTGCTAGGAAAGGACAGAAGTATTGTGATCCTGTAAATTCTGTTTCCTTAGGAAACCTGGCCAAAACAGTGCTCCTTGCTGAAGAAGAAAATGTTTTTTTTGTTCTTTTCATAATTTCTTGATTATTTTAGGTGAATGTGGTTTTGTTGCCTTGTTTTTTTTTTTTTTTTTTCTTTTTTTTTTTTTTGACCAATTTCTATTTTTTCTTCTGGAGTTGGTACAATTTATACTCATTTTTACTGGAAATTCAAACCTTAACAACCTTATTAACAGCTATGAATCTGACAGATTTTCATGATTCTGCTCTGTTGAGGTTAGACCTTGGAGGTCCATTTGTAGCAGATGTAGAAGATGAGCAAACAGAGGAATACATTTTAGTGCAAATCAGCCAGACTGAAGATGCTGTCTCAAGGAGGAGACACCAGCAGCAGGTGATGGCCTTTGCATTTTCTTTCACTTTTTCTGAGATGTGTTTTATCTTTTGTATTTCCGTCATTGGTATGTGCATTAGTTGGTCATGCTTTTCCCTGTGGGAAAACCTGTGTGAAGGTCAGCATTGGAAAAATTATTAGAAAAATAATTAGACTAAGCCTTTGCAAGACTTTCTTTAACTTCCAATCAAAATTTTCTAAACCTGATATCTCTTGACTGATATCTTGCATGAAAGTTCAAGTGTTAAAAGTTGGCAACATTTCAAAAATTGTCTTAGGAAGAAGAAACAAGTGTAAAGTGCCTTTTTGCACTCACTGAAATACATTTTCACATTTTGTTGCAAATTATTTTTTCAGGCAAGTTGTCACACTTATTGGCTTTTTTCTCTTTCTGTTGTCTGTAGCAACTTCCTGCTGCTCCCTTCCTGAGAACTCAGTGAAGGAGGATCTTTTATGAGGTGTCATTGTGTATCACTGAAAAATAAAAATAAGCTTCATCATTTATTAAATAGTATTGGCATACAAACTGCTGCTTCTCATTCTGTATAGGTGGTGTCCTGTACCAGTGATAATTTAGCTGAATAACATCAACAGTATGCCCGCTTACACCCAATACTACAGAGAAAGATTAATCCCAGTACCTCGGTGTGCCAAATAATACGATAATGGCAATTACAGCCTTAAACCACTGAACTCCTGATGTGGAGAATGCATCACCCAAGGACAGTGATCCCAAGGAGCCTTTGCACTGCTGCAGGTAGCCAGAGCACAGTTTGTTTGTAGCAGCCCACCTCCCACTGGCACTCCAGTGGTGGTCCTGACATGACCAAGATTATGCTACTCAGAATGACTTTCCCGTCTGCGTGCTCCTCAGGCATTTCTCTGCATCAGGTGTTCCAAGTTGGCTGATTATGCTGTTTTTTTTTTTTTTTTTTTTGGTTTGCTTGTTGTTTTTGTTTTTCTTCTGCAATTTGTAGCACATAGGGTCCAGACAGATTCAGGGATTTACACTACAATTAACTGAATCTTACATTTATTTACATTTATTTTCTTAAAAAAAAATAAAATTATGTATCTGTATGTAATGACTTTTGACTAAGTTTGCAGTATATCAGT
Organism: Aythya fuligula; assembly: GCF_009819795.1. Taxonomy (NCBI): domain Eukaryota; kingdom Metazoa; phylum Chordata; class Aves; order Anseriformes; family Anatidae; genus Aythya; species Aythya fuligula. The sequence continues at coordinate 137,283,169 of NC_045559.1, forward strand.
GTATTTTAGTAGGTAAAGTTTCAGTTTTTTATTTTCTGAGGCTCTTTTCACTCTCTTTGCTCTTGTTCCTTTCTCTCATTCCTCTTCCTAGATCAGCAAAGGAAGGAATTCTGTTTCTGTTTGCTGAAATTCTAGCATGTATTCTTCATAACGTCTGGGGGTAGCATCTTGCTGTTGGGCTTCTCATCACTGTACCTTATGTCTGATAGTTTTCTTCCTAGGCAGTCTTAGGAGCAAACCACATTGTCTCTTCTGTGGCTTAGATGACAGGTCACTCCAGGGGACACTATTGCCTGTGGGAGGACGATGGACACTTCAGCAACTTTGGCTGTTTTCCCTTATGTAGTCATCTAATGCTCTCCTGGCAGGTCCCTCCACCTTAAATCTGCCAAGAAAGAATATCTTTAGCATCATAATATAAAAGCACCACGCTGACTGTCTGTAATTACCTATTTTTTTTTTTTTTTTTCCTCTCCCAAGCCATTTGAATTTAAGTAAAAATATCTTGGGCCACAAGGGCACCACTCAGAGTCTGGAGGACCACCTGTCCTAAGTACCATGCAGTTTGTGTTGCAGGTTAAAGAGTCAAAGAGGACTGTGCAAAAATTCAGAAACTCTGTACCAATTGTCTGGAAGTTTGGGATTGCTCCTGGGATTTGTGGCTCTTGCAGTGTGGAAATGCCCACAGTAGCCTTGTGTTGTGTCACCTAGCTGAGATGCTTAGGTGGGAGCCTAGCTGCCCTAGATGTTCCCTAAAGCCAAAACAGAAAGTGTGATGTGGTCTCCCCTCGTCTAGAGCATCTCCTGGAGTTGTTTCCAGCTTCACTCATAGAATGAGGGGATGAGGATAAACTTGCTGAAGGCTGTTAACATAACTAACAAAGGTGGAATGAATTTAGGGTGGTGTGTCTGATCTCCTGTCCATAAAAATCCTCCACGCTGCAAAGGAGATAGAATGAAGAATAAAAGGCAGAACAGAGGTTTATCACATTTCACTGATTCTTACCTAATATCACCAAATCTGACCCTTTTGCAGGTGGTGTACAACTGGTCTCTACCTTTAAGTTCAAGAAGAAATCAGCAAATCATCACAACTAGAACCTTTCAGATGCCAAACAGGTTGGCTACAAAGACTCAAGAAACAAACCATTGAAGTTTACATAGACTTGACTGCCCAAGAATAAGATAACATTCTAAAAATAATCTGTCACTGACTGTTTCAGAGGGGCAGGAAAGCATGACATCTCCTTTGCTTTCTAAATGCATTTCCAAGGGTGGCTTGCTGAGTTTATCTTCCAAGCTATCTAGAGGGATAGAGTGAAAATATTTGAAAAGTCTCTTGTAATTTGCAAAAATATAACATATTTATAGATTCTCTTAATATAAAATTAATGCTAAGTAAAATGAATGAGTTTTCATTTACAGAATAAAAACAAAACTTTTTTTCCTTTCCCCAGGGGCACCATCTTCATAAACATTCAAGCTTTCCTGCAGGAGCCTGGAAGTGTTCCTCTCTCCATGAAAACATCAATACCTTCATGCTAATATAGAGGCACAAGTAACAATTGCATCCATAATCTTAGTTGGTGTCTATGTGCTGATCATACTGGAAGTAAGTCATGTTTTGTGCTTTGGTTTTATTTTTGCAATTGCAAATTGCAAAAAAAAAATTGCAAATGGAATGTGAGGAAGAGTTTCATTCTTGAGCTGTAACATACTTTTAAGAGTGTATCTGAATCCTTGCTGAATCATTATCGTTGCTAGTGGAATGAACAAGGTATGTGTGTGAGGAAGTTGTTCTGAATTGCAACTGATTCTGGCTAGCTATAACCAACATTACAGTGGTTTCTTGCATGTTCTTCTACTAGCACCTCTTAGTGTTTTAGTATTTTAGCAGGATACAACTTGGCTATAAGAGTTAAAAAATAAATTTGGTTTATAAAAGATGCAGAAAATCAAATCTTAAAAAGGTTAAAAGCAATTAACTTTTTTTTTTTTTTTTTTAAACTTCAGTTATTCCTTTTTCTAAGGCACCTCAAACTATATTTTGCTTACTTTTAAAAGGTTAAACTGTAGCACACTTTTAATATCACTGACATTTAGAAATGCTTTTACTGTAGTATTTAAAGAAAAAGAGTTTAAGTTAACATGAAGAAGTCAAGGGATGAGGAACTTTAAACATATATTGTAAATTTAATTCCAAAGCCTTGAGTTACCAGACCAAAGAAAATACCTCAAATCAGCACTAAGGATGAGAAACATGTCAGAAAGAGCTCCAGCTCCTACAAACTTCTTTGAACTGAAATCATTAACTGTCTGATTATCTTGAAATACAGGCCTACCTTCTTCATCTTTTTTTTTTTTTTTTTTTTTTTAAGATCCTGTGAGTATATACATTCTCTGTGAATTTTCCAGGAGTTCCACTAGTATGAAACAGAGAAGTGAATCAGGTCCTATACGGTGCTTAGTAATGTCTGGCATGCCTCACTACTTATACACATCCCTTGTGTACCTTAAGCTTTTCATCCTGTTACTTGCTGAATGGTAAGAAAGATAGGTAAATGCTTTCTTATCAAATATCAGCAATAGGCACATGTAACATGACAGATGCTTCAGATGCTTAGATTATGTGATTCAAGACTGGTGATTTATTTATGAGGCTAAAACTGGTTCTATGTATTTTCTAAGTGAACAAAGAGACCTAGTATTAAGTGTGAAGGTGGTTTGAACTAGATCTTGATGTATACATAGGTAGGAATGCAAAATAAGCTTTATGGTCTTTATGCAGCTTTAAAAAAAACACAACTTATGCAATCCTCTAACAATTGCAAAACTTTATTATTATTATTATTATTTTTAATATGCAATGGCTGAGATTTCTTGTTTCATCTTTAGAAAGTCACTTTTGAACAATTCATGTGTGCACAGGAAATAAACTGAAGAGCAAAACTAAGAAAAGCACGCATTTTCCTGTTGTTTCTAAGAAAAAGCTCTGAAACTACTCATTAGTTTCATTGCTTCTGTGAAATGATCATGGAAAAATTTCTGTTGATGGCAGAAAAATTATTCCAGCAAATTCAAAGACAGAAATAGATCTTTATAAGTAAACGTTTTTTGAATATTAAAGTGTGGGAAGTCACCTATTGCATCACAATTTTAGCTGCTTTCTCCATAATTTTTGTAGGAATGACAAATGCTGCGACTAGAGTAAATTTTAAACTATGAATTTATAAGCGGCAATAACTAACATAAAATAAAACTTGATTGTTGTTTGGTTCCATCATGGAACTCTTCCAAGACGTGGGATGTTAATATTCTTAGTATACGGAATAGTGGCTTACCTTATATTTGATATTTATTACTTTGGTGCCTGAAGTCCTGCTTTCTCACACATTGCACTCTAATCCATTAGCAGTTATCACTGTTAGAGAAATCAATTGGTGTTGCTGCAGGAGCGATCTCTCATGGATTTTCATTTTCTGTGTTGCTGCTCCCCTTTTTTTTATCTGTTTTTATTCTAGTTTTCCTGTGTTTTATTCATTATCATTGCCAATATAGGTTTCAACTTCAGGCAGTGCAGACACCCAAACAGGTTTTAGAGCTATATCTTCACATATTTTCTTGTGATGTTAAAGAAAGAGGAAGCCTTTTTCTGTGACAACACATGAGCTATCCAAAGGTGTGCCTTTTGCCTCCACCTGCCACAGCCCTTTTTCCCCATACAGGAACCCCAGATCTTGTGCCCCAGCCTCCTCAAACCCACTGTCCTCATCTTAATCCTTCCTTCCCCTTCTCAGCCTGCCCTTTGCTACCTTATTCATCAGGGAGTATACAGGAAACAGACTGCAAGAGCCTTCTGCCTTCCACAGATACAGAGGAACATATTCTGACTGAAAAATGAAATGCATTTGCTGTAAACAGTCTCCTCTAAACTTGCAGCAGTGTAAAAACATGTGCAAAATTCTGCTCTGAAGTAGCTGTTTGCATCTTTTTTGGCACTGAATTTGTAGGAGCCTCAAAGTATATCAAGAACCAGTCCTTGTCAGAGGGGGTCTAGCATCTTCTGAAGACAGCACATTCTGAGACATGTTAAGCCACTGAACCTGTTTTTTCATGCATTTATTTAAGTGCTACTTCTTTTAAAACTGATTGTGTTATTTGATCATAAAAATATTAATACATTTTTGTAAAGGAAGATTCCATTTTCTCATCTTCAATTTCTAATAATTTCTTCTATATGCTTGCCATAAACATGAATATTTTTGTACTCACCATCCCTACTCTACCCCTTGGAGCTTTCATATATTGCCCTTTAACTCTGGACATCTCTTAGTTACGTTCCCTTTGTGAAATCTGTATGTTCCTTTTTCTTTTCTTTCTTTCTTTCTTTCTTCTTTCTTTCTCTTCTTTCTTTCTTTCTTTCTTTCTTTCTTTCTTTCTTTCTTTCATTCTTTCTTTTCTTTCTTCTTTCTTTCTTCTTTCTTTATTTTTTTATTTTTTTATTTTTTTTATTTTTCTTCACATAATCATTCTTTCCTTCAGTAACTAGACATTCATTCTCTTGAAATTGATTTTTCTTCAAATATTGAACAGTTACCTCTTTGCATTTCAGTCTTCTCTTCCCTTCCCTTCTCCCAGAGGAGAAAAAAGAAAAAAACCTGCCTCTTGTGATATTTCTGAATTAAGCTAATCTATACTATTGTATAGTGTTGTAGAAAACAATGAAGTATTTCATTTCCTTCCTGGAAGGCTACACTGCACAGGAAATTAAAGCAAAGGTACACTTCAGGAGGTTCAGATCTACCTGTTTTGATGTCAGGTCTGACATCTGATCCTTCAGGGTTACTGAGGAACAGGTGGGCTATAGGTATGTTTTGACATTTTCTACAGGATCATATGGTGAAAAGTCCAGATGTCTGGAGTTTACATAGATGTTGCTGTGCTAAATTAGTTTTATGGTTAAAAATCTCATAGGTTCCCTTTTCAATACAGTAAGATACTTTTGATTTTTGACTTCTCTCCTTTTGTGTATGTAGATAATGGAATAATACACTGGTGACCTCGAAAAGAAATCTATCTGCCTATCCATATCTTAAAATACTTGTTAATATTAGAAAGTTTTATTGGTGTTTAGAAAAGCTTCTTGAGTTCATAAAGTTCTTAATAGTAATTACAAATTGCATAATTGTAGCTATGCTGAACATGCATTAATTAGAAATATATAAGAAGGAATGTGTAACATTTATTATTAAAGGACAGAGATCGTTAATTTGAATGAATTATTAATCATGTACACTTGTCCACTGTTTTCTATTAATTGCATATTTTATGTTGTGGGCTAAAATGGAGTGTTAACTGTTTATGATACTTAACTTCATATTTTCTGGTTTACTTAATAATCTTAAAAAACAAACAAACAAACAACAATAAAAAATAAAATTAAAAAAACACCTATTTTATGAAGCATTTTATCTAGTCAGGAATAAAAGGCAGAATAATAGTCATTTTATTAAATAATAAGAAAGTACTTCTAGTACTTCAAATGGCAGACAAGTGATACTGTCAGGTGCCTGAAATTCTGTGAGAACCTCCATTGGACCTAGCATTCTCACAGCACCTAGCATTTATTTTCATATCCTGTCCTCTAGGTATCCCTAAGAAAGATCTTGTCAGGATCTTTCAAATAGTATTTTAGTGATCTGGCATCTTGAATAACATTTACAAGTCTGTATTTCTCCTTAAAATGCAAATACATGAAAGTGCAAGATCTGGCTTTAAAATGTCTAGCTTCTTGTTTTGTGAAGCATGGACTATTAATCACAATTTTCAATTTAATGGAAATATGGAGTATCAGTTTCTTTCCATATCACTTTTCTATTATTAACTGGTTTAAATTATGAATGAACGTCCCTTAAGCTCAATTTCTTTAATATAGTGTTTTTTTTTTTTTTTTTTTTTTTTTTTTTTTTTTAATAGCATCTAACCAGTAGAAACTAGCTGCAGACATAACATTTTTTTACATTTTAGTATGTGGTTTAGTACAACCATTTTTTTCTAGCATTGTGGGCTGCTTAAACCAATGTCAGAAAGCTCTTTTACAAATGAAATAACATGTTTCTTATTACTACTGTCTATGCTCACGCAGTCCTCTTTTATATTTTTTTATTTTTTTTTTTATTTTTAATTTTTATTTCCAGTAAGAGGCTATTTATTTGCACATGGGAAATTATACTTTAGAGAGGGAATAGGAAAAGAGAAGAAATATTCACTGGTGTACAAAACATAATACAAAGAGATTGCAATAGACTAAATTTAAGGTAGATTTTTTTCCCGATGAGGAGATTCACCGAAACTGGAGATGAGCTTATTCAGCACGGTTTCTCACTTCCCATCCATCCTCATATTGATCTGTGCTTAAATATAGATAACGAATAGAGTGGACTAGAGTCTTCCCACTTACACATATATCCTACCAAAAGATTGTTAGTACAGGGACGGAAGAAAATCCATAGTCTTTATTTGAAAAGGCAGCATAAAAAAGAAAATCGGAACTCCTGCTCTCCCTGGCCTTAGTGGGAAATAAATAAATTCCTGCTAGTATTATTTCCAGTTGTGCTAGGATGCAAAAATTGTGAAGAGGTATTAAAACACTGCTGTAGGTGTTGGCAGAAAATTAGGGCAGATAAGAAGAAACCATCTATCCTTTTTTTTTGGTGAAGAGTCTGAACCATACCTCATAAGGCAAGATAAAATTTGTCCTCTTCTGCCCTCCTGTCTGGGACTGGGAAGAAAAAAAAGCACAAGTTGGGGGCAGAGCTGGTAAACCATTGCCTGCTGGGTGTGCCAGCCAGCTTCCAGCAGCACAAACATGCTGGAGAGCAAAGATTTCTTGACTGTCTTGATCATCTGCACTGTTTTACAGTGAGGTAGAAATGGAGCCAGGAGCTAGGGCACAGAGAGTGAACTTGCTGGATGGAGGCAGAGATCATTAATGTCATGATGCTGTGAGTTGCATGGAATCTGAATCCACCTTGGTGATATCTAAAATGTAAAACCCAGTAGAAAAACCTAGCTTTCTACGGAGCTGGCTGGCTACATCTTTCCTGGGCAGCAGGTGGTTGCAGGTCTGCTTTGGAGTCCACAGTACCATGATAGATCATTGCCATTCAAATGTCTCCTTTTTCTATTTTTCTAGCTGAAAATGTGTGAGTAATGAGGCTGTCTTGCTGTGTCTGGGAGTAATGTACTTTCATGACATAAAACTGATGGTATGCACTGGGAACGGTGTTGAGGCCTATGAAGTGAGTGTCAGGAGGCAGCAAAGCTTGCTAAGATGGAGGACTGGATTGAGCAAGGGGATCCAGATGTAGGGCAGATCCATCTCTCCTGTTCCCTTGAGGGATTTTTTCTTCAAACTTTACCCTGGATGTTCTCCAAGAGTGTTTGTGAGGCCCAAACAAGACTTGCGACTGAGCTAGCAATTAAGCAACGTGGCCTGTCAGGATAATTCTTTTTTTTTTTTTTTTCCTCCCTGTAATTTAGGAGGATGATGTGACAAGTTGTTCCTTATGAGCAGCAGTACTGGCCAGGTGCTGGGATTTCTACCTCTTGGGTAGAGCAGAGATACTGCCTCCAATAGGACAGATCTAACACCAGTTAGATGAACTACAGCCATTTTTACCTGCCACAACTGCAACAAAGGAAGTGTAAAGTGGGCAATATCAATAGGTGGAGAGTTAAACTAGATGATCTTAGAGGTCTTTTCCAACCTTAATGATTCTGTGATTTTATGATTTAAGTAAAGGAAGCACAGAGTACTTAAAGACAAGGATAGGATAAGTTTAAATTAAAACAAAAATACAGTATAACAGAAAGCAGAACCCTCAGTTTGCTCTGTTCTAAAAATAGTTTTGTATTATTAATTCAATATGATTGTTGATTTTACACCCACTATTGCCTAATTGTTAGCTCCATCTTGGTAGAAGCCTGTCTCTGCTCTGTGTGTGTGTGTGTCTACATGTGTGCGCTTTAAAGAATACTATCTTAGATGATGGTACTTCTGTAATGTGTAAATTGGCCTTAATTAAGAACTTAATACAAAAAAAAAAAAGAAAAGAAATTGCCACAGGATGGTGCTGCTTGCTATTCCAGGGAAGGGATGGCATTACTGCTAGCTTTAAAAGATGCTGGAACCCAGGCTCCACTTTTCACAGAATGCTATTTTTTTTTTTTTTCTGAAATAATAGGAGTCATATTTCCAATGCTGTGTAAAAACTAATTTCTAAGTGTCCATTTTCTATTCACTATTGCTTTTTAAAATTAATTTCAAACTGCATTTTGTTCAATTTGTGAGACTGTCAAGCATAAATGTCTTGCCTGCCTTGCATACTACGTACGTTGCTTTTTTTTTTTTTTATTTTTTTTTGAGACGGGCAATAGAACATTAAATTAGCTTAATTGAATGTGGCTGTTCAGCTTCTACCCCACCTACGGCAAACAGAGGGGCAGAGAGCCATTAAGTCTTAAAATTTTAACAAGGTGTTAAAACGCACATACACTTCTAATGCACGCAAATGGGGATGAGAACCACTTGGCTTCTTCTGGGGCCTTAGATGATGTCTTCCTTCAGCATGAGCAGGGAAAAAAGGAATAAACAAACACAAGGCAGTGGAGGGGTACTGAAAGCATATTTGATGGCACAATCTAAAGAGGAAAAAAAATACAGAGAAGAAAAACGAAGTGAGGAAGAGAGGAGATGCCAGAGATGAGAGATGCACCAGAGAAACAGCCAGCTGGAGCAGACAGCTCCCTGTAAAGGCAAGGCAGGTGCTGCAGTTAGCCATACTGTTCATAGTGCATGGCTCCAATTCTGTATGGTCATAATATGCCGCTGTTAAAGAAGAGGGATGAATATTCACATCAGGAAAGTAAAATAGACTTACACTTTAGTTTTGTGGTTTTCTCTGTGTAATTTCTTTACATTAGAAACTATAATGTAGTTAATCTTTATGATGTTGTGATAACTGGGAAAATGCAGATGCTGCCATCTCTGGTTTCAAGAAAATGTTCCACAGCTGCGAAGGTTTTAGCAAGACTGAAAACTTGTTGCCAGGCCAACCTGTCAACATCCAATGGCTTTGGTTATGTCAGTCTGCAGTAGTGGTTTGGTTTATCATCTTCTGGGTAGCAACACTAAGTCCTTTACTGGCACAGGACCTG